>NC_139330.1:35010000-36445000 GCF_056507025.1 Lutjanus erythropterus
AGCCAGAGGAACCTCTTTTTTTCATATAATACCTGTCTTATGTAGTACTGTCAGGATTAAGAAAGTTACTGACTGAACCTTTAAAGAAAATTTGGTGTGATATTTTCTCTGCAGTGCACAGGGAGCTTTAGATTTACTTAAACTGCCAATACTGTATATTTTTTAATGTTTTGTTACCACTACAGAAACACCAGGTAACAACTAATGACAAACGGTTAAATAATGTGTGTACTGATTACTGATGGCTGTTGACTACCTGCTAATTTTACTCTTTCTATCAGCAGTACCTGGTCTATCCTGATGTGCGTTTATCTTTCACTAACTGCACAATTTTCAATTTCTATATAATAGAAATATAATATTATATATGGTGGTCTATATAATAGTGCTATATAAACTTACACTGAGCTTTATTGTAAAATAGCAGCTTTATGTGAATCATGACTGAAGCCTCTGTTTTGCAGGAAATGGTACTTTGAGTTGCTACTTCAATGAAAATCTTCCTTCCATACAAATCTTGCACTTCTTAACAAAAACTAAGCACCCATGACTATATCTGATATTCATCTCCAAACACTGTCATGCTTTTTTTACTCTTATAAAAAAGGTTTGCAAAAGGATTCTTCCTGAAGGTCTGAGGTTCTAGCCTGAACCATTTGCTTCTGAAGAGCCCTCTGTTGTAGAAAGGGTTTGTCAAGGGTTCCACTAAGAAGCCTTCTGTTAGGGTTCTTTGTGCCATAGTATAAGTAATATAGTGTGTTCTAGATAAGAATATAAAGAAATTCTCAGTAGAACACAATGAGTGTGTTCCAGATAAACCTCTTGGAACAAAAAAAGGTCATGGTATGCCCCCCTGGTGGGTTCTAGATAAAACCCTCAGGATATAAAAAAAAGGTTCTCAGTAGAACCCCATGGATGGGTCCTTGTTAGCACCCTTAGAAAGTGGAAAGGTTCTGGACTGAACCATTCCACCATAGAAGGGTTCTCTGTAGAACCTCTTATAGGAGCTTCTGGGTGATACCTTTTACAGATGTTCTAGGTAAAACTTTATGTCTTCATGTTTAGTTTAAGGTAGAACTTTATGGTTCTAGTTAGCACTTTTATTTCTCAGAGTGTAGGGTTGGGTGGCATGATAGAGAACGTGAGCCAATCTCCATTTAACTATCGGGATTAACCAAAGAGGTTAGTTTACGCATAGAACTGTTTCTCTTTTGAATTTTCAGAAAACTTACTAAATGACTATCTAGTTGAATATAGTGATATCACAATATAAAATGACAAATATTGTGATAGAAATGGTAACAGCTAGAATTCACAATCAGATTGATCATCAATCATACATTGGATCTATAAAGCACCATGCAGAATCTGTATTTGTTTTATTTGTCTATCACTGTGTGTTTCTCTTTGGTGGTGCGTCCCAACTTCCAGACAACCTGAACCTCCTGGATGACCCCAGGAGCCTTGTGAGGCCGGTGAGATCTGACCGTATGAATTATTGATATCTAAAGAGGGACCCCCCTCTGCCAACCTTCACCCCGGCCCAGCCCCTCTCACAGTCCCCAGAGCGATCTGACAATCAGATCTGATTTGTCTTACTTGACTGATCCTCCAGAAGCAGCCTGAGACCCTCTAACCCTAAAATATACCCTGGCCTCTCCAAACATGTCAGGGACCCCGCTGGCACATATACTGAGGAGAGGACTGCTGCGTTAATATGGACCCCACAGCTCAGCTCCATGTGCTCACACTGCTGGAAATAAAACAGGAGGCTTGGGATGATTTGCACACCATCCTCTGAGTGATATTCTGAAGCTTTATCATCCTGACAAGAGACCAAAGGAGGGAACAAAGGAGGTTTTCATGACATCATCACAATGACTGGGTTACTTTGACAAGAAATCTAAATTTGGTTTAAGTCTTCCTCACTTAATGAAAAACTGCAGTTGAGTTAATGTCAGATTTTAGTTCTTTGTTTTGTTTTATTTTGGTCAAGATTAAATCAGTTTATGCCCACCATACACAAGAACGATGTTTCCCAAGCTTTTTAGCTGAGGACCCAATTTTTTTAAAAATGACAAGTCACAATAAGCCTCATCAATACATTCTGGTAAGAGTTAATTCATGCATAAATGAATGTTCCTGACTATTTTTACAGCCCCTCCTTGAACCGCCACCTTATCGTGGTGGAGGGGTTTGAGAACCTGAATAATCTTAGGAGCTATGTTGTCGGGGGCTTGTTGCCCCTGGTAGGGTCTCCCAAGGCAAACAGGTCCTAGGTGACGGGTCAGACCAAGAGCGGTTCCAATGCCCCCAATGAATAGTACAAGACCAGGGATATCTACATCGCCCGGATTGGCGTTACCGGGGCCCCACCCTGGAGCCAGGCCTGGGGTCGGGGTTCGCAGGCGAGTGCCTGGTGGCCGGTCCTTTGCCCAGGGGACCCGGCTGGGCTCAGCCTGAATGAGCAATGTGGGCCAGGCTTCTGGTAGGGCCATCACCCGCGGGAGGGTTCAGAAGGGGCCGATGCAGTGTGGTATGGGTGGCAGTCGTGGGCCCCAACAACCCAATCCCAGGACATGGAATTTCACTATGGGGACATGGAATGTCACCTCACTGGGGGGAAGGAGCCTGTGCTAGTGTGGGAGGTTGAGCGGTACCGGCTAGAGATAGTCAGGGTCACCTCCACGCACAGTTGGGGCTCTGGAACCCAACTCCTTGAGAGAGGCTGGAATCTTTTCTACTCTGGAGTTGCCCACGGTGAGAGGTGAGGTGGTGTGGGCTTGCTTATAGCCCCCCAGCTCAGCCGCCATGTGTTGGAGTTTTCCCTGGTGAATGAGAGAGTCGTTGCCCTGCGCCTTCGGGTCAGGGATAGGTGCCTCACTGTTGTTTTGGCCTATGGGCCGAACGGCAGTGCAGAGTACCCGGCTTTCCTGGAGACCTTGGGAGGGGTGCTGGAAAGTGCTCCAACTGGGGACTCCGTCGTTCTGCTAGGGGACTTCAACGCCCACGTGGGTGGCGACAGTGTTACCTGGAGGGGTGTGACTGGAAGGAACGGCCCCCCCGATCTGAACCCGAGTGGTGTTCTGTTATTGGACTTCTGTGCTAGTCACAGTCTGTCCATAACGAACACCATGTTCAAGCATAAGGGTGTCCATCAGTGCACGTGGCACGGGGACGCCCTAGGTCAGAGGTCAATGATCGACTTTGTAGTTGTGTCAACTGACCTTCAGCCGTGTGTCTTGGACACTCGGGTGAAGAGAGGGATTGAGCTGTCAACTGATCACCACCTGGTGGTGAGTTGGATCCGCTAGTGGAGGAGGAAGCTGGACAGACTTGGCAGGCCCAAACGTATTGTGAGGGTCTGTTGGGAACGTCTGGTAGAACCCTCTGTCAGAGGGGTCTTCAACTCTCCCCTTTAGGAGAGCTTTGACCAGATCCTGAGGGAGGCCGGAGACATTGAGTCCGAATGGACCATGTTCTCCACCTCCATTGTTGACGCGGTCATTTGGAGCTGTGGTCGTAAGGTCTCCGGTGCCTGCCTCCTCAATCCCACTGACACGCCTTCCGTAGACGAAGCAGAGGCTGGGGACCCAGAGGTTGACTCATTCATCACCCAAGCTGAAGTCACTGAGGTAGTTCGGAAGCTCCTCAGTGGCAAGGCACCGGGGGTGGATGAGATCCGCCCTGAGTACCTCAAGTCTCTGGATGTTGTAGGGCTGTCTTGGTTGACATGTCTCTGCAATGTTGTGCGGCAGCTGGGGACAGTGCCTCCGGACTGGCAGCCCGGGGTGGTGGTCCCTCTTTTCAAGAAGGGGGACCGGAGGGTGTGCTCCAACTATAGGGGGATCACACTCCTCAGCGTCCTTGTTAAGACCCTGTGGGTCGTTTGTGAATGTGTTTGTCCTTTGCTACAGTGTCTCCTCTCCCCAGTGTGTGTGTGTTTTGCTCTCCAGCGTGAATTGGGAACAGGTGGCGCAGGATGATGATGATGAGGAGGATTGCTGCTGGGGGGGCAGAGCCCAAGGCCTATTTGAACGCCGGCGGCCTGCATTCTGTCTCCTCTCCTGCCTCTCTACCACAAAGAACAGCCAGCACGGTGTTGCGAATTGTTTGGTCAGAGTAATTTTTGTAGACGAGTAGACGTAAGATTGTTTGTATTTACTTAGAGAAATTGTTTGATAGATCACTGGGAGCATGTGCAGAATAAGCCTCAAGCTTTTGTGAAAATTGTAAATAAGTGTAAATACTAGGGCAGTTTAGTGGGGGGGGCTTTTATTTTTAACCGTGTTTTCTCCTGTTTATATTCAGTTAGGAGATCAGGTTAGTATTTTGTCATTTATTTTCTATTACTTTCGTTAGGTAAGTTCAGGGTTTTCTTTAGATTGTTATGTTTGTTATTTTGGCCTGTTTCTCCCCCTGAAGTAAATTAAAACTGCACCCTTTCTTGAACTTGGCAACTTGGTCGCTGGCCTTCTTTGGAGTGGGAAGACAGAGGGAGCACACTATCTGTTATGTCCAGGGTTCCCCTAGGCCAGGGCATAACACTCCCTGGAAAAGTCTATTCCAGGGTATTGGAGAGGAGAATTTGGCCAATAGTCGAACCTCGGATCCAGGAGGAACAATGCGGTTTTCGTCCTGGTCGTGGAACACTGGACCAGCTCTATACCCTCCGCAGGGTGCTTAAGGGTTCATGGGAGTTTGCCCGACCAGTCCACATGTGTTTTGTGGACTTGGAGAAGGCATTCGACCGTGTCCCTTGTGGCATTCTGTGGGAGGTGCTTCGGAAGTATGGAGTTCAGGGCTCTTTGCTAAGGGCCGTATGGCCTCTGTATGACCAGAGCAGGAGCTTGGTTTGCATTGCTGACAATAAGACAGACCTGTTCCTGGTGCATGTTGGACTCCGGCAGGGCTGCCCTTTGTCACCGGTTCTGTTCATTATTGTTATGGACAGAATTTCTAGGTGTAGCCAGGGGCCGGAGGGAGTCCGGTTTGGGGTCCACAGGATCTCATCTCTGCTTTTTGCAGATGATGTTGTCCTGTTGGCTCCTTCGAACCAGGACCTTCAGCATGTACTGGGGCGGTTTGCAGCCGAGTGCGAAGCGGCTGGGATGAGAATCAGCACCTCCAAGTCACAGGCCAGGGTTCTCGACTGGAAAAAGGTGGCTCGCTCCCTCCGGGTTGGAGAAGAGTCCCTGCCTCAAGTGGAGGAGTTCAAGTATCATGGGGTCTTGTTCACGAGTGAGGGGAGGATGAAGTGTGAGATTGACAGATGGACTGGGGCAGCGGCAGCAGTATTGCGGTCATTTTCCGGTGAATCTACGTTCCTACCCTCACCCATGGTCATGAACTTTGGGTCATGACCGAAAGTACAAGATCTCGGATACAAGCGGCTGAAATGAGTTTCCTCCACAGGATGGCGGGGTGCTCTCTTAGAGATAGGGTGAGGAGCTCTGTCACCTGGGAGGAGCTCGGAGTAGAGCCGCTGCTCCTCCACATCGAGAGGAGCCAGCTGAGGTGGCTCAGGCATCTATATCGGATGCCTCCTGGGCGCCTCCCTGGGGAGGTGTTCCAGGCATGCCCCACTGGGAGGAGGCCCCAGGGAAGACCCAGGACACGCTGGAGTGACTAGACTGTGTCTGAAGTGTCCGGGGAGAGGGAAGTCTGGGCGTCCCTGCTTGGACCGCTGCCCCCGCGACCCGGTTCCAGATAAGAGGAAGACAATGGATGGATGGATGGATATTTTTACAGCCATTTTCACATCACCTTATATAATTACTTTATTGAAAACATTTACACATATTAAAACTGTAAATGAGAGATAAATGCATTTAGGCTGACTTAAGAGGCCATTTCATTGTTTTTATTTCCTTTTATCAGGAAAACAACACAGGTCTTCTTTATAACTGAGACAAAATAAGCACATTTAGACAGAATTAACAGGCTCTGGTTTCTTCTGCTTAGTAAAACAATATGCACATTTTAAATGCTTTATAAAAGGTACACTGCAATTATAAATCTTACATTTGCAGAATTTCCTCCATAGTTTAGTTTTTTAAATTAAATTATTTTTAAAACATCTATTTTGTTGGTCTAAAAGTAGTCATATGTAACATACTGATTGAAAACATTGGAATCAGCCCAAGTGATGGATGTAAGCTACCCCAAGCTCTATTAGACCCCGAATTCCCAGAGGAAATACTGAGAAGGGGGACCTCAATGGTCCTTTTGGTCTCAAGCATGTTGTGGTAAAGATCTACAGCGTTGTACAGTAGATTCACTATAGGTGTCCCTATTTAAATAAACAGATCTTACAGTCACTGAGATACACTGAGGAAAATACATTAGCAGCACTGGTTAAAATAGTTAAATTTCTGCATGCTAAGAGGAAGTAACATTATTATAATTATTATGGCTGGGTTTAAAAAATCAATTCAAAATGATTATTCTTTGTATGGTCCAGTATCGATTCATAAAATCCCAAAATCAGTCTATTAATATATGCCTTTTCTCGTATGGATGTGTGGTACAGCCTGCAGTTTAACCCTGTTAGCCTCACATGACCAGCTTTAGGCACAAGATCTCATAGCACAAGATCTTGTCATGCACAGTTTCAGTAACTGTGGTGTGTTGAGCAAGTCATGTTTATAAAAAGTACATGATTAATGTAACTACTTTGGCGTCAATGTTAACATTAATATTTTTAATAATGGACCAGGTTTGAGGGTTCCTTATACAACTGACAGCATTAATTGAGAAGTAAAGCCCTTTACAGAATCTCTGTCATATCTCAGCAAAATTGGTATTATAACTAAAAATATCACCAACTGCAATGATACAGAATTGAATCAAATCGTGAATCAGAATTAATCAAATTAGGACCTTGTGAAACGAATCAAATCGATTTGGGAAATCTGAATCAATACTCAGCCCTAGTTTTTATGGTCACAAGATAAAATCTTCAGGAGCACCGACAGCTGCACTGACTCTTCAAGTTGACCCTGACAGAAGAGAGATGGCAGCATACCTTGGACTGAGTCTGAGGTCCCACAGTCGAATGAAGGTATCGTAGCCGCAGGTGAAGAGCTGGAAGGGAGACTCAAACACCATGTCCAACACACCAGCCCCACGACGAAACTGTGAGCCCAGACTGCACATACACTCCAACCTGGTGGAGGAGAGAGGGATGGAGGAGGATGGAAGAATTAAAGTGGCAAAATTATTGTCATTTCATTCATCATCAGTAGACAGTGAAATAAAAGTGATAAAATACTTATGCATATAGTATCAATCTGCAGTTCGGCTTTCATTAAAATGTTGTGATACAATATTTTATACATAGTTTATTGAGGCTAAAAGTGAAATTACCCATACAGTGATTTATACATTGCATTTATTGCAGTATCTGCCTTGATAACTTTACTTTTCCCATCATGATTTCATTGTGCATAGCAGTGGCAGTTAGATGAAATGATGACTGATATTTTCCTACAGTAGGATTGACGTACCATCTCAATGAGCCTTGAAGCCAGTTTTTGAATATCTTCATCCTAAACCTAAACGACTGCTGAGGCTCTTTGCTGGTGATTTCAAACAAGTGCTGGGTACAATGGGACAAACAAGTCCGAGGTCCCTGTCTCCATTCCCCCTCATTTGTGAACAGGACCCTGAGGTACTTGAACTCAGGTGGGGCAGTGACTCACTTCTAACCAGGAGAATGTAATTTGACATTTTCCAGCAGAGAACCATGGCCTCAGACGTGGCGTCTCATCCTGACTGCTTCACACTCGGTTGTTAACTATCCCAGTATGTACTGAAGCTCACGGTCTGAGGCCAACAGAATCACATCATCTGCAAAGAGCAGAGAACCGATTCAAAGTTCCCCAAACCGGACAGTTTGCTCCTTCTGGCTGCACCTTCTTCATGAAGATGCCAAACAGGATATGTGACAAGGACTAATCCTGGCAGTCCAACACCCACTGAAACCACACTTCACTTGCCTGGCTTTATGATGTGTAAAGTTAGAAAGCAAATGACCATTATTATTATGGCTCAAGTGAATCAATAAAGGCTGTGTGCTTATTGGCTCACTGACACTGGTGAGATTTGCTCTGTAGGTATCAAAATTTGGTATAAAATGACAAGACACATTTTAGTTGACGTGTATTAAAATTCTTGTTTCATTCGGTGTATAACCTACCTATTTTTACATTGGGAGAATGTAAGAATCACTTTAGGCCTACAACAATAAATGAAAATAAAAATGTTCAAATAAGAATCATTATTGATTCCCAATTCTTTTTCTGTCAAAGCCACAGGGAGACACTGCAGAGGTGCAAAAGAGCTGCTTGAGGCTCTGGAGCTGCAGATTGCTGACCCCTGACCCTGTCAAATTAAATAATTGACAGATCAAGAAATTTTACCACATTAATGCAAATTTACATAGTCTCATGGTGTGGTCATGGCACTGTATTGTCAAATAAAATACATGCATCTTCCTGTTCAGATGCACAAATGGCTAGACTCTCTCCCAACAACTACTGGGTAAAAAACAAAATCCTAGGCACATCTGAGATGAGTATAATTTTGTCATGTTATTACTCTTTGCTGTCATGATTGCTTTTAATGCCTTTATTTTAGCATTTCAAGTGATATTTTCTGTTTTGAATGAAAATGTGGTTATTGGACACAGCGTGTTGTCTGTGTGTCACTGAGCCTGGATTAGTGAACATCTCTGAATGGACTGGGGACACATAAATTGTGTGTATGTACTAGTGATAAATAAAGTTTGTGTGTCTGGCCTGATGTGGTGTGACCTGTGTGTGTGTGTGAGTGTAGCTCCATGCAGCACCATGCTCTTGTGATCACAGCGCTGTCCCGCTTGCTTCTCGCCTCTTGATTATTGGAGAATAACTTGCACTCAGCAGGGCGGATTATTGCAGAATAACTGTCTCTTTGTTGCCATTTAATACCCTCCATGACCGTGACTGTGTGCGACTCTCGCACGTTTGATACCTGCACCGTAGCAACCATTTAAAGGGGGCCGCTGGCCTTGGCGACCGGGCAGCCCTGTGCTTCGACTCGTGCCCCCCTCCCTCGCCCTGGAGCTCAATCCGCAGGCTCGGGCTGGTAATCCCCCAGCCTTACCCCAGGGGGCCTTCTTATTGGACCAGGGCTTTCCCCACAGGTTGCCTTATTGGGTGAGAGCTTTCTCATTGCCAGGGTCTCATGACTAAGCCCGGGCCAATGGGGAGTCTGTGATGAGGCTGAGTTTGTGTCTGTGTGGGGTAGTGACCCCTCGTTTTCCCCTTACCACTAAAACCAAGCAGCTTAGCACATGCCACACAAAAAGAAACTCATTCAGGCCAAAGGGATACGAGCCTGCTCATTCATAACTAAATAATGATGTCTCCATCACAGCACCACCTCTCCAACTAAGAAGAGATCATCAATTCATAACCCTGCCCTCTGAAATCCTTCAAAGTCCATGATTACAATCTTGCACTCCTCTGAAAAAAGTGCAAAAACAAACTCAAATGTGAGAGGAAAATAAAAACTAGGTTTCCATAAAATGGACCTGACATCTGCACATGGATCTTAAAGCCAGTAATAGCACCATGCGATGAGCTGGTGCACAGTGCAAAACAGCAGGGATTCTCAAATTGGTAGGTCACTGGCTTTTATAGGCCCCGTGTGATTACAGGATGGAGGTGTAAGCATATAATCTGTCAGAATGACTGTATCTGTTTAGTGAGCAGCGGCACAATGTTCTGATCTGACCAAATCCTCTCTACCACTTGTCTGGGTCCGTCCTGTTGAACACCTGAGTCTGGCCTCCAGCATGCCTAACTTGCAAAGTGTCACATGGCAGGTTCTAAAACATAGCTGACTGGCTGAGTCATAATCATCACACACAGTCTGTATGCAGAGGGTTAGTGATGTACTCAGGAGAACACACCGTCATACTACTGGCTGCAAGCTGTAAAAAGCTTGTGTCAAATACTGTTAAAGTCATCAAGCCCAAATCAGTGGAAATGTCTATAATACAATGCTGTAATGCACGTGGATCATGTTATAAGTGGGGTGTTTTGTCATAAAAATTGCTTGAACTAAATTACGTGACAAAATAATCTATAATGTATAATGCTTCTCTAAAATGCTGGGGGCATGTCCACTCTGCTGCATCAGTATCACACACCACTACAACCTGAAACCTGAAACATGGATGCTCCATCTAGCAGCTTTATTGGACATGTCCAGGCATGTTTGAGCCAGAAGAGCCAGAGGTATTTTTTCCTCTGTGTCAGGTTATTGGAACTGAAGTGAGCTGAAGAGAACTGCTGGGCTGATTTGGACTGTGAGAATCGCTGAAGGTACGTTTGAAAATAACTGTTAGGGATGGTGAAAGGAGGGAGAGGTGGTGTTATTCATGTGTTGGTTCATGGAGCTTTTATAATGTTAGGGGACCATGGCTCCAGCATGTCACCAAGACATGTTTCAGGTACACTCAAAAAATCCTGAACACAAAAATTATGAACAACAGTTTTATGATCTAACTCTACAATTCAGTACTACATAATTCTCAGACTTTTCACATGTTTTCAGCAATATTTTTTAACACATATAATGTCTTTTTCCTTTACATAGACTTTAAGTTACACACATTTTGACTAAGTCAACACTGACTATTGTTTTTACACAGGAAATGAACAGTGGTCTTTTGGGTGAAAGTCCTGTGTTTAATTGGCACATACACCCATCCATTCCAGCTCCTCCACTGAGGGACTTTCTTGGCCTTTATACTATGTCATTTGATTTGATGGCATTGAAATAACACTAGAGGGCCAACTACAGCATCATAGTTTGAAAAAAAGGGGGCACTGAGTGAGCTTCTGTTTTTGATGTGCTGGGAGTGAGAACAGGTTGGTCAATTAGGGAAAAAAAGTCAATATGTCAATAATGCTTCATCAGCACTAAAAGACTCAAAACTACATATTCCAACCTGTATGTCACATGCATAGTACACTGTAGAACATCAAGTTTTTGACATTGCAAACAAAATATTAGCCCCCAGTTCAACACGGCAATTCAGAAAGTATGACCAACAGTAGAAGTCCACACAGCACTTATGACCATTCTATTTTTAGAGATTTTCCCATTATTAGGACCTCATATCATTTGTGTCTTTTCCATGGCAGCCTGATCAATTTGTGATGTGGCCCCTCATGAAAAATAATTGCCCACCCCAACTCTAGAGTCATGATGACGATGTTTTTGAGAGTCAAAAATATAAAATATTGGGGACAATTGAGTATTGCCTTTATATTGGTAGGGACATATCCCTACTGTCCATACCCAAATCAACACCTATGATTGTAGGCCAGTACCAGAGACTTGAGCTCATCAGGAGCTGCAGCAGAAGCCAATGAGGTGAACAGAGAAGAGGAGTGCTGAGGGAAGACTTTGGGTTGGACAGGTCTCATGGCAGGAGAGGACAAAGTCACAGTGACAGGGAGATGACAAGCACCAGGGTGAGGACCTGGACTTCCTCTTTAGTGAGGAGGATGTGTCCTCACTCAAACTGAAGATCAGCACCCAACCTCAACTTTGACCCTCTGCACTGTGTGTTGTAGTTGTGTGCACACAGTTTTCCTGTGCAGTGAAGGATTATTAGCAACTCTTCAGGTGTGCTGACTTTCACTTAGACCTCCAAATAAATGTTTTAGATCATCTGGATAAACAACCAGCTTGTTTGTTTGTGTTTCTTGACCTGTTGGACTTTGTTGTAGTAATGTTTGCAGGTCTAAGTTACTAAGTGAGTGTTATTTTGTGACTTATGAATCACCATAAACCAAACTAAAAACAAAGTCAGAGAGCTCAGACCACCCTGATGAAGACGAGATCGATAAAACATTTTGGAATTAAATCATTGTATACTGGAATTGTGCAACTTCTTTCATTTGGATGGACAATGAATCCTACCAAAAAGCAGAGAAAGAGAATCCTGGTTGTTAACCTAATCCCAACCCTAATGAGAATGATCCTCACCATTAAAATAACAACAATTCAAATGGAAATCATCGTTTTTGGAGAGAAATAATCTTGCTGATTGAGAACAAAGCAGTTTGAGCTGCAGTGTGGCAGCTACTTTGTGAGATGGGTAGACTGGTGGCCCTGGGGGGCACAGACTTAGTGATTGTTATGAAGGGGCTACTGGCTGTGTGACATACAGGGTCTAAGTCCTGATTTCAGCCTGTCTGGTCTCACTGCAGGAGTCAGGTTGGCTTTAGGGGCCACACACACGCAGGTTGTGAAAGGAATCATTAATGAATTGACAATGTTGAAAAAAATAGAAGAAGCGAAGGGAATTATCCTTTAGTGTGGGGACAGTTAAAGAAAAGCAGTGTGTGTTTTTGTGTCAGAAGTGGCTGGAGGCTCTTGTAAAGTTAAGTCTGAGCTCTAAACAGGAGCCTGGGGACGCACTGAGAAACAGGCCCTCTTGTCAAAAGCCGTCAGACAGGTAGAGAAAAGAAACCCTGCTGAGGTTTTTACAAACCCTAAAACAAACAGAGGGGAGCCACGCAACCTGCTGCACATCCACCCAATTTAGCCCGCACCTCTGAGCCGGCTGCAGCAGGGGGAACGTGAGAGACAGTGGAGAGGAGGGCCGCTGGCTGCTGGGACCCATCAACAATGACCACTTTCAAAATGTCACATACACGTGTGCGCTGCAAAGACAATACGCCTGCAATTTGTATAACAGAGCGTCCACCCCGACGCAGACATTTCAGTTTCAGGAATGTCAGGAATCCTAGCCTGGCCATTTGATTGTAAAAAAAAAAAAAAGGAGGTCTCCCTTTCTAAAGGAACAGAGGGGAATCTTGGGAGTTGGGAGTGATGGTCAGGGTTCTTTCTCTTTGATGCTTTTTTCCCCCTCTGTGTTTAGCCATGAGCGAAGACACTGTGAAAAGTTGGGGTGCTGCTCCAATGGCGCCACTTGTGTGGGATCCCCCTCTATATGGCTGATCATAAGACCTCTTTGTACAGCCGAGACGAAAAAAAAGGACACAGAATTAATTGCAGTGGAGGAAAAAAGAGAAAGTGTTAAATGAAATTAAAATCAAAGCTGCAAGAGCTCAATGGGAGCCTGGGCTTTATGACCCCCCGTCTTCTCTAAGTGTTACCATACAAGTTTACAACCTGCTGTTAGCGTATCGGTGCCAACATCAAGAAAATGATGGTACAAATGTAGATTAGTCACGGAAAGCATCAAAAAGGACTGAAATGATCAATATCTAACTTGCAATTATTAAAAAAAAGGTTAAAAAATCTGCCAGGTTTGCAATATCAAGACAATATCTGAAGAAACTGTAGTGTGAATGCAGGTTGTTGAAAATCTGACACTAGTAGAATTTTTTGGTTTATTTTGTAGGTAGAAGCAGCTGATGGAGTATGAGAAGCTGGAAAAGTGGGAATGCATCTTATTCGTAAGAATGGGGTTGAAAACTTGATTAAAACTCATAATGTATGAAAGATGTGGAGCATCATAAGGTTTGAACGGAGTTCCTGGCTTACGTTTCTTCTGATTTGAAAATTTTCAAAAAATCTGGTTTGAAAATCTGGTTTGAAAATTGCACTTTTTCAAAATCACAATCTCAATGCAATAATAACTACAGAAGACATTTTTTGAAGACATTGTGGTGTTGAAAGGCTGACAATAAACTGAATTGCTGGCTTTAATTTGTATGAAGAAGCAGCTGGAGGAGTATGAAGAGTTGAAGCATTGAATTAGTATGAATGGGATTTAAAATTTGGTTAAAACCAATAGTGAAATTTAAGATACAGAGCATTATAAGGTTTGAATGGAGTTTCTGGCTTTAAGTATGAATGACTAGATAGTAGCCAAGGAAGTTGATAGTTACTGTCTAAACTTTCAGTTTATTACAGCTTGTTCAGATATTAAAGTTAATAATGTCTATTCTGATTTGAAAATTGCACCCTTTCAAATCGCAGTCTCAATTGTTCAGCATCAACCGTGTTTAAATTCAACTTCTCACTGCTTGAGCGGTGAGCCAACATGTTAAACAGCATGCCATAAACAAGTGATCTGATTTATGACAAACACAGTGAGCACTTCTGCTTGTCCTTCAATGTAAACATTTCTCACAGTGCCGCCACTATTTTCCACAGACACAGACAGGAAGTGACTGCTGGAATCCTTCCTGGAAGCTTGCGATGTCTCTTCTGTGATCTCACTGCGGCAGCAGCTGTTTTGCTGCTCGTTGTTTGGTGCTGCAGGTGTAACAGTGTCGGGTTTATGATGTTTTGGCTCAGGTGGATGTTGAATCAAAGGCACACGCAGTAACACTAATGCACAGGGTGTGAGGCTGATGCTGGTGGGTGTAGGGGCTGCTGGTGGTGTGTCATAGGAGGAGAATGTATCTGCAGTGTCTGAAAGTATTACTGGAATTGTGGGTGAGCCAGTGTGTTAACAAGGACATGCAAGTTATTATTCCAGGATGTCTATCACCATGTTAAATGTTTTTAGGACCTTCTAATGCCAGGATTTAATTCAATTTAAGGTTGATTTTGCAACATATTAAAGATCAATTTTGACACTAATGCCTGTAGATGTGTTCCTGAGTACGTGTTCAAAATCTGTTAGACGGAGATGATAAAGGGTCAGCTGATTCTGTTCTGATGTGAAACACATACACAGTGCCTGGCTGTGACAGTGTGAGCGCTGATTAAAGTGGTGGTAAGATTTAATGGATGTGATAACAGTAAATATGAAGAATGCACCCTGATCACCCTCACCCTGCACCCATCTGATTGTACAACCACACACGGCCTGGTTTGCTGCTCTCAGCAGCTTATCAGATAGAAAATCACACCGGGGGGATTGTGTGTATGTGTGCGTGAGACAGTAACAAGCTGCCTGGATGATAACAACAAAGTCATTTCACCCTCAGGCTCAAACCGCAATCAACCTGCTTATCTGCCATTAATATTTGGACAAGAAACAACTTTTTAAAAGTAGACTAAGACAAGATGGAAGTTCCTTTAGTTGGGCCAGGGACTAGATATGAAGCACTTTGTCAGACATATAATATAGTATGAAACATTGTTGCATTCATCTATGCATTACAGATATATCTTTCTAGCATTCAGCATTAATTCACATATGACAGACCCACTGTAGAAACAGCCCACAGTGCTGCTGTCATTATTAGTATGTGGTCCACAGAGGGAGTGCTGTCACTGCTGCAGAGCAGTGCTTGGTTCAACACTGATAATATGAAGGAAAAAGTGTGTTCTCACTTCTCCCACAGGCTGAACTATTGATGGGTTTTAAAACATGCTTAGTTGTTGAAGCCTTCAAGGGGCAGTTCAGCCCAAAATCAAAAATACATATTTTCCCCTGCTCTGTAGTGTTGTTTGGATTTGGATTTCTTTGGTGTGAGGTGCAGAGTTAGGAGATATCAGCTGTAGAAATGTCTGCCTTATCTCCAATATAATGGATATAATGACCCAGTTACTCAAGATAATCCACAGACCTTGTTGTAAGCAGTTTCATGTAGGAACTACTTTCTTTAGGCAGGAAGTAATTCTGGTACGTTCTACTGCAGAAAGAAAGTAGTTCCGACATGAAACTGCTTACAACAAGGTCTAAGAATTATTTTGAACAACTGGGTCATGATTTCTGCAGAGACAATGCTGTTGAGCTTTGAGCACTACTTTTTGACAAATTGTATGTAAAGCTGGATCTTCATAATTTCATCCATGGAGATAATTAGCGGATTATTAGCAGTCTAGATCTGAAATATAGTATAGTATAGCATGTTTTCATTGGTGTATAATCACCTGAAAATAAGAATTGTTGTGTTTTCATTACCATAGGTTAAGCCCTTTATATCTAGAGAGGGAGGAGTTCCTCCTCATAGAGGCCGCCATGTTGCACCTCCATGTTTCTACAGTAGCCCAGAACAGACAAACCAGTCACTGGCTCTAGATACAGCCTTTCACATTTTGCAGGAGTTTCACAGCCACCATACATTCTCCTGTACACTAGGAAGCTGAGAATGAGTTGAGGTGTTTGCAACCTGGAAGCTCACCACTAAACCTAACTAAAGTAAATCCTGCACACTGGTCCTTTAATTTTCTTTAACATAAGACATAAGAGATAATAACTGAATGATACTTTTATTATAGTCATCACAAGAATGTGAAATACATTTAATGTCTCCCTCTGTGTGCTTTAAACATTGTCCTGCTGTAGTCTTCAGCATTCAGTCCAGACTTCTGCCACCTAAAAATTATATTTATTTATTTCCAATGTGCAACACAATTACAGTCTGCTGCTGATTGTGTTTTTTAATCAATATAATAATCAAAATTGAGTTTTTAATGTTGTGTATAAGCTTTTTGTACCTTAGCTGATAAAGTAAAAGTGACATGGAATATTCCTCAAAGATTTTATTGTGTTTTTGTGGACGGTTTTGTGAACATGTTGCTTCATCATGAATACATTTCCATGTCAAGGTTGGGGGCATTTTTTCACATCTGGCCAGGGAGAAAAACCAATCACTTGGACTGTAGAGGACACATGCATTATCTGGGTCTGTTACACCTTGTAACCATGTCAATTTCCCTCACCACCTGCAACCTCCAGAGTAACCTGCCCAGCCGTCCCTTCCCTCACTCTCCCTGTGTGTCTCCTGTCTTCTCCCCTCCTCAGATTTCCCCACCATTTGGGAGCAGGAAGCGGCTTTTTGTGTCCGGCCCTGTGCTGTGTCGTGTTGGCCTGTTTTAATTGGCCCAGGTAAAGCTGGGAATTACAGCAGCCATGGCGGGATGTATCAGGTTTAAGCCTCTCCTTTCAGACACAGGAATTTTCAGAGGCCCCTCATTTTGAACTGCTCTTTGCTCAAGACTGGTGTGTTCCATGGTGTTTTTAAACCTGTGCTTCACTGGTGCTGCGTTCGTCCACACATGTGGAACATTCACATCAACAGAAGCCATGGGGGAACACTGACCTGCTAAACTGGGTAAACAAGAGGATGTTTTTTTGCAGTGGAACTTAACAAGTCATTTTAAATACTTCTGTAAAGATGACCTGTCATTGTGCTGACTTTGCTTTTTTAACATGAAACCAAACAACACCAGCATTTGTTCACAGGTCAGTCTTAACTGAAGAAAAATGGCAGCGACATCGATGTACGATCCACAGGCTAATGTTTCGTGTACGTACATGTCTATGGTCCCACTCATCTACTGTTCCCACCTCCCTCATCCTCTCTGGCCTTTATCACCTCCTTGCCTGCATCTCATTTCCTCATCAGTCTTGCAGATATTTACCTGGTCCGTTCCCACCCATACTCTGGCTGTGCTCGGAATCTAGGGCTGCAACTAACAAATATTGTCATAGTCGGTTAATCTGTTGATTATTTTCTCAATCAATCATTACTTGTTTGGTCTATAAAATGTCAGAAAGTGTTTATTTCCAAATGTCCAAGATGATGTCCTCAAATTTTTTGTGTTTTGTCCACAACTCAAAAATATTCAGTTTACTGTCAGAGAGGAGTAAAGACACCAGGAAATATTTAATTTTAAGAAGCTGAAATCAGAGAATTATGACTTTTTTCTTTAAGAAATTCTCAGACTAATTAATCAATAATCAAAATAGTTTGCGATTAATTTAATAATCAATCATTAAATGATAATCGTTGCAGCTCTATCGGAATCTGTGTATGTGGATTTTGTGAATGTGAGAAATGCCTGATACTAGATTGGCAGGAATTCCTTAATTCCTTAACAGCCAGCCGGCCAGTGAGCTCATAGAGCTCTGTTTCTCAACAGTCACTCAGAGCACTGCAGCCAACGCAGCAGACGACTTCAACAACATCTCTGTCTACTGTGTCATATTTAGAGCTGCTTTAGGTAAACTTTATTAGATAACGTGCCATAAAGTGATTTTAACGTTACTTTATTTGTCTCCCTTAGGAGAAATCTGTCTGGCATAAAGGGAAACTGCTGCATCAAACCAGGCATTACATTATAAAAACAATAATAAGAGTATTTCATAGGTCACATGTTTAAAACAATATCTTATGGTCATAAAAACTGTGGAAACTAGTCACCACATTCCTCACATTCATACTGGGACAAATTCTAATGGCATAATACTACTACCCAGGTGTTCAGACACACTTACAGTGCCACACTGATTGTATCGCCCAGTTTATACACAGTATATCTACTGTACTGCTACTTTTATCTGGATCAAACAATCATAACATGCACATATACATGACCTCCAGTCTGTGTATAGTGTGCTGTAATGGCATACTTCATTCTTAATTCAAAAGGCAGTCTGCAGTACATATGAGGAAAAGAACTGCTTTAATGTTGCTTAAAGAAAACCCCATTACAGCTTGACTTTCTATTAAGCAGGATTGCAGTGCATGCTTGGAGAAGCACGTGGGATAACAAAACATCTAAGCAAAGTGACCAAAATGTTAATTGTCTTGCTGTGTAGAGTGATGTCAGATCAGCTTCATGACTCACCGTTCAACATCCCAGATACGAAGAGGGGAGAAGTTCTCACAGCATGCAGTACCTGTTACAAAGGAGCTGTAAACACAGAGGGAGAAGGGGAGACAGAGAGAGAGAGAGAGAGATACTGAGTATTTGAACCAACGGAATTAAACCTTCACAATAAAACCCAAAATTTTAATGACAATAACAACAGCAGATAAAATATGTTATTGCCCTTTTTTTTGTAAATATACTTTGCTTGTAAATGCACTTTTTTGGGTAAATACATTTTTGTAAATGTATTTCTAATTATGCAATTTTGTCCTGTTTCTGTAGTGTGTTGTATTTTGTATATCTGCATGTGTGGTCACATGATGTGTGGTGTGACCACCATTGGTTGTATATATGGAGGTGTGCATGTCTGATGAAGGGCTGGTGCCCGAAATGTCACATGTGGTGATACTATTAAATGTACTAAAGGAGCAGTTTCTGGAGTGCGGACCTATTTTTGAATTTTTGTAATAAACAATCACCAACAACTTATTTACTATATCACATGGCTGTGTTAAATTTACCTGTTACCATTTAATTGTTAATTGAGTGGTATTTGGACCAGTGCTTGATCACACTATATTACATTATTGATTAATTTGTCAATTATTTCTCACATTGTGAGAGCCCAAGGTGACACCCAAAATGTTTAATTTTTTCAAATTATGTAAACAGGACGGATTGTCCCATAGTAGACCTAACATGAACAGTTTCAAACTTCATATTCAACTATTTATTCATGCAGATTAGGATTACGGGTGTTCCAGGCAACTAATTATTACCACAAATTTTAATTTAGACTAGTCGACTAGTCTAACAGTAAGAAAAGAATCAGCAGTTAAAACTGAGCACAATGTATGAAGTGATAATGTTCAAAACTTTAAATGCTGGTGAAATGTGTGCCACTTTGTCATTTCATTCATTTTCTGTAACCGCTTATTCCTGAAGGGTCGCAGGCTGCTGGAGTCTATCCCAGCTGACATTGGGTGAGAGGCGGGGTTCACCCTGGACAAGTCGCCAGTTCATCACAGGGCTGACACATAGAGACAGACAACCACTCACACTCACATTCACACCTACGGGCAATTTAGAGTCACCAATTAACCTAGAATGCATATCTTTGGACTGTGGGAGGAAGCCGGAGAACCCGGGGAGAACCCACACAGACACGGGGAGAACATGCAAACTCCATACAGAAAGGCCCTGCCCCCGCAAGCTGGGGGGTCGACAGTGCTAAACACTGCACCACTGTGCTGCCATGATTTCATTATCAGAATAATAAATAGTAATATACATTTCCTATCATCAGATTATTTATCATGCATCCCTAATTAGAAGTAATATTTATTTTAAAGCGTTCCACTCACACATTTTCTTTTTTTTTTTTTTTTAAAGATATTTTTTGGGCTTTTTGCCTTTATTGATAGCGAAAGCTGAAGGTATGACAGGAAAGGGGGGTGAAGATAGAGGGGATGACACGCAGCAAATGAGCCGCAGGCGGGATACGAACCAGCGGCCACTGCAGAGGACTAACAGCCTCAATACATGGTGCGCACGCCCTACCGACTGAGCTATAGGGGCGCCCACTCACACATTTTCTAGTTTATCAAGGCCAACTGAGTACTAATGCATTTAATTTATTGACTTAACATAACATTTTTCAGGACAGGAAAAACCACCTGGACATGATGAGCAATGCTAGCAACTTGCTAGAGTATAGATTTGAAGTTAGTTCCAGCAACTTTAGCTAGCTAGCCAGAAAGGAAAGGGAAAAGATCTTCATATCATCATAAAAGAGGAGATTACTGTTACTAGAAGACAACTTGCTCAGAAGTTCTTCACAACTGTTCCAGTGAAAACCACTGAATAAACTACTGTACAAAAACAATACAAAGACAGGAATAGTGAATCCAACAGTTTGCTCCTCTCTTAAGAAAGTGTTCATCCTGACAAAGCCAGATAAGTTTTAAAATGACTGATTAGGTAATGATTCTCCTTGTTTTCACATAACAGCACACACACACACACACACACACACACACACACACACACACACATACAAACACACACACATAGCCTTGTCCCTGCCTCCATCCACCACACATTGTTTCCCAGCAGAAGAAAAGAGAATAAAACTACAACAGTCGTGATCCTTTGATTGGAGTGGCAGGTTGGAATTAGCAGCCTAGGTATGCACAGTGAATGCCATGCATGTGGAGAGGTGGGGGAGCTGTGAAAGGAGAGGGGAGGAGCGCTGTGGGAGCGGGCTGACGAGGTGTGTTTGGGTGTTAGAAGCTATGTAGAGGGTGGGGTGGTGACCAGGGGTGCTGGTGGTAGGGGGGCTTCTGTTGGGCCGGGCCACAGTCTCAGGGCTTAGTGCCCTCCTACAGGGTTGACGGACAGGGGGGAGGACCCGCCTTTTTCACACACAGAGACAGTTACTGACAAGTGCTGCTGGCTAGAGGAGAATACTGTAGATGGAGGCACAGAGACAGATGCAGACAGAGAAATAATACACACTCCAGACCAGTTCCATTTAATACACACTCCAGTCCCACTTCTGTGGAAACATGAAGTGGGAGAAAAAGAATTTGAGGGGTTTTTGATTTTTACTCTTCAACTATGCTGGGAAATATATTCTAAAAGATCAAATTCTTGGCTATTAAATCTTTTAACCTAGTGATGAAATGTTTTATTCAATGTGGACGTCAACCCTGTAAGATCTGACATAGTTGATGCCACACAGAGTTTTCAATTCACGCCATAGTCGTAGTGAGCAGCCATTTTGTGTCTCAGAGTCTCTTAATGTTAATCAAAATACACATTTTTAAACCATAATTCTTATTTAACTTCAGAGTTATAGTTTGTCTGAAAATAGACAGTATACCAGTGGTTCAGCAGTATTTTCGCTTTTTTTAAACAAGAAACTGAGACAGGGGTCCTTAGGGTATAGTCAACCATTTTTATGCCTGATTAAATCATGTTTTTGTAAAAATCTGACGGAGTTGACAAAAAACTGGGACACAATTTTAAAGGCCTAATATTTTCATAAACAAGATGATTTATAACAAAGATGATTGTAATAGCACATTTGTATACCTATGTTACCAGTAGGTATTGATAATTTTAGATTTTAAAGGCTTTTAACACATTTTTTAAATGCTTAAAATTGTGAATTCTTGTCTGAGAGAAGGCTGTTTTCTGACAGAGCAAGTTCAGAAATTAAAAAAATGAAAGCAAGCCAAAAAACATGTCATAAATTACATATAAATCCTTTCAAAATAAAAATGTAATTAGATTGTTAGTATTAATAATGTAAAGATTTCTTTTTAGGTCAACAAAATTTGTCCCAACTCTCAACAATGGGTGACATATTAAAAAACATGCAAATATTGCTTGTGTTTTTTTTCCCCTTTTTGTTTGGTAAGTGTTAACAATAGTCAGCTGACTTTTGTTGTCATGGTGATTTTCATCATGGTTAAAGTGGTGAAACCATGGCAGTGGTTGGTTAGGATCAGGCATCAAGATTACTTGATTAGGTTTAGGAAAAAATCATGGTTGAGGTTAAAATAAGTATGTTACTTATGTAAGTTAACTAGTTAACTTGACATTTTTGTCTCCATGGCATTTGTGAGTACGATTCAATCCTGCAGGATTCAATTTGATTATAAATTAACCTGAAACACACTTAAATCTTCTGTAGATTACTCAACTCATGTATAAGACATAATAAATAATGAAGAAACACCTATTATTATAGTTCCAAGAAACCAAAGAAATATTGTAAACCTTTAAAATTATTTTTATTTGATTTTTTGAATTTATTTTTATCCGATAAATGACTTGAATGATTATTAAGTTATCTGCAATTTCACTGTTTTAATTCTTGTGACTGAACAAAACCATTAACTGACACAATCTCAGCATTAATGCAGCAAATGTTTCAGGTATTAGGAATCAACTCTTAGCATCTATTTCAATATTTTATTGGCCTATCAAGATGACACCACTGGTTGTGGAATATTCACCTACCTCTCCTGTAAACAGACTGTTAAGGATTAATAATTTAGTTATTCTGAAGGATATAAAAGTGCTAACAAGTCACTTGCAGCCTGCAGATAAACCAGATGTCTTTATGTACGGGTAAGAAAATTCCAGAGATGGTTTCAGGCACTGACTGTATGTATATTCAAACCAGAAACCACATTTATGTTGACCCCGAGGTTAACTCCACGCCTGTAAACCACAGCGAAGGGAAGTGAGCTATTAGCTCCAGCTGTGGCGGAGCATAGGTCAGGACTGCTGTCAGAACGTGACGCAGGTCTGTACCTTCATTTAACCACTCAAATAAGACAACTAGTGCTACTGTCCTGCTGTCACTCTGTATCTTTTCTTTACTCAACAGTTTGCCAAGTTTAAAAAAGAAAGATAATAAAAAATTTTATACCCCAAAAAGCAGATTCTCTTAACTTTGGAGAAAGTTTCTGACTCACAGAGGTGTGCATTTTGTTCAGAGCACTATGCTGAAGACAAACATTTATCTCATCAGAATGGGACATGTGACACTGTGGACCCAGCATACATCTCAGAATTATGACACACTTATTTGAGACATGATTGGCTGAGGGCAGCATCTGGTAACCTGTGGCATCACCAGAAATAAACACTAACAGATGCCATTAAAATAGGTCCTGTGTGAGATTAAGACACTGAAAACAGACACTGAAGTAGGGACAGAGGCAGATTAAAAAAAGTTAGAGGAGGTTCACAACTTTTCAAGTCCATTGTTATACAATAGTTGCATGTACATACAAAATGACTGATCTCTGAAATGAAGGGTCTTTTTACACCTGTATTGTTTGGTTTTTGAGACTTTTCAGTTTGACCCAAACCAAAATAACAGGTGTGAAACCTCTCCTGGACCACAGTTCATCCCAAGCAGCCACACGTACTTGCGCACATCCCTGATGTTCACACCTGACATGAACTGAACTGAAAGTGGTAAGACACCCCTGCCCTTCAAGGTGGACCACAGACCAGTTGTTTGGTCTGCACCAGAGTTTGAGACCGGCTTTCGCACCGACCTGAATGAACTGCATCAAGGGAGTAAAAGCTCCTGAGTTCGGTTCAACCGGAATAAACAAGGCTGGCGTGAGCCCACCCTTAAAATTCATGCTACCAGGATGCCCCTACACAATAACCCATTTCATAAAAGTATTATTTTCTAGATAACAGCAAGAACCACTACTTTTGTTTTGTCTGAACACTAGGGCTGGGTATCAGTACTCACTACCTTTAAGACATTGATTGAAATAACTAGTACAAGTAGTATCAAAACTTCTCCAGTCAAATGATACCTGCATTCAATCCTTTTGGTACCCAGATCTAGAAAAAATGACTATTTAGATGGTTTTGCTGCAGCCAATCACCAAGTGTTCTTCATAAAGAACCTTCAGAAAAGGGATTAGATGAAGTACTTCATTGGGATCAGTATCACTTTAAGGGTACTAGAATTGGTACTGGTATCGTAATTTTTCAAACAATACTCAGCCCTAAAAACAAAAACACCACCACAAAATGGTCGCAGATGTAGTCTGGACTGCATTTTCTATTGAAAGTGTTCCTTCTGTAGTTATTATTATGCAATATCCCACCAATGTCCTTCGTTAAACATTGATAGACTGAATTCACTGGAAATTCATCCAACTGATGAGTTCTCTAAAAGGACTATTACGTAAAACGGCTCCGCGGCGGTCCAGACAGCTCCGAACAGAGCTGTGACTGAGGGATGCTGTTGGCATCAACACACGGGGGTGAGGAGTGGGATGTGTTTGGGGTTGGGGGTGGGTTAAAGGGGTAGCAGGATAGGACAGGGGGGTGGAGGGCAGCTTAATGGGCCTGACAGGCAGCTGTCAGGCCCATTAAGCAGCGCGGCCCGTTGGCAGGCCCCCGGTAATTAGTGTTGGGTAAACTCATTTATGGTCCAAATGGGTCGGGCAGGGCCAGGACCAGTATGCGCGGTGGGTGACCTCTGACCCTACTGACACAGGATACAATAGGGTTACGCTCACACTCACTATCTGGACCCTATTACTCTCCATTACTCACATTACTCACCCCTCACTGGGCCATGGCGCTGGCAGAGGCAGGGCAGGGGACACCAGCCATACAATGAAAGAGCGACTCCCCCCTCGCCTCCCCCAGCTCTCTCACCCCTTCTGAAGCACCGAGCAGGCCTGATCTGGGGTCAGAGCTTGCACTGATATTATAGCTGCTAAGGTCAGAGCCTCTCTCGCCTAATGTGGGGCAAGTATCCCCCCTAAACACACACATATGCACACACACACACACAGTCATATCTGTGACCAAAGTGAGTCACCCTCCTCTGCCCACTCTGTGCCCCCCCCCCACTCCTCCTCTCATCATTAGCAGCACGCTGGGCCTCCGCTGCCGTTTGGGTAACCTCATCAGCTGGCTGTATTATCTAAGGGCCTGTGTGACAGGGTCACACAAACTGACTGGGTCTTCAGTGGGAACACACACACACACACACACAAATCACAGATATGAGGAAACACACATTCTCATGCACGTAAACACACACTCATTCATACAGGCTGAATCATACACACACAAACAAAGTGTGAGAGCCCCTGCTGGGGGTTGAGTCCAACAGTACCAACATTGTTAGCTCCAAATCAACACGCTGACCGCACAGGGAGCACCACACTTTCCCAAGACCACCACCGGCTCGCTGCTGCAGTCCAGACTGTCAGCATTCTCTGATCCCAGATCAGTTCACACCAATAACTTTTTCTACGGGACAGTGTTCATCTACAAGTCTGTGGCAGTTGAGGCTGCTATAATATAATATATAATATATGACTCTGGAGACTGATGTGTTAAATGATTTTACAAAGTATCGGTACAAAAATCATACACGGTATTTCACATTGCTAGGCCTCTACCTGAGAGTTTTCACATTAGGTACAATTGCTTCACACTAGAGTGGTGACGATAACAGCGTTACCAGGGTCAGAGGATGCCCACCGTGGGGTTGAGCTCATTACCGTCATCACTACAAATGTTATTTTGAAATTTCAATCGCATGTTGAGATCACTGATCCATTATTACATCTGTGGATCAGTGCTGTCACACACAAGTCAGGAACACAACCTCTGATCGGTCGAAAGACTCATCCAAGGCACCTTGGGATTGCCTATGGGCGGCTAACAACATGGTATCAAAGAGGACATTGGGCGTTGGATTTATCATGGATTTATTTTAACACGTCTCCAAGAAGACGCAACGCTTCAAGGCTGGATTACAAAGCTTCTGAAAGGGATACGATTGCAGCGCAAAAGTTATAGAGGTACAATGCCAGCGTTAGCATTAGCTTAGCATTAGCATTTCCTGCTTAGTTTACTTTGGGATTTTCCTTGTCACTGATTCAACAGTTGGGAAACAACAGACGAGACTTTTCTTGGTGTTGAGAAGCTGCAGTATTTATTAACTGACACACTGTAACCTGAAATGAAACACATTGACAACTTAGTGTTTATGCTCCGCTATGAGCAGCATCGTCGCTTGCCTGCTGCTTCTTCTCCCTGACCACACAAACTTATACACAGCCCTATTGCTAAAAGGAGCTATGCCACACTAATGACACTATGCTTCAATAAATTCCAATAAAACATACTTATTAAGGCAGTCGTGGTAAAAAACCATCCCATTATAATATTTTGCTTTGTCACCGTGGACCATCATAGCCCTACTTCACACCATGCCTGAGTGTGATTTACCCCACTCTCCACTCCCCACCTGGTCAGGTTTCATGTTAGTGCTCTTTACCCAAGCACACTTGCAATTACTGACACAACAATTGTTTATGTTGTTGCTGTGGTGTAGAAAAACATGCCAATTGTAAGATCCCAACAACAGTCCACCTTCTTGTTCAGGTCTGGTTAGATTTCACACTTGATGTGAATGGTATCCGAGTACACATGAACTGTTCTTGAGACCTTTTCAATCAAACAAACAGGACTTTGAGGTCAAGTGTACTCGGATCCAGGCCCGAGTCCCTATTGTGAAATCGCCCTCAATCACCATTGTCCATGATAAATCTTGTTTGCCAGTTTGTGACAAAGCTTCAAATATTTTGGGTTTCTATGTGTACTTGTTTCTAAAAATACTCATTCTAAATACTGATGCATTTTCACCAATACACTTTCCCTAGAACTATGAGAAATACAATATTATCTACCACCCCTGCACAACTACAATCCAGCCCAGCACACATGGAACTGCTCCCAAGGTCAGCCTACATGTTAAGTTCGATATTTTTACCAGTAAGACTCATGTTTGTGTGCTTTTGATCAATATCTAATTTTCACACAGTCAAAGACAAAAAAAAAAAACGTGTGCTGATAATAGCTCTGTACCAAAACACTAGTACACAACTGAGTGCCTGTCTGCTGACAGAAGAGGCCAGGTCAGAGTCAGCCCTGGTTCAGAGCTCTGCTGCATGTGTACGCAGCTGAATACAGGTCAGGTTTATTGGACAGAGCTGATTTTCATTAGGGCTGAACAATAAATTGAAACATTGACAAACTTTGCAATCGCAGTATGACCAGTACAATGTCCAAATCACAGGAGCTGCAATTTTTTGATGAAAGTAAAATGTGTCAAAACATATTATTATAAAGCACAGTGGTGCAACAGGCAATTGGATGAAAATATCGCCTAGCTACAATGTGCTGAATTTACTGCCACCTGTTTTTTTCTGGCTGATTTTTGGGGTTATATTTGTCATATTATTGAATGACAGCTGTTCCGTGATGCTCTCTCTTCCAGCAGCATTGGATACACCCGCTCAGCCGGACTAGGAGTGCACTGAGCTGGGTGAGGAGTGAGACGTAAACAGTCTGCAGAGTCAGACTCTTTACACTGTTTTCAGGCAGTGAGTTAAGGATTTATTTTGACAAAACCAGAGTTGGTGATTGTTGGAAGAGTGAACAAACTAATAAAGATGATTTAGGTGAGTTTTACATGTTTTCCTGTGGAGTGTAATGAAGTGTGTTTTACGAAGAGTTAACAAGCCAATTAAGGTCATCTCAAAAGAGAAAAACTTGAATTCAGAAGGTGCATGGATGTATTTCTGTTTAAAAAGGAATACAGGGGTAAGAATATTTATTTACTTGACACTTTGTGAGTTTATTTTGTTTATTTGACGTGGTGAACGAACACAGTGTATTGTAGTGAATGAACATCTCCCAGCTGAGACTGGAGAAGATGGAAGGAGGTGGAGGGGCAACATATCGCCCAACTCTACCACCACCTACAAATCATTTTCTCCAAATTTATGGGAACATGCAAAAATCACATCATCATAATACTTTTTATATTATTTTCAGTCAAAATGTAATGCAAAATGTATCACTCCACTAAAATCATGAATCATGTCAGAATTGCAATATCTGTCAAAATCACAATCTGAGTGTTTTTGGACCCACAGTCCAAAGAGATTTGCTGTAAAATGATGTAACACAGAGGAAAGATCTGGAACTCTGGAGAAGCTTTTTGCTTCATACATGATAATGAACTTTGTTGATCGATAAATAACTCATTGCATCAACATAAGATGGAACCCTGTTAAAGAAAAAGGAAACAAATCTGTTACCTGTGGGTGTGGCCGTAGTTGTGGTTCTTAAATGATGGTTTCCAGTTTGAACCTGTGTAGCTGTACAATTGTGCTTGTGTTATATTCACATATTTGCCAAATAAAAAACCTACCTAAACAGCTCAAAATTTAAAAGTTTAGGATTTCGATGTGTGTAACCTTGCTGTGACGACACTCGTGACCGATTGACAAATGACTTAAATTCTTGCCTTTCATAATGGCCGTCTTGACTTTTGTTGGAATTAGTGAATTCCAAACAAGTCTTCTATTAAGAGGACATAATACAAACACAAAAAGTAAGTCAGTATTTATCTCAGCCTCTGCCCCGAGGACCAATTACACATGAATGCAGGAGAACAGCCCACATCCCCGCTCTGGGAATGTGAAGGCATTTGGCTCTGGACTCCAGGGGCGGTTTAGCTTTGCCCAGTCACCCACTACCCCCACCCCCCGTCAGAAAGAGGGTTGTTAATTTGTTGCGCTTGACCCCGGGCTTTGTGCCCGACGTGTATCTAGTTTGTAAAAAGTGCTTTTATCTGCTTTCTAAATATGTCTGAGCTCAAAGGGTTATGATGCTTTTATATCGGTCAGGGAGGGAGACAATGGTCAAAGGGTGCAAGTGCTGACCCCTGCTGACACACATACACACACACACACACACACACATACACACACACTCCCACCCTCCTCTCCCTTGCTCCCTCTCGCCCTTTCTTACACACTGATATGCATGGGCAAACATATGCATGCACATAAACATGCACTTTCTCTCTCTCACAAATCCACACTGTTATGCATGGACACACACACACACACACACACACACACACACACACACACACACACACACACACACACACACACGTATGCCCAGACCCTGTTGTCCCATCCCCACCCCCCTGTGGTCCTTTTGGCTTCTGTTTGTGTCTCCTGTGTGTAGGGTCACCGGGACATTCCTCAGCCGGCCCCTCGGCTCTGTTCATCCAGCTGGAACAGACCGGGACCCAACACAAGCGTCCACACACAGCAGACACAACAACGCACTAATGTTAGCTAGCGGATTCTGGTGTCACGTTTGGTCAGAACAATAATAACTGTCCAAAATGTCATATAAAGCCCCTGTGTGTGGCGTCAAAACACAATAAATCTGTTAAAGCTAGAACATGCAACATTTGGTGAGCAGCAGTCACTGTGACACAAGTGACATTTACAGCATAATGATACTGTAAACACTGTATCACATTCTGGTTGCGTTGTGACCCTGGAGTTGAGTGTGGCCACTCTACACAATGCTCGTGATTCCAGTAGAAGCTCCTCGGTGCCTTCCAGAGGCGACTCTCTACTCTGCTCTGTGGAGAATATGTTCAAAGGTTTTTTTTTGACTAAAGCCATGTCAAACTTCACAGAGCAGATGGAAGTCAGAAACAGCGTAGAGAAGAAATTCAATTTTCAAAATAAAAGACCCTTTGCAGGCTCGTCATCATACAAAGAGATAAAAAAGAAAAAAAAAAGTAAACATAATCAGGTGGGCAAAATGTTCCACTTCTGAAACAATGCTGAAGCTGTGTGGATGCTGAGTGAAAACCACACGTGACAATTGTGTAGTCTACAGACACTCTTAGCTGGTAGCTTCATGAGCAAGAGACTACCACATATCCTCTACCACAAAAACCACTGGCCAAAGTGCAGAGGATGAGGCTAACACAGCTAACATTAGCCAAGATTGCCCATGCTGTTGACTTTGAAGCCACAGATAAGCATAAATGAGCAAAGATCCGAAAGTGTCCAGTTGTTGTTGGGGGTCCCTGCTCCATCAGGCCCCTGATCTAGACTCATCTCTCCCTGTTCTGACCCTGATTAGATTTACTGAGGGGTTCCAACAGATTTGGATTTGACAAGTGTATTGATACTGGATTCATATTCAATAAAATGCTATTGAACCCCATCCCTAGTACTGAACTGTTACTGAAGTACTGAAGTAATGCTGTACTTGTGTAAGTACAAGAATCACATGTTTCATTAGACCACACTGCTCAGTAATTGTGAATTTAGAAGGGATGTAATACTGACTGGTAATGAAATAATGACACAGGAGCCTCTATAGACTAACATATTTGATTGTAATATACTAATTATAGTTAGTGATTTCACTCTGTTAAACTTGTGATATTTGTAGATTACCTGAGAACTTCCTGCTAACAAATTTTTGAAATAAATCGTGTTGAAATAAAGAAGTCTGGACTTCTTCTTTTTTTTTATTACAATTGAAATTATATTTTTATTATTACAGAGAGAGTAAAGTACCAAAAAAAGGTCCTGTTATGTCTGGTATGGTATCAGCTCAAATATGAATGGTACCCAACCACAAGAGAACATCTATTTGTGTGGATTGTAACTAACAAGACTGCAGCACTACCCTCCACCAATGGTGGATAACAAGCTCCCTGACAGACAGGACTATGGCTGCACAATTAATTGAAATTTTACTGAAACTGCAATATGACTTTCTGCAATTTTCAATCACAGGAGGTGCAATATTTGTTAAAGGCAAAATGTGCGAAAACAACAACAACAACAACAACTTTTATACAAATGAATGTTGTGAGGTAGAGATGTCCTGTCCTACACATCAGATTATACAGACTTAAAAAAAAAAACAGAATAACATAAGAATAACAGTGTAAAAATAATCATTATCTCGAATGTCGCAAATTATCGCAATTGAAATATCCATAAAAATAATTGCAATTCGATATTTTTTCAAAATCGTTCCGCCCTTGAAAGGAGGCAGAAGGTGAGACTGGGGGAAAATCATATTCATCACAGTCTGGACAATCAGCACTGGCACCCCCCCAAGGGATGTGTGCTGGAATCTGGCTGTATACTGGACTCACAGTTCAGACTCATCTTATAGGATGTACGTCATCACAGCTGATAAACTCTTCACTCAGCATGGCGTCTTATAAGAAAAGGTGATTACACTACTTACTGTGAGGTGAATGGATAATTTGCTGTTAGTTTTGACACATGTTAAGACTGAGCTTGGTTGAACTGGTTTAAACTACTATGCTTCTTACAAATGGAACGAGCCACAAAAAATTACAAGAATATGCTCAACTATTTGCTTTGTAATTACTTTGCTTAATGTCAAAAGTAGGACTGCAACTAATGATTATTTTCATAGTTGATTAATCAGTCGATTATATTGTCAATTAATCAATTGTTAGTTGTTTGTTTTAAAATGTCAGAAAATTGTTAAAAATGTCAATCACTGTTTCCCAAAGTCCAAGATGACGTCCTCAAATGTCCTGTTTTGTCCACAACTAATAGATATTCAGTTTACTGTCAGAGACGAGTAAAGAAACCAGAAAATGTGCAGATTTAAGAAGCTGAAATCAGAGAATTTGGACTCTTTTTCTTAAAAAAAATTAATTGTTGCAGCTTTTGTCAAAACTAATGTACAACTTATTTTATCTGCCCATATTTCAACTGTTTATTCTTCTTTAATCTAATGTCCTTAACTATATGATGGTTGACTGTAGGGTATCAGAATGCCTCTGATACAGCTTAACTGAGCCTATGCACTGATCTGATATCACAATCAATCATACCATATCCTTACAGGGTTAGCAGTATACAGTTGTTAAACATTAATAATATCATATATATTTTTATGCACTGGTATCAGATGGGTACTTGGTATCAGGCAATACACAAAGTTCAGGTATCAGGAAGGAAAAACCAGCTCTAGATGACTGATTGATGGATTAATGTATATTAATTGATGGATGTCCTAAAGCCTTCATCATCTTCTTCAACACACTTCAGTGCACTGAGCTGAGTTATATCCCCATGAAGACCAGGGATCACACAAACTATCTGAACTTCTTTTGAACAAGCAGCTCCATTAATGTCTGCTTTAGAAAGATCTGGTTTGACAAACCACAGACCATTTGAGGCAAATGAGAAATAACACTTTTAAGCCAAAACGAGTTAAAGTCACAATCCACCATAATTTGGTGACATTTTTGGTGCGAGTCAGTGAAAGGAGGTCTCTGTGACAAGTGTCTGTATGGCAGGGGTCAGCGAGGAGCGCGACTGACAAGTTTTAAATTGGGAAGCACTAGAAGCAGAGCTTCAGTGATCACAGAGCTTTGTCCTGCTCAAAATGTGGTGGGAGTGACGCTCATTAGGATAATGTGCTGTATGAATAACACTGTGGCCGGTACACATCACACACTCCCACGCTGTTTGGGCTCCACGCTGCCTGGATCAATACACATGTCTACTTTAACACTGAGGCTCCACTGATTTCTGTTCACAATACAAAATGTTAAAGATGGCTCAGCCAAATAAACAAATGGAAGAAATCAATCAGTAAGTTCCACAGGAGAAATAACCAATCAGACCCGCTGCTTCAACTCACAACTACAGCCACTAAAAAACAACTTGAGACAAAAACTGAGGGTGGAAACAATTCATTGATTACATATTTGTCAGAAAATTATTTTTCAAATTTGATCATTCAAATCATTATCAATGAAATCATTTAGTGATAACACCAAAAAAGATGATCTGCTTTCAGTTCCACTACTGCAGCACAGACTGTTGGAATGATGGAATGATATGCAACAAAATAAAATAAAATAAAACAAAATATATTTGTGTTGCGATTATTTTGACAGATATGCATCACAATTTTAACGGAAATGTTAATTTTTGCAGTTCATTTTTACCATTTAAAAAATCGCTTGAGTAATTTTCTCAGAAAAATAGTCAAAATTCTCTGATTCCAGTTTCTTAAATGTGAATATTTTCTGGTTTCTTCACTCCTCTCTGACAGTAAACTGAAAATCTTTGAGATGTGAACAAAACAAGACATTGGAGGATGTCATCTTGAGCTTTGGGAAACACTGATCAACTTTTTTCACCATTTTCTGATAGACAAACAGCTATTAACTGATTAATTGACTATGAAAATAATTATTTGAATTTCCAGTGATGTGCATAAAACAGCAGCAAGTCATCATATTATTAAAAGCATGGCGCAGGATGTTTATCACTTTTGCTTAATAAATGACTTCAATAATTCATTATCAAAATTGCTAATGATTTTTTTTCAAATGACAACAATCAATTGTTTCAGCCCTAACAGTGATATTTATTTCAACCACATCATCCAGTTCTATCTTTCTATCAACAAAACAATAAATCTAAACAGATTAATTGATAAGGATAGGTTAGTTACAGATCTATCAGAGTTGTATTCAGTTTATTAAGAGTTAAATAAAGGAGCTTTTCCTCTGCACTGTTGCCAAGTGCTTGTTAATGGTGAGAACTGTTTATTCTCTGTAAATAATATAAAAAGTACAGTCTAAGCTCTGCTCTATATGAAAAGAGCCCTGAGCCAGCGGTGGAAAGAATACACAAAATCTGTACTCATAAGTACTGTTATATTGATAGAATATTACTCAATCAAAAGTAAAAGTACTGCTGTTGGAAATAGTAAAGTATAAAGTATTTGTCACATGAGTATTAGTTACTTTTAACTGTTGATGTCACAGTCACTTCACCAAACTAGGGTTGGAAATTTTGTCTGTTTTCCAATAGTTGAAACTGCTGATAATGAATAAATCATTGATATTTTATGAGATAATAAACATGTTTTTCCCAATTTTCATTTTTTCAGATTTTTTTGTTCTTTAATTTTCCTTATTCAACAAATGTCTCCACCAGACAAACAATGTCTAATGAGGTGCCATTACTGCCAAGACTATTGATTAAACATCACTGAATACATTTTTAATTGGTTAAATTCTTAACGAGAATCAATCAATTAATGCTTACTCATTAATATCCTCACTTGAAATGTGCTGCTGCAGCATTCTGTTTAGTTGTTTGTTTGTATGTCTTTGTTTTCATTGGTCTGTTTGCGATCAGATCACCTGATTGGCAACTAAAATGCAGACGAAATGTTTGAATATTAATTCAAATTATACTCAGTACTCAACTATGACTTTGAAAGAAACTAACTAGATTACATCTTGAAATACATACTTAAGTACGAGTTAAAGTACAGACTTGAAAATCAACTCATAAAAGTACAAACACCCAACAAACTACTTAATTACAGTAATTTGAGTATCTATCTATCTATCTATCTATCTATCTATCTATCTATCTATCTATCTATCTATCTATCTATCTATCTATCACTAAAATTGATTTGACATGTCTTCAAAAGAGTGGCAGAAAAAAAGATAGTTCTATCATTTAATATTCTGCAATTTTTGGTCGTTTTGAACATGTGGAAGCAGACTTGGACAGATGTTTGTTTGCATCATGTTGAACATGAGGCAGAGTGTGTCCTGCACAGCGACTACATGAAAACACTCTTCCCTTGTAAACCTGAGACCTGAGAACACCTGTATGAGGCCAGCATATAATGAGAGGTCTTTATGTGCCGTGTGTGTGTGTGTGTGTGTGTGTGTGTGTGTGTGTGTGTGTGTGCGCTGGACGTTTCTCTCAGTGTGTGTTTATGTGTGTAGTAAGTGTGGGGTGTCTGCAAGGTGTGTCTCTCCTCCACAGAATGTCTGCCTGTAATGCGTGTCTGCATGAAGCTATCTGGAATGTAAGGTGTGTGTGTGTGTGTGTGTTGTGTGAGTGTGTGTGTGTAATGAGGGGGTTCAGAGGGAGCTGTGATTATTCTCGCCTCCTGCGGTGTGGGTCCTCTGGCTCTGTGGGCCCCAGGGAAAGCGCCCTGTATTTAGCGTGTGGGAACGCACATTCTGCCCCCTTATTGCTGCATTGTTGCAGCCTCGCTCTTTTCTTCTCTTTTTTTAACTAATTGAATTCTTGACTCCTGAGCCACAGGGACGGCTCGGGAGAGACCAAAGAGAAAGACATGAATTTCAGGCTTTTTCTTGCGGTTGAGTGGGGCAGAGCAGTGGGGGTGAAATTGGAGTGTGTGAGGCTGGGTGGTGGTGGTGGTGGGGGTGCAGTCAGAGAGGGACGGCTCTGGCTGGCTGGGTGGCTGCTGTGGCGTCACCCTGTACTTTGATACTGGAGGTCAAAGGTCGTCCTCCCCCGGCGGTGGTGAGAAAGTGGCGAATTGGGGACGGTTTATCCAACAATAAATTTCTCCTTTTGGAAACTTTCAAAAGCGCTTTTGGCCCCTGCGACATCTTTGTAGTTGTGCTTGAGGAATTCTAGACAAAACAATTGTGACCCCCTCCCTGTTCTCACCTCTCTTCAGGGTAGCTTCTCCCTTCACTGGCTTCTGCCAGCCCCCCTTCTCTACACTAGTGGTCAGTGTAGCGTACCCCCCATGCAAAACCCACCCCAGATCCCAGTCAGGATACCCACCTAGTCTGGCAGGAAACTGGCACAGGGAATGTGCAGATGTTACTGTCTCTGTGCTTTGACTTTACTGAGCACAAGTGACCATCAGAGTCAAATTAACAGGCAAATCCCTGCTTTTTTTTAATTGTGAGAAAAGTTTCAATGTTACTTTATTTTACAGGTCTGAAATTATAAAAAATATATCTAGTAATCTGCTTTTTTCAGACATGGAATCTGTAAGACAGGCTTCATCTTCTCATTTAAAAATATTTTATAATTGAGAGAAAAAACACAGAATCTTAAAATCATATATAGACCCTCTTTCTTCTCTATTATTAAAAAAAAATGTGTATAGATTGTAGATTTTTTATGTTTTCATATAATATATTTTGTACTTGTATTATTGTGGTGCTATGTATTTTCTCTACACAGTTTTCTGTTAACAGTGAGAAACAGACACACAGATCCACATTATACACTCATCTCCAAACATATGTATCGAACAGAGATGATCCTGTAGGTCATTATAATGAGAAACTTTGTCGAAATTATTTCTTGGAATCTCAAAGTAATGATTTAGTATTTCAAAATATTGAGTTAGTATATCAAAATAATGAGAAATGATTCACATACCAAGTCATTTTCTTAGATATTAAGTCATTAATTTCAGAATGTTTCTCATTATTTTGAGATACTAACTCAATACTTTAAGATAGGGGGAGACCGGGGGCAGTTCTCAGAGACTCACAGACTACTTAAAATACTTGGTGCCCCTTGGTGGGGGTAATTGTTACAGTGGTTGAGGGCAGTTGTAACACTGAAAAATTACTATAAAGTCATTATGAAGACTCCAGTGTCCTTGGTAGGAGGCTTTTCTATTTTAAATTAAATTAAAAAAATGGAAAAAATTAACATAAAGTAGTTCATTTTAATCTCTGTGAACTGAACTTTGAGCCACCTCTATGTGTGAACTTGCACAACACTGGTCACGGTGTTTAAAATATAATAAAGTGTTTACTATGAGATATGTTCAAAGTGTGCTTAGAAGAAACAGGTTGGCATCTGCACTGCAGTATGTACTGTTGCATTTACTGGTTTTCATTTTCTTCTTGTTTCATTTATTATTATACAGGAAAAGATAAAAAGAAGCATAATAAAATTAGTTTCAATTAAACAGGCCCGACTCAGTTCAAACTGGTTTACAGCAGGTTCCTGTTCTGTAGCACATGAAAGACAAAATCACGTCACAAGCAAAGTGATGTGTTTCTGTCTTATGTTGTGTGTTGTAACTAGATCAGTGCATGTTGGAGACAAATTTAATAGCTTGATTATTTGTGTAGTTCTGAAAAATAAATATATTTTCATTATTTTGTCAAGAATGTTGTTATCTCAGAATACCCTGAAATGTTGTGATATTAATTTAGGGCCATATCGCTCACTCTTAATTCAGATGTGAGTTTTTGAACTATATTTATTATGTAGAATGAAAGAAAAGAACAGTTTGGGAAAATGGTTTTCAAGTCTGGGACAGCTGAAATTAGAATTTGGAACAGCTGAAGCCCTGGATCTTTCTCACAGTTAGGCTGTAGACAGTCCTCTTAAAATAAATGTAATTTTCTATAGAGGATTTGTAAAAAGCTCAGCATCAAAATCTGTCCAGATTTAATTAAACACAGGTTCCTGTTTCAGTGTCAAGTGCACAGTAATGTCTTTAACTGGAAGCTGGAATCAAGAGATCTCTTCTTCATATTTCAAACTAAACAAACGTTTGGTGTCTAAATTATACTGTTCTCATATATGTTAAAAAATAGCCTTTATTGAAGATAACAGGTGATTCCAAACTTTTGAACAGTGGCGCATATTTTTTTTTTTTTTATGCGAATATTCCTTATAACTTCATACAGACATGACAGACTGTTATAGAATGAGCCACAATGCTTACACTATATTTGCCACCTGGGGCAATATGTTAAAAATTCTGCAGATTCATTATTAAAACTCTGTTCATGCATGACAGAAATATGCATACTCATTTTTTTTTTTCATCAGATTGCATCTGTGAGGTTCTCCAACATCAGAACACCTGTCATTACGCACAACAAGCACCCACAGCACTAATTCATCACATGTACCAGGTAATATCTCAATCATTATTATTCTGTTTCAGAATGATGATCAATGATTAATCTATAGTGCTCATATTAAAGCATTCTTTACAAAGTCTTTCAAAATTTAAAAGGGAAATAATAGCTTGAATGTAAACAGAGCAAATGATTCAACTATCACTGGTAAATAATTTAAATTAAAAGTCACATCTCTCACCTTATATTTCATGCCTATCTTGAAAACTGTGTGCAAGCCTGGCTTGAAAGAAGCATGAGATGTGCAACATTCTTCTTTAATAAATATTAATTTATGTGTGGGTAAAGATGAACAAATGGGTTTTGTGTGTCACGTCATTTATACATCTGGCTCCTGGTGGCTGAGGGGAGCTGTGTCAAGGGTTCAGTATGCTTTAGAGGAACTAGTTAGCCAACAACGGGGATATTTACCAAGAATTCCCTGCTGCCCTTTTTAGGTTCCAAATAGCTACAATACATTGGTCCTAATTTACAAAAGAAATTTAAAAAGTTTAATCAAAAATCAGTCCTGAATCAGATGTCATTTAGTGACACTTCATGCAAAACACATTGCAACCTACCTGCTAAATTAGGAAATTGCAGTGACATGAAATTTTTCTCCCCTCACAGTGATTTGCAACAGGCTGTAAGTTGTACATAAGTTTTGTCCAGCCACATCTAAAAGAATTGACATTAGAAGAATCTAATCATCAACGTCAAATGTGTTTTACTGTAGTTGATTGTAACTAAGCACATTTTAATCAATTATTGTACCTGAGTACAATTTTGAGGAACTGAGCTAAAAAAAAAAACCTGAAACACATTCACTATCAGAATTGTTTTCTGTGTCATAGACTGAATGATTGTCAAGAGATATCTCAATGCAATGACTTTAACTGATATTGCAATTATGATATGATATGTGATATTGGAGGATAGGATAGGACAGGATAATTTTCTAATTTTCACTGAAAAACACATTCAAACATTGATTACGGTGTGTTGTGTGTGTTATTTTTTCAGGAATCTGTTCTAAATAAAGATGTTTTCTGAAGTCTAAAGAATGATGTTATTCAGGACACCTCCGCAGCACCACAAAACTGATTTAAAATGGTATTTTGACTCACATTTCGCCTTTAACAAATACTGCACATCCTTCAATTTGAAAACTGCAGTAGACCATATTGTCATTTCGATAAAATTTCAATTAATTGTTCAGCCATAGTTATATTGTACATTTACTCTCCTACATTCTAGGGGGAAATTGAACTTTTTTTTTTTTTTTACCTCATTGTATTTATCTGACAGACATACAAAATATATGACCAGCTTGTATAATATGTGCCATTGTTATAGATTAAACTATGCACATGTACAGTATAAAAATGAGTTTAAACTCTCTCACTCTCTACCAGTGTCATCATCAAAATGTTTGATGCATTAGTAATAAATCATCATACTAAATTTAGTAGCATGCCACTGAAAAGGGCCATCTGGTTGTAAAAAAGTACATTTGCTTGTGATACTTCAATTACTTTTTGCTGATAATACGACAATAACTGTATTGCTAACTTAAACTGAAGCCACTTTTACTTCAATAAACTGAGTCAAGTATTTACTGTGCAGAAGAGATGATAACTGAGTCAAATTTATTACAGTGATGTTCAGAACAACATGTGTTTTTAATCCCTCTGTATTTACTCTTTTGCTGCTGTGGTCTCTTAAGTTAATCTGACAGCATTCTGCTCAGACTTGAGTCATGTTTAAGTGTTACAGATCTGACTTCATCTTATTGCCTATGTGATTTTTTACATAAAATGACAGCGTGTCAAGTTGCCAGGACATTGACCTAATAGGGTGCAGTGCATATTTGCAGGAGCCTTTATTGTAGGAGTTACTCAGTAAAACAAAAAAAGTATGATCATCAGCACACTGAACTGAAACAGAAGCAAATGTCCCGCTTCAGTAATAGTATTTTTCACTCTAGTTTTCCATGACTTGGATCCTTTATATACACAAGAAGATAAATAACCAGATTTCTATATATGTCCCAGGTAAACACCATATCATGTGTGCATGCATGCAAATACCTGCTTCACTGTGGTGAGAAGGGTTGTAACTTTTCTTATTTCACAGGACTGTAAAAAAAAAATTATAATTTCATACACTGTTATACTTCGCAACACCACAGAAAAACTGCCAATCTGGAAGAAAAAGCTAACAAGAAATATCCCAATTCAAACCACAACCTGATGTCCACAGAGGATATATATGAGCTGGACAAGCACAGCCCTGTCCAAGAAACCCTATCAGCCGTGACTCAGTGTGAGAGCTGACCTGCCGCCACACATTTGCAGCTGCCCAGCCCACACTTCAACCTGTCAGGTCTTGTTTGAATGAGAACAGGGTCTGCAGGAAACACCTCAGTCAACTATTAGCTAACCACCTGCCCCACTTCCTATTGCCTGGACCCACACACACCAGGTATACAGATTGGGAGGGAAAGCAGAGAGAGGGAGTCAGGGGATGGAAGGAGAGAGACAGAGAGGTATAAACAACGAGGAGACTCATCACCAACTAGTTTACAGCATGGCTATATCAGAATGGCATTTGCCCAGAACCCCGTGGCCACTCATCTCAGAAGATGGTGGGGGCTGTCTAGGAGTCTGAGGACTAATACACTAGAACAGGCTGCAACTGCAACTGATTGTTGGAAGAGGAATTCAAGGTGATGAGAACCTGAAAGGGTTTTGTAGAACAGGGAGTCGACTGACCAGAAGGTGGCCAAAGGTGGAATCGAACCGAGGACTGGGAGGAACCAGTGGAAGCCTTCAAGCAGGCAGAGTCAAGGTTGCACCAAAGCAAGCTGGTGGGAGCAGTGACTCAAGGCAGAGTGGGGCGGGGATCCTTTCCAACTTCATAGACTGAAGGCCGGAATATACTTTCAAATGGACGCGTGCATGGACAGCTGTGGACACCACAGAAGCATAGTTGTTCTGTTTACTTTCCAGAGTCCACTTGGAGGATATGTTCCACATCAACATGTGCAGACGGTATTCTATTTTAGAGTAGTGGCCTTGTGGACTGGACAAGTCCTGGACAAGTTTGCATGGTCATAACAAATTGGGGGTGCACAGATGTTTGCATGTCTAGACATGCACTCTCTGATGATGGATTTTGCATGATGCAGACCCTTGAGTACTTGTGGATGCAGAAAGTATATTTTTGGCTAAAGGTAAGAGCCCCAACAGAGGAGGAGAGGTCATGTAGGATGATGACAATGGGGCTGCAGGGCACCTACATAGTGGGAAATTGTGCTGGAGAGGAAGATGACGGGGTTAGCTGTGGAAAGCAGAACTCCTTGTTTTAGCGATGTATGATATGTCCATCCAATGTCGACACATGGGGTAAAGCCAAGACACTGGCATGCCAGTGCATGCTGTACTTCAAACACGGAATCATCTAGGAACCTTGACCGTTACAAGGGACTCACCACCTTGAGACTGGATATCATATCATATCAACTGGGATATCACCACGCTCAATTTACATACCCCTTGAAGAGTGCTTGAATGAGGCCACTGAGAGGAAACTAACTGGTGAGTCCAGGCAGAGGGAAAGGTGCTCCATGTTTTTCGTTGGATAGGCTTTGCAGCACAATGCTTGGTCAGAGCCCTCAGTAAGTTGGGTGTTGAGGAACACATCACACCACACATGTGGCAGAAAAAGCCTTGAGACCAGTGTGACGCAAGAGGGGAGAACAATGGAGCAAGTTGTGAGGTAGCCATCTGGACACAAGCTGAGGTCTTTATCAGCCACAGCTCAGTCACTTTCAGGACAGTGTATGATGCTGAAAGACCCCAAACACCACATGATTCCAGTAACATCACTGATGATGTGTCCAGAACCATCTGCAGTAGTATCTGCTTGTTCATCCACTGATGTAAACATGTCAGAAGTCAAAGGAAGCGGCTGAAAATCATTAGGGAAAAGAGAAAGAAAGAGCAGCAAAGTGGTGAGTAGGATGTGGAATTAGGGCAAATGAAATGTTATTCATGGAATACAGGGAAAGTATTTCACTAAAATAAACATGCTTCAAATAAAGTCCTGATTTTCTCTGCAGTTGAGGTCAATAAAGGCCATACTATTGTAATCTCATGGTCCATATAGTATATATATATAGTCCATAGTTCATATATGTCTCTGGGATGAACACACTCTTTCCTTAAATACTTCAAAATAAATGTCCCCTGTTGTTTCATTATTTAAACACTTTTATTATGAAGCAGCACAAGCAGGAAATGTTTTCATTTGGGGTTTCATCAGCAGTTAACTTAGCATGACTCAATATGAAACAGTAAAATAAAGCAGACACCTGAAAGTACAAACAGCGCCCCAGGAGAGAAACTACATTTCAAAGCACAGAGATTCAGATTGACGTTACAAAGTACTGAGAGCTGAACATAAAGAGACTTTTAGAAATGTCTCTCTGTTTGCTCTCATGCACTCACATGAGCTGAGTATCATAACACTCGCTTGTTCGAGGGGGAGAAAGGAGGCTCAGTTGGAGGTGGGTTGGGCTTGCTTTGTCCCCACTCCAGAGCAGGTCCATCTCGGGCAGAGCTTGGCGCAATAAAAGATAAAAGCGGTAATGGAAATGCAAATCAGCGTGGCATGATTTGACTCAGCGCAGCCAAAAGCACCAGTGGAAAAGCCCCATCAGTAACAAAATATGGTATTGGTTGGGTTGGTTGGGGGGACACAATTAAGTTGGATTCTTCAATTAAAACCTGAAAAACACCTGTGTAATTTTAGATTTCTTTCTCAAACCCCACTGACCAACACAAAGCATGTTAAGCTCTTTCTTTTGTCTCCTAGATGCCAGTCAAGATGTGGCAAACTAATTATTTCAAGTAATTCCATTGTGATAAACTGAAAAATTAAGATTTCAGAGTCATTTTGGTTTATTTCTTTTTAAAACATAAGTGTGGACTGAAGGTTTTTCTGACACAAAATAGCATAGTGGAGTAAGGAAAAACAACAAACAAATCCAGATCAGAATCATGAAATAAATTAAAAATTAAAAATCACGTTTTCTGGCATGGTCAGAGTCTCTCAACATGGTGGAACAGGGAACCACTGAAAACCAGGTACACAAGAAATGTACCCATATGGGGACAAAAACAGACAAAAGAAACAGCTAACTATGTGAGAAAAACTTATCTGACCCTATTTTACCCCTGCAACCTCCTGTAGAGCCTCGTCATATTTCACTGACCCTGTCCAATATGAGATCCATCAGACAGTGAGCACACAATATTGTGTGGAAAAAAGAACATGAGTGAGAAAAGCAATCTGAATGGGGGAAAAAAAGCCACTGGCCCATGGACACTGATGAGATCAATATCTTTTCCAGAGATGGCAGAGAGCATGGATGGGCGAGGACAGCCGCTGGCCTTGGCATTTCACCGCAGTCACAATAATCCTCAGTAACAGGCCTTGAGGTGATATCCAATGGAACAACAAAAACACGGGGATGGAAACAGAGATGGGATGGTGTGTGTGTGTGTGTGTGTGTGTGTGTGTGGTGGATACAGTAGTGTTAAATTTATAGATTATCGGTTCTAACCAAATTGATTACCCTGGAGCTGGTTGATGATATTTTGTATGTAATTAACGTAATCTGACGCACATCAATTGACGCCTGCAGCCTGCACAGGATGCACTGTACAGAGAAAAGAAGTAGGGGAGCTACTTTTCTGGGGAGCTGGTGCATGTTGATGCTGGGGAACAAAACAGCGCTGAGCCCTGAGGATTTTATTCACGGCAATCCACCATGTTTGAGGGTCTGTCACACCCTGCCCGCTTCGCCTTTTTACACAAATGTCAATTCTGTTCTGTTACTACTTCTGCTGCCAGCTTGAGAGTTGAATAACAATGGCCCCCAGTTCTGTGTTTGTAGATTTTATACAGAACGATCAGACAACCCAACGTACCTGCCTTGAACAGGCTGTGTAAAAGAAGCTTTTCTCAAAACCAACCATCTTCTACAGCACAACTCTTACATCACAAAGTCCAGGGATCAAGGAGGTCTGAAGTGCAGGTTTGTTTTGGTCTGACTTTTGGACATATTGGTCGTTAGGGATGTCATGAGAAGAGACACATCCAAGTCGATGCCACAATTTCTTTTCAGTACCACAGGTACCAGTGATGCAAATCTTCTGGACATGACCAGTACAACATAACTGCTTACAAGTGCTGTAGTCTGCTGTTAAATACAAAAGAAAGGAGAATAATGCCACCCATCCAACAGAAAAAGTAGAGATGAGCGGATCGACACAGTTAACCCATGGGGTGGGCGGGTTCGGAACAACCTTCTAGAAAATACTGAAGGGCAGGCCAAGTGACAAAGCATCAGTCAGAGTAAGTATTAATTACTCCCAGAAAGACTGTATGCAGTAGTCCTCCTTCTACCTTCCTCTCCTTCTCTCTGTCTCTCAGTCACACACACACACACTGGTGCACACAGCAGCACAGTGCGCTCTGTCACCTCAGCTGATCAGTGCTCAAAGCTTGACAAAATAGTTTAATCTTGGAACTGTGTGGACTCTCTCTCTTGAACACTAGACTAAAACAACAAGTGACAACAAGTGATTGGCTGTGTAGAATTTAAGTGCACATAAAGTTCTATAGATTCCTGACTGTGAATCTTACAAATTGAAAAAAAAGTCAAATCAAACTCTGTTTCTGTAGACTTTTCAGGCAGTGATCAAATGAATTTTTTGAGTCAAGCAGGGACAGTTACATTCGTAACACAAACTGCTCTCTCTCTCTCTCTGTGGTGGAGGCCTGCTGTGAAGGCAGCCACCATTCACCTCATTCACTCTCAACTAACCTCTAAGCATCTCACAAAATCTGTCAAAGTGGCACATGGCACAAACAAATGCCACTAACTGTTAAAGAGAGTGAATTATGACACCTGTCTCAAGTCGTACATCTGGGAAGAGAATCAGCCTTCTGACTAGAAACCACACAGGCGGCTACAGACCAGGGTTCAACTGTTCTTCAAGGCAATGGAAGAATCATCACTAGTGATATCTATCTAGATCAGATGAATATTCTTAAACATCATTTTAGAATAACATGAGATTATAAAATGACAGTTATTTACAAAATTCACCAAAATGTTATCATATACAGTGTGTAAACAATTTGTAAACCATTGGACATTAAATCTCTCCAATGAAACCCTGCAGGATGAAACAAACCACACACACAAAAACACTCAAAACTATGTGTGCACATCAGAACAAAACATGTGGTTAGGATATTTGCATCCAAGCTGGATTAAACAGATTGTATTTCTAAGGTTAATTACAAGACTGCAGGGACAGTGACTGACCATTATTTATTTTCTCTTGTTTGATGAAATATTCTAGAATTTTTATGGCACTGTCATATTAAAACACACCAACATGACAGCTGAAATGTCATCAATGATTTAGAGTTTCTCTATTGACTTCAATATGATCAAGACAATGTATGTAACGCAACTGGATACTTATGCGGTAATGATTTATGTCCAATGCCAGACGTTTTTACCTAACCACAACCATACAGTCACAGTACAGGAGAAGCCATGCATGGAAATAATCAAACTAAATAATCAAACTAATCAAACTAAATTTAAAAATCACAGCACAGAATACAATCTGGTATCCTGTAGAATTGCCCATTGTAACCCTAACCCCTAACCCTAACCCACTGTAAACATACCATTATAACAAGCAATAGGTTTGACAAAAAGCTAAAATCATGCATGCAATACTGATGATGACTGGATTATAACATAATTGACCTCCGGAAGTCAAGGACCACACTGCACTCAGGCCTGAGCATCAATGAGGAGGAAGTGGAACGGGTCACCAGCTTTAAGTTTCTTGGCCTGCACATCTTGGAGGACCTGGGCTGGACTGTGAACACCACCCACATCATCAAAAAGGCCCAGCAGCGTCTCTTTTTTTTTGAGAACGCTGAGGAGGAACAAACTCCCTCCACCTCTGCTGAAAAACTTCTACCACTGCACAATAGAGAGTGTCGTCACCTATGGATGTACGGTGTGGTATGCCAGCTGCACTGCATCTGAAAAGAAACAACTGTAGTGGGTCATCAAGACAGCTCAGTGGATTATCGTCTGCCCACTTCCATGCCTAGAGGAGATCTAATCCAGCCGTCTCCTCCGACGGGCCACAAAGATCCGGGATGACCCTGCCCACCCAGGACACTCTCTATTTACCAGCCTTCCCTCTGGTAGACTCAGAGTCATGAGAGCCTGCACCAACAGACTGAGACACAGCTTCTTCCCCATGGCTGTGAAGAGACTTCTGCAGGAACCATGACTCTTAGCTTAAAACAGATGTGAACATGGGCAGCTGCAGACACCACAGAAGTATAGTAGTTAGGACTTTTGGACTAGGAGTTTTGGGCCAATACATACACTCATTCCAAATTTGATGCCTGCAACAGGTTCCAAAAAAGTTGGGGGAGGGGCATGTTTACCACTGTGTTACATCACCTTTTTTTTTTTTTAACAGCACTCAGTGTTTGGAAACTAAGGACACTGAAGGTAAAATTCTTTCTCATTCTTGTGTGATGTACGACTTCAGGTTCTAAGCAGTCTGGGGTGTCTGCTGTTGTATTTTGTGCTTCATAATGCTCCACACATTTTCAATAGGAGACAGGTCTGGACTGCAGGCAGGACAGTCTAGTACCTGAACTTTTTTACTATGAAGACACGCTGTTGGAACATGTGGACAACGTGTCTTGGCATCATCTTGCTGAACTAAGCAGAGAATGTCTGAAAAAGACGTCGTCTGGATGGCAGCATATGTTGCTCCAAATCCTGTATGAACCTTTCAGTATTAATGGGGCCTTCACAGATGATGCCATGGGCACTTAGACACCCCTATAACATCATAGTTGCTATCTTTTGAAGTTAGCACTGGTAACAATCTGAACCGTCATTTTCCTTTCCTACAACGTGAAATGTGGACTCGTCAGACCACAGCACACTTTTCCACTTTGCGTCAATCCATCTCAGATGAGCTCAGGTCCAGAGAAGTCTGCAGTGTTTCTGGATGTTGTTGATATATGTCTTTCTCTTTACATGGTAGTCTTAACTTGCATTTGTAGCTGCAGCAACAAACTGTGTTTACTGACAATAGTTTTCCAAAGTGTTCCTGAGCCCATGTAGTATCCTTTATACAATGATGTGGGTTTTTAATGCAGTTTTTAATGCAGTGCTGCCTGAGGGGTCAAGGGTGGTGAAATCTTTGAAATTCCTGCAGTTTGTGTGTGCTGAACCTCACCCCATCCATGTTTGTGAACAACTGATCCTTTCCAGGCTGCCACTTTAATACCCAATCATGATACTGTGAACTGTTGCCAATTCACCTCTTTACCTGTGAAATGTTCTACACAGGTGTGAGCATTGAGCATTCACAATCTTTTGGTGATGTTTTTTTAAAACATGTTGTAGGCATCACATTCAGAATGAGTGTATATTTACAAAAAATAAAGTTTGCCAAAATGAATATTAAACATCTTATTTTTGTACTGTATTCAATTGATTACAAGTTGAAAAGGATTTGCAAATCAATGCATTTTGTTTTGTTGTTTTTATTCATGTTTTACATATTTTGGGAAAATTGGGATTGTGCAATATGTAATTACTCAATCTGCATTATAATACCTGCAGAACAATAGTGGAAGTCTACCTTGGGCCACCTCTGGCTGTACAACACTTTCTCAAGTCTGATTTTGTATGGTTTGTTCTTTCATGCCCTTTGTGACTTTTAGCTAAGCTTATGCTTAAAAACAACTGGCAGAAAGTCTGTTTTCCTTTCAAGAACCAGCCTGCAGTTTAGATGCTTGGTGTGTAGGGCAGAAGTGGGTTTAATAGGTTTATCAGTGAGTTGACACCTGGTTTCCAGAAGAGTTTTAATTAACCAGGCCGCTGGTCAGTGAGAGGTAGGGAGAAGGTTTCCATTATGAGGGGGCGGCGGGCTGAGGCATGGTCTGCTATTTCAGCCAGCAAATTGGAGAATTAATGATGTGGATAATCTGCCTGTTTCTCTCAGATCTGAGAGACGCTCTGAGGCCACCAAGCATGTATGCTGATACACCGCATTTATTATTTCCTTGTTTATCCAGTCACAGTTTTAGACTGAAAATGAGGAAATTATATCTCCTCCTCACATATTTATTGGGCTTCAGGACCCAGCTCTGATTGGACTAAGGCTGGGTTTTAAGGCGTTAACTTAGAGACACTGATAGAACATTTCAATTTTAGGGGTTAAGGGTTTAGAGGAATGAATGCTGGTAATAGTTTTTCAAATCTTTTGTACAAGGGTGCATGAATACTTATGTAGACCTGTTCCAAACAGCCAAGAATTTTAGAAATTCTGTTTATATTTACAGCATTTAGTACGACTGCAAGAAGTAGTGTGTCCTTAGCGAAGAGGAAAATACAGATGTAGAGGATTGTTGGTTAAGTGCAGATTAGCATGTCCCCTGCAAATTTGCTCCTCACTCTGAGGTGGCAATAACTCAGTTCAAGTCATGCACGGACCACTACAGTGTGCACTGGTAGCTGGAGAAGTGCCAGTTCTCCTCCCGGGCTCTGCCAAACCTGTAACTAAACTAACTAACTAAAAAATATATTTTTTTAATAAAGGTCTTTACTAAGCCCGGTCCTAACTGCTAAGTCAAGGGCTGCTTCTGACTTGAGATTTTCCTAGTTGATGAACAGTCGTCAGTTTAAGCCATTAATCAACTTGTTGTCGTACCTTTCAGCGCAGTATAACCTCACGCAAGTCTCACTGTTCAAAACAAAGGAATAAATAACTCCAAACTTCACAAAAACTCTTGTGGACTTGTCAACACTATGGACCATGTGTACTTTTAACAACAAATTAAGATGCTAAGTTAGAAACTCGCTCCTAAACCACTTCACACTTCCTGTCCCCACCTGAACTCACCGTTTCTTAATCGTACCCAGAGTCCGGTTTTAACTGTTGTATTGTTAAATCCCCTCAGGTATTCACTGTAAACCAGCTTCCAATGATCAAAGAGGCTGTATCCAACGGGACTGCTAACTGAGCTAACTTGCTAATGACAGCTACAGCACGTTAGCAGCAGTGTGCCGGGAAAAAAGGTCTGTGCTGGAACACTCCTCCAGGCATAACGGTGAGATGCAGCTCCTGAACAAAATTTGACGTATGCCCAACAAATAAATGAAAAGTTTGTTGACTACTGTAGACTCTTGGCACATTAGGCACAACTAATGGTTAAATTGGGTATTAGGGGACAGGACAGCTCTAGCTTTATCAGTCTTTGTACAACTATGTTCTGAGTTCATAACACCAAAGAAACATGTTATTAACCACCCAGACAAATTTGAATGATTATTAAAAAATGCTTAATATAGAAAATTAGACCTCAAAATAATGGAACTGCTCTTAAACGCTGGGGGTGTGTCCGCACCGCTGTCTCAATGTCAAACACCACTACAACCTGAAACATACCATTGAAAATTACCAAAGTGCCAGTGATTATTCTGTCACCATGACCTGATGGTGACAGGATGATTTTTTTTCTGTGTTGGGTTGTTGGAACTGAAGTGAGCTGAAGTGAACTGCTGGATTGATTTGGACTGAGAGAGTCAGTGAAGGTATGTTTGTAACTGACTGTTAGGGAGAGTGAGGAGGGGGAGGCGGTGTTGATGGTGTGTTGGTTCATGGGGCCTATAAGGTGCTAGGAGACCATGGCTCTAGCATGTCACTAAACCATGTGTCAGGTCGGGCAAAAAATGGTGAACAACAGTTTAGCAGTCTAACTAACACAATTCAGTACTACATAGTTCTCAGTCTTTTCAGTTGACTTTAAAACCAGTCTTGAGAATGGACTTGTTAGTTGCACCAACCAAACATGAGCTTACCAAAGCCCAGTCTTAGCGATGTACATCCATGTGAATGGGACACCTTCTGTCTTGCTAAATTGTAGCTTAGGATTTCTAATTTGCAGCAATGTTATGGAGGATTAACAAAAAAGAAAGGGTAATTTCACAGACACTGAGATAAGAAAATTAATTGAGCTGCAGAGCCAGAAGAAGATGCAGTCCGACGTAATAACATATAAGGAGAAGCACTCAACTTGGAGAGGAATATTAGAGGTGATTAATGATTATTCAGACTCCGTTCAGAAAATGCAGAACACAAAAAGTGGGAAGAAATGGCAGAGATACTGACTTTACGCCTATTCCTGACTAGGCGTAACATTTATGCTCAGTCTTAGCAAAAAGAGTGCTTAAGCATAGATGGAGCAACAGGTGTTCCTATTAAATCAGACTTGGCTTAAGACCAGGTGTGAGACCTGCTTCTGCAAGCAGCCCCAGGAGACAACATAGGCACTCTAACAGGGATCAATCTGAACAATTTTTTACTCCATGAGAAAGTTGTCTTTGTATGTCTCTGTGTTTTCTGACAAGATATTGGTTTCAAAGTATTATAAGAGCATAAAGCAGATAATGATAAGAGTTTAAGAACAAGCTGCCACTCCAGTTGAGTAGATCACTTAATATGCCATTTAGTCAACAGAACCCCAGCTGCTAAAAAGCAAAAAATGTATGTAACAAAGTCCTGCTATGCTGAAACAGGAGGAGCTAACATTGACTACTGTGCTTTGCCTTAATCAATCTTGAAGCTTAACACCAAGCAGGCAATTATTTAATGAGATGGGAAACCCCGGACCTGTGATGTTTCCACTCTGCAGCCAGATGGACCATCACCTGCCTCTCTGCTGGACCAGCAGGTGTTGAAGTCAGGATACTGTTACAGAGCTCTGCATCAGTCTGCCTGCATGTCATCAATGCTGTGACTGAGTGTGTGTGCAAGTGTGTGTTATTAAGCTTCTGGCTGAGAAATCAAAGGCACTTCTAAATCACCACTACAATGAATGTAGTTCTGCTCTCTCAAGTCCATTTCAGTCAGTACCGTCATGGGTATTTGAACTGGTTATATGTTGACACTGTGGTGGGAACCTTCACTATTTTCTGGAAATGTGTACTTGAACAAAGGCATAGGATTAATGTTCCACCAGGTGGTTTTTCCAGAAATGTTGTGTTACAAACCAGAATGAACAAAACATGAAACAAATATAAAACTAAAGAGTAAAAAAATAAAGAAAACACGGGAAACTAGTGTGGTTGCAATTCAGGAAAGCGTATGCTAATCAGCAACACATGAAATACTCAAAAAATGTATACTTGAATCAGTGTTGAATGGAGCATGAAGCTGTGGAATCCAGACATTCATCTACAGCAGTACTCTTGAGCCCCTTTTACACAACACCTGCTAACATCTGGCTTTTTTCTTCAATGGGAAAGGCTGCAATCTGCATTCACTCCCGGGTCAAATGACTCAGCAGTAGACACAGGTATTTATCAGAAGTGATGTAAACATGACACCCGGGTGGACACACTATGCTGCTTGACTCAGTTTGACTACGTGCTGCAGCCCAGTATAAACATTTTACTTCCTATAAATTCTTCACAATAAAAGTCCCTCTCTATTTTGTTGTCTAAAAGCTTTCATTATGAATAAGCAAAATCAGGAAATGTTGTATTTTCATCGGCACTAATGTAACACTACTCCTGAACTGAACTCCCAACCACAGAGATTCAGATAGAAGCTACAAAAGTACTGAGAGCTGAACAGAGACTGAAAACCTCTCGGCTCCTGGCATTCCAGTGCACATCAGAAAAGAAACAGAAAGGCAAACAGGCTTACTGGCAATCAGAAAAGGGACAATTACCTATTTTTAGAGGTTTTACCTGGATTTAAACCTGCACATACACACAAATTTTGGTGTAAATTCTAGCTGTGCGGTGACATGTCACACACACTGAGCCCTATAATGAGTGTCAAAGGGATGGCATGCACATTTTCCAAGACTATTCATTTAAAAATGTGTTGTGTTGGAGGTGCAAATTTACTTATGTAGATATACTGCCATATATTTATATGTATATTTATGTCATGCCTTTACGTTTAATGGGTCCAATTAAAAATTAAACGCATGTTTATACTGAACTAAACATAAGTTTTACAAGTTACCCTATGGCTACCAAATATTCCATGTAAGAGGCCCCCTGTGGCCACCAGGTGTCCCCCCCATACTGTGAGCTGACACAACATTACAGCTCTGGCTAACATCTTTATTTCTTTGTGCCTTTTAATTCAACATTCCACAAAAAAAGTTAACAGTGCTTGTTGCTGGCTAGCTACCAATATGTCAGGGCTACTGAAGTCTGGGTTTACTAAGCTGACTCAAACTGCTAACATGATCCTTACAGAGGAGCTAGACACACAAAACGGGAACTATGAAAAAATAACAAAAATAACAACGAAAGTACTACAGCACTACAGGCAAGTGGAAAAACAACCCTTTAAAAATATTAGCATCCATCCCTGAATATACTCTCAGTTTTTGCAGTCTGTTAAATATCATAGCAGCTAAATGTTACCTGTAAGAATGGCTAGTAAGGTAGAGACAGGTCAGACATCAGGCTCAAGTTAGTTTGATAATCACCATTTAGACACAATAAAGTTATTCTTGGGGAAAACCATACTGAACTGAGTGACCAATCACAGCCATATCAGTCTGTTTGTGGCTCCTGTTAATCAAACTCTGAGCAAATGCTTACCTCAGTGTGGGACTAATAGCGACAGACCACACTCTGTCATACATGGGAATCGTGCCTCTGGGGCAGCTGGAAGTCAGAGTCCAGATCTAGAGAAACAAAAGTCGACACCGATAACCATGTTTTATACTATGTACATGTACAGACATGAGATACTGCTGAAATAAGATCATAATGAATTGAATCAGAGCCATGAGGTTTATGTCTGTCAGTCTTATTCTTTGTGAAACAAGTGTGGATTGTAAACACCATGGCACTGTGCATCACATGAATAAATGTGAATCGTAGAGGTGATCTCACCCGGGTTGTTCGGTCTCTGGATCCACTGATGATGAGTCCTTCTTTAGAGTCCAGGCAGTTGACTTCCTGGTTATGACCTGATAACTCCATCGACATGTCCCTCCTTCTGCTGTGGACCAGGATCTTTCCATCACTGACACACACAAAGGTGAGGTAGACTTTATTAAAAAAAAGTTATACTGTTATCCTTCAGTATAGGTTGAAGCATTTCTCTTCTGTTTTGTCCTTCCCTGACCAAAGCTAGTCTTACTGACAGTTCCATGTGCAGCAATGAATAATATATGGTGATATGATGGAGGATATTTAGCGTACGCTGGAATCCCCTGTCAGGTAGTACAAGTTATAACTTGCTGTGTAATATCTGCAATATGTGTAAAATGGGATAGCGATCATAGTCACATGAGTAGAGCCCCTGGCACAGACAAACTGGTTTACTTCATAGATAAAATGGCCCTAAAACGACATATAAAATTGAAAATGCAAAAGAACCTTCATTGTGTGTCTTGAAGAAGAACATGACTTGGTTAAAAATGATGAGTCGATACATTTGATGCACTGTCAGATTTGTCCTAGTGCCCGACAAAGTCTAATAAGTCAAGACTATTTTCTTAAAGGGACAGACAATTTCTCTTACAGTCTTATGATGCCTGTGGAGATTCCTGGTTATTGTTTTCAGTGACACACATCTAGCATCTGTTACTTTATTACCTCTAATAATGACTAGTGCATGTTGTCAGTGCCACATAATTCACAAGAAGAACAAATGAGTTACCTTCCACCGCTGATCAGGTGAGAGTCCGTCACAGCAAAGCGACACACGTCACCATTGTGCCCTGAGTAGATTTCAAATGGGTTCCGCTGAAGCCTCCCGCAGTCTTGGCGCACACGGTACGCTCCAATATCAGCAGCCTGAGACAAAAACAGTATGTCTCCATCCAGCTGCAACCATGGCAACAGTCTGAAGACAAGATGCGTGATTTAAGAGAAAGGTCAGAAATTTGGGGATATCTGGGGAAATGCTTGTTTCTTTCCAAGAGATGAATAAAGACATAGATGTCTTATTATCTCATTATCTGTGTTTTACGTTTGGAGTTAGAGTCAGGACATGGCTACACTAGCTTTACATAAAGACAGGAAGCAGAGAAATGACCATAGTGGACTTGTCCTACTGCAAAGCACAACACATTTTCAAAACATGTACAATAAACAAACAATAAATTCTCATTTTCTCTGTTTCTCATGTCGTACGCTGCATATTGTCTGGGTTGTATATAAAGAAAAAAGTCTTTCACCTTTGAAACAGTGTAGACTTACTTTGTTTTCCATTTGAGGGGAATAACCCTTTTGCAGACCCCAGCATACCAGTTTTGTGCGATCTTCACCCTCTCCTTCAGAGGAATATGACTGTATCTGCAATGACAGTGACAGATTAATATTACTATACTGTGACCACTGTGAACATGTTGAAGGTTGAATGTTACAGTGCTGGTTATTATGAAGACAGTTCTTTAAGCCTTTTAAACTATCCCCTTCCTATCTGTTCAATGGTAGGAGACAAACTGGAACAGTGTTATTACATTAATTCATACGTATTAAATGAAAAAAACAGATATAGCGAGAAAACTTATGATACAACTATAGAAGAACATTGATTATAATATGACTATTTAACAGAGAAGAACTGGGACAAATTGTGTTAATAAAAAAACGTATTAATATTATTAATAAAATAAAAATAATTAATACCAATGCTGGAAATCTTAAATGATTTATATATGAAATATAAGTAATTAATAAAATGTTTTGGTCTGCTTTATCTTTTTAATTTCTAAACTTGCTCTGTGACAGAAAACACACCTGTTTCAGAAAAGAATTCACAACTTCAAACAATTTAAAAATGTGTTAAAAGCCTTCAAAATGTAAAACTAACCTACTGATAACAAAAATGTCCTATTAAAATCATCAGTTTTTTAATAAAAATGTTGGCTCTTTAAAATTTTGTTCCAGATTTCCATCAACTCCATCAGATTTTTACAAAAACATGATTTAATCAGGCATAAAAAGTGTTAACTATACCCTAAGGACCCCTGTCTCACTTCCTGATTTAAACAAGGTGGGAATACTGCTCAAGCACTGGTAAACTTTCTATTTTAGACAAATACGTTACATAATATTGCTACTACTACTACTAATTAATGACATCTTTATGGCCAGTCCTACTGTACTTGACTTTAAGGAAAATATTTATGACACACTTATAATGGTCTCATGACAGCCAGTGTCAATACCAATCACATGACAATACAATGTCATGTTAAAACACAAAGCTAAACTGTTTCTTCAAGTTTGATAATGTCAAGTTGTCATAACAAAAAACACCTCAAATAATGACAACTTTGCTTGACAGATGACATAACTGACCGAATGACACTTAATGACAACAGTCATAAACATTCATAAAGAAGCCTTCATGTAAGGTGTCATGATAGGTGTCATGACACGGTTATGACAGTGTACTGACAGTCTTATGCACACACCTTCAAATAACATGTCACCATTAACATCCCTTTTAAATGCTCCATTGTATTGGAGAGTAGTAGAAATTTCAAAACCTGAATAAATCAATCAGTCACTGAATCACCATTTTCCACTAGAGAGAAGACACACTTTTTCTGCTATCAGATAGAGGAGAAAACCCTGATCCCATCTGAATTATTTGACCCAAACTATGGTGGCAAACGGACAAATTAGCAGCTATCATTTTCTGTTGTCATTCTGTTTGGATCACAGGACACAGAGACACCTTATGAAACAGGTTAAAGTTTGAATTAATTGTGCATCAGATGGGATCTTTGTTGCAGTGCTGGAACACAAGACGGTTGAGGGCACTAGAAATGTCAAAAAGGATCTGTAATATGCCATGAAATTTTACTTTTGTTCATTTTGTCATCCTCACACTCTCTGCAGAGTCGACAGTTGCCATTATACTATCACCTGCATCTGAGAGGCAACCAGAGTAAAGCTGCAATGATTAGTCGATTAATCAGTTAGTAGATTGAAAAAAACTTAATTGCCAATTCTTTTGATAATGGACTATTGTTTCAGTCATTTTTCAAACAAAAATCTCAAATATTTGGTACCTCCCTTGTCATTTATGATAGTATATGAAAAGTCTGGGTTTTGGACAGCTTTCAGTACTTTTGTACAAAAGAAGCATTTTTCACAATTTTAGACATTTCATAGACTAGATGATTAATCATGAAAACAATCATCAGGTTAATCGATAATGAAAATAATCCTTAGTTGCAGCCTTAAACCAGAGTGACCAGCGTGGACCTGAGAGGTCTGAGAGAGGACACTGGGATGTCAGTGTTGTTCTGAGCCAGTCAGTCAGGTTGGGATGTTTGAGTCAGACACATCTGCACATACACTAGGGGAATGAATCCTTTGCCCCACAAGCTGGTCAGAACTCTTAAAGGATCATTCCAATTTATAACAACTTCTTGGATCTTATTGTTGTAGCTTTGGCCTGTCTCCCCATCTCTCTATCCCATCATTTCCAAGCATCTCACTACTGTCGGCTGTCAAATGAAAGCATAAAGTTCCCTGAAAAACAGAATAAAAAATTAATCATCAAGTTAACTGCTGACATGTGTATGACGTCACTAATAAGAAGTCAGACAGATCAGGATATAGCTGCCAATATCAGTATTAGCACATTTGCCAATATGAATTTTACTTTATCAGTACATTTTTGACATTTTAACAATAACACAATGATAATGCTGATAAACATGACAATTTTGATCACTATAATTGTATAACAACTATGATTATTTTCAAAGTCAATTAATCTGTCAGCTATTTTATCGATTAATTGATTAGTTGTTTGGTCAATAAAATGTCTCCCAAAGCTCAAGATGACATCCTCAACTGTCTTGATTTGCCCACAACTCAAAAATATTGTATACTGTCAGAGAGGAATAAAGAAACCAGAAAACATTCACATTTAAGAAGCTGAAATCTAGAATTTGGACTTTTTCTCTCAAAGAATAACTAAAGCCAATTAATTGATGACCAGAATAGTTTTTGATTAATTTAATAATTAATTAATTGATTAATTGTTGCAGCTCTAATATAATTCTATTCTTGTGTTTCTGATCCCCACTGACTTCTTTGAGCAATATCACAACATTTTCAGGCTGTCTACAAGACAAACCTCAGGGTAACAAGTGTGACAGCAGTGCTGCTGAGGGTGTGTCTCTGTCTCTGTCCACAGGAATGTCAACAGACTGGTCAGTAATGTCCCGCATACAGCAGGATATATGAATCCAAAGAGAACATAAATACAACAACAGTGTGTCAGCAGTAACACAGTTCAGGCTAATGCTAAGCTACAAATAAACTGCAGCAGCTGTGTCATCAGTGTGCGACTGTTGTCTTACATGTCTGTCCCATTCCGAGTAATTCCAGTGTTTAAAAACTCTTTAGCGATTTTTCTCCACACAGCGTCCCGGTTCACGAAGTGGTAGATAGTTTTACACACTTGAGAGAGGCGACTGAGAGACTTGTAGTCCAAATAAGACAGGATATGATAGAGAACATCCTCTGGCAGCTGTGATAGCAACATGCTGAGCGCCCTGACAGCTCTGCTGTGACCGGCTCGTACACTCTGTGTCCGGGTGTCGGCGGTGTGTCGGCCCGCACACGGTGCTGGTCTGTAAAAACGGTGTTAAACAAGGTAAACTATATTCCATGTTTCAGACAGCAGCAACACACAGCAAACAGGAAGCCATACTAGGAGAGAGGTGACAGCCACGGCGTGACGAATACGCTACGTATCAGGTACGTGATGACGTATGGCGCTGGGTCTCTGCAAGTGGTTTTCACTTCATGCTTTGAAATTGTATTCAGTGGAGGAAAAGAAAAGAAAAGAAAAGAAAAGAAAAGAAAGAACGAAACAGAAAAGACAAATTTCACGAAATGCCTCTTTTTCTATTTCTACTTAAATATCATAGTACAACCAACAATAATAATAATAATAATAATAATAATAATAATAATAATAATAATAATAATAATAATAATAATGCTAACAACAACAACAACAACAATAATAATAACAACAACAACAACAACAACAACAACAACAACAACAACAACAACAACAATAATAATAATAATAATAATAATAATAATAATAATAATAATAATAATGATATTACTACTACTAATAATAATAATTTAATAACACTGTCATTACAATTCCCTACTTTTAATGAGACACTATTTAACATTTTAGTTCACTATTGTAAATGTTGTCAATGCCTATTTATTCCTATTTCATTTATTTAATTTTTAATTTTTGTCCCTAATTTTAAATGTGTTGTCCTGTACTCTTAATTGCTCTGGTCTTGTCTCATTATTTTAGTACACTGATGTTAGCAAGGTAAGTAAGGCCCGTCTTAATCTGGTGAGAAAGAGAATTTTAAATTCAGGAGGTGATCGGTTGTATTTTTCCGTTTTATAAGAAAAATAGGTTTATATTATTATAATATTTCCCTTCTTGATATTTAGCGGGTTCATTTTGTTTATTTTCTTGTGTCTCTCACACATCTCCCAGCTTTTGTCTTATTGCATTTTAACCATAGTTGTGTGTGTGTGTGTGTGTATGTATGTGTGTGTGTGTGTGTGTGTGTGTGTGTGTGTGTGTGTATGTGTATGTGTGTATGTGTGTGTGTGTGTGTGTGACTAGCAGTGGAAGCTAGTAGGCGGTGATAACATTTTGAACCAATAATAATAACAATAATAATGATAATAAAAGTCATGATAATAATTATATTAATAATAATAAGAAAAACAAGAAGAATAATATTTATTATATCTCCAAAAACCTGATCATATGCAATATATATACACATGTAAACACACTCAAACATTGATGAAGTAGGTTGGACAATCACATGCTTCAAACAACTCTGGATGGGAACATGCCAGTGGACAAAGAACAGTTGACAATGAAAGGGACATATATTAGACATATCTAATGTGACATGCACTACATATGGAACTTCTAAGATGTCTTTCTTGACTTGACTGTCAATACATTTGTCACTCATATTTTCCATATTGAACAGAAAAAATACAACCAACCAACATCTGAATTCAAACTAAACTTAACTAACTAAAACAAGTGTTAACTGGCCTGTTAATTCCATAAAACACACTTCATATAAAATAGCCAGAGAGAAACTAAAACTTGCAAAAAACAAAAAACTCACAAAAACTGTCTTGGTCAGTCTTTATACTGTCGTGATAATCACAACCTCTGGTTTGGTCAAAATAAATCCTAAATTCACTGCATGAATGTGAAAATAGTCTGACTCTAGAGCACATGTGTCAAACTCAAGGCCCGCGGGCCAAATGTGGCCCGCCACGTCATTTTATGTGGCCGCGAGAGCTTAAAAGGTCTGATTGTCTTATAATAAATAAGTCAAAAGGATGCATTGACTATAAACTACATTTCCCATAATGCATGCCGATTATGTGAAGGCATCCCGCCAATAGATTGCAGTGTTTCCACATCAATGCCATTTTCTGAACTAGTGGAATTGATAAATACAAACAATGATCCCAAAATGTCCAGGAAGTGAAAAACTGATGCAGATGTGTGGGTTTCATAACCTGACAAATTAAAAGGATTTATGTAATAACAGAGCAACAAGCAAACATATTTTTGTTTTACATCTATGCATATATGTAATATTTGTAAGTTGAATAAGTAAAAAAATCAGTTATTTAACATTCAGGAGTAGTTGCATTTATTTTACATTACATTTAGTTACATTTAGCTACATTTATACTGTCTTACAGTTACATCTGGCCCTTTGAGGGCAACCATTATACTGATGTGGCCCTCGGTGAAAATGAGTTTGACACCCCTGCTCTAGAGGATGAAGATCCAGATCCAAAACATCTGGAATGAGGCACAGACAGCCAGAGGAGGGGTAGAGGCCCCAGGACAGTGGATGGACGTTCATTAAAAAAGAGGGGACATGATGGAGAAATTAAAGAGAGAGAGGAAGGCACACAGCTGTGCTTATGGGACGCAAACCAACAGTGATAGAGTAATGCAGACTAGAGAGGTGTGTGATTGGTCATTTAATCGTGGTTTTGGTGTGTGACTGGCAGATATGCAAGTCCTGGGTGATGCTTTTTGGACAAAAGTAGCTGTGTGACCCCATCCTATTCAACAAACCATCTATGGTGCTGAGAGAAAAGAGAGCAGAGTGAGAATCTCATGGACCTGTTGAGTACCACAACCAGATAGCAGTCTGAAGAACCAAAATAGTCCTATTTGCAGCTAAATATAAGCAGGGTTCCACAATCTTTAACAGAGTGGTTCCCAAACTGATGGGTCCACTAGGGGTGGCGTGGAACCATTGCAGGGGCATTTAGATGATGAGGGGAGAGAATGAGAACATTCACGGAGACGAGGGGAGAGATATAGAGTGAAACAAAACTAAATGAATAAGATTTATGTAAGGAATATAAACAAACAGGAGTTTGCTAATGCCGTCATGTTAACCTTTACTAAAGTTGAGCTTTTTTAAAATAATTGTTTCCCCTGACTTTACAAGATTTCTGCCAGTATTCAATATTTTTTCTTGTCATTAAATCCCATGTGCATATCCAAACTAGCAATTAATTCAGTTTACTGCTAAATAGTGTGTGTGTGTGTGTGTGTGTGTGTGTGTGTGTGTGTGTGTGTGTGTGTGTGTGTGTGTGAAATGCAGCATGCAGTCAGGATTTCACTGCAGTCGGTGGTCCTTTGTGTGTCAAACTGGCACAAAGGGTTATCCCTAATTTTGCAAACACACCAAATCCACTGACATACGTAAAGTTGATGGATCCAATTCATTTTCTCTGTAGGAGTGTAGATCTGGTTGTGCAGTCCATGATGGCTACACCGCAGCAAGTTGCCGGACAAATTAGGTCCATCCAAAGCAATGTAGCAGACTCACAAAAGTCTGATCTGCATCGCCTATTTTTCACCTAAAATGTTTTCGGAAACATATTTTAGTGTATTGTTTACCTAAAAAATGGGAAAGTGACTGGATGCTGATGCTACCAGCAGGAATGATGAAGCCCAAGAAGGAGACTGCCTGGATGAGGAAGTCACCAGCAAAGTCACCTCCATCACAGGTTACCTTCAGGAGGTCTCCACCATCATGATCGTTTCCTGCAGTCCATACATAAGCATTTCTACCAGCGCACATCCCAGGACCAACACGGGAGCTCCAGGGAGAAAACCTCATCTCTTCAACCACCTGAGAATCTGACACCCAGAGAGAGAAGAGGGGCTCTGTCTCTGCATTGCTGACTGCCAGTAGGCAGAGTGAGTGAGTGAGTGAGTGAGTGAGTGAGTGAGTGAGTGAATGAGTGAGTGAGTGAGTGAGTGAGTGGGTATGTGCATGATCACTGGATCTTCAGCTTGTATTGAGCTAATCTCAAATACTACTGGACTGATCAGCCTAATTTTTTGGTGCACATTCATGACAAAATTCTTTGACTTTCATGCCTTTATGTTTTTATGACCAGAGGCATTATGTTTTCAGATATTCCCATTCTTTTGAAAGTGATATCTCAAGAACACCTTGAGGGGATTTCTTCAAACTTGAAACAAATGACCTGTTGGACTCAAAGATGAATTTATTAGATTTTGGTGGTCAAACCTCACTAAACACATTATTGGCTATAACTTAAGAATTACACACAAATATCTAACTGATAAACTGATGAGGTGATGACATTTTATATCCCATGGTCAAAGGCCAACTTCATTGACATCATCAGTCCTCTGCACTTCTCTGTAAAATCTGCATTTTGTGATTGTTTCTGTCGATGAAAAATCTCAGAAATAAATAGTAGAAATTAATCTTTAAAGGGGCTTGCCCTTGTTATTCACTATTATAGACAGTTTATAAGCACTGACAGTGTTTCGAGAGATGTTCCAATACCATATTTTCATTCCTGATACCAATTCTGATATCTGAACTTTGCAAACTGATACAATACTAGTATATTTAAAGAATATATACATTATTATTATTATTATTGTTAACATCTGTATATTACTAACCTTGTATGCATGAGATATGATTGCTATTACTGTTGCATGTCCTGGCTCAGGATAAAAGAAACTGGCAAACAGGGTGCTCCTGGGAAGTAGCAGAGTCCTCTTCAGGGGCTAATCATTTATGTGATAGAGTCAGATTAGTACACAGACTTGCATACTTGCTGATATCCGATGCCATGATAATGGTAAAACCCAGGTTATTTCTAAGCACTTAATTACATAGAGCTTTTTACAATAACCCTTGTCTGTATAAATGTTTATTCTGTAGGTATTTGAACATGTATGTTTCCTCATGTAATATGTTTTTTGGCTTTTCAGCTTTTTTTTGACAGAAGATAGACAGGAAATGGGGTAAGGACTAGTACCCTCTGTGTACATGGGATGTATGCTCTACCAACTGAGCCATCAGAGCACCATCTTCTACATTTTAATGTGTCAAACAAAATAAACTTAAAAAGTAAAAGACTATAGGGTGGTATATATGCAGGTGAGCTACAGAATGGGGAACAGGTGTACTGGTGACTGAAAGCAACTACAGGGCAGGTGTGGAGTGACATGTATCTGAAATAAATGACAGTAGAAGAAAAACAGGAAAGTGGGCAAAAATTTGCAAAATGACTAAACAGAGTTAGGCATTGTGACATACATAGCACTATTTTTGTAATCATCAGAAACAACCATGATGATGACTTACGATGTGAATAAAGATGTGTAAGATTCAGTCATGTTATTTTTCTTCAAAGTAGAAAAGACATGGCCTCCAAGAGAATTTTAACCCACATACAATCATTTAATGAGTTCAGTGAGAGCTCAGCAGGACATTCATTCATCATTATATAAATGACATAATAGGTCTAAAAAAGCAGTAGAAGCTTTAAAAGGTCATTTCACTCAAATCCAAAGACTGTTTTATTATTGAGTGTAAGAAAAAAACAAACCATCTTAACACAAGATCCACGCATTTATCCACTTAAACTTCATCCTCAGAGGAAGACCATGACATGAGTGTGTGAAAGCTCCAGAAAAAGAAAGTAGGTGGACCTTAAAACTTTAAACTCTGTATATGCATTCAGTTTCTTATAGCTGATTTCACTAAATATATAATAATAATAATAATGTTTAAAGGGACAGTTCAACCCAAAATTGAAAATGCACATTATTGCTCTGGCCTGCAGTGCTATGTATCCATCCTATTACAGACAGAAAGACTCTACTGAAGAAAGAACGAACATGAAACTGCACACAACGATGTATGTGGATTATCTTGAGTAACCAGGTGATTTTTGGTTTTGCATTTTTCAAATGTACTTTTTTGGTGCTTTGAGCACCATCTCATTCTTTTATATTGGAGAGAAGGCAGACATCTTTATGGCTGATACCTCCAACACTCTACAACTCACACCAAAAAGATCTGTATGGATAAACAGCGCTACAGACAAGGTAAAAAACACAATATATATTTTTGATTTCAGGGTGAACTTTCCCTTTAAAAGTGTATAAAACCCTGTGAATCATTTCACATTAAGCATCAGTTTTCCTTGAGATTCTTACAGACACTGTGCAGCAGAATGAGAGTGGAACGCGGCCCAGCACAGCCCTGTGGCCTGTTTAGCCACTAAAACTGCCAAGGTTGTGTCACGGTCAAATGACTACCAAAAGTTGATTGACCTTATAACATTTTGTGAGGCGCTTAACCGTTTAGCATCAGTAGCATCAATTTGTGCTCATTCACATCATGAGGGTCTTCAAGTCTTTAGTTACGAGTGGCATCCCCGCAGCTCTTTGATCAGCTGAGCACAACCGCACATAATTGAAATATGCAGATCGTTTTTCTTTCTTTCTTTCTTTCTTTCTTAAAAAGACATGTCCCCTCGCTGAAAGCTGTGCTCTCTACGAGGCCATGTCCCAAACACTGGGCCGTCGAAAAAAATCATTTATGGTTGGCTTTCCAGCTGAACTGTCATGGCTAAAAGGAAATGAAGAGGTTGGGAGGAGGGATACGGGGAGTGGAGGGGATGTTTGGGGGTTGTGGTGGGGGTGTTTCAAGGGGGCTATGAAGGGGAGGTGGTGGTGGGTTCTCTCCTTTTGATCTTTTTAGGGCAGCAAAGAGGGAGGGGGGGTGGCTCTGCCTGAGCTGGCAAACACATTTAGCTGGTAATTGTTCAGATCAGACTGACAATCAGTCTTGGAAATGCATGGACAAACAAAAGTTTACAGCTCCAATTGGAAAAGTCAACAGGTCTCGCATAAGGCCCGTACATAAACAATGAAACTGTCGAGCTGGAGCTTCACTTTGATCAGTTGTTTGCGTTTCAATTATCCAGCCTGGTCCGACTGGTGGCCTTTGTTAATGCGGCTGAATGGGGGCTTGGATTTAATGGGCTGCCTGTCATTTTTGATAGAGAATCTGTCCACCTTACTGAGTGTGCACTCAGTACATGTGGACATCCTCAGACAAGACTTAGTCAGCAGCTCAGTACAGTGCTGCTGTACTGTCACTGCTGGTAGTCACCAATCACACTTTGATCTCTTTTCTTAAGTAAAAGAGCAAATCCAATATGAAATGCCGTGTTATATTATTTTAACTCATGTCTTACCAAAAACCTTTAAAAAATAGTTGCTATGATTAATTTATTATTGATTGGCAACTATTTTGATATATGATTAATTGATTTGAGTAAGGAAAAAAAGTCCATATTCTCTGATTTCAGTATCTCAAATGTGAATATTTTCTGGTCTCTCTACTCCTGTATGACACTGAATATCTTTGGGTTGTGGACAAAATAAGACATTCAAGGACGTTGTCTTGGGCTTTGGGGGACATTGATTGACATTTTATGGACCAAACAACTAATCGATTACTCAAGAAAATAATCGATAGATTAATCAACAGTGAAAATAATTGTTGGTTGCAGCCCTAATACCAACACTCTGATTCACTTTTTCGCGGTGAAATTGTATTATTATTGATTTATATGTATGATATATATGTAATTCATAAATGTTTACAATAAAACAATATGTTTACAATAAAATGTGTGAGGTGGACATAAGCCTTTATGAACACTGCCTCCACACGATTCTCTACAACTGACACTTTAAAACATTAGAGCTGGTTATGGAACATCAGTACTGGGGAGTACAGACTGAAATGTGTCTGAATTATTCAGGGCTGCAGCCAGAATTTTAGAAATCCTGAGGTCAGGACAGGAGTCCCCCAAGAAAAGCCTGACAAACCACTGGCCTGTGAGTTTGACCTCTTTGAATGATGGTGGAATTGTTCTTTCAAAGCCTGGTCTGCACAGCCAGAAGTACAGATCTGGTGGAAAAAAGAGAAATTACATTTTTTGTATGGGTTCTTCTTAGTTTTCCAGAATAAGATATGGAAAAGTACTGTACTGAAATTGCTGCTACACACTACCAAAGAATCAAACAGTGGTCAGCTCATGAGAAAAACTTTGACCACCCCTGAGATCTTACTTTCACGGATGAGACTTTTATGTTATGATTGAGGTTACATACATAAATGTATACAGCATAAGAAGCAGTTATCTAGTAAAACAGTCAATATCAGAGATTAAGTTATTTTTTTTTTATCTAAAAATTTAAGTGAAAAAACCAACAAACTCAGAGTGGATTGATTCAATTCAAACACAAAAATTCAAGATGAAAACAACTGAGCAACCAAGAAGGAGTAATGTATGTGCTGAATGGAACTGACCCTCTGTCCTCTCAGGTTATCTTCTGTCTGTCATATGTTTTAAGACAGAAACAACTTCCACCCCTGCATATCTGAGAGAACGTTCATGAGACTTGTGATTTGGCATAATTAAAACCCCAATAATGCCATACAAGGCTGTGCTTCCTGCTCCATATATCAGGAAGTGTTCTTTAATAAACATGGAATCAAAGACACGACTCAGGCAGAAGTCACGTTCAAGGATGAGGTAACATATGTACGTTTTTACTGTCACGTTCGCCAGCTTCTTTCCTCACTCTCTGATGTATCCCATGTTTCTCAAGTTCTAGCAAAAGGCAACTAAATCAAAAGCACATAGCATATTTCTGTGTTTTAACACTGCTGGAAACATTTGGGATGATGTCAGTGCACAACTCAGCAAACCATATAACATTGGTCTAGCCATGTAGATAATTTAATATAATTAGAAATATAGAAATATTGTACATCTTAACAACTACATGCTCAGTTTCTTTTAAAACGGACATGATTACAGCCTGTGTTTGCTGCCATAGTCCTTCAGATGGCACCTCCAGCATTTGGAATTTTTTTCTCCAATAAAATTCAATAATAAAAAAAAAGAAATATATTTTTAAATGGACAGTTCAGCAGATAATCAAAAATGCATATTTTTCCCCTGGCCTGTTGTGCAATTTATCCATCTGTGAGTTGCAGAGTTTTAGAGATATCAGCTGCAGAGATGTCTGCCTCATCTGTCGTATAATAGAACTAGATGGCACTCAGCTTGTGGGCCTCAAAGAGAAAAAAACCCTGCAAAATTCAAAACCAAAATCATGACCTGGTTACTAGTAACTAGTAACTGATGAATAATTTTATTTCTTAATTTGAAATGCATTAAATTTGGAGGTATCTGCATACCTGATGAACAGGCAAATGATATTCTTGACAAACGTTCTTCAAGAAGTTCAGATGACTATATGACTCTGCCACCAACTTGTAGAAGTCAGAGGGTCAACAGGGCTGTTTGCTCCTGGGAAAGTCCTCATCTTACTGACTGTTTCTGAGCGTAAATACGAGTGGCTGGAGGTTGTAAGTGCTTTTTGATGGGGGCAGCTTCTGTGTCGGCTTGTGGCATTCGAGGCTGCTTAGGGAGGCAGGGTCGCGTTCTCTGGTCACCCCTGCTATTCTACGGCCTCCACACGGGGGGTCGAGGCAGGGGTTAAATTGCTCCCTAAGCAAATGAAGAAGGTAGCTCTGTTTGTTTATCCGGGGTTAAGGATGACGGTCGAGGCTCAATAAAATGGATGAAAGCGTTGCCCCCGTTTTTCTGCACCGGAATTGCTCCACATTTGCATGGCAGCATTGGCGACACAAAAGGTGTGATTTTTCCCACAAGCCAGTTCTTCTCTGAGGTTCACCCTGGCTTTACAGGCACTGGAGGGGCGGGGGCTGTAATGGAGAGGGCAGACTACGGCCCTAATTTAATCAATTTACACAAAGTCTACCGTCCCTCCAGAGAGTCCGCTATCCTGGATTTGATCTGCAGCGTCACAGACCAGTGGGGTCACCTGTAAAACCATATCCTTTCTTTAAAAAACTCATTATACCAGTATCTTTTTATCGGGTTCCATCATTGAGTTATCACACAGCACCAGCTCTAATGGACTGATCTGTGACTGTGAGCTTCTGCAGGAAGTCTTAAAGGAAAGATCCGTGTGTTAATCCAATGTGGAAGGAGTTAAGCAGATTAATGTCACATATTGTCAAGACCATTTAATTCAGTGCTTTGGGTTCGACAGCCGTTCATAGGTCAGGATTAACCAGTGAAGGAAGTCGCCCATTTTTCAGTGTCCTCTCAGCAGGACAGAAGTGCACGCTAACAAAATGTCTTCATCAGGACAAAGATCATTTTATGGACATGAAATGAAGTTGGATTGCCATGACAACAAACAAGTTGGGGAGATGATCATTTCATATATGACCAGACATTACAAGAACACTAATGAGACACTCAGGCGTCTTCTAAACTTCTAACTTCTACATGTCTGAAAACCTGAAAACATCCGGTTTTAAAGGGACAGTTCATCCCCAAATCAAAAATATATATTTTCACCGCTGCAAATAGTCCCAAGGCGCTCTAATTAACATGCTTTGGAAGTATCCTAAGTTATCTATTCTATATTTAATCTATATTTAAAAAAACATATTTTTTGGAGATATCAGCTATAGAGATGTCTGCATTCTCTCCAATATAATGGAGAGACTGCAGCTTGTGGCGTTCACACTCAGGTTGTGGTGCACAAAGCGCCAAAAAATATATTTGGCAAATTCAAAACTAGGTTACTCAAGGTAATCCACAGACTTTGTTGAGAGCAGTTGAATGTAGGAACTACTTTCTCTCTGCAAGATAATCGACTAGAGCTACTTTAGAATCTACCAGAATGACTTTTTCTACTAGAAAGAAAGTGGTTCTTACATGAGACTACTCACATCAAGGTCCATGGCTATTCCTCCTCAGGTGCTCTACCAACTGGTGCACAGCATCATTCATTACGGAGGCCTCTGCTTGGCAAACAAGGAACTGAAGGACAGTTCTGTGCTTTACCTGGAGTTTGGCACATGAAATAATTGCATGCCTACTGCCATGTGGACTATTTTCTGATTTATTTTTCCCCTCTTACTTTATTTTATTTTATGCAATTTTAACAGCTCTTTTGCTTGTAATTGTCTGTCTATGCATTTCTCTGTTTCCTGTCTGTTTTTTCCATGCACAAAATCAAACTGCTGTCATGGATTAATAAAGTTGTATTGAACTGAATTCTTTTCAGTATGACTCCACTTCATGCATGCAGAGTCAAGAGTCTGGGAGAAAACACCAGCAGTAGAAAAAGGAATTCATAGTGTGTTTTAAAACCAGTGCTGATCTGTTGCATACACACACTCAAAGTCAGATTCTCCACACACACACACACACACACACACACACACACACACACACACACACACACACACACACACACACACACACACACAATGAGTCAGAGCATGCAGGACAGCAAATGTTACTTAGACATCTATTGGCTGTTTGTTAACCTCAGACTGCTGTAAACACACTGGAACAGGCCAATGTTTGAAGAAAGGAAACAAACTTTTCCAGTCTGAATGCACCATAAGAAAAGTAACATCTTCACCGTACTGTCTGCTTTTATACTAACAGAAATATAACCACACATGGCAACACTGAAGGATGGTAGTAGAATGGTAAAGTCTTTTTTGCAAAAGTTTTTCTTATAAGACATGCAACTGACATGCGACTGACAACTATGTAACATGGAATTGATAGTTAGACTAACTATAAACTATTGTTCACATGCTGAAAACAAGGATTTTGCAACTATAAACTTCATTTATTTTTAAATCATTCAAATTTAATTTGGTCGCTAAAATTAATTTTGGTCGTTAAACACACGTTTCAGAGACACATGTTTCTGTGGTGTGACAAAAAACTGCAGGGTCTTCTTTATTTTCTATTTAATGGATTCTATTAATGCTCTTGGTGCCAACATTCAGTGTCAATGCAGGAAGCAGTGTGTCCTTTATTTAGTGAAGCAGAAAGTAAAGGCTCTATAATAGTCCTGAATGGACACGTACTGTACATGGACGCATTCCACACATGAGCAGTAAATCAGTGACTGTACTGTCTGCATGGACGATTCCCAACAAAATGGTGGTATGTAGATGTACGCACAGAGCCAATGCTTACATGTTCTGAAGACAAAATGTACGTCACATGGACCCCAACAGAACCAGAGGCAGGGTAGTCATAATGTTACCTTATTATCTTACCATATCAATATCAATTCTAGGACTGCCCCATAAAAGTAGAAGATTCAAATCGTCAGTTGGAGACATGTTGACCAGATGAGCATGGATGAAATTCAGGACAGGGGAGTTAGGTGTGAGCATGTCATCACAGAGGGATTAAAATACACATAATAATTTAGATTAACATCACTCTGTAATTTTCTCTTTTCAGCAGCTAATTTTTTAAAGAAATTTTTCTATGAAAATTCCTCCTGCAGTGGCAGCTACACTCTCTGTCATCTAGTTTCAAACCAGTCAAGTGACATCCATTAAATGCACATCAATAATACATATTTTAATAACTAAAAATAGGAATTATAGCCAACATAAGGGATTTGTTGAGAATATTTTTACAAATTCAGAGTGAAAACAAACATTGATCTACTAATTCATGTGGACTAATTGATAATCAGAACAAAGGCTTCTTTTTTCTTTATAGCAGCAGCTTGTTTTGTGAAATCTCATGGCATACAACCACATTTATTTCATTTTAGCATTGTTCATTGTTCATATTATCTGTTACTATTATATGTTCCTACTACTATTACTATTAATGCCCCTTGCTTTCAGGCTGCTCTTCAGGATAAAATCAATTCACAACCTCAAGTCATCCTGTCTGCTTGTTGAAGATTTCTTTGATGGGTACAAGCACTGAGGACGTGATCAGACTGAGGGTAAATCTGAATGAAGCCTGGATTATACTCCCAAACAGATGTGTACACAGGACAGCTGTACACACTTTGTATGTGTAGTGGGTCTGAGATGGAGGCAGATGCCTGGAAGGCTCCACAATAACATTATCTTCTGCATCCTGCTTAGAAGTGGTGAACTTGCAGTTTAATATCCAGTGTGCAAAAAGAATTTCACATCCTCATAAGTGTAATTAGTACACATTAGCTCGGAAGGCTAACTTGGTTTGTTTACTATATCACGTGAACATTGCTGTCATCCTGAACATCCTTCCAAATCCTGTTAGAAAATTGGATCTGATTCTGAGTAAAGTTACCATCATTCTCTGGTAAGGTTGGGTACCGAAATTTGGAGCCAACATGGCATTGGTTCCAATAGGACCACTACCATGACCAAACTCTGCAACTTTTCTGCAACTTTGGCCAATCATGATTGCTTCCTACAATTGCTACCAACCACAGCAGGCCCCATGCAAACATCTTAAATGTATGTCTCCATGAAACGACTCAATGTTGAATTATTTTCTATTTTTTTGTATTTCTATTTTTTTTATTTTCTCACTGCTGCTGAAAAGAACACAAGCTTTGTCATTGATATCGATATTCATCAATGCACTTTTATATTTTATAATTCTGTGCATGTAGGTTTAACTGAGTTGAGCTCCAAGAAGATTTGACTTCTTTGTGGAATACCCCCATGTGCACTTCTTCATCTACAAATAAAGCAGATTTTGGTAAAAGCTTTTTATAATCCTGAGACTTTTTTTTTTTTTAGCAAAGTTACTCAGGGCCCTCAAACCAGAGTGTGTTGTTGTTGTTGTTCTTCCTGGAACAAGTTGCCTTTGATTTTTAATGAATTACTGAATTGTAGAAAAAAACCCAAAAGAACTTCCTTTTGCAATTTTCTCCTGGTCCTGCAATTTCGTTGCAAAAAAAGCTTAAAATTATTGCAACATGCATTACAGTTTTCTTTAAGAAAAGCTGCCATGAAATCAGGCAATTTAGGCCACAACAATCCCAACAAAAGGCCTGTGAAATCCTGGAGGGACTGCTTATTTATCGGATAAAATGATAACATTTTCTTGCTGCAGGCAGGAACACACTGAAGCTAGCGTGTTTTGACTTGTGATGGTGAACTTTGTATACAGCAACTGTCATAAAAACCAGTTAAACACAGTGGTCTAGGATTGGGATGAGGTTGAAAAACTGAGACAAATTAATTTGACCATTTTTCACTGAATTGCCTGTATTCATTGTCGCCCCTTCATGTTTGCTTTTGTCACTCATCTTTACCAAACAGCAAATCTTAGCACAACAGCCACAGGTCAGCTCTATGCAAAAATCAATCAATAAAGGTGAGAGTTGCTGAGGGTCTGGACCCACTGTCCTGTGTATCAATCTGTATCAATTTTCGCTGTGAATTAGAAAATGGTCCAAGGGACACTTCGCACCCTTTCAGGGCCAGATTCAGCATGTGTGCTGCAAGTTTAATATCCCTGGTTTAGGCACTGGTACTGTTTTATAAGCATCCTTTAAGCACAGGTATCGGAAAAAACCCTAACATTACCCAACCTTACTCTCAGGCTCTGTAGAACTCCAGTATGAAGGTCTGCAGCAAATGTCCTCCTGAAGGAAATTTATGACAAACTTTCAGTCAACAGTGCTGGAACTATTTGCTCTCCTGCTGGCAAACAAACACACAACCTAACACAGAGAAACTCACTCATACACAAGTCAGACACAAGCACACACAAAACTGATCTCACAGAAATGTATAATCAGTCAAAATGCATCATACATCATATCAGAGGTGGATGGCACTAACTGGATCATTAAGAGGACAGTATCACCTGCTGGGATTGTCCAATCAGATTAAAGGCTGGGGTGTTAAAAGGCGGGAGATGAAAGAATAACACTGGAGATACTGAGAGTTACAGAACCTGAAGGAAGCTAAAGCCTAAAAACAAACACGGTGGTATCATCCCCACGACAGCAAAGCGCTCTGACAGTCTGACATGCTGCTATCTGCTAAAAAGGAAGGAGGAGGAGGAGGGGGGATCTTCATGACTTCAAATGACCTTGTTATCCCTGTTGGGATCAGACTAAGAATACCCTCCCTGTTAGCTTTCCCTGGTCAGGTTTCATGTGGGGAGAAACCAAAGGCCACAGCGTTTCCTTTCTGTTCACTTAAGAGGTGCTGCTTTAACAAGGTTAACACCAACACCAGAGAAGACACAGGTTTACTTCTCAACAAACCTCCCACAAAAATATAAACGCAAACTCAAAAAGATGCTATCAGTAATGTTGAAGTAAAACCAGTTAGACAGAAGAGGTACATAATGAGCTGTGAAATAAGGTGGGTCAGACTTTAATTGCTACAGGTCCTGGGTCTGTGCTGAATTTTTCTTGGAGAGGTGTAGAGGCTGACATGATCAACACCTGCTCCATCTTCAGACAAATAAACAAGCGACTGATTTATTTGGCCGAGTATTTGACTGAGCTTCTCCTTGAATTAGCCAGCCTCAGACAAGTTCACCCTAGATCTTTTATGGACATTTGTGCAATCTTTTTTGACATCATAACAATAGAAATAAATGGTACAGTTTCAATAAAGAGAAACTGATTCAACTAGAAGGCTGATGTTAAGTGTTTGAAATGTTCCGGATAGAAGTCAACTCATTTTTAGAATATAATTGTTTATCTAAATTACCGACCCTGTCTCTCAGACATTATGTTTGTCACCTATTCTTGAGAACAAATCTATTCAAATATGCTTTAACTTCTTTAATTTATAGATGTGCTCTATGCCAGAAAAGACCCTTGTTCCAGACTTCAAAACTCAAAACTTGAAGTGCTAAAAGCCTTCTAAATCTAAAAGTAACAATACCTACTGAAAACATAGGGATGAGAATGTGCTATTAAAATCATCTTTGTTTTAAAATTGTTTTTTTTTTTTTTTAATGAAAACGTGGTCCCTTTGGGCATTAGAAGGGTTAGCTATACCTCAAACTCCATGTGATACATTTGTTCTGAGCCGGGTCCCTCTTCAGTTCCCTGCAGAGTCTTTACTGTTGTATGCTGGATGCATGGTGTTTGAGTTTTCATGAAGAGCTTGATGAGATTGTTCAGCATCGTCTCAACCTTCTTTTGATCGTCTTCACTGGAGGTAAGAGAGAACATATTTTGTTATCTCGGGAGCCAAACTTTAATTAAAGTTCTCAGAGCAATCAATAAAAAGACTTCAATCTAATTGGAGGAAAAGCCTTAGCAAACTTTGAGTTGTCTGGTCTCGGCTCACTTTGGCTCTCGTTTCCAGCTTTGGTCCACTTGTCGTTTGTCTGTTTGTATTGGCTCTACTGGCTCTACTTTCATTTCAGACACAGGACAAATGTTCAGACCTGTAAGAACCTCATTGCATATACTGATACTGCTGTCTCCTACTGTAGCTTCTGAGGACAGGAAGACAGTGATGGATAGCTGACCACAGACAGCTAACTAACAAACAAGTTGACATTATGTAAACACTAAATAAATCCACTGTGGTGTAGATTGTGGTGTCAGATTTGCAGGGGTTGTCTTGTACTAATTGGAGGTAGTATACATACTATATCTATATAATATTTAACGAGGTAGAGCAGATCAACCATTGATCCCAGGGTTGGGGGTTTGATCCCCAGCTCCTCCTGTTCATATGCCACATAGGTCAGTTTATAATGAAGCTGCTTGAATCAGTTTTCGGTACACTATTCACAGCTTTTCAACATCTTGAACCAATTCGGCTTGTTGCTGCTTTGCTGCAGCTCCACTGTTTACCTGCATTTAAAGAGAGAAAGTTTCTACATGTAGATCGTAAACCCTTGAATATTACACCACATTGAGATCAGTTGAAAAATAGTTACAGTGCTTTTCATCCAGCAAAAAAGCAGCTCCCTAATTTACTCAGATTTGTTCACAGATGAGTTTTGCCACAGATGATTGAAAGGCCAATGCGACTTCTACGCATATATGTCGGGAAACGTGTTTTTTTACTTTCTTTCTAAGAGTTAGGTGAGAGAGGATGTATTAATAGTCCCTTTCACACATGCATTGCAACCCTGAACAACCTAAATGACCTATTACCTAAAGGAGCTGTATGTATGGAAACAAACATCTGACCAATATGGAAGGTCTATCATGGCACTGGCAACTGCTGACGGTAAGTCCTGATGCTAAAACCAAAAATGTTGGAAAAATTCAAGGGACAGCAAGAGACACGGTTATTTATGACCAAATTACAAACCAGCTACACACTACACACTCTCTACCCCGGCACGCTGCTTCACCTAAACCACACCGAGTATTTCCATTAGGTAAGAATGTGTCTGACACAAAAAATATCTTGTTGTTTGTAAGGTTATCAAAAGTATTTTAGAATTGATTCATTTTCAGCACTGTGTGTTTAAAACAATACGATATTTGTATTATTGTATCGAAAGAACCAAAGCTACCAAAAAATGATCTAAGTACTCATGCAAGACCTCAGTTCATTCTTCTTTGTCCTACCTTGAATTTGCTTTAACTTAAATTTGCACCAAAAAAAGAAAGAAAATGGCATAATATCGAAAGAGGTATTTATTTATTTACTTACTTACTTTATCAATTCGCTTTTCATTGTCTAGCAAACGTACAATTTGTAAGCGCTGCCACTAGAGGGCTCTCTCACATTAAAACTATAACTAAACACATAGTTATGAAGCAATGTGGGATCATGGGAGTTGTGTTCTTCATTGTTAACCAGCCACCACTGCAGATAAAAATCTATCTGAGGTGACCCAGACAGAAATCACCTTCACGGATGCGGTAATGTGACACATTTTAGTCACGTTATGTTTAGTCATATTTGTCAGCTGTCATTCTCTGACACATCCGACATATCTGTTGTTTTTTGGGAAGTTATACCTACTCGGGGCTAGCAGGGAAATGCATCATAACCTTGAATAAATGACAGATTTCTCTGGGTTTGAACACTGTTGGAAACATTTGGGATAATGTTCACAACTCAACTTGTCATTGCAATTTTTGTGCCCATATTAACAGGTTAGAGTGACCACCCAGCCCATTCATACAGGCTGTGAAATGTACTCAAGTATAAAAGTAAAAAATTGCCCTCTGAGGGACATTTCTACCTTGTCAGGTTGTTTTGTCTCATTATGTCTTTAATGTTTCTTTTTTTCATCTTGTTACATCTTTTATGTAACTTTCATCTTGTAATGTCTTACGTTGTTTTCATTGTTACGTCTTTTACGTTGTTTTCATTGTTACATCTTTTACGGTATTTTCATCTTTTTGCATGTTAATATAATTTTCATCTTGCTATGTCATTTAAGTAGCTTTGTTTTTTCACATCGCTTTCGTCTTGTGTTTTATGTCATATTTGTTTTGTCACATTGTTTGTTGGTTTCATCTTGTAAAATCTTTTACAATTTTTATATTTTTATGTCATTTACATTTTTTAATTTTGTTGTCTTTTACGCAGTGGCAGCTGGTCAATAGAGGGCACTGCCTCACCTCGCCCCACGTCTTAAAACTTCAGTGAAGAAGATTTAATTACATCATAAAGCAACAACAACCAGAGGAAGATGATAAATTCTAAGAACATAGTGACAGTGGAACTCAGTCTCACACTGGCACCAGGTGATCTTCAGACAGGTGAGCAGCTGGATAAAGTATTCACATCCTTTACTTCAGTAAAAACACTAATACCACACTGTGAAAATACTCCACTACAAGTAAAAGTCTTGCAGTCAAAAAGTATGTTAATATAGTAAAAGTAGGTAAATATTTTCAGCTGTTCTCAGTATGAAAAGTAAAAGTAACCACTGTGCAGTAAAATGCTGCCTGTCAGTAACTAGTAACTGTAGCTGTCAGGTAAATGTAGTGGAGTGAAAAAGTTACGTAGAACTATAAAGTAATATAATGTGGATGTAATTTGAAATTAGACTTTGGTAAAGTACTTGAGTAAATGTACTTAGTTACATTCCCACACTGGAGATGATAGAAGCTGAATGTGTGGTGTCGGTCTGTTACAAACTTTTAAATAGTTGATGTTTTGCGAAAAAAAGTGTGTGACACACCTCAAAGTAGGTACTTTATATAAACCTGTCAAAGACATTTAACCACAGAATCTCTGAGACATTTACATCTCTCAAATAAATTTTAAGCTATAAGATGGTAATTTTTTAAAACTATATTTTAAAATTTATTTTCTATTAGTTTTAGTATCTATTAGTTATTTTCTAATAGCTTTTAATGTGTTCATATTTTTCTTCCATTGTCTGAAGTTTTGTGGTATCAAATTTCTTTCATACTTATTGAGGTATTTTTTACTTACTTTAGTCTCATAAATTGTAAAATAAAATATAATTATTATAAAGGATTTGCACTAATTAAAGTATCTTAACTTACCTTAACAAAGCAAGTTCCATTGGTTATAAAACATGTTCATTTAGTTAGGCAAGTAAAAATAAAGGTCCTTTTCGTATATTAAAACACAATGGTGCAATACCTTAAAATGTTTGCCACTATAGCCCCCCTGTAGAAAAATTTAGCAGCTGCCACTGCTTTTACATCATTTTCATCTTGTTACATCTTTTACGTAGCTTTGTCTTGTTATGTTGTTTTAGTCTTGTTACATCTTTTGTTATTTTCATCTTGTTATGTCTTTTACATTGTTTTCATTGTTACGTCAGACATTTTTTCATCTTGTTACATCTTTCACATCATTTTCATCTTATGTTTTCCCTCATTTTTGTCTTACTATGTCTTTTATGTAGCTTTGTCTTGTTTTGTTGTTTTCATCTTGTAACATGTTTTATAATCAATAATTCCCCTCAAATGCATTAAAACCAAAGAAACAGGCCTGTTCTGAAAATTTGAGGTGGAAAGTACAGATATTTGTGTTGAAATTGTTTGTTTGAATTTGAAGTTGTTGGATAAATAAATTCTCAAGTAGAGATACCTGAAGAACCTACTTGTGTGCAGTAACAAAGTATTTGTACTTAGTTACTTTCCATCTCTGGGCTCCTGCATTGCACCATAATTGAGGATATATTGTGTGAGTGTAAAGGGACAAAGATGTGTAGAGGCACCACAGGCTGTTCAGCTAACCTGTGTGTGTCTTTTCATTTCAGGGTTTGACAGACGGGTCCAAAACAAGCATGTACCAAACAAGAGTTTAATATCAGTATTTTAATGTACATTTATTACACATTTTAAATAAATATTCCATCCTTAAAATTATTTTACACATCCTCAAATAAAAATATATTTATATATGTATAAAAACAGACATTCAGGGGGCAACGAGAACACAAGAGGGTGGGGGGGCAGTGGACGTGTCGAGGGGCTCCTTACATACACTTCAATGCATTTTGTACAAATCAACATTACAGTCAGAACAGGAAACCTGTGATTATCAAATGTAGCTGCCACATCGTTCCGTCAGACGCTATTAAAGCTCTGTTTGCTTGAACTGTGTGAGAAAAGATACAGAGTGATCCCAGACAGCACTGCAGCGTTCCCACCGCATGCTTCTGCAACGTTTACCGGCGCAGTGTGTGACAGTTTGTGTCTGTGAACGCAGCGTTCCCTGGCAGTGCGGTCAATCAGGGCCCTTCAAGTCTCCTTGAGCAGCAGGCGAGAGTCCAAAAAACGACTCCACTGGTCAAAATGAAACAAAAAAAACAAACACTCTACTAAGATGTCCCCGATAAGTCAGACAATGAGTTATGTGCATCTAAAAACATCTTTTTGTTGTCTTTTTTACACTAAGTCTGGAGTACAAAAATAGATTTCTCATGTTTTTTTTTTCTTTTTTTTTACTTTGAGAAAAATAGAAATCAAACTACACATTAAGATATAGTACTGCTCAGTATAAAAATGTCTCTAGAGGTTGTTTTTGGAGAGCAGAGGAGTGTGTCGGCTGCTGGTAATTCAGTCAGTCTGTCAGTTTCTCCTCTTTCTCTCTGTCTTTTCTATCTTCCTCCCCCTCCTCCTCCTCCTCAGCGCTCTGATGAGTACCGCGTACGTTTAGTCCTTTGACTGAAGGGGTAGTGGATGAAGTCGAAGGGGCGGTGGTGGCTCGGGTGGGCGGGCTGCTGCCCCTTCGGCAGCCTCTTCATGAAATGGACCTCGCGCTGGTGCTGGCGTGTCCGCGAGCCTTTCCGTGGCCGCCCACGGCGGGTGAAGGCCATGTACCAGCCCTCGTAGCGGGCGTTCCTCAGCGCCGTGTAGTTGTTCTCCAGGACAATCTCGGTGAAGATACAGTCTCGGCCTTGTCCGTTTTTCTGCACAAACACACACACGGAGAAAAAACAGTCAGTGGGAATGTTCGGATGAAGATTTACAGATGGGAAATATCAGATGTATAAAGGTTTCCCTGTGCAGCCTGCCCCCTGCATGCGCACACACTCACACACACACACACAGCCCTCCCCTCATACATGCAGCATATGCTACAGTCATTACAGATCAGAGAGAGGGGGATGACAGTAAGCGATGACTCTTCTCCCCCTTCAGAAAACATCCAGCAGCCCTCGTGGTGTCAGGAGCTGCAGGACGGACCCTGCAGCCATAAAGCCTTAATCAGCCCCTGACTGTCACTTTCACTCCTGGTTTGATCTCCTGTTGCATTTGTGGCTAAATTTAACCACTTGAATTGAATAACAATCAATAGATCCTTAAATACATCCCAGCAGTCCTCTGCTGTGCGCCCCATTAAGATCAGGGGGTCGACTTTAGACAACAGAGCAGCTCAGGGGTGAGACGGTCAATAAAGAGGTGTGTGAAGTGTGACCTCCAGTTAAAAAACATCAAACAATCTCCATCAATGTACAGTAAGGTCAGCTGACTGTGTGGACACACAGTGCCAGCCTACTGTAACCAGCTCCCACCTTTTTGGACAAAATAGTGTGTTAAAAATAGTCCTGTGTGCACATTCATACACGCAAAAGACTGTTCATTCTTTCTCTCTTCAACACACACACACACACACACACACACACACACACACACACTGGGGCCGGGGCAGGCTGTGACTGGGCCGGTAGCGAGGGCCAGATGGTGTACGAGGCAGGGTGCAGGGTGGGTGGAGGGGAGTGTGTGTGGGGGGCTGCAGAGAGGCTGGCAACTCTGTTTATTAGCCGTCACAGTGAGAGAGAGAGGGCCACTGAGAGAGCCTCAAACACACACCTATACACTCGCAAAGCAGCAACAGCAGCATAGTTAAAGCCTAGCCTGGAGTTTAAAGGTGCACAACAATCACGTATCATATAACTATCATTAGGGTTCATTATACACTCTGTTGTACAGGAAAGAAAACACCTTACATTACCGAACTGGTCATGACCAAAAACACACTCAAACCTTGTAGGTTAAACTGGTGCAACATGCTCAAATGTAGCATCATGACTACTGCTGTCTACAGAAAGCCAAAGCTGCCTGTGGATTTGAAGATACGGTCAACAAATCCTGCGAAAACACCCAAACCACCAGTGAGTTAGTCTGTCTCTCAGTACTTTCTGACTTCTCTGCTCTGTGTGGCCCCAAGCCCATTAAACCTTAAAGAACAGCTCACAAATATGCAGTTCGTTTTTTTAAAAACGCTCTGTAATTTCCTAAAACAGCTGGGCACCGTAGTTCCTCACAAATGTTCCTGAAACAGGAGGAAATAGTGCATTTGTTGGGAACTATTTTCAGCTGTGGAGTAATACACATTTGGTGAGAGGAATGAGGTGCATCAGAGTTTGGCCACACTTGGTAACAGGGGGTTGTTGAGATTAGAAAAAATATAGAAAATTAACAACCTTGTTTTAAAAGTAGGACTGCAACTAACAATATTAGCTCATTATTTTCATCGTCAGTTAATCTGTTGATTAATTGATTAGTTGTTTGTTCTGGTGTCAGAAACTTGTGACAAATGTTAAGTGTTTTCCTCAAAGCCCAAGATGATGTCCTCGGTGTCTTATTTTGTCCGCTACTGAAAGATATTCAGTTTACTGTCAGAGAAGAGTAAAGAAACCAGAAAAAAATTCACATTTGAGAAGCTAAAATCAGACACTTTGAAGTTTTTTTTCTTTAAAAAATACAATTTTTGTCCACGATACAAAGATATTCAGTTTTCCTGTCATGGAGGACTGAAAAACAGACAATATTCACATTTTTAAGAAACAGAAATCAGAGAATTTGGAAATTTTTATTAAAAGGTGACTCAAAACAATTAATCAATAATAAAAATAGTTGGTGATTAATTTAATAGTTGATTAATAATTGATCACTCGATTAATCATTGCAGCTCTAGAGGTTGATGTTCATTGTGTAATTTTAGGAACTATATTTTAGGTAATAATGTATTGATCTGCTGTGCAGTGATCTCTATCTGTATCTTATTATCCACCACTTTGGACTCACATGGTCATGGGAAAAGTAGTCCCAGCATATTCAAAAATGTCTTCATTTTCTCTATTCACTGTGAATTTGACAGCAGACTACAAACCAGTATATTTTACAGTTCTTTTTGCTTTACAGCTCAATAATTTTTCACTTTTCACAAAATCTAAGATGGAGTGCCAGAGCTAATATCATACCAAGGTCTAATGGATAATTTGGATTTCTCTGCACTCAGCATTTGTAGAGCTGCAGCATTTAGTCAATTAATCAATTAGGCAAATGGAAGAAAATTAATTGCCACCTGGTTTGATAATTGATAATCATTTTAGACATTTTTAAAGCTAAAATGTCACACATTTGCTGGTTGCAGCTTCTTAAATGTGAGGATTTGCTGCTTTTCTTTCTCATTTCAGACAGTAAATGAAGAGTATTCAGGTTCTGGTCTGTTTGTTGGACAAGAGAAGCAATTTGGAGACGTCATTTTGGGTTCTGGGAAATTCTGATGAGCATTTTTCACATTTTATAGACTAAATAATTAATCAGTGATGAAAATAATTGTTAGTTGCATCTCTAAACCTTGCCTTTACAGCACAGAAGTCCAGGAGACAAACCCTCCTCTAACTCCTCTCGCTGAGCTGCTGCTGCAGCCGTTGACACTTTGACCTCAGCTAAAATAAGGTTGCCAACCTTTTGCCTCTGCTTCTGCTGCTAGAGCTCAAATTTGCTCCTCACCTTGCCGATGAGCTTCCCCCTCTTGTTCATGCAGATGTAGAAGCCCGTCTCAGCTCCCTTGATGCGCACTCGGCTCCCGAACGTGTCTGTTTCCACGATGAGTTTAGCTGAAGAAATAAAAAGAAAGAGTTTGTTAGGAAAATACAGCTTAGAGCAGGACGGCTGCTACAAAGGTTTGTGTGATTTTGTATTTTAAGATGTCTCTTTGGTGCCTGTCCTCAATGAATGACTTAACAGTGCACATAAAAGCATCGACAACACACGCTGAAATGCTTCAGTGTGTTTCCAAGCATGCATCTCTCCTCACACACACACACACACACACACACACACACACCAAAACCTATGGGACCATTCCTGGGGATTTATGCAAGCTGAAATTCTTGCAAAATGATAAAACCACGTGTCTCCTGATTCTTTGAAAGCTAAAGAGGCCGTCCTGGCAGGCCCATCAAGAATTCCTTTTCAAATAAATCTGAATTGACCTCACACACACATAAAGCTCCACATTTGTCTCTATATCCTGAGAAGTAGTGAAAGAAGCAGGAAATATGGACGGTTCACAGAGCATGACTTTATGGAGCTTTGTGCATTTTTTACATAACTTTTCAACAAGATCAAATAACAAGACAATGTTGGAGAATTTCATTGTCATTGAACTTTTGCAGAGTGACAGATATCTCCAGGTCATTTCATTGTGTTCGCTCTGCAGTGATCTGACTTTCTCATGGATATTGATCCAGAACATTAAAGCCAACAGCAGATGACCTTTAATAAATTCCACTTTAATCCACATTGTCTCATAAAAATGGTTCCATGGCGTCGGCCGCAGGGGTCACTGAGGATGGTCAGGGCCTTTTCCACCCACCCACTGACTAACCACGACACGGCTCAGAGTTATAGTTGTGGTCGGGAGCAGCAGTTACAGCTGAGCACAGTCTGACTCACACACACACTTTCACAGTCCCCTCTCTCTCATTTCATACAAAATGACTTCAGGTGACCTGAATAGCTCGCACACTCGTTTTGAGGCCACACACGTGCTCACAATCACATCCTGCAACAACCCTCAACTCCCTGCACAGACAGCAGCAACACACGCCATCATCAGCAGGTATTTTAGTGGATGTTCTTTATGGAATCCACTCAAAACACAACAAAAACTGACGTCTGCAGAGTTCGGGGTTTGGGGTTGAAAGCAGGGGTGGAGAGGGGGGGAGAAGGCGCTATGCAGGAAATGTTCTGGAGGTAGAAGTAAGATGACTTCTAATGGCTCTTCCAGACCTGCGGGATCTCTGGAGGATCACCTCCAGCACCATCTACAATCCAGCGGACAGTTTCTCTGAGCGCTGAGCCTCTTCCCCACAAACAATACAGAGAGGGATCACAAATGGTACAGGGGGTAAAATTCTGCTAATAGAGTGGGGGGGGGGGGGGGGGGGGGGGGGTCACTTTGGTCCGGAAATTTAAGAATCTTAAGAATTAATGAAATTTCATTCAAGTTTTTCCTTGCCAGTGTCGCCTCAGTGCTTGCTCTTGGTGGGAGTTATTGGTTCTGTTAGAAATTTATTATAAAACATACAATATATATATATACAATAGATATTCACAATATGCAAAGTGCCATTAGATAACTTCAGATGATTTGGCCTATGTAATAAAAAAGACTGAACAAATTCTGTAAATACACTAGAAACATTTTGTCTTATTGCTGATTTACAAGTCCTGATGAGAGAAATAAAAACATTTAAATTAAATATGTGATTTTTAAGCTGAGTTACTTTTGATCACTTTCATATCTCAGATATTTTGTTTTTTTAAATGCTTAAGGCCTGAGGATACTGCAGCACATATTTCACTGGTTTAATGACATTGGAATATTGGCCTTTAGCCATGTTAGGAAAAAACTGCTGGGAATAATGTCAAAAATGAAATTTAGAACCAGAAAAGAATGCTGGAAATAACATTGTCAAAACTAGGCCTATGAAATAGGAAGAATCCATTTTAAAATCTAAAAATTTAACAGTAAATTAGTATAAATTTGCTGGCCAGCGGAGACAGAATGTGAGAAGGATTAAAAGGATTGAAAAAACATCCATGGAGAAAATTAATAAAAACCGGAAAGCTGGAAATTCCATTCGCTGAACGGTCACTGAAGTGCACAAAATGAACGATTTTTTCAAATTAATATAAAATGAAATAAATCCATGCGGAGTTTCAAGGAAAAAATGTTAATTATTTAAAAACCAAATCTACAAAAATGAATAAAAAATAAATAAAGTTGAAAGGCTCTCGGAGGATTTTTTAGGGGTTCATTTTCAGTGTCGGGTACCACAGAGGGAGATTCTCTTACCGTGCACGTCTCCATCGTCGGCCATGGCGTTGATCTTCTTGTTGGGCAGGACCTGCACATGCTTGCCGCTGGTCCGGCTGTACAGCTGGTAGATCCGGATCAACCTGCGGCTCACACGGTCCGTCACTTTGCTCTGCTCGCTTACATGCTGCGTGAAATTAGGCGGGGACTGATTGGTTACCTGTCAGAAATTAGATGTCACCACAATCATCAGTATATGTACAAATTTTTAATTTATATATTTATGTAATTTTACTGAGATTAAACTGAGCAAGAGGGAGAGAAAAAAATGAGGACTGAGAGTGAAGCCAATTGTCTTCTGGTTACGGTAGGAAACGATTTAAGCGCTTAAACACAGAGGGAAAAGATCTCCTAACGCAACAACAGCTTGTTGTTGTTTTTTCCACCAATGACAAGTGTAACAAGTTCCAGGAGAGCCGTTGCCAAATTAAATTAACAGCTTCCAAAAAAGACGCACGGTGTGATTACAGGTTGTGCGTAAAAGTGCGCCACAGCAGCGCGCACTGCACAAACACTTTAAGTGTTCCACTTCTCATTCCTTACAATGTCAACTAACAACTTTAACTTTATGTTTTATTTTTCTTTCACTTCCATCTCTGTCTCAGCTGTGATGGAATGACTGCTCCGCTGCTGACGGAAACATTGGCCCTGCTCACTTCGAACCCCACGACATTTTTCACAAGACTCGCGAGCATTTCCCTCTGCCCCTCTGCCCCGTCTGTGCCCGCGCGTCCTGTGCCAGGGCCGGTGTGTTCCATCAGCAACCTGCCAGCAGGCCGCGCGCCCCGCAGCCCGCCGCGCCGTGGGAGCCATCCCATATTGTTGTATCACATAATGTTGTGATGATCCCTCACCTTTCCTCTCCTCTCGCTGCCGCGCTCTTGCTGCCATATGTTTTAACGCTAATCCTCATTTTTACGCACAAAAATTTTAAAAAGGAATAATCTAAAACATTTAAATGAAAGAAAAGAAAGCGGTGACATACCTGAGCATAGTAGCAGAATGCAAATAAGTGTAGAAGCCTGCGAAGAAAGAAGAATAACATGCATTAATCAGCTGCGTGGAGGAGCATTAACGGTGCGTAAAAGAAGAGTGGAGGTGACGGAGGAGAAGCACTCACAGATAGCTGAGTTTGGACGGGACGGGTCGCATGTTGGATGGAGGTGATTAAAAACTCTTCCAGTGAATAATTCTGAGCCGGATCCGCTCAGAGCTGCAGCTGCTTCCGTTACAAATCAAACAAGTCCAAAAAATTGACCAAAATCCACAGAAACAGGTCAGAGAGAATCATGCGCGCACGGCGGACACATTCTTCACCAAATAGGCGTCCATAAAAATGAAATAGAGTGATTAATGAGAGCTTCTCATTCAGACACAGGCTGTGTCTTTCTGTCAGAAAGCTTGAGAGTCTAAGTGCACTTGCAGAAGCGGAGCTGTGCGCTAAAGTTTGTTAAAGCCGCTGCAGGGTTTAATTCTTCTTCTCTTTTTAAAACTCCGTGCTGTCAGGCTGCTTCTCCTGCTCTGTAATCCCTGCGGTACTCCTTCAGGTGTGTGAGCGCTCCTCACTCAGTGTCGCTCCGTTCGGCTGTCTGTGTCAGGACTGCAGGCAGGACGCTCCTTGTCTCCTCTCTTCTCTGCTCCCATCCCACTCCTCTCCTCTCCACACCACACCGCTCACTACTCCCAGTGTCAGCGCTGCAGCCTCACACACCCCCGGTTAAAATGGCAGGCTGATCTGCGAAGAACAAGCCCCCTTTTTCTGCAGAACAAAAGCCCCGGCCCCCGCTCCCCCCCCACACTCCCTCCCCTCTCTCCCTCCCTCCTCCCCCCTTGATTTAAAACATCTCTTTACCTGAGGAGCGCTCCACACTTGGTGTAGAGAGGGGGAGAAAGAAGAAGGCGAGGAGGAGCCTGGAGCTGCTTTGCCCTCTGCGCGCACTGCCACACCAAAGTCTGAGAAAAAAACCCCCCACTAAAATACAAAATGATCACACACACACACACACAGGTCAGAGTGTTAGGGATGAAGGTGAGCTGGAGCCCTCCTGCTCATCCCCGCTCATCTCTTGTTCTTCCAGTTCTGGGATGGAGCTGCTTAGCTTTGTGTATTGACAGAGTAAAGTGTGAGACATATTAAAAGGATTACAGGCGATTAGCGCTTCTCAAACACCCCCTCCCTTCATTTGATACAGACACAGAGAGCCGCAAACTCTCTTCTTCTGAGCTGTGGAGACAAACAGGCCTTTAGGACGCATTATTCATGCATTCATCCAACATGACGTCCTGGACAACATGACAGAAGAATCAGACACCAAGTTTGGGACGTTCACACATCAAACAGGCCCATTCTGTGTTTGACATAATGATGCGCCACATTAATTATCTGCAAACTGCTCCTTTATTGTAGAATGGCCATTGAATGCGCCCATTATCAGTTAGACTTTATTGATTGATTTGACCATTAATTAGTCTGCTCAGTATCGACCACAACAAGCACACAGAAACCAGTCTGATTAATAAACATCATTTAAGGTGTCATTAAATTAGATGAGAACCATTGAGAACAAGAGGCAGACTGATATATCATCAGCTGATATTAGCCTGTCACTGATATATCAGTATCAACATTATCAGTGTATATGTTGTGGAGTTTGTTTTATCTATCTATCTATCTATCTATCTATCTATCTATCTATCTATCTATCTATCTATCTATCTATCTATCTATCTATCTATCTATCTATCTATATAGATGTATACATTTATATTAGGTCTGTCACAACATTAGATTTTCACTACACAATTAATATAATATAATATAATATAATATAATATATTTGTTTATTGTACATTTGTACATGATATCATCATATGTGTATTATTAACATGATTACTAAATACACCTTTATCTGTATAAATATAATGATCAATTAATCAGTTATTGTTAAGAAAACCTAAAAAATGCAACCAAATACAATTTTTCCTCTTCAATTAAAGCTTCATTTCCACAGCAACATGTTGTATTTTCTCTGACAGCATTACACAACTTATGAAACAGCAAAAAAGTCCTACATAATAAACACATATACTTGAATATCAGATGATGTGTGGAGTGCACTCATTAGAATACTCTTAAATAATCTTAAAATGTTATATTTCAGATCTGTATTTAATAGTTGATCAATTAAGTTTCATTTGATCAACCAAATCTTATCAATCAATTAGTCAATCACCACTTATTCATGATCATATTTACATATACATGCGTTTTTGTCTCTTTTTTGGCACTGGTTTATTACCATATGTGTATTACTAACATGATATAAATACTCAGTTTTTAAAATATCCTGGTTATCATCAAAACAAAAACCTCTATAATATTAAAGTGTGAAAGTTAACTGCTTCAGTGCCTTACTGTCATTTTGTGTTTTCTTTTTTTTTAGTATCGGCACCAACCCCAAAATTCTCCATCACTCAGCTTTGTATGTGGTGTAAAAGTAGGTCCTTGTGCAGAGTGAAGACTCAAGGACCTGGAAGGTGCAGGATTCAACATGACTTTATTTGTGTCTATACAGGGACATTTGTCCTGGACAGAAAGGCTGACACATGAAAATCAACAGCAGAGCAGGAGCCAAACAAAAGGTGGCTCCTCTTTTATTAAAGAGTAAACAGTTTCTTCAGGGTGACTTGAAAGGCTGCAGAATTATGAATAAATAATGTTCATATTAGCCTTTTTAGCCTGTACCCCCTTCCCTCAGGAGACTTTGCCTTTTGCCAGGCTGCCATTGTAAATAAGGTATAATCTGCAACATTTACCTAAAAAACAATGTATAGACTCATAAGAGCCAGTAGAAGTGTGTGGTGGTGTGTGTATCTGCAGATACCCTGCAGCCCCCTGCCTCTATTCCCTTATTTTGTCTCATTATTTTACTTCTCAGGACCCAAAACACTGATATTTGATGTCCTGATGTGTTTAGGAACAGCCCCATCAAATCCTACTGACTCTACCTTTCAATAAAGGTTGATTTTAAAAAAAGAAGATAAGAAATAAGACAGTTTCATCATGTACAAACAGTTTAACCCACAGCCTCCAACCATCAGTTCCACTGTCAGCCTGTCATACACTGCTGGGCCACCAGTGGGCGCTCCAGAGGAGATGATTAGGTGTAGTTACCCCCAGTGTCCTTGATGCTGTAATATGACAGTACAGTATTATTAAAGACGGTGTGTAGCAGTGTGTGGACGGATGGAGCTCTGCTCTGTCTGTAACACATGATGCTGGAGTCACTCCATCATCTGTTATCTGCTGCACTGACAGGCCTCATGTTGTCACATGGTTTGTTTTTCTGTTTCCTTCCCTCCCTCCCATTAGCATGAGTGTGTGTTTGTGGGTGTGTGTTAATACGTGTGTGTGTGAGGATACAAATTAAGCATGTAGCTCTCATGTGAGACGTGAAGTGGGTCAGTGCGTGTAAGACCATGTGCACAAGAGTGTTGGGGTTTGACTAAAAACTGTAATGAAAGCTAATCGAGTGTGTGTGTGTGTGTGTGTGTGTGTGTGTGTGTGTGTGTGTGTGTGTGTGTGTGTGTGTGTGTGTGATGAGCGGCAGGTAGCTGCCACTCTGTACCCTGGCTCAGGGCCTGGCTGCCCTCCCCTTAACCCCAGGAGCCCTGCATCCATCAGCAGCCCTGCGGGGGGCACACACCCTTCCCCCTCTGCTCCTCTCCCTCTCTCCTCTCTGCTCCTCCACTCAGGACCACAGCTCCACCAGTGTGGGCTGATGAAAAACATAATTTTACACTTAAAATAAAAATACACATTTGACAATATTTCTCCACTGTGGAATCATAGAGCTCTGCTCTCTGAGCAGGTTGAGATACTGAGCTTCAAAGTTTTTGCATTCCAAAGAGCAAAAATTATTTGATGAGCAGGTCTCTTTTATACATGAGAATGACAGACAAACTAAACATATTCTAAATGTACAATGTCATTATCACACAGTATCATATCAATATCACAATATGTAAATGGGTTCTTTTTTGGAACAGGTCAGAAGGTTCTATCTACGGCTGCAACTAACCAACTAACAGTTATTCTCATAGTCAATCGATCTGTTGATTATTTTTTTGACTAATCGATTAGTTTTTTGGTCTATAAAATGTCAGAAACTGGTGAAAATTGTTGATCAGTACTTCCCAAAACTCAAGATGACGTCCTCAAATGTTAATGTTTTGCCCACAACTCAAAGATATTCAGTTTACTGTCAGAGAGGAGTAAAGACACCAGAAAATATTCATATTTAGGGAACTGGAATCAAAGAATTTTGACTTTGTTTTCTTAAACAAATACTCAAACCAGTCAATCAATTATCACAATAGTTGGCAATTAATTTAATAATCAGTTAATAACTGAATTGTGTGTGTGTTATTATTTTAAATAATAATTGCCGCTCTAATTCTATCTTGCAAAACATGCATTGAAGCAAACACTTCAGTGATAATTAGTTCTAAACCACAAAATTAGTGTTGTAACACGTTGTTGACATGGATGGCATTTATTTCATATTTTAAGACCAATTATCTTTCTTATTAAAAAAAACAAAAACAAAACAAAAAACATGCAAGTTAAGTAAAAAAGTCAGTGATAAATATTTTATTTAATGCAGAGGTTAGTTTTAGTTGGTTATTAACCACATTATTTCAAGTTTCCTTTGGGTTAGACAAGCAGTCACTATAATAAATCTAACCAGGACTTTATTCCACAGAAAACTGGGCAGGTACAAGTATTTTGTAGGATTTTCAATGATATAATGTCAACAGATCAGTATGGCAGGTAGATAAAATGTGTGTGGCGTTCACTTACAATAGGAATTGTTCCAGCATGTAAGTCTAGCAGGTGAGTATAAAGGCAGTATTCAGCCTTTGTTTCATGTCAGAAATGTTGACTCTGATGCACAAGAATGTCATATTCTGGGGAGAAAGGACAGAAAAAAATTTGAAAGACAAACTATTGTTTATGTTCTGATTAAGACCCCAACAATTCAATTACAGATTTTTTCTAAGCTTTATGCTTAAAATTTGTCTAGGTTAGGTTTAGGAAAAGATCTCTTGTGCAACGGACGTCCATAGGGATGTCCATAAACAAGCTTGAGGTCTCTGCCTGAAGCCTGACTTGACAGGACCCAACCGGACCCAAACCCATTGGGGTCGGACCCAATGGGTTTGGGTAATGCTAATTATTATTACAGTAGTAGTAGTAGTTTTTCATCTTTTTCTTTTTTCTTTTTTTTTGTCGTTGCCAATTCAAATTTCCCCATGTATTGTCCCTGTCACTCCTACTATTTGGACTTGACTCCAACAATAAGCAGACAAAGCAGTTGGAATAAGCTGCTTTTGACTAACACATGTTTTTTGTTGAGGATGGGCTGGACATAGCTGCTGTTGGTTTGCTTTAATTCAGTACAACAACTTAATATTTATTTATAAGGCATCTGACATGATCAGAAGAATTTCCATGTCTAATAAAATCCACTTGGTCTGGATAGAAGTGGTTTCATCTAATCTATTAGCAACTATCTTAGGTAGAAGTCAGCAATCAACTGAGATCAAACTCAGGCTGTTAGCAGATCATTTTTACAGTCAGTTGAATCTTTGTCTTTTTTAAGTATTAGTGTGATAATTGCTTGTGTTAAAGATAGACGTAATCTACCTCCTTTAAATGTCTCTGCAAGCATCATTTCAAATAATGGCCAGAGGTCTGAAGCATAACATTGAAAGAACTTGCCCATAAAACCATCTTGGCCGGGGGATTTGTCTGCTGGTAGGACTGTGATCACTTCAGTTATCTCTTGTGGAATACTCAGCTTAGACAGATTTGATTTGTGGAGAAATGATATTATCACAACTCCCCATCCTTGAATTCACTACCTTGATTACACCTCTCTCTCCCTCCATGTGCAGCCATCTGCCACCTCCCCTCCTCCCTCTGCTGCTCCTCTTTCCTCCATCATTTCTCTCCCTCCATCTCTTTGAGCTGATGTGGATTTCACTTTAAACGTCTCATTGAACTTCAAACTAACTACATTGTACTTATTATACTAATTGTCCCACCAACATCTGAAATCAGAGTATCTACCTGCAGTCAATGACACCAGAGGGCGAGGTCAAAAGTCTGCTCAACAATTCTGTATGTGTGTGTACCTTTGAAGTATAGGGGCTCTGGGGCAACACACACTCTGGGACAGTCTCTCCTTGTAAAGGTCAGAAGAACCTGATAGTGACACTTATTCAGTTCAGCTGCACAATGTTGAGGTGAATGTAAAGTGCTTCTTTCTTGCCTCTATTTCTTCTTGGACCACTTTACTTAGTTGCTAGAATGCCTGGCAATGATGCTCCATCCTTTTAGTGCAACATAGTGACTGTATCACACAGTGTCATGATGAAGTGTTGATGCCTGTGTAACACACTGGATACATCAAAAAGAAAAATATCCTTGAATGCATCCTTGTTGCTGTCCTAGAGAGTAGACACATGACTCAACAAAGCTGGTGAGTGGGGTTGTAGAAAACAAAAGGCACGAGGCACCATCCAGTGCTACAATGCCTTGAAAGGTGAATCACTCGCATAACTGAACTTGGCTTAATTAATTAAGTTAGGATAGTAAGATCATTTTTTTGGTTTCATTGTTTAAATATGTATCATCTATGACAGAAATACACTCATAGGTATTGGGGAAGGAAGTATGGCATTTGGATTAAAGAGCAGCAGACCTTCAGGTGATCAACAACGAACACAGCATTGGGAGAGCCATGTTCCAGCCTGGTCTGAAGGCTGCTCCTGGCCAATGTCGGGTCAGAAAAATGAAAGAGAAAAAATGCAAAGCAACAGGAAACCAGAGACTTATGTTGCACTTGATGGACGGATCGCACAGGATGCAACGCTCAAGACTCCAGAAGGATGAGGGGAGGAGGTCACCTCAGTAATGCTCCGTGCCCAAATTAAGTCCTGTTTTTATGGCTCAGCCTCAGGTAGGATGACCAGATGTCCTGAAAAATTCATTTTTGTGATTTGAGCCCAACTCAAACTCTTAAGTTGAAATAAACTTTAAAAGGTTTTGCTGACCTGTAATCTTTAGTTGAGATAATTTGCTTTTCTTCTTTAGATAAACTTGAATGTTTGACTTTTAGAAAAGAAAAAAAACAAAACTTGGTTGCAGTGAGTTTCTGAAAAATTAGATTGTTTTAATAATAATTTATTCAAAACTTAAGTTGAAGGCTTGAAGACAATCTTAGCTGCTGAAAAGACAGACTGATGTTACTTTAAATGATTCTGTACATTTGAATCTTTCTGACATGACACCCTCACTCCCAACTCCCCAGTCCTAAATTTCACCCATTCTCATCTGGTCACGCTAGTCTCAGGTGTTTAAAATATCTGTACACGCCCCTGATTGTGTTCTGTCGTTCTGCTTTTCCTCAAAAACAATGACAAACATTCAAAGACAGAGCCGAGCCAGAGTTCTCCAGTAACTTTGTGGTCCTACAGTCACTTTCTCAGGGCCCAGTCATTAGGTGTGTGTGTGCCTTCAACTGTTTATCCATCTGGATGAAAAGAGACAGAGAGAGAGGGCGAGAGAGAGAGAGAGAGAGAGAGAGAGAGAGAGAGAGAGAGAGAGAGAGAGAGAGAGAGAGAGAGAGCCTGGCATCTATGAACTTACAGACATTTCCAGCCTCAGATCCAGGGCGTGTTTGATTGCCCTGCTGGGTTTGACCAAATATACCCTCCTTCAAGGAACATGTGCTAGTAATACCCATTCCATATGAGCACTTAAAGCCTGCAGAGGCCTCAGCAGCAGCAGCAGCAGCAGCAGCAGCCTGTGTTTGCCTCTGTTCTGGAGCCTGGAGCTGTTCACACTGACTCTGACAGTGAAGACATGCTTGCAGGACATGATTCTGCAGAGCATCTCTAATGCCTTCACTGCTCAGCTGTTTCTGTCAAGTGCTGATCTGTAGTAGGTAGTAGTGGTAGTAAGGCAGGATGTCATGTGTTTAATCAAATATGGTGGATCTACAGAATGTAAAGTTCTCATGAAACAGCTAGTTGATTGCTTATTGTTCATGTTTTCTGTAAAACAGGCAGATAGGAAGGAATACCACTGTGTGTTATGCCCACCTGCCATGCAGTTTAAGTGATCTATTTGTCGTCCACACTCTGGCGCATAATAAATGAGAAAGCATTTCATTGCACGAAACTTTGGTAACACCCCTGATTGCAGGATCAATCACCAATTGTTTCAAATCGTTTTGCAGGAAAAGACAAACTGAAATATCATTAACATACCTGAGAATATCTACAAAACAACTTTTATGTCATTGTTGGACAGGTGGCATACTGATCAGTATACATGTAATAAAAACACTTAAACATTGTTTTTGAATTCATTTGAACTTTAAAACAAATGTGAATTCATTCATTTTAAAGGGGGCTGTGAAGATTAACAACATTGCATGTTTTATAGGAAAGCTTTGTTTAATAACTTTATGCTACTGCATAATGTTTCTTTTCCACTAATACCTACACACAGGACACCAAACGTTAGCTAAGCATTAGTTCACTAATTATGTCAACGTTAGCCTTGACTTACTGTTCTTTGCAGTGGTGTGTCCAGACTTCTTTGACTGGGGCAGCCCAGGTGGGGCACTGACTTAAATAATGTGTGTCTGTGTGCATTAATTCACCATTTCTCTTTGAATTAATGTGCACTGCTCCAGAGTACACATGAACCATACTCGAGACCACCTTTTCAAGCATAATGGATCAATGTTAGTGTTCATACTAACATTTATTCTAAGACTAACATTTCAGTGCCAGATGCATCTTCATCAGAGCCAGTGACTGATACTTAAATTCCCTGTGAGTCAGCTGCAGTGGGTTTAACCTCTTCACTAAACAAACTAGACTTTGGGGTGAAGTGTACTTGGATCTGGTCTGACTGATTTAGTAACCTGTATGCTACAGTAATACTGAAATTGTCTATTTGTTAATAATAATTAATAATTTGTTGGACAAATGCATGTTGAAGTGTTCACGATGTTCTTCCACTCTGTTGGAGTGTTATCTAGTTCCTGGCAGGAGGGTTGAAGACCACAGTGAGTCTGTGACACACACAGTCATCTAATTACACAGCCAGACCTGTGCAGAGCTTTAACAGAGCTGGACTGTGACTCTGACCTGCAACACAGGGTCATGATGTAGCAGAGGTCAGCTAACAGTCCCTACAGAGAGCCTCACATGTGTTTCATGACTTGAGCCGTCTGATGTAGATGAACTCTGCATGTTTCTGCTTCACTGACATGAACACACCAACACATATACAGTTTACCTGATTACCAGATTTCACACAGCAGAAGAGATGCTAACTCTATCTCCTCTGCAGAGCAGCAGATTCAACTGCAATCTGCACTCACTCACAACATCAACAATAAAAAAACCCAACAATATTCCTCAGATGAGGAGGTTATTGTTTTGCAAGTCATAAGTAAGTCTTAAGTCCTTGCATTCAAGTCCCAACACAAGACAGGCAAATTCCAAGTCCAGTCCCAAACCAAGTCTTGAGTCCTAAACTTTGAGTTGCAAGTCCAAAATAAGTCACAATGTAAGTACGACAGTGAGTTTTCATCCTCATTGATTTGCAGTCAACCCACTGTATTGTCTGTTAAGCTAATGTTAATTTAATTAATGTTCACTGGACGAAACTATAGTAACGCCCCCAAGTGCAGGATGAGTCATTGGTTGTTTCAAATCATTTTGCAGGAAAAGACAAACTCTGAAATATCATTAAAATACCTGAGAATATCTACAAAACAACTTTTATGTCATTGTTGGACATAGGGAAAGATGACATATTGATCAATACACATGTAATCAAAACACTTAAAACACTTGTTTATTTTCATCATTTTGACTCCATTGGAACTTTAAAACAAATGTGACTGAATTCATTTCAAAGGGGCTCTAAAGATGTTGCATGTTTTTTGTAGGACAGCTTCGTCTAATGACTTTATGCTACTAGCTTATGTTACTTTTTCACAAATACCCATAACCAAGACACACTATGTTAGCCTAGCATTAGTTCAGTAATTATATTAAAATTAGCCTTGACTTACTGTTCTTTGCAAGGGCATTTCTAGACTTTTTTGACTTAGGTGGCCCCTGTGAGGCAGTGACTTACACAGAGATAGCATAAAATATGTGCATTCATGTGCATTAATTTACCATTTCTCATACCTACTCTAATTACTAATTGTACAGTATTAGGATTTACAAGATAAATAGTCCTACCAATCACAACAGAACAGAGTGGCACCATACAAATATAATATAAAGTTTCCATACTTTATTTGTTCACTCCTGAAAAAGAAATTGTACCTCCACTGAACCTCTCTCACAATTGAACATGGACTCAGTCCCTCCAGGAAGTTGCGATTGCAGTAATTCCCACAAATTCAACCAATCCCCATGAATTCTGGCAGTTCTTTTTGAAAAGCTGCCGTAAAAATCAGACATTTTAAGTGACAACAATGCTCAAAAAAGGCCCGCGAAATCCTGGAGGGACTGTAGATTGTGTGCTGTATGGTGGTTCGTGTGAATTCAATTCAGCGATCAGGTCCTCACAACCTTCCCACTAGTCCTGCCTCTGGATCTGCTTCAGGCTTTGCCATGTTCTCTGCCTTTACTACAGTCCTCTGGATGTCGCTTGGCTGCTTTTCACATCCTCCACACACACAGACACACACACACACACACACACACACACACACACACACACACACACACACACACACACACACAGAGGTGAGGCAGTAAAAAATACCTGGCAACCTGCCGCTGCTGAGAATTAGCTGAGCTGAGTGGACGTCTGAGAGCTTTGCAGCGACCAGACTGTGGGCACATGCACACTCACACATGCACACACAATCACACACTTACATACATGAATGTCACATACGCACATGCGTGGGAACAAATGAACATATATAATCAAAGACACTCCAAAACATAAGCATGCACAGTCACACACTGTCTCAAAAGCACAAAAACACACGTTTAAACTATTTTATAATAATATACTTCTAAATGCACACAATTTCTACACAACACTTGAATAAGAAATTATCATAATTGCATCTGCACATGGATATATGATATTCAATTAAAATACACACACATTCTCAAATATAGAAGTAAAAAACACACACTCGTACATGCGTGGGCAGGGTGGTGAGGTAGACGAGTTTAAACCAGCATGGGAAACTGTTCCCATAGTTGGCGAGTAGAGCAGCGTGGGTTTAAGGCGGAAGGTGCTCAGTTCACACTGGTGGAGTCATGGTGTGAGGTGTGTGTGTGTGTGTGTGTGTGTGTGTGTGTGTGTGTGTGTGTGAGGTGGGGTACATCCAACTGATTTGAATCCCAACTGGTCCTAAATTTCCACGCTGTAGCTCTGTGTATGTGTAGCAGTAGTAGTGTGTTGCAGAAAGAGAAATAGATGGAGATGTGTTGTTACTGATCAGCACACACCCCTGTGAGTCCAATCGATTCAGTGACTCTTTGTGAGAGCAGGTCACTGATAATTGGGCTACAGATTAAGTTTGTCAGCAGAGACTCAACACCTCGCTGCCTGTCGTTTGTGTATGAAATCAGATCACAGCGTGTCCAGGAGACTGAACACCTAATATGGCATCTGAGGTCATCAAGCATCATAACACCTGTATGTCTATGACATCACTGACAGATGTATTATGGTCTTCACCAGACTGTTTCCACTACCAGTGTGTCAAATACAGCAGCTTGGTCATTGGCCCTATGCTTCAAAGATCACACTGTTTGTACCCCTCAAGCATCATATCTGGAGCCATAAGTCTGGTGTTATGCTCTGCTGTCAAAGTCAGGTGGTGTATTACTAAGAGTGAGAAAGGAGGGGAGGAGGTGGGGTGGAAGGATGGGTCAACCAAACACAGGACTTTCACCCAGGAGCCTGTGTGAAATCAAAAGTCAATGCTGATTTCTTTTTAACTTCTATAACATATTATGTACACAAACTTATATAACTAATGTGCTTATTTGAAGCCAAACCATGATCTTTTTCTAAACCACCATGTAGTTGTTGTGCCTTTAATTATAGAGTCTGCCCAAACATTTCATATTTATTATTGCTAACTGTCTGGAATGTATTTTGAAGTGCAAATGTCAGGTGACCTTCACCATCACAGTCAGGTGACTTGTGTTATCACTGTGACAATAATGAACACATAGTTAACATGAATTGGTCACAAGTTATTAACTGAATCACTGTTTAAGGGACCAAAAATACCTGGTTGGGTTTAAGCCCCAAAAATACTTGCATGTGGTTAGGCAGCAAAAATACCAGGTTAGGTTTAGGAATAGGTAATGGTTTGGATTAAAATGAGTATTTTAGTTACTTAACTTAAATTATGTTCATAAGTTTGGACAGGCATTTAAAGGATTGGGCATTTGGTTTCAGAACCAATGGGCTGTCAGACGAATGGGCTTTAGGTCCAGTTAGGACATTTATTGGACTGTTGAGGTTTCATATAACAGACCCTCGTGCCATTTAGTGTATGTGACACTTAGAACATGTCCAAAGGCAAGAATAAGCAGTTGGGGACTGAAATTTGTTCCAACGTCCTATAATTTGTCCAACAGCCTGTTATACCAAAAACAATCCCACTGCTCTGAAGGCCAGTTGGTCCGAAAATACACACTTTGACTCTCCCTAGAGCTCTTTGACCGTTAATATTTTAGCATATTTTTACGTGGAAATATGTGACCAGGTGACCTTCATTGTGACAGTCAGATGACTTTTGTCATTTTTGTAACAAAAATGAACACATGGCCATCATGAAATGTCAAATTTGCTTAGGTTTAGGCAACAAAAATAAAAATACTTATACCAAAAATACTTGGATGAGGTTAGGCACCAAAACTACTTGGTTAGGTTTAGAGATTTAAAAAAAATGGTTAAATAAGTATGTTAGTCATGTAAATCAGGTCACATACATAAGTTCGGAGAAATGGGCATTTGTTTGTGAAATAATGGGCTGTCAGACAATTATCATTGAGGTTTCAGAATAATGACTTGTTGGAACAATGGCAAGGCATTGCATAGCAGTCAAGATAGCGCTGAACACATGATCACTGATTTTTGGGTGTTTTGGCATGTGTTTCATTCAGTAGGTAAAGTTTAGTGCATATCACTGAAAAGTTTATATAAAATTGATCAAGCATTTATTTACCTTCAGCTACACTATAACACCAGTCTTGCACCCATAAAATGTCCCTGCTGGAATTCATTAGCTGAATCTAAGGAGGCATGTGGCTTTGATTTGGGAATTAATAATGTAGTAGCATAACTTACATTTCTTCTACAACATAGATAGTTACAGATAATTTTGGTTTTATTTGTCCAGGATTGTAGATTTCTGCCTGTATTGAAGTGTAACCTAATATGGCAGTATGTCATGACAATGACATTAGTGAGAACACAGGACAACATCAGGTGACTGCAGTCTTCACATTCCTCAGAGGACGACCACCAAATGGGCCTGATGCTGAGTGGAGCAGCATGTGTGACATCTCTGACAGACGCACCACACACACACACGCACACACACACACACACTTGCACAAGCAGTGCATACTTTTAGTTCCTTTTGGTCTCTCAAATTCCCTCAGTTGAAGAAAACTGAGAAAAAACACACGTCCATAACCTTGATGTATCATTTTAAGGGGAAACAAGCTATAAATATTTGGGGATACTATTTACTTACTAGAACCATAAATGATTCTTTGGCTTGTCCCCATAGGAGAAAAAAATTGGTTCCTGGAAAAACCTTTAAGGTTCCAATCTTTCAGAGGGTTCTACCTAGAACCTAACACAAAGGGTTATACTGAGAACCATTTGTGAAATATTTCACCCAGAACCACTGCAACCAACTGCACCCTGAGGGTTCTACAGAGAACCTTTTTATGTTCCAAGGGTTTTATCTAGAATACACTCGGAATTCTACCAAGAACCCTTTAATGTTTCAAGGGTTTTATCTAGAACCCAACCAGAAGGCTCTAATGAGAACCCTTTTATATTCCATCGGCTTTATCTAGGACCTGACCAGGGGTTTCTACCGAGAACCTTTTTACAATACAAAGAACCTTGAAAAACTCCTGACAAAAAAGTTCATCAAGGATTTCAACAATCATTGAAGAACTCTTTCTTTCACAAAGGGTTCTTTGGATGAAAAAGGTTCTTAATGGAACCCTTAGTCTTAGAAAGAATTCTTGACCAACCCAACCTTCAAAAAAGGAGCAAACAGTTCTGGGTAGAACCTCAGCCCTTCAAGAAGAACCCTTTTGGAACCCTTTTTTCTAAGACTGTACATCTGTTGGAACAAGCAAAACTGGCCAAATGTAAAGTGTTCCATATCAATGTTTGGTGATCTTGTGGCCCAAATGGGAAGTGACAAAAATGGGACTCAGAACAGCCTTTTGCTGTTTACACTGATCAGAAAACAGCTGATCTGACCTGCCTCTCAGTATCAATGTTAATGTAGGAAGGTGTTAAGACAGAAAGTGAGAGAATCAAGAGGCAGGTTAGGGTTAAATGGAATAATCGAGAGACTGAGAGGGTGGGTGAGATCAGGCAGCGAGCAAGAGGGGAAATAAATTGAAAAAGCAGAGAGTAAAACGGGGTCTTGCAGGAATTTCTTCGAAGAGGAAAGGAAAAAAAAAGAACTGGCTGGTGGAAAAGGGAGACGCGGCATCGTGTTCAGAGCTGTTGTGTTTCTTTCGGTCCCCCTCTTCAAAGGGACGCTGGCCCTGATGGCTTTACCATACGCTGCTCTGGGGGTTAGGGCTGGAGCACGACACTGCACACTACCTGCAGGACTGGAGCTGCAGGGAGCGGAGCTCCGGACAGGCAGCTTCAGCATGGCACTCCAGGTGAACCTGCAGACGTACGGTCCGGCACGCTGACGGGCTGCCTGCTGATGATAGGGAGAATGAAAGACTGTGTGAGTTTAAAATGAGTCCAGTGTAGAGGACAAGGTGCGAACCTGCAAAGTCTGCAGCCACAGGGCTTTGAGAGGACTTGAAATTCACAATTCTAATTGGGTAAATGTCCCTGCAGGAACTGTATACAATGAAGCTTAAACCCCCTTAGCAGTTTGAGTGGAAAAATAATAATTCTTTTTAATTATTGTTTTATGTGTTGGTTGTTATCTGCAGAGTTGGGGTTAACATGTGACAAAAGTATTGCTTTACAGTAATATGTTACTATTACTGGCAATGAAGTAACATAACCCATTATTATCCCATCATTATTACACTTAAAGTAACACATTAATAAGAGTACTGCATTAAATCTAAAGGGGTGATGAAGAAACTATTCATTTTCTCCTGATTTTGAGACTTTTATATATATATATATATATATATATATATATATGTATATATATATATATATATATATATATATATATATATATATATATATATATATATATATATATATATATTTTATATACACTTAATAATTTAAGGGTGGTTAATAACACGTTTCTGTAGTGTGAAAAACATCTTTGTTTTTGTTTAATTTTTAAATTTACTGTGACATGATACCAGTTTTCTAGTACTTTTATGTTTTCTGCCCGAGCTGTTTGCTGTCACTGCATTTGTTAAATGCTTCATGACTCATTTTACAAGAATTAAATAAGCCAAAATAATGACAATAAAATAAAAGATAGGGATGATGATGATGATATTTGTGATAATTTTCCTCTCTCCTTTGATGCCCTATTTAATCACCAGTCCGTATTTAGGCAGCACTAAAGCCGTGACTGCTCCGTGGTGGGACTGGGATGCCTGAAGGGTGTGGGAGGCTGGCGGGGCTGGAGGGCTACAGTTTGACGGGGGAAGACAAGGCTGTCAATCGGTCGCATTATCTCCGCTCCACCCTGTTGGTGAGCCTATCACCCCTGGGTGGCGACAGAGAAGGTCGCTCATATCTGAGGAAGGCTGATAACCCGAAAGACCCACAGAGCGGAGACCCTCGCTGTCCATCTCGACGGACTGACAGCACATTCACTCCTCTACACACACCTTCTCATCTTTCTCTTCTGTTCAGTGTGGGAGTGCTCAAACTAAATGACAGCCTACGGCAAACTATATGTTAGTAAGGTGTGACTACTTTCACACTGAATGCAAAAACACTGTGTGTTAAGGTGGAGTATTCAATATCAGACACAAAGTCAATATTGGACAAAAAACCCTGCAGATAACATTTAATGATATATTTTTTTCTTTTGTCCAATAATATGCTTTTAAAATAATTTCTGTCTACAATATCTGTGCATGACAACTACAGTAGGTTTGGGCACTGGATGAATATATTGTCTATGTGGTTGGTTTTTTTGGGGGGGGTATTTTTTGGAACGATTTACATCATTTAATTTAATGGTCTGCAGAGTGAGAGCTGCTCCTTCGCGATGCACTGCATTCAGAGGCACAGCTTACACCGACTCAGCCAGAGCTGTGTGCACTGAGCTGGAGGAGGAATGATGGTAAAAAAGCCTGTAGAGCCAGACTCTTTTCATATCTAACACGGTGAATTAAGGATTTCTCTCAACTTGGTGACTGTTTTCTGTCAAGTTTGAATGAAGTGTGTTTTACTATTAGGTAATGAGGCTCATCTTAAACCAGTAAAAGGGGGGAACTTGGATTCAGAAGGTGTATAGTTGTATCTTTCTGTTTAATAAGGGAAATAGGTGTAAAAATATTTAATTTCTTGACATGTTAGTTTATTTTGTTTACTGGATGTAGCTAATGTACATAGTGTACGTAATGTAGTGAACTCACTGCTGGCACACATCTATCAGTTGGGAAAGAGCAGGACACGAGGAGGTGGGAGGAGGGGATGTATGTATCACCTATCACTGGTTGATAGCCGGTTGGAAAAAATTATTGCCAAACTCTTAACTACAGTATTATTGTGTTTGGGGAAAGATCATAAGTATGTCAAATATATTGTCATTAAGATATTTACATATCAAAGCATCTCTTCAGTCCTGTCCTTATAGTCAGATTACCAGTTGCCAGTTTTGAACATTGGGATAAATCTTCCCTGACTTTTGAAAGAGACTAGCAGTTTGCGGTTGCTTCCAGTTTTATGGCATCCCTAAGGCCACGGCCAGTCGGTGGTCCAGACTGAAATATCTCAACAGGTACTGGATGGATGGCCATGTGATCTTGTACAGACATTCATGTCGTCAAGAGAATGGATCCTACGAACTTTGCAGATCCCTTTACTTTATTATCTCAACAGCTACTTGATGGATTAGCTCAGCATTTGGTACAGACCTTTAAACTTCCCAGAGGATGTTTCCCACTGACTTTGGTGATCCCCTGACATTTCCTCTGGCGCTACAATGAGATTCACAACTGTGACTTTGGCCCAACTGGACAGATTACCATAATCACCTTCATTTTCTCCTTAGGATAAAAAAAACTTTGGTAGTCCTCTGACTTTTCATCCAGCACCATCATCATGTATACTTCTTCTTCTTATTGAAACAGGTTGGTAGTGTTGGGTGGAATTTACACCATGGTATAATCTGAAGTGGTATATTATATTTGTCAATAAAAATGCATCTGCAGAGGTAAAGCAAAGGTAAAGCACAGGTATGGAAACTGCATAACAACTAAGTAGAAAAAAAATACAAAACCTTTCTCAGTTATATCAAGTATTACTACCCTTTGCAACCACCGTTATCTGACAACATTTTCAGATGATCATTTTCTGCTTGTTGTCTCACTGACACTTTCTAATGGTCAAGCAAAGTGAGGGCTAAACAGGTCAGCACAGTATGACAGTGCAGTCAAAATTCATTCTGTTTTGCAAATTTTGTCTGTATTCTTTCTATACTGTTTATACCATCCTCCCCTACAGGTAGATTTCCTGCGTTGGAAACTAAACACCTCATCATGTCTGTCATGTAGATGAAACTGATAATGATCACCATCATTAAATAGTGGTCCAACGAAGAGATTTGGACCGTCAGTCAAAACGAATGCATGGGACTGAGCCTATTTGTTCTAATTTGGACAGTGAACTCTCGTCACCTTCCCAGAACATGCTGTAGGAGCCTCTGTGTGTGTTTGTGCTTATCAGCAGACTGAAATAGCTACCAGGGTTAACAAGGAGCTCAGTCTGACACCTGGCCTGTCTGACCTCAAAGCCAGTGCACTGACAGATGGGTGTGTGTGGGAAAACTGATTCTTTTACTGAACATCACCAAAAAAACAAAAAAACAAAAAAACAAATCATCTGAAAAACATGGCAATCATTTCATTTACTGCACATTTTAATCACAAATGAACACAATAATATCTATTATTGAATTAAATGCAACAGTATGAGTTGCACTCACCATGATGAGTCACCTGCTCTGAAAACAAAGGTCTTGCTTTTAATGGACAGCGGAAAAACATGGAATACTTTAAAGGAATTGTTCATCCAATATTAAAAAATACATATTTTTCCTCTGGACTATAGTACTGTTTATCCACCTAGATTATTTTGGTGCAAGTTGTCAAATTTTGGAGATATACGCTGCAGAGCTGTCTGTCTTCTCTCCAGCATAATGAAACTAAATGTAACTCAGCTTGTGGTGCCCAAAGCACCAAAAAAAAAAAATAATAATAATACATTTTAAACTTTTGAAATCAGTGTCTCTCTCCAAAAATCATGACCTGCTTACTCAAGATGTCTTCAATCTGTTAAAATAAAAAAAAAATAAGAGTTCTTAAATTGGTGTCATTCCCTTTAAGATAACTATAAAGACAGACTGAGGCAGAGGTAAATGGGTTGGTCAGGGGTTGGTAAGCTAAATGTTTTGGCTGTTGTCTCTGTATGTGTGTGTGTTTGTGCATGTGTGTGTGTTGGGGGAGGGAGCGGGCCGTACCAGTTGATACATCTGATGTGAGACGAGCTGGCTTTCTGACAGGAGCTGTCACTGGAGCAGCAGGGGGGTCCTTATCAATCAACCCCCCCAGCCGCCAATCAAATCCCTTCACCGTGGCAACGAGGGCCCTGTTATCTCCACAGCTGTCAGCTCTCCCTCTCTCTCTCTCTCTCTCTCTCTCTCCCTCTCTCTCTCTCTCTCTCTCTCTCTCTCTCTCTCTCTCTCTCTCTCCCTCTTTCTGAAATTGGACCTAAAAGGGACAAAATAACCAACATGGAGAATGATGCAAATATTGGTACAAAGAACATGATGGGACATGAGACTGCTGTGATACTAAGCATTAAGAATGACAAATGAGGGAGTTAATCAACAAAGCTGATTGGTCCATTAGTCCCCCTGATGTGTACTAATTTATAAAACTAACAAAAATTGCCAGTTTTGAACCCTTGTAGGTAACTGATCAAATGTAATCACATCAGAAGTGAAAACCTAACTGTACCAGAAATGTCAACGTTAGTACACTGATGAACACAGAAAGTCACTTTACAACTGAGCAAACTCCATTCAGTGATGAAGATCATGAGACAGTTGAAAGCCCCACAACAGTTAGTAAGACTTTCCTGTGAGGGTTGGTCCTGCTACTGCAAGTGCAGCACATTACAAATGGAAGTGACCAAACAGCCTGTTCTCATTCTCAAGTTACCATTATATACTACTATATTAATACTGTCATGCCCCGCAGCAACTCATACAGATGTATTAGGTTGTGTTCACACCGAAAGCAAAGTTACTAATGCCAGTTTAATAGCCAGATCATTTTGGGAACATTTGAAGTTCTTTGCGTTACCTGCACAAGTGTGTTTCTTCACCCCTTTCTTCACTGCTGCAGACAGGTTGAAAAGTGAGAGTGAACATGAATCCACTTTTTAATCCCCAGAGTTTGAAACATACACTCTGAGCTCTTCTCCAGTGAAAGTGCAAAATCAGTGTTTCTTCCTCCAGAGGTTCCAGTGTGCCCCCGGCTCTCTTCTCCACACCTCCCTAGCTCTCCCATGCTGTGTGTCACCTGTTGCGGTATTTGCATCTTTACATTAACTTTGTATGTAATCCTCACGCCTTCTTGCACAAAAAAATGTATTTGCTTTCTATAAGCCTCTAGCACCTGTATGAGAAGTACCAGGCTTTTGATGTAGTGGAAAGTGTGAGAAAGAAAGTGTATGGAGGAGGCTGGGGTTGATGGATGGATCAAAAAAAAAAAAAAAATCAAATTTGTTTTGCAACTTGCTTAGCTTAAATTGCGTGTATATAACAGACTTCTTTTAAACCAAAATATGGTCTTTTCCTAAACCTAACCATGTGGTTGTGGTACTCAAACCTCACCAAACTGTTTTATGACATGAATCACATGTGAAAAATGCTTTTTTGCAGTGTCTCATACAGCATCAGTATTCCATCAGCGCGTATGAGAACGTGTTGGCCAAAATAGTCAAGACATCACCTGCTGCTGGTCGGTGGTGTCACAGGAGATGTTATATTTTTGTCTTTGTATTTCTGCTTTTAAAAAAGTAAGTAAAAATATCACAAATACATGTTTATGCTCGGCTGAGGTGCAACCACTGGTGAATTAATAGAAGTAAAATGTGCACTGGATACATACACTGCAAACACTGGCCCCATTGGTGGCCCCATGTTTGCAAAAATGTTACAAAAGTGCCCTCTTAGTTGCCCCTAAGGTATAAACATAAGTGTCCTCTAAAGTGCCCTTCCAGTGGATAAAACATGACAAAGTGCTCTTAAGAGTCCTCGTGCAGTGGACAAAACTTGATGAAGTACCTTCTAAGGCGCCTTTCCATTGGATATGACATGATAAAGTGCTAGAGAGCCGCTCCTGTGTACAAAATGTGGTTAAACACATCACAACCTTTTGTGTGCTGGTGCTCAGCCACATACAGCTGGTGGCCTTATTTCTTTTTCTCTCCTGCCCCTCCAGCCTGAGTTCACCACTGTTTGCAAATAAGTGACACACATGAAACACGTGACTTCAACAAACTGAGGCTTTTGCTCCAATGACAGGACTAGAAACTATGGCAAAAGCATCAGATGTGTGTGGAGCAATTAGGAGACTATTACATTTATTAGAATAAATCATGAAACATCTATGCACAAGTACATTTGTTACGATGTAAAGCTACTGGTTTTTTATTGTCCTCGTTAATAAAATGTTTCCTCTCCCAAAAGATTCATTTGACAAAACCTACAGTAAATGCCACCTAATAACAAGTTGATAACCCACCTTAAATTCTCATCAGTCACCACAGTGAAAATAACTACATTGCAATATAAAATAACAAAGAGCTAATATTAAGAGATATGAAATATCATCACATGAATCCACAAACATCTGGATTAACACCTCACTGTATCTGTTTAACTAACCACTGAATGACGGAAGGAAAGTTAAAAATGTAGGACAATATGGTCTCTCTTTTTTGTCATTCCTCTCTGTCATCAGCACACACACACACACAGACACACACTGACACACAGCACTACAGTCACAGAGGGAGAAAGGCAACCTGTGGCCTTTGTTTAACAGTAGCAGAATGAATATGTAAAGAAGAGCTCATAAATAGAGAGCTGAAAGACACCCAGCTGAGGCTGCTCTGGGCCGGCCTCCAGCAACACACACACACACACACACGCACACGCACACACACGCACACACGCACACACACACACACACACATGAACACACATTGGTCCTTTCAGGCAAAGACAAGCAGCACTCAATCAAAGGTCTGTAAGGGAAATAGTAGTTAACAGATCAATCACCTGTAGGATGAGACCAACAGAAGAACAATCCATCTATCGCTGAAGCTGTATGCTAATGAGAGGAGCCACTGCACCACTGCTAACACACACACACACACACACACGCGCACACACACACACACACACACACACTTCAGCTGCTGCTGCTCACATGTGCCTTGTGAGAAAAAAAGAGCAATTTTGGAGTGATCACAACTGGAAAATGGTCACAAATGTAGCTCACAACATTATCTAATACTCGCTATTAGATTTAATAAAAGTCTAATCTTAATTGATTCTACCTTTACTGTATCTGATTTATGTCACAATTGTTTAAATTACACTAACACTTTTGGATACACAGTGGGTCCCAACAATCAATTGTACAAGTTGTTGTTCTTAATGTATGAGTCATTTAAGATGTGGCATTCATCAGTCTACTCAAACCTAAAATATTCCCTTAAGTGGGAACAAATTACACAAGTGGTCCAGACTGGTGGTAAAAGTCATGTACAGACAGCCTTCCTTTGTCCACGAGGACAGAAACATAGAAGATGGAACAGAACCTTACAGGAGACATTGGAAAATCACTCCTCACTCAGCTGCCTGAGGTTCTTTATACAAGACACTGTCCAGCATCATCCTATGTTGCATCCATCCTGTTGGCTATGATATCATGCCATCTAATATCTCTATGACTGTCACATGACATGAATTTTTTAAGTATGCTAACTTTGTTTTTGCTGATTTCTGACAGCATGACTTGAAGTTCCTCTCTGTGAAATTCTTCTTTTTACTCTTTGACAACATTTTTTGTGAATAAAACTTGCTCACACAGAGAGCAGAGCAGGTCGCCTCATAAGGCAATATTAGGGGTGTCAATGACTGATTAAATTTTACCATCTCCTCGTGGTACTCATCAGGCTGAAACGAAAGTACGCATAGAAAAAAGTCAGAAAGGCTTAGGATAAGAATATGAAAATGTTCTTGTAAGAGCCCTAGTGTGTGCTGTCAATGTAGAATCAGAGGAAAGTAAAGCCTCCTTTCTCCAGGGACTAGGAACCTTTAGTGGAACTTGGTGACTTTCCACTGCAGGTTCAAAATTAAGTTCCAGGAACATTATTTTACCCCCAAAAAGTCACTGTTGGGGGGTGGGGGGGTTGGTACTTTCCAAGAGAACAGGAACTTTGGGGGTGGAGCTTGCTGTGCTGCACATTTTTGAACGGTCAAGTCAAGTGCTTGCAGCATTTTATTTCAGCCACCTTCTTGGAAAATCAGCCGCAAACCAGTTTGTTTTTTATTCATTGTACTTCGATACATCAACATGGAGAAACAGAAGATGGCGTACAACAGATGGACCAAGGATGAAGTCCAGACCTTACTGAGCATTTATGCTAAGGACCAAACCCAGAAGAAACTTTATATGGCTTTACGGTTGTTGTATAGCACAAAAATGTAAAAACAGATGCCTTTTCCACATGTTGGGAGACTAATTTTCCTTGTCTTTGCATGTCTATGAAAATACAGAAAGTAGGCTGAAAGAACCTAGTATAGATCCTGGGAGTAAAAGTTGTAGTAAAGTGTGTACCTTGGGTGGAAACATGGCAAATAGTTCCAATGAACATGATGACGCAGTGCTGAGGATCATATGTTACAGCTGAAGTTCTAAAGATTGACTTCACACAGTTAAAGAATCTGTCTTGCACTGCCAACCACTTGTGACAAAATGCTTTTTCTACATCCAACAGCAGTAATGTAATGTGGTACCATAGTACCAAGCTACATCAAAGTTGGGTGTAGTCACAAGCATGCCACACCTCACTACACCCAGCTGTGATGCTGGGTGTGGTCAGAAATTCAACCGACTTATGCCTTTCAATCTGTAGAGGTTAGTGCAGCTACTGTATATCTTTCTTCCCTCCAAATTCTGGGGTGGACCTGCTCTTGACATGACATTTTTAAATGCTGTGTGGTGCACAAACTATATTCAATTTCACCTCCATTGTATTGGGGTAGAGACAGATGTGCGAGCATTCAGACTAAATCAGACGTTGCAGCAGTAAGCCACAGACACAACTGTAGGGTGCGATCATGAACTCCACCTGCACTGCACCCACCCATTTCACAGATATTTTAGGCTGTCTGATTGCTGGCTCATGATTGGCCACTGCAGCATGACATCAGTGTTCACTGCAGCATGACATCAGTGTTCACTCAAAAGTTGACTCTGTTTCAAATTTCTTCGCTGCTCGCAGCTGACTTTTTTTTTCCAGCCCCCCTGCTGTGGTCCCCACCACTGAAGTCCAAACACAGCAACCACATTCAAAATGAATGAGAAGGCCTGTGTCAGACAAATAAAACTAGGAGCAAGGACAGAGTTCATGGGAGCAAGGTGAGAAAACACGAGTTACAACATTTCGATATTTCTAGATGCGAGACAGCACATACTGTGAAGTACTGTCCACTTACTAGATTTCTTCCAGTGGTTTCAGCCACATCTTTTAGCCTGGAGGGTGGGGATCATCTTGGAATCATCTTTTTTGGAGCTCTTCTGTGAGATTTTGGGTGGTCGGTCTCTTGCATTCATTATTAATCTGTAGCTGTTATGATTTCATGCACCAGGAATTTTAATTGTTAAGTGCTGACTTTTATGTAATACCTTAGTTTCATCTCTGGTGAACCGGCACTCTCTCTTCAATCTGTGTATAAATAACATGACTTAAGACTATGAAAATGGGTGCAGAGCATATGCAAAATTCCAATTGTGCATACAGGTTAGACGCCAAGTCTTCCCATTAAAAAATGTTTGGTGAGAGCAAGAAAGTTCACATAGTAGGTGGAGTGGTTGGATGTGTCAAACAGGCAGAGGGCCGTCACTCAACAGGCCGGGGTCCATGTCTTGTGTGAAACTAATAGCCAACATTATCTAAAGTTTTACGTGACATACCTGCTTATTTTAACTTAAACCATCACATTGTTCTAAACCTTGCTAAGTAGTTTTGCTGATCGAACTAAACCTAACCAAACTGTGACCGTCTCACAAAAGTCACCTGACTATGTGTCTCTGCAGAAATTAATGGAAAGGATTGGTGTATCACCTGCACGCAAAACTGGACTTCAGCGTATGCACTGCAAGCAGTTTCACAGTCTGAAATCACGTTATTTCAATCAGGAGAGACTTGTTCTGAATGTACAAATATATTTATTTGACATGAGTGTGATTTAGAGAGAAATGTGAAAAGTGTTTGGCGGTTACATTCCATCGTGATATCATCATGATAAAGGGGGGAGTGAGGCCGTGATTAGAAAAGAAAACCCCTGATGGAGTGTAGACACTGGTGGTGGTGGAAAAGGGATGGCTGACGATCTCGATGAGATGAGGACTGGACTTCTGATGAGCTCAACATGGGGACTGGATTAGAAGAACTGGAGGAGAATGGGGTGGAGGAGGGTCACGACAATTCTGTGCAGAAATGACAGCTGAAAGTGGCAGAGAGGAGTACAGATTTAAAGTTCTGGCACAACGACACGATTGGCTGACGGAGACTGTGGCTAAATCTGGTTGGTTAACTAAAAGAGTGAACACCCATGAATAGCTGATTGAGAATAAGTGGGTAAAGAGAGAGCGGGGAGAGAGAGACAGGGATGAATGACGCAAAAAGACAGTCTTCCTGATTGAACTTAGGCTGAGCGTCATTTGTATGAAGACTGAGGAGACTGGGTTGGGCCGACATATGAGTAAGATGAATAAGTAAGATGCACTCATTCATGATCCAGCTTTTCCTTAACAGTATCTCTCTCCCATAACTGCCTCTGTTTCTTGTATAGAAGAGAAAGAGCAGATCAATGTCCTATACTTATGTCAGTTTAACCAACATTATGATTCCATCTGTGGAGGAAAGCCTTGAGATGTGGCTGAAAGTCCATAAGAAATCTAATGAGTGGACATTATTTATTTAACTTTAAACAACAATTTTCTGTCCCTGTGTGACTTTAACACCCCATTTACACCTGGTGTTAATGTAATCTGTATCCAGATACATTATCCAGATTGTTGCGTGGATTGCGTTTACACCTACCCAAGACCTGAACACAATGAGACTATCTCACCTACACCTTGCATTAACATGTGTTTATCCTAATCTGGAGAACGAATCTGTATACAGATCACATTTTAATAGCAGGTGTAAATGGGGTGTTAGAATTCTTTTGAGCATAGTTTGTAAAGCGTGGCCCCATGTGTGTCAGCACAGTGGAATTGTGAATGGGTGGAAGACTGTCTGTGAGCGTGAATGCCAGAATGGAAGAGCAGAGAGAGTGTTTGACTGAGAGTGAGAGGGAGGAGAGAGACAGAGCATAGCATACATAGCTGAAATAGCTGCTGTTGACTTGTTTGTGTAGTCGGAAATGCTGCATAGATGTGTGTGTGTGTGTGTGTGTGAGAGTGTGTGTGTGTGTGGTCATGTGTTTGTGTTGAGGTACAGCCACTCGGTGCTGTTTGTCTCCAGTCTGTGGAGCCCCGCCAGCCTCTGTGGATCTTCCTTCTTCTCTGACCAAGGCGACTCTATCTGTCCATCTCCATCCAGTCTTCCTCTGTCCTCTTCATCCTCTTTTCTTTCCATACATCTTACCTCCTCTTCCTCCCTCTTTATATCAATTTAAACCTCTTTTTTCAGAGACTTATAAGCCTACATCCATGACCTCCACCCCCTGACATCATACTGCTCTGTATGAACATCAGTCTTGACTACAATGGCACTGAATATCACAATTGACTCTACATTACTTATATAGAATATATGCATTTGAATGAATTTTTTAGGAGACGGCTCAAGAGCTTCTTAGCTATAGTTAGCATTGGCTGTTGCTGGTTTCACAAAGAGCACAGAAGTAAAAGTGTATTCCAGTGATTTACAACTATACATAAAGTTGGGGGGGCATGCAATACAGTTTCTTTTTTTAATGGTCAAAATTGATAAATCAGAGGCAGAGACATCCTTGCTTTTAGTTCATAGTCTGGGTAAAGTTACAAAAACACTAAATACCACATTTCCCAAGATGCAACATCACAATTAAGTCTCTTTGCACTCAAGTCCCAAATCCAGAAACTTGAGTTTGGAGTCACAAACAAGTTATAATGTAACAGTGAATTTCCAGCCTCATTGATTTACAAAGTTACTCTGCTGTTACGCTAAGCAGTAGCTTGCTAACAATGCTAACATTAGCCCCGACTTACTGTTTTTTGTGCAACATCAAATGACAAACAAAGTTGGAAGTTGTTGCGTCTCCATCTCAGATTTTTAACCTACACATTTTTGCATAATGCAATTCATTTTGTAATTGAACGAAATGATCTGTGGAGACATTTTTTCCATCTGAAACTCAGCAATGAAATGTTAGGTCTTCATAGTTCTCTCCTGAAAGTTGATTGGATGCTGTCAGATTGGTTCAAACAAAGTGGATCTCGTAAATTAAGTGTCAACTTGCTGAGAATGAATAGCATTAATGTTAATTCAAGAAATGATTTGTCACAGACTTTTTAAATGCACATACTTTTTCATCTTTGGGCTTGGTGTAAGATAAGCTATCAAGTATTTTCAAGTCAGAAAGCTCAAGTCTCAGTTAAATCATGAGTCACTGGTTTTAAAGTTCACTCTGAGTTGCAGATCATCAAATTTGAGGCTTTCTGTTGTACATTTGGATTTACTAAAACTAAGCAAAGCTCGATGAAATCACTATGACATCACCAGGGTTATTTTCTCAGTCTTGACAAAGTTCCTACAGATGACATTATCCAACTGTTTTTACAATTAAAGTGACTTTTATATGTATAGTCAGCAAATGTAGCATTGTCTGAATTCACACCACTTTGTTTTCAGTATGAATCTTTATGATAATTCAGGGTTAAAGGAAACATATCACAGATTATGTTGGATTTGGAAACTGTTATAACAACATAAACCTGAAAGAATACAGCAACAAGCAGAATATATTTCTCTCCTTCATCTTTCCATTCATACTCTGCTGCTCTCCTTCTCTTCCTCCCCGTCCTTCCAGCTCCCACCAGTCATTATTGTGGCCTGCCAGCCACTGTTGACGCTGTAATCTTCATAGCTGTGGTGGCCCGCACATTGAACGAGGGCTGCGCTGTGATTTGGACAAATTGCGATGAGATGTCTTCGCTTCTCCAAGGGTGAAAAACACTGGTTGGGACACATGGAGCTGGATGAGGAAAAAAGAACGTGGACTAGAAAGGGAAGGGAAATATTCTTTGTCAGTGGAAGATGGAGAATGTGATGTCTTTTTAAACTTAAGTTCTTGTGGTCGTTGCAGAGACGACATAAGTCATGCAGATGTGGTGAGCCGTACAGTTCTTACTGAATACTCTGACAGAACACTGCATGTTTGAATGCATTCATACTGCCATTTAATGTGAGCCTCTGAAACATGTTTTAAAAAGAAAGTGCATCTGTGGGTCCTGTCTCTGCAATTGCAATTTAGACAGACATTTCTTCGAGCTAATTGCACTAAATCTGATTCTCAACCATATGAATCATATGTGCAAATCAGCTTACTGTCAGATGACTGAAAAAATAAAGCCTGACAAAAATTATTCAAGCCTAAAAAATACAGTCCTTGAATTTGAACTTGTGTTGCTAGTTTAAATTTTAGATGTAATGGTAGAGCTATAATGTGCTAAGTCCATGTTCCATTGTTTTACCATGTGAGGAAAAAGTTAACGCCAGCTTCCTAGTTTTCCTAGTTTCTTTGAAACTGGGTGCAGTTCTTCATTGTAAACCCACCTGTGATGTAGTATAAAGAGTGATAAAGAGTGGTTGGATGGATGGGTCAATCAAACACAGGAATCTGACCCAAAAGGCTGGGGGTCATGTCCTGTGTGAAACCAAAAGTTGTTATTATCTAAAGTTTATGAAGTTTTCTAAAGTTACGTAACATTATGTGCATCACGTGACTTACAAGTCTGACTTACTTTAACAATGCGTCATGCCCCCTGGAAGAGTGCCAAACTTTGAAACCAATTGCACCTAGTGGTCAACTGTGTAATGACAACATCACGTGATGCTCTACAGCTAAAAAACACCTTTTCTCCATAGATTTACAAGTGAAAGAAGTATCTATAAAATGGTGGTGGATACATTTGTCACAACCTCAGTGAAGTGACTTTTAGTCCAATAACATTTGGAAAGTCTTGCAGAGCAGCACAATCATTTAATCCCATTCAAGTTAGTGGAAAACAGGAAGTTTTCCCTTCTGCTGAAGGAAGACTCTCATTTTCTCTATGGGCCACACAATACAGAAGCATATGTGGAAGCACCAATTCAGCAGTTGGCTTCATGAGCCACAGACCATGTCTCATAGGAATGAGCAGAGGCCCACCTCCAGCACTGTGACCAGTTCTTCCATTGGTTAAAAGGGCTTTCTGGCAGTGTCTCGTACAGAGGATTAAGAATATTGTGTGCATAAGATTTCTGACAGCTCTCTTCAAGAAGTGGGCTGCACAATATGGAAGTATATGTGGAAGCTCCGACATGGAAGCCACAGAGTTTTTCTAAACCTACCAAGTAGTTTTGGTGCATAAACATAACCAAACTGCAACAATTTCCTAACATTAATCACATGATAACAAGGTTTTCTTGCAGCGCCTCACACTAAAGACACTAAAGGGTACCTTTAGTGTGAACAACCTGGTGAAATGGATGCTAAGCAATCATTGCTGGCAGTTACAGGTAAATACAATCTCATGTGATCTCTAATATAGCTGTTTCAGCTAATCAAAAAGGTGTGACTGTTTGTATCTGGTTTCACTTGTTATGAACTGCCAGAAACACAGTTGTGAAAAGAGCTATCAGGTTTCCTATTCCCACTTCCACCTCTGTTTCCATTAGCATGTACACTTTCTTTTGTGTTTGATACTTGCTGCTTGATATAAGCACCAGTATTTATGATATTAACTTGCTACGTTTCCCCACTTGCCATTTTCAGTGTACCAGTTAATTTTAGACAGGAAAATGGCTGATTATTTTTTATTTTTAAGGCCTCCAAAGCAGCTCTGCTTGAGAGATGCTCGAGCATCTTACAATGAAACCAAAAAGGCCATGATTAATGTGAAGCAGCATAGTTTCTCCCTGCATCAGCATGAAAGAAACATACCATCGGCATATTGATGAAATATCTGCATGTCTGCTCTCAGCACCACTATGGTTTTGTTTATTGCTGAATCAAAGACTTGACTGAGACGTCATATCAGATGTGAATACACAAGATGTCTGCAGATGCAGACTGACTCAACCAGTCTGCAGGATGACCCTACTGAAGGTACTACACTGTTCATGGATTAGAGTGGTGGTGCATACATTTTGAAAGAAATGATTACAGTCTACTTTGTATTTTTTTTTCTCAACTGAGAATTTTGCTATGCTGTTATCATTTGCTTCACAAACTTATCATAATACTATACAGACACTGGCAAAGAATGTCAAGTCCTAGTCATGACAGCAAGGTGTCTAAAGCTATGGTCAGGTCTGATGCACTGGATGCTGCTTGGCCTGCTTCCCACATCTGATGTTACACACTTTTCACAGGCAACTTAGTTCAGTTCAGTTCAATTTTAATTGTATAGCACCATATCGTAATGTAACGTATCGTAACGTAACGTAACGTAACGTAACGTAACGTAAAAAATACTTAATTACTGTACTTACGTAGATTTTTCAGGTATCTGCAAGAGTATTTCCTTTTCTTAAAACTTGTTACTTTTACCCCCTACATTTGAATACATACATCTGTACTTTCGACTCCTACATTTTCAAAACAGGCTCATTACTTCAGTTTTAATGCAAGACAAAAACAATGTAAAAAGGCGTAACAAGACAATAAAACACAAAAATGATACAAAAGACGTAACAAGACAGAAATGACATAAACGACGTAACAAGACTAAAACAATGTCATAATACATAACAAGACGTGAAATAAAATAAATATAGCACAACAAAACAAGACAAAAATGACGCAACATGACATAATACAAAAACAGCGTAAAAAGGCATAACGATGAAAACAACATAAAAGACTTAACAAGACGAAAACAGCATAAAAGTTTCCACAAGGTGAGTATGTTGTAACAAGATTTAACAAGATGAACATGACATAATGGATATAACAAGACAAAAAGAATGTAGCAATACATAACAAGAACACAATAACACAAAGGCTGTAACAAGATGAAGTAGAAGGTGCAACAAGACGCTAACGACATAACAAGACAGCAACAGTATAAATGACATAAGAAGACAAAAATCATGTACATACATGCATAACATGCATAACACGACCAAAAAAACATAAAATGTAGCAAGATGAATGTAAAGAGATGAAAATTATGCAATAATACATAACTAACCAAAAAAACAACAACAACCAAACAAGACATAACAACATGAAAACGATGTAACAAGACAAAAATTATGTAGAAGGTGCAACAAGAAGAAGATTATGTAAAATATGATACAAGATGAAAACAACATAAAAGATATAAGATAAATTAGATGAAGAGGGAGACTCAATCTTGGACGAAAGGTGAGGTCCAGTTAGCTTTGCACAGAAGCAGTCAGTAGAGATGTCGAGAGAACTTTTTACTTTTATACCTTGAGTACATTTCAGAGCCTGTACTTTTTCACTTTTACTACAGTAAAGAAGTTGAATTAGTACTTATACTTTTACCAGAGTTTTTAAAACAAGTATCTGAACTTCTACTTGAGTAAGGAATGTGTGTATTTTTGCCACCTTTGGCAGGTCAAGGCCATACTCAATAGTTCCCACCAAGAGTGAGCACTGAGGCAACTGTGGCAAGGAAAAACTTCCTTCCTGCAGAAACCTCGAACAGAACCAGACTGTGTTTTAATGGTGAGCGGCCATCTGCCGGAACCAGAGAGAGAGAGAAGGAGGGAGGGCGGGAGGAAAGACAGAATACAGTAGCACAATACACCTCACACAGAGGCGACAAGTGTTCAGTAAAAGGTTTAAGACAGGCTCCAGGGCTAAAAGTTGACCTAGGTCAACCTCACAGATCAGATCTGTGTCTTCCGGGCCAGGTCCAGAATGTGGCCGCTGCTGAAATCACAGGTTACAGATGGTCAGTTTGTGCTCGGCTCTACGTGGACCGAGCTCCACCCAGAGAGGGTGGAAAACACCTCTGACCACAGCTCCCGTGGCCAAGCACAGTCAAACCCAGGCGTTATCACCTTGGCTGCGCCCTCTGACAAACCAAAATGTTTCTGTGAAACCTCAATTAATTCACACACTGTAGGACTCCTGTAAACCTGAAAATCTTTTTTGGAAGCTTGTGGAAATAATGTTGTCCTCATGATTATTTGCTAGTTAATGTGTTCTAGGAGTTAAGCTGTCATGAAGTGCTGCAGATAATTGATTTGGTTCGTCCACTTCCCCTCAACCTGATTGGACTACATCCATTCCAGTCAGTGGTTTCCAGTTTCCCAGTATGACCTGCATCCTGGCTTAAAACACAACAATGCTTTGCAGCTGTCATACATTCTAGTTTCCCGAGTGAACTATCAGTGGAGAAAATTGATACCTCTTTTTTTTTCATGCCTCTCTCTGCCTGGAGAGTGAACAGGCAGATTCCTGACATCACTTCCAGTCTAGCCGCTGTTTTGCTGGCTTGTGTAATTAAAATCAATCTGTCACTCAGGGTTTCATCTCTCCGTCTGAAAAAGGGAAACTATACATACAATTTTCATGATAAGAGAATATCAACAACTGAGCTGCTTTGAAGCTAGGGAAGTGGATCAGGGCCCCATTGAAAATTGTTAACTTCAGAATTCTGACTTTATTCAACTTTGATCTTAAGAACTCTGAGTTTAAACTGAACTGAACTGAACTTCATTCTCTGAATGATGAGATTAACCTCAGAATTCTGAAAATCAATTCAACTTTGATCTTATAAGTTTTTCTCAAAATCCTGACTATATGTCAGTCTGACTTGATGTCAGAATTCAGATTTTAATAACAGAATTCTGACTTTAAGAATTCTGATTTAGATGTCAGAATCCTTATGTTATTCAGCTTTAATCTCAGATATTCTGACTTTAAACTCAGAATTCATACTTTATTCAGCTTTAATCTCAGAATTCCAACTTTATTCGACTTTATTCTCAGAATTCTGTCTCCAGTCTCAGAATTCTGACTTTATTTGATTTTCGAATACATTCAAGTACATTGTTTCATTCAGAGTGTGACGTAAAACACACACACTGATCCAAACTACTTTGAAACCCATCTGATCATCAAAGCCCAGTTACAACTTAGTCCTTTCTGGACAATTAGTTCCAACATGCACTTGTGGTAACCTAACCACTATTAACACCCCATCAAACTGCTATTGAGCTTCACGAAACCCAAAGAGCTGATTGTGTTTTTACACCCTGGCTCAAGTCACAGCTCGGCCAATCATTGGAGCATCTGGAGAAGCTGCTATTGTTGTGTTTCGTGTATTAGTGACCATAAAGAGTCTTCATAGGGCCCAATAGACCCACTGTGGGATCCCAAGGACCAAACACAGGGGCCACAACTGGGAAACAGTTGTATTGTTATTCGTAGAGGCAGACACTCTCCCTTTTGAGCGCTGTTGGGGGATCCAGCATTACAGGTAGTTGCGAACTGTCGCTACTTGTTGAGATGAGGACACGCTACACAATGAGCTGCTGCTGGGTACAATGACTTCAAATAGGTTTCAAGGTAAACTGCCCTCTGCACAACAGAAGAAGAAGCCACAGACACTGAGGGCCACCTTGCGTATTGAGCCGCGTATTGGTGATTTGTTGCTTTTGGGGTTTTGAGAGTCGTAAATGAACTGAGTAATAACATGTCTGTGTCACGTTTGCCAGTGAAAGGACGGTGAATGGAGGAGGGCCCGGGTGATGTTGTTGTGACCCCGCAGAGCAATAATGCTGTGATCAAACAGAGGGAAGGTGCACGAGAGCCAGGGCCCACGCTGACTCAGGGTCTGCACAGACTCACAGTCTGACTGAAGCTGTTATTACACATACTGTACATCTCTATTCCACCTGCTATTCTCTACTAGTCCTGTATGATGAAGAGACAGACAGGTTTGAATGCATCACTGGTGTCCTCTAGTGGCACTTTGCGTAAAGTGCAGTCCAGGACAAACTCAAAAACCTCGAAAATCTGCCCTGATCTGCCCTTTAAACTGCAGCAACAAAAACTTGGGCACAAGGAACAACATCCAACATCTGTTTTTGTAAAGCTCATTTGATTTGCAGATGATGTTTCTGTCATCTCTAATTTTGCAAAGAAAGTGACTTGTTCCTTTTAGTAATACATTCACTGTTCCATATACAAGAACTAATATAGAACAAATACATACAGTCACTGACTTATATTTAAATTGTTAAGAGCTGTTGAGAGCATGTGATTCAACACTGTAACTGTAACAAAAAAAGCTTGCACTAGTGTCCTTGAAGGACAAAAATATCAGTGTTAAAAATGTCACAAAAATATTCTTTGTTGGGGATTTATCACAGTCTAGAACATGTCAGCAGGGGCGCCGCCAGGGGGGGAAAAGTTAGGACGATTCTAAGGGCCCAGGCCTGACAGGGGGCCCTTTGAGGGCTATCAATATTATTTTAATAGTATTATCTATCTAATCTTTCAGGGAGCCCAGGGATTTCTGGCAGCGTCCCTGCATGTCAGTGAATAGAAACAAGACTGATTTTTATTCATTTTATGTATTTTTGTGCAGTTTCAGATTTAAAAAGAAACTTGCATTTGGGTTGTTGGAGGACAAACTGTCTCCTCTCTAAAACTGCTATAAAACATTCTAAATTCAGCCCTGTATAAAAAGAATACATCAGGATTTCAGAAGAAATTGAAATATTATTTCTGACTGACCTCTAGTTTAAGCTTGTTTTAGAGATATGAATGTCAGAAGTTCTGTTTAAATTGAATAGAACTTTTAGAGTTTCTGTTTGTGGCTTATTTCACCTGTTTTTTGATCACAGGGATGAATTTTGTATCTTCAGATCATTTCATCTTTTGTGTAATGTGTTGAAACATGAATGATGTTTAAGTGATTCTTTATGAAAACAGCTTTCACTGCTTTAATCTGGGAATGTTACCATGTTAATAAAGTGCTTCACCACATGCACCTCAGTTTAGTTAGGACACTATTAAATGGTTAATTATTAACCTTTGACCCTGACAATAGCCTTACATTTCCACTTTCCACACACACACAGACATACACACACACACTGCTCATCCACATCAAAGCCAGCAGGTGGAAAAACGCCCTAACACATCCACATTGAGGAATGAAAGGCTGCAATCAACATGTGAGTGTCTTTAATGATGTGGGAGAATAAACATGTGAGCGGAGGAGCGGTCGACAGAAACCAGCTCAGCTCTGGAAACTGCAAGGATGCTTATTGGCCCTCCACGTTAGCATTCAAGCTTCTGTGGCCATGTCTGTAGCCCTGGGGCAAGGCAGTGGTGATTAGCATTAAAACAGGCCTGGGACCCCCCCACCCCCCCCAATGCAACAAAGTTATTTGTGCACTGACATGTTTTTTTCTACTTTTAAAACTTTATTTTATTTTGTTTTGTTTGTTTTTTATTTCAAGCATCATATTTCACTACATTTCAAGTCACATCCATTACACTGTGAAGACAAAAGTGAGATGAAACAAGAGGAAGGTTTGTAACAATGCATTCTGTAATACCTCAACAAAATCGTATACATTTTTACATTATAATCTAATGACACCCAAATTTTGTAATAATCTGTTGCATTTTGTAATAAAAAGCCTGAACCAAAATTATAATTAAATTTCTCCATATTTTATAGTCCTATACATCTAAGGCCCAGCAGTTCTCTGTGGTGGACATGACACTGAGGCCTTTATTTCCAACACCATGCATGAAGTTTATTTGAGTCCTCATGTCCTTTAAAAAGCTGGTCCTGGGCTTTCTGGTGATGCAACGCTTGTGGGCGTGGCCAGCAGAGCATGTCTGACTATTTTTGGTAGTCAGGGAATTAAGAGATGAAACTTATAAAGACATATTGTTCTTGTCTTCATTGTTTATTTATATGTCAGTCTTAACTATAGAGGATTTTATAATTTCATGTCAATTTTAAGCCTTTTGATAAACACATTTGAACTTATGTTTTTTGTGGGGGACAGGAAGACGTGCTGCTTCTCATTTTCAACCATTTTCTACACTTTTGGTTGGTTTTATTACATAATCAAGGTAGTGAGGGATATTTTAAAAATGTATTCCAATATAGTTACTGATTACCTGTTAAAATGTAGTTGGTAACCTAATCCAAGTATCACAATAGTAAAGTAATGTAACTTGATTTTGGATCACTACTACTTATCATTGGACAACATATGGAACAGGTCAGTGTAATATAATGCTTTATGCTGGGCTGTGTAATGGGAAGAATCTGGCAATATGATATGTATCATGATACAGGGGTTATCATTCAATATATTGTGATACAATCACGATATACTGTGATAAGATGATATATTATTTCTTTTTAAATTTAATTTTAGGAAAATTATAATAGCACGAAGAGCACACCACCATATGCATAAAATCTTAGTTTTACTTTTTTATGCAATCGGAACAGTGAAATAGACAACAACACTGCTATCTAGTGGTTGTGGTGTTAAACACAACAGAAAGTCAACCACTGCCATGCATCACAATATCATGATACAGCCACTTAAGAATCAATACACAAAACATAATCTCACGATAATCAAGTGGTTCAATATTTTCTTATACCCTTACTTTTATGTTTCTTGTTTGTCTAGACATTTCTCCCTCTGTTCAGCACAAAATCACATCTAGTTTAACAGCAGTAATTATGCACATGTAAATGTATTTATGTTGATATGATTTTCACACTTCACACTCACTTCAAGTAACTCACCATGAACTTGTGCATATTATTCTTTATTTTAAAATCCTGATAAATAACATAATCCATTTTTACCATTTGTATTTGTAATCTCGTTACATCTTTTTTTCTGTAATTGTAATTTTGTAATAACCACAATATATAATAAAGTGTTACAAAATGTGTGGAAATGTATTACTTATTGTGTCAATAATGAAGTTAAAACATATAAGTCAGGATATTATGTAATGTGGTGTTACAACCAGCAGCTTCATCAGAGAAGAAGCTGTTAGTGAGTCTGCGGCTGCAGGGGGGCAGAGCTGCACAGAGGAGATGCTCTGCACTCAGCTGGAAAATATACATGTTCAGTGTGGATGTTAACTGGCTAAAAAGTGGTTGCAGAAAAATGCACATAGCAGCAAAATGATCAGCATTGTACCCTAGCATATTTAACAAAAGGTTGCATCATTTAATGCACCAACCGTGGAGCACGCTTAGTGATCCAAATCAAACACACACTGTTGAGTGACCAGCAGGTGCATGCTGGGTCTAAATACTAATGCTGAAATGCTCATGGTTGATCCTCCAGCAGTGACTTCCATGTTCACTGGTGGAACATTTACCTTTAGTGAGGTGTGTGTGAGGCCTTTCTGCTGACAGTAATCCCTGATGTGACCGCAGAGTCTCATTCAGCTCAGCTCAGCTCAGTTTTGAGTGTATTAGGACAGTGAGGCAGAGTGGACTGGTTATAGGCTTATATTAGCTTTCAAAATCCTCTATTGCTTCTTTACTGCAGCATCAGCATGTCCAGTCACAGCACTCGCCAGAGAAGAGAGGTAAAACTACAGATACAAGAGCAGAACAGAACAGAGGGGAACTCTGCACACTGGCAGCTGCATTAAATAATTCACATTTTGTATGAAATAAGAAGGATTTATCCTAAATCTTTGACACTTAAAACATAAATAAAATGATCAAGCAGAAGTTGAAGTGACTGCAGCTTCACTGACTCTCAGAGGATCCTCAGTCTGGTGTGTTTGTTGTGAGGGGGAGAACACGGCCACAGAGCTGCTGGTGTGGCAGCACGGTGCTAAAGCATCAACAATAGGCTGAGCACATCGTAAGACACTCAGAAACACTTACAGCCTCTAACAGACAAGTGCCACATCTGCCAGGTATCTGCCAGAGCAGTTACACACCCAGTAGTAAAGGATTTATACGACATGAACCCACAAATCAAACCACTGAATGCTAACCAAAATGCATGCATTCAAATTGGAAACATTAAGTTAACATCATAATGGATTCTTTGCTTTGTGCATTTCCCCAGCATCAAATCAGATACATACAAATATCTGGAAACCTGATTTCACAGCCAGATATCAATGTCCAAGAACTATTGTGTCAAGGATCACTGTCAAGTCCAACTGCTTTTGATTTATGCAGATGATCTTTTTTTAAAAAAAATGCCTTTAATTTATAGGACAGCTGAAGATATGACATCGAGGGAGGAGAGAGAGTCGGGGAGTGACATGCAACAAAGGGCTGCAGGCGGGAGTTGAACTCATGGTCGCTGCTGTTGCCTGATTCAAATGATCAGCTGATCATCAAGCCTCTGCAGAAGCCTGATAACAACCTGATCATTTGAATCAGGTGTGTTGGAGCAGGTAAACATCTAAAACATGCAGGACAGTGAGCCTTGAGGACCAGGGTTGGGAAACACTGCTGTAGAGGACACACAGCCTCAGAACAAGGGGTGAACGCTCTACTGGTTACTCCTGGTTTCTCAGTTTCCCTACCAAAGGCTGTCTTGTTGCAGGATGTTTTGCCACTCAGTCCGACTGAGGGGGCATGTCCCACTTGTTCAGAGGCCAATGCAGATGCCAGCGTACCTTCTCATCCCAGATGAAAGGAGTAGATAGCCTGACGGTCTGTGATGAAGCTGCAAAACTAAATAATTCCTCCACAAGATGGAGTAACACTACTGAAGCATGAGTGAGCATTTTTGCTGAACACATTCTGCAGTGTAATGTTGTTAATTGTGCTATTTTTGTGTCTCCATCTTATTCTTTTTCTGTGATGTATCCCATCTCCATGTTACTGTAGCCCTGTCTTCTTCCTCTGTGCTTTAATTAGAGCAGCTGTGAGTGTCTGTGGTGGAGCTGCTGCTGCGCCATCATCCATCTAGTTTTATTACTCAGTGACGCTGTCTGCACTCTGTCAGAGGCCTTGTTCCATGATAACAGACATTTGTCTCTGTCCACTGCCTCCCTGCTCTAATGCTATCAGCACCACTGACAGCAGCTTGGCAAGGAAAACACACACACACACACACACACACACACACACACACACACACACACACACACACACACACACACACACAGGCTTGTATGTCCACAGGGGAACACACTGCAATAAAGATCACCAGAATGCTTATTAGGGACACAGGCACTGCCATTAATTACAATCCAGGGACGGGAGGTGGCGTGTGTGTGTGTGTGTGTGTGTGTGTGTGTGTGTGTGTCAGAGAGAGAGAGAGAGGAGGCAACATGGACCACAGACAGATGAAATGTTTTGTTCTAAATTACTCAGATTGTAACTTCATCATCCAGATCATATCTGTAACACATCAAGAGCATCTTGAGCACTTTTAAGGGTGCGTTCACATGCAACCAGGCAGTAGGCACGTCCCACATCATTACAAGGCAACACACAGTTCTTATGGGAATGGTTGAGTTTTTTTTTTTTTTTTTCGATCGCACATTTTCCAAAATCCATCCATCCAAACTCTTTTCTCATTCGGACTCCAACACCTGAAAAACACTGTAGATCTGCAGCATGTTTTTCCATTTCTAACACACTGCTTTCAAAATGGTTACAAAAAATATTCAAAACAGAATGAAATATATAAATATCTAGTAAATCTTAGAATATTTACAGTAAAATGAAATAATCATTCCAGACACAGCTGGTTGCATTTTCAGTTGAAAGTCTACCCAGGTGTCGTGTTTCATTACCAAACAGACAAAAGAGGATGATGGTACACAATAACATAACAGTGATGTCATTATATTTCCTTTTTTTGCTAATTATGATTTGACAATTATAAAGAGTTAAATATATATATATATATATATATATTAAACCAGTTGTTTTTCACAAGAAAATTGCTATATGCAAAAATGAAATGACTATATTTAAAGATAAAATTACTTATTTTTATTTTTTATATTTATACTTACTACTTAATTATATTAATGATAAAACTGACAGGAAAGAGATGCCACTGAAGGGAACTGCTGCATTTCTGGTTCAGTCTTCTTACATATACTTTAGTACAGTGTACTCTTAAAAGGCTTTATTTCATTATAATACTGATTTTTGAGGTAGGGATTTAACTATATCCTTTATCAGAGTGGCTTTATATCCGCCCTCGCCTCACACCGATTCATTTTGAAGGAGCAAAGGCCAATAGGAAGACTTCTACTTTGCTGATGCGCCAGTGGTTGAACTTTATCAGTCAGTCATTCAGTCACTGACACAATTTGTAGGGCTGGTCCAGCCGAAAATGTTAGCTGACAGAAACGGTGATCAGCTCAGTCTGTACAGTCGGCTTACATTCCTCTAGATAACTCAGTTTAATGACTTTATTATAATTGCATTACTCTTCAGCCCCTGACCCTCTGTCATCTGATTAGAACTGTAATCCTGTGGCTGATCTGACTCATCTGTAATTTTAGGTAGAAAAAATTAATTAAGAAAACAGTGAAGCATCTGATCTCGAGCTGTGTGTGTGTGTGTGTGTGTGTGTGTGTGTGTGTGTGTGTGTGTGTGTGAGTGTGGAAAAAAAACGCCCTCATTAATCAAGTGTGTCTCAGTAAGACAGGACAAGACACTCCCCTTTTTGACCACTGAGGGTCAGAAGTGAGTTAGGGTTGGTGCTTGTCAATTGATGAGATATCATTGGCTGGGAAGAGTTAATCAGAATGTAATTGTGATTGTCTATTATTAGCTGATACAATATATGAGTCATCAGCTACTTCTTCTATATTATACAAACAAATGATAAAATAACCTTAATTATAGCATTACTAATAATTAATAAACATCATTAATCATTATTACATTGTTTGTTAACAGTGAAATAATTACTAACTAAAGTTTAATTAGATATCAATTAAGAATTTTTAAATGATGGTTATTATAAAGTATTATCTAGAGACCTCTGCCTCAACATCACCATGAACTTTGATTTTTCTTTTGAACTCTGTGGAGAATCAAGCTGTTGTAGAAATGATGTGAATCAAGCACAAGTCAACTAAAAGAGTTCCATGAAACAGTCCATCATTTAAATTTCTAACATCCAAAACAAGCTGTGAAGTAAATATTTTGTTTTCTGACAGATATTTGAGGATGAAAGCTGTCAGTTCATAGTTTTCTCATTAAAGGAGCTTGATGCTGGAGGCAGTCATTAAAACACACAGTGATGCAGGTTTAAATTATTATTTCATTTATGTAGTTGTCTTTCAACAATTCAAAAATGCTTTTACATATTTCCATAAATCAGACAAACTGGATTTTTGCTCTTTGTACAAAAAACGTTGCAGCTCACTTCACTGCTCAGCTCAGATAGTACAGAGAATCTGATACAGTCTGTAAAATGACTGTGTATGAAGAGCTGGTAGAGGGACTTACAAGTGATACAATATTAACAAGTAATAAAACTTTACAATAAAAGGATGACATGCATAAATATTGGGACGTCACATCATAGAAGATTTTTAGTGCAATATACAGAAGATTAAAAAACGTAAATGGTTAATTTCAGTCACACAAGCTGCTCTACGTCCACATTTTGTTGAGTTGTTTGTTGTATAACATGTTTTATTTACTGTCGCCACACCGACATATGAGACGCTCATCTATACAACTGAAGCACAGCCTGCGTCCAAACAATAGAAACAGGTATGTGATGGCCTGCAGCTAGCAGTGCCTTGTACTACAAACACTACAAAAAGTGACATGGCATTTTTTATTAAAGTGCCATAATAGACACCCCACCCCCACCCCCAACCCCTTAATGCTGACTCATTAAGTGTCTGCTGATGAAAAGCTGCGGTTCATAACCCCTGAATATCATGGTGGACTTCAAGGAAAACTGTTTATTATTTGTTTATTATGAATTGAATTTGATTTTTTCAGTTCTGACCATCTGTGGTGTTATTCTTACTACTCAGTATTATTACCACTCAAACTGTGCGCCTTAAACATCCATTACACCTCGATTCCACTGGGCATGTTGTGCCTGTGACACAGTTTTGATCTGTCTTCTATAGAGCTTCATGTCCCACCAGCAGTGTTTCAGGAGCAGAATGTTTTACCTGCTTGATTTTGTTGACTTGCTCAGATCAGATTTTGCTGATTTGGCAATTCTTCCTTGATTTTTGCGCTTTTCTGTCTATTTTTACAATCGGGAGCCTGCACTGAGTCTTTTATTTTGAAAATTGATCTTTATGCGATTCCTGTGACTTTCTGCCCGCACTGATCTGTGCAGCTTAGAGTGTCATCCGTCAAAAACAGACTCGGTGGATGTTCTCCACTGAGCAGAGTGGAGAGCCACTTTTGTGACATGCTGAGGTGCCTCTGGTGGAGCCACAGGTTTAGTCTAGAATGGCTGTGATCAGCTCCAGGGGCTGCAGTCAAACAGTCAGAAGCTGTTAAAGCAGTTAGCTTCCTAGCTATGTAGAAGATGGTGTCATTCTTAATCCCGCCATGGTTTTTTACCCAAATGATCCATTTTTAGTGAGGTCTTCATGTTCTGAGATCTTGACAGTCACCTTGATGAGTGCACTGTTACTAAAGTTTTTCTCATTTGCTTTGGCTCAATTCTCAAATGAGAATTATGTTTTTCAAAGCAGTGAGCACAAATCTCTGAACAATTACTTTGTTGTTCACATCATACTTTCTCATTCATTCAAGCAAAGTGCACGTCTTTGCACATGTGTGCAGAAGAGTCAGTACATTTGTCTATAATTTGCACAATAACCACTTTCACTGATCAAAACTGATGAGCTGATTCTCTGTGAAACAGTCAGACAAATTCTAAACATTCTTTCATCATATGAGCTGTCACATGCAAAATGATACATTCACTTATCAATACCTGTCAAACAGACGTGTATATTCCATAAATATCCACAAAATGTTACGTTTCTAAGTTGGCAAATGACCTCCCAGGTGACATTCATGAACTACAAATCACATGGATGTCATTTTGTAACCAGGTAACCAGGGGTAACCAGGGGTGCGGTTGAGGGAAAACACAAGTAGACTGATCACCTCTTTGAAATGAGGTTGAGATTTTATTTGTCTATTTTCAGATCAACTGGATCAGTTCTAGAAACTACAGTTCTACCTTTTGCAAACATGCAATGTCCCATTAAACAGTTGTGATAATTGCACTTACAGTTTAGAGAGTGTTAAGACTGTTTCGAAAAATAAGACAAAAAGATTGAGATAATCTGTATTACCTCCACCAAGGAGATTATGTTTTAGGTGGCGTTTGCTTGTCTGTTTGTCTGTTTGTCCACAGGAATACAGAAAAACTACTGGCCTGATTTTCATGAAACTTAGTGGACGGGTGTAGCATGGGCCAAGGAAGAACCCATGAAATGTTGGAATGGGTCTGAATTGTAGGTTGGATTTTTTTTCATTTTTGTTAACATTGTGAGATAGTGAATTTGTCCTTGGCCTAGGTCTGCAACTGCCCTTCAGGTTACTGATGAAAACAACGGCTAGAACTACAAAAATAAAAGCCAAGTTGTTGGGAAGCAGAGTTTTCCCATACTTTTCTTGCACAGAGAGCTTGTTTTGATAGGTTATTAAAACATAATTCTGATTCATTACAATTTAGGTCTCATAGTCAGCAGTTTGTCCATCAGTCCTAACAGTTATGACAGTATTGTGCTCAGATCTGGGAACATAAATCTGTACAAACAAATTAACTAACAGTTCATTTTGATTATTGAAACCATGTTATTTGGATGTCAAACTGAAAATGAGAGCACCTTAAATGTTGATAATAATCCCTCATTGAGCATGAATACTCATACTCGTGTGTGTGTGTGTGTGTGTGTGTGTGTGTGTGTGTGTACAACAGTACAGTACATGTAGCAGGGATAGTTTTTTTAACAGGTTTGTTTCCAACTTGTCAGATGGTCCCAGATCTCAACTTATTGGCAAATACAATGTTATTAGTACTGATAAGAAGAACTGCCAAACCTGTGGAAGTGCGACCAAACTTAACTGGAACTTTCCTTTAATGATAACAGACTGAAGCAGTGTGATCCAAGTAAAAAGTTGCTGAGTGCAGCTGAGGTGGTGTTTGGTCAATGTGTGCACATCAGAACAGCAGAACGGAGCAGAGGAAGTACTGGATGGATGGTTTTTCAGTCCAAGTGAGAACCTGATGCTCAGTTAAGAAGAACAGCTGTCGAACTCCAATGAAGCATGTTCAACACCACCATATCCGTTCATCTTCTTCAGTTTCAGCTGGTCTGCGTGGATCAGGCCCTGGGTCTCCAGGACCGCCTCCTTCTTAGAGAACATCCGGCTGATCTCCATGAAGGTCTTGTTTTTGGTCTCTGGGATCACGGCGTAGACGTAGAAGGCCACGGATAGACAGATGCTGGCAAACACCAAGTAGCAGTATGACCCTGCTGACATCTGATGGTCAGATGCGGCAGGTGGACGGACGATCATTGGGAGGATGGAGAAATGAAGATGGAAAATTAAGATTACAACCAACTAACACCATGCTTGTTCTCTAGAACTCATATCAGTCTGCAAATAGTCATGACACAAGTAATGGAAGGGTGAAGAATTCCTCCTGTTCTAGGTTAACAGAGAGTGGACATGATGCAGCGTGAGGTTAGATCAACAACCAAACATCATGCCAACCTTTCTGATTTTCCCAGAAAATTCATGGCTTTCATTGCCTTCTTCCATTTTTTACCTCTACAGCTCTGAAAGTCTACCATTTTAACCTGGAAAACAAAACAATACAATACTAATTCTTCATAATGTATCTATGGCTTACGTCTGCTATGATTTGCAAAACTCACATGAGATTTGTACACATTGTTTGGGTTAAAATCATCACTCACGCAGGTCTGGGGTTTCCTTCTAGACACAACTATGAGTGGAGAGTACTAAGAGAAAGAAAGCAAATTTAAGACATCCTGGAAAAAAGCCAATTCAAAAAGTTTTAAAGGGAAAGAGCACTAATGCACCCTTAGAAAAAAATGTTAGATATCAATAAACATGTTGAGGTCCCATAATGTTTTCCAGGTGGTAAGTGTGAGTTATAGGTCATCTGCTGGTGTCTGTTTGCCTAAAAAATGTGTATGTATTTGTGTACATACTTCTCTGGTTTCCAATCCTCCCTATTTTTGAGGTCTCAAGGACGGCAAGTATGATCCAAGTTGTAATCATCAGTCATGGGAAATGCTCAATATATCCAACTTAAAGAGTCATAATATTAAAAAGCCTGATCATCCCTCATGTTGGTAACATTTAGGATAGAGAAAAACACCATAGTGTATAGTTTTCACCTGTAAGAAGGGGAAGACGAAGCCCACAGTGAAGTTGGACAGCCAGTTGAGTGATCCTCCTACGATATAGGCCGCTGGGCGGTGGGACTGTTTGAACAGCTCTGCTGTAATCAGGAAGGGAACCCCCGCTGGAACCAGATCGATGCAAAGGATATAAAGACATCAATACAAATCATACACATGCTGTTTGTGCTGAGTTCATTGAAAGAGGCATGTGAGTAATTTCGGTTTGGACTTTGATGAAGTGAGACTGTTTGTAAGAGACAGATTAAACAAGAACAGACACAGTGTGCTCAGCAGAGGCTGAGACATCCTAACTGTCCCTCGTACGGATGAAGCTCCAAAAACTCTTGATCCTACATTTGCCACAATGTAACTCATTACAGCCACATCTTTCAAAGTCAACACCTCCCATATGTTAGAAATGTATCGTCTCCCATGACAAACTGGGATAACCCTGCTGACATCACTATGACAACATCAAAGCTATTTTCCCATAGAAGTGCAGAAGTTATGATCCCTGTGTTTTCACATGCTGACTAGTATTCACTATGATGAGTAGTACTAAATACCTTTGAGGTACTGACAGAAATAACCCAAGACCAAGTCGCATTCAAACTTGTTCAGTCAAAAGATACATGCATTCAATCCTATTTGTACCCAGATCTAAAGAAAATTACTATTTGTTGGGTTTTGCATCACAGTCAAAATGTGACGTATGAATAGCCCACTACTGCAGCAGCCACAACAGGGTTGGTGGTTTTACAAAAAAAGGTATCAAATTAAGTACTCTATTGGTATCTGAATCACTTTAAGGACACTAGTATTTGTACTGGTTTCATAGTATTTAAAAAAAAATACCCAGGCCTAATATTGAGTAAACTGATCTTATGTGTAATCTCAATAGTCTTTTTAAATCTGCACAGTAACCAAATGAAAAAAAATCATATTTGTTATCATTTGTTATGCATCTATACATACAGTATGTATGTATTTATAATTATGCAACCTAGTATCACACCAAAGCGTGTAATAGATCCATCAGTCAACTCTGTTTTGCCTCAACAACGTGTGAATTGTCACTTTCATTCCTCTTTTAAGTTAGAAATAATACACAAAATCTGGTCAGACTTTCAAAATAAAGTTTGCTGAGAAACATTTCAGGTGACGATCAGAGTTTGAGAAGGTTTTAGCATCAAAGGTACTTGGTTAGGTTTAGGATACGATGATTTGGGTTGAAATTTAGAAGTGATTTTTGACAGTGATCTGACTTTTGAGAAGCAGTTAAAGAAAGTTGTGCAGTCTTGCTTCTTCCAACTCAGAAATGTATCTAAAATCAAATCATTTCTGTCTTGTGCTGATGTATAGACGGTAATTCATGCTTTTATTTAAAGATACTACAGTGAGTTTTTAACTGGTTATGAAACAGTCTCAATTTAAAACTGATGACTTCATATAACCTACACAAGTTAACAAGACCATCAGCGAGAGGATTGGCTCATTCTCTACAGTTACTCTTAACGTCTGCCACCGGGTCAGATGACTGTGTCTGGGTTTACATTTTGACTGGAGAAGTTACAGTTAGTGGTACGTTAGCCAGTTAAAAAGGAGCAGGAGATTTTATTTAGATAATTTTATTTTTGATGTTATATATTGCATTTATTATAGTGGAAACACTGGCACTTGTGTACAAAGTGACCTCCAAATCAACAAAACATAAAGGTTCTGTGTAGTAGCTTTAATTTCATTTAAACTATTGCAATGTGTTCTATACCTGCTGCAGTCAAAAATCAATCTCAAGTCTCCAGCTTGTTCAGAGTGCTGCAGCCTGAATTTTGACAGGCACTAAAAGAATTAAGTCACACCACTCCAGTCTTAGCACATCTGCACTGACATAGTGGATGGGCAGATCTATTACAGGCTTTGCTGTGAGACTGGGCTCAACTATAATACACATAGTTACACTATAAATTATAAATTACACCACAACAGAGCTTGTGCCTGTGGTCATATTCTGTACAGGTTGATAGTATTAGTTGTGGAATGTTAATTAAACATTATTTTATGTCTCTGCAGCACTTATCAAAAATGCCTTTTTGTAAGATTGAACATCATGTTGCCTCATATGAGGAACTGTTCTTGAGCCATGTGATGGTAGAAGAAGAGTTTTCATACTTTAATTTTAAGCAGTACATTTTGTTTCCACAAATCCTTTTATAAAAAGAAAGTAAAGGAGATGACTCCTAACAAGATATATCTGGGCAGGCATGCAAGATTTTCCTTATATGTAAAATATTATTTATGCTCATGATTTGATTATTTATGTTCATTCATCATCTTTCTCACCAATAATAAAAGGCTAATTAGAGATAAAACAGAATGAGCCGATTGGCTGAGAGCCAGGCCAGCATGTGGACGGGAGGGTCATATATCAAAGAATGCATATTACTAATATTTTATTATTATAGTCTATCATTAAACCTGCATTATTTGTCTCTCTTATACATAGAACATGGGTTTGTCACAACATGCATAATTGCAGAGAGAAAAATAAATAGGCATATTTATCACTTAATGTAAGATGGTGTGGAGAGCAGAGGCAGGTTAAAAAAATAACACAACATCACTTACATTTTTAAGTTTAGAGTGATATGGCTATTTAAAATTGTAAATATTGTTAATCAACTATCAAGATTTTACTATATGAAGCTTAATGGCTTGAAATGGTCTAAGTGTGACAATCTTAGACCCTTCAAAATGTTACAGTCTGACCTGCAGAGGGAGCCATTTAATAAGAGAAAGAACCTCTACAGACTAACCAAGTCAGTACTGTTTATCACCTGGACAGTGGACAGGTCAAACAGAAAGATAAAAATAAAACCATCCCTTGTCATTTGCAGATTACTTACACATATATCCTCTCTTCTGTCTTGTGGTATCTTTTCATGCAGTTAGTATTGGTTCTATTTGCCTACATTTGAAGGTGTCTGTCTCAGACATGTCTGCCTCAACTACAATATAATGAAGAACAACTGAAATAACTTATTTACATTTGAAAAGGCAGAATCAGTGTCCTGATTACTTTGGATCTTCCACAGACACACATTGTGGAGAGTCTATGTTGGAGCTAAAATGATATGACAATTAATTGATTACTGAATTCACAGGAAATTAAAGTTTAACAATGTCTTGTTTACAGTATGGGAGGATATAAGTAGTGTGTAGTCCAAACCTCAACATTGTTAAGAATAAATTAAAATGAGTAAAGTAATTAATTTACCAGCACTTGGCAGATAAAAGGTTAATGTTAGACATTGTGTGTAGAAATACAGGCGATTCCTGTGCTGCACAGCTTGAATTAGGTCTTCATCAGCACAAGGAGTGAACAAGAAAATATGTTGTTTTTTTCTACTTTGTCTGATCCATTCATTTAACATACAGTATAGAGGTACTTGCCTGGACCGATACAGAAGCCAGCGATGATGCCGACCACACAGCAGACACTGATGTAGCGCATGAACGATAAGTGAGTCTGCAGGGAGAAGAAACAGCACAACATGAAGATGAGTCAGTCTGATCACATTTAGTTATTTTCTCTGATCGGAATCAGTGCAAGCTGGGACAATACATCTTTTTCACAACAGATGTATTGATATGAAATAGTATGATAAGCACAGGTGTTACCAATGATACTAATTAAGGTCCTGTTCCATTTAGTGTAGCAGAGCCTTCCCAGTGAGCCAACATGCACAAAAGCAGCACCCAGACTCTGTTTCACCCGAATGGAACGGGACCTTAATTAGCATCACTGACTCGTGCTTACACTATTTCATTTTGAAAAGTTAATGTTTTAAGTATGAAAAAGTCATCACACACAGCTGTGAGGGCAGCAGAATGTTCTTGTTAACCAGAAATGTAATGGGTGCAAATGACCATATGTCATTTTTTCAGATTCAGAGTCATGATGCCACTTTGGATTGCTGAGATGACAGCTTACTTGCTGTCTCTTTTGCCATTTACTCACATCTCCCTGTACTGGAAAGGTGTGGATTACAAGACTTCAAGAGAACACACACACACACACACACACACACACACACACCTGCCAAATGAGGGCTAATGTGATTCCAGCGCTGCAGATGCCCATCACAGTAAAACCCCCGATCATGAGAGGCCTCCTGCCCAGCTTCTCTATGGTAAAACACTGCAGGAGGAGACACACAGCTCATGTCAGACACTGTTACATTAATACACACTACAGATGCAAGAACATGCACCTCAGTGAGCTTTAATGTATCTGGTTTGACTCATTCTTAGGCAAATAAACTTTTTTGCTTTCTTACTGAGAGTGAAACGAGAAGACAGATATTAATCTCATGTCTCTGTGTTAAAGGTGCAGTGTGTCAGATTTATTGGGGGGATTAATTAGCAGAATGTAGCATAAAGGGAACATGTAAGTATGTTTTCATTAGTGTAAAATCATGGACAAAGATTTGGTTTTTCATGTTTTTGTGAATTTTGCTGCCACCATATAGGTTCTCCACCATGCTTGGAAAGGTGAGGTATTTGCAATCTGCAAGCCCACCACTAGATGCCACTAAATCCCACAGACTGGTCCTTTAAATACAGAGCTGTCATTTTTACATTTTTGTTTGTGTATGCATAAAAAATAGATAGTGTGTATTAATTTGTGAGCTTAAGAGGTGTTAGTAGGTGTATTTTTATACCTTGGATACAACCAGGCGAGCAGTTTCCATCTGCTCCCAGTCTTTAAGCTAAGCTAAGATAACCATGTCCTGACTCAAGCTCTGTAACACACAGACATGAGGTTGATATCCATCTTGTTGTCTTATTTCATCTCAATCAATCAATTATAAACAACAATAATAAAAAAAAATAACATCATCAGCCACAGTTCAATTCCAGTTTACTAATTTGCAACTTTACCCCAATAAGTCCAGCGATGATCTCTATGATCCCTGTTCCTGCTGTGGTGTACTGGATCTCTGGTGCTGGGATCCCTGCGTTCTCAAAGATGTTATTGGTGTAAAACCAGATCTGTGAGAGAAAAGATTAAAAGTCATCACGAATTATCAGTGAGGTCAAACCCAATCAATCGGTCTTGATGATGAGAATACAAACATTAATTTGATAGGCAACTTTTTTGGTCTGTCTGCCATGTTATGATGTCATGACATGTTGGGGACTATTACCTAACTTTGTAGCTTCTGTGGCCTCAAAGAATACATGATTCTATCCCATCACTTCCTCCCACTGTACAAAAATGAAGCCAAAATATCCTGCGTATGAACACTGACATCTTGTTCTGGTGACGTCATTTGAAACCTGCACAGCAGTGATCAGCGTTGGAGCTGCGCTTTCAAGGTCCTGCCCATTTAGCTATCTGACTCAAACACGAGCAGAGCTCAGCTGTCAATCATGATGTGAAACACCCTTTTTATAGCATCAGATAACTAATTAAAACCAAACTGATCATAAAAACAAACTGCTGAACATGGATCCTCATGATAAGAACTAACTTAAATGGCAGAAACCATATGAGAAAAAGATTAGTAGATGTTTATGATCGCTGCTGCAGCCAGCCACTAGGGGGTGATCCAGATGTTTAACTTTCACTTTCGGGGAGCTGTCATATCATCCATCTTTATGTTCATGACGCACTGACAGTTTGTTAATCCTGTGGACTTTCCCTCAGAAGAAACTTGTTTTTTTTTGTTTTTTTTTTGTTTTTTTTCAATTTAATTATTTTAAAGTTTAATTTAATAAAAATGTGCTGTATTACTTGTAAATTGCTGACAATCTTGGAGTGAAATAACTGCATTGTAAATATTATCCCAATAATCATCCACAGATACAGTAAATGTTTTGTTTGCAGGGGAACCACAAACAGTCTCTATCACATCATATTGTTCACTGCAGAAGGAACAGATACCTGCTGCCTCTTTAATCTCCATGGCCAGCATTGATGCTGAAATTGGGATAAAAAATTTTTTTTGGTGTGATCATGTCAGCTAGTTGAAAAATGTGGACTATAAGGAAACAGAATGGGAAAGAAAAGGAAAGAGGTTTGCGTGATTTCAGAGAGGTTAACCAAAAGGTTACCACAGTATTACAGGAGAAAGCTGCTCTGAGCTGTTGACCTACTCTGAAGCTGGCTGAACAAGATTGCAGTGTGCTGCTGGATTGGCATCGTCCTACGCACATGGACAACCAGATACAAACCCACAGTACTCGAGGAAATAAAACCTCAGTGCCTCAGTTTGTCAACCCGCCCACCTCTATTTTAAGTTTAAGTGAGTTTAACAGATAAAACATGAGACAAAATGCACATGTGAGTTTTCAACCTTCTGCAAACATCAAGTGACATCCTAATCATCCAGGTGGCGAGCAATGATGTCAGCCACACCATGTGTTTTTTGATATGACTGTTGGGGGGATGAACATCAGACATGCTCCAGATCAGAAACATACCAACTTTAATCTCTGGCCACCACCCAAGGAAGTTACATTTAAGGATTGAAATAATCAGTTGAATTTAAATGTAATTATAACATCTTTCAATTATTCTTTTCTTTGTCATAATTACTATGGCTATCAGAGTATGCTGCCTAACAGCAAATGTAGATATGGGTTGTAATAAACTGCTTGTAAAACCAAAAAAAAAACAAAAACAAAAAAAAACCTCATCAAGCCTCTGCAGAGGCCTGATAACATATTCATAACAAATTTCTAAACTTGCTCAAAAAATCACAACTTTAAACAATGACAAAAATGTGTTTAAAAGCCTTCAAAATCTTCTGGGTCCTTCTAAATCTTCTAAAAATAACAATACCTTTGATATAAATGAAAATGTTGGCTCTTTAAAGTTGTGTCCAAGATTTCCATCAACTCTTTCAGATTTTTTCTTTTTACAAAAACATGATTTAATCAGGCATACAAAGGGTTAGCTATACTCTTTGAACCCCTGTCTCATTTCTTGGTTTAAAAAGGCGGGAATACTGCTCAAGCACTAGTAAACTTTAATTCATTGATAAAATATTGCTATCAGATGTGTCTCAACCATAACACATATACTCTGTATTTCTTCTAAATCAAAGCTAAATAAGAATTATGGTTTAAAAATGTGTATTTTGATTAACATTAACAGAACTCTGAGGAATTTTAAAAAGTAAAATAGCTGTTCACTATGACTATGTTGTGAAATGAAAAAAAAAAAGACTTTTTGACACAAAAACATTTGTCAGCTCCATAAGACTTGAGCCACACTGCATATGACATAGCTACAGTTTAACACAGGACATAACTAACTAGTCACAAGTCACCTTTTGGCTGAAAAGCAGCAGTAAAACATTTCTCCCCATAACGTGACATATGCCTCGAAGAAGAAAACACAATGGTGTAAAAAATAAATGAGGAGGGAGGCAGACATTTAGGACTTGCGGGCTGCACAGGTGGTACAACATCACCACAGAGAGACTGCACACATTTACTCACATTCAATTCTATTCAATTTGAGGCTTTAGGGGGAGCAGGACAGGACAGGAGGTGTATTAACTGGAGACAGCAGACGGTGATGATGGTTAGAGGACCAGGTAGACATGTACACACACACACACACACACACACACACACACACACACACACACACACACACACACACACACAGAGTCCTGCAGTGTGCCAGGAACTGTGCCAAGGCTCGCCAACTGTCACATGCACTTACGACTAAATATCACCTCAAGCATCTGCCACATCACAGTAACCATTACTATCATCATCATCATCATCATCATCATCATCATCATCACCACATCAGTGTACTCAGGAACATCATCGACACAATCATAATTATTGTTTGTCACTGTCATCAGTGTTAATAATATCATCTCCACCACAGTCATTATCAACATGAGGGATGAATGTCAGCAGCATCATCATGAACTATAACCACCACAATCACTGTCGTCTTCGTCATCATCACCATCATTACTGTACTCACTATCATCATTGTTGTTGTTGTCATTAACAAACACAGTAAACAATCTTCATCACCATCACAATCTCTGTTAACACTGTCGTCATGGTCACCGAAATCACCTTCATCCTCATGATCATTCAATTACTGCAATTATTATGATGATAAATAGATATTATCATCCTCAATCTCTTAATTAGTTGTTTTCCTCACCAACATCATTTTCATCACCATCATGGTCATCACATCACCATCACCACTTTTTCTCCTCCACATCATCATCATCACCATCATTATCATCATCATAATGACCATCTTCATCATCGTGATCATCACCATTATTAACATCATCATCATCATCATCATCATAATCCTGCATCATCATTATGGCCATCATCACCACCCTGACCATCATTGTCATCGTCAGCTTCATCACTGTGATCATCATCATCTTTATCATCATGACCATCAACATCAGCATCATCATCATCACCATCCTGACCATCATCTTCATCATCATGATCGTCACCATCATCATCATTCGATTGTAATCATCATGATTATAATCATCGTCATCAACATCATCATAATCATCATCATCATCATCATCATCATAGTTGTCATTGTCAGGTACAGTAATCATCTTACTGGTCACCTCTGTTATGACCATCCTCATTATTATGGTCACCAATATCACCTTCATCCTCATCACTGTCATCATCATCATTGATTGATTCATTTTCATTTTCATGATTTCGTTAAACTGTCATACATCATCCTTCCCACTGTAGTACTGCTGCTTTCATCATTATCACATCACAGTAACCCTCCTCATCCTCAGTGCTGCTCTCAGTATGTGCATGTTTCAGCACTGCTCCACTTTGTTTAGGTAGAGCTAATTAGCAGCTAAAAATACAGCCTGGAGAAGGGTGTGCTAATGAGTTCAGCCCCGGTGCTTACAGTGTGCACTTTCTGGCCCGGCCGCCCCGGTAATCATTTGAATAATTAATGAATCTCCGGGGCAACATTCAGGGGGAGAATTTGGCTAATCGTATCGGTAGAAAAATGATGACATCGGCTTTTGGCTTTATTCACGAGACCACGCGAGGCTTATAAAACAATGAGGGATCATTTAGGCTCATTTTCATCTCAGTGTCTTTGTCTAATAAGCTAGATCAATCAGATGAGGGAGCTGTAGGAACAGGGGGAGTGGTTGAGATGGAGATAAAAAAATTTAGTGAGGGGGATAAAGACAAAACCAACTCAAACCATCTGATGCGGTTTCATCAGGAGTTTGTGCCAGTTTGTGCTGCTTGTCACTGTAGCCTAAAGACTCAATTTACCAGACACCATTTGGCAGCCGACAGCTGATGGTAAGCAAGCAAGGGGGGGTAGAGACAAAACTTGTTTGTTGATATGGTTTTAAAGCAAACACCTGCTCAACCTTGCAATTCCCTCTGGGAGATAACATGACTTTATATAACTGAGGTGTTTTGGCCCCATTGTCAAGGTTCAAGGTTCATTTTTTTAACCTTTCTACAACACAGAGGTGCACCACAAAATTCAAGATGTAGCTCCATTATACTACACAGGCAACAAGCAGCAGTCTCACAGCCTGAGGGAAGAAGTTACTCTTTAGTCTGGAAGTACAGCAGTGGATACTTCTGTATGTCTTGCCAGATGGCAGCAGGGTGAAGAGACTGTGGTTGGGGTAGATGTTGTCTTTTAGTATCTTTTGGAATCTTCACTAATCAGACATATGAATTGTGTACAATAGTACTTGTGTTGTATGTTTTATGTAAATGTATCTTTGTTCTGGAGGCATGTGTGATACACTATGGCAGCCATTCCAAAACTTAAGAATGCCGAGGAAAATCGGAGAATTTTCTGTGGTCCACCCAGACCTTTAATCAGAACTTGGATCAACACACAAGACTAAGAACCTATAGATTTCATATTTCATAAACAGAACAATTAACTTATGTGAACATGGGCACATAGCAAGGTAGTGATAATTGATCCCCATACATTTAACAATCTGTAAACTTGTATATTGTTCCATTTGAACTCTTACAATGATGAGTTAGTCTTGAACTATGATTCTGCCACTGTCAAGATATAAGACATTCTGGTGTTAATATGAGGGGTCACCCAATATTGTGTAAAGCCAGATAAAATAGGTCACGTAAATGAAAAACCACACTTAGGTTGAATCCCACAGCTTTGTTTTATTAGTTCTGGTTACATTTTTTGAATGTTACTATTTAATGCTATATATTTTATAGTAATTTTATAGTAACAAAACTGAAAATTAAAACTTTTTGTTTTATGGGTTAGGCACGGGCCACCTGCAGTACCTTCATGGCCCACCAGGGGGCTGCAGCCAACACTTTGGGCATCACTGCTGTATGGAAACAAATTTGTCTTTTAAAATTTATCTATGAAATCTGTGAGTCCTTGACTGTTTGAAACCTTGTCAGCACGGTAACAAAATATTAAACATCTTTAAAAATCACTTAGAGCCTGACTGATATATGGATTGATTGATACATCGAGACGATATTTGTGGATCACAGCTATTGGTTTTGGCTTATACAGTATCTCACAAAAGTAGGTACACCCCTCACATTTCTGCAAATATTTAATTATATCTTTTCATGGGACAACACAGAACAAATGACACTTTGATACAATGTAAAGTAGTCAGTGTACAGCTTGTATAACAGTGTAAATTTACTGTCCCCTCAAAATAACTCAATAAAATAACTGACATCACAGAGCTGGTGGATGTTAGAGACCTTGCACTCCTCCACCTTCTGTTTGAGGATTTCCCACAGATGCTCAATAGGGTTTAGGTCTGGAGACATGCTTGGCCAGTCCATCACCTTTACACTCAGCTTCTTTAGCAAGGCAGTGATTGTCTTGGAGGTGTGTTTAGGGTTGTTATCTTGTTGGAATACTGGCATGTGGCCCAGTTTCTGAAGGGAGTGAATCATACTCTGCTTCAGTATGTCACAGTACATGTTGGCATTCATGGTTCCCTCAATGAACTGTAGCTCCCCAGTGCTGGCAGCAGTCATGCAGCCTCCAACCATGATACTCTCACCACCATGCTTGACTGTAGGCAAGACACACTTGTCTTTGTACTCCTCACACTGGGTGTTGGCAATCTTCTTATAGCCTTGGCCATCTTTATGTAGAGCAACAATTCTTTTTTTCAGATCCCCAGAGAGTTCTTTGCCATGAGGTGCCATGTTGAACTTCCAGTGACCAGTATGAGAGAGTGAGAGCGATAACACCAAATTTAACAGACCTGCTCCCAATTCACACCTGAGACCCTGTAACACTAACGAGTCACATGATACTGGGGAGGGAAAATGGCTAATTGGGCCCAATTTGGACATTTTCACCTAGGGGTGTACTCACTTTTGTTGCCAGTGGTTTAGACATTAATGGCTCTGTGTTGAGTTATTTTGAGGGTACAGTAAATTTACACTGTTATACAAGCTGTACACTGACTACTTCACATTGTATCACAGTATCATTTCTTCAGTGTTGTCCCATGAAAAGATATAATGAAATATTTGCAGAAATATGAGGGGTGTACTCACTTTTGTGAGATACTGTATACTGTCCAATATGTGCTAATATGAAAACATTCTAATTTTAACAGAATGTAATGCAGATTGTGTTTATTTGTTAGCCTTATAGACTGTAGTTTAGATATATTTTATCTTTAAGTTAGTATAGTATAATATAATGTTAGTATAAAAGTATAATAATATTTGGCTCTATTTGTGTGTGTGTGTGTGTGTGTGTGTGTGTGTGTGTGCGTGTTTTATTTATTTGTAACTATTAAAAATATGAAAGTTTACTGTTTCAGTGCTGTGATATTATTATTGACAATAACGTTTATTGTTATCCTGCCTCCATTACATATCTTTATCACCACTATATTCAGCATAAAGAATACTGGCCAATATATCGATATCAGGATTTTTTTACCCTCTAACATTAACATCATCACTCCCACAAATCCAATAGCTGTCTGACCCTAATATCAGTTAACATCCTTAAATTGCCAACATTCCTGAACTTGTTCAGGACTTCTAAAGAAACTTGAGGACTCGGGACTGGTTGGTCTTATTTGGGATTTGTCTTGGACTGATCAGTCTTCACTTAAGATTTCATAGACACTTGTAGCTTGCTAAACAATGACTTTGTCCTGCCTCTAACAGATGGATGGTTTGAGGAGCGGAGCAGCCATCCCACTGAGTCACATTGCTGGTCACATAGTTCTCAAAACACGCTGTCACTTATCTGGCATCTGTTCAGCCTGCTGTAATGAAATTACCTGCTAAAAATACTCTAGACATTGTTTAGTCAAATATTTTCTATGGATCAAATATTGTGTGTCATGTGAAAGAGGTCGCTCATAGTGACAAACCGACCGATAATTATCCCCGACTCTGCAGGTCTCCTCAGCTCTACAGAGGTTTTTAGCCTATTTTAGCCTATTTTTATTTTTTTTGGTTTTTTCTGGCCAACAAATTACACACAAAGACAAGCAGCTGTTCTGTTTTCAGTGAGAAAGAAGCACTGCATGCCCGGCACCACACACCAGACAAACAGCAACTATCTGGTGAACATATGGAGCACAGAGTGCTGCAGGGATGACTTATTTTTGTGAGCCAACAAAAAGCCAAACAAAAGGCAAAGGGATTTTTCCACTGGATTTTGGATTCATGCAGAAAATTAACTCTGTGGTAAACAAAAGTTTATGATACTCACATATTTTGTTCACACAATCTTCACAAATGATCACCACATCTATGATTTTTGAAGCATGAATCCAATTGGCAGAAGTAAGTGTGGGTATTAAAACAATAGCAAAATCTATTGGCGATAGACATGTCATCACTAACAACAAGAAGATGGTTTAATAAAATGTCCGATAGTTTTAAATCTTAATAGCTGAAAAGTCTTAAAGTTTTAAGTCTTAAATGCACTAAATTCAAACCCTCCATGAAAGCACATGACATATACACCCCAGCTCATAGACAGCCTATCATATCCCATAATAACGCAGCATGCTACGAGTGACATACCAACAGCCAATCATTTAACAGACAGAGTTATTTTTATGTTTTAGGACACTATCCTGCAGCACTCTATTTAGCAGGTAAAGAGTCAGATATTTCCCCTCAGCAGTTGGTAGAGACCAAACCAGAGTTAAAAGACAGTGAATAGTGGACATAAACACATTTAAATTAATGCTGATGTTACTTTGTGTGTAACTGTTTGCTAACAACATAGCCATAATAACTTAATAAGTTCAGATGTGTCATATGTAAAATGTTGTGCTTTTCTCAGCTTTAATGTCATTATCATTTTATAATATTTCATACATCTTACATTTGCTATTTTATCTAATTATTTCAATGTACAAACAATTCTGTGCCCACTGACCCTCTTGCGACTGAAACATTGCTTGATGGGTGCGTGGACATTTAATTAGAGTTTGTCGAATGAACTCCTTGGGAGAGCACCTTAAACTCTGTTTAAAATGTTGAACATTTTACTAAATACTAGTGATAGTGTAAGAGATTTATTTTTGTGAAGATTTATTTTGTAGATTACCTTATTTTTCTCAGGTTCATTATTTAGAATTTACATATTTTAATTGATGGTAACTGAATACTGTATACAGTATACATATTGTATTGATTTCGATCTGGAACTACATAATACGGTGCACCTTGCCTATAATGGTAGTGATGATTAAGACTGGTGGAGTGATACGATTTAACAAGTGATGAGCCACTATTGTTGATAGTATTCAGTTCTCCTACGATTGATTTGGACATTAAAGTAACTGAAGTTACACAGAAGAAGCTGTCCCTATGCGCTTGCTTTACCCACATCCCTGAACTTTTGTAATTGTATAGCTCAGGGCTTAACAATAAGCCTTGCCTGGGGCTAGTAAAATACCATGTCGGGCAAGTAAAACTGGCAACTCAGTTGCCTGACCCGGCAAGTGGTAAAAAAAGAGATAAACTATTAAATGATTTTGATAATCAATCAATCAATTAAGTAATTTTTCATACATAAATAGCAGAAAATTCTGTTTTCAGCCTCTTAAATATGAAGAATTCCTGATTTCCTTCATTTCTTATCATATTAAAGAAATATCTCTGACATTTCATAGACATTGCAGCCCAAGATTAAGTCACTGTTGTTATTTAATAACTACTAATAAATAAAACAATGTGAATAGGGGCAAGGAAAAAGTGTATTTGGGCAAGTAGATTTCTGACCCACTTGTTGAGCCCTGTAGTTAAGGTTAAGAGAAACCTGCCTTACAATATTATCAAAAAAGACATGCTGACCCCCTCTTCTTCTATGTACATTAGTGTGTTGTTAAAGAGTCCTTACAGCATCGATGCCAGACAGCTGCATGCCGATGTTGATGACCACCACGCTGAGCACCTGCCGGCGGACTGAGTCATCCAGCAGCAGGTTCCATACCGACAGGGTCTCCACTGACGACAGGGAGCGCTGCTCCTCCTGCATCTCTTCAATCTCAGCCTGGATGTTACACTTGGCTCTGTACCACTTCAGGGCTGAGAGACAGGACAGGAAGCAGCGAGGTTATAGCACATCATGGAAACATACAAGACATCTGAAGCATAAATCATTACTGGTACAGTAGCTGGTGCATTTGAGGAGATTTAAATTTTATGCTTGGGAAGTCAGACAAGTCAACTAGCCAACCAAGACAACAGTAGTGTGGTTATAGAATTTGTCCTTGCTAAGTATGGTGACATCAGTCAGTCAGAGAGTCAGTCCACCAGCAGAGGTGGGGACTTAAGTAGGACTTAACTCACAAATTTGGGGACTTGCTTGACTAACATTGATAAAAAGATTCAACTTGACTTTGACTTGGCATTTATGACTCATGACTTAACTTGAAGCAGATGACTTGACAGGACTTGAAATATTACATAATGAAATATTTGCATTTTTCTCTGAGAACTTCTGTTTTCTTTTTCAAACATGATTGGGTAATTTCTAGTGCAATGTAGCCTATGCAAACCTGGCAACCTGGTAGGACACAGCAGACAGCAGAGGCCAGGAGAAACATCATGGAGGGAGCTTGTCCAAAAATAATTGTATTTAAGGATGACAATAGTATGCAGAGTCTGTGCTCAAAAATAAGTGACACAACCACCTCAACATCAACTTCATCCATCAATACGAAAGCCTCACACACAGATTCATGAATGTTTTTTTATGAGCTAACTTACTGGCTGGTCAAACATTAGCTAGGAAGCAAACATTAAGTCTCAGCTACATTCAAATTATAGACTTCAAATTGATTGTCTTTTTCATTGATGATATGTCTTCTCAATAAAATCCCAAACTATACAGGCACTAACTTGAAACTGGGGTAAGTCATCAGAATTTGGTATGACTTGACATTTGACTTGCTTGACTTACAGCAGGGACTCGACTTGACTTGCTTGATTCCCACCACAGTAACTTGGGACTTACTTGAGACTTGAGGCTGAAGACTTGTGCATGTGTAACTTACTTCCACCTCTGTCCACCTGTCATCAGCGGCTTTTAATTTGTGGTATGCCACAAGGATTAATTCTTGGTCCCATGTTATTCTTTTTCTATGCTCTGCATATAATTTGTCACACTGATATCTCTGATCATTCCATGAGTATTGACACAACTATATCTCACTTTAAATAGTAATTATTCCTGTGAAGCTGCCACAATGCAATAAAAGCATGCATGTCTCCAAAATATATTACAACTAAACTGTGACTAAACAGAAATTCTTTATCTATTAGGCCAGTTATGCACAATTACCCTGATGCAACTGGCCTATTTTCCCAACATGTTAAACCCAGTATTCTCCTCTTCCTGTAAAGGATGATGTGCAGCAGTGCCACAACACTGACCTGTGATGGTTGCGTGGACGTTGTGCTTTTCAATCAGCAGGTACCTGGGGCTCTCTGGGAACCATGGCAACAGCATCAACTGGATAAAGGTGGGTACCACCACCACTGAAAGAAAAAGGGGCCAATGCTCCTCCTGTAACAGTTACAACATGTCTCATCAGGTCAAAGGATGGCACTGATGACATATTTAGAAGCACAGTGTATAAAGATGGATGATGCATCCCCACTTCCTCCGACTGTATAGAAATGAAGCCAAAATTATGTTGCCTTGGTGATGTCCCCTTCCCCAATACTGAGTCTGATGCCCCTGTACCTGACCAACTTTAACATGAGCAGAACTCAGCTGTTAATAATGACGTGAACCTCCCTACTATAGCATCAAATAACTAATTAAAACTGATGAGAAAAATTAATACTTGAACAATCAGCAGTTTAACAGCTACAGGTAATGCTTCAATTTCCAGGTTCCATAATTTCATGGCAAATAGGTGGTAATTACCGTGTAATATATGTGAGATTTCTTAGAAATTACCTACAGATTTCATGGTTAATTATGTGATAAGTAGCAAATACCATTTCCATGTAGAAGGTGGAATTACCCAGTAATGTGTTTGAAATAGCTCACACATCACCCCCAGATTTCATGGTAAAGTATATGATAATTCAGAAGTGTTTTTTTATGCAAGTAGGTGGTAATTCCCATTTCACACATTTGAACTTTCTTTGAAACAGATTCCAAATTTAATATGTTACTTGGTAATTAGCACCCACTACATGAAAACGGTACTTGTAAAGGAACACGTAATTAATTTCTAAGAAATTTCAAATATATTACTTGGTAATTACCACCGATTTACCATGAAATTATGGGACCTGGAAATTTAAGAGTTACCAAACTACCTAAAATAACAGAAAAAATCTTTGGGAGAAATTTATTTGATGAGTACTTGCTGGTTTTAGTTTGTGTAGCTTGGTGTCTCTTCTGCTGACATGGAGGGGGTGAGGTTTATGACCTGCACTACAGGTGATTTATACAATCAATAATTAGAATACATATCATAATAATACCAATGTAATGCAATTTTATTAAAAAAGAATCAGAATGTTATATGATGGATATACTGTATTGTGGTTGATGAAATTTATTGTGCAGTTAAAGACTACACTAGTTTGTCTACGGGAAGCACATTATGTGAATAAATACTAATGTATGGTGGCCACCTCAGGACATTCCAGGTCACACTTGGGTCAACTTTAATTGTCCAAATGCCAGGATTTTTAGCACACATTTAACATAAACTGTGCATCAGTACTGTTCTTTGGTCACCACGTCCTTGTCTTTTGCATTAATAGTTGATGTTTAAATGACAAAAATATACACAAAATTCCAAGTTGCAAATAATAGAGATGTGTGAGGACCTTGTGAGCTGATTTAGAGCCAAACTGTTGCTCCACACAGTAACCACACAGTCACATGAATTTTGCTACAATCCTCTGAACACCCTGGCCGTTGTTAGAAAGTGCTGTTGACTACCTTTCCTAGAAGCTCGTGCAGGCCGAGGATTTGGGCAGCGAACACTCCGGTGCCAATAAATATACTCGGCACAAGACCCAGGAAGCCTCGCAGGTTCTTTGGTGCTATCTCACCCAGGTACATTGGTACGACACTCAGAGAGATGCCTGCAGAAACAAAAGCAAAGGGGAAGATCTATGTAACAGTGCACTGATTTACTCTGATAAAATGGTATAATTCATCTGTATGTGAACAATCAAACAAAACAAGATGCCTGAAATTAATTCTGAAACAACCAGGGCAGAACATTTCACATTTTCACTCTGTGCACTCTGACATGAAATGCATGTTTTAAATTTAAGTTATTAAGTTAAAGAATATAACATGGCACCAGCCCATCCAACTGGCTGAGTTGCTGAGCTGTTTTAGTGCTAAATGGTTAGTCAGTTAACTCCATAGTTGTTCATCAGAAGATTAATTGCCAATGATTTTGTTAATCAATTAATAACATTTTCATCTATTCAGCAACAATGTCAAATCTTTGCTGGTCTCATCATTCCTAAATGTGAGGATTTGCTACTTGTTAATGAAATATCTTTGGCTTTTAAACTGTAGGTTGGACAAAACAAGTCATTTGAAGAACACATGACATGAGCTCTTGGAAATGTCATTGTTTTCATTTATCTGACATTTTTTAGACTAAGTGATAAATCAAAAGAATAATGCAGATGAATTGATTAAGTGCTCAGTGTCACTGCTTAACTCTGTGTCCCTTTCTTTCATGCCATAATTTCCTCCTCAACTACCAATCTCTCTCTAGTCTTTTGTCTGCACTTGACAATGGTATGTTTTAGTACAACATCCACTGTCCACATCACTTAGTGTTCATCATATGACGTAGGACATACGGAATACAGTACAGACAGAAGTACAGTCAGATTAACATTAACCAGAGTATGAGAGAATGTGATCAAATTCCTGTTTCTATGGAGGGTTTGTATGCATGAAGAAGAGTGCATTTACATGTGCATGAGTATCCTGGTTTTGATCATATTCAGGATATGATGTTCACATGGGACATGAAAAACCTTGTTATTCATATGCTTGTATGTATGATTACAACACTATCCAGGTTTCTGATCTGTGGGTAGTTATGTGATACCAGACAATCACAGATCTTGCAGCATACTGATTGTTGATTTCTAAATACAAAACGGTTGATTGAATGGCTGCTAACAAGCCCAGACTCTTTTTTCTCCCTCTCCTCAGTAGTGAGAACACAACTTAGCCATGTCACTGCTCCAATGTGAGGGGCATCCCTTTGGATTAGTTTTTGTTTCCAACCACTTTTAGCAACAAAAACTGAGAGTTTGTCCTCAGTCTCTACTGAATTAAGCTTTTAGAGACTGGTGTGTAAGTATAGCGGGCACCTGCACTTACTTTCTTGAGTTCTTGCTGTCTCCACCACTCTGTTCTGTGTGCCCAGAAACCAGGATAAGGTGCTTACATGCCACAGTTCAGGAGACCTCCACTTAACATTTCCACATTTCCACACCAAGATATGATGTTTGCATGCACAAATCATAACCAGGACGCTCGTAACCAATTGTACCCAGGTGCATGTACACACACTCCATGTTTCTTCAGATTGACACAATATGATTGCCATATTTTTTATTGGAAACGGTGAATTTTATCTGTAATCATGTGATTCCTGGCACCATAGTTAATGTGCTGCTATAAAAGCCTCCAGTCTTTCCAGCAGATGTTGAACCTGCTGCAGGGATTTGGCCATAAGACCTTTAGTGAGGTCAACACTGGCATTGGGTGATACGGTTTGGCTCACAGTCAGAGGTCCAGTTCATCCCAAAGGTGCTGGATGAGGTTGAGGTCAGTCAAGTTCTCTCACAACAAACTGGGAAAAGTATTTCTTCATGGAACACTGGAGTCTGCCTGCATTTGGTCGGTTAGTTTACATGCCCTGCTCCACTGTATGCAGCAGTATATGTGTGCAGCACAGTGTGCAGTGGATGCAGAGGTGAGTGTGTTTACCTGAGTGAATTCCTGTGATAAAGCGACCAAAGATGACCATCTCAGGTGAATTACAAATCCTGCTGAAGCCCATGAGTGAGCCAGCAATAAACACCAGCACTGATGTCTTTACCACTGTGCCTTTCCTGTAGAAACACATACACACACACACACACACACACACACACACACACACACACAGACAGCAGACATTATGAATCTACATAAAAGCATATGATGCAGAGGTTTATGAAACAGTGAGGACAGCAGCAGTATATGACCCTCCTCTGATATACACACAGTCATAATGATAGACATGTGTGCCTGTGTAAGTCCTGATTAACCATAAAACGCTAACACAGCTCACAAGGTTGGTCATAAGCTGTGATTAGCCATAAAACACTGCTGTGTGGAGAAACTGATCTGCCTGTAAATGGGATTATAAATTGCTGGCTTTTCATTTGCATTTAAATGTCCACTAAAATTCCATGAAATGGTGGAGATGGATGGAGCTTTGAGCTGATTCGAACTGAATATAAAAGAACTTTCCTCTGCACTTTGAGGACTAGTTCACTTCTGAAGGGCAGAGGGGACGAGACGACGCTGGTGCACTCTGAAGGACGACGGGGCACCAGGGGAGGGGGGGGGGTGTTATCTGTAGCTTGGAATACACAGGACAGAGGCATGATTGATAGAAGGCCCTGATCTAGTGCTTTTTGTGCCAGTGTTTAAGTGTGTTTGTGTGTTTCTGTAACTGGATTCCTTATTTCCTCATCTTACATCATGCCACTTAATTTTATTTCACTTAAGTATATGATACATTACATATCTGACCATGTTTACTTTATATGATTTTCAGAAAAGAATATTGTATGTTCTTTGCTGTGACTGTGTATAAGCAGTGTGTGTGTGTGTGTGTGTGTGTGTGTGTGTGTGTGTGTGTGTGTGTGTGTGTGTGTGTTCAGGTGTTCAGGTTGGTGGCAGCACCAGATGCCGCTGAGTGTCTCTCAGGCTGCTATTGCCAACTGGCCACTCTCCACTCACCTGGTTGGACGGTCTTGGGGGGTTATTGGGTGAGGTAGGTGTCAGGACGGAGCAGAAACACTTTCCAAATACAACTCACTCATTCTTGAGAATTGGGACAAACCTGTACTTTGAGGGGGTTTTGATTTTTACTCTTTAATTATGCTGGAAAATATATTTTAAAAGATTAATTAAGCCCCCTATTAAACCTTGTAACGGGCCAACATGTCTGCTTTAATTTTTTTAATTTATAAACTTGCTCTGTGCCAGAAAACAGCCCTGTCCCAGACAGAATTCACAAATTCAAACAATTTGAAAATGTATTAAAGGCCTTCAGAATCTAAAACTAACAAAATCTGCTGAACATAGGTATAGAAATATGCTATTATGATCATCTTTCTCTTAAAATTAGGAAAATGTTGGCTGATGCTATCATACCTTTATTTCACTAACTAAGTGTGAGGTGGGAAGGGCTGAACTTTTTTGGCACTTGAAGTGGGGCATGCCAAAAAAAATAAAAATATTGACCTATAAGGATAACCAGTGTTTGGAGTATATCACAGCCTTAAAACTGCTACTACTACGTTTTAAAGTTTGCGAATGATTGCGTTCATGGTTAAAATAACCCAACACTGACTGCTGACGAATGCCTCACCTGCCGAATCGAGTGACCAGCATGCCCACGATGAGGGAGCCCAGCAGACCTCCAATAGCGAAGACAGACACAGTGAGAGAGTACATGAGGGTCAGGGTCTCCCCGCTGAGTCCTGTTCCATTACGACTCAGCACTGTCTTGTTGTAGAAGTCCTTAATGTACTGAGAGGACAGTAGAAACAGAATGGTCAGAGGAGGAACTGGCAGTGAAAATACAATAATTACAGCTATACCAAAGCTTCGACTTCAGTTTTAAGATGGTGTCATGTCAGACTCATGGTTAAAAGACAGACGTCAGCTGTCGGTAATGACTGTAGGAAATGAACAGCAGTTTCATGTCTCCCTAACAATGTCATGCTTGCACTCTCTTTGCTTTTGACAGACATAATTCAATGGTCATAATTCCCACAGCCTGTGAGCCACTTGTCCCTTAATGATGGACATGGGTCTTTTTTTTTGGCATTTGAATGATTAATCCTGTCATTTTCTTGGGAGGACAGTAATGAAAGAATTAATCACAGAATAATGTGATGTGACGTGAAAAATTTAACTGTAATTCAAATTGATTGCGTGTTGTTCTTGCAAGTTGAAGTAGTCAGAGTATTAGTCTTCTGTTGAAAATGTATATTGGTTCAAGTCAAATTCTAGTAATCTGATTTTTGTTTTTGTCTATTTTTATTAAGTGAGATTTTAGACTAATTCTTGTCATGTATTTTTAACTTGTTGTGTCTTCTACACAGATTCAAGCTGACACTGACAAAAAGACAGGACTGAGAGAGTCATAATTACTAATTTGTTTGCTACTTCAGCACCACAGCACACAACACAGTAATGCTGCTGATATTTCAGATCCATTGTCAGGGCAATAGATTCTCAATTGCACAAACTTCAGCCAGATAAAGGATCAAGACTAGACTAACAACTAACCAACCCCTCCGCCCCTGCACTCTCTCTGATACTGAGGGATAGAAAAGGAGGTTGGCAGTTTAAAAAGGGGGATTCATCATTTTCCTACCAAGGGGGATGGAATCTCCCATCATGCTCTGTCAAATCACCTGCTTCTATGCTTAGTTGTTGTTTTGTAAAGTTACTACTGTTACAGGTGTTACGCAGTGACACATATCACAAGTGGACAGGATCACAGCTCCTTAAAAGCATCTTGGACACCCCCTGGTGGGTGGTTGCAGGACAGGTCATACATCCCGCCTCCCAATGTTAATAGATAGCACATGAGCCAAACTGAAACATCAAAGTACATCTCAAATAAATGTTTCCCAAAGATGGTTAGGTAGTTCTTATCATGCTGATGTTGTTGTTGTTGTTCAAGTGTTCATTTTTTTCTGATCAGTTTGGTTTTAATTGGATATTTGATTATATAAAAATGGGATTTTATGCCGTGATTGACAGCTGAGCTCTGCTTGCCATTGAGTCAGCTGGCTGTGTGGGCGGGAGCATAATACCATGGCTCCAACACTGATCACTACTTTACAGACTCTGGCTCCAAATGATGTCACCAGCACAAGAAGACAGCAATTGCATTTTATTGGATATTTTGGCTTCTCTTTTGGTACAGTGGGATGAAATGAAGTTGCGGCATCCCTCTTCATTTACAGTCGCTGGTGGCTCATGGAAAAGGCAGCTTTTGCTTGTTTGCACAAACAGTGTCCATGTCACTCTGCTCTGCAGTATTATACTGTACTGACTCTCCTCAGCTGGAAGAAAGGTTCTTATTTCACAGTTCACAGTTTACAAGATAGGGTGGGGATAGGTTTAGGTACAGAAAGCACTTAGTAGGAGTTAGGGAAAGATCATGATCACTCTCACAAGATCTTTGGCAGGTCTGGGGTTCCCTTGTAAACACAACCCTGCATACACAGAACTGCTCACTCTCTCTGTGGTTCCTGCTCACCTGCCATAACAGCAGTTACCTGTACTCTCACCTGCAGAGCAGCAAATCATTCAGAAGCTGAATTTTACAGAAATACTCTTTATTGTCTAGGTTTAGTCCCAGTTTATGCCTCTCATCTATTAACATCCATGGGGATCACAGAGATAACAATCAGTTTTGTCTAAAAGATAACTAACTGGTCAACTAACTGCTGTTCTGAACAAATTCCAAGAATCATTAAAGACCCTTCAAACTATCTGGATGAAAAAATATTCTGTGTGATGCATGATATAAAAAGATTTTTAATCCCTTTCCCAAATTGTCCTCTTGTGTCCTATCCAATTATCTTGCAGGCTGCCATCTTTGTTGTAACTGACTGAAAAACATCAGTGCCTCTTTCCATAAATCATGACTCACTCAAGCTTATCCACACACCTTGTTGTGAAGAGTTTCATGTAGGTAGATTCTAACATAGAGATAAAGTATCTCATGATACTGCTCAACCGTTTCAAAGACATTGTTGTTGAGTTTTTCAAATGTATTTTTGGTGCTTTGAGCACCACAAGTCTGCCTTCTCTCCATTATCTTGGAGAGAAGGCAGACATCTCTACAGGTGATATCTCCAGAACTCTTCAACTCACCAAAAACATCAAGATGGATAAATAGCACCACAGGCCAGGGGAAAATTAATATGATTCGCTTTTGGGGTGAGCTGTCCCTTTAAACATAGGGTTAATATTGTGAAATGGTTGCAGTTTGGTTAGGTTCAGGTTCCAGGAGTACTTGGTTACACTGTAAATCTTTGATGTAAATTTACAGTGAAACCTGAGCAGTATTCTGCTGTATTGTTGTCAGACAGTATAATACTGTAAACTGCAAAGCAGCCTGAGAGAAAAATAACCTGAATACAGAACCACACAGACAATACTATTATTTACAAGGATTTACTGTAAAAAGAAAAGTGTGGGAAAATTGAAAAATTGACTGATTAGCTTTGGAGCACATCTGCGAGCCAGTCAGTCTTTGTCACCACAAAGACACAACCACACTACAGCCTGCTCAGCTTCACTGCATTATTAAAGCAACCTTCATTGAGTAATGCGAGTAACCAAATTTATTCTGCCTCAAGAATCAAAATATCAAGGAAATAAAACAATAATATCTGTGAGTCTTTCTCCAATTCAGGTAAATTTTCTGCCATCTAAGTTAGAACAACAAAGCTGTTGAAAATCTTCATATTTGCAGTGTTGTAGCTTGATAAAACTAGCACATGTCAGCATTGTGTCTTGGTTTAGTCTACATCAACATTAAAACAACACTGCTGCTTTTGCTGGAAGATAATTTAACTTTGAGGTAGTAAGTCAACCCCAGTGATTCATGTTTTCCACACTGGCTGGTAACTATGCTGTAAAAAGCATCTAAATAATTTCTCATCAGTAAAGACCAACAAAAATGTTTCTGACTGTTATAGTCTCAAACTACAACTGTAGTATTGTATATGAAGCAATAAAACCGGTCAAACATGCTCTTTTCTTATTTTATCAGATTCAAATTTGAAGTACCTGACTTGTCATACATTGTCATAACACATTCATACAGAAGAGATTGGTTCTACTATTATGTGTTGCACTGGTGACATTTGTATTTTAATAAATATTTTTCTTGTCTGTCATTATTAGTGGCATTCTACATAATAACATTAAATAGAGGATATCACTGTAGATTCAAATATATACTGTAAATATACAGTAATTTACTGAAAAATTTATTCTGTTGTAAATTTGCTAGAATACAGTAATGAACTACACATTTATTACTAGTTATACAAGAGTAAAGAGCAGATGTTTTTACTGTAAGAAACTGTAAAAACTACAGTACTTTGCAGGTGAAGCTACTGCCAGTTAATAATTTACAGTGAAAAGTTTAACAGTATAAGTTTAGGAAAGATCATGGTTTAGGTTAAAATAAGTATTAACATAAAATAGTATATAACATTAAGTCATGTGTCATGTAAGTCACACACATAAACTTAATAACTTCAGTAACCTAAACTTTAAAGTAAGTTTGATGCAGGACCCAGGTGTCCTAGGTAAACATGTTTTTAATTGGCCCATTCATTCATCCCGACCTCCTCCACATGCAAACGTTGTTGCTTTTTATACTCCGTCAGCTGACCTATGACCACTAGAGGTCACCACCTAACAACAGACATAAATATAGGTCATAATAAGCTGCTTGGACAGACGACTTTTTCAACTGTTTTTCTGTTGAGAGCAAGCTGCTGGCGTGTCCATTCCACTGTCTCTGTGTCAAAAAACACATGGACGCTCAGTGTAGTAGCTTTACTGGACATGTCCAGACATGTTTGAGCCAGCAGAGCCAGAGGATGGTGACAGGATGGTATGTGTTTTTCTTCTGTGTCAGGTTGTTGGAACTGAAGTGAGCTGAAGTGAACTGCTGAGCTGATTTGGACTGACAGAGTTGCTGAAGGTACGTTTGTAACTTAAGGTTAATGAGGGTGTTTAGGAACCATAGCTCTGGCACGTCTCCAAGCCATGTTTCCAGTCCGAACAAAAAGTCCTGATTAAGCCAACTCAAATATTTTCAGCAAATGCAACTCTCTCATTGCAATAAGGTAACAAGAACTGAATTAATTAGTATGATGTGGTATAAAGTATATATAGTATATAGTATTAGTATATATAATAAGTATATTCACAATAAGTAAACTCAGTTTCTATAGGGTCCTCACACCGACTTTGGTACTTGGGCCCTAATAAATAAAATATAGATTTTCTTTTTTTAAATTTATTTCTTACTTAAAATATTTGTGTTTTAATTACCTTATTTCCCCATTAATTGAAAATTATGAGTTTAAACGCAAAAAAGAAAATTCTACTGGCACATTTTTATGTTATTACAACCTCTACACCTAATTAAAGGTTTCACTATTTACGACAAATAACTAATTTGAACATTTGGTTTTACGGTGTACATCCAGAACACTTGGTGATGTTACCTGTTTTTGATTAAATGAACAGTGCTTGAATACAGTTTCAGTGACTAAAGGTTTTTTGTTCTAATCCACAGATCAAATTGGAAAACATGTAATACTGAATAACTCATCCCCTCACCTCCAACTGCTAAAGTGAACTTAACACTCCAGATCAGATGCAGAGAACATTTGGTCATTCCCACCTACTTGAGCCAATCAGAGGGCATTCCTTCCTGACAAGAGAGGAAACCTTGTCTTTGTGTCATGTGGCCGAAGTATCCTGCTCACGAGACCAACAACAACACACTCCTTTTTTATCTCTTTCTCTTTTTTCACCCTAACATTTTCAGCTCCCTGTCTAATCAAATCCCAAAGTCTTTTTTTGACCTCAGTCTCATAATCAGTTTACCATGTGATGGCACGAGTTGTTGGACCGGCATCAATTCCCCAAACTGCAGGAGGAAGACGGGAAAAGTTACAGATAAAAGTTAATGGGAACTGTAGTTTATTATGCTAACGAATAAATCATTGTTTTATACAAATTCTGAAAGGCTCAGTTGGACTCAGTAGCTTTTATTATATTTTAAAACTAAATTTTCCCATCTGCTTAAGTTGATTTGAACAGTTGGTTGAATGTCTGCTTAAGTACAATCTCAGGTTCAGTATTAAAACTTAAGGTGGATATTTCAGTCCTGAACAGTAGCCTTCACTGTACACTCATTCTCAGTGACTGGGCCAGAAGCTGCATTCCTTCTGATAAAGTCCAGTATGTCACGCGGTTCACATTCCTCAGAAACAGTAGTTACCTGGATATAACTCCAGTTCTATGAATATGTGCAAAGCCCTGTTGGTAAATACCAGAGATGAAGGGCTTTAGGGAAGTGATGTACTGAACTGCTGACCAAACCACACACCTTCAAGTTTGAAGTCGAACATAAACTGCGTGGAAATTCAAACCGAGTGTGAGACGACACAAAGGTTGAGATAGCAGACAAAGAACTCCCATGAAGTTGTGCCATCACAGCATCATTCACAGGACATAGTGCTAGAGACTGTATAAAACATGGATGTAGTCTCTGTGATGTCACTCAGAGGTTTGCAAACACCATTGTGAAGCTGTCGCCATCTTGGAAGTAGCTGACTCCACTCACTCTCTGTTAATGTGAAAATGGGCAAAGAGGTTGGAGCATGGATGGAGCCGAGGCAGGACAAATGAAGCAGCTACCAAGGGTCTAGCCATCTGTGATGGTGCCCACCTGTCACTCAAAGTGGACATGCCCCTAATTACATAATGTTAATTCTCCATAATTCTCATTAATGAAATCCTTAATGTAAGGTGAGTTATACAGCAATTCACCCACCATCAAGTTGGCATGAATAGTGAACTTAGCTATACACAGCGACAAAAAAGTTTCTTTGTAAAAATGTTTATTTTTGCTGTAAAGTCTAAATAAACATTTTAATATGGGGGGCTTTGAACTGACTTCCTTTTGGAGCCAGAGCAAAGACCCTTACATTCCCTCATCCAGTGTGAAGGGGGAAAATGATCCCCAGTGAACAACTTTTTAGGTTCAATAGAGTCAATAGGATTTGCCCGAGCTTTTCCTGTACCCATCAGGACATGAAACACATGGACATGGACATGTGGGCATGGACTCTGCAGATACAGCCACCACAAACCTCTACTGGATTAGAAGTGATGACTGAAAGTTTTCATTTGGGGAATGTTGCTGACTGTATATTTAAGGCAAATGCAACAACCTTGGGTTCAAAGTTCCTAACTCTTGTCATAACCACAGCTCTACTGACACATAAGCAGCGGGGGGGAATATCATGGAGAGATGCTCTGCCCTCTAGTTGTGAAAAGGAGCTAAAACTGCTGCTGTCTAGGACAAAACACCCTGGCTTGCCTCGTCCAAGGCCTAAAGGGCCTTAGAGACCATCTGCAGATCCTACTAGGAAACAGGTAGAAGGCCATGGTCTGCAAACTTTCCATGATATTACACGGTGGATATCATTTAGATGTCAAAGCTGCCATGGCCAGCTGCGATCACTGCCACGAACACTCCTAAGCCATGACACTTGTCAAACAGAGATCGGTCCTGCTGGAGGCAAGAATGCTGGTCAATGGCACTGTCCTCACATCAATCTGTGACCTACATTCAAAATGTTCCATATGCCCTTGGAATGGTGTAAATTCATGTGTTTCAGTAGAACAGTTGCATTTGCAAGACCTAAGCTGTTCAGTTTCTCCATCTCAGTCAAAGGAATGAGGCAAAGGTGTAGAATAGGGCCACATCCCTGCTTGAAACAGTCCCAAGGGCAGGTCTTGTGCCCCAAACGCAATGAAAGCACCTCATATGACCTGCATCAATTGATGCAATGGAGCACTGCAGGCATCAGATTGGAAATTCCAACAAAACAGAACCAGTTTCAAGCTTTTAGGACACACATAACATCGCACTTTGGTGATGCAACCCTCTGTGACCTTGTGTGGACTGGGGTAGATGTATCACCCATGTGGGAGCCTGGTTGTGTGCTCCTCTGAAGCTGGTAAAGTCAGGGTCGAGGATATTAATGAATGCTTGCGTGGCAGCTGTCGTAGTGCATTGTGAGACCTGTAGTATGAGTGGTGGAAGTGCTATTTACCAACGGGCCGTTCATAATAGACACATGAAATTATCTCGCGGGCCATATATAATTGAATCGTGGGGCAGAGGTTGACAGGTTGTGTTGCAATTTATAAAGCAACAGTTAACTCCTTTAACACTTTTGTATAATAACCAGATTCCAGTTACCAGTTTGATAGCGCCAGCCTAGACTTTCCCATCTGTTTTATTTTCTGCTGGATTATGTGTAAAGTATATCCATAAATCATCACGTCTTTTCTGTCCACCAAGCCCTTGTGCTGATGTTGCCACCATGGTCCATGTGTGACTGGCCCGGTGTGCACTGTGTATGCCCAGCGGTGGCCGTGACCAAACAAGGATGGAAATCAGGTGCATTGCTGATATCTTCAGCATTTGGCAGACAGATTATATGCACAGTTGGAGGAAATGCATTTTGATAGTCCTATAGCCAACCCACTAACATTTCCATCTTGTCTCCTCTCGTCAATGAAAACAACAGATACGTCTCGTCATATTTTTGTCATCAAAGACCTATTTTTAGCTCGTCGCTGTCTCATTTTAGTCATGAAAAAAAAGGTACATTAACGAAATCATTTCGTTATCGTTAACGAAAACAACACTGCTATAAACATCTACTGCTTCTACAAGATTAGTAATGATTTCTTATGACTCATAAACAGACACTAAGTCATGGTGAAAATTCAGCATTAATGTGAACTCTAATTAATGAGAAACGGACATACCAAACAGTTATTCTGATCAGGCATAGGGATTCAAAGGGGGACACTGTGGCTGCAGTGCTCATGTCAAGTGAAACCAGTATTTCAACACATTTCCTTGATCTCAAAGTAAATATATTACAGATTTTTCCTTCAACAATACCAATTAATTAAATTACCAATAATCACATGATATGTAGAAAAACTGGGACTGACTTCTGGGGCCCTTGGGAATCTAGGGTCCCTTGGCAGCTATCCACTTGTGTGTATGTATGTGTCTTACCACAGCAGGAGAGTTGACCACAGCCAGATTGTAGCCATAGAGCATGGAGCTCCCAAAGGAGGTAAGGAATGCCACCGCCAACAAAGAGCCAGTCAGCTGCTGCAGACAGAGGGAGAGAGATGAGTTAGGAAGTGAATGTAGGTTTCATCCAGAGAATGGTGGAAGTGATTCCTTGTTATAAGTAAAACAAATGAGAAAGTGCTGAAGAAATGCTGATGTTTCTCCAAAAGAGGCTAAATTTTGTCCCCTTGAATAAATATTATAACTTTGCTCAAACAGATGTGCATTGGCATTAATGTCACCATGTCCTGTAGAATAACACCCCAACAACAGAGCCCTCTCTCTGGTTGTCTGAGTGTTATATACCACCACTCAGTGTGAAAACAAACTACATGCCCCATACAATTGTTGGTTTATTTATTTTATTATTCATTCATTTGTCTGATTACAGTACTGATAGTGGGGCAATAGTTAGAGGAACAGTTCAACCCATTATTAAAAATAAATTTTTTCCTCTGGCCTGTAGTGCTATTTATCCATCTATACAGTTTTGGTGTGAGCTGCAGAATTGTGGTGATATAGGCCTTACTGCCTCCTCTCCAGTATAATGGAACTAAATGCTAGTAGTCTCAAAGCACCAAAAAATGCATTTGAAAAACTCAACAATGTCTCTCTCCAGAAATCATGACCCAATTGCTCAAAATAATCCACAGATCTTGTTTTGAGCAGTTTCAGGTAGGAACTACTTTCTGTCTGTAATATAATCTATCGGAACTACTTTAGAATCTACTGGAACTACTTTCTTTCAAAAGGAAAGAACTACTTTCTTTCATAGGAAAGTAGTCCCTAAATGAAACTGCCCACAGCAAGGTCAATATTTTTGGAAGGAGACACTGGCTTTGAATTTTTCAGATGAATTTTTGGGGCATTTTGGGCACCACAGTACAAGTGTCATTTACTTCCATTATATTGGAAAGAAGGCAGACATCTCTACAACCGATATCTCCAAAAACCTGCAAGTCAAAACGCTTGAAACTAGATGGATAAATAGCAGTACAGGCCAGGGGAAATATATGTCTTTTTGATTTTGAGGTGAACTATCTCTTTAAGAGTGTTAATAATGTTCCCAATAAGTGATGACACTAATTAAAGCATACAGTAGGGTTAGTTTGGGCATTGCACTGAAGTCATGCTTGTATTGACTGACTGGCATCAGTTATTAACAATAAGCTTTGCAATTATGGGCTCATTCCCAGCAAGTGACATCCAATCATATTCATGCATTCATACTTCTTTAACAGAAGAGGTTTAGTTTGTAAGTGTGACCACATCTGAAGCAACAGTGTTTCTAGCTCTTCTAAATGAACACAGCAGAAGGTTGGACAGAAAGCCTGTCCTCATAGAGAGAGGCAAGACACGATGCATCATACAAATGAAGATAATGGCACTTTTATGATGTTGCACTTGTGCAAGTACTTGTGCAACCCCCATGATTGCAATATCAGAAAAGGGGTTTCAGATGGAACAAGCACACTGAAGCCCTCAGCTCCCTGATAAGAAATCCCAGTGCTTCTTTTCAGCTACTGTGCTTGTTTAAACCATGTGCTTACAGGCACATTTTAAGAGAAAACAGCAGTTGCTGTTAAACAGTGGAGGTCTTAATTTGGAATGAAGCTCTTGCAACGTAATTCTCTCGTCTAATTAGGGGGCCAAGCCCGCGGGGACTGGGGAACGCGGATGCAAGCATACGCGTTTCCCAGTACCAGCGGTGCTGGGAACCCTATTGTAATTGTTCAGATTTTTATTATTATTTTCTATTTTTATTCTTCCGTTGATAAAAGTCATACTGCAGGCTAAACCGTGCAAGGTAGGGCGGTGCAATTTGGAGGGCTGGCCCACACCCCCGCACGTACCTCAGACGCAAAAAACTGCACACGTCCGCCTGCAGGGGGCGCTATAAGCAAGGACAACGCGTTTTGGCCTATAACTCCCACACCGTATGTCGCACATTCAAAAACCTTATATCTCCATATTCCTTGAATGGAGCTGAGTCACTTTGTAATTGGCCACGCCCACTTCCGCCTAAATAATTTTTTCGCAAAATCGCGAAAACTGGCAAACCTGCTTTTTCGAACTCCTCCTAGGGATTTTGTCCGATCTGCACGAAAATTGGCCCGTACGCTCTTCTGCTCCTCCTGAGCTAAAGTTATCAAAAGATTTTTTTTGGCTTGAAAATTCTGCGAATTATTAACGAACAAATTTCCGTAGCTAGCCGTATAAAATGGAAAATGTTGCATATCTCGGTCAAAGTAAATGCTATCGTCACCAAATCAGAGATCCTTGGTTGGCATGAGACTGGGAGCCTATGAGCTGAATTTGGCGAATGTTGGCCCATAGGGGGCGCTAGAGATATGGGAAGTTTATATCTCTAGAACGGCTGCACCGATTTCTACCAAATTTGGTCCGTACGACGTAGGGCCGGTCCTGAGGCCATATCTTCAAGGGGGTCATGACAGGTCAATGTGGGCGGGGCTTATTACAAGATAAACAAAAAAAATTAATTTCTGCCAAAGTATAATACTTAGGGTTTTGAAATTTTATGGCTACATGTAGAATAGGACTCAGATCCCGCCTACCGAAAATCGCGTTTGTGCTCCACTAGGGGGCGCTATAACGCATTTTGGCCTATAACTTCCACATTTTAAATGACACATTGAAAAATGTTACATTGCCATATTCCCTGAATAGCGCTGGATTTTCTGACGTAGGCCCCGCCCACTTTCGCCGAAAATTCCCGTCGCTAAGTCGCCATGGGTCCGAAACCTACTTTTTCGAACTCCTCCTACAGTTTAAGCACTATCTGCGCCAAACTTTGCACATACGATGTCTAGATGTGTCTGATCTAAAGTTATCAAAAGAATTGTTGCACGACAAAAAATGCGCTAATTATAACCGAACAATTTTTTGGCTAGCTTAAAAAACACATGTTGTGTCATATTTCGGTCAAACTACAGTCTTTTGACTTCAAACTTAAGACGCTCGTTCCAGAGGTCATCCGCAGACTCTGTGCCAAATTTGGTATGGATCGGCCGATAGGGGGCGCTACAAACCCAAAAACATCAAGTTGCTCAGATTTGTATTAAATTCGCTGTGCATGATGTGGGTTCCCTCCATTTTTGCCTATAACTTCCACATTTTAAATGAGACGTTGAAAAATCTCACATTGCCTTGTTCCCTGAAAAGCGCTGGATTTTCTGACGTAGGCCACGCCCACTTTGGCCGCAAATTGCCGTCGCTAATTTACCACATGTCCAAAACCTACTTTTTCGAACTCCTCCTACAGTTTAAGCGCCATCTGCGCCAAACTTTGCACATACGATGTCTAAACGTGTCTGACGAAAAGTTATCAAAAGAATTGTTGCCCGCCAAAAAATGCGCTAATTATAACCGAATGATTTTTTTGGCTAGCTCAAAAAACGCATGTTGTGTCATATTTAGGTCAAACTAAAGTCTTTTGACTCCAAACTTAACACGCTCGTTCCAGAGGTCATCCACAGACGCTGTGCCAAATTTGGTGCAGATCGGCCAATAGGGGGCGCTACAAACCCAAAAACATCAGGTTTCCCAAAAGTTGCTCAGAGTCGTCCTAAATTCGCTGCGCATGATGTGGGTTCCCTCCTGAGGCCGACCGCAAAGTTACCTAATGATTGGTCATGAATACCGCGGCTCGGACGACGGCGCGCGTCCCCGCGATCGCCCCGAGCCCCGCGTCCCTCGGGGCCCGCGGCGGCGGGTTCCGAGGGCCGCGGGGACCGGCTCGCGCGGGGAGGCTTGGCCCCCGTTCATAACTGCTTGCAGTTCTAGTTTCTTGTTGGGATTGTTCACATTCCTCACTGCAACCAAACCAAAGGGCATGGCTGACAGCCAGCTGTGAGGAAGCTGAAAGGCAAAGACAGAAACTTTTTCCCCTCAGTGTGACCAGTGTCTGCTGATGAAAGAAATGTCCAGCTAAACTTTAAAATGTCAAGATAAAGCTCCTGCACTGGAAAAATATGAGAATTCTAGCCAGAAAGGTGATGCAGGGCAGAAAAAGACTGGCCCAAATATTGAAACACAACCAAGAGGGACATGACATGAAACCTGGTCCATTTTAATATAGTGTTATACAGTTAAATTTTAGTTTTATTTACAAAAACTGCCATGTAAGGTTATTTACATTTTACTTCAGAGCTATTGTTTTTATGTTCTAACATTTAATGTAATACTAGTTTGATTTTCTGTAGAAAAAACAAGATTTTTTCTAAAAACTCCCACATATGACTTGACACAACAGAATACAAATTGTCTCCTTACTAAAAGATGAGCAGCCCAGTATCTCAATTACTATGTCCTGAGCTAAACGTGAGGGTGAGGTCAGGGTGGTGTTTGGGTGTGAAGCCTGTCAGACTTTTCTGCAGGAGACCAGCTTTAATGGCCTGTACAGCCCTGCAGTTAATGTTCACCTTTTTCTTAACACATAACCATGATCAAGTGTTTCTGCTGCATTTATATTGGGCTTTTATCCATTCACACACATTTACTCATACCAGGGGCAGCAGGCTACCCACCAAGGTGCTGTCCTGACCACTGGGAGCAATCTGAGGTTCAGTGTCTTGCTCAGGGACACTTTGACATGTGGACAGGAGAATCTGGGGCAGGTTTGTGATTACTTCTCTCTCAGTCACAGCCATTTTGGTTGCCTAAACTTAACCATAGCTTAATAACTATGCACAGGTTTTTATCCAGAACAAAAATGTAAAAAATGTTGTCATTGAACGCAAACTTCTAGTATTGACATTCTTGTCTGGTGACAGTTTGTTTGTGTCTTCCAAAATACATGACTGTAATGAATACCACCACTGTGGTTTGGTTTGATATAGGCTCAAAACCTACTTGGTTAGGATACTGGAGTAAGATGACTGTGGGTTAAAAAAGTAAATGTTATTACGTATTTTTAATGCCATACTGCTGTTTTTAATGTTTTACTCTGATTTTATGTTATTATTGTGATTTTATGTATTTCTGTCTTGGGTGTTTTTACCTATGTTGTCATTTTTAATGCCACATTGTAAAGCACTTTGAGTTGCATGTTATGTATGAAAGGTGCTATATAAATAAAGTTATTTTTATTATTATTATTATTATTATTATTATTATTATTATTATTATTATTATCATTCTTAGGGAATAATTGTCATCATAGTTAAAAAAAAACAAACAACAACAAAAAAAAACCCAACAAACTGTTAACAAGACTAATAAAGTTTTACACCAAAATTAGAACATATATGCATTTTATTAAACGTGGCTAAACCCGCTTAAAATAGGCAACTGACCATTTTCCCTTTGCCAGTAGACAAATTTTGGATTTTTTTTTCTGATATAAGCTGGAAAGCTAAGACTCAGCTCATATGTGCAGGAGAGCAGAGAGAAAGATCTTTTTGAAACTCTTCGTGTTCTCAGCTCTCAGTACTTTTGTGGCTGCTAACTGAATCTCTGTGATTTAAAGTTTAGTTTCTCTCCTGGGTTGTTTGATGTTCAGGTATCTGCTTTATTTTATCGTTTGCTTGCAGCTGATATGATTTGCATTAAGTTCCTGCTGATGAAAACCCGACATTTCCTGATTTTGCTGCTTCATAATCTTTTAGATTCCAAAAGAATGAGGTACTTTTATTGTGAGGAATTTACATGAAATAAGGTGTTTATTCACCATTCAGATGTGCACTTAAGACGAGCACTTTATCGGTAAATACACAGCTTCAATTGGATGGAAACTCTGCTGTGCCGGGCTACAGCAGAGTCAAGTCAAGTTACCGATGGAGGTGACAAGCCTTCACTACCTCTGCTTGAAAAAGGGTGAAAATGATGAAAAAAAATGATGTTCACTCAGGTGTCACGTTTACATCACTGCTGATTGGAGCTGGAGCCGATAAACAACTGTGACCACTGCAGAGTCATGTGACCCAGGAATGATACTGATTGTCCCCCTTTCCCACTGAAGACAAAAGCCAGATATTATGACGTGTTAGTGGGTTAGTTGTCCATGTAAAAGGAGATTAAGAGTCTAAAGCCAGGCTTGCCATAAACAAACCCAAACTACAATCTTTTCTATGATTTGTTGCTCATTTACTCAGTGTGTTACTTTGGCCTACAGTCTAGACTGTTTACTCTGAAAGTTGCCATTTTGAACCATCCAGCATGACTGCACTTGTATCCATGGGGATCTTCACTACTTCTATCACACATCACCTGCTAGACTATAGATGGCACCAAAGGGCTGTAAACAATAGGATAATAAGTTTTTAGTCTATGGAGAACTTAGCTTGATACCCCATGAATATCTGCCACACAGCAACAACAATATGAAAGATGATGATTTATCTGAAGAAGAACTTCAACACACACACGGACTAATAAACAGCGATGTGATCAGTGCCTGAATGAAAGTAGTAGAGTTGGGGGTACACAGGTCAGGGCCAATCAAGGTGACTCAAAAACTGTACACACACATGCACGCACACACACAAAGTTACAAATATCATCTTGCCTGTGATCTATGATCTAACATCCACAGTCCACAGACTTAAAATATCTTGATACAATATGCTGTAACATACTGATGTTTCTGCAGCCTGGCGTGGTTATAGCATCACTCGAACTGCTAAAATGAGGCCAAAACATAATCTGCTGGCTGTAACAGTAACACACTCAGCAAGAATGGTGTCAGGCAGCCTGAGCTCCAAACACTTAGAACTAATCAACCTACCCTGAACCCTGGTCCAGACACATACCAGTCCATCTGTGATTATAAATGAGTCGATGTGTTTGACATAAAATGAGTTGATGTTGACATTATGATTACATTATGATTTGTAAAAGTATGATATGTGTTAATGTTAACAAAGACTCAAATAGATATAATTCCATATACAGAAAACAAGAGCAGGTAAACATATTGAAAACTTAGAGTTGCTAAGTTTCTAAATGTAATGAAGTCTGATGTGATTAATATGTTGATTTAATTGAAGTTGATTCAAAGAAGTTCATCAAAGTTCTCAAAATGGCTGGAGAATGTTCCCTCATATTTACAATCAAAGTTTTGCTTCTCATTACAAATTTAAGGATTTTTAAAGTTTGGTGATCTGCTTCAAATATCTCAGTGCTGCCACTGATCTACTCTGTCCCAAGAACTACAAGTTTGAAAGTTGGTAGTAAATGCTATTAGCTGCTGGGACTCTATGTCTTAAACAATATGGGATCAGTCAGGTGACGGCCCTGGCTCCGGATCTGACCCAGTTCATGCAGTCAGTCTGGACTTACCGATGAGATTTTCCCCGACGATGGAATTAAAACCTCTTCAGCCATTTAAAATCTCTGTCACCGGGTCCCAAACAGCAAAGAGCAGCAGGGTTCCTCTCTACACTGCACAGGAGCTCATGGCTGTAGTAGCAGGCGTGGTCACACGAGGTCTACACAGGCATCTGCAGGTTTAGTTCATGTGCAGCGTGCCAGGGCCTCTCCTCCAACACAGCAGCAGTCCACAGGCCCCCGATAACAAGCCCACACAGTGTCATCACATGACGGAGAGCAGCGTGACGGACTGAGAGAAAAGCCTGCTGGAAGCAATTAACTCTATAAGTGAATTTACAAAAAGAGACAGAGGAGAGAAGAGAGGAGGAGAGGAGAGGAGGAAACAGAGGAGAGGAGGGGAGAGGAAAGGCAAGGAGAGGATGAGAGGGGAAAAGAAAGGTACAGGAGAGAAGGAAAATGAGCAAAAATGGAGAAGAAGAGGAAAGAAAAGGAAGGAAAAATTTTGAGGGGAGAGGAGGAAAGTAGATGAAGAAAAGAGAGCCAATGAAGTAAAGAAATTATGAGATTAGTAGAGAATAGATTCATTTATTTGTACCACAAATATCTGTACTGTTGACTAATTTTTCTGTACTTTCTACTACATTTTCAAACCTCGTTACTCGTTTCTTTTTTTTATGTAAAATATGTAACAAGACAAAGAACAAGAAGATGACATAAAAGACGGAACAAGATGTAAAAAATGTAACAAGATGAAAAACAATGTAACAACACATAAAATATGTAACAATACATAAAATACATAACAAGACATAGAAAGCATAACAAGATAACATAAAAGAGATAACAAGATCTAAAAGACGTAAAATGATGTAACAAGACAAAGACGATGTAACAAGATAAGGTAAAAGATGTGACAAGACATAAAAGAGGTAACAAGGTGTGAAAGATGTAATAAGATGTTAAAACTACATAACAAGACATAATAGATGTAACAACACAAAGAAGGTGTAACAAGATGATGTGAAAGAGGTAACAAGACATATGAAATGTAACAAGATGAAAAATATGTAACAGATGTGTGTACAGAAACAGACAGTAGAAATATTCTTCAAATGGTAATCTGTTATACGTGGGTACATTTCAGATCCTGTACTTTTTCCCTTTTACTTGAGTAAAGAAGTTGAATCAATACATGAATCTGTACTTCTACTTGAGTAGAGACTGTATACTCTTGCCTCGTCTGGGAGAAGGGAAGTGAGGAGTTGAATGAAATGGGATTAGAGCAGTGGAGAACAGGGGGAGGTGACAGGTTCATGTAATACACAAATGAATGGAAACCAATAGATGTCAAGAAAAATACATTCTAAAAATCTAAAACACATCAGAGTGGTTTGTGAAATAGTTAACTGTGAGGCATGATTAGCTAACAATCAACCACCAAGCAATTCACATTTCTTAATCCTATGACTTCACCGCCATGGCTACTGCATGAAAGGCTTTTTTGTTCAGAAACTCCTGCTCTTTGGCACTAACATTCTCTCTGTTAGCATACAATTCATCACACTATACTCTGTTATTATGACAGAGACAGAAAATTAGTCAATTCCAGCTGTCCTGAGACATGCAATACTGTATGTCATGAGCACAAGGTAATTAGATTCAGTTTTTCTCATGTGACGTGGATTCATTTTGGTGAACATAAGGACATGACCTACAGGAAAACCCAAAACATTTCCAACCTAATGTCTTATTTAAAGGAGAAATCTGTAATATTTTTACAGTAATAAATCATAAAACTACCACAATGTGTCATCAGAGATCAAGAAAACATGTTTAGTTGAAATTCTCACTCCACTTGACATCAGAGACAACAGAGAGAGATCTGCTCAGAAATAGTGGCTTGTTATGCGCACAGTTGACTTTTCAAACTCTCAATAGAGAAGAAAATGTCCAAGGACTTCGACATAGAAGAGGAACATCATTTCTTTGCTGCAGCTTCGTCACTTGGGTGAGAGCCTGTGTACCCACTTCAGGTGTGATTACACCACACAAGCAGTATGGAGACATCTTGTCAGGTTTTTTGTGTTCTTTTTTTACATTTTAAAAGTGGTCACCATTCACTTCAGTGGTACTGGATTTGGCTCTGGGAGTGTTTAGTGAACTGGAGATCTTCACCCATCCTCACATCAGCACAGGGGTGAGTAGATATTGGGTGAAATTTCATTTTTGGGTGAACTATCGCTTTAACTTATTGTCCAGAGTGTGTTATTTCAGAGCAGTGGGCTTTTGATTTCAGGGTAACAGGCTTAACTTTATATTGACAGGCAACTGACACTTATAAACAGCTGATCAACCTACAGCAGGGGACTTTCTGACAATTGTGCAATTCATCACAACAACTACAAATTGTTTTTGGATATATAATCGACCCTTTTCTAAGCCCGTTCTCCAACCAGTCACTAATAACAGATTAGCAGGTGGATGTTCAGCAGGATTGAGGTGCAGCTTCACAGCCAGTGTGGGTCAGCTTGCCTCTCCTCTCCCTTGCTCCTTCCCACCGGCTCCTGCTTCAGGATCTTCAGCCAGCGGAGCTGCATAATAATGATAATGATAATAATAATGAATTATAAAATACAATATCATTTGTAGGTGCTTCTGTGTAAAACATAACCAGTTATATAGCATGACATTTACAGTTCATGTATTGCATTATTTTTTGCAGGTGTTAATGTAAAATAAACTTTAACTTCTTGAACCAGGAGATCTGTCTCCTTGCTTGAAAATTTGTTTCCTTCTGGTAAATCTGCCATCATGCTGCCAACACTCGCACTCCTGGCGCGCCTGCTTTTTGAAGGTAATGAGAGCTGACTTTCTGATTGGTTTATTGCACTGTACGCTGCTGGTGCAAGGGGTGGAACAGGGCAGGACACCTGCACCCCCGGCAAGTGAGACTGCTTTTAAAAAGCTTATATTCATAGATAGTTTGAGAACCAGCTGTGTAGGGAGGATAGTAGGTTTATGTTTACTCTCTTGTCTGCTAAACTATCTGTAACATTAAATGACTTTTTTTGGGTAGGCCTATGATACCTGTGTAAGGCAGTAATAGAAACACTTACAGAGGAAACAATGTATGAATGAAAGAACTGTTGATTTACAGCTTAAAGTATTGGCAACCCTTGCAACATGTGCCATATTACTACATCACCTAGGGCCTTGCAAAAAGGGAAAATAATAGCGTTTTATAACATTAAGAGGCTTATCCTTTGAGAGGCTTATTCGCTTAATATGGCTTATACTATTCTGTTGTATGAGGTGACATATTTTGTTACATGATTATAAGTTGGTTATTTTGTGCAACATTTGGATGCACAGGATGTGTCTGGGCAGAGAATCTGCACTGTACATTCACTTTACACTTTACAGCTATAGAAATACTGTAGTAATTATGCAGATTTTGATACTATGACTCTATGGATCATACCAAATTTGCAGGCATCTCCTTCTCAGTCTGATAATAATCTTGTCACCTTTCTCTTTCCTTTCCCATGAACCTATCACTCATTTTCAGCTCTGATTGATTAAGAACAAGCTGGACTCAATGAAAGGTTGGTATGATGGTTGGGTGCAGTTGGCTTGAGTTAGCTAAACAAGAGCCACACTGCTTCCAATTCAATCTGTCTACTACTAATGATTAACCTGGAGCTAAACTCATGGGAAGAAGGAGATTGTGGAATGAATAAAGGACAAGTGAGGACGCTGCACACACACTCGCACATGATCCCAGGATCCAGTAGACTGGAAGTGCTCAGGCATCAGCCGCATTTAGAGTTACTACTGTTACTGCTGATGCTTTTCCACCCTGAATATAACACACTAATTACACACACAAACACATACATCTACAGCAGTTGTGTATCACACAATGTAAAAAAAAATTGGGGGGGGGGAAAAAACAGTTTTTTGGGGTGCATGATTCTTGATTTACCAAAAAGAATCAATCATGACCAGACTTCTTGAAATATTCTCATGTGGCAGGAGACTGTGGTCCATCAAGAGCCTGAAAAGACTCGAGCCTGACAAAATTCTGTCCGAACCCAACCTGAACCCATCCCTCATTAGAATATTTCAGCCAGAACCCAATTACAGCCTGACATTCTTCTTAACAAGCTTCCATCTATACACCAAACAGTAAGAGTTGGCAGTGACAGAGACAATATATGGGGGGGATTTGAATTGGCAACAACAAAAATGGGGAGAATTACTACTACTACTACTACTGGTAATAATGATAATGATACTAATAATGAAGTCCAAACCCAATGTAAGCCCATGAAATATGTGATAAATATGATTGTCTCGTCCTAGCAGGTCCCATCAGGTTTGGACACAGATCTCAAGCTCCAACTGTGACCACAAATTAACTACAAAACTATGATATAAGTAGTTTTTGTGCCTAAACCTAACCAAATTGTAACCATAGTATTGTCACATTTTAAAACTACTTCATATTTCACTGCAGAGAGTACCCCCTCATCGTAAGCAGGCGACGCAGAATGAAACTGCCCCTTCATTTCTTGTTTCTTCATCTCATATGAAGCGTCTTGTACCTTCAAGAAAGCCACTGTTAGTGACCCATGTGAAACCCTGGATTATAATCTCATGGACAAGTAAACAGACAACAGGAGACACCATGGATGTGTAGTAGTTCTGTTTAGCACGTTCCAAATATGCCACACCAAGTCTATGCATACAGAGTCTGGTGATGAAATTCATATTATTTTTTGTGCACTTTTATATGCAGAAAGTATAATACTGGCTTAAGTCAACACTGACTTAGCTCAGAGTAAATCCATTCAGAAAGACTTTATGCCTCATTCATCTCTAAATGTCTTTCTCTCCCCCTCTCTCAACCCACTTATTCTCAATCACTTATCCATGGGTGTTCACTCTTTAAGCCAACCAACCACATTTAGCTGCAATCTCCATCAGCCAATCGTGTTGTTGTGTCAAAACTTTAAATCTGTTCTCCTCTCTGCCACTTTCAGCTGACATTTCTGCACAGAAATGTTGCACCCCATTCTCCTCCAGTTCTTCTAATTCAGTGACCCAATTAAGCTCATCAGAAGTCCAGTCCTCATCTCATCCAGATCTTCAGCCATCCCTTCACCACCACCACCAGAGTCTAGACTCCATCAGGGGTTTCCTTTACTAATCACAGCTTCATTACCCCGTTTATAATCGCCAAATACATTTCACATTTCTTATTTCAGTTGTGTTCATGTGAAATATATATATATAGTACACTCATAACAAAGTGTCTCCTGAAATTATTTTGACCCAAAGAGTGATTTTTTCCTAAACCAACTGAGTAGTTTGGATGTCTAAACCTAACCCCACTGCGACTGAAAACTGAAATAAATAAGTTAAAAATAATAATAATAAGTCAGTTAAGTCTGAATAAAAGTAAATAAATAAAAAAGTGAACACTGACATTTGGCTTTCACGACTGGCCCATTCATCCACCATGATCTTTTTTCTCATTGGACACTTTTGTTTTGTTCACCATGAACGTGTTATCCTCCCTACACAGCTGGATCTCAAACTATACATAAATATCTGCTTTTAAAAGCAGTCTCACTGCATTTCTTTCTTTCCACGTGGTTTGTACAGCTTTGATTCGACACATTTTATAGGTACAGTTGACACTTTTTTTCTGTTTAATACTGCTCATTTACTCTGTTCACTCTCTTCTTTAGTCTCCCTCGCTGCTTCCTGACACACACACGCGCACACACACACACACACACACACACACACACACACACACACACACACACACACACACACACACACAGACACACACACAGTATGACAATTGTAAGTGTGCCCAGGTTAGATCATGGAGGCCCCCTGGTGGTCATGTTATTGGCCTGTGTGACAGGGAGGCTGGGTGTCCTCTGTCAAATAGAAGGGCTTAATAAGGACAGCTAGTCTGGCTGAAGACCTGTGGGTACGGTGGCCCTGAAAGCTCAGTGCACTGTGTTTTCTAACTTTGCAGCATTTTTTCTAAATTCTGTGCATGTGAATCAGTGAAGACATTTTCCTAATTTTCATGTCTTTTCTTAAGCTCCAGTGTTGATCTCTCAGGGCCACCGTAGATGTGGCTGTGGACACACACATCCATCACACTGCTAAATAAGACCTGTGTAAGAGGACGGAGCTGAAGCAGCTGAAGCAGCACTGTTTGAAGAAGCAGTAGTCTAAACTTTACTGAACTTTAATTAAAAAAAAAGAGTAAACAATGGCATTATGGAAATTTACAACATTACATCAGTAACAGTAGTTATATCAGTGGTATAAGTACCGGCAGCAGCACTTTTGTTATCCTCATAAGTAATAGTATAAGCTAAAACTGGAAGAGGTCAAGTGGTGAAGCACCTACTGCAATGTCACCACAACTGCCATATGCAACCAGCAGAGATTTGCAAATTTCCACCAACATCAACATGACATCCAAATATGTTGTCCTGAGTTGAAAAAAAAAAAAGATTTCAAACTGAAGCAGTTGTTGATCACTTGCAGCCCCTAGTGACTGGTTAAGAAGAGTGAGAAGTCAGCTGTTATTGGTCATATTTGTGTGTTTAGTGAGGTCACTGTGACCTTTTTACCTTTGACCACCAAAATGTAATCAGTTTATCCTTGAGTCCTAGTACTTATTTGTGCCATTTTTTAAAAAATCCCTGAATCCCCTGAGATATTGAGGCCACAGTGACCTTGACTTGGACTTTTTGCTTCCAAACATGAATCATTTCATCTTTGAGTCCAAGTGAACATTTGTGCCAAGTTTGAAGAAATTTCCTCAAGACACCTTTGGTCATAAAAATATAAAATCATAAAAGTCATTTAAAAAAGTTTTTTTTTGGTGCACCAAAAAAAAAAAAAAAAAGCTGATAAGTTCAGTACTATTCAAGACGAGCTACGGACAAGATGCAGGTCCAATGATCACCCATCCACCCACTCACTCACTCACTCACTCACTCACTCACATGATCAGACTTATACCTGGTGGGAATAATAAACTTAATTGAATGATAAACCTTTTGTCACTGTATTTTACTGAGTTTTGTCCACCTCAGTCTGTTCTCCCATGGACAGTGTGGCTTCACAGTGTGTGTTGCTACATACTCAAGTAAAAATTAGAGTGTGAACATGAAAAACAATTTGAACACACTGATGTGAATGACAGATGTGTTGATATGTCTCATTAGAACAGAATTTAAAACAGCAGTTTCTCATGTCAGTGCCATCAAAGGGAAAAAATCTGAGTGGACTGACTGTTTCTAACAAAACACTGTTCACGGGAACCTGTGATCACGTCACGTCAATTACAAGTGTCAGTTAAAATTTCATCTTTATCATATCGATAATTTAAGCTAATCAACTTCTTTTAAAGGTAAAATGTAGTAGGCTACACCTGCCATTGGTCGCTTGCTTCGAGCAGCATCGCGGTGTCCACTATCTGTGTCTTCAATGCCCCCGGGAAGCAAGAGCAACCTCCTAGTTGCAACCTACACGCCAAAAACGGAAAATTAACACCTGGGACGACTATAAACAAGTTAAAAGCTGTTTCCTTTTCTTTTGCAGGGATGTAGCCATTTTAATAAAGGAGCTTGCCTGCTGATGTGCAAACGCCGTTGTAATGATAGTAGTTTTGCAGTAACAGTAGTATAGTAATAGTGATAGGTGTAGCAGTTGTAGTAGTAGCAGTACTAAGTAGTTGTAGCAGTTGTAATGGCTGTAGTTGTAGCAGTAGGTCCTATAGTATTTTTGGTAGGTGTAGTAGTTGTAAGCCCTCACTCCCCCTTAAACTTTCCCCATCCTCCGCCCTCAGCACTGCTGTTCCATTGGCTGATGCTCTCCCAGCAGGTCGCCAGACGGTCGTTAGGGGGAGGGGCCAGCTGCCAGGAAGGAAATGGATGGCTCTCATTTGTTCTCATTATTATCGTAACAGCCATAATGCTCAGACAGACACACACACGCCGCTCGCTGTCACCACCATGAAACACTCCCATTAGTTATGCTGGGAGACAGCCTGAGTGCATGTGAGTGTGTGTGTGTGTGTGTGTGTGTGTGTGTGTGTGTGTGTGTGTGTGTGTGTGTGTGTGTGTGTATGTGTGTGTGTTTTAATCAGGAGGCTCCCAGGCCTCTCAGTGCAGTGATATAGCATCTCATTATTCCTGCAGTATGGAGAATGAGAGTAAAGAGCATTCATCTGTTTGTAGATGCTTCACAGAAGGACAGGCTTCTTCGCTCACACACAACAGAGACGTGATGGATGCTGACACACACATTCAGTCCGTCTTAAAGCCTGGAGCTCCCTCAACCTGCTGAGAGTGTTTCAGCAAGAGAGACACACTGAGTGGGATCGAGTTAGACTGATATATGGACTCAAACAGGCCTTAGTCAGATAGCACCTCTGATAGGATAGATATGATGCAGTTTGATTGAGATTGGAGATTACACTGGTGTCTGAGAAGAGTCAGTTTCCCATGATGCTCTAAGTGCTGTTTTAGAGGCTTCATCCCTGACAAACAATTTAGACAAAAACAAAATCATGTTTAGGTACTACTAATAATAAAGTTGCTAAAATGGGAAAGCAGAACAAGAAGAAAATGTTCTGAGAAACAGTTCACATTGCTCCAGACAAACAAGTCAGACTCAGGAATATATAAACGCTAAATTAAAGGGCTTTTTCCCTGCAATCATGTGGTGATGGAAAAATTGGAAAAATGAGTTTCCAGCTGGGACAATTCCTGTGAACACACCCTGAAGTTGGAATAAAAACTTGGTAAGGAAAGTCTGCAAAAATGATGGCACTTGCTGGGTTGTTGACATCATACATGCAAAAACATGTCAAATGAAAGAGAATGTTGATCATAATAAACGTATTGCATATCAACTGTTTGCTCACATTAAGTTTGTACTATGGTTGTAGCTGTTAGTTGCTGTCCACGTAGAGAGACGTAGACTAGTTAGAAAGATTCTTTATCAACATTAACTCTGATAACATGTCAGGTGGGGCAATATAGTGGGGAATGTGGAGAATATACTGATACAAAAACAAGTCTGGGACAAAATCAATTTGTCATTTAAAGGTTCAAACTGTTAGACAGCAACAAGAATCTTCACTGAGACACTAGTCCTATTCAACCAAATGCTACAACAAGTACAACAACACTGCCTTACTTGCTGTTAGTGTGTGAGCCAGGACCACAAATTTGGGCAACAGGTACCATCTGGCAGAAAAAAATTCTCATTGTAGTTTTTAGCAACGTACACACCCGCAGTGATAGAGAATATGTGAAAGCATTGCAGTGCTGATCGGTGTGTTATAACCCCTTGTCAAAACACACTTTTCAAACATATCATACCTAGAGTAGAATAAAGAATTCTATTTCAAACCGATGGTTCTTATTATTGAACCTTTTTCTTTGAAAATTGGTATAATTAGTAATACAGCTCAGACTATATGTTTTTCTGAAAAGTTGTTAAAATTAGCATCTATACAGATATTATCTATTACTGGCAGTGACAACACAGTGACTATATATTACGTAAGACTTCTGTTTTCATGAACAGTGCAACACAAAATGTTACTCTGTACATAAGTCCCAATAATTTATTGTTTATTACAGGGCTATCCTGCTAGAGTTACCCCTTTTATAACTTAGCCTTTAGCCCTTATTAATTATTAGTTATAAATTATTAATTATGACTCTCATATATCTATTTTGTTTATTGCCATCTATTCAATAAATGTGCAACTAAGATAAGAGACACTAATTTCATGTGGTTATTTCAAATTACAGCAAAACAAAAGAGTTACTCTGTAGTTATACTATCATGAACCTAAAATTTGTTTGTCCAATAAAGAGTGGCCATACCATGTCAATGACCTTTCCATTTGATTCCTGGTGTCAATATTATATGAAAAAGTGGATTCATTGATCTTTGTATGCTGTCTGCTTTTTTCCCCAGTGGCCACTCATGGTATTGCAGCAAAAAAGTCCCCACCGATCCAAAAAGCATTTCCCTCCATAGGCCACCATTATGAAAGAAATGTCTTTAAAACTGTTGACAGGACACGCTGAATGGCAAACAAGGTCATATATGACTTTTTCTATTATGACTTTTAGATGCATGGAGCTATTATATTTATAAAACTTTCCTTGTGCCAAAAAAAAGCAATTTAAAAAACTGTAACGTCATCCAATTTAAAGTCTATGGGCCAAGTGGGAAACACTACTGTACATATTCAGTGGGCCTTATAACCAGGAAGTAAATGGCCACCATCTTAGCATTCATTATTTAGTTCATTATATATATCTATGAACAAACCCCACATGACATTAGTTGATCTTGCAACGTCCAAAAAAATTCTAAACCAGACAGCATTAGGGTTCTGAAAATACAGGTTACAAAAAATGCCATTTAAGTGAATGGAAACCTGTTTCTTCTACTCTGCTGGACTATATACTATAAATGCAGGACAGCACACATAAAGCTACCACTGGTGCAATGCTATCACATATTTTCTGACTATAGAGACATTATATATACATGCATTATTTTCCACAGATGGTACGGACCAACACTACTGGCTCATGGAATAATAGCACCCATGCTGTTTTCATATTACAACTTAAATACTCATGAACACTGAAGTTAGAAGAAGGATTTCCCAGCTCTGGAAATGGGACCAGCCAGGGACAGGTGTGTGGGTGTGACCAATGAATTATAAATATTAAAATTTGAATCAGTGTTAAAATAATCAGTGATAAATTTAAAAAAAAAGAACAGCAAGGGAAAAACTAAATACATATGAAAGGTGCCATGAAAATGCCCTTTTAGCTTGCAATGATGATAAGATGGTCTGAATGGAAATAAACGTCATTTCATGCCAAAATGCAATGTGCTCCCTTATCTGAATAAACACAGCCAACGTGTCTGAAGCTGAGCCTTGAAACTCTATAGAGTGAGAAGAACAAATGGAGGGAGGAGGGGAACCTGATAGGCTTGGGACAGCCTCTAAGGAAGTCATAGAATTTATTCTTCGGGACAGACAGGAGTCAGTAACATTTAAGCAAGTGGTTTTAGACACTTAACCTAAATTATCTCCACCAAGGAGGTTATGTTTTCAGCGTTGTTGTCTGTTTGTCTGTCAGCAGGATTATAGAAAATCTGCCACCCCAGTTTTCATGAAACTTGATGGAAGAGTGTTGTATGGGCCATGAAAGAGCCGATTACATTTTGGAGAAGATCCAAATCAGGGGATGGATACGCAAATTACTTTCCACTTCTGTTAATACTGCAAGACAAGGCATTTCACCATGGATCAGTAACTAAAATAAAATGTCATCACAAAGCTTTTTTTCTCAAACTGAGGTGTTTCCATACAAACATAAATACACATGCAACTTCACTTACATCCAAATATGAATGGTCTGTCAGATATTACAGAAAAAACTACATTTCACAAGAACAAACAACAATATTGGACCTCACGCAAAAACATTTTTGTATTCTTATCTTAAACTTCTCGTGCTCGTACGAACACACCACGTCAGATTCAACAAACAACAGTGTAAATGATCCACCTGTGAGTGTCTGACTGCACGTACACAAGACTTGTAAATGAGCATAATTAATGCCTCAGTAATACCATATAAGGCTGTGCTTCCTGCTCATATGTCAGGAAATGTTAATTCACGAAAATGGTGTCAAAAAGAAAAAAGAACTTTACGAGTTTGGAGTTTGACGTTCTGCTTTCAGATATCCATGAAGGAAAATCTGTCATGATAACAGCGTCAGCAGTCAAATTAAAAGACCTGCTAATGCAAAGAAACGGGAGAAGTGAGTGCTGGTAATGCTGTGTTACTGGAGGGTCGAACTGTCACAGAAATAAAGAGGACATGTCTCCATATGAAAGTGACTTCAGAGAAAAAAAAACAACACGCTGCAGCAACAGTAAGGGGCGATTGATGACTGCAGTGAGAGGAGACGGTTAAGGAGAGGTCTTCATCACAGAGATAGAGGACAGAATAAGTGAGGATGTCCACCTGGACAAACCTGCATGTGCAGATATATGACCAATACACCTGACAGCAGGTAATAATAGATCATAGATAGATAAAACCTCAATGGTTCAAAAATTCATAATAGAAAGAGTCATAACTGAGCTTGTTTGCAGTTTGAGCTGTCCTGTTACAGAAGTCTCTTTTATAATAGTGGCTTATGGGGGAAAATGCTATTTGGCCAGTGGGGATTTTTTTTTTGCTGCAATACTGTGAGTGGCCACCAGGAAAAATTAGTGGCAAGACTGAGTGGCAAAGCTGTGTTCTATTATGAGTCTACGGGGACTCCATGGAAGAGGACCTGCTCCCTCTGTGGCTATAAAGGGCTCATTGTAAGGTAAAGAAAACACAGCTATCCTTATTTTCAGGTGATTATACATTAATGAGAACATACTTATGAATATTATATTCAGTTTCTGCCACTCTGCCATTAAATCCCACTAAATCTGAACCTTTAAGTGGTGTTGACTGCAGCTGCGACTGAAACATGCATTGCAGTCTGTTGTATGGCTCATCCATATCTGAGGTGCAAACACACCAGTAACTACAAGGACACCAGTAGAACTGAGTGTATTTTCAAAAGAAATGACTGAGACCCTGAGCTGTTTTTCTTTTTTCACTTTGGTGTTTGATTGACAGCTCAGAAGGGTCAGTCCACTCTCTGTTTCTATCCAGCCTGGAAATGTCACACAGAGAGGAGGGGGAGGCCCGCAGGCCTTAATACACTTTAGGTTGTATGTTTTTTATGTCTGTGTGTGTGAGTTTGTTAAGGGGCTAGTGAGTGTGTTGTCAATGAGGGTCCTCGCAAGTATAGAAGACAAGTGTGTGTGTGTGTGTAGCCTCCAGGGCCTCAATGAAAGCTGCTTTCTAAAATGGAAACACTGATTGGATTAGAGTGCTGAGTTCAAATGTTAGTCCACAGTTCATTCACATACACAGCTTAGACTCTAAAGAGTAAAATCCATCAATATTACCTGTAATAAATTACCTCACAGAGCGCTGATACACTCCTCTGTCACAGTACAATTTGATAACGTTATAGATTCAAACAAACTCTGACCTGCCCTTTTATTTCACCACAATAACATTTTAGGCAGCAAGAAAACAGCCACACAAGTCATTTCTTATTCCTTTATGAATTAACTCAAAGCTACCTCAAAGAATATATCAAACCAAGATAGGACCAGGCTCTTCTTGTGGACTGTTCATGTTCATGGGCCACATTTAACCCAATTTGATCTCCAGTTGGCCAGACCAATAAAACTATAGCACAATAACAATAAATGATGAATAACAATACCTGCAGATTTTCCCTTTTTTTGTGGAAAGAAGTAACATTCTGAAAATATTCACATGGTCAGGGTTTACAAAACTGATGCTCAGCCTGAGAAGTCTTTAGAAAAATAAGTGCAATTTTAACAATATAAATCAGGAATGACAGTGCATTTTGTTAAAATATATGTATATGATTTATGACTTCTCTGTAATGTTCACACTTTGCAAAGTCATCCAGTGGGTTGGAGGGGCCCAGGAAAATGGCACTGAAAACATATTTTATCCATACTTTGTAACCTAGGTGTTCCACAGCCAGAGATCAGCTCACTCTGTTCCAGTTTCATCCCACTGACTCTCCCTTCACTTCATCCAACAGTTGGTAAGCAAAATACAGGGACTTCTTGGACTTTTTCTGCAGTGTTTTCATGGGTAAACTGTACATATACTGCCACTAGAAAACTCTACTGCTAAACTTTAAACCCTCTGCTCTGATTGCTAACGCCTGTCTGCTCTGAGCACAGCCACTGGCACTCTCTCTTTCTCTTTTCTCTCTTTTGCTCATCTACACCCACTGCACTCAAATACACACACACACACACACACACACACACACACACACACACACACACTACAGTGTTTATGCATCCTGTTGATGGAAAATAGATCAGGAATATTTACACATATCAAAAGAAAACTGTACTTTTGAGTTGACATTACAGAAGAGGATTCGGGCCAAGCATTAAAAATTTGAGTTTTGCGTTTGAAGTTAGAATTCTGAAAATAAAGAAGTTTTTAAGTCAGAATTCTTAGTCTGGCACTGACAGACTGATTTGCAAATTTCACTTATCTGCCAGAGCAAGTGAAAACATGAGCTTTATAGATTTGTCTGCTTCCCAGTCTACAGAGTTCTGAGATTAAATTCAGATTTCTAAATTCAATCTCAGAATTGTGAAAATTCTGACTCAAAAGTCAGACTTTGGAGTCAGATTTCTGAGAATAAAGTCAGAGTTATAACTTAAATGTCAGAATCCTCATAATTCTGACCTTAGTCTCACAATTCTGACTTAAAACTCAGAAATCAATATAATATTTATATATTTTTAATATTTCACAAGGCCCTATTCCTCTTCTATATGACATGGCATCTTCCAGAACAAGTTCAAGCTTTCTGAGTTTCTGCCAATGGAAAATAGTGGAAGAAAGAAAAATGTTATCCTTCTTAATAAAAATAAATCTATGAGTTCAAATGAAAATTTTATTTAGAAAAACACAGCAGCAAGTAATGTCACTAATGTGATAGAAAAGGCTGACTTTTATATCTATCACACTAGTGTTTGTTGTTTTGTTGTAGAATCATACAAATCAATCAAAAATCACTGGAGAATATAGTTTACCGAGAGCTCAAGTAACATGGAGGTCAATCAAACAGGCCGCCTGACAGGTCTGTCCTCAACAAAACACACCTCCTTTATGTCAGCCTCAACAAGCCAGACTACAAGGAGAGAAGTGTATTATTAGTAGCAGCACATGTTTGTACACTCATAAAATACAATGGTGTGATTATGGTGGTTATGGCGATTATGATGTGTGTGCTGTGGGCTTCTGCCAGCCCATTCACCCAGTTCTATGAACAACACACCCTCCATTCAGTCCGATCATATGAAAGCATCTGACAAAGAGCAGAGAGTGAGCTCCTGGGACGAGGCCCGGCTCCCTGCTGCAGGATTCTGCTCTTCACAGACACTACATGAGTGCATACAAGGTCATGTGTGTTAAAAGGTGGTAATAAAGGTTTATTTAAGCCTGTACCAATTAACATCAGAATGATGAATGAAGTGGTTCAGAGTGTGTGTCTGTTTGTTGACAGACTCAGCTGCTCATCAGGGACGAAGCTGGTCCTCCCACCATTAATGATACAGTCTGCACACACATACACACACACAGTGCACACACACATTGAAGCTGTCAGACTGTGATCAGTCAAAGCTGATCCAGACAAAAGAATCACACGTTCTGGACAATAAACTGCTGCATTAGCATAGAAACTGAGTGTAGAGGCTGACAGAGGACGGCTGCCTGGGACTGATCTATTAAGAGGGCTATAGAAACTGATTCCACCCCCCAGTGTATGACTGCACCCCCTCCACACACACACACACACACACACACACACACACACACACACACACACACACACACTTAAGAGCATTTATTATAATACTGAAATACTATCAGAGGTGGAAAGTATGGATACTTTGCTGCTGTACTCAAGTAGATTTTTCAGGTATCAGTTATTTTATTTTGTGTCATTGCGCACTGCCTTACCATCAAGATTGATTTTTACCTGATTAGAACAGGTAAATTGGAACAATAACATACAAAAGATGATTCCTCTATGAATTCATCAGTGAATATCTCGCATGACAGCTGTAACAAGACGAAGAGTATGCAAAAATATAAGAGATGTAAGAAGACAAAGAAGACATAATACAAAAAAATGCCAAATGAAACATGACGAAAAGTGACATGAAAGATGTAACAAGACCAACCAAAAATGACATATTAAGACGAAAAAGACATAGCAAAACCAAAACAATGTAAGAAAATGACAAAATATGTAAAAGATGTAACAAGATGAAACAGACTAGAGAGGGAGACTTGACTGTCAAGAAAAGATGAAGTTTCATTAGCTTTGAATGGAAATGCCTGGTAGAAACTACTACTACTTTTTACTTTTATACTATAGTAAATTACCATATTCTTTTTGCATATACTTTATCAATCAATTTCCTTCTGTTTATCTTAGGTCATGGTGGCAGCAGGCTAAGCAGGACACTCAGATGTCTGTCTCCCCAGCAACACTTTCCAGCTCTTCCTGGAGATCCAGAGTACAGATGTAATCCCTCCAGTGAGTTCTGGGTCTACCCCAGGGTCTCCTCCGACTAGGATGTGTCTAGAAAACCTCCAGAAGAAGGCATCCAAGTTGCATCCTAATCAGATGCCTGAACCACCTCAGCTGGCTCCTTTTGAGGCAAAGTAGCAGGTTTACTCTGATCTTCCTTTGGATGTCTGAGCTCCTCACCGTACAAAGGGAATTCATTTTACCCACTTGTATCCGTGATCTCATTCTTTCAGTCACTACCTAAAGCTCATGACCATAGGTGAGGTTTGGAACATAGATTAACGGATAAATTGAAAGCTTTGCTTCAGCTTCGCTCAGCTCACTGTTCATCACAATAGTCCGGCAAGACTCCGAGATACTTGAACTCCTTTGCTTTGGACAACAACTCACTCCCCACATGGACATGTGCATGCTGAATGTCACAGCCTGTTGAAGCCAACAGAACCACATCATCTGTAAAAAGCAAAGATACAATTCTTAGGTTCCCAGATCAGACACTCTCCTCAGCCCAGCTGTGCCTAGAGATTATGTACATGAACATCACAAACAGGATCAGAGACAAAGGGCAACCTTTGCAGTCCAACATCCACTATGACTTTGTGCCAAGGATAAGGACACAGCTCTCATTTTGGGATATCAGGATCATTGCTATCCGGTCATCTGGTCCTTGTATAACTATATTGCCGCAGTAACTCCCACAGGACACACAGTTTAAGCTTTCTGTAACTCCACCAAACACATGTAGCCCTCCCCCCCACCCAAGGACAACATCCCCATTACTTCTCCTGAATATGGGGTTGGACTGGAGTGTCCTTTTCAGCACCAAGGAGTAGACAGAACCAGTATTCTGCTACTTCACAGGCACTGAAGAGGCATATGGACACTCTTTAATATGGGTGAGGCTTCCACACAGTCAACTCTGCCTCCTCCACAGAAGACGTGTTGGTTGGGTTCAGGAGTTCCTCAGAGTGTTCCTTCTATCACCTGCTAATATCCCCAGCCCAGGGACTGAACATAATCCAGGCAATAGTTTAGTTTGTCAAAAACTTGTTGCGCAAACCAAAGTCATATAAATATAATTTCTAGGGGACAGGTTGGAAAGAAGGAATAAAATATATGTATTCTGACACATATAAATCAAATTCACATTTTCTGTGTCACTTACCATCGGGGCTCTGCCTCAAGGGGTTGTCTGTTGACAGTGTTTTTTGTACAACTTCTGGACATACACAACACACAAGGAACAACAAGAGCGCAAAAAAAAACAACATACAAAAGATGAGAAGACACAGGAGCACTATTTACAGGTTTGCATTAGTTAATTCCAAGACCTTTTTTGTGATTTTGAAATTGAGATTGAGGAGTGCAAGCAAGATTGGGTTTCTGACAGAATAGGTGACAGTGATGCACAGATCAGGGTTTTTTAAGACCTACCCCAACCCGACCCATCACGAGAGCCAATCTGCCCTGTCCAACCCACAAAAATTTGTGTTAATCAATGACCTCAACCCAACCCCAGCACAATCCAATGGGCTAATCCAGCAGCTGGAGCAGAGAAGCTGTCAGAATGTCTCTTTCTCAACAGTGCACAATAGTGGGAAGATCTGTGCTATTAAATTGACAAACAACAAGTGAGCCTTTCTCTTGTCCTCTGTCTCTTTTTCTTCCCCTCATATCTTAACAGTAAATTTTAACAGAATAGTAGTCCGCATGTGTAGGTCCATACTGTAGTTTTAGCCTATTCCACAGTTACTGGATTTAACCTGTTTTGTTGCACTTTGAACACTGATCCATTGAGCTGAAGAGCGCACTGGATGCGCACTTGCTGGCAGGTGGAGTGGAAAGTAGAGGAAGAACTACTACAGTCTTTGTGGGAGTCTTTAATAATTTAGTCTGACCACTGCTTTGTCCGAAATGGGAAACTTGACACTGTACTAAAAAGAGTCAGAAAAATACAATATTATATATATTAATTAATGAAAGTGAAAATAAGGGTTGCAAATTCATACCAAAGTCTGATAACAAGAATAGAGAGTGGATATGCTTATATACATACACACAGCCTAAAATCTATTTTTGTGTGTGTGTGTGTGCATGTAATGCAGCCTGCCAGGTCCCAGCAGTGGGAGATGGCTGCCGCTGTAATCCAATTACAGGAGCATAAGCGATTTGTTAGACACTTCTCATAATGTAGCAGTTTCCCAATAAGCTGTGGCTGTAATAACTGCAGTGAGCCGGGGCATAAATCTGACAGGTTTGGGAGAATTTGTGTGTGTGTGTGTGTGTGTACTTTACAGTCTCCTGCTGCTCCTGGCAGAGTCATCTTCTCTGTCACAGACAGTGGTCTGGTAACATCCCTGTCACTATGACACTTTATCAGGGTTAGACTTTCATAGAGTTTAATTCATAGGAACTTTGAATGAGAACCTCTTTGAACATATGTATAAATTGGAAAAACATTCATTTAGAACCTCATAGTCGGATGGATTCTAAAGTCAGTGTTCAGAGGATGTTCTTAAAAGATTTTGCAAAAACAGAACATCTGACATAAACATTGAATGTATGTTTTGGGGTGTCTTTGTTCAGTGTGTTATAGTTTTTTCTTCGTGAGACATACAAGTACATATATGGACACTAAATGGATAATCCACATTTATATTCCATATTCACTGCAGTCATCTGAACAAATTCCAGTAATATAGAAGATGGCATACTGACACTTCTTTGTAGGTTTAGTCTTACTTTCAATATTTGGATACTTTCCTTCTGTTTCTTCAGTTTCTTATTCTACTCTGTGTCTGTGGTAGTATTTCACAGTATTGCTTCTGCACTTAACTCTTTTCCCTTGGATATGACCTTTTCATGTGTAAGCAAAATCGGATGATGCTGGATGTGATTGTTTAGTCCCTGTGTCGCATGAACATGCTCACTGCTGGACTGGAAATCCAAGAGTTAAAGGTGACAACTAGTTTGTGACACTGATTATCCAGGATCACCGGTCTTTGGCTCAGTAAAGTCAGGTAACACAAAAAGAGCCAGACTGAGCTGAACTGGTGACACTTTATATCAAGGTGCATATAATAAGGTTTAGTTAACAGGTAATAAGATGGTTAAAAGATGGTTCTTAACATTAATATGTGTTAATAAGTGTTAGTAACAGCATAATAAACATGTTTATTGTAAGACAATAAGACATTTACAAGCACTTATAAGAAACAATACTTAATAAGGTTTATTAATCCTTGAGGCACTTATTAAGCAGTTAACTAATGCATTTTTGCGGCATTGGATCTAAAGTGAGAAAAGTCAAGTGAGCAATTCTTATAAAGGTTAATTAATTCTTTATTATGTACTTATTAATGGTTAATTATGCATTTTGGGGGTACAGAGGGTATGTTACAAGCTGGATTTAAATTCTTTTGTTATAATCTAACAATAAATATATTCATTATTCCATTATTAACACATGTATAGTTAACACATATTAATATTAATAAGCATCTTATGAAGGCCTTATTACCTATTAACTAACACTTATTATAAGCACCTCCTGGTTTTTGTTTGGTTGTGCAGTCATCTTTGTTTCAGAGAGGAATACCTGCAAAACTTATGCTGGAGGAAAAATGTAAATTTTAAAATGCATCCATATTATGAAAATGGCAGCTGAGGTAGAAACAAATTTAAAAATGATTGTATCTGGTTGATCCATGTGTGGAGGTGTGTGCAGCAGTAGAAGCTGAGCTGCAGTCAGAGGCCAGCGTGCAGCCTCAGGGTGGAGGCTGCTCTAATGAACACAGAACAGCTCCCAGTACTACCAGTAGAGCGAGGACTGTTGTCCATATGGGAGCAGCGGTCAAGGGCGAAGGAGAGCAGGATGGGGTTAATGAGGAGATGGTTGGTGGGAGGTTGGCTGACGGTGCACAGACACCCACCACTTTGAGCCCTGATGTAACCAAGAGCACTCCACAGTGTTGAAAAGGTGTTGCTGCTTCAGATGAAAGGGTGAAATTAGCATTAATTTAAGTTACTGCTAATGCTAACGCAACATTTCTCACTGTTGCTATGTCACTTTAAAACACATCATGGGGTTTACTGTGCAATATTCACACATTGCACTTGTCCATGAGGTTGACACTGACCACAGTCCCTCATTAGAAAAACACGACACAACAGTAATTGTTATCATTTTTCACCAGCAGTTTATTGACAGTCTTTAGAGATGTGCAGCCACAGTGAGCTGTTAAATGAAGCACTCAAACTCCTCAGCAACTTAAAGATTGTGTAAAGCAACAATAAATGTGAATAAATTTGAGTTTGTCACACCACCAACTAAATTTGAATAATTAAAAAAACACTAAGTATATAAAATTAGGTCTCTGACTCTATGACCTGAAAACAACCTGAAACATGGACGCTTCCTCCATTCAAGTCTCCTAAAGCCATGATATGCCTTTATTGACTTGAAAAAATGTTATTTACACGATTTAGTCAGAATCTTCACTATAGATCCTTAGTTTGGAGGCACGTTCACGTGTCGCGTGTTGTGTTCACTGTCTGAACTGGGTGTGTGTGGTGTGAGAATGTGCACACGCAAGTGAATGGCATGTGGGGGCTTTAGGAGACTTGGATTACACCAGACGTGCAGTATGAAGGCATTTTATGTTTTTTGTCAGCTGTTTTTTTCCCTTTGAAAACTGGTCACCATTCACAAAAATTGTTTAGGAGGTTCTGCAAAACTGTTTTCCCGTGAAATTCCAGCAGTGTTCTGTGGGCTAAAATCTCAACCCAACCTTTAATCTGCATGAGAGTGAGTAGATTAAATTTTTGTGTGAACTATCCCTTTAAGTGGTTTACGATAGTAGAAGAATGAAAAGTGAAAAATGCTATAATTGTGGTCATTCTTCCCTATACATTCCACCGCTGATTACAACATGGCTCTTGCTAAGGGAAATGCTTTCAGCTTTATTCACTAAAACAAACTGATGAGCACTAGTGTGATGGAAAATGTGGACTTGAAGAACGTCCTCTTCTCCATTTTACATATTATCCAAGGGAGCAGCACTTATGAGAAAAAATACTGACCGTAAAGAGGGGTTGCCCGGCATCCCCATCCACCCATCCTCACATATTGACCACCTGTTGTGAATGGATGAATAAAATGCTAATCACCTTTGATATTCTGGGCTTTGTGGGAGTAATGGTGCAGTCACATGGGAATTCTGTCTAAAAGACCATGTGATGGTTGAAACAAACACGTGCCCACATGAATCCATTAGAAGCTGTTGGACGTCAGTTGCTTCTAAATATTCTTTCCACACATAAAATACATGCCTTTGAGTGTGTCCATGCGTTAACTCCACACAAACTAAGCATCATAATGTTAAACCCACTCAGCCCAGATCTATTTTAGCACACATCACACTGCTTCCTAACTGGAACCAATGCAAACAAGAAAACAAGGGAAAATATAATTGTTTCATTTTCTCCAATAAAAATGTCCTAACCCTGCTCCATGTGTTGTAGAACAGGCTAAGAGTTGCATCACTTGTTTGAAAAACCACTAGCCCTGGTTCTATCTTTGGAAATATTCACACACTGCCTCACACTTGCCCTGAATCACTGTCATTTTTATCAGTGCAGCTGTTTGCACCAGCTCTGTGCATCATGATCTACGTGTGCTAAATGTCACGCTGGTGCCAAGTAAAAAGGCACTGAATGCCTATTTTATCCACATTTTTGAATTGTGGAATCTGAATTTTGAATCTGAATTGTGGAGTTAGACCGTTCACAATTTCTGTGTTCAGGATTTTTTGGGAAGACCTGAAACATGGCTCGGTGACAGGCGGGGGCCGTGTTCCCCAACACCAAATCAGCCCAGCAGTTCACTTCAGCTCACTTCAGTTCCAACAACCTGACACAGAAGAAAAAAAAATCCTTTCAAGTCCTGTGGCTGTGGTGGCTCAAACATGTCTGAACATGTCCAATAAAGCTGCTTGACAGAGTGTCCATGTTTCAGGTTGTTTTCAGGTTGTAGTGGACACTGGTTTACCCTGTGGTTTGACACTGAGACAGTGGAGTGGACACACCTCCAGAATTTCAGGGCAGAGAAAACTCCTAACTTTTTCATCACTTGGAGACCTAATTGTATATTTTACTTTCAAATTTGGCTGGGTGATTAATAGCACATGTTTCTGTGGTGTGACAAACTCAGAACACACATTTATTGTTGCTTTAGAAGACCTTTAAATCTACATTAATTCTTTATATTTGCGAAAAAAATAAAACAAAATACCTTGTCGCCCAACAAGAAATTGGCTTACAGTACGACACTGTCTGACTGAATGGAGGATGTAAAACAAAATGGCAATTAATTAAGCAGAATAAAATAAATATTTTTTCACATGGGGTATATTAGATAGAAACTGTAGTTGAAAGAAGTTGTGTTGTTAATACACTAAGTGAAATCAAAGGGCACAAGACTGTAAGACAATAAGTACTGACAAATGGCAGTCTTAAGTATTTTATCATCTTATCTAAATCATCAGCCAGTTGGTTTTTACACAGCTTCTACACGCATATTTAACAGAATGAGGGCTAGAGATCATCTAATAGGATCAGATGTGGCCTGTCCAAAACCCACCAGAGGGTGATTTATCAATGTATTCATCAAGCACTGTGCGTCGATGGGTTCATTACCATCAAATTAGTGGTAGGAATCATAGCGAAGCCTTGAAATGGTGTGGAAAGACAGCACTGTTGAGATTAATGACAAATACATTACCCATGTGCTAGCACAGTGCCATGGTGATTGATGGTGTTGGCATTAGCCACATGCTAGCATGTAACATTGCTAAGATGATAGATAGACACCTTATTTGTGTTGTGGGTTGTGCTAGCAACCTTAGCAAAAAAGTTGATCTTTATCAGTGGCGGACTCAGACTGTCTGAGGGGCAGGGGTGAAAAAAAATAAAAAGGGCACCAGCTGTACATGGTGGGGTACCGACGTGGCAAAAGTCATGATGCATTATAGTGAAACAGTTCCAATTCCTGCTTTAATTCAAATTGTTTTATTGTGCAACAACTACTACAACTCTGTAAGAAAAACACACCAGGAACTATTTAACCATTTTAAGGAAGGTAGAGGCCAGATAATTTCCTAGCATTTATGTCACTCTACCCAGACAGCACGCATACATCTTGCCAACGTCGGCACGATGAATAAAGTTGCATCGCCGCGACATCGTATGGAGAGCGTTTGCTCATTGGGAAGATGTCGCCGAGACATCAGCATTTGGTCAGAAATGCTCTCCAGACGATGTTTGGACGATATATCAAAGCTGCACAGCGTAGCCTCTCTACAGCTTCTATGACCTTTATTTATTCAGGTCAAATCATTCTATCAGCAAATATCTCACTATCTTACTTATAATGTGATAGGAATATGGCAATATGACAATAAAAAAACAATATGCTTGACCATCAAAATAGCTTCCTAATTTTGTGTGTGAATAAAATAAAGAGACATGAACGATTCAAGTTAATGATCTATTTCGGACTGCATAGTCAAAACAACTCCAGCACAGAAAACATAAACAAGACAAAACATATAAAAATATACAGGTGGCCGGTCAGGAGACTCACACGGACAGCACAGTTTGGACTGCTGGCAGACTTATGAACCTGCAAGGGGGAGAAAAAAAGACAAAACACATGAGCCCAGGTGGTTCAATTAACTTATACTATACAATACCATACCCATACTTAGACACACCAAGGAAGGAAAACATCACTGTGCATTTTTTCCTGGCCGCTGTCTGACCTTACAGAGCAACCGTAGTTGATAAGAGACCTGTAGCTAATAGTATTAGCCCTATGCTCTTTAGCTATTAAACATGTTAAAAAGCACCACAACAAAACCTCCAAATAACCCATGTTTAATACAGTGTCACAGGCAACACTGTATGAAGCACCAGCAGAAAGCATGAGTTGAAAATATGAACCACAAAAAGTTTGCGTGTATTATTTTGTGGTGCGGTCTGACAGCCCTGGCTTGACCACAGATAGCTGCTGAACTCCAGCCAGCTCTACAGGAGAGGCGGGGCGGGGGGTGACTGGAGGGACATGACAGAAACAACTGGAGTCTGTTGTGTTTTCCAGAGATGCTGCACTAAACTCAGACACACCTACGTGAGGTTGATATTAACGTCACTTACAGTGCAAACAAACCAACAACAGCCCATAACCAGTACCGAACTATGAGAAAATGTTACACCGAGCATATTTACAAATAGAGCAGAGCAGAGCCTCCCTTCATTAGCTGCCAGTTAACCGCTAATTTTAGCTCCACAGCTGTAAAAACACAGAAGCCCACCAGCTACTAGCTAACAGCTAACACTAACTAACATTACCTGACCCTTTCACAAATTCAACACTGATTGGTTGTCCAGATGGAGATTGTTCATGTGCTGGAAAGACTTAGACTATGGCTACCTAGCAATGGCTAAATTAAGTTAGTTGATACATTTGCTGGTCAGGTCTGTGACTTATAAGCAACTAACGTTTGCTAAGCTAGCTAGCTAGCCTGTTAGGAGTCAGCATCTGGGCTCTTCACCTGTGCTAACATACCCAGTCAGGGCTTAACAACTTATGTTGCTAAATCCCGACTTATCTTGCTAACCCTGAATGTCATATTTATAAAACAGCTATTTTTTATATACTTACTTTAAGTGAGTTTACCTGAAGACCAGTCCTGGCTGACATGAAGTAGCCTCTCGTCTCCAACACTTGCTGTCAGTTCTGTTGGCACCAGTTGGATAACATGCAGTGTATCGATCCATAGCTGACCTATCGCCAAGTTTGAAATGGTGCGCATAATCCCGCTCTCTGGCAAACCATGTCCCTGCTATGGGCCGATGCTTCTCAGATGCATTTACAGACGTCAGGAGTAGAATGCCGACGCACGATCTGAGGCCAACATTGGCAAGACGTATGCATGCTATCTGGGTATATGGCAATACATCATGTTTTCTCCACTGGAGGGGATCTTTAGAAGGCACCTTACTGCATTTTGTCCACTGGAAGGGCACCCTAGAGGGCACTTTACAGAACTGTTTCCACAGGAAGGGCACTTTAGAGGGCACTTACCACATTTCGTCCACCAGAAAGGCACCTTAGAGGGCACTTTATCCACTTTGTCCAATGGAAGGGCACTTTAGAGGGCAATTACTATGTTTTATTCACTAGAAGAGCACCTAAGAGGGCAATTTATCATGATTTGTCCACTTGATGGGCACTTCAGAGGGTACATGCCACATTTTGTCCACTAGAGGGGCACCACTGGTAGAACTTTACAATCTTTACAACATCTATGAAATAAGCAGCATTTTGTCTTTTAAATAGGAAATGTTTGTTAAAATAGAGAGGCTGGTCTCATCTTGTTTGGAATGATCAAAAAGGATCAATCTCAGCATGATAAGAGCTGTAAGGCCACATTTAACCCTTAACTCTACCTTTAACTCTGCTGGAGAAAATGGAGAGTAAAGTGGGGACAAAGCTAGTTTTTCACAGTCCAGAGGGTTTCACTGCCATGGCAGTTCATTGCTGTCATGGGGGAGAGAAGAATGAAACGTTAACAAAGGCTCTCTGCCTCATGTAGTGAGAGGAGCTGCCCCAGGCCTCGTACATCTGCCACCAAGATGGATCCAGTGAAAGCAAGGAGAAGGAGGGGTGGAACGCCAACAGTGACAGAGCAGAGACAGAGGATTCACGGAGGTACACGGATGGAGATGAAGCGGGTTGTTGACTTTTGATGGGGGAACAGAAGATATTAAGACATACTCTGCTTTCCTATCTTTACCAAGACATTTGCAACATACTGACATGTTCCAAGCAACTTCCAATTGTGCCATTACAGATTTTGCCTTCACAGAAACTACATTGTACCAGAAACACTTTGGCTACAGGCAGCCTCTTTAACCAACTGTCCAAAATTTCCCACTGTGGAATTAAATCTCCTTGAAATTCTTTATGTCTGTAAGAAACTGGATGGATAGATCCAACAACAGTGTTCCAGTTGATATCACTGATCTTTTTGCCCAACAAGTTCTCCAAACTAAAAACCAAAGCATCCCCTGTTGGCAGCACAACAGTTTGTCAGTACATCCAAAGAGCTGTAACAATCTGAGAAACTCATCGGCTACTGTCTGGCGACCATTTAGCCTCTGGGGACAGCAGCTGATGTTTTGGAGCTTCTAGTGTAGCGAATGACTATCCCAACAATGCATATTACTTTGGCCAAGAGGCCAAGGCTTGCTACACCAGTCATTGTTTACAGTCCAGTTTGCAATATAAGATGAGAGAATGGGTGGCAGACAACATTGTGGATAATCTCTATAAACAGATATTTGCATATGAATGCTGATAAAGTTTTAAAAAGATAATTAGAAGCTTAATTGTCATCAGACAGTTGCCTCACACTTGAGGATACATGTAACAGGATTACATAATTGACCTTTTGCTAAGCCCCACCTCCAAACAACAGCTGTCCAATCATAGTGAGTGAGAAAGTGTTTGTATGGCAAATTATCCTACTAAAATAGCACACTCCAAATGTGTTTTATCTATCTGTATAATTCATTTATAAATCAGTTTTCAACAAAAATTAGTTTCAGCTTGCAGGTTCACACAGAAGAGTGTTTAGATCGGTGACTGATTTCTTAGAGAAATGAGAGCTTTAGCTTAATTTTAATTTTATGTGCTCAGGATGTAGCTCAGTCAGTCTTGAGATTTGGCACAAAACTGTATTTTGAGGGTTTTTTTTACTCTAATAATACTGGAAAATGTATTCTAAAAGATCAAACTCTCTGCTATCAGAATTTGTAACAGGCCAGCCTGCTAGTGATTACATTTTTTATTAAATGGAGACTCAACTCTGTGAGATGGAAAACCTGACAGAGAGGACGTCTTACAGAGTTGACAAAATGTTGCAGTTTTTCATTTCACAGCAGAGTCATAATGAGCAGCTATTTTATTTATTAAAGTGTGTCTGAGTTCTCTTAATTTTAATCAAAATACACATTTTTAAACCGTAATTCTTAATTTAACTTTGATTTAGAAGAGCTACAGAGGTGACATGTTATGGTTGAGACACATCTGTCATTTTAAAGCACAGTTGATCATAAAAGCACACTTTTACACCTATGTTATCAGTAGGTATTGTTAGTTTTAGATTTTGAAGGTTTTTAACACATTTTTTTTATAGTTTGAAGTCGTGAAATCTTCTCTGGGGCAAGGCTGTTTTCTGGGACAGAGCAAATGTATAATCTTTTGTGAAATTAAAGCGGACCAAAACATTTTATAAAAGATATATATCATATATTCACTATAAATCCTAAAAGAATAAATTTTCACTAAAAATTGGAATTAAGAGTGTTGGTATTAATGATTTTTAATGTTTTATGCTGATCATCTAAGCCTTGGTGCTACAATTGGTGTCACCTAACAGTGTCTGTGCAGAAACGAAACACAACTTCCAACTCTGAGTGCCTGGAATGACTCCTATGACTTCGTAACTCTGCTGATGACATTAAGAGTTAAAGATTTCATGGCTGTATAAATTGACTTCTATTAACTTTAGTGTGTCATGTCTAAGGAGGAGGGTAAGAGAAGTTTTCCAGCCAGTAACAGACGATTTGGTCCTAAGTGGTAAAGTTTGGTGTTGCTGCAAATAGCGTGCACAGTAATTATAGTAGAGGTTGTAGTGAAATCACAGGAGCAGCAGGAGGGTGATAGCCTCTCTGCCTTCATCTCTTTCTATTTCCCAGCCAGCGCTGACATACCTCAGCACACAGGCACACAGGCGAGAAATTAAGAGCAAGGAGACGCTGATAGCTCCACTAATGTTACAGGCCAAGAGGTTACAACACACACACATGCCCTGTGTACATACTGCTGTACGCTCCTGCAACAATGAAGTACTTGTGGATTTAAGAGCTCTTTTTGGAGCTTTGTTCCTCATGAATCTCAATGTGTCAAATGAAAGCATGCAGATCAGAGGTGGGGACTAACTAAGTACAAGTACTTAGATTTTTTAAGATAGATGTTCTTTACTTGAATATTTCTGTTTCTGAGAATGTTTTACTTTTACTCTCTACATTTTAACACAAATATCTGTACTTTCTACATTTTTCATTTTAAAAACAGGCTCTTTACTTTAGTTTCACTGCATTTGAGAGGAGTTATTGATTATTTTTATTTTTATTTTTGCGCACTGCCTTCCCAACGTCATGACTGATTTCAGCCTAACATAGAAAAGATGATTCCTTGACGTATCCAAGACATGATAAGATAAAAACAATGCAACGATACAACGATTACTACATGATGTAAAAGACATAACAAGATGTAATGATATGAGGATGATGAGAAAGATGTAAGTAGATGAAATGATGAAAAAGATGGAACAAGATGAAAACAACAAGATATGTCACAACATGAAAATGACGTAACAAGGTGAAAATGATGTAACAACACGTAAGAAGATGAAAACAATATAAAAATGTAATAAGATGAAAACAATGTAAAAGATGTAATAAGATGAAAATGACATAACAAGACAAAACAATGTAACGGCATGTAACATGATAAAAACAATGTAAAGACATAACAAAACGAAAATGACGTACCGAGACGAAAATGTCATAACAACACTTAACAAGACAAAAACAACGTAAAAGACTTATAACAGATAGAGAGGGAGACTCAACCCCAGGGACAAGTTTAGGGTCAGTTAATTTGCACAGAAACAGTCAGTAGAAACTGTAAAATTTTTACTTTTATACTTTGAGTTACTGCAGTACACAAGTTGAATCAATACTTCTACTTTTACCAAAGACTCTCTATAAACAAGTATCTACTACTTGAGTAAAGAATGTGTGGACTCTTGCCGCCTCTGATGCAGACACTCACGACCAACTGACCAGCAGCAGCAGCACTCAGAGCTTCCATGTGAAGAAGTGGAGGAGGAGGCCAGTTAGCAGAGAGGATGTCATCAGCGTAATGGTCAGTCGTTGTGACACTCTGTCTCTGGCCCATTGGCTTCTGTGGTCAGATTCAATTTCAGCCAGTATGACTGTGGGCTGCTCTGCCATTAGCTGACAGCTACGTCTCGCCGCTGCAGACTTTGGGGGTCTGGCCAAATTTTAAGGCCAATTGACTTTTAATATGAATCACGCCGGGATGCCAAGGACTCATCCCATCGCTGGAAATTAACACCCTGGAGCACACACACACTCCTACAAATGGGCACATGTGATGCACATACACACACGCATAGTGACTCACAAACAGTTATTAATGGCTTGACTGAGTACTGTGATTGTTTTCCCTGCAACTAGACAAGCATCATGCGGTGCAGCCTATGACACTTGTGGTGTGTTGTACAGTAAAGTCAGGCCTTTCCATTTAAGGCTGTCAGCCCTGCACGCTGCACGCCTCGAGCCTCTGGCTTCACCCTCCTGCTCTTTTGTTTTTAATGGCCTCCCTGCCAATCCCTCCTCATCAGCATTATTAACCTTTTGTTCCCCCATGTTTGTTCCATCTCTTCTTCATCTCACAAGCCAGTTCTTCCTCTGTCATCTCGCTCTCTCCCTTCTTTAATCACTTACTGACTCACACAGAGGATACTTTCACTCATCATCTCTCTCAGCAGCAGTAGAGAAGCTACTCTGACAATTAAGTTAACTAAGCTCTCAATAAGTCTGCACCAAAAATAATGTCTGCAGCAGTCTGTGAAGGAGGCTGGGTGTGATTTGAATCATTTTGTAGATGTTGCAAACATGTACATAATGAGAAACCAATGTGTCAAATACACTGGTTTGGTCAGTGGTCCTGTGCTTCACACTGATGCTCTATGTACCCCTGGAGATTTAGTTTTGCGGGTACAGGGCTCCATGATCAAGTTAGCAACAATAAGTATGCTATGTCTGGGACTTTCAAAATAAAACTTGGAAAGTTTTGAGTTTTGGACATGCAGGAAAGGACAGTTGACCTTCATCATCATCATAGTCAGGTTATGTAACCAGGCTTTGGAGTAAGGCTGTACAGTTTAACTGCAATCGCAATAAAATACAATATGGCAAAGTGCAATATCCAAATTGCAGAACCAGTGCCAAACTGCAATTTTTGTGAAAAAGTTAAACTGTATGAGAAAACAGCATTATAATAAGGTACTGTAGCGTTTCAGAGATGACCCGACCTAAAAATTTTGTTCTCCAAATGAAAGAAAACTGTTTGTTTGGTTCAGACCTCAATAAATATCACATCATCACAATTTAGATTTTTTTTTGTCAGTCAATGTCAGTCAAAGCAATTGCAATATGGTGTTTTTACTAAATCATACAGTCCTACCTTGTAGGGTTACTATCCCAATACAATAACTAATTAACTGTTAAATAGTGTAGTCAGTAACCTGATCAAAGTATCACAATATTAAAGTAATTCAACCTGATTACTTTACATTACTTTTATATTACCTCAATTTGAAATATTTTCAAATTGTTTAGCCTAATATCTTTTATCTGCGAACATAAAATTACAATAATAGTGGTAATTATGCACATTTAATTGTTTTTTGTTGTATGCTATATAGTATGCTATTTGTATTCAAAGTTCAAGTAAACTGCTAGACACTTATTCTGGGGTTTGTATTTTTACCCACATGCTATCCTGGTACCAAATATTTTTCAGAAGTAGTAGTACTAGTTTGGATGAACTAGTTAACTGATTTCTCTGTAGCTCACATTAATGATTGGTCGTATCTGTAACATCAGATGTCCAGTCGTAGATGATGACAATATTTTCATAGTTAAAGGCAGAACTGTCAGTGTCACGTGATGTTGTTCCTCTTTTGTTATTTAAAGACTCAATAATGCTGAAATTTACACCCAGTGAAATTTTTTTCCCTAGATGTCATGAATCAATGAAGATTAGCTGGTTTCACTCAGGCTGGTGTTGTGAAATTTATGAAATGTTGTTATGTGTGCACACGGCATATGGGAGTATACCTTTTATTAAATTCCTTCTAAGTCTTCACTACAGACATATGAGAGTGGACAGACATGGATGTAAACTGTAGTTTGAGTGGTTGGTGGAGACAAACACTGTGAGGCAGTAATTCTATTTTTGACTGCTCTGTTTCATACGACCACTGACAGCTGACTTCTCACTCTTCTTAACCGGCCACTAGAGACCATAAGTGATCAACAGCTACTTCAGTTTGAACTCGTTTCAGCTTGGAACAACGTATGTGGAGGTCATGTTAATGTTGGTGGAACTTTGCAAATCTCTGCTGGTTGCATCTGGCAGTTGTGGTGACATTGCAGTAGGTGCTTCACCACCTGTTGCCTGGCAGAGATCTGCACTCTGCTGAGAGACCTCTTCTAGTTTACAATGAAGTCAATGATGACTTTTGGTTTGACACAGGACATGAACCCCAGTCTCCTGCGTGAAAGTTCTGTGTTTATTTGACAGATCACACTTTATTCACACATCGATTTTCTCACTCCTTACACTTAAACTCAAGAGTAGAGGGCTGCCCCCAGAAATAGAACCTCATGATTTGATTCAAAGCCAATTCAGAGGGCTACAATTTGATGATAAAATGATTCTCGATGCATCAAAATTTTAGGGTTGTTAATTCAGTGGGTGACGATTGGATTGTATTTATCTGCAGCTGCACACGTTCAGCTATCCTCACCAAAACTCAAGAAGCAGCCTAGTTTAGAAGTAAACATGAAGTACATGTTTCATTGAGGGGTGGGAATCTTTTATCCAATTTGATTCAGAATCTATTCTTGACTGAATCAATAGAAAAAGGGCAGAATATCAGTCTCTTACTCCAGTTTCCCTGGATCACAACATGGAATCTAACTGGCAATTCAATGGTCTGCAACCTTTTTATTTTAAAAATTTAACTGCTCTAATGAATGAATTCATCAAGTTGAAATCATCATACTGTCATCTTCCTGTCTGATAATAAGAAGTGAGGGGGAGGTGGAGTGCTCCGCGGTTAACATTATGTCTCCTGCAGTGGAGAGCAGCCTCTCTGCTGCACCGTTAGCTCTGAGGAAACGCATCGCTGTCCAAGATGAAGAGCGGACGCAGAGTTTCTGATGTGAACAGACTGAGCATGCAGTTATTTCACAACAGAGTTGGTTTAAGTTGTTTAATGCTGCGGTGTGTTTCACCCAGACGCTCTCGTTTGTTACAGCTGATCGTTGCTCCGCTCGTGAGCGACTTAATGTCTCTGGGTTAGAGTAAAAAGTATTCATAATACACTTCATATGTCATCTCTGCATCATGATGCATCTCAGAATTGAGTATGTCCCCCACCTCTAATAGGGACACTGAGCAAGCTGCTGTATTTGACACACTGGGAGTGAGAGAAACAGTGACAGTTTGGTTAAAACCATGTTTTTCATCAGCTGTCATCACCTCCCTGTGACTGCTGTGAAGTAAAGAAATGTAAAACTTCAAAGGTTGCCTGTTAACATAAGTAGGCAGTGATTATGTTTGTATGTTACCAAAAAAAAGAAAGACAAGGTTGATATGTCATACAGTAACATGGAAACATTACATATAATAAACATGATTAAAATATTATTCTACACCTATGAAGATGATCATTATAACACTCATTCATTCATTTTCTGTCATCACTCATTCCCGAAGGGTTGCAGGGGATCATTATAACATAAACATGTAATATACAAATATAGCAGCTTGGTCAGTGATCCTTCATTTCAAACTTTGTTGCTGTAGGTAGCCCTCTAGTGTCAGTTCTGCATGTGCAGGGTGAAGGTTAGCGATGATGAATATGCAGCATCTGGATAGAATTTTAAAGTAAGCCACAAAACATCTTGGTTAGGTTTATGAAAACACCAGGGTTTAGGTTCAAATAAAAAAATGAGATGCAAGTTCACATACTTAACATAATGTAACTTATATACATTTCATAATTCGTAAGGAATATAACATACGTAGTGGTCAGTTGTTTGTTCAACACAGCCATTTCCAAACTTGAGAATCCCAAAGCCCAATTTGAAATCTGAAAACCTTTGAGGCTCACCCAAACTTTTAATCATAACTCTGATCAACACATGAGACTAATCGGATTTATTTTTCATGACCTCCCATACTTTGTGAATCACTGGTTTAACACATCCATCCACCCCACCTCCTTCATAGATGGAATTTCTCACTTTTTATTCAACGTCACCTGACTTCAACAGAACATCAAAACATAATGCTAGAGGAGAGCTCTCAGAAATGTTGCATGTACATACAGCATGATAGTTAGACACACAGAGTCTGACTAAGTTGTCTATTTGACATGTTGGGAGTGAGAACAGACTGGGCATACAAGCTAAGTTACCAAGCATGAGCCACAACATGCCAGGCCTGTGTCCTGCCAGAGACCTTTGTTGCATTTGATAAATATAAATAGAAAATAGTTTTAAATGAGTGTTCTACTATAATCACATATACATTTATGAGCATGCACGTTTGATTTGTGCCTCTCAAGGACTTAAAAAACTTTTAAACAAGGTAGCAAAGTCACACATTTTGCTTTCAATCTGATCTAATACCAAAGACAGACTCATCAGTGCTCATACTGGTCCAAATACACAGGCTGCTTGACAGACATTAAAACACAGGGCTTTTGATCAAAAATAAAAATGTTTTGCATGGCGCAAATCCAATTACTGATGCTCTAAACAAGACTTGTACTGATACTTTAGGTATCACTCTATCATCATTTGCTCTTTTCAAATTCAACCAAACTGAATCTGGATGAGCAATTATACACACAGACATGGCACATGTCACACGCTCACACACACACACACACACACACACACACACACACACACACACACACACACACACACACAAGACGTGTCTAAAGCTCATCACCGGCCAGTTTAATTGGCCATTGGTCTGATATTTTGCAGGTTTTTGTCACACAAACCTGGCAATCCTGCTCACACTTGGTTTTTTATTCTTGCTCAAAGATACACACACACACACAAGGAGTGGATTTTGTGAGCAGATGATGAGGCAGAGAGAGATTCCCATTCTCTTAATGAGGGAAAAAATAGTGCCCTGCAGACACACACACACACACACACACACACACACACACACACAAATCTCTAGTAAGACAGTGGGAGAGAGAGTTCACTTCTAGTTCACTTGAATATCTGTATACGTGTGTGAATCTGTGTGTGCTCTGGGGGAATAATACGAGCAGGATGTTTATGATTTTTCTCTCATGCTTTCTGCTGAAGCTGCTTCAGATTGAGATCCAGATTTCCAGTGAACGATGCTGACTGCGAGTGGAAAAAGCCAAATGTCACCTGTGGAACTCAGCTCGTGATTTAAAGCCGAACGTTTGGGCTGGTGTTGGAATTAATGCTCGATCCCCTTATAATCCATGCATGGGCTGATATCAGATACCCCTCTGAGGGCGCTTTCATCTAAAGACTTGTAGAGAGTTATGTGTACATGCTGAACATGGTTCTGCTCCGCTGTTCTGTTTGAACATTAGTACCAGCCTGTATCCATAAAAGATCTGACTTCTGAGTTAAGCCGCGTTTCCACCAAACATGAACGGTATAGGAGCCTTGAAACCTGTATGTACATGTACCTAAACCCTAGACTGCAGACAGTACACTTAAATGTAGGCAGGGTAGTTATTGGGAGTTAAACCTTTCAGTTTTCCAGAAGTTAGGAAACAACTAACAAGACTTTTCTTGGTCCTGGGAAGCTTGTGACAAGCTGTCTCAAAACAAAAAAGGCTAATATAAAAAGCACTGGCCTCCTAAATCAGGGATTGTGGGTTATTTTGGTTTATTTTAATTAATTTATTTTTATTAGTTGTTAATTAGTTTATTTTCTGGGCACCAGCCAGGTAATAACCTGACAAAAATTGTCCAGTCATACATTCATGCAAAATTAGCAACACAAAGGATGTAATGCCTTAAATGTATATTCATGGCTAAGCTCACTTGAAAATAATAAATTATTTTTATAATACTTCTCGTCAAAAGTGACAACACACCACTTTGCTTCTTCAAAAATTAATAAATGTATTAACCCAAGAACAAAGGCACTGATTTTTCAATAAATAAACCCATTAGAAGATAAACGTCCATTTCTCAGTCGATAAACAACACAAAATAAAAAAACAAAACAAAGCAAAAAGTCTCCCCTGGTCCGACAAAAAAACAAAAAACACCACACTGTCTCCAATTTGGAAGAGGTAAACAAAAAAAAAAAAAACTTTACTCACAGTACTGTTCCCTTGCAATGATGCTTGTTAGGAGCCACACACACTCACACCGTCAGTCAGTCAATAGTCGGTTGCTCGGACCAGCAGCTCTCTGGTTTGCAGCAGGAGATGAACAATCTTGGCAATATATTCCTTGCCTTCAGCTGGTCTCAGTGGTGATTAACGTGGGACTAAGCTGCCACAACTTTTTTTGAACTCTAGCGCCAGAACGTGTTTTGGAGCGCTTCAGACTGCAGATCTGTTCTCTATTATGATGTAATCAATGTTAACATAGAACTGAACTGAATATCCTGTAAGTGTTGAAAAATCAGTGAATTTTGTCAAAAATGCAGGCGTTGGTTGGCAACCAGTTTTTAAAAAACGCTGGCGGGGAAAGAGTTAAATAGCAGTTAAGTGTCATTCTATAATGTAAACTTTAGTTGCTGTTCACAGAAATTGAATCCAGAACTAGTAGAAGTGCAGTGTCAATCATATAGCCCCGGCCTTAAAGAGCATATTGCAGGTTAAACTTTTTTACACATGTATATGTAATCTTGTCCAAAAATTACCATTTTAAAAGTTAAGCAATGATTTACAATGATTTTCAGCCCACAAGGGTGCAAATTTAACCGAAAAAGTGACTGTTTTGAGCAAAGCGAATATAACTGCTCTTTTTTTCAAGATCGCGTCATATTACGTCACGTGAGGGCGTTATAAGCTAGCCGCTGCAATAGTTTAGTGTGGCGAGTAGGTAGTTATAAGTCAGAGCGGTCGTGTTATAGAGAGTCAGTGTGTTTTCAGTAGTTTATCTTGGTTTATCATGGTGAATTACTGCGTGTGTGGAGGTTGCACAAACTCCAGCCTGTCAGGACATCGGGTCCAACGGTTTCCGAACAGTAAAAAAGAGCGGAGCTGTCTTCCGTGCCTGGGTGCGTTTTGTGCAGCTGAAGAGACGGGACTTCACCGCCGCGTCAGCTACGAAAAACGCGGTCGTTGCTAGCGCTAGCAACGTTAGCTAGCGCTGGCAACTTTTTTTTGTAAAAACCTATCTTCTGAAAAGGCTCTCGGTTTGCTAATAACATAACTGTCAAGTTTAGTTAGAGCTCAGAGATGTTGTTTGCACAGTAAATATTTTGATAATATAACGTGTGTATGTTTGTAAGGACTTGGGAGACATTAGCAGTGGTGAAGAGGGAGCTACAGCCAGGGCAGCAGCACAAATTGACACAGAGCAAGAGGATTTTCCTCCACTGGCTCCTCAGTCATCTGTGCTTCACTGTGGCTCACAATGCAACCTCAGACCTTCTCATCGTTCATCAGGTAGTGTAACATCACTCGTATACAGAATTAATTGTATATGCCACAGATATGTTTATAGAATATTAGAGAGAAAATAATTAGATAAATCTTTCTGTATGATGCAGGTCAGAACACATTCTATGAAAGGGCTATTGTATGGGATTGCATATTGGATGGGGTATATTTTATAAGTCAATAACAGTGGAAGTGAATGTGATCTAAAATTCTGTTTTCTTCCCCCAGAATATGCTTCAGCCCTCATGGAGTCTCTGAGAGTGGAATACTCCAGGTCACCACAGGTTCTGCGAGAGCACAGTTCAGTCTTGTCCTCCTCTGCACCTGCTCCCCTTTCCAGATCCCTCCAGAAGATGAGCAAGGATGAGGCTGTGGGGGCATACCCTGCACAACATTCCCGATTTAACACGGGGCATTAATACGATACCTGCACAGAGGCCTATCACACCCAAAGTACACACACCTTGTGATATTCTCTAAATTTTGATATTGATCCAGTTGCACGTGTTTTATAAATAACATTTATAATTGAGGATTGAGACAACACTAGTTGAAAGTTTGCACAGTTGAGTGCTCTCTATTTTTACATGGGTCAGATGGCATATTTTTCTTTTAATATATTTACATTTGGCACATCTGCATATATATTTTAACAGTTGCAATATTGGGTTAGTTTGGTTTTCACACTTGATTTATATATGCTGTACCGAATGTGCCTAATTCTCTTCACTTTAATTCATGAAAATACATAAGTAATTATTTATGAAGGACATGTTTATTATCAGTCTTAGGCTATGTACAGCACTTTGTTTTCAGCTGTGGTTGTTTTTAAAGTGCTTTATAAATAAAGTTGAGTTGAGTTGAGTACTGTTGCTTGCAGGCCTAACCATAAATTCAGCTCTGCTTGTTATATAAATGTTCTACTCTAACATATTTTCTTACAGAGACACTTTGTGATTGTGATTTGTTTTTATTCATTGTCACCCAAATGAGGCCATTCAAAACCTTTATAAACCCCTCCTTCCTCTGGAAATTGCTGTCTAATGGCAGACACAACACAAGCTGGTATGGGCTTTCTGATGTGCCTGCCCAGAATGCCATAGGCCCAGCGGACAATCTGCCTGTATGCAGTGTAGCGGTATTGCCTGGAAATAGGGACAAAATATCAGTATTAGTCATATACTAATGGTATGAAAAAGTGTGACACAGGTAATCATATGTTTGCACTTTATATTGTATATGTTTAGATTTTATGTATTTGTACTACTGTGCTGAGCCATATGTAATGGGATTTTGTTCTACATTTTTGTGTACTCAATGACAATAAAAGTCTGTCTAAGTTACTGTCTACTTAAATATTGGCCACTTTAACTTATTAGCTGTTTACAGTCACTGGCTAATTATGATAACCTGTACAATCCAATTCAATGCTATACAGCAGCTCGGCTGTACATTCTACATTTATTAATTTTATATATGTTCAGTGTATGTTAACTTTGCAGAGAAGGTGATAATTCTACTTTATTACTGAGGCTGTACTAAATGATGGTGGTGTATTAGACTGCCTTATATTGACAGTGTGTTCCTATTATTTTGCCCTTATATAATAATAGAGTGAACCAAATATTAAGAACACCTTTCAACATACTGTACCCTTATACATCACCACCATCCACTACAATCTCAGTAATAAACATACAGTAGGAATAAGTGAAAAAACTAAGAATAATAAATTATTTGTACCCTAAACATACTCGTGTGTTGGCCTGGAGAGGTCCATGCTCCTGCCTGAAGTGCATGTAGGCTATCTGCAGCACGTATGGGTTGAGACAGCATGCCTCGAACCCTGGGTGCTGTGTGACACACTGCACTTCCAGCCTGGGGGTGACGCTGTCCACTAACGCCCAGTAGGCATCTACCTCCCTGCAGCACATACTCTCCTCAGCTGTGGTCATGGCCTCGCATTTCCCGCACAAGCACCTATCAAACAAAAGGTTTATCAGGGAAATGCGCTCTCTCTCTTTCTCTCTCTCTCCCTGTAATGGTAAAACGATATAGCACGTAGTATGGACAGATGACGACAATGAGACAGGAGCTTAGTAGTTTATGGTAAGTATCAATACTGCTGCTGGTATTAGATGATCAATACTATTTTATTGCCGGATTCATGATAGTATTCTGAACGATATTGTGACGTGAGCACAGTATTATTGTCCTCAGCTAACGTGTATAAGCTAGCACCGGTCTCTCACCAGGACACCTGCCCTACTCTCCACTGATTCTCCTGACACCACAGCTCAATCTCCCTCCTTTGGCCAGTCATTCTCCCCCTGGTCTCTCCCTGCTCTCTGGGACGCACAACAGGCTCATAATTATAGGGCTGTGGCCCGTCATATGAGTAGTTATGAACGTTAAAAGTCTCCTCCGTGTCGGAATTGTGATCGCGATCCATCGTTTTCCTATTGTTCAAGTAGACCGGTCTCCCTCCCGTTACGTCACTTCCGGTCAAGCATTTTCAGATGCGGAAGTAAAAACTTGTCAATAAATGACCCCCAAAACCTAAAAAATGTATGTATAAGTATATTTTTAATAAAAAACGAACTCCTACATTATTTTTCTAAACTTTGGTTAAAAGTGGGCTCTAACCTGCAATCTGCTCTTTAAGTTAACCCTGGGTTAACAATGTGTTTGTGGAAAGGGGCTCAGTTATCCCAGGGTCAACTTTAAGTCCAGGGCTAAGGGTCATCCTGAGCTCAAAATCTGCAGTGTGAAAAACTTTGATTGACAAATGGCTGCTGATGCCACAGCAAAGATGACAAGATGACTCCAACTGCTCTGATTTTCTCTGACCAATCAGTGCTCTGAGGTGTTTTACCTCCATCTGTTAGCATCAGCTCAGCTCACTTAGAACCTCAACAGAGGAGTACTGAAAAAGCGTGGTGGAATAGAGTGGTATTGGAACCACAACCTTTGCCAGTGATCAACATGAAAATAACCATTCTAATGTGTAACAAACTGAACTGAACTGAACTGAACTAGACTTACTGGACTGAACTAAACTGAACTGGACTGACTGTACTGCTTGCTGGTCTGTGGGGTTATTGTCAGTATGTAACCCCAAACATATTACTGATAACCTCTTCTGAAGTCATCACCTTTAGGTCAGTTTGTCCTGCAGACGGAGTCTGAAGAAGAAGTAGCACTCAAACCATATTTCCCTCACTTGAGAGTGGTTTTCTTTTTTAAACCTAGGATTCAAACTCTCGTCTCCAGTGTCAAAGTCCTGCACTTTATGCCCACTGTCCACACTGACCACCTCCTTTTATACATACTTTGGGTGTGCACAAAAAGGTACCACCTCCTTAAGGTGGGGCCTGCTTTACCAATCCTTACACAGATTTTCATACAAGTAACTATTTTATATCATCAGACCTTGGCAATGGTCTGCTTGGACAAGTTATAGTATTGTGTAACCCTGTCTTAATATACAAACTGGGGATTATATTCTGTAAAGTGTTTACTGTGCACCTGGAAATAACAAGAATTTACATTCAAATATTTGCATAAACAATCTCTCTTACACACACACACACACACACACACACACACACACACACACACACACTCACACACACATACACACAGGCCATTAATTAGGTCTGATGTGTATTTGGCACTGTAGTGTATTGGTCGTGCTAACTCAGCAATCCAGGGCACCTGCATGGCATCTGTGAGATATAATCCTTCTCTCACACTGGTCCAGAGAAGAGACACAATAGCCATCAATGTATGTGAATAATAATCATAATAATAATAATAATAATAATAATAATAATAATAATATATTTTTTTATATAGCATCTTTCATACATAACATGCAACTCAAAGTGCTTTACAGTGTGGCATTAAAAATGACAACATAGGCAAAAACAGACAAAACAGAAATACACAGAATCACAATAATAACATAACATCGGAGTAAAAAAAAATAAAAACAGGCATTAAAAGACATAATGGAGGGACAGGGTCAAGACCGCAAGTGGAGGGCGATGTGCCAGTAACAATGTTAAGAAGGTCAGTATGGGAAACACTAGCAAAACATCTAAAGACTGGGAAACAGCCATGGAGTGTGTCACAAAGTTTATCATCTGCACTACTAATGCCCGACCCGATCGAGGTAACTCTGGTTTTTAAAAAAGATAGCAAACTCCTCACATCTCTGGGCAGAAGCCTCCATGGGGCCAGAGGGAACCTGATGTAGAAGTCTACTGATGGTATACAACAGCTTGTTGTATTATAGAAGTATCTCATTTTGTTTCTTGCCTTTTTTGAAGAAGTGCTAATGCGCTGAATGCGAGATGGAAACACTTGCCAAATAAGTAGTGACATAGTGAACATTTAAATCACATGACTGATCAGCTTTTTCTGCTCTGGCAGTGTCTTCATGGGGGTCGATGGCTCTAGATGTCTTCACATAGATCTGATGAAACCTTCCTCACATTAGTACATGAAAGTAACACAATGTCTAATTTCCATCATTTTTTTTCTATGATGTTTTTAAACATTAGATGTTTAACTGGTGCTCTTTTACTTAAATCTTCTGGCTGTATACTCTTCTCCTGCATTGGTATAATAGTTTTCCAACATCTTATGCCAGCAATTCCCAACCCAAACCTTTAATCACAACTCTGATCAAGACACAAGACAAAGACCCTGTATTTCCCTGTATATTTTCATAAACACAACAAGTCTATGTGAATGTAGACATACAGCAAATTAGTGAAAATTGATAATCTGTCCACATACATGTAACAATTTGTAAATGTGCATATCTTTCCATTTTAACTCTTTTCCCACCAGTGATGAAGTTTTCCATCAACTGTGATTCAGTGACGAGATATAAGATAAGTTCATGTAACGTTTGTTGAAACAGGTCAGATAAATGAAGAATAACACTTAATCTTAACCTTTTTAAATGTAAATATTTAATTAGGAATATTTTGTGGTCATTTCAAACTAACAGATCATCTAGGGTCTGCAGTAGATTGGACCCCCCTGCCATGGTTTGGCCTAATTCCCTAAATGTTGATGAAGACTTGCAGTAAAAAGATGAGACAGATGCACACTGCATTTTACTCTGAAGTAAAGTCTTATGGTGGCATGAAACTTGTGGCATCAAAGTCTTAAAAAAAAAAGGAGAAAAAAAAGTTGTAGCTTTAACCACTATCATGTGAAATCCCAACCACAACTTCAGGCATTTTCATTGGTGTTAAACTGGGCATGCTTATCATAATTTGAAATAGCTCATACAAAGGTTTCAGTGTTGGTTGGCTATTATTTGTACTGTGTATCCAATCAGATAGTGCTGTGGGTGGGACATTAAGCAAGGCTGCAAGTTGCAGTATTATTAGATACAAGAAATTTATTTATCAATATATAACAAGGTTGTTGTGTTGATTGATTAAATAGTTATATATTTAAATATTATTTTGAATAATTATTGTAATTGTATTATGCTTTATAGAGTATAATTATCTATTTTAAGTATTTTATTATACTATAATATAGTACAACATTAGAAGTATACTATATATTATTATTATTATTATTATTATTATTGCTATGGTAGTGACTACAGACACAAAGAGGCTGCTACATCAAAGCCAAATGCCTTTTTTAAATTAACTGAACTTTTTTTTTTTTTTTTTTTTTTTTTTTGCTGATCTGAAAAATTATCTGATCAGTGACTCAAAACCATGATCCTATCCAATCAGTGAGTTATGTGGTCCGTTGGACCTCTCGCAGGCCACCTGCAGTACCTTTATGACCCACGACCCACACTTCTCTGGCTCAGCTCAATTAACCACGTAATAATCGCATAATGGTAGTGCAGGGAAACAAGCATTCATTTGCATTTTCTTTTGCTGATTTACTTTTGAAATTTGGTTAAAATTTCCAATACATTTGATTGGAGACACAGCTTGAATAGACTGAGCTCAGTCAATGAAAGTCATAGTTTTCCAAGTCACAGTTATGTCTCAAGTCAAGAAATTTTGTTCCTCAAAATTTTAATCACTATTTTTTTTCTCATGTACCCTAATCCCACCTAAGCCTCTCACATTCCAGGTTTATTTGTCATCATTTGCAGCTGTTAAAATGTAACATCACGCTGTGGATCCATATTTGATCTGCATCAGGATCTCAAGTGTAAATGGGTTGTTTCACACGTGTTTACACATGTTTACATGTGTGCTCTGACAGTATACCATCTGTGTATCAGGCCTGCAGGTGTGAATTGTTTCAAGTTATCCTTTATTGACTTGGGAACATGTGATTCCAATCCCTCTAAGTGACCATTCGTTTAAAGTCAATTTGTACATTAATAGACACATCAGGCCTCAGTTCATCCCTGACAGTGCCCCCCTTTCCTTCATGTGTGTTACTGACGTGTGAACTACATATCTTGGCAGTGAGACTTGCGTGTCCTCTGTGTGTGGCCTTCTCCCGATTTCGTCACGTTCCCATGTTGGGGAATGGTCACCGTGGAAGGCACTGGAATCTCCAGCCAACAACTTTTAATCCCCGCTCGTAAAACGGAGTGACAGCGGAGATATGTTTGGACGTGAATGAGGCCAGACAAATGTTCCCGAACCAAATGGCCTGAGGTTAATGTGTTGACAAAGCAGTTGGCTCATTTTAACTTCAAGCCTTTGTGACACGAACGAATGGGTGAAGCATCCTTTGTGTTATGTGTTGAAAGACGCTGGAGTCAAATGTTGTTGGTTAATTGACTGTAATGATGTGATCTTGATGACAGCAGTTGCACAGTAGTAAATGTACTTGTGGACAGAGTTGTGGTGGTAAATAGAGCAGTGATTTGACCTACAGTAGGTGATAATGACACGGCCATAAACATCAAGAAAAATAAATTCTATTTTCAAAAAGTGTTCATGCATTTATTATTTATTTATCCCTACAAACCTACAAAAGTGAGAAAACTGAGCTAAAACAGTTTTACTCGCTACAATCTACCTACACTAAAGAATGCCTCCTCCACTCCTCTTTCTCAGAAGCCAGACCTTTTCCTTGCGTGTGCAGTAAAAATGTTTTTTTCCGACCTCTCTTGGCTGTTAAGTGCTAAGCTGAACCATCAATGCCAAAATCCTGCACCTGTTCCAGGGACACAAGACGGGATAAACTTTCCCTGCTTGCAGCAGCTTGAGCTGGCCGGAGGCACGGATCACTGTGGCTATTGTAACGTGACAGTATCCGCATGGTATGCACAAAGGGTTAACGCTGGGCCAGGTGTCAGATTATGTTTACATCCAAATGTCAACTCCTGAAACACTCAATTGCTTGTGGAATGAAAAACACTGAGATGATTTGAGAAAGACAAATTTAAGAAAAAGAGGATATCAGTCAGTTTTAATACAGCTGGCTCCCATGTACTCTTTAGACTGCTGATAGGTATAAACCAGACAAAGGGGGATATTGACTTAGCCTGTTCAACATGCTTACAGGGGGGCAAAATTGTGTCACTGCAGTTTGGTACTTTAGCAGGTGTTTATTAAGACACAGCTGCAATACATCTGATCTGCATAAAGTGCTGCATGCTGCACCTGTATGGGAAGGAATGGAGCACAAATGAAAATGCTAAACTGTCAATATTGGTTAAAGAGAAGGCACTTTTGGAACAGTAAGTGTGTATAAATCTCTTACGAGGCTGTATATGAAGCAATTTTAGTTAGAATAGAAATCTGTAATATATTTACTGTAATAAATCATAAAATGGCCATGATATGTCATCATAGATTAAGGAAAGAGAATCTCACAGGCAGAACCCAGGCTATTCAGATAGAGGGTACTACTTCTGAGGTATTGCAAGTACACAAGGGGTCCCATAAGGCTCAATTCTGGGCCCATTATTATTAACTATATACATAAATAGCATTGGACAGAATATTTCAAACTCAGCCTTTTATTTCTATGTTGATGATACTGTCATCTACTGCTGTGCACTCTCTCCTGCTAAGGCCTTTGAGTATCTACAACATGCTTTTGTCAACAAACTGAGTTGGTATCTTCTTTTGGATATCTAGGATCCTGAATTGATGATCACTTCTATTTTAAAGACAACATTCAGTATCTTTGAAAAAAGCTGAAGCTCTAATTAGGATTTTACTTCAGAAACAAGTTGCTTTTCTTTTTGTGTGAAACAGAAGCTGGTTGAATGTACCAACACAGAGATGTGCTGTGTATGAATGCTTCTGCTCATTGTCTTTGCATGCTGGAAAGCTTGTATCATGAGGCACTGAGATTCATCAGAACCATTCTGGGCATAATTCCTCCTTACTTATCTTCTTTCTATCTGGAAACATGGAAGTCATAATCTTCATTCTATGGGCACTTCATTTCTTGGCCCCAAGTTTTCATTTCCATAAGACTTGATTCCACTGGGCACAGTTCATTTCATAATAGCTGTACTATGGTCACCAGAATTGACTACGGCTGTTATACACAATGCTTATGATTCTACCAGCAGCAGTGCAGCACATCCCAGAGGCAACACCCCACTCTGCTTTGCTTCAAATTCACACCAAGTCTATTTTTGATTGAAACTGTGTTCAGCTGTCCAGAGCAGATCAAGCAGGAAGGAAGTCAAACACAGAAACAGCATAGAGAGTCTGGTCAATTTCCAGAATGAAACACCCTGCGCAGACTTACAATCATATAAACAGAAAAAGACTATTTAAAGTACCAGCGTCTATGATTTCGTGACATCCAGCAGTGAGCTTGCTGATTGTAAACACATTGCCTCCCCTTTAAAGCATGTACAAGAGCATACAGTGGCTGCGAAACTTGTTTGGTTTGTCCATTCTGGGGTATTGTAGAAACATGGCAGTTCAACATGGCAGCCTCCATTGAAGAAGACCTGGTCCTTCAATATACATAAACAGCTCTTTATAAGATAATGAAAATCCAATTATTCTTATTTTCAGGTGATTAAACCCTAAAGAAAACATACTTGTGAATATTATGTTTAATTTCTGTCATATTCTGACAAAAAATCTGATACAACCTACAACCTTAATCTGACACACTGAACTTTTAACTATGTGGCCTCTTTACCCATGGAGCACAAAAATCAAGGAAAAATGACCAAATCCAAAAAATGTGAGCAAGTCAACACCTGTTTCTATGGGAGCCTGAAACAATGAAAGTGAACACTGGCTCCAGATACAAACTTTTATGTTTCGTACAAGTTTTATGTTTGCAAGCTGCAAGCTCACTGTTCAATTCCACAAAAGTCCTTTCAAAGTAAATCTATATAATATTAGTGTTGACAACTGGTGCTATGAGGTTAACAGAGGTCAGTTTGTCAGTTCATAAGCTACACTGGGGGTTGTTGTGTCAGCGAGTGTTGTATGTGTGTGTTTGTGTACTGTACAGATGGGGGTGTTCTGCAGCTCAGATGTCCATCTGTATGTTTGATCTGCTGCAGACTCTAAACTGTAATATGGCCTTATTTGTGTGTGTGTGTGTGTGTGTGTGTGTGTGTGACTGTATGGTGCCTCATTTGCATCCACAGGCTTCACTTTCTGTCTAGAACCAGCCGTTGACCTCTGCAAACAGAAATGTTATTCGGCACTGACCTTTCAAAAAGGTAAAATGCTGGAGAGAATGGAGAATAGAAGAAGAGGACAAGGACACTGGGAAGAAAAATGAATGGCAATGTGAAAAATCTGGAAATGGGCTTCAGAGAGGAGTGTGAGCAGCTGAGGAGAAAAACATCCTGAGCAGCTGCATGATTGGCTCCATAGTTCATCCTGGTACAACTAATAATGCAGCATTACACACCACACACATTATTTCACTGTTACAACTGTAAAGTAACTTTCAGAGAACATGTCAAATGTCAAAGTCACAATCCTGTAGATATTAATTATATTAGACACCACTGTGACACTACTCCGCAATAAGCATTCAGTGTATTTGCAGTCTGTAATCTGTGTAGTAGCTCTCATTGTTACTGGTGAGGTTACTTGGAACACACAGCTTGCCTTTGATTTTTATGAATTATTTTCTTAAAAATGCAAGTTTCTTTTGCAATTTTCACCTTTTTGCCTTAAAACATTGCATCATGCATTGCAATTGTTGCAAAATCAGACATTTTAATCTGCAACAGTTGCAAAAACAGCCTGTGAAACCCTGGAGGTGATGACTACAGAGTTCTCAGTCTTTTCACACATTTCTAGCAACTATTTTCTAGCACAGAAAAACTTATGGGACACGGGCTGCATTTGGAGACATAATTGTGTCCCCGATTGCACCAACCGTCCCCACTTGATAATGAGTCAGAAGTGTGTCCCTGAAAATAGCTTAAGTCATGCTCACACACACACACACACACAGTGGACAGGCCAGTCTCTGGAGCTCAGATTACTATCAGTCACTGACTGTTAAATCATAAACTTTAGTTACATACAACCTCTTCATTAATGGATCTGTAAGGTCATACACAGGAAGCTTGGCAGACAGAGGACAGAGGAAGCAGCGTGTATGTGTATGAGGTCAGGGCATTACATTCATCCATGTTTTTATTATAACACAGCATTTAAAATACAGCTCAGAGGACTTCAGATTTGGGGGCTGTAAAACAGAATTAGGGCTCTGTAACACATATGTGAATACAAGGGGGTGGCTATCACCTGCCACGGCGAACAAGGCACACACACACAAGTCTTTGCTATTGGTCGAGGGTGTGACTTTACCAGTCAAAGTTTACCAAAGTTGAACTCCACGCGAAGTGCATGTGTTAATGTTGGAGAAGTGCATTTTTAATTGTCATCATGTCATAAGTCATCAGTGATACTGTATTCTCCGTCAAGTTAAACAGGCACGAAATCCCTAAAACCAGCTAGTTATCCAAACCTTCATAATATATAGTGATCAGGAATGCACTGCCCATGAACTATTTCACTGCTCATCAGATTTTTGATGATTTTTTGCACACAAATTTGGACTGCATGTTAAATAATGTGAGTAAACACAGCAGATCCTGATGATGCATTGGGACTGAGTCAGTGATACCAGCCCATTATCCCCAGAAAGACTCCTTTGTGTTAGGTAGGGCTGAAGTTGTGATTGCCCCAACCGTTCCTGTCTGAGGACAGACAACTCAGCCTCCAATCATGGAGACAAGATAAGGGAGTCAGGGTCAGCAGTGTGGCATGTCTTGGCATTAATGACCAGGCTGGAATGAAAAAAAGGAATAGAAGCAACTGGTCCCAGTCTGAACCCAAGTCGTTCACAAACTTCCTCAGCACAGACTTGAGGATCTTGTTGAAATGCTTGCTGTGGCCGTCCCTTTGTTTGTGGATGGTGTGGACTGAAGGCCTCAGAGGATCTTGTAGCATTATTACAGATGACCAGTATGTACTTATGACCAGCCCTACTCCGCTTTTGTGGACCTACTCTGTCCAAGGCAATGTGGTAAAAGGGAAATTCAGTGACGGCAGGTTGAGAAGAGTCCTGTCAGCTGTCTCACCTAGAGCTGTTAACTGGCACTGTGGACAATAGAAACAGAGGGGAATTTAAACAAAGGTCTTTACTGACCCGTAAAGGTCGTCCACAGCAGAATGATAACTATAACTACAAATATATTGTTTTAAAAATCATTCTCACTCAAGTGGATAGTGGAGTCCATGTCCAATTCTAACGGCAAAGGCCAACAATATTGTTGGGATCACTTTCAGAGTGATTTGATGAATGATAAGACACTGAGAGCCAATCAAAATTTTCCCCATGAATCCATTATTACCTGAGTAATGTCAGAGTACCATTTTGAATCACGTTCATATGGAGTTACACTCTTGAACAGTTTGCTCAGTGATCCCTGTTGGGTGGTATTTGACTTTGTTGTCGCACTGATGGTCAGGTTTGTAGCCACACAATTGTCATGCATGGCCTTGTGGTGTTTTTTTAAATGCTGGAACTAATTTGTAATGTTGTCCCATGTTGTAGCAACTTTTGCAAGGCACGTTCTGCTCAAGACCTGACTCTGTGCAACATCTTCTTTCCTAAAACCAGAATATTTTCAGAAAACTGATGTACTGTTCCTCTTTGATGCTAAAGTCCCCTCTTCAATGTCTAGTTCTGCTGAGGCCATTTTCATGAGAACAAATCAATGCATGGTGAGGCAAGTTGTTTTCTTCATGTCAGCTACTGTTCTCACTGGTGCCGTGATTGTAGTGTGTATTCACGTGAAACCCTGTGTGACCAATAGTCACAGCCTTTGTAATTTGAAAATTATGTTCTATTATATCGCAGTGTAATCGCAAACTCAATTAATTGTTCAGACATACTTAAATGTACTTTTAATCTCCAAATTACACATAAAAAATATTTTACCTGAGAGTGATGTCCTCTTTTGATGATCACCATCTCATTAATGCTGACTCCCCTCATCTTTGAAGAATTTTGTGATATCCTTCTAGTTTTCTTCTTGAGTGCAACACACAGTACTAGCAGGTCACCAGTATCCTTTTTTTTAACTGACACCAACACAGGTGGAGCACTCAATGCAGACTTTATCATTTATCAGTGTGGATGCTTGCATCAGTATAGCTTTTGTTACAGTTGTTGGTGTGGACAGCTCTTTAGTGTCCTGTCAGGGACAGAATGGCTTAGGTTAATGACTGCAAACGTCAAACTCTGTGCAGTGATTAGCTGGTCACCACTCTGTATCAGACTCAAATTCAGGAATGCTTTATTGATCTCAGAGGGATGAAATCATTTGCGTTACAGTTGCTCCCATTTAAGAATAGAAGTGTGCATTTTACTACTATATACAACAATATAGAAAAATAGAAATAAGATGCATAAAAATATGTAAACAACAATATATACAACAGTAGTAGACATAATAATGTAAAAATGACAGTAATGTTGAGATGAGGGATGAGTGTGTTAAGATGCAAGAAGTATAAATAAGAGCACAGGTTGGCATAAAAGCACAGTGTAAATAAATAAATGCAGTAATGATGCCAGTGAACCGGTATATTACACTGTATCTCTGAATATAAAATATAGAAAATTAACTCCACTTCCATCAACTACATTAGTAAAAGCACTATTTACACACATACACACAGTAATAGAATATATACAGTAGTAGTATAACACTCTCAGGGGTCATTTTTCTGAATTATGAATACACAAAGCTTCATTTTCAGTGCAAAGAATTTGCTTGTAATATCTCCTTCACTGAACACATCAGTCTGTTACAATGTGCATATGGTAATAATGTAATGTGTGTGTACTCAGAACACAGGAGCGTGGACTAAAAATGAAGCTAGGAATCCCTGAGCTGAGGACAGCAGAAAAACTGCCCAGCCCACCAAGTTTACCTCGCCAAGTGTGTGTGTGTGTGTGTGTGTGTGTGTGTGAATATACCATCCACGTCTCTGCTCATCACACAAAGCTTGATGCTTGAGGAGTGTATCCTGTGTGTACTGTATGCATTTGTTTTTATCCAGTTAAGTCCATTCTCTCATGTGTATATATGTATGTGCCTATTTCCCTCTATGACCATCTTTGTCTGCACATATTTTTGGAAAATGATGTCACTCCACATGCTTTAAATTGTCATAATGTACCAACTATCAATCCTTAAAGGAATTTTTGAAGTGTGGTTGTATGAGGGTCAGCAGAAAAACATATTTTAGCACCTTAAAAAAATAAAAAATCAGTTTAAGTGTATGCTATAGTTATATATACATATAGTATATATATAATATTTTTGCAGGTTTATCTTGCTGTTAGACAGACTTTTCTTATGGGAAACTGCCATTAAGCCACATATCTCTCTCCAAAGCAACCAGACTCCACTGACAAAACCAACAATTTTACATTGCAGATCACGGGAGTTACTGGCTACTGCTGCCGTGATTTGTTAGTTTATTTGTGTTATTGTGCGACTTTGGTGAATACAAACTAACCTTTTAAAACAGTGAAGTCACAAAATAACATTAGTACTCCCAAATCAGCACTCAGATTTATTTAGGATCAGTTCTTTTATCATATATTTAATTCCATATAACAGTCCATTGATGAAGAGAGGACAAAACTCAAATAGGTTCTTATAAAGATAGACGTACACACACAGTGTGGGGCGTCTGCGTGGTGTCTCTGCAGGCTGTGAATGATGTACTGGTTAAATGAGCAGCTTTATCAGAGAAGTGGCTTCATGTCATCAATATCCTCTTATATAAATGTCAGCCAGGCCATTTTACTCACAGCTATTTCCCACACTGCTGATTACATTACTCTCTCCCTCAGTCCATCACTTACCTCTCTCGCCCTGCCTTCACTCTCTCTTTACCTGCACTCCATTAATCGCTCTCTGCTCTCACTCTCCACTGCCTGGCTTGTCTTTGTTTCCTCTCTCTCCACTCCTCTCCCTCCTTTACCACCTCTCTTTCCCTCTCTCTCACTCTCGGACGCCCCTCTCTCTCTCTCTCAGTAGTGTGTCAATAGCCTGCCTCCATGAAACAAGTCAATTTTCTGCTGCCTTGGCAGGGGAATAAATCTTGGAGCAATCTGAGGGGCCACAGATATTTATTTGTGTGTGTGTGAGGGTTTGTTTTCACACACCAACACACATACACCCACACACATATATGCATGCGCACACATAAACACAGTGCACATACGGTACACATCTGTTCAGAAGTGTATTTGGTGTTACATACAGTACATACATGCACACACAGCAGAATGCACACAGATAATTGGCCAAACATCCATGTTTGTGTGTGTGTGTGTGTGTGTGTGTGTGTGTGTGTGTGAGTGTGTGTGAGTGTGTGTGATCCTCTTGATATTAACCGGCCTGTGATCTAATGTAAGACTGACATATGAGTCCTTTAGTCGAGTCTCATGCATGGAAACCCAAAAGGGTCATTTTCACTTGCACACACCTCAGGAGTAGATATTGTGCGATCTAAGTGATTCATTATAAGGAGTTCAAGTGTGTCGCAGCCTGAGAAGCCAGCTGCTTTAAAGAAAAATGTCAACACACACACACACGCACAGATGAGCTTATAATTTATATATCTATACATATATTACACACATCAAAACTGAAACAGCTTTTTCCTTTGGGGTTCTTGGTTAGGATGAGAGCTACATGCCTATACTTACTGACAGTACAGTATTTACACTGCCTGTTTTGAGTGCACAAGTGTGTTCACATTGACATTTACAGCAAAATTAAGTGCACTGCAAGTACTTGGATGTTCTACTCAAAATGGGCAAAAAGTTAAGTGTGGACACTGGACACTTCTTGGCCTCAGCGGTCGCCATTTTGTCTATGAAGTGGAAGAGGCGGGGCTATCAAACTTGTGAACATGGTGGCCCAGGCAGCCGAGGAAGCAGTCATGGTGACTACAGTGGTCATGGTGAACACTGAATTATACAGATAAAAGTCATACATGTAATTTTTATCTACAAGTACCACTATACTGTTGTGGGGTTGAAGCCACCTATACCTTTATTTGTGTTTGAAAAGATTTGGTACAGCGAATCAAATATAAATCAACATATTAGTGTATTTTCAGCTGGTAGGAGGATGGAGGGAAACAAAGGCAAATACAATTAAAAGGACGTTCAGGTTGAATGAAGTGAAATTGAACACAAAGATAGAAGATGTTGGTGGCTGGCAGTGAAGCTGCACCCAGCTTCAGTTTGCTCATGAAGAATTGTACTTAATAAAACTTTTCCCTGAGCACTTCTAGGATTTCTTACTCATGTTGGCTTTAGAGTTGAGCTTGAAATCAATGTCCAGGTGGACGGCACTGTACTCAGAGGTATCAGATTCACTGAGACACTAAAGAGAACTTCACTGATATAATTGGAGCCACAAAAGCAACAACTTTCTTTGCAAATGCATTAGTACCTCCAAATTGATGTATTCATCAAGTTAATAACTGAGATCTGGGAACAAGATGACATCACTACAAAGCAGTCAAACAAACACGAGCAGTCAGATGATCAGACTGGTTAGAAATAAACCAACAGGTTCGTCACGCTAGTTTGGAGAATGATTTTTCAGTTTGCCTTCATTTTCTTTCCAAACTGTCTGTTGGTTTAGATCATCTGGACAAACTGTTGGTTTGTTTACTCTGCTCATGTTTCTTGTCCTGTCTGACTCTGTAGTCATGTGTGTCCAGATCTCATCTATTGCTGTTATCTTAACTGAGAGTCGAGAAACATATGGAAATAAGACCCAGTAAGTTTCTAATAAACCATCATCAGCCTTTGATGTCTACAAATCTTCTTTCTTTCTAGCATGTAACAGGATGGTAGGATGACAGACAGACACTTTAGTTACGTTGTGTTTGCAGCCAAGTTTCTCCAACAAAATGGTTCTTTCAAAACAATATCTGGAGTATAGTTTCACGTGGTTGCTTCAGTGATATGAATACAAACACTGATTACAGCTCCCGGATGTACAACCCAGAGCTGATTACAACATGTCAGAGATGCTCTTAAAGGTTTTTCAACGTCCTGTGGAAATCTGTAGGTATCATACACTGATGTAACAGTAGAGTGGACAGCCGGGTATATCAAAAATGACAAAGACAGGCATGCAACAATCATCACAGACTGATTCAGCAGAACATTAAACATTTCTAAATAGTCAATCTGATGCAGATACTCCTAACTGTGATTTCTTGCAGGCATTACCTGCTGGACCTTTTGACATTAAAATCATAATAACCATCTATGAATTTTCATCTCTGCTTGTTTTTTGATTAAACATGTACATGTGTGTTTAAGTGTGTGTGTATGTGTGTGTGTGTGTGTGTGTTTACCTTAACATCAGGATCACGGAGTGAGCGAACTGCAACCTTTTAATCCAATCAGTGTGGGTGTAGAAGGTTGTGACCCCTGGATTCTCCTCTAGCCTCAGGAGTTCTTTAATTCTCATTGATCTGCAGAGGCCGGTGTTGGATCAATGCAGGAGCGAGGTGGCATTTCAAACCTCTGATGGAGGTACAGGACGGCTGGAGCAAGATGGAGGTATAGAGACGGGGCTGGGTTTGTGCAGTGGTGGAGGAGGAGGTGTTCTGATCTTCTACTTAAGTAAAAGTACTACAAATACCACTCTGTAAAAATTAAATTAATACAAAGCATTTACAAGCTCAATGAAAATGTTACTTGAGTGAAAGTATGCAAGTATAATCAGGAAAATGTACTGATGTAAACATACAGAAAAATGATCGGTATGGTTACATTATCATATGGAGCTCCAGAGAGGCCATAGACAGAAAGAAAAACATATATACTGAGGCCATGTTTTTCTGTATTGAGTGCTCACAATGCTACTGCATGTGCATGAGATGCAATTTGTTTCCATGTTTTGAGTAATTTGTGGCTACAGAATGTGATTTGTTCACATATGCTTCAAGGACCAGTGTGTAGGATTTAGTTGCATCTAGCAGTGAGTTTACTGATCCATCGCCTCACCCTCCCCTTACAAGCGCATAGGAAACATAATATGTAAACATGCTTGTGAATATTATACTCAATTTTTGCCATATTCTAATAGATTCCCCTGAGGGCAGAGATAGACTTGCTTTAACTACATGTTCGTGGACGCATGACGTCTGCCTTACGTATCCTGCATCCATTTGGAGCAGCGATTGTGCACATCCTCAGAAACGCTACGCGTCTGCAAGATGCAATAGACACATGACCGATAGGCGCAGTGTCGGGGCAGAATGCAGTGACAGGGTCAGGGGTCAGGAGATACATCACCAGCAACAACAATGGTGGAAAGTTTTGAGGACAGGCTCATTTAAACAAGTGTGCAACTACCCTCATCTTTACAATATATGGATGCTGCTACTGAGCAACAAACATACCTGCCACAACAGCTGGAGACAGTTCAGTTTTAGAAGTCGGCGTCGAAACACGTCGAAATGAATGGAAAGAGGTTCAAGATCACTATGTATATGCACGGCAGAAGATGATGGAAAAACTGAACTCCTTTTCTTCTTTTCTTGTTTTTGTGGGCGGTTTATGGTCTGAGTTCTCTGTTGTGGTGTTTTGCAGTAACACGTGTTGACAAACAGCCACATTGTCAACAGTTCGCTTCACGACGTAGCCAGTTGTCTAAATGAGAGCGTGGTCAAATAGCGAGTATATATCTCTGTGTGTTTTCAGTGTTTTGGATTTTGTTCTTCTCTGTTGTATCGGGGAGAAGGCAAAACACTGAACACAGCGAACTGTTGCTTTGTTTACAACTAAACACTGAGCACATTTTACATTTCAGTTGCTGTAATTCACAAATTTACATTACACATCATTTCTCCCATTTCTCCACATAATTGTGTTTATTATAATTTCTAATTTTTATTTATAATTTCAGATTGGTCACAATAAGTTGTGAATTTTGTCATTATTCCAGTACCTGGAAATTACATTAAATATGAAAATTAAATATTTTGGCGGGGTCATAAAACTGAAAGATTTACGTTTTTCCAAAGGAGAAAAGTAAATTATCTCAACAAAAGATCTGTAGTTAGTAAAACTTTTTCGAAACTTAAAAGTTTGAGTTAAATATTAAAGTAAGTTGCCTTGAAATTTTGAGTTTACTTAACTGTTTCATTTTTACAGTGTAGTAACGATATGTGCAGATCAGCATACAAATGAGCACAATTAAATTTTGTTCTAATAATATGAAAATTTTACTCACTCAAACACAAATCCAAATACACTCTTTTATTCATGGGCACATTTTAATGATGTCATAATTGAGTGACAGACTGTGTCTCCTCCCAGCTCTAACCTCTCATTGGCAGTCAGTCAACCTGCACTAACACACTCACAGGACCCAAGCTGTACAACGCCCACTCACTAATGTCCATTATTTAGTTCACTGAGATCCTCCAGACCTGAGCTGACTGCAGACACACACACACACACACACACAGAGAGAGAGAGAGAGAGAGAGAGAGTACTGTATTTATTCTCCTGACAGTGTTGTGTGTTAGTCCAGAGGTGATGGGAGCAGCTAATCAGTGCTCTGAGCTTCCTGTCAGACACCAGTGATCAGCTGACTGTCTGTATTAAAGAGGCTCTGTGTGTGTCTGAAGCTGCTAAACACCTTGCCTTTAATTAAACATTGATTTTCCTTTAGCACACTTCTGGCTGACAAATGGCACGCTGCTCAAGCAATAACAATATCTGTAGTTATTAATGACCGCACAACGCTTTTCAGAGAAAAAAACAGCATCCTTTGGAGATTATCCCTCCGATGTCATTACACCATAATTCCAGTTTATTTCAACCTGGTGTATTTAATATAGAGAAGTCGTTCACACCAGGGGTTGTGGTGAGGTGCTGATCACTGTGCCCAACTTGAAAATAGAAAAAAAGTGTCACTCCATAAGTATTTCTATTATATGTATTTCTAATTTAGGTTCAGTTTCGTTCAGGTCAAACAGAGTCAGGGTGCTGCTGTTTGTTCATTATACACTGTACTTGTACTGGGTCAGCTCAGAGGACGTCATCTACATCACAAGCAACATTCTCCCTGCAAGACAACAAGGTGAAAACTCTCTGTGCCAGATGAAGACTTGACAGAAGTCACAGCCTCTCACTGCAGGCCAAGTCACCTGGAGAAAGTTTTCCTGGTTTATGGGTTTCAGCCACAGACCATGCAGACAATTTACTGTATGAAACGCTGGTTACTGGTGGTAAATACAGCTAAATAAAGCTTGGCATTGTGATTGGTGTTGCTTTCTGAAGGAACACTGGAAATTTTTCTGTAATTCTGAAAGTTGTTCCTCTGTAGAAAACTGTATGCAGTGTTTTACAAAAAGTGTGATTTTCATCAAATTGAAAATTGGGTGTTGCACAGAAATTGTGCTGCAGTGTTGCAGGCTTGGTTTAGGGATTCAATACATGAGTTTCAGATTTCAGTGGCTGCATTTAAATTTCCAATTTTAGTGTGTAAACAATTGTGGAAAACTGTAATTCACATCAATAGACACAAGTGTGAAGGATTTTGAGTTGTTGTGTGTAAATGATGACAGTTGTGTTGGACTTGTGTTCAGCTTCTGCTGCCTGTGTTCAACATCTTGCAGCAGAAGTGCATCACAGTGTAAAATGTGTTCAGCAAGTAAAGATGTGTTTAGAGTTTTGCCAAAAGAGTGAAAGAGTCAATAAATGGGTTCAGGGATTTGAGCATTTGGTTCAGAGAATGGGGTTTAGTGTTTTTGCAGCTGTGAAAAACTGTAAAAAACTGTAATAATCATTACCAAACAGACAAAAGGGGATGGCTTTGGAATGGCAGAGAGAGGAAACATATGTGGCAGAGAAAGGAGAAAAACACCAAGAATAGCAGCCCTGGAATCTCAAGAATTAATTTTTTGTTTCAGCATTTCATTTTTGATGAGTAAATTACTACTATATGCAAAGAAAGAAAAAATAAAGGATACTGAAGCAAACTGCTGCATTTCTGATTCATTTTATAAATTAGAACAGTCAATAATGAAAAGGCGTTATTCTTATCAGATTCTATGATGAAATACTGATTAATTAAGATTAAAACACTAACAACAGGGAGAATTATATAAATAAAATATAATGTTTGTTGTTGTTAGTGTTTTTTGGTCAGTGTGTTCTGAGTGACAGTGTTTGCTTTCTAAGTGAAAATTGTTGCCAGTGTTTTGGTCCAATAAGCTGATTCTGAGACATGTATGAAGTGTTTTGGTGGTTTGACTGAGTTTTGGAGGTGAGATTAACTGTTCAGCCAAGAGGCATGTCGGTGATTCTGCAGACTGTACGAAGAGTTTTGAAAAAGTAGCTTCAGTATTGACCAATATTTGCTAACACTTGAAAAAATGCAAATGGAACAGAACCTTAATTAGTATCATTAACACCAGTGTATACTCCACTATTTCATATCAATATGGCTGCTGTGAAAAAGGTCTATTGTTGATCTTGGAGATGGAATTCAGTTTATTCTCTGAATTCTGACTTTAAACTGTGAAAATTTTAAATCTTAAAGTCAGGCTGAAAATCAATCAGTTCTTTCTTTTTTTTTCTTGCTTCAAATGAAGTTAAAGCAGGTCACTGTGAAATCCTCCCCTGGCTGTTTAAATCATTTCATGGTGCCCAGGGTCTTATACGAAACCATTTCACCTTCTGGTCAAACATGTCAGGAAGTGAAAAAACGGAACGTTGAAATTGGAGTAACAAGTTTTTTCTCCTCCATGTGGCGATTAGTTCCAGTCTGCAGCTGGGCAGGAGGAGGACAGGGAGGCTGGGTGGCACCGCTCACTATTAATGAACCCATCAGACTATTGTCATCAGTCATCAGTAATGAATAAATCACTTTAGTCACGGCCCACAGTCAGTGAAGGCAGCAGTCTGGCAGAGCGAGGCTCTGCATATGTCTTCATCCTCTGGGCCCGGACAGGGACCTCACAAACCAGAGCAACTGAACTTTCTGGCAGTGTGATGTTTGTTCAAACCTGCTCATGTTGAATTTTTATATGCTTAAAACATTCTGGCAGCATTAGTTTTTGTTGGAACAAAAACAGAACAATCTTGATAAAAAAAAAAAAAAAAAAACTGGTGTAATCACTGTGTTTTTGACGTCTTCAACAACGACAAAGATAAAAATGATAAACAAAAATAAGCACAGAACTATTATGTACAAATAAGTGGGTGAAAATAGGTGTTTATACTGTATAAGTGTATATAAAAAGCACATACAATATACAATGTCTATATACAAGTCAGGTATTTCTATAGATACAATGCAAAAGAATACATATTGGATGGGTAATGTAATATATTACTTTATATACATGTAGAGTGTCTTTAAGTACAACATACAGTATGCATGCAGGATATATATTTGACAGATGGATGTGATGGCTGACAGAGGTAGGAAGCAACTACGTACAAATATTTTGTTTCTGTACTTAAGTGGATTTTTCATGGCATCTGTACTCTGTATTTATTTTTCTGGCAACTTTTTAACTCCATACATTTCAAAACAGTTTTTTTTTACTTTAGTTTTCATGCATTTGAGGGGAATTATTGATTATTTTTATTTTGCATCTTTTCGTCCCACCCAACATCAAGACTGATTTCAACCTAAATAGATGGGACAATAAGACTTAAAAGACGCCTTTGGTGTAGCCATCAGTGAATATAACACACTACATACATGGCATGACGAAAAAGACATAACAAGACAAAAAACACTGTAAAAAAAAATTGTACATGCTGATGAAACGTACCATGTGGGCTGCTTTATTGAAATATTGTAGGGGATGATGGAGCCATTTTGCAACACTGACTAAATATTTTCCTGTAGATGTGTTTAGGCTGGGTATCTTATCAAACATGTTATGTTTGGGGTGGATTCGACCATAACATGCAAAGTTACAACAACTTCCTGTTTGATGGCAAAATATCAAAACTTGATGCCACACCACAGTGATGTCCTTCAATGATCGCTAAATCTTTTAATAACTTTTAACAGAGGAGTACAGTGACTGATACAGAGCTGAACATTATGATGTTACAGTGATGTTGACCTTTGACCTCTTGGATAAAGATAAAAACACATGACGAGATGGATGCCCACTCTTCAGCAGCCGCCTGAGGAGGTGCCCTCAAGCTACTTGATTGGCTCCTTCCAACATGGCAGCCAAGCTCAGTTTTCACTCCAGAATCTTTCAGACTTCTTTCACAGCAACTGACACAAGTCAGGTGATATTTTTGATGTCAGTGAAACAGGCAGTGTTAGAGACACTTATGTAAATAATTTTGATTACAGTTATATTCTAATTGTTATGTGAAGGATTTAAATCTGTATTTTTTTTCACTTCCCCTCAATTTCATTTGATCATACATGATTCAAGAGTCAAGGTGAAGTTATAAATTTGAGTTAATTTGCTAAAGATAAACTTACAATGTTTAGAGTTAACTATTAATTTTATGCTCACAACAGCGTCTTTAAAACAGTTAAATTTACTTAATCTGCCTCACACATTTACCTCAGTCTACCTAAGTTACTACAGCATTCAAAGGAAAGAAGGAAAGAGGAGACAAAGAAGACATTTGGTCTCACTGGTTTCAGCTGGATATTAATGTAGAAACCTGGTACAGGTGATGTGGACATTGTGAACTACAGGAAATGGTGGAACATGTCATTTTAGATTACCTGAGATAAACATGAGACACTTAAAACTACACTTCAAATTAACTAAATGACACTAGACATTAGAGTATGATGAAGTCTGTCTTGTGCAAAAACTTTAAATACACACATGAGTTCAGGCCAGAGACACAATAACATTTGTTAAGCTACAAAAGTAAAAGAGATCCTCCATGTGTCACCTCTAACATTAACACTTCATTTCATAAACAACATTTCATACAATTCATGAATGAATTCTTGAAGTACCTGTGAGTCCATAAAAAGCCTCTTTCATGGAGCAGCTGTCTCTGAGGCCGAGGAACGAACACACTGTTGTGTCTTCTTCTTCTTCTGCGAGGTTTTATGGCAAATCGCAACCAAGTGGAGCATTATCTCCAACTACTGTTCCATTGTGATGTCCTTAATTTATATTTTGTTCATCAATCTGGTATCCTTCAGAAAGATGCATATATGTTTAAAAACATTTCCAGTGCTTCTTGTAAGGACTGATTTTAAGTCCATGTTTGTAATGAGAACAAATCTCTCTCTTTCGTATGTTGGGCAAATAAAAGATACATGGTGAACTCTTCCCAGAAGTCCTTTCCATTCCTAAACACGCTGTTGTGGAGGCAGCAGTGAACATATATAGTGACCAGGTCAAAACAAATAACACACAAGAGGAAAACAAGATGGACGCCAACTACAACTAATACAAGACAAACACTAACTAAAGCCTGACCGCCCCTCTGACTGCAGCACATGGTTTGGGCTGATGAGCTGGCTTTCAGATTTAAGAGGCCCCGCCCCTCAGACACACCTTTGGCTCAACCAGGAAGTGAACCGACCCCAACAACCACAGTAAAATCAAGGACAAAGAAACACATGATTAATATAACAGTGTGAGAATGTGTTCACTCCATTTAAAGAGTGTGAGAGTGTGTTCACTCCATTTAAAGAGTGTGAGAGTGTGTTCACTCCATTTAAAGAGTGTGAGAGTGTGTTCACTCCATTTAAACAGTGTGAGAATGTGTTCACTCCATTTAAAGAATGTGTTCACTCCATTTAAAGAGTGTGAGAGTGTGTTCACTCCATTTAAAGAATGTGTTCACTCCATTTAAACAGAGTGAGAATGTGTTCACTCCATTTAAACAGTGTGAGAATGTGTTCACTCCATTTAAACAGTGTGAGAATATGTTCACTCCATTTACACAGAGTGAGAATGTGTTCACTCCATTTAAAGAATGTGTTCACTCCATTTAAACAGAGTGAGAATGTGTTCACTCCATTTAAACAGTGTGAGAATATGTTCACTCCATTTAAAGAATGTGTTCACTCCATTTACAGAGTGAGAATATGTTCACTCCATTTAAAGAATGTGAGAATGTGTTCACTCCATTTACACAGAGTGAGAATGTGTTCACTCCATTTAAAGAATGTGTTCACTCCATTTACACAGAGTGAGAATGTGTTCACTCCATTTAAACAGTGTGAGAATATGTTTACTCCATTTAAAGAATGTGTTCACTCCATTTAAACAGATTGAGAATGTGTTCACTCCATTTAAAGAATGTGTTCATTCCATTTACACAGAGTGAGAATGTGTTCACTCCATTTAAAGAGTGTGAGAATATGCTCACTCCATTTAAAGAATGTGTTCACTCCATTTAAAGAATGTGTTCACTCCATTTAAAGAATGTGTTCACTCCATTTAAACAGAGTGAGAATGTGTTCACTCCATTTAAAGAATGTGTTCACTCCATTTAAACAGTGTGAGAATGTATTCACTCCATTTAAACAGAGTGAGAGTGTGTTCACTCCATTTAAAGAATGTGTTCACTCCATTTAAACAGAGTGAGAATGTGTTCACTCCATTTAAACAGTGTGAGAATGTGTTCACTCCATTTAAAGAGTGTGAGAATGTGTTCACTCCATTTAAACAGAGTGAGAATGTGTTCACTCCATTTAAAGAATGTGTTCACTCCATTTAAACAGTGTGAGAATGTGTTCACTCCATTTAAAGAATGTGTTCACTCCATTTACACAGAGTGAGAATGTGTTCACTCCATTTAAACAGTGTGAGAATATGTTTACTCCATTTAAAGAATGTGTTCACTCCATTTAAACAGATTGAGAATGTGTTCACTCCATTTAAAGAATGTGTTCACTCCATTTACACAGAGTGAGAATGTGTTCACTCCATTTAAAGAGTGTGAGAATATGCTCACTCCATTTAAAGAATGTGTTCACTCCATTTAAAGAATGTGTTCACTCCATTTAAAGAATGTGTTCACTCCATTTAAACAGAGTGAGAATGTGTTCACTCCATTTAAAGAATGTGTTCACTCCATTTAAACAGTGTGAGAATGTATTCACTCCATTTAAACAGAGTGAGAGTGTGTTCACTCCATTTAAAGAATGTGTTCACTCCATTTAAACAGAGTGAGAATGTGTTCACTCCATTTAAACAGTGTGAGAATGTGTTCACTCCATTTAAAGAGTGTGAGAATGTGTTCACTCCATTTAAAGAATGTGTTCACTCCATTTAAACAGAGTGAGAATGTGTTCACTCCATTTAAAGAATGTGTTCACTCCATTTAAACAGTGTGAGAATGTGTTCACTCCATTTAAAGAATGTGTTCACTCCATTTAAACAGAGTGAGAATGTGTTCACTCCATTTAAAGAATGTGTTCACTCCATTTAAACAGAGTGAGAATGTGTTCACTCCATTTAAACAGTGTGAGAATATGTTCACTCCATTTAAAGAATGTGTTCACTCCATTTAAACAGAGTGAGAATGTGTTCACTCCATTTAAAGAATGTGTTCACTCCATTTAAAGAGAGTGAGAATGTGTTCACTCCATTTAAAGAATGTGTTCACTCCATTTAAACAGAGTGAGAATGTGTTCACTCCATTTAAACAGAGTGAGAATGTGTTCACTCCATTTAAAGAGTGTGAGAATGTGTTCACTCCATTTAAAGAATGTGTTCACTCCATTTAAACAGAGTGAGAATGTGTTCACTCCATTTAAAGAATGTGTTCACTCCATTTAAACAGTGTGAGAATGTGTTCACTCCATTTAAAGAATGTGTTCACTCCATTTAAACAGAGTGAGAATGTGTTCACTCCATTTAAAGAATGTGTTCACTCCATTTAAACAGAGTGAGAATGTGTTCACTCCATTTAAACAGTGTGAGAATATGTTCACTCCATTTAAAGAATGTGTTCACTCCATTTAAACAGAGTGAGAATGTGTTCACTCCATTTAAAGAATGTGTTCACTCCATTTACACAGAGTGAGAATGTGTTCACTCCATTTAAACAGTGTGAGAATATGTTCACTCCATTTAAAGAATGTGTTCACTCCATTTACACAGAGTGAGAATGTGTTCACTCCATTTAAACAGTGTGAGAATATGTTCACTCCATTTAAAGAATGTGTTCACTCCATTTAAACAGAGTGAGAATGTGTTCACTCCATTTAAACAGAGTGAGAATGTGTTCACTCCATTTAAACAGAGTGAAAATGTGTTCACTCCATGAGAACAGAGTGAGAATGTGTTCACTCCATTTAAAGAATGTGTTCACTCCATTTAAACAGTGTGAGAATGTGTTCACTCCATTTAAACAGTGTGAGAATGTGTTCACTCCATTTAAACAGTGTGAGAATGTGTTCACTCCATTTAAAGAATGTGTTCACTCCATTTAAACAGTGTGAGAATGTGTTCACTCCATTTAAAGAATGTGTTCACTCCATTTACACAGAGTGAGAATATGTTCACTCCATTTAAAGAATGTGTTCACTCCATTTAAACAGTGTGAGAGTGTGTTCACTCCATTTAAACAGTGTGAGAGTGTGTTCACTCCATTTAAACAGTGTGTGAGAGTGTGTTCACTCCATTTAAACAGACTGAGAGTGTGTTCACTCCATTTAAACAGACTGAGAGTGTGTTTGCTCCATTTACACAGAGTGAGAATGTGTTCACTCCATTTAAACAGAGTGAGGATACAAGCAAATCAACAAGATTCACATCAAACAAACTGTGTCATGTGAATTGTTTGGGTGTGTTTGACTTCAGATAAAATGAACCTGGCCTTTCTGACCAGATTTGAGTTGGATATGGTCAATCTGCTGGGAGGAGCATGCCAGAGCCTTTCCTGTTGTCAGTAGGTGGCGCTATGATCATGACTGAAAATTGTCATGTAGATGTGTTCAGAGTGGGACTCTTATCAAATATGAAATTTGGTGTAGATTGGAGCATTTATACTAAAGTTACAGCAATTTTGTATTTCATGGTGAGACATCAAAATTCAATACCACAGCCACGCCCTTCAGCGATAGCTAAATCTTTTAATAACTTTTGATCACAAACTAGTCTAAATGGTACAAAACTGATTTTCAAGTCATTGTAATGAATTCTCTGAGAGGAGTTTGTTAAAATACAATGCATGGAAAATGTCAAAATTGAAAAAAAAAAAAAAATGTGGGTGCCTATATACTTTTTTTGTGCATCTGGGCATTATACATGTTTGTTCTGATTTCCATGCATGTTGATGGAATGTGCCACGGGGTTGTTGTTTGGAGGGCGTGGCCAAGCCAATTGACCACTCCCACCAACAAAAGAGACACCAAGACTAAACTTTTCACCATGGCCAACATGTGTGCCAAGTTTCATGAATCATTGAGCACGTTTAGTACCTCAAAAATGCGATTGAAGGACGAAGAAGAAGAAGAATCCAAGCAAATTCAATTAAGTCCTCACGCCATTAGCTGCTCGGGCCCTAAATATTTGATAATGAGGCAAGAATTTAAGTTATAAGGAGTACATTTTCTGTGGAGAGCATGACAATGACATTACATTTCATGCAAGCTGCTCATTAGATATGAATTCATGTGTATGGATGTTAATAGCAGCCTGATGATGGTGCTAGAGGAAGAGTCAGGGGGGCACTAAAACATGAGGATTCATCGTCTGCAGATAATGATTATGAACAGCAATTTGCATTGAAAATCTGTGCAGATATTTCATTCTGGATGGATCAAGAAATGAATGGATAAATGGACCAAGTATGGCCCTGTTAGGACCCACAGTACAGTCAAATTTAATTAATATTTTATGAAATATGATATAATACAAAAAACACAGCTTCTCTACAGACTATTGAATATGTTCTGTGCTTCTGTGTTTCTGTCTGTTTCTTGTGTGCTCCTCTACATTCTGTCCTCTGTCTGCTGAGAGCAGTGCCATCAATCACAGCACTGAAGCTCTGAGTTGTCTCAGGTGAAGCTGTCCTCCTCTCTGCTCCCAGCAGCAGCCTCCGCACAACAGGGCATTCATCACAGGTCAAATCCTTCCTCACGACACACACACGCTGCTGCTGTGTGGACGTGCACATGATCCTGTCTGCCACACAAAAATGTTCCATCACTTAGAATTCAGATTCAGTCACGGTGGTCAGTGTCTAGTCATGCTCCTCTCTCTCTCTCGCTCTCTGTCTGTTTCCCTCTGTTTCGTCATGTCTCTCGTCCTCTCCTGACTGCTGGTCAGAGTGACAGTGTGATTTGTAGTCTACATGTGACTGGCCTCACTTCAGGTGGCAGACAGACAGCAGCTTGTTAGAAGGCTTCTTTCAGCCTAAACTTCAAGTCATATCTTCAAGTTAAACCACATCACCCACACATCATACCACAGAGGATTTTCTGCCATCTCTTATATCCTACCACAGAATTATCTTAATCCTGATTGTTAGTTTCTGTAGAATATTTGTCATAAATACTGTTTTCTTCTTAGAAATACATCGACTATAATTCGCAAGCAGCTTGGTGAATTAAACAAAGGAGGTCAAATACCATGTTGAGACTACAGCTGCAACTATTAATCAATTATTAAATCAATCGCCAACTGTTTTGATAATTGATTAATTGGTTTGAGTATATTTTTTAAGAAAAAAGTCTAGCTAGCTTCTTAAATGTGAATATTTACTCCTTTTGGGACAGTAAACTGAATATCTGTGGGAAATGCTTATTATTTTATCATTTTTCACCTTTTGGTGACATTTTGTAGACCAAACAGCTATTTATCAATTAAGCGAGAAAATAATTGACCAATTAATCACCTATGAAAATAATGGTTAGTTGCAGCCCTACAACAAACTGCCCCACTTTTTTGTTTTTCTAGTCACAGTCTGTGATCCCTCCCTGACTCATTCTTGCACCTAGTTATCATCTGCATCAGCCTCATGTGACGAAGATGATAAGAGCTCACAACCAACTGTATGATAAGACAAAACATCAGGCATGGCTATTGGACTCCTGGAATGAGCAGAACAATTGTGTCGTACATCCGCCATCCATGTGTGACTTGTCATAGACTCAGAAGACCCCCAGAGGGCAAAGAAAGAAGCCATCTGAGAAGGCATTGTAATAATCATCTGTGGAAGATATCCCGGCCAAGACTTCCTCTTCTGTTCATCGTCATTGTTTACAGTCCAATTAGCAACTGCAGGCATGAAAATGAGGTTGAGAGATGATGTCTACAACCACATTATGTAGAGTATCTTAGTTTTAAGTTTAGGGCCACTGACCAAGCTGCTTTATTTGATGAGCTGGGAGTAAGAGCATGTTGGGGATCATGTACGGTTAGCAGGTTGTTATTGTGAAATAAATCCCAACAAGATGATGCAGGATCCTGAATATGACACAGCTACTATATAAGATAATTATTTGTGAGTCCCTCATAATTATTATTTGTGAATCTCTCAGTCATTATTCTATTGAATTTCATTATGCAATTTATATTATTCCACCACAATCACAAATACATTCTGAAACAAACTAAAGATTGACATGTCATCTTAAGATAAATTTAGAGTGGAAATTTAAATATTTATTATGCTTTTTTACATAAGAAAACTGCTTCCATAATAATCACTAGTGTGTTGCAAACAGTTATGAGTGAGTACATGCTATATTTGTCTTTTCAATTGATTTTTATTAAAACAGTTCCTTCACTATCTTCATTATATGCTATACTGGTCAATTCTATTTAAATTGATGGAGCTGTTTTTGCCGACCAAAATGTGAAAATGTGTGTCCTGAAAAAAAGAACAAAACCAACTGAAATGTGACAGAAGCCAAAAGTACGGTGGCCGACAAGTGCAAAAGCGCTGCATATACAGACAGGTGCTGCAAATACAGAAACGCGCTGCATATAAGAAAACAGATGCAAAAGGAAAATGCTGCAAATACAGAAACGCGCTGCATAAACAGAAACGCGCTGCATATAGGAAAACAGATGCAAAACGAAATCGCTGCAAATACAGAAACGCGCTGCATAAACAGAAACGTGCTGCAAATACAGAAACGCGCTGCATAAACAGAAATGTGCTGCAAATACAGAAACGCGCTGCATATAGGAAAACAGATGCAAAACGGAAACGCTGCAAATACAGAAGCGCGCTGCAAATGAGAAAACAAATGCAAAAAGAAAACGCCGCATATACAGAAACGCGCTGCAAATGAGAAAACAAATGCAAAATGAAAACGCCGCATATACAGTCACACAACGGAAGTGCTCCAGGCCTCCAGGGGCAGTGCTGAGCTTTCCCCCGAGAGACAGACAACGAACGAATCAACCTGCGGAGGAGAGGAATAGGCCTACGTGAGAAGTAGAAAGTTATTGGTGAGAGGAAAATTGTAGGCGGGAGAGGCAAAAAATCAGAAAATGTAAATCCGACAATCCGAATACGTACTTTTTCATGTAGCCTCTCCCGCCTCCAATTTACCTCTCACCAATAACTTTCTATTTCTCACATAGGCCTATTCTCTTTTTTTTTTTTTTTTTTTTTTTTTAGTTTAAAAATCAGTTACGGGATGTTTATTCTTCATAATTACGTTTCCCCTTTCGGGATTTTTTTTATTTTATTTTATTTTTTTTTTAAACAAACTTTATTGTCATGTTGAAGACATACAAGGAAACATGACATATAAGCAACATGACAACACTCATACATAAAACAACAGTAAAGTACAGGGAGTGCATAATACATAACAGACAGTAAGGATTTTATCTAGTAATATGTGCCATAATATTTTCACGTAGGCCTATTCCTCTCCTCCGCAGGTTGATTCGTCCGTTGTCTGTCTCTCGGGGGAAAGCTCAGCACTGCCCCTAGAGGCCTGGAGCACTTCCGTTGTGTGACTGTATATGCGGCGTTTTCGTTTTGCATTTGTTTTCTCATTTGCAGCGCGTTTCTGTATATGCGGCGTTTTCTTTTTGCATTTGTTTTCTCATTTGCAGCGCGTTTCTGTATTTGCAGCGTTTTCGTTTTGCATCTGTTTTCCTATATGCAGCGCGTTTCTGTATTTGCAGCACGTTTCTGTTTATGCAGCGCGTTTCTGTATTTGCAGCACATTTCTGTTTATGCAGCGCGTTTCTGTATTTGCAGTGATTTCGTTTTGCATCTGTTTTCCTATATGCAGCGCGTTTCTGTTTATGCAGCACGTTTCTGTATTTGCAGCGCGTTTCTGTATTTGCAGCGTTTTCGTTTTGCATCTGTTTTCCTATATGCAGCGCGTTTCTGTATTTGCAGCACGTTTCTGTTTATGCAGCGCGTTTCTGTATTTGCAGCACGTTTCTGTTTATGCAGCGCGTTTCTGTATTTGCAGCGCCTGTCTGTATATGCAGCGCGTTTGCACTTGTCGGCCACCGTACAAAAGCAATGAACAAACAAACAAAATATTGTATATGTAAATAATATAAATGTAAATGTAAATAATGAACTCTCAAATTAAAAACAAAATAGAATTGTCTGGCAATTATTTCATGTATCAGGTTCTACAGGATTTTAAAAGACTTTGCTGACTACATATGACATGGATCTGGTTGTTTTGTAAGAGTAAAGAGCCTGTAACTTCCTGTTGCCAGTGGGCTGACTATGATTCATACGCCTCTACTTCCTGCACCCTTGCTTGGACCACAGCCATCTTTGAACCCAGCCTTCATGTTGACAAAATCTGTCCGCAGGCAGACACATAAAGACCTGGCAACCACCTCTGTGCTGGTTCCTGCTACAGTCACTATCTTCAGGACCACATTTTGCCATGATGACACACTCACACACATACACACTCTCACAAGGTGAAAACAATACAATCACATCCTGTCATGGCCCACAACGCCCACCCCACTCTTCCACTCCCCACCACCACCACACACATCTGACTGGACACTGGTACTCTGTCTGCATTAAGCATCTCAATGTTCAGTTTTTGTGCAAAAACAACTTGTGTCCATATTAGTATTTCCATGTGTGTGGAGACCTCTGTCCACAGTGGAACAACATGAAATGGTTAAATCTGTTCATCTTTACCTTCTTTTCATTTGGGAAACATTGTAACTGCACCATCACCAACATCTGCTAAAGAGAGAGAGACAGCAGCCTGATGAAATCACTTATTAGAATCACAACTTTATCTGACAAAATTTACATAAATACAGGAGACAACAGCTGTGCTGTGTGATTAGATAGATGTTTAAAATGTACACAGAGAAAGTTAGAGATGACAGAATGCTGTCATGTCTTGTCAGTCAAAATCATTTTAAAGACTACAGTCACATAAATCAAATTCACTCAGGGGCTTAAAAGTCCCAGTATGTTTCCAGAAGTAAACAGAGAGACAGGACCTGCTCTCCATATCAAACCAATGCTGTCCTTCTTCTTTAATGCAGGGACTAACAACAGAGAACTACGAAATATTATGTCATCTGTATTTTATCCAGCTGTCAATGGTTTCCACAAGAGGAATAAATTTAGAGATTACATAGTTTCATAGTTTTATGCATCAGCAAAAAAATGCTGTCAATTATTTAAAGACATTAAACACTGACTGGGGTCGAAATGATGCCAAAGATAATAGGAGGGTTAAGATGTGAATAAATGCCATCTGTTATTCCTCCAGAACTGTTTCTGAACTCATGATGTTTCAGCAGTGCACCACAGAAAATGATTCATTAGTTCTGTTTGGGCTGTCAGAGACTCCAGCTGTAACAGCGTGTTGAATACAGTGGAATCATCTGCTGTGTGTCTGTGGTTGGTGGTGACAGAACTTTTTACACAGCACTGCTCCTCAGTGGTGGACTCAGGCTGTCAGAGGGGCAGGGCTCCAAATATAAAAAGGGCACCAGCTGTAAGTTTTGGGTCACCATCGTGGAAAAAACATTTTGCATTTAGTTTCCAGGTTTAGATTAAACATATTTTATTGCACAACAACTACTACAACTGTGTAATAAAAAAACACACACAGGGAACTATATAAGCATTTAAAGACAAAGAAGCAAATTTTTAGTATGGGCACATTTTCTCTGCACTTTATCATGTGTTGTCTAGTGGTCCAAAAGAAATGCAGCAAAGTCAACATAAAAGATGTAACAAGCTGAATGACAGATCAAGACAAAAACTATGTAAAAAGATGTATGATGATGAAAACAATGTAACAAGATGTTAGCAACATAACACCACAAAAATAACATAAGACTAAAACAATGTAAAAGACATGGCCAAATTTAACAACACAAAAACAAAGTAACAACATGAAGACAACAAAATAACATTAAAACAACATAAAATGGGACAAACTTTACAAGACGAAACAAACAGAGAGGGAGGTGCGGCCACGCAGTGAAGGTGTGGTTCAGTGAGCAACGGACACAATGAGATAAAAACAACAAAAGACAGAGATAATAAGATGAAAACGACACAACAAAGCAAAAAGTGCTATAAAAGATATAGCAATATGAAAAAGACGTAACAAGACGAAAAACAACATAACGACAAAAATAATGTAACAAGATGTAAGAAGGTGAAAATGGTGTAAAAGATGTGACGTAACAAGACTAAACAAACTTAACAAGATGGGACAGACAGAGAGGGACCTCCACTGCAGAGAGGAAAAGGTGAGATTCAGTTAGCTTAGAAATGTGCTTTAAAGGGCTGATTCTTACTTTTATTCTTTGAGTACATTTCAGAGATTGTATTTTTTCTCACTTGATTATCTGTACTTCTACTTGAGTATAGAATACATATACTTTTGCCATCTCTGGCAAATGTTTTTTTTCACATACTTAGGTGACATAATCAGCAGAATCATTGATTGGCAGCTAATGGAGGACGTGGAGATGTAAACCAGTCTGTTGTGAATAAAGTTTGAATATAATGTGTTTCCATCACTTCTGATTATTGTAGTTAACAGTTAAACAGAGACGGTCATAAACATGGGAAAACTAAGCCATTTCTTTTTATAGATTTGTGCAGCTCTTTAATGTCAGCAGTGTCAGTGGGGGCCTGTACAACCACAGGGGTCCATATTTACAACGGAGCGGCTAGGGGCCCCGGGTCGGCACTTTACAGAGCACGCTTCCCCAAAGCTGAAATTAAAACCTACGTGGAAAAGTGAATGTTTCTCCATTTGGGAGCGGGTATCAGATGAAGACATCACATCCATCAGCGCGGATGTTGAGCTCACTGATGGAGAATGAAACGGGCGAGGGTGCAGGCGGGAGGCCCGCTCCGAAAAGATCCAAGACAAGGCGTATAATCAAATGTCACAGCATGACCAGAGCAGGAGTAAATTACGAAATAAAACTGTCCGAGGACTTTGTCAGAGCTCCAAGAGGCTGTGACTGCAGATGGCCTCCCTAAACTCCCCTAATCACTCATCCATCTTCTTTATGGCCTCAGACTAAATGTTTAGCTGTGGGGCCACTAATGGACAACACTCTACAACAACACTCTATCTATCTATCTATCTATCTATCTATCTATCTATCTATCTATCTATCTATCTATCTATCTATCTATTGCCATGATTGTTATTGTTGTCACAAAATGCGAACAAACAAACACAAAATAGCGACTATAGAGGAAAATTTAGGAAAATATGATTTGTGTGAACCAAGCCTTCCATATTGGCTATTATATCTACCATTTCACAGTTTTGGGTTTACAGTGTTTTAAGCATTAAATACTTGACCTTGGAAGTAAAAACTAAAGCTAAACTCCATCAAAACCATAAGTGGACAACATGAGATAACTAGTAATGGGTCATTGAACTATTTATTTATTTATTTATTTTGGCTATTATTACTATTTTAAATAGAAATAATGTACTAGTAAGTAATTAATAATTCTATTTAAACCTTTCCAAAAAAAAAAAAGTTATAAAATTCTGCACAGGAATTTAGTTGATTGTGCTCATCTTTTATCATAAACTTAATGAGTTTTATTTATTCAAGTTATTTGATCTCAAAATTTCAAGTTAAAAACACAAATTCTTCTAACTTGAAGCCATTTGACTTGAACTGATGAGTTAACTGAATGTACTGGACAGAGTTCAATCAACTCATTACATTGTGTTTGTTTCTGAAGAAAACATGATCAACATATTAGCAAACTTCCCAGCATGCATTGCTCCAGAGTTAAACTCTCCTGAGTCACTTCTTTTTTTATAGGTTGAAGAAAACATATATGATGAGTATTATCTATGCGTATATATGAGTACTGAATTCAGTCTTTACACTTAAAATTGAATAACTTCACTGATAGCAGCTTCATGTCTTTGCGACAGTGTTGGAACAAAGTAGCTGCAGCTGGAAGATCTTTGTGTGAAATGAGGAACTGACTCTGAGAAAGTGTAAAAGGAAATCAGATTTGTTCATAATGATCATCAGTGTGACTGAAAAGTTGCTGGTTCAACGTAATATCTTAAACTTATTGAACAGAGTTTCTCAAGTACTTAATTGACCCAATTTATTTTACTAAAAAAGTTTGTTTAGATTCTTTACGAAATTACCTTGTTTTACCTTAAATTGTCTTTTCAAATTCAGTCAACTTGTTAGTTAATTTTCCAAGAATTTGAGGTTAAAACAAATACATTAGAGTGTAGTTCTGAGCACATAAATTAATGGAACATTTACAGGAATTTGTCAAAAAGCATCAGAAAATGGTCTCTTCACAGTGAGAGTGATGGTTTAAGGACAAATGACTTCAAGGCATCATTTAAATAATTGTTCCCTGCATCTTTATTTAACTAGAAAAAGTTGTTTTGAATCATTACAGAATTACTTCAACTTGTCTTTCCAAATTCAGTCAGCTTAAAATTTGAATGCAGCCTGGACACTTTCTGTAGTTATAACAAATGGTTTATATTTACAGTACATTTGGGAAAATGAAATCTGAGAATTTTGACTTTTTTTTTTTCTTGACTCAAAATGACTCCAAACTATTAATTCATTATCAGAATGGTTGCTTATTAGTTGAATATTTGACAGCTAGCTCACTAATGGACTAATTGTTGCAGCTCTATATATGTTTAAATGTGAAAGTTCATACTTGACCTTGGAAGTTTCACGAATGAAGCACTAAGCCTTTATGGGACCTTGAGGGGTTTTTTTTCTCTTGACCTACAGTATTGCCAATATTAGTATTTATAATAATAATAGTAAGTAAACTTTTATTTATATGACGCCTTTTAAAACAAAGTTGCAGCAGTGCTAACACAGATACAGAAATAGTGGTGTTACTATGACGAGTACTAATAGTGTGATGGTATCATTAGTACTAGTATTAAATGTCTGTAGCAGATGTTTGTGCTGTAATGCTGTGGTGTGTGAGGCAGTGTGGTGTGTAAGTGTCTGACTGCTGCCAGCCCTCTGCATCTGTTTCCCTGCTCAGAGTCCATGTCGCCCCAAGACACCAACAACCCCTCCCCTCTTCTCCCCTCCCCCAATGATTAGGTTTTATTTCTGCAGGTCTGAACGCTGCCAGGACTACAGCTCTGGTGGAGAGTTCCTAAATCTGGCCGTCAAATCTCAGCACATCTGGACACACGCAGGAATTCATGGTCCCAAATGCCAAATGTGTCAGGTATCAGAAGTTGGTATCAAATGCTTACAGGCAGACAAGGTTTGGTTTCTTATTGTTGAAGTGAATTTGAATTTACTGCTTCAATCAGAAAAATGTTTAAAAGTTTAGCCATATTTCATCAAGGCAACGCTTTTTAATGTAACACTGATGCACTAAAGAGGTAGATTTGATTTTGTTTAGTGAAAACGAGGTTGGTGCAGCACACAATCTAACAACAGTTTATGTAAAATTGTAAGTTTCTCCGGCAGTAAATTAAATTAATTGTAAAGTGAAAAATATAAATATACCAAAAACTCAATGTATGAATTCTATGATGTGATGTTTAATGCAATTTTAAAAAACAAAGAAAAATAACGACTTGAAAAAAATGTTGTTTATTAAATAATAAATCTGATGTGTACAGCATTTTAACTTAAAGTAGCAGCCATGACCTAAGCATGTTCAAAAACATTGCATAAATTATCACTGACAATGAATGTTTGAATTATGTAACTGCAGATCAAAACCAATGCAGCAGCAGTCCCTTCATTAAAATAACACAAAAATAACAAAATGAAAATAATTAATCATGTAATATCACAGTAGATTTTATCATGGTCTTGGTATTTTTTTTTATAATATATTATTTCATATATTGTTACTTCCCCAGTGAAAATCCAAATTAAAATTAGATGAAATTGAATTGTCTAATTTCAAATTGTATCAACATTTGCCTTAAACTTGATCGAAATATCAGAGAGGGTGTATATTTCCTACAAAATAAATCTATTAAACATTAGATACAGCTGTAGCCTACATCAGTTTTGACTAGGGGTCGCGGGAAAACACAGATTCTTCGATGCTTTGAGATTCTCTCTTGAAAGATTTATTAATCAATGCAGAATTCAGTAACTGAAAATTCAAAACCCAATTCTCCACATTATGATCACCTGTAATTTTGTAGGGCTGGGCTGTAGGTTCCTCACAGCTCAACCAACTGGATGGTCAAATGTAACAGAGGTCAACGTGTGCATTATGATTACATTCTAAACTACAGTACTGCTGGTTTTAAAAGTAGCAAGTAGTCACACAGTGAGAAAAAAATATATCATAACATCTTTTAATGTGTCGATCAACAGTTATTTCATAATTTCTTCCAACTATAAAAAGGATTGTCTCAGGAGAGTTTTTAATGCATACATCATCTTACTTTAGAAACTTAATTTACTGAGTTGACTGAACTCTTTATTCAAGTCAAAAGACTTAAGTCAGGAGATTTTTTTATGTTATGCATATGCATGTTTATAAGTTCTTTAGTTTTCTGAAAATAAAAATTATATATTTTTTGTTTGTTTAATTAAGTTGAATAACTCAAACTTGTATATTTATGTTAAGGAGAAAAGATAAATTGATTGTTCCAAATAGAAGAACTGACTCTTCAAACTGAGCAAATTTAACGCAAATCAAATTTGGTTGTAATGTTCATCAGTGTAACTGAAGTTGTTGGTTCAACTTAATATGTTAAAGTTGTTGAACACATTTTCTCAAGTGCAAAATGAATAAAGTAAATAAATAAAGTTTATTTCACTTACACTTTTTTGATTCACTGAAAAATTACCTCAACTTGTCTTTTGAGATTCAGTCAATTTAAAATTCTAAAGCAGCCCACAAACATTTCAAGTTAATACAAATAGTTTCTATTTACAGTCTCTAATTTCATAACATGGAACATTTCAAGGAAAGAAAGCATCATAAAATATTTGTTTTATATTTCTTCACCATGAGAGTAATGTTTTTTTAATGACAAATGATTTAAAAGCAGTTTAGTATAAAAATTGCTTACTGCCTCCTTATTTTGAAGGGTTAAATTTAAGAAGGATATGAAGCTGTTAAATATGTTGCAGGTGTTTTCAGAGAGCTCTAATAAAATGTGTGGTGATGATGAGCAGCTGGATGTGTCTCTCTGTGGCCCTCTGAGCTCCGGGGAGCTGCAGCTCTTTGCTGCTGAGTTATAACACGGTGCTGTTTGGAGGAGGAGGAGGAGGGGGGAGGTGAGCTGAGGCCGGGGTGATGTCCTCCTCTGTCACTCTGCTGTCCCTCTCCACTGTGATCATGCTGATATATGACTCCTCTCAGCCTCACTGATGTGTTTGGATGATGCCAGCTCAGAGTTTGTGTCTCTGGATGTAATTGGTCTGAAGATTGACGCAGAGCGCGTTGATCCAAATTGGCACGAGCTCGCCCGGTGATCAGACGCGCGGTGCCAATTACACCGTGTATGCAAATGAGGATGACGTCACGCTGAGAGGCACATTCGCTTGTTTTTGTGACAAATTGTCTCATTTTACAGAGAAACTGTTAAGTGGGTCTGATCTTCTAATTGGACTCCTCCTCTCCGCCCGCCGTGCCCTCTAATTACCGCCCCCCCTCCGGTACCTGAATGCATCACACACACAACCACACACACACACACACATTCAAAGAGAGAGAGAGAGGGAGAGAAAGAGAGAGAGAGATTGATCAGTAGTAACGTGTCTCTGCTGCTCACTTGCTTTTGTTACTCCACAGTCCACCGGATGGGTTCGTCTCGTGCCTTGTTGTGCGTCACCCTGGAGAAGTGTCTCGTGGACGTGTTGGGACTGGAAGACACAAGTGTCCCTGCAGCCTGCAGCAGCTCAGTGTCCAACATGCGGCTGGAGAGACACCTGTGATCCGAGCTGCGGATTGTCTCTGTGTGTCCAGCTTCACCTTAGCCTGTCCCCGCTCTGTCTCGCTCACACCACTCCAATTGTGTCCATGACCTCTAAGGAGGACTCCAAGTGTCCAGCAGCGGTGCTGGAGGAGCGGAGGCGCAGCCCGCTGGATCAGCTGCCGCCGCCGGCCAACTCCAACAAGCCGCTGACGCCTTTCAGCATCGAGGACATCCTCAACAAGCCGTCCGTGCGGAGGAGCTACTCCCTGAGCGGAGCACCGCACCACCTCTCCCCCGGAGACAAGCTGCCCTCGGCGGGTCACAGCCTCACCGGCCGGCCGCTGCTCAGTCAGACATCCCCGCTGTGCGCGCTGGAGGAGCTGGCCAGTAAAACCTTCAAGGGCCTGGAGGTCAGCGTGCTGCAGGCTGCCGAGGGTAAGACGCTGATTTATACACTTCATTGTTCTGCATTTGTGGTAACGTTGTACTGCAATATATACAAATATTTTCTTTTCCGCAAACTGTTTTTGAAAGAAAGAAAGAAGAAAGTTGGAGTCCGTGTGAGAGAAACACGTGCACATAAATTGTAATTTATTTGTAGTCTTTTATTCATTTCTGACTCCAGAATAATTCTGCAACTTGTTTTGTGGAAAAAAAAAAAAGGTGCACCGGGTCTGATTACATTTACGTTATTATTATTAATTTCATAAAACACTTAAGACGTGTAACATTATGGTATTAATAAAAATGTTGTTTTAATTGAAATATAGGCCAAAAACGTATACTTAACTGTAGTTTGTTTTTTTCATAGGATTGGACAAACAGCGATACTGAAAATTGATTTTGAAATAAATATAAGCTACAGTTATTGCCATAAAAATTAAAATTATGTATAGTAAGGTCTAATCTAAGTCACAATCAGAATTGGTCTCAAGGCCAAGTAAGTTTTCACATACAAGGAATCTGCTGTGACACAGTACTAAAAATATAAGGCAAATGTCGATTAAACAGCATAAATAGAAAAATGGAGAATAGACAATAGCACAAGTTCAAAATGTAAATTTCAGCCCTGTTTTATTGATAGAGAACAACAGTGGAGGGTTTTGTGATTAATCAAACCAGGACTATTTGGTGTAGTAACATGTAATAATGTCAGCAAACCCTTCAAACTGCATTTTCTTTATTTTAACAAACAACAGTTAAATTACAGGAAAATGAGAGAAATGTGATCTTTGGAAAGAATAACTAAATCTGTTGAAACAGTATTCACAATACGGAAGAGAAATGATGTTTATGAGCTACAGCTGATGACAGGGCTGCACAATATGGTAACAACAAATCATACTGTGATTATTTTGACAAATGATGCGATATGATTCGCGATTAGCGATAATTTAATTTTCACTAAAAAAAAAAAATATATTAAAATCATGTTGTTGTGACAAATGTTTGGGTGTGAACCAAACATATTTTTTTACATCTGGAGATCAGGATTTGTAGTCCAGGACATCTCTGCAGCACCACAGTACTTTATTTTAATGCTATTTATGACACATTTTACATTTACCAATCAATTAATCAACAAATAAATAAATGATAAAAGCAGCTCCTGTTATTTAGATATTGCACTTGGTCATATTGTGATTTTGACAATGTTTTGATTAATGATTCAGTACGAATGACAAGGCTGAAAAACATCTGGTCAAATATTTACTATCATTGTTATTATTACATTATTACAAGTCAGTTATAGTAGGCAGAATGTGACTGGAGTGGAGTTTTTGGACACAGGTGGGTTGAATTGACATTTATCTTATTTTTCCACCTCATCTGACCTACTCCATCCCTGTGTCTCAGGCCGGGACGGTCTGACGCTGTTCGGCCAGAGGAACACCCCTAAGAAACGGCGAAAGTCCCGCACTGCGTTCACCAACCACCAGATCTACGAGCTGGAGAAGCGCTTCCTGTACCAGAAGTACCTGAGCCCGGCCGACCGGGACCAGATCGCGCAGCAGCTCGGTCTGACCAACGCGCAGGTCATCACCTGGTTCCAGAACCGGCGGGCAAAGCTCAAGCGGGACCTGGAGGAGATGAAAGCGGACGTGGAGTCCGCCAAGGCCGCGGGCACCGTGGCCTTCGAGAAGCTCTCCAAGCTGGCCGAGCTGGAGAAGTGCGCGGCCGCTGGAGGGATGGGCGGGGGGTCAGTGTCAGCGCCGGGCCACACCGAGCCCGACCCGGCCTCCTCCAGGTCCCACCATCACGACACCAGCGAAAGCCTCGACTCCAACAGGGCGCACATGTCGCCTCCTTCGCCCGCATCGTCGTGGTACACAGACCGGCTGAGCGTTCAGTGCTGCTCGGAGGACGAAGATGAGGAGATTGACGTGGATGACTAAAGTGAAGACAGCAGTGAGTTGTGCCAAATAACGCGAGAAACTCTGGTTTAATACGAGGATTTCATCCTTTACGCACGGACACGCAGCGATGCGTCAAACTATCAGAAACAGCAGATTTGGTGAGAGAGGTGCCATGAAAGGCCCACTGCTGTCTGTTGGACAGGCGCGCGCTCAGAAAACGGTGGCACGTGACAGACAGAGAGACATTCAGAAGGAAAAACAAGGAAGCAAACATGCAGGTGCAGAAATACACGAGCTGGTTGGTTATTCTGGTTACAATCACTGAAATATTTCACCAGGGGCGGATCTAGAGAAATATTCATGGGGTGGTCAGAGGGTGGCATGGAGTCACATCAGCCATTCTGAGACTAATCATGTCCCACCAAAAACACTTTAAACATTATAAATCCCGGCAGTCTTAATTCCAATTTTTTGGAGAAAATCTATTCTTATGTGTAATTTATGAAACCTTTTGGTTTGCTTTCATTTTTTAAATTCTTAGACTTGCTCTGTGCCAGAAAACACTCTTTTCCCAGACAAGAATTCACAACTTCAAATAATTCAAATCTAAAACTAACAATACTGACTGATAACATAGGTGTAAAACACATGCCACTATAAATCTTCCTCTTTTTTTTATTACCATATTTTTACTGAAAATGTTGGCCCTTAAAATTTGCGAGTTGAGTCCCAGATTTCCATCAACTATGTCAGTTTTTTTTTTTTTTTTAAAGTTGTGTCCAGATTTTCGGGCAGATTTTTTACAAAAATATGTTTTTTTCAGACATAAAAAGGGTTAGCTATACCCTAAGGACCCCTGTCTCACTTCCTGCTTTAAAAAATGTAGGAATACTGCTCAAACACTGGTGAACTTTCTATTTTTTTTGACAAATTAATTAAATAATATTTCTATCAGTGTCTCAACCATAATATGTCAACTCTGTAGCCCTTCTATATCAAAGCTAAATAAGAATTAACTCCGTAAAGTGTCAGCCCCTTTCAGATTTTCTATCTGACGAAGTTGATGTCTACATTTCATAAAAATTTCATCACAACGAGGCTGGCCCATTACAAGGTTTAATCACCAAGAGTTTAATCTTTTAAAATATATTTTCCAGCATAACTGAGGAGCAAAAATCACAGTACTGTTTTCGCCCAATTCTAAAGAATGAGTGATATACATGTTGATTCAATCACAAACAATATAATATAAAGGAGTATATAGAGTATAAAGAAATAGAAATATAAACACTTTTGTTTTTGTTCCCATTTTTCAGGAGTTGAAGTAAAAGATCTCAGACTTCTTTTGTCTACACAAAAGTTTTGGGGGTTTTTTCTGTCAAATTTTGCTCACAGATTTGTTAAAAATCGGTGTTAGTCAGTGCTTCTCTTTTGCAAGAATAATGTAGCTACTAGTTTTTTCCCAAGAGGGCCAAGTCATGACTCACCTGACTCTCTGGCTGGTATTCGTTGCCTCCGTTGGTTGAGTTTGTTAGGTTTGGTCATGAGGAGCGATTGGTTAGGGTTAGAATATCAATCAGAGGCAGAGTAGGGCGGGTCATGACTTTGCCCTCCTGGGAATAAAATGTGCTATCTGTAACCTTCTGTGAAACAGTATGGTTCAGAGCTTACTAAATGTGTTTGTGAACACAATTTGAGAGAAATAAACCTTAAGTGTGCACAGAATAAGTCTGAGATCCTCAACTCATGTTGCATTTATGTTTTTGTTTAGTGTACATATTTAAGTATATTTAATTACAATCAATCGCACATATCAATATTTGCTTTTAAAGCCACTAAATGATGGTATTTTAACTCAAAATATGATTGCAGTGCATAAATAAATTTCTAATGCAGCATCAGACATTTTTTTCCAAATACATGTCTTTGATTGAACATAAGCCCACACTGTAAAAACAAACTATTTGTTTTAACTTAAAAAAGTCAATATCCAAGCTGCCTTAAAAGCTTAAGGTGACTGAAATTGAAAAGACAAGTTGAGGTAATTTGTAATGATTCAAAACAAATAAATGTTTCTAGTCAAATACACCTGATATTAATTTAGTTGTGGTTGAGAAATCAAGTTCAATAAACTTAAGATGTGAAGGTTAACCAACAACTCTCCAGTCACAAACATTATTTAAAAAACTGATTTCTTTTACATTTTCTCAGTTTGAAGAGTAACATCTTCATTTCACAGAAAGAACATCCAGCTGCTCCTGTTGGAGACACTTTGTTCAAAAACTGCTCCCAGTCAATTTATTCAAGTCTAAGGAGGTAGAGAATGACTTCAGCAATAATACTCATTATTTATATTCAATCCATAAAAAGTAAGTGTGTCAGGAGAGTTTTCAATGCATGCTGGGAAGTCTGTTAATATATTGATCATATTTCGTTAGAAACATGATCAAAATTTAGTTTCAAGTTAAAGGAACTCAATAAGTATTTTGAAAATAAATACTAGAAATGTTGAGTTTAATTAACTTAATGAATGATTATAAATAAAACTTGTATATTTACATTAATGTAATCAGAAAGGATTAGTTGAATCCACTAAGCTCTTGTTTTGTTTTTGGGGTTTTTTTTTTTGTTTTTTGTTTTTTACAGTTTAGCCTAACATGTGCCAAGAAAATGTCATTAAATTATATGTGCTAATTTCTGCTTTTTAATGTTTACTTCTTTTTTTTCTAAAGTACTGCATTTTAGGAAAGTGTTGACTCCTGCACTTAGACACTGGAATTTTGTAAATTTACAGCCAGCCACAACTTGTTATATTGTTTGAATTATATCCTCCAAAATGGTGTGGCAGTAAGGGTGGCCTGATATCTGCCCCCCACCCCTCTAGATCCGCCCCTGATTTCACCGCATGTTTCATTTGCTTTTATTTTGAAATTGATGAAAGGCTTCTACAAATCATTTTTATAAGCTCCAGCCTGTTTTCAGCTTTTTGATAGTTATGAAATGATAATCACACAGAGAACACGTGTAGCTTGTAATAAATAACGATTTAATATATTTATAATTACTTGTACACCATTTAAGTGCCTTTGAACGCATTAACTGTACAAATTGTAATTTAACATTGTAATATTGACGATTTAAAATAATAAAAAAAACACATTTTCAGCCTTTTGCATATTTCTATAAATGATCTACATGAAATACAGTGAATTTTGTATTTCTACTGGAATCATTTTCTCCTCATATTTCTTTTACAAGTCAGTTCCCAGTGTCAGAGCTTTCTTTCTGTTTTGGAGGATTGTGGCGCAGAAAAAGCGTCGTTTGCCAAAATCCATTTACAACAGCAACTTGCCTTCTGACCTCCTGCGTGTATTTTCATTTTTCTCTGTGAGAAACACAATCTGGAGGCCCTGAAGTGTGTGTGTCTTTTGTATGTGTGTGTGTGTTCCCTCAGGGGCCGCTCTCCAGCAGCGCGCAATACGGAGACAAGCGTCTCTCCGCTCCGCACCGTCCGGCGGCTCTGAGCGCACAAAGGCGGCCGGAGGAGCGCGTTTCAGAGGCCATATGGTTTCAGGATTCTCCGCTCATTTACGAGACACATTGATGGATTGACTCAACCCGTCTATTCAATAATGTTAGCCTGCTCTCTGTCGCACACAATGCAGACGCACTCGCTGCTTTAAAACACGTCCATGAATGTAAATGTGGTTCAGTGGGCCGGCCGGAACGCTCAAATAATTGACTGTCACACACTTCATCTGCTCTCCATCAGCTGTCTGCAACATTTAACTTCTGAAGTCAGCAGTTATTTACAAAGAAAAACATATATATGGCTGAAATTAAAACAATACCATGTCTGCTTCTACACAAAATTACTGACACAATTTGGAACATTTTCATCAGTGACTTAATGTAGCGACGCAAATGTTACAAAAGCCGCAAAATTCGTTTCTGATTTTCATATTTTCACATTTCCGTAATTATTTCCGTTATTTCTGTTGATGTGTTCATAATGAAAAAATATTTTTAAAAGTGCTTCCCATTTTGCTGAAAAATATCTGAGCTCAAGCTTCACTTTCCCTGCAACTTTTAACTGCATCTCATCTTTGTCTTATCATTGCGCAGCCAAATGGAGAATTTCCATGAAAACAAACCAGATATTTATTATTTTTATTTTATTATTTTATTTGTTCAATTTATTATTTATTATATTTCTGTACATGATGTTCCCTCTCTGGTACTTAATAATCTAAACAGGCCATAGTTAAAGAAATTGCGGGATGTAAAAATATGGGGAATATCCAATATCACAATAACAAAATGACTAAATACCGTACCGGACTGTGACGATATCTGCCATCATATGAGCGCAGCTGTGTTTTTGTTTTGGAGTTGTACCTATATAATTCAGACATTCATTGCCAAAGACAATTCCATAATTCATGCTGATATTTTTTTGCGGATGCTGGTGTCATGTCTGCTTTTATTTGATTTTATTAAAGAAGGGAAACAGAAGCACTTCTTTAAGTTAAAAGGAAAAACAAATACGAAAAAATGCTTTTCACATCAGATTAATTAATAAAGGACATTTTTTCAAGTATGATTTTTCTTTGTTTTTTAATTATTGCACCATGGTATTATCTTACTGTGAGTTTTTGTTGTTGTTATATCCCTAATAAATTATGATAATGACCAACCCTAAAAACACCAACATTCATATGAGTCGTCAGTTCATTTTTAAAATACATTCTAAGTTGAAGAACTGTATGACACATTTCTCACCCCTTCATTCATAAGTTTATAAATAGAAAAGATAAAATATTTGTTTCCTCCATCGTCATGGAAGGGGCGATATTTTAATTTTCTTTAGGTTAATCTACAGTGGGTAAGATTGCTGTCCAGGTGGACAGTAGGACAGTAGGACAGGCGCGCTGGAGAGGATATTCTATAGAAGTGTTTTAGCTTTTCATAGTGAACATGGACCACAGTGTGTGGGGTTTCTTTAAAGGGGAAGATGTGGGCCAAACACACACACACACACACAGAGAGAGAGAGAGAGAGAGAGAGAGAGAGAGAGAGAGAGAGAGAGAGAGAGAGAGAGAGAGAGAGAGAGAGGGAGAGAGAGAGAGAGAGAGAGAGAATCATTTATTCAATCGGGCGGAAAATTGAAGTTTGATGCATGGCCCCCTGCTTAAACAACTGGACCTGACACCGCCCTCCCTCCCTCCCCCCTGCTTTTTCTGCCTTTTTTTCCTGGTGGACCTCTGAACAACTGGCTGCTACCATCTGAGACCTGCCAACACCCTGACTCATATAATATATCTATATACAGTCCAAATGATCATTGTCATTCAGCTGTATTTAAAGCCTACAGTTTTTTATTTGTTTATTTTACAGTAGAAAGTATTTAATTCAAATATTGAGGATAATTTTAGTTTCACTTATTGTTCTTGCAATTATGATCCTATTTTCCAGGCAGATTTACATACAATAATAGAGAGGTATGATAATACCATGAGAAAAAGTCCACAATACAATATTCATTGCAATATTAACACAGGAATGACTTGAAAAAATGTCCTGTCTTAACTAATGATGACTTGATAAATTCAGCATTTTTTGTTCACTGAAAATTAATTTCTATTTTTTATTTAAATAAAATGGAATAAAAGTAGCAGCTATAACCATGTGTTTAAAAAAAAAGGGGGCATGAATTGTCTTTAGCACTGAATGTTTAAAATATATATGTACAACTGTAAAACAAAACAATGCAGCATTCAGCAATCTTTTTATAAAATAAAATGAAAATTATAAAATAAAATAATTAACCATGTAATATCATAGTGGATATCACCACAGGCTGTTATAGAGACATTTTGTTATCACAATATTCAATATACACAATTTACACCCCCAAATACCACTACTACTACTACTACAAATAATAATAATAATAATAAGAAGAAGAAGAACAAGAAGAAGAACAAGAACAAGAAGAAGAACAAGAAGAAGAAGAACAACAACAACAACAACAATAATGATATGATAATATACAGTAATACTGTTGTAGAAAATAACAATGATCAAAGGTATTCTTATTATTATTACTGGTATCATCATTATCATTATCATTATCATTATTTTTAATATTAAAATATCAATACATTGTTGATTATTTCTGTCATTAAAATGATAACACACACTGACTGTTTGTGCACCATGCTTTGAGCAGTTGTATCCAATAATCATTCAACACATCACCATCACCATCATCATGATCATCATCATCAGTCTTCTTCATTCAGAACACACCTGTACTGTACTGTATTTCACTGTACTGCACTATACTGTACTGTACTGTTACTGCTGTGCTGAGTGTGTGTGTCTGCTGCAGCTCTGTCTGAGCAGCAGTGTGTGTTTAGCAGGCGTGTGCACTGCTGTGTGTGTGTGTGTGTGTGTGTGTGTGTGTGTGTGTGTGTGTGTGTGTGTGTGTGTGTGTGTGTTTCAGGACGGAGCTGGAGAAATGAGCTGCCTCTGCCGCAGGGCACAGCTTGATTGATCACTAAATAGGGTGGATTTGAAAGTTTTAGTTATAACGTTCCTGTAGAGCCCCTTAACACTTCAAACTTCAATTTTACGGGCTATTGAACTAAGCGTGTCCCTGACAAAATTGATATATGTATTAATTTACTTTAACCGGTGATTAATTACTATCCACAAAGAGAATTATCCCGGACTCTCTCCCTCCCCCCTCTGAATTTGCATATTAATCAAATTCTAGTTGATAATTCAGATGGAGAAATGGATTCAGCAGAGCTGGAAGGCACAACTCTCCCTCTCTCTGCTCCCTCACACACACACGGTCTCTCTCCCGCCCTCCCTCCCTGGGGCCGGAGCTCTCTCTCTCCCTGGCTGCTAAGCTGCTTGTCGAGTGTATTAAAAGCAGAGATGCAGAACGAGCTCGGCTGGCTATTTGGTGAAAACAGAAATTGCATGTCCACTTTTATGATGTGTTCATGCTGAGCAGGCTCTTCTTAATGTGGCCTGTCAGAGCATCCTGGGATTTACTGAGGCTAGGGAGCCATACTGAGTGTATGTGAGTGTGTGTGTGTGTGTGTGTGTGTGTGTGTGTGTGTGTGTGTGTGTGTGTGTGTGTGTGTGTAGGGGGTGTTGAATAGACCTGCATATGTACAGCATGGTCTTGTGGAGGTCACCTGTGTGTTATTGTGTTCTCAGGTTGCAAATCAATCACATATGCAAACACACAGATAAATGATTTAAAGGTCCAGTGTTCAAGATTTAAGGGGACCTATTGGTGTATAATCACCTGAAAATAAGAATAGTTGTATTTCCATTACCTTAGAACAGTCTTGGGGAAACAAAAAAATATTAACCCAAAATTCATCACGTGGTACTTCAGAAAGGCTGGCCAACAGTAGTAGTGCCCTATATAGAACACTTCTGATCATTCCATGATTAGGGAGTTGGTCATTACAAGGACCTTATATCATTTGTGTCAGGCCCACAGCAGCCTGATCAATTTCTCATGTGGCACTCTGTGAAAAATAATTGCCCACCCCTGGTTTAGAATGAGCCCTTTATATCTATAGAGGTTTCAAGTCCTCTTCCATGGAGGCCACCACGTTGAACCACCATGTTTCTGCAGTACACCAGAACAGATGAACCAAACAGTGACTCAAGAGAGGACCTGCTTGGAAGTGGAGGATTAGACGAGGTGGTTGCAATCTGCAAGCTCACTGCTAGATGCCACCAAGTCCCACACCAGAGTCCTGCACAGGTCCAGTTTAGCAAATCCACACCTGCAACGCTGGAATCCAAATCTGACCCATTACCCGTGATTATTTCTGCATCAAATCCAGGCCTGCCAACCATTAATATAAGCCACACAACCCAACACAACACCTATTATTAAACACAGACTGTCATTTAATAGTGTTGTCTACAAGCACAGCGTCTGTGCAGTGAGCCTTGCTTGCAGCTATCAAAATTAATACTTTTAAAAACTTTCACTGATAACATTATTCTCACAGTCTTTGAGCACACCAGAATCCATCTAAATGTCTGACTTGGCTTTTGACAATGTATTGTCCACAATTTGGTTTCTTTAACTGGTTATTTTTGCCTTTGTGTCATCAGTTTTAGCTGTCAGCTAGTCTTCATCACTGTCAATTCAGATAATGACATCCCATTGTTTGGCAGGATGTGGGGTATGGAAAAATGTAGGATGTGGAAAAAAACATATCATTGTATTAAATCTCTTATAGCATTGTTCTCACCTGCCGCAATTAGTTCATTTTTAGCCACACCCATGAATTTATCTAAATCTTTTTTTTTACCCAGCTAGATGTTCCCTGGCGACATGTTAATGTAGCTGGAGAAAGGGATGTCTGGGGTTCCCTGCTGGAACTGCCGCCTCTGCGACCCGATTTTGGATAAATGGTTTAAGATGGAAGGCTGGATGGATTGTTTTACCCATTACACAACATTTTTGTGGGTCACAAGTACCCAACCCGGTTCAGGACTCCTACACACTGGTCCTTGCAAGGCAGATAAACCCACTGAAGCCCAGTGTTCACTCTTGTTGGGTGTTAACTAGTTTATTCTTCAGATTATCAATGTAAACTATATATTGGTGCAACAGAAATGATATATTGGGCCATCTGACCTCTTGTTTGGGTATAAGATACCAGTTTTAATCCCAGCTCTTCACATTCAGATGTTCTGTCACTGCCACTCAGGATGTCATACTGATGCGCAAGGTACCCTTTAGCGACTGTATGAGATGCTGCCAGAAAGCCTATTAACATGTGGTGAATGTTGTGAAACATCTGTAGTTTGGTTAAGTTTAGACAACAAACTACTTGTTTAGGATAACATGTGTTTGGGGTGATAATAATTGATCAATCAGTCAAACTTTATTTATATAGCACTTTTCAAGGAAACAGAGCGCAACACAAAGTGCTTCACACAATAAAAACAATAAAACACACGTTCACACACACACACCATGTAACGTGTGTCACGTGACATCGCTGATACATCTTAAAGACAAGATGCATCATTTGACGCAAGTCACGTGATACACAGAATGTAATGTTCCTTAAAAGTTTTGATAATAGTTTGGTTTCACAGGGTTCATGAACCCCTGTCTCCATGGTCTCCTCTTTCAGAATCTTTTATCTTTAACTTTGCCCACTATACTTCTGGATAATGTGCAATCTTCTTGTAACAAATTGGATGAATTACAAGCAGCATTGCATTTCCAACATGACTACAGAGACGCCTGTATTATGGCCTTGTCTCAGACCTGGCTGACCGACAGTGACACTGACAGTGACGCCCCTCTGCCTGGTGTGACAGGTAAAATACAGGGCAGGGAAGTCTGTCTCTACATCAATGAATACTGGTGCCAGTTGGTTATTGTCAGGGAGACTATGCACCAAGAACTGTCATCTCCCACCAGCTGTCAACCCCCCACCACGCCCACTGAGGTGAAGGGGGGGCACAATATGAAACCATTAGCCAACATTAGATTTCAGCACCATCAATGGATTATTTTAGCACCCTTTGTCTACCAGAGAGGAAAAGTTAAATGGACAAACTCCAGTAAATCCCAGTGTTCTTTTGCCTTATCTTACTTGATCCCACTAAATGTCCAGCAGTGAAATACTTTAATACACTATTTTACTGTACTTGGTAAGATCATTGTTTTACCAAACAAAGATCAAAACTAGCCTGAGTAATTTTAAATTTCTACAGCTTGTCTGGTCAATTTAACAACTATAATCTGGACGTAACATTACTGAGTGTCAGCATCCCACAGTTTCCCTGTTCATCCTTCTGACACCTCACATCTGTATCCACTTTTGTCTTCCAAAAGACTCATTTTCAGCAGCTTATAAAAACTTAGTTCTGGTTCTTTAACTTACTGATAGCGCATCCCAGCACATAACAGCTTGTAGACATTTTTCTGTTGTTTGCTAGCAGACGGAAAGTGACAAGAGGCACCATCATGCAATACAAAGTCAATGGAGAAGTCATGGTGTGTTTTCCCCTCTGGTGTGGGCGGGGCTTACATTTGTTCTGTCCCTGTTGTGGGTTCATTAAAGGCGCACACAAGGGTGCAGGGTGCTACATCTGCACAGATTAGAATGACTGACTCGAGTGGTGATATATGAAGATTAACTCACTGATGTTATCAGTACCTGTGTCACCTTTTGTGAAGACATGATAATCCCAACGCAATCTGTTTAAGTGTATCCAAATAATATTACAAAGCCACTGAAGGCCCTTAATGAGACAAACAAGGCAGTTCACTCAGGAAACTTAGTTGAAAAGCACAGACTGCATGAAATAAAACGTGAAATAAGGAGAAAACAACACTATAAAGAAAAGCTAGAGACAGAATGGAGTACAAATAATTTGGGTTCTGCTTGGAGTGAACACAATCACTGGAGCTAAGGCTAAAAGTAATAGGAGGCTGGATATTGATGGGTCTCAATCAGAAAGGCAGCTGGCACAGGAATTTAATGAATTCTATCTAGTGTTTGATGTGAAGGATTTTGCAAATAAAATTGCAGAGGGTGGAAACAGCAGTGAGTCCCCACCCAAACTTTTTCTTTGATGAAGTGTGATCGGGACGTTCCAGTACAGCAAAATCAGGAATGGTCCAGGTCCAGATAGGAGAGGTTAAGTCATGCTCAGGCACAATGGGCCTCATTCACCAATTAATTTGTAAGTTCTTTCTTCACTTTGTTCGTAAGAAAGGTCTAAGTCAGATTCATGAAGGTGTTCTCTCAGAACTGTTTGTGTCTGTGTTTTTATAATGATGAATGTCATTATCCTCGAAAGAACCAGTTGTTCCTAATTAGCATAGGTAAACATCCCACCAGTGCTCACATAAGAGCATGAGACTGCAGGGCTATGAGCATTCACAGAGATTAAACACAGAGGAGTTGAGAGAGAGGACAAGAATTCCCAAACAAAAATCTATAGACTAGACTAGAAGAGTCTAGAGTTTAACCAAAAGTTAACATACCTTTATTTTACATGGCAAAAAGAGTCAAAAAGAGTTAAAAAACACAAGGTGTATCAACCAACACAGGTCTTAATGTGATGAAGACCTGTGTTGGTCGATACGCCTTGTGTTTTTTAACCATGTCTAATTTCATACAAACTTTACAGTGTGCCTCTAACTTTTATTAGACAGTAAACAATCACAGTATCACCTTGTGGACTGACCCTACTAGGATATGGAAACCATTGCATATTTATTAATTATTATTAAGACCTTATTAGATCTTGTTAGAGGGTAATTAAGTGTATTATTTCCTTTTTCCTAATGTTTGTCTAACTTGACACAAAGTATGGCTTGTTAGCTCTTAGTGTAAAGCTGTGTGTCTTTACTGCCTAATAAAATATATTAGTTCTATTTTTTGTCTAAATTTATACAAATTATGGCTTGTTAGCTCTTATTAGAGTAACTTTTTTAAATAAAGAATATATTATTTCTAGTATTTGTCTAGTTTGATATAAAACGTTAGGCTTGTTAGGTCTTGTTAGGGTTAGGGTTAGGGTTAGGGTTTTTTGTGTTTTTGGTTTTTTTACCATCTAATAAAAAATGTATTATTTCTAGTTTTTGTCTAATTTCTTAGGGCTTGTTAGCCCTTATTAGTCTACTGTAAAATAAAGTATGACTAAAATTTCTTCTTAAGAACAGTTGGTGAATGAGGCCATGTGTTCTGTAACATATTTCAAATGTCTTTCAAACAACAGAAAGCATCTAAACTGTGGAAGCAGCTCACAGTTGTTACCACAGGCTCAAGGCTCTAAATGGTTTCAGGCCTGTTACCTTTCTGTTCCAGGTAATGAAATGCTTTGAGAAATTAGTGAAAGAGGATTTAGCGACAAAAATCCAGCAGCACTGTGAAACATGGTGCATAAGCATTTGAAAGGCTCAAAGACACATGAAAAGCTGCTTATTATTGATTCATTATCTGCTCTTAACACCATCCAACCCTATATTCTAGCTAGTAAGCCTACTGCAAATTTTAACCTGGATATAAGTATGGTGGAATGGATTTTAGACTTTTTAAAGTTAAGGCTGTCTCTCTGAGCCACTGAACTCAACTAAAGGCTTTGTTTGATGTTGTCTGGCTTTGGCAACAGTGTGTATCATTCACTGCTCTGATTGGTTGAAATTAGCCCATGGTAGATGCATGAAAGTGCGTGCCCTTTGCCAAACACTTTCCAATGATGACAATGATGACAATGGTTCTGCCTGACAAACCATCTGGGACATCAAGTCAGTGAGACATGGGCTCAAAGTGCGACTCATTTCCCTTTGTTTGTACCAAAGAGTTGTTGAAAATAAGATCGCTTGAAAATAGTGAATCTCTGGTTGCTGATTAGTTAGTTGACTGGATCACTTCCTTTGTCTCTCCACAGCGTTGTCTGTCTCAGTAAATCTCAATGACCATCTGAACCTGAGCTGTCCAGTGTGTGTGTGCAGTTGGTGTGGAGGGACACTACAGACACATGCCTGTCATTCTCTGTCTGTTGGACAGCCATTCAGTCATCCACAGCAGCTGTCTCTAAGCTTAGTGATCAGGACTCAAGACAGGACATCTGTCATCATCATATTATTACTGGCATGGCATCATTAGGCAGCAAAGTTTATTCTCATGTGTTACAGTGATATTGAGGAAAATCATCAAATCCAGTCAGCAACTGGATTTACTGAACTGTAAATGTGCTGCAGAGTCTCAAAGGTAACCCTGTTAATGTCCTGATGTGGAAACCTTGTACCTCCGCTCAGTCTTCACTTTGATGAACAAAAGAATAAACTTGAGGAGCTTCAGTTGTTCTTACTTGATTATTTGAGCTTAAAGTATCATTACATTCACTCAGCTTTGTACAGCATGTCTCACATCATACAGAATCATGTATCATCACCACAGTAGACAGGATGGCACCAGAAAATCCAAACACCCAGAGTGTGCTCAGTTAGTGTGCCATGTGTGAAGGACAGTGAGGCTTTTTTTTTTATCCTTCAACAGTTCCCCCCTTTTCTATCATGAGTCTGACATCACCACAAAAATCAGTCTCACTACTTACACTGTAAAACCAGATGCTTTACGTTTAAGAAACGAAACAGGAGACAATTCTCGCTCTCTGAGACACATGCTGTACTATACACACTTCACAAATATCCTCCCACTGCATCTTTTTCTCCTGCACCATTTTTTGGTAAATGACGTGCATCCTGCAGCCTGGTGCTCTGACCTGTACTGGATCAGCAGGTTAAAGAAGTGCAGGACGGTGCAGTGAGTTAAAAATGAGAAGAAGCAAGTCCCCCATAAAGGACATGTGTTAAAATGTGTATTTTAAAGAGCTTAAAATTTACATAAACTTATGAAATATTAAGTTAATATAGTTAAGACTCAGAAATAAAAAAAACAACATCCTTATGAAGACAAGAAAACTACGTCGTCATAAATTTGATCACTTAACTCCCTGACTTCCAGAAATTATCTTTGCTGAAATTCCTGCTATTTTGAAACGACAGAAAATGTGCCCCAACATGCCAAGTTGACTAAAAACATTAAATAAAAAATATTTACACCATGTTTTTCTTCACTGTAGATCTTATCTTGGAGCCACGTTCATGTGCACATGTACACTGTCCGAACTTGATGTGTGTGTGGTGTAACAGTGTGCAAACAGCATGTCTGGGCTTTAGGAGTTTTCTTTCAGTTGGTTTTTACATTTGAAAGCTGCTCAACATTCGGGGTGGCTGTTTAGCGCAGTTGGTAGAGTGTCCGTCCCATGTTTGGAGGCTGTCAGTTCTCTGCAGCGGCCACAGGTTTGACTCCCACCTGTGGCCCTTTGCTGCATGTCATCCCCTCTCTCTTCACCCCACTTTCCTGTCTACTCTTCAGCTATCCTAACACATAAAGGCGAGAAAAGACCAGAAACATAACTTTAAAAAAAAAAAGAAAACAGGTCACTATTCATTTCCATTGTTTTGGAGATTCTGCAGTGTTGTTTTTCTGTGAAACTCCAGCAGTGTTTTGTGGACTAAAGAACTAAACCTGACCTTCAATCAGCATGACGGTGAGTAGATAATGACTGAATTTTCATTTTTGGGTGAACTATCCCTTTATTGTATTGTTTAAATATTACTATATTAATCAGATACACATAAATAAAAATAATTATTCTGCAAGCTACTTGTGTGCCTGTACGCATAAGAGATAAAGAACAGGTCCAGGTGAGCCGTTGCACTCTGACACCCAGAGAACCAAGCAGTGCTGAGGACTGTTGTTCTTCTACTGACACCTTGTGGTGGATTTATCATATTACATTAAGTCTGTATAGACTCTGCTCACATTCAGAGATCAGATCATTTCTGTTGTCTGTAGGAGTAAAGTCAGTGCTGGAGGTGGGGGGGGCGGGGGGGTTCGTGTGTTCATGCCTTGGGGAGTTGAGTTGTGGCTGGACAGATAGTGTGCATACACACAAAGTGATGACAGGGGTCATTTTAGCAGCAGATCCCTCTTATGTTTCTGACCTATGACAGACATCTCTCTCTCTCTCTCTCTCTCTCTCTCTCTCTCTCTCTCTCTCTCTCTCTCTCTCTCTCTCTCTCTCCCTCTCTCCAATTCTCTGTCTCACTTTCTCTGTATAGCACTCTCCAAATCTCTCTCTCTGTCTTTACTGGCATAACTTTTTACCCAAAAATGAAAATTCAGTCATTATCTACTCATCCTCATGCTGACTGGAGGTCAGGTTTAGTTTTTTAGTTCACAAAACACTGCTGGAGTTTCACAAGAAAACAGTGTTGCAGAATCTCAATAATGGAAGTGAATGGTGACAAGTTATCAAATGTAAAAAACAACTGAAAAAAAGCCTCCAACCTGCTTGTCTGGCCTAATCCAAATCTCTTTAAGTCCTGACATACTAATTTCACACCATCACACAGTTCAGACAGTGTGCATGTGAATGTGACTCCAAGCAAAGGATCAACAGTTAAGATTCAGGCTAAAAGTATGAAAACTAAAAGTTTTTTAGTCAACTTGGCATGTCATAATTAATTGTTGTTATTAATTAATTAACTGACTCAATGAACTATATTTTTCTTTTATTACTGTTATTATTATTACTGTTACTGTATTATCCTTGATGCTTTGGCAGTATTGTTTATATGACATTAAAGCCAAACCTGTGGCTGTGCAGCTACATGTGGCTCTTTTATCCCTTTCCAGTGGCTCCTTGTGGCTTTAACAAAAAAATACATGGAAATAATCAATGTTTCGTGTTTTCTTTTGTTTTTCATTTATTCCTAAAGTGATATCACATATTCCACTGTAAAACCATGTAGCATATAATGCAAACAAAAGGAAAAGTTTTATTATTTCAGTCTGACACTTGGTTTGGTATAGTTCAATGACAAATAATATGGATGTTTACTTTGATGTTTTTAGTAGATATCCAGTTGTTGATGTACTTTTCTTGTTTTTTGGCTGTAACTTGGTCTCTCGTTCCCTTTTCTTTTTCTTTGTCCCCCTTCCTGTCCTCTTCCTTCTTTCTCTTGTTTCCATGAACTCTCCTGAGACTGCTGCTGCTCAGTTTAGCTTCCACTCTACAACAAGCAGTGCTTCAACTCTGGATTATAAGCATTGTATCTACTAAAATAAACCACAAGGGGGCGTATCCTCCCTGTGTATGTTATTTGAGAGAGGAACACTAAGGTCATTTTTCTTTATCTTCATGAAACCTATGAAAAGTTTAGATTCATGTAAAGCTACCTACAGTCTGTATTGACTCCAGTTAGAAGCTCAAGCTCTGGCAGAACAGAGCAACTTTGGATACAACAGCAAAGATTGTGTCCTGTTTCTATAAATGTCCTTATTACACTGATGGATCCCTCTCACAAATCTGTGCTGCGTCAACATGAGTTGTCAGGTGAATGCACGCCAAAGTTTGGATGCTGGTAATGGCAAAGACATTCTGAAAAGAGGATAACTACACATCAGTCTCCAAAAACTGTATCGCCGACCTTTCCACCACAATTCTCTGTCAAGGCAAAGTTCTTCAAGTTAAAAGCCTGTAGATGAAGTCATGGCTCCAAAATGGTCTGAGATGACCGTTTTTTTTTAAAGCTCTGGTCAGGGTTCCCACGGCAGATCTTCACTGAAGTGTCTGCAGCAGGTTTTGATGCAGTTAAAAGTTAAAGTTGTGCAGCAGATGCTTTTTTCATATTATGTTCAACAAAGCAATAATCACACATCTTCAGTTTTTAAGAACCATATCTGGAAAATGCATTAATAATGAAAAAACACAGACCTGCTATGAAATTATTTTTTCTACTTATGAAGGCCAAAAGTTAGAGCTAAAATGAATTTAAATAAATAGCATTCACATACTTTTTCTGATGTCAGAGCAAACCTCCACCCATGCACACACTGAATATTGTACAACTTAAAGATCCCCTCCAGACATATACTCAGACACACAGTAAAACCAAATACTCATATTAACTTTTTATAGTGAAACTTAACTTTTATTTTAGAGGTTCTACTAAATCAAAACTGTTGAGTGCCAGTAGAATTTTTTTCTTTTAATTAATTAATAATTTTTGATTAATGAGGGAAAAGGACCATAAAAAGGCCCTTAAAAAATTAAGATGTTAAAATGTTTTTTGAAACTATTTTATTTATTACTATATTGAGTTTACTGAAAATGAAATAATGTGTTTTATACTTAGAATTTATTGAGTTCTGATAACTTAAAAATTTTGAGTTGCAAATAGAGAAAATATTTTAGTTGGATTAATCAATCTTTTTTTTATTTCACTGTAATCAAAGAGAACATGTAACACTAACAAATATTTAAGCTTGGATAACCTCAGACTTTTGTGTTTATAGATAATTGTGGCAACTGATTGCCTCTATTTTGCATACTGCTGACTTACTAGGTTTTTACAGTGCATTTATACAAATAGTCTGCTTGGAAAAATAAAGTGTGCAAGTACATTTTCCATATTATAACCCTTAAAAAGGCCTCTTCTCCTTCTACCTCATTAAAAATTACAGAATCTCCAGAATATGCTAATTTTGTTCATTTCTAAATTTCAATGGATACAAGATGTCTCCTACTTCAGTGTAAAGTCCATTCACAGTGTATGTGCACTGGCATCTTCAAGTCTCTACATCACACATGTACAAGTTGTAAACTGGACCAGGACTGACTTACAAAATATTTGTGATGTCACAAATCAAGCTCATAGAGCCACCACTTAAAATTTGATTTTATTTTTTTCCCTAATTTTCTACATTATTCTGCACAGTGAAGCTCAACCATCCAACTTTAGGAACAAAGAAAGAACATATTTTGGTGCTGAAATGGACTATAACAGTTCAATTATTATGTACTTTATATTGTTGAATATTTTTAAATGCCTGTATTGAAAAGCCTGTGATTTCCAGTGAAATCCAGTGACGAGTCTCTCGGGGGCCTCCCCGCTACCTTGGATTATTCAGTGATCTTACTCTGCATCTGTGGACATTATTCAGGAAGATAGCAGCCCACTCATGTAAACAGAGTGTTGAAAAATCAAACAAAGCAACCCCAGCAGTGCTGACAGGAGGATACAAGAAGATACAAAAAGACAACACTCACCCAAACCACAGCCTGTTCAACCTGCTGCCATCTGGCAAGAGATACAGAAGTATCCACCGCTGTACCACAGAACTGAAGAGCAGCTTTTTTCCTCAAGCTGTGAGACTGCTCACTTCATCCTCAGCTCTTCATTACAAATAAAGTTTATTCTTATGGCTTATTGTCAAATTCAAGGTTTGAAAAGAGGGAGAAGAAGGAATGTGAAAGGCTCCCTGCCTGTGTTTTGGTTTAGGCCCCAAAATGCCCCGGTTTCCTAATGTTCGCCCCAAACCACAAAATAATAAGAACATAATAAGTGGATCTGGCACCACCACAAACTGGTGGGTGATGATTGAGAGGTATTATTTCTGTTTGAGTCAATGCATTTTTCTTTTTTTTCTTTTTTTTTTTTGTATGATGTTTGCATGGGGAACTCATGGTGAGCAACGATGATTGGTCACATTTCCAAAAAAGTTGCAGAGTCTGGATAAAAGTCCAAAGTCACACAGAATTCACAGGGATTGGTTGAATTTGCGTGAACTGTTGCGATCCCAATATCACACCTTCCTGGAGGGACGGATTATATCTTGCTTTGTTTTGTTAAATTCTCCAGGGTTTTCTTCGTGTAACTCCAATGATAACATTTACATCACATATCTACAGTATTAAGATTTAATGCTAAAAAGATGGTTCATCTTGGAAAAACAAGAAAGAGTGGGACAGTTCAATTCTAAGTGTGAGTTACTGACATGATGCTAATCCCAAACATTAAGGTATCCCTTTATGAACAACCAATGCTATACTGTACCAATGTGCTTGTTTTCATATAGTTTCACATGGATGATATGTTGTATTAAAGTACCTTTCATTTCAGTAAAAAGTGTCTCAGTCTCCAGCACAGACACATACAGGTGGAGGTTTATCACAACACCTCATTGAAATGCAAAGACCCTCACAGCTAATGCCATGAAAATGTATGTGTGTGCTGCTTTTCATTTTTCATCTCAGTAAATTATTCATGTTGATGTATGGCCTTTGACAACAAACAGTATCTTTCTATGATTATGGTAATGTGAAATAAAGGAACGTTACTGCATTTGTTTATTACGTGTTTCTGGTGAGAAACCTGAGCAGCTTGAAAGATAAGTGTCACTGTTATTGAAATAGCATGTCAAAAAATACAAAGACAAGCTATTTAAAATGTGGTAAAATTATTCACTCTGTAAGTGGCATGAGAGCATTTTTTTTCAAACATTAGCTGACTTATTTAGAGTAAGAAATTACAATGTTGTAACTGCTGTAATAACCTGTCAATACAACCTCCCTCTCATGAGTACAAAGTTCCCTCTATGTGATACATCTGTATGAGATACAGCATTACATTATTTACCATATTACGTGCATAATTTTTTAATTGTATTATCATTAATTGTAACATTATCATAATAGTTTTGATACCTAATAAGCTCTTCTTATGTTTTATCACATGAACAGGTTGTAAAAGTCTGACCAGTTAGGCACAACAGGAAAATTACATTTGTTAAGAGACTGTTGCTTTGCTTCCACTTATTTCTTGTTTTTCTTATAAGTTTTTTCACATACAGTAATAACTTGTATAACTCTCCATCAATGGATGCCAATTTTGACATTGTATATAACTGACTGATATGAGGCAGATCTAACAGCAGAAAACTCATTGGTTGAACTGAACTGTTGTGGGTGGAGCCAAAGAACCACAGGTTTAATAGGCCTTTCTCTTGGCAGAAATTCTAGGGAAAACTCATGTGGAACTAAATGGTTTGGGAACCATATGCAAACTTATATTTTTAATCTTAGCTTAAATCAGCTGCTGTTTCGACACCGTCTATGCATACTGGTGTAAAGTTACAGTCACTGGAAACCTAAATACATTAACACAAACAAAAATTCTACAGGTTACCTTTAAGGTCTGGAAAAGACTGGTTGCAATTAATAACAAGCTGGATGTTAATTGCTGTGACAGGACATGAGCTCAATAATAATAATGAAAAAAAAAAACAGTCTAAGTATGATAATCTGATGCAATACACACCCATCCACCACCCTGAGCTCCACACCATCACAGTACAACTCACTATATGAAGGGCACACCACTTCCTGCACTGGCAATGAACACTGGAATTAGATATACATTCACTTTTTGTTTACATTAACACTCATATTTTGATGTTCTATTTTTCCCAACCAGATGAAAATCAGCCCCAAAGAAAAACATGTGTCAAGACCAAAAGTAATGTAACAAGATGAAAAACAGTCGAATGGTGTAAAAGACATAAGACAAAAAAGATGTGACAAGATGAAAAACAAAGGAAAAGTTCACCTAACCAGCAGACAAAAACTCCTCCACCACTTCAAAAGTAGCCCAATTTCATGGAAAAAAACAAAACAAATTAAAATGCTGACCTGGCAACCCTGAACCCAACTTGCTGAAAAACTGCAATAATTTGGTTTCACCTACTGAGGAACTCAACCATAAAGATTATTTCCAGCTCTGTCTGTAAGAAAAGTTTATTAACCTCCATCTCAGAAAATTCCACAAAACACCACTTAGCAACAAGCAAAGTGCTAAATTATTTATGTACTGTAAACATTAGCAAACATAAAATGTTTTTTAGAATGTTGTGATGTCTTCTGTCCTCTTCTCCAGAAGAACTGGGAAGACCCTGTCTCAGTTTTTTACTTGGTCCACCTCTCCAGCGAGCTGGATGTATGTCCTGCTCTTACACCTTAAGTGGTGTTTATATGGAGCACTTGCGTGTGTGGATGCTGTGCTGTAAACTGAGCTCAGCCTGCAGTCAGGTTTACTCTCCTTTAATCCAAACCATCCAGTCTGACTCAGGGAGGCTATTTACTCACACTGTACAGCCGTAACCATGGAAGTATGGGAGACAGAGAGGAGGGATGGCGAGGGGGGATGCTGAAAACAGAAGAACAGAAAGAGGGCTTTTTTTTTGCTCACATGTGTATAAGCGTGTCTGGGGTTGAAACTTGGTGTGTGTGTGTGTGTGTGTGTGTGTGTGTGTGTGTGTGTGTGTGTGTGCATATGCAGTGGTACCTGTGCTCTGTCTCAATCTGTCAGCCGCTCTGACACTGAGATCTATCTTGCAGCAGTGGGCAGGAGAGAGGGAAAGAGAGGACAGTAATTAAACCTCTTGGTGGATAGTGTGTGTGTGTGTGTGTGTGTGTGTGTGTGTGTGTGTGTGTGTGTGTGTGTCTGTATGTCTTTCTGTCTATACGAATGTGTATGCATCTGTCTGCATTTGTGTGCAGATGCATGTGGGTGCAATCTCATTGCACCATATGCTGTATGCAGGTTTGCATGTGTGTGTGTGTGTGTGTGTTTCCCAATGTGTGTGTACAAAGGTGTTACAGAGCACAATGTGAGTGTGTATCCATGAATTTTATGTGTATTTGTATATATTTGCAATAGTTTCTGCATGTGTGTATTCATGCATGCATGTGTCCATAGTGTGTATATCTATACCAGTATGTCTTTGAGTGTCCCAGGATGTGTGTGTGCAGGTGTACGTGTGTGTGACATTTTTATTGCAAGCGGATGGAAGCAATATCTTGTCTACGAGGCCAGACGTGGGTGACAAAATGGCGTCTTAATTTCCTTCAGGGAACAGCGACTCTCTCCATCAACTCCACATCAGCGCTAAACTCAATCACCCAGCAGGCCGAGCGTCAGGCCCAGGCCACGCTTCACATTTCCATTAGCCTAATGTTTATTTACAGCTGCAAACCCCAGGCAGCCTTTACGTTATTGCACGCAGATCCCATTTCATCCCGCCTGACAATAATGAAGTCAGGAGTGGGTTAAGTTGAGGAGTGGAGCAGTGTTTGCTGAAAGCCATGTCAACAGGCTGAGTGCTGGAATTTGTTTAGGTTTCATTAAGGATTAAGACGAGTCGCTTCGGGCTCCAGATGGAGGATCAGGACCGCAGGGCAGACCTAAAACAAACACGTGTAACAAGTTAAGTGTTAAACTGGAAGTCAAAGTTCTCCTGAAATGAATCCGTTTGATGTCTGAATTCAAATTAACCAGAAAATGCTTACCAGCTCCACCTCCACCTGAAAACTCTACTCAAGTACTGTTACATTATTAAAATGTTACTCAATTACAAGTAAAAGTACAAACAAATTTTGTGCATTTTCCTTAACCAGTGAAAATGCTAGCAATTGAATATTACTATTATTAATTTAAATTTCTTTTTTTTCTTTGTTTTTTGTTTTTACTTCAACAAAATATATTCTTAAAATTTAAAGGGATAGTTCACCCAAAAATGAAAATTCAGTCATTATCGACTCACCCTCATGCCAATTGAAGGTCAGGTTTATTTTGTTTGTCCACAAAATATGGCTGGAGTTTCACAGGAAAACAGTGTTGTAGAATCTCCCAAACAATGGAAGTGAATGGTGACCAGTTTTCAAATGTAAAAAAAAAACAACAACTTAATAAAAACATAAAATGCCTCCGTCTGGTGTAATCCAAGTCCCAATATGCCCTTTGCATACCTTCACACCACACACACCCAGTTCAGAAAGTCTGCATGTGAACGTGAAACATGGTGTACAATTTATTTGTCAACTTGGCATGTTGGGGCACATGTGTGCACATGTACATATTTCTGGTGTTTCCTTAAGGTTTGAAAACTGGTCACCATTCACTTCCATTGTTTGGGAGATTCTGCAACACTGTTTTCCTGTGAAACTCCAGCAGTGTTTTGTGGACTAAAAAACTAAATCTGACCTTCAGTCGGTATGAGGGTGAGTAGATAATGACTGAATTTTCATTTTCAGGTGAACTATCCCTTTAAGTTTCTACATTCAACAAATGGCTCCAACAGACAAAAATGAGGTGCAGTTACTACCAGTTGTAGACTTTTGATCAGATGTTGATTAACACGATACATTAACTCCAAGCCTGTGCTGCTGCTGTTTTGTTTTTCGTCCTCCTGTCCTGGTTCTCATTGGGTTGTTCGCAGGCTTAGGAGGGTTACTTTAAAAATGTATTTCAATACACCTGCTAATTACCTTTTAAAAAATATAGCTAATCCAATTATCACATTATTAAATTAATGTAACTTGATTACTATACGTTATTTTTGGATTACCTCAGAACCAAACCTTGTGTTTAGCATAACATAATGTTTTATGTTTTATGTTAATTGGTTTATTAGTTTGTCCAGCTATTCCTACCCTTGTTGTGCACAAATGATTGATTGATTGATTGATTGATTGATTGATTGATTGATTGATTGATTGATTGATTGATTGATTGATTGATTTAAAGACAATAAATGGTGAAATTTCCACCCAGAGAAGGATTTTTTCACCACAGCCCATGATAATGGATTGGAAACTGTGAGATTAACTGGTTTCACTTGTGACCACAGTGGTTTGTGCACATAGTACATACACAGTGTAATGCATACTTAAGTTTGAGTAAAAGTACAGACTTAACAATCTACTCCTAAAAGTTTAAGTACCCAAAAAGTACTTTGCAGTACTTCCACCCCATCCAAATGCCACTCACATTTTTAGGGAATTCCTGAAACCTCCGATGAAGACAATGCTAATCTGTTCATGTCATGTCATGTCATGTCATGTCATGTCATGTCATGTCATGTCATAGCGCATAGAGGCAAAGTGCAACACTCACATCTGCCTGACTAAGTTCATATATTATATGTTTATTCATCACGAGCAGATATTTCATGTGGGGACAAACCGCTGTGAGGCATTTGAAAGGGGGATGCAATCTTTCAAAATGCTTCATTTTGTGTCTATAATTAGCACAGGTGCTTTGTCACAATACTGACTCTCACTAACATTGACTGGACACAGAAGAACAGCAGTGGTTTCAGGAGGTTGGTCGGGACATGCCCCTACCATCCCTACCAAATTCTACACCCTTGCTACTCATACATTTCATAGCTCAACTGTCTGCTGACATTTCGCCATGCTTTATGCTTCGTGGTATGTTTTTAATGTTGTGTTATGGAGTTTGGCATCATTTATTCCCTCCACTGTTTGTATGTGTCGCTTCAAGCTGCATGCAGCTGTTTATCTCATTGGTTGTGCTGTGAAAGTTCAGTGACAGGTGAAGTCAAAGAGGAAATAATTTGACCTTCGAACACAGCACTTGGCGGCAATTTCAACTGGTGTGCTACGCCGAGAGTAGATCCTCCTCCTTGTTGGGTGCAGACACTTTCCCCATAGGAAAACAACAGCACAGCCAACACAGAGCAGTTTTACCGCTGATCATGTGTGAGCACCTTAATATGCACTCATTTGTTTCTGCAAGACTTTTTTTTTAACACGTTCTTTAAAGGAATTATGTTTTCTTTGCTCTGTATAATATGATTTGTTCTTACTCAAATGGGGTTGGGAGAACCCTGGCAACAATGCTGAATGATTATTACAATGTTTTAAAATATATGTACATATCTACATCATTGGCCCTGCTTGACAACAGTAACAGTAACCCTTATCCTAACCATTGTCCATTCTTTGGATCGGTCTCAGGACCCTATCTTAGGCTCATCTAAAGCACACGTTCAAAGGGCAAAGTGCAGGGTTTTTACTTTATTCAAGGTGTGTCCAAATCCACCTTTGCCATCTTCCTCCAGGGGCACACAGTGGGATACACCTATCATTTGTGTGCAAGTGCCTTGATTGATTCATGAGTGTGTTTTAGGCTAAAAGTGCAGTAATCCAATGAGAAAATCAGCTCTCATCACTTTTAAGAAACAGGAGCACCAGGAGTGTCAGCATGATGGCAAAATAACCAGGACGAAACAAAGAGACAAGATTTTCAAACAAGGAGACAGATCTCCTGGTTCAAGAAGTGAAAGTGTGAGAGTGCACAATATATGGAGAGAACAGGATACCACCAAGGCAGGTTTCATGTGTAAAAACTTTATTTTACATTAACACCATACATGAACCATAAATGTCATGCAGATATTTAACTGGTTATGTTTTACACTGGAGCACCTTGAAATTATGCTGTGTTTTATTAGTCATCATTATCATCATCATTATGATGCAGCTCCACTGGCTGAAGATCCTGAAGAAGGAGCTGAGTGTAAGCTGGGCCCTCAGTCTAGAAGAAGCTTTTACCCTAGAACTTAAAGTCAATATTTGAACTGCCAATGATAATAAAACTGTAAACTTTCTAACAACCACTGCACTTCTTTCTTTCTTCCTTCCTTCCTTCCTTCCTTCCTTCCTTCCTTCCTTCCTTCCTTCCTTCCTTCCTTCCTTCCTTCCTTCTCTTTGTGGCCTGTCCTCTTCCAGGTCTTCATTGAAAGGAGAGGAGGTTGCATGGCTCAGGTCCCACTTGGCAATATCTGAAAGAAATATCCTTCTGGGTCCATCACATACAATTTTTAATCTGAATGTACATCTATCACTCAGACACACGTCTGTCCATCCCGGGAGAGGGATCCATTCTCCGTGTCTCTCTGTTAAAGGATTTTTTGGGAGAGTTCTTCCTTATCAGGGGTCTAAGGACAGAGAGTATCATATAATCTACACATTGCCCCTTGGTGCTAATTGCAATTTGTGATTTTGGGCTACACAAATGAAATCTGACTTGACTTGACTTGACTGAGGTCTTGTCAGGTCTTTTATAACCTGTGCAGGCCTGATCAGTTTTACAAAACATATGTAATCATTCAAACTGCATCATATCAGAAGTGGACACACTGACTGACTGTCTCTATAAAGACAATATGTGCTTTATACATGTGAAGAACAGACCACTCACACACACACACATGGACCTCATCTCCCATCCCTATCTTTCCTCCACCTGGTTCATCAGCTCTGTGCGTGTGTGTGTGTGTGTGTGTGTGTGTGCTGGCTGTAGGTGGGCGGCTGTGCGGTGCCGCGGCCAGCTTTGAGAGGGTAATCCATCTCCATCACTTAAATGATTATCCCCATTAATCTGCTGTAAAGTAATAAAGTAAACACCATTCTCTCCTCCTCCCCTCCTCCTCCTTCTCCTCCTCCTCCTCCTCCGCCTCTGCTCTGGATGGAGGTTCATTAAGTCTTTAGTACATTAATACGTCTTCATGTCCCCCTACCGTTCCTATCACCTGGTGCTGGGGGCCCCAAGAGGCCCCAGTCTCTCTGTCTTTGTGTGTGCAAAGAGCAGAGGAGGATGAAGCTGCTGTTGTGTGTGTGAGTGTGAGTGAATGAGTGTGTTGACATGAGAGAAAAGGAGTGGTGTGTGTGTCTTTGTAAAGAGTGTCAGTAAGTCGGGGTGATGAGCTCACTGGATTTAATTTTGCGGTGGGGGACTCAGATGGCCCCGGCGGTCGCCACGGTAATTTGCCTGATCAGGTTAGAGAATCATTGCCGTTGGTGATCAATCATCCGGGTTGTCACGGCGACTTGGGGCCTGTTCGGCATGGAGCCGCTTGTAATTGGCGCTAGATTGATGTGGCCATGTTTCCCTAGCATGTCGAACAAAAGTTTGGTCAATTAAAGGTTGTTAAAATTACAGCCCCTCTGTTACACACACGCACACACACACACACACACACACACACACACACACACACACACACACATACACACACACACACACAAACACACAAGGAACTGGTACCTGTGAGGCAGGTAGTGCTGTCCCTGGGTGGGAGGATGACAATGACAGGACAAGAGCAGGCTGCCAGAGCTGGAGACAGGGAACAAGAGGAGTGTGCTTGTTCATGTGTGTGTGTGTCTGTGTGTGTGACAGAGTGATGGGACCGTAATGCAGAACGAGGTCTGGTCTGTTTTAAACTCTGACACTGTTTATGTTGTTGAGTGTTGCCGTGCTGCCCCTACTTATTACTGACTCAAACATCTCATTATTCTATCACACACACACACACACACACACACACACACACACACACACACACACACACAGGTAGTTGGACAGTTGGAGGTCCACATTCATCATTAAAGCTTTGCATTGCATAATAACTTTACAACAGTCATAAGTCAAATTCCGTGACCAAAAGTCATGTGACACAATAGTCATAAAGTAACGTCACATATTTTGTGTATTTCTAATTGTATTGTAGCCACTGTGTATCCCAGAACTATGTTATATGCTAACACTGAACAGAACATACTGCCTCCTGAAAGCTGAAGATTTGAATCATCAGTCAGACACTCTTGACTGAGATTCTTCAACTTCAGTAGTTATTATTATTGTATTGTATTTTATTTCATGTATTATTTTTGTCAGACAGTGTGTGGTGTACATCTGGGTAAATTTCAGTCCACAACATTAGCTGCAGAGTGAGTGCTCGTCCCTTTCATGTGGCTCTTCGGGGTAAAATCTTTCCAAGACATCAAGTTGTCCCGTCCCATCTGTGACGATGTTCACAGGATGAAGTCCAAATGAAGCCTGGATTATACTCTCAAATGGACACATAGCCTACAGCAACAACTGCGGACACCATGGGCAGGTAACGTCAGTAGTTCTGAGATGGAGGCACTGCAGCTACCTGGAGGAAGAGAGGCCTTACCCAGTAAGGCTTGGAAATAATGTTATCCTCCACTTTCTGCTTCGAGGTGGTGAATTTGCAGCTCACAACAACTTCCGACAAACTTCTTCTTCTTTCGTTTGATATCTGGTGTCATCACAAACATGCTGTTGCACTTTTCTGATCAGCTGTTAGTGTAATTAGCACACATTAGCTTGGAGGGCTAACTTAGTTTCCAACTTTCCTAACTTCAGACAAATATTCAAAGCATAGTCAATGGTGAGAGACAAATAATTTCTTGATCCCATTTGAACTGTGCCTCAAATTCAGCAAATGATGTTTGTCAATTTAGAACATATATTTACAAGACAAGAAAGTCCGAGTTTGTGTTAGGTTTGTCATAGTTTAATTTAGTTTTATGTGAAATCCTGAAGTGTTAAATCTGGAGACTCCTGATCTTTTTATAAGTCGTGATTAGAAAGAACGAGTGGGATCTGTTGTTGTGTGACTACATCCTGGTACAAAAACACACGGCCATCGTAGCTTCAGCAGCTAATGTTAGCTTTTGGAGGGAAAAAGCCATGATGTCACTCACGCAACTTCTGGGTGTGTAGTTTTTCCAATAACATATCTTCAGTCTTATGTTAAAACATTTATATGACAAACAGCTGTTTTCTAGACTTGTAAAATTATCTTTGTAATTGACAAACATCATATGTGTGATTTGTCGCACAATTCAAATGAGATTAAAATATTATTTGTCTCTCACCATTGACTACAGGTCACTTTCACACTGAATGTCCCACCAAACCCTGTTCAAATAGTATATGGCAGTTTAGTAAAACATTGCTTGATACTCTTCTTTCTTTTTTTCATGCAGACCCTTTATAAAAATAAATGAACAAATAGTCCAATATTCATACTGAGCTACCAATATTCATATCAATATTCAGGTTCAACTGATTTGGTTGCAGCCCTTATTTTACGCACTAATCTTAAACAGACTGGGGTCAGCACACCAGCACCAGCCTTGCCAGAGGTGGGCCCACAAGGTTGCAACTCCATGTCAACCTAATCAGTGTAGGCCCTACCACCAAGTCCCCCAATTGGGGGAGGTAATTTTTTACCAAACTCACCATTCTTGACTCACTCTTGATTCGACTCCTTGTCTGGGACTAGTTTTAAGTTGGCTATCCTACCAGCAGCTTTTGCCCTAACAACACAGCTCCCAGGGAAATGGGAGTATGCAAACCCTCTCTACCATGTTAAGATGATGATTCTAGTAAAGAAACCCCAGAGCAGATCCAGAACACACTGGAGGAATTACACATCCCATCTGGCCTTGGAACACCCTTGGGTCCCACAGGAGAAACTAGAGGATCTAGAGAAGCAGACGACTGTCTGGCCTATCTTACAGCCTGTTAGTACCACAAACCGGACTCAGATAAACAGGGGCGTAGCACAAAGTTCTGGACCCTGTTCTCTATGCTATGTAGGATGAGGCATTCAAATCCAACTCCTCTGTAAATCATTCAGTTTATGAGGTGCAAAGTAGTGAAAGGCAGTTTTCCAAGTTCAATATTTACCCAAGGGGCTAACTAGAGTTAAACAGGCCTGAGATCTGCTCTGCTGAGTAGTTGTTTTAAATTAGAGAAAAGAAGTGATATGCTGAGCCAGCTTTTGCCAGAGACATCTACAAATAAAAAAGATAGAATGTAGTTCTTTTCTTGTTGCTGTTGAGGATCATATAGTACAGAGTGATGAGGACAAAGCTTAATGCAAAGCACAAGTTCTTTTAAAACAAGCAAGCAGAGCAGGGCTCAAGAATAATGCAGTCAAGTCGAGACGGAATGGCAGAAAACCTGTTTGGGACAAACAGAGATCTTCCCCATGGACATCTCTGGGACGAAAGGGATTATTGTATGTATGTATTTGTGTATGAATATACAGCTATCACTAAGCAAATGACACACAATGAAACATGGGAGACAAAAACTGGAGCATTCTGGAAATGTCATGTCTGAAAGAAGAAAGAAAGAATGGGACTCATACCACCCACCTGGACTAGAATTATCTCAATGGCTCATCATATCTCAAGTATCACAAAGTTTCCCATCTGTACAGTGAGGGGAAAGAGTGGTACACTATCGCCTCACCGCTGGATTGGATAATTGGCATGTTTGGCACCCAAATGGCATAACGTTTACCAAAAATCCTGCTATTTGACCACAGAAGGTATTGCAAGATCTTCCAGATTTTTAGTTACCCATCTCTGGAACTCATCTGTCCAGCACCCTGCACCAAGCTGCAGCAAGATCTTCTGTTGCTAGTCATCTTTCCCAAACTCCAGTGCCCTCCAGAACACCCTCCAAATGTATTTCACTCATCTTCCCTGTCCTCTGGTCATCCTCTAGAGTTGTGTCCTAGTTTTCCATTTGAGTTATCTACCCTGCCCCTAGGCTCTCTGCCTGAGGTCTCCTGCCCTGCTGATCTCCACTGCCAGTCCACCCTTCTTCTTGGTTCTTCCCTCTGAAATCTGTAGCCTGTGTCCTGTAACCTGTACCTGGATCTGTGCTCGCCTGTTTGGACTTTAGCTGCCACATTCCTGCTATCCTATAGATTATCTTGCCATTTGTATCATCTCCTCTTCAATAAATCCATGAACTCTTGTGCCTTTGTTTTGTCTGTTTGGGTCCACTCTTTCTTGTCTCGTTATGTCCCTAATATGGAATCATGAATTTCCTAACCAGTCAGCTGCTTTACATATGTAAAGACAGAAAGTTCCCACAATTTTTCATGTCAGAGACTCCCAAATTTGTCCACAACTTTTGTCTGTTGAAGAAAAAAGACTGATCTTTCTATCCTGAGAAACCCCTGGAGTTTCTTGTTTTCAATCTGGGAATGTCTTTCACAGAGACAAAAAGGCATACAGCGGCCATGTTTTTGGGACGTACTTTCCAGGACGAGGTCAAGGGTTAGAAGCCATCATAACTCCTGGGTGAGTGTGTTTCTCCAGCTTCCTGGAGCTGGTCGGAAGCTCTTGACTGCATGCCTCTCAGGCTTGTCACACTCACCGAAATTTATGAACTGGAAAGCCCAGAGTTCACATACTCTGTTACCCTAACTGATGCTGCTCCATAAATACATGATTAGACCAACATTTGATGGGGCTCTTAACTCTGCTCCTTAGCTTTTGCTCCAAACTGCAGAATTCACCTGGACTAACTCCAGAAGGCCAAAATGCAAACTACAGACAATATATACACACACAGAGAGAAAAGGCATTTTAGTCTTTCAGTTCCTCCTGGGGGGCAATGAAGAACTGTTTGTGAATAATTGATCAGTATGATAAATTTACATCTGAATACATTAAATAAAAGTGGGTTAGAATCAGTAGTGGTGTGTACTTTATTTAAGTAAGTTTCAACCACCATTTTAATTGAAAATTTGTATCATTTCTTCAGCATGTTTTCAGTTTAGGATATTAAACAGTTATCTACTAGTTCTATCACTTCATTGATGGTGTTTCATTGTAATTTAAAAAAAAAAAAACTTTAAAAAAAAGTGACTGGCAGCAATGGCTGCCAAACAAAAAACATAAAATTAAAGTAAAATATCCTAATACAAACAAGAAATTTACAGGAAATACCTGCATAAAACCGTCATTGTTATCACTTTATTGGAGGTGTTTGATTGTGATAAAAAAAAAAAAAAAATCAAAAAAGGATCAAATGACTTGCAGAAGAAAACTTTCCACAAAGTTTCCCAATTCAAATAAAGTGCAAAAAAACAATACATTTACAGGAAGAAAAAAAATCTGTAAAATAACTGTGTTCTCCACAAAACTACTTGTGTCATTACTTCATTGCATTGTTTGATCATGATAATTTAGGAAAAATCTAACAGTGTTTCTTTGTAAAACCTTTAACTTTATTTGAATTAGGATATTTTACTTTAATTTTGTATTTTTGTTTGGGAGCTGTTGTGGCCAGTCATTTGACCATTTTTTGTTTTGTTTTATTGTTTTTGTTTATTTTTTTTAAATGGTGTATTCAACTGACTGAGTGATAGCCTCTATCTCTGATTTGATGAAGCATTTTTAGAGCCAGTTCTTCCCACTGTAGTGAATGTCTGTGACAGTGCTTTTATTTTTAAGGACCACCATCTATCATCTAGTGGGTAGCAACACTATAAAATGCAACTCTAAACAACAAGAACTCATGTGACCTCACACTGCATGTCTGTTGACTGAGTCTGTCTTTCCAGAATCTTTACTGTTCCTAGAGAGTCTGTCTGCTCCATAACAGGCTGAGCACAAGTACAATGTATAATGTAAAAAAAAGTGAACACAAAAACAGGAAGCAGCAAAAACGCAGTATGATTTACTATGTGAAGTACTGACCTGGTTTAAAACCTAGCTTGAAAACACCCCCACCCTCCCCTGACACTGCAGAAACAGCCAGGCTGCAGGAGTGCAGTTTGCATGCAACCTGGTAAATTGACAATAATGTCAAGTTCTCCACTGTCCTTAATGACGGCAAGTTGATCAGCTGTTTATAACTGTCAGTTGTCTGTCAATGTAAATTTCAGCCTGTTATCCTGAAAACAAAAACCCACTGCTCTGAAATAACACACTCTGGATGATGATTCAGCGACTGCCTGTCTCACTGCTGCCAAACTCCATTAACATTTTGCTCAATTTAACAGTTACAAAAATCTACACCTTATACAATATTGTTAATGATCTCTTCTGACTCATAAACAGACACTTACTCAATTTGCAAAACTTCAGTGTTAATTTGAACTCTGATTATTAGAAAAGGAGTTATTCAGGTTCAGGACAGAAATTTGAAAAGGGGACCCTGCAGCTGTAGCATTCATGTCAAGTGAAGTATTTCAAATTAACATGTTTTCTTGATCTCTGATGACACATCATGGTCATTTTATGATTTGTTACAGAAAATATATTACAGATTTCTCCCTGAAATTGTTTAATGTTGTATTTAGAGTATGTTCTGCAGGGTGTCTCCAGTTTACCAGTTGTATGTGTGTGTTTGGTAGTGTGTGTGTGTATGTGTGTGTAAGTAAAAAACAGGTGATGTTTTAATCCATTTTAGTGAAGTGGATGAGTAGCTTTGGAAACATGCGGTTTTAGGTGGAGTTATGTGTTGGAACCATTTCCTGACAAATAATCTATTATCTATCATCAGTCCATCTAATACTTGTTTTTTGCTGATGAAGCTGTCTGTCCACAGAGGGAGCTGCTCAGTGACTCTCTCAGTGTTGTGTCTAACTCCAGTCTGTTTGCTGGTTTGTTGCTCCTCTCAGACCCTCGTTGGTCTCTGATCCGGCCTGCTTGTTTTAGGTCAGGACAGTCCATTAAGCCAATTAGAGCTGACCTTTGACATCTGGAAAACAAGAGAGTGGGACAGAGGGAAAATATTCATACCGCTCACCACACACACACACACACACTTTCAACTCTCACCTTCTAATCTGTTTGTGTTTCTTCTGTCTGTCTGTCTGTCTCTGCCTTTTAGACACTCATCACCTCACGCAAAACAACACGCACGCATGCAGGCACACACACACACACACACACATATATGTATAGATATAGATATAGATATAGATATATATATGCAATACTTGTCAGTTTTGAAAAAAATATTGAACTGGGTTCAGTGTCACAGTGCAGCTCACTAATGTAACGCCCATGGTTGAACTATTTTGCTGGAAACCATAGAAACCACAAGCGTCCACACACGAGACAATGGAAAAACAACAGTGACTGCTGCACTTGAGTTTGTCAGCGTGATTGCAACTTAATGAAGTGACAGAGCAGGTCTTGGCTCAGCTCAGACAGATCTGTTAAAACCGTTTGAGAGGAGAGGAGGGGGCAGAACAGGAGGAAACAACAGGAGAGGAGAGGAGAGGAGAGAAGAATAGCAGCAGTTGAATGAGCGTAGTCGTAGCAGCAGGAGGCTCTGGATGATGTAGCTCATCCCTCCTCCTCCTGAGCGGGGCTGAGGAGACGCCACACCTCGATGTGGATCTAAGCACGTCATTAAGGCAGCAACACACACCCCTGGGGCTACACAGGCACCAGCCAGTCTGTTTTTTGAAGTGTGTGTGCATGTGTGTGTGTGTGTGTGTGTGTGTGTGCATTATTGTTGTCATTTCAATTCCAGTTTTACTGATTTTCCATGTTTTGGTTTAATTGTTAGAAAGTAGTTTGAGTTTTTGATAGTTCTATATTTAAATTATTTTTTCGTCATTTATTTATGTATCACATTTTATTATTTTTGCAACATAGTCTTTTTGTAAATGGCCATAAACCACAGCATTAATATATATACATGACCACTCCACAACTACATATATAATGATAAACTTTATTTGTATAGCACCTTTCATGCCCAAAATCAAAGTGCTTTAAAATAAAGAAATTACACATTTCATGTGGAAAATAAACATCGAATGGACATAAAATAAAAATAATTTAAAAAAAATGGGTTAGGCCATAATTAATGGAAAATAAGATGTAAAAACAAAACCCACTTGATAATAATAGAAAAAATAATAGTCAAATTAAGATAAAAATGAAATAAATAAAAATGAAAATGAAATATAGCCAATAAAGAGGTGTATCTAGAGTGGAACCAGAATTCTTACTATATGCAGACTATTTGGTTGCATAGGGCCCCCACAGGTCCAGAGGTCAGTGGTGAAGCTCTGTCACAAGTCATGACAATGTGTACGAGCTGAGAAAGTATGAATGTCATTGTCTGAATTTATTAGTCATGACCCTCCATAGCTGTCGCTCTTGGTGTAATTCTGAGTGTGAAAAAAGAAGTCAGGGCAGTCCTCTAACCCGTGATAATGCAGCATTTATTAAAGAATGTGTTCCTAACTTTTAAATCTGTCTCATTTATGTGTATTTGGTTGATGCTGTCTGTGAAGATTCTCAGTCATCCAGGTCATGGTATTCGTAGAAAAGGTTGTCGGAGGCGAATGGGAGAGGGGGAGCCCCAGTGTTTCCTATTCATCACCATCTTCTGTAGGTTTAAAGTCAACTTTTCCACAGACCTAGCCACTGTTCCTCTCAAAGTGAACCATACTGATGCATTTAAATGCCAAATACATGCCTCTGTACCACCTTAGAAGGTTTGGAATCCCCCCTCCACAGTTTCACAAAACAGGGCCCCCCAAACAACATTTTGCATAGGGCCCCCAATAAGCTAGAAACAGCCCTGAGTGAACGGAAGAATTCTGTTATTCTCAACTGATCTTCTTAAAATTCTAATCAAATTATAAACTACTTTATCTCTTTGCAAAATGTGTTTGAAGGAAATGTTAATGCTGCGTGTTTTATGTCCATTCATCATGTTTTGTCCACCAAGGTGCAACGTTCTCGTAGGGAGGTGTTTGTGGTACATGGCGAGTGTGCAGGGCACAAAATGTGATACAGACACATTCAGTATGAACATCTTGTGACTTTGCATTTATTTTTATGTTGGAAAAAAAAAATTAAGTCGAAGAAGTATTATTTTTACTACTTTCTGTTGCAAATTAGTAATATATAAACATAATTTTTGGCTATTTTTTTCCAGCTCTTAAAGCTAAATACTTGTCACCTACTGTGATAAAACACAATGCAAACTGTATGTTCAGTTTCTTTTTTACATGCATGCTTTAAGGATTCCAATATACTGTATTGGTATATGCATACATGCTTGTATGCATGCATGTGTTTAGACTGCAGGTTTGTTTAGCTGTATGTTGCTGCATCATAGGGAGGACTGGCCAGTGAGACTAAATGTCTATGAAGACAGACCTGTCTGTGTGTACCTGTGTGTGTGTGTGTGTGTGTGTGTGTGTGTGTGTGTCTGTACTAAACCCCATGCATTTAGTATCATTGTACTGTGCACACGGGCACAGTAAATATGTGTAATATATCTTCATTCTGTATAATCTGACGTATTTTCCTGTGTGTGTGTGTGTGTGTGTGTGTGAATCTAGGCAACACTTCTGGAATAAATCAAACACAGTCTCTCTTATCCAAATACTAATCTGTACTGTGTTTAATACACTCAACACAACATTTAGTAAACGTCCATCAGAAGATCAGTCTTTCCTGACTTGGTCTGCAGGTCTGAATGCTATAATAACAATAATAATCATTATAGTAATAATAGTAATAATAATCTTGTTGTACACAGATATTTGAGCAGTCACTGAATTAGCAAGACGTATTTCAACAGGAAGGCTGTTCTACAGTTTGAGGGCCCTGGCAGTTAATGCACATTCTGTTGTAGTTTTGGCTCAGGACCTGGAGACTGCCAGCAGTTGTTCTTACAAATGAACCATGGAGCTAGACCCTATTGCAAAGAACCTAAAACAGAGTTTATGAGATTTTCCTTACTTTATTTTATTTATTTATTTTTTAGATTATTGTTGGGCCTTTTTGTTTTTATTGTATTGGAACAGATTTTTGTTACTGGTTGATTCCTCCAGGGACAGCACGTCTGCACCATGGCATCAGTAGTGTTTCAAAAAATTTTCGGCAGCAGGTCTGCACAAGGGCTTTTATTTTGAAAACTGACTAGATTCTCTCTACCTTTTCTGTATCTGACTTCCTGTCCGCTTGATCTGCTCTGTGCAGTTTGACGCAGCATCTGTCAAAAATGGACTCGGTGCTTCAGGGACGCTCCAAGGTGCTGCTGGTGGAATCACGACTCAGCCATGCCTGGTGGAATTTAGCCATTAGTATCTCTTGTTTGTTCATGTTGGCCTGAAGGATTCTGTGGTGGTTTTTCATCCTGAGAAGAATAATGCAGGGCTCAACAATAAGGCTTGCCCACAGTAAGAAAAAAGGCATGTCGGGCTAGTAAATCTGGCAAATAAGATAACAGAGAATTATTTTTCATGCAAAGATAGCAGAAAGTGTTATTTTCAGCCTCTTATGTACAGAGAATTCCAGACTCTCTGTTTATGATCATATTGAACTGAATATCTTTGGGTTTAGACTGACAAAACAAGACTTTTAAAGAAATCACCTTGGACTTTGAAAACCTGGAATGGACCTTTTTCGCTATGTTCTAAAATTTAAAGACATCGCAGCCCTAGATTAAACATGACAATTAACTTTAGTCTTTGTTGTTATTTGATTACCTCCAATAAAACTACAACTAAAACTAAAATAAAACAATTGGTATAGAAGTGATCCACAGCTCAGACAGCGGCAGGAGCTGAAACACTTGCTGTATGTACGGCAGTGCAGTGGAGGCTGTGACTCCAGCAGGATGATCCCATCTGTCCTGCGGGAGGCAACGTCTCCCAGCTGCCCACACTGACTGGATGGATGAGAACTGGAAACCAGAATAATCACCACTCATCCCGTCCCATCTGAAGGAGACGGCAGGAAGCGCACACTCGACCCACAGAGCCTCAGAGCAGGACGGAGACACCCTCAGCGCACTGGAAGGAAGGTGGGGGTTGTTTGGGCCTCAGGGTGCTGACAGGGGCTACCGTTCCACCAGACACACTCCACCTGCTGGGTGTGTGTGTAGTCAGATGTAAATCCAAAAGCTAGTTTTCTTGAGTGACTTCAGTTGCTTAGAAGCTTAACAGCTTTATAAACTCTGAGTGAAACCAGTTTGTCCTGACAACAAACTAGAATGTTTGATTGTAACAAAAACTGCAAAAATCATAAGAGACACAGATTCACTGTCTTAATGCTCAAGTGTAATCATAAGTTACTTCTATCAGGAGGGTGATGGTTAGAGGAGAAATCTGTAATATATTTACTGAGATTAATCATAGAATGTGCAAGATATGTCATCAGAGATCAAGGAAATATGTCCAATTGAAATACTCAAGTCTGTAACAACAACGTGCCCTCTTTTGAAATTTCTATTCTGAGCCAGAATAATGTTGAGTTTGCCTGTTTCACGTTAATCAGAGCACAAATTAATGCCGAATGTTCACAGAGTGATTAAGTGTCTATGTATGAGTTGTCAAAAATCATTAATAATCTTGTAGCAGGTGTAGATGTTTATAACAGTTAAATTGCACAAAATGTTAATGGAGTTTGGCAGCAGTGAGACAGGCAGTCACTTAACTCATCATTCAGAGTGTGTTATTTCAGAGCTTTTGTTTTCAGGATAACAGACTTAACTTTACATTGACAGACAATTAGCAGTTATAAACAGCTGATCAACTTACAGTGGAGGACTCGTCCTTGCTTGTTATTGCAGTGTTTCTACAGCCTGCAGAGCTTCCCCGTGTCCCAGGTCTGGGGAGGAGGCAGGGGGAAACAATTCTCTTCAACCACAGATCATAAATTAAACAGGATTATAACTTATTTAATATACAGTCTATGGCTCCAACTCACTATTTGGACTGCCATAGTTATTTTTGCATGTGCAATGCAATTGCTATGTGCTATTGCTCCTTTTAAAGGATACTTCCAGTTTAAAATAACTTGGGTATTATTTTATATCATCTTTCCTATCAGCACTAATAAAACTGTATTTACCAGTAAAAGGCTGAGATGTGGGTACACTATGACATCACTAAAAAGAAGTCAATAAATATGAGCAGTCAGGTGATCAAGCAGGTCAAGCAAGATACCTTTTAGCATCTGAATGAGATGCACCAAGCATTCAGCTAACTTCAGTGTAAACCCATCCATGTTAGGTGATGTAGCAATGGCAAGAAAGCAAGAAAGAGGTGGATGGGTGGGTCAAACAAACACAGGACTTTGACTCAGGAGGCCGGATGTTACATATCACTACATCACTTTACTTACCGAGCCTAACCTAACATAGCCCAACCTAAGATAATGAAACTTATTATCTTTTCCTGACCAGTTAGTTTTGTTCCCTAAAGCTAATCAAACCACTGAGGCTGCCTCCTCTTTTAGCTGAATAAACTTTCCAATATTCATTGTCGCAAAGCTGGAAACATGCTGTTTTCCTCACACCATGAAAGTTGACTTTTTAGTGATACAAGGTTCTCACAGATCACTGATCTTGTAGAATATGATGCACTGCTGTAGATTAAACTGCCCAACAGTATTTAAAGGAGTTAAAATGAGTTCTACCTTAAACATCACCAGATGTTTAAGCATCACCAGATGAAGAGAAGTCATAAAGTATTGAAGGCAGCATCTACTCATGAGAAAAAAAATGATACCAGCATTATCCTTTAAGCATTTTCACTAGGACAAAGTTAATCCTTCAATATTTTGTGGTAATTTTTGAAGCGCAGTGTGAATACATCACTGACAAACCAGACAATTTGTCATTTGCTGTTTACTGACTGTATGTTCTTGACAGTCAGCTCAAACACATCACAGCCAACACTTATCACTGTTTGTCTGCTGTCAGTGTCCCAGCAGGGGGACATGGTGACAACACAATCAGAAACATACACTATCTTATGAACATTTTATACTGCATATGATTACACATATAAAAACACTTGTGGTGTGTAGTAATGGCTTTTTGCATTTGCACACGGTCACATTAGACTGATGGTTTCATGTGTGATGGATTGTGTTTGGTCTAAAGAGAGACGTTTCACACTGGCTCCAGTGATGGTCTGTAGTATCACAGCTCTGTTGTTGTGTCTATGACTTCAGCACTAATGACACATGTTGCCTTAATTTGTTACCACACAGTCAAACTGTGGACAGGGACAGATTGGCAGCTGTTAATAATATTGTGTAATTGAAAATGTTTTAATGTTTCACAATTCTAATGCATTTGCACACTTTAAATCTCTTTTAATCCATCCAACTGATAGAAATTTAGGTTTGGATATGCAGGATCCTTTCTTGTGTCCTTCTCATACTGTGAGCATTAATTTAACAGACAGCTCAGTTTGTGCAGGGTTTTTTGCAACAGAGAAACATGAAAAAATCTTAACTTGGGATAGGAACATATAGCTGAAGAATCAACTTAGGATAGCATAGAGCCTGTCCTAAATTCAAAATAACTGCCAAAATGGCAGCGCCACTGTTGCTGGGTATGAAGAGCAATGACAGAGGAGATGGAGAACAAAATAAACTAAAGATTATGATTGAAAGGTCACTCAAGCTGTATGATGGTGGTTTAAGTTTGTCATACCATTTGTCACTCAGTACAAGCAAGTACATAAACAGCAGAGTTTCTCTTTTCTCTGTCGTAAAAAGTGCACCAGAGAAAAGAGTAAAAGTGGTGCTGTGGAATTGTTCCTAATAAATGCCTGCTTCTCGCTGCAGTTGAGGTAGATAAAGTGGATAAATTCTTTTAGAATTTGTGGTATTTTATGGAACTTGCTGGTGAAAACAAATGGCTGTTCAGGTTATGAGGGGACACAACAGAGGACCATCATGGCTCCCCCTTTTTAGGTCTCTAAGAACGCTCTCATGGCATATGGTGGAGTATCAACATTCAGCATTCAGTCAATTTGATTGATCGATGCCAACATGGATCTTCCTCTGTGGAAATTCACACAGCAACCATCTGTGATCCCACATCAGAGATCACAGTGAGAAGAAGATTCTTCGTCAACATCTAAAAGTTTCATCTTCCGCTCAGGCGAAAGCACAAAGTGTTCCCAGTTTCCTCCCCATTCCTCCTCATGGAGCCAACAATTCCTCCCATCAGCCACTCGATCCATTCTCCTCAAGAGGTCAACCACACTGAACCTGAGTGACAGGAGGCCTTATATGGGAACGCTGTGGAAAGTTGTCGGTCAGTGGGTCTGTTACTGTAAGTTCTGGTTTGGGTTCTTGTTTACTGTGCCCCAGGGTTTGTCAACTGGTGGCCCATGGGCCACTTCCGGCCTGCCAAATCTTCCTGTCCAGCCTGCAGAATGAGCACTAATGAAAGTATTGTATTGCATCTGTGGCAACATCCCCAGAAAAAATGCCGTATTACGTTACTGCTAATGCAAACCGAACATTTCCCTCTGCTGCAGCTTCATGTTAAATGCATTTAACTGCCAAAATATGAGACATACTCATTTCTCATGCAGTCACTTGTTGACAGCGGATCCGTTTGATATATGTCAGTGAGTTATAAACCAGATAGCTGCAGCCACAGACAGCTGTTAGATAAACAGCAGCAAGCAACAGGCTGCAGCCAGGAGCAGCCACAGTGAGCTGTTATATGAAGAGCTGCAAGCGACAGGCAGCAGCCAGGAGCAGCCACAGTGAGCTCCTGTATGAAGAGCAGCAGGTGACAGGCTGCACAACTCCAACTTCTCACTACTGTTCACCAACCTGCATGCAGCATAAACACAGTAGCTCACAGAATGATAAGGAAAGACCAATTATTGCTGGGCTTTTTCATTAAAATCATTATAGTTTATTTTGAGGCCCCCAGAATTCTGTTGTTACCACCAGAAACTACAGGTGCCACATACAAGGTGCAACTGTATAACAACATCAAAACCTTTTAAAGTTGATTAATATTTCCTGCCAATCAGGACTACAGGCTGCAAATACAGGTTTGAACCATCTTGCCTCAGTTAACTGTCTGCTTGGGAAGAGGTCTGAGAGCATTCTATATACTGTAAGTATCTAATTCTTATTATGGATTCCTCATGAATTCAGAGGCCTGTTCACGTGGATATTCTTGTAAAAAATAATATTAATTTTGTAAGAAAGTGAAAATATTTAACAGTACTCTATTTAGGCCTAAATACATTTAATATCATTTATTTGAAAGTTTGGCACCCACACTGTCTGCTTTGAAAAAATTATGCCCCTTGGACAAAAAGAAAGAAAGAAAGAAAGAAAGAAAGAAAGAAAGAAAGAAAGAAAGAAAGAAAAAGGTTAAACTGTAAAACATCACGGCATCTCTGGCGTTAAGGACCCTGATCAAGGACTACCCATCTCACCTCATTCCCTGTCAGCTCTCCATGGAAAATCTATTTTGTTCTTGCTAATAAAGGCAAACATGCTCAAAAATGCTTTGCCTATCACAGCATTCATTCCTGATTTGACTCCAGCAAGGAATTCGTTACATTGTTACATGTCCCTCAGTCGTCTCATTTCCTGTCTGCCTCTTTACTGTCCATAATGCAAAGAAGATAAAAATGTCAACAAAATTAATCTAAAAAAGAACAAAAGTCAGGTTGCACATTTTTAGCATTGTTGTAACTGACCAGTTGTATTTATGTTGAGTGACTCATTTTGACTTATGTCCTTCTTTATTCATGTACTTTATTTTGCATTTTATATTTAGATTTAGTTTAATATTTGAACAAATCTAGATTTATTTTTTTGTGTGTTGTTTGCATTGGATTGAAAAAACATAGTAAAAGTTAAAAAGTTTGATTTAACATGGAAACATTTCACAAGTGTTACACTTTTACTTTTGTGAATAAAAAGAAGAAAAACAAACTTTTTAAATTGAGCCCAGTTTCACCAAATGAGTGTTTGCTGTCTTTAGCTTTCACTGTTTCCACATGTATCGGTGAGGTCTGCCTGCTTTCTCTTTGACCCACTTTTCTCTTTCACTCTCTCTGTCTCTTCATTTGCTGACTGGTCTCCATCAATCACCTGAAAATGGGATTTTCTGGAAGTCCTTGACATTCAGATGATAAGTGCTCTGATAGGGAGCTGTCAATCGCACATCAGGAAGGAAAACAGCAGCCCTCGGCCTCAGCCAGGCCCACAAAGTGAGAGACTGTGGACAAGCCGGATCAAAATATGAGGTTTAAGAAGTTAGCAAACAGTTTCTTCTGAGATATATCAGAACAAGAGAGAGGTAGATGGTGGCGGTGGGGGGTAGAAAAGAAAGAGATAAAAAGACAGGCTTGCATCATGGCAGAGCAAAGCTGACAAAAAAAAATCTGACATAGCAGCAACCTGCATCATTTCAGTTCAATATGTATGGTTCTCGTGGTGACACTTAATTCCCAAGATCCACTTTGTTTGAACAATCAGCAGCATCCAATCAAGTTGCAGGAGAGAACCATGAAGAACTAACATTATGTTACTGACCTCCAGTTGGAAAAAATTACACCAAAGATAATTTTGGTCATGTACAAACACTACAAGGTGGTCAAGAATAAAATGAACTGCAGTGTGCGAAACGTGCAGGTCAAACCCTACAGATGGAGCTGCAACAACTTAGAACTTCTTTCAGCATTAGAAGTTGCACAAAGAACAGTAAGTCGAGGCTAATATTAACATAGGTAGTACACTAAAGCTTAGCTAGCATTAGCCTGATAGTTAAGTGACTTTGTAAATCAATGAGGCTGGAGAAACACTTTTACATTCTGATCTTTTTACGCCTCAAAACTCAAAGTGTAGGACTCATGACTTGCCTGTCTTGAAGTGGGACTTGCATACAAAGACTTAAGACTTACCCGTGACTTTTTGGTCCTACCTCTGTCAGTCTGTCAGTCTGTGTCAACACTGTGGGTATTGCAGCACTTTTTTCCTTGAATTTTCTGTTCATGTATTTTAAGTTTCAATATATGATCCTCTGTCTCTTCAACATTGGTTGCTGCTCGTGCAGCAACACAGATCTGTTTAAGCACAAAGCATATGGCAAGCCGTTTTAACATTTAATAGATAGGCTGGATATGTATTGCAGATATCTGTAATTAATTTCTTCCTATTCAAAAATAACATTTCAGATATCCACAAAGTAATTCTTCCTATACACAATTATCATTTCAGATATCCACAATGTAATTTTTACTAGGACAAATGACATCACTTTCCCCATTCATGTGTATGGGGTTTGTCATTACAGATATCCGTAATTAAATTGCAGATATCCACAACTCGCATTGCAGATATCTACATCTGAATTATGGATATCCCTAATTCCATTTAAAGATATCTACATCTGAATTATGGATATCCCTAATTCCATTTAAAGATATCTCCAAATGCCCTTAATTCAAGATATCTGCTTTGTTTTTCGAGATATCTTAAAATGAGTTTTACCTAGCCAGAATTACATTATAGATATCTTGAGTTGGAACTACGACTAGTCAAAATTATGTTGCAGATATCTCTAGCTGGGATTATGGATAGTCATAATTCAGATGTAGATATCTATAATGGGGTTGTGGATATCTTGGAATGGATTTTGATTAGAGATATCTCGAATTGGAGATATCTTTTACCTGCAATCTACCTAGTCAGAATGTAATTGCAGATATCTTGTATTGGGATTTTGACAAGGCGAAATGACATTGCAGATATCTGTAAAAGTGGGAGGCGGGAGCAAGTGGGTGGTAGGAGCGGCTTGCCATGTGTATGGCTATAGGGCTTCCTATTCAATCAATCAAAACCCTTCAAACCAAATTCCTTGGCGATAAACTTGTTCTATTTCGTGGCATTTTCTGACAACCTTGTCCACAACAGCAACCGCCATTTCTTCTACTTTTTCTTCTTCATGTGCATTTCTTCTTCTAACACTGTTCAATTGTTTTGTTTACTGAGCCAGTATCCAATGGAAAGCTTGCCATAATAATGAGCAACGAATGGGAAGCCTCGCATGAGCAACGTCTTGCACAACAATTCTGACTAGTCATAATTACGTTTGAGATATCTTTAATTTTCATTCCGCCTAGTCAAAACTGAATTACAGATATCTGTAATTGTCATTTAGGATGTGTGACGAGTCGAGTGTCGGTTTAAGTGACGTCATTTCGGATATCTGCAATTCTGTTTTGACTAGTCACAATTGAATTGCAGATATCTCTAAATGTACTTTTGACTAGTCAGAATGAAGTTATAGATATCTTCAATGAAAATACTTAATAGTCATAATATAATTACGACTAGTCAAAATGAAATTATTGATATCTATAATGTTAATTCCGGATAGTCAAATTTAGCTATTAAATGTTAAAACGGCTTGCCATACAAAGCAGACAGTTAAAGTTCATCACATCTTGTTCACCAGGACAGACCAGACATCAGGGGATATAAACTGTAAGTATTTTTTTTAAACTAGATGCAGCAAAAACGGGTGCTTCATGTTTTAGAGGGTACTGCTTTCTCTGTTAAGAATTATTTTACACTGGTGAGCAGGAAATCAATGGCAAACCCCTCAAGATCATCTATTCCCACTTGTCCACAGCATTTGAAAGTGCTTAAGACAAAATAAGGAGTCTCTGCCTTCTCACATTTCTCACTAATGTGACACCGAAGCAGGCTGACGTATGATGAGTGTACACTGATGGCCTGCAGCAGACAACTGAAACAGCCCGCTTCCCTGACAATATGTGTGTCAGTGTAGGTCTAGGACATTACCAGGTACTGTATGTGTGTGTGTTTCCTCCAGAGGGGAAACAGAGATGCTGTGGGCCTCGGTTCCCTTCGATGGCTGCCGTTTCCCTGTGTTACTAAACAAACAGGATGATCACTCACTTATCTCTGCGTCTCAGTGCCTCAAACTGTTATTTCAGACCGGACAGACAAAGTCTTTATTAACTTCTGTCAGTCCAGAGTCCAGCAGCTCCAGGTTCTCTTTCAACTCAGCTGGGATTCAACGCTCTGCAAAGGTGTACAGTCCTGTTGTGTTCATGGAACATACCAACTCCAGCTGACTCTCCAAAGTAATAATGATTTATTGGTTTATGATGTCATCTTCATTGCCAATGATAACATTTAAATTTTCTTCAAAAGTAAGCAAGTAAGTATTTAATATCATCCTCATACCTAAACGCCAGAATAGGTCAATTGTCAGTTATACCCAAAACAATGTATATTAGCAGTGGAGAGTACCAGCAGTTTGAACGCCCTGTTATATATGCAAGCATTCTGCACTGCAATGCCTTTTTATGACAGTGGTGTTTATTTGCACATCACTGCTGATTGGCTAACACCAGTATATACTATGTAGACTAATATTACTCATCAATTCAGTATTCAGCATCTTTCATTTCTATTCTGTGTAACTGTCATGTTTTAAACAAGGCTCACTCTGAACATAACTGCAAAAACTGTACTCTTAGAAATAAGGGTTCCAAAAGGGTACTCCCTGAATAGCTGAGGTTCTACCCAGAACCTGTTGCTTCTAAAGAAACCTTTGTTGAGGAAAGGGTTTGTTGAGGGGGGTTCCATTAAGAACCCTTTTTGGAAGAAAGAGTCCTTTAAAAATTGTTGAAATCCTTGAAGAACCCCTGAGTGTGTTCTAGATCAAACCCTTGGAATATAAAAAGGCTCTTGGTAAAACCCTCAGTGTGTTCTTGTTAGCACCCTGCTGGATATAATCCTCAGAGAAGGTTCTGAGGGGAACCATTACACATGGTTCTCTGTAGAACCTCTCATAGGGGGCTGTCGGTGAAACCTTTCACAGATGGTTCTAGGCATAACCCTTTATATTGGGTTCTAGGTCAAACACTCTACCAGGAACCAAAAAAGCTTCTCCTATGGGGGAAACCCACAGAATCCTTTATGATTCTAGTTAGCTGTTATATTTCTAAGCGTGTGCTGCACGCAAACATGTCTCTCCAGTAATGTCAGAAAATAACAGTCCAGTCCACATACAACTAGAATATCGTTTGGTGTTCTCATCACTTTAATTTGGCCAACAAATCCCTCCTTGAAATAATGTTACAACCAAATATGCAGGCTTTTGTTTACCTTCTTTGCCTTGTATATTTACCCAGAGTAGAAATCAGGTCCATATAAATGTCAGGAAACCTGATCCTGGCCACATGAACCACTGTGTCTTTGGTAAAAGCCACTGTTGTTTTGAACTGCCTTTTTTTCTGCAGATAACCGCTTGTTTTCCTGACGTCAGTGCACAGTAAAGCTGAGTTTCCACTGCATGGCACAGCTAAACTTGACTCTACTATTCTAACTAGTGCCTGGTACATTTTTTAGTATCACCTCTGTTGAGGTTCCAAATGAGCTGAGTCGATACTAAAAGATAATCGTACTGAATGCTTTGTAATACTGTACATTAGACAAACTGCCTGTGGAAACAGGTAATACAGGACCAACAGCTCTATCATATGTAGTCATAAAATAAAAAAAATTACAAAGTACTGCAAATCAATTCATGCAGATAACAACCAACTCCATAATCACGTGTAGCAGCCCTCATACTCTCTGTCATTTTATTCATATCTAATGAGTCAGAGGGACATTTAACTACTCCTCTGTGTCCCCAGACCCTCATTTGGTCAGTGGTTAGAGCTCATCTTGCATTGAGAGGAAAAGCTGATGGAGCTGGCGCCACAGAGGTTGAGGTCAAGGGTCAAGGACTCAGCAGGTAGACCCCCACCCTCCACCTCCTCCATGGGTTTGAAAGATGTCAATATGTCCAGACACACAATTCAAATTGTTGCTGTAGATCCAACTATGCGTCTATCACCATTCAATATCTGTTATCCGCCAGCTTATTATATTACAATATAATCTAAATGCACTGTAATTAAGGAAATATTTGGTTTTGCTAAATAACACATTTGGTTCTTGAAGTTCTTGAATCATTAAAAGGATTGCTGTGCAGGATTTAATGGATTCATTTCACCCTCCCCTTCCAAGCTTGTAAGAGGTTCTACGGTGGCCTCAAAACCTGTGCAAAACATAAATCTAGAGCCAATGTTTGGTTTGTCCCTTCTGGGCTACTGTAGAAACATGGCTTATTCTAAGGTAACAAAAACACAACAATTTATATTTCAAGGGGATTATACACTGAGTCTGCGAAGTAACAAGTCACCAGTGTTGTGCTAGTTACTGAAAACCAGCAACTAGTTACCGTTACTAACTCTTGTAAACAGACACACTCACACAGCGTGTCTTCTCCCGTCTCCCCGCTGACACACACACACACACACACACACACACACACAAACACACGACACACACACATTAAGATTCAGGACTACACGGCTCTGGCTGCAGCTCAGTCTCTAGCCGAGACTACACAAAAAATAACGTAAAAAAACGGAGTAACGCATCATGTAGTAACGTTAACTGAGTTACTGAATTTAAAAAATAATGCGTTAGATTACTAGTTACTGCAAAAAATAACGGCGTTACAGTAACGCGTTACTTTGTAACGTGTTAGTCCCAACACTGCAAGTCACTAAGTTATCAAATGAAAATACACTGTAAAAAAAATCATACAGTAATTTATTTGAATCAACTAATCTTTTCTCATTAATTGAACATAAATATACAAGTATTATTTATTCAAATCATTTAAACTTAAAATTTCTAGTATTTATTTTCAGAACTTATAAACAGAGTTCTTCTAACTTGGACTCTTTTGACTTGAAAGCTTAATGGGTGAATGTACTGTACAGCATTCAATCAACTCACAGAATTAAGTATCTTCAGAAACCTGATCAGCATATTCTTAGACTTCCCAGCATGCATTGCTTGAGTTAAAACTCCCTCTAAACATCTCTCTTTTTATAGTTTGTCAATAACATATATGATGAAACTTGTGTGTCTCTAATACACTTTAAGATAAGTGGTTGCTTGTTTTCACATAAATGAAAACACTGCAAGCAATGATGAAGGTTAGTATCAAATTAGTTTATTAACAGCTAATAATTTATGATAAATGTTAATCGCTCTAAAGCAGTGTGACTGAAGAGCTGTTGGCTCAACCATTAATGAAGTTTATTTGACAAGAAAAGTTTGGTTTCAATCATTACAAAAATACCCCAGTTTGTCATTTCAGATTCAATCAACAGTTTTATAGCAGTAGAGACAGTAACTTTTTTAAGTTAAAACAAATTTATTTTTACAGTGTAGCAGAGAAAAAAGTTCAATATTTGCCTCTGACATGTAGTGAAGTATAAGTATAACTTTGTATGAAATGGAAATACTCAAGTAAAGTACAGTTACCTCAAAAACTTTAACTTATATGCTATATTTGACTAAATGCAATGTATACCAAAGTGACCAAGGTGTTTATTCAGACATGATACTGACATGTTAAAGTGTTATCAGTTGAACATAAGGGGCTTCATTTTCTGACAGGAGCTCCATGCAGAGTTTAGGCTGCTTCTCTGATGGACCGTGGCAGCCTCAGACACATATTCAGCCTGTGGAGCTTCTGCTGCTTAAAGGGGCCAGAAATCAATATGTGTCTCCATTTAAAGTTTTTTTTTCAAACCCCATGAGGACATCTGAGACGCAGAAATGAAAATGGTCGCTCAATAATTGAGTTTGAAAAGATGCCACTGCCAGTGTTACTGTCAGGCGTATTAGGCCAGCCACAGCCTCTGACTACAACACAGATTATTGATACAACTTTGATTACACACTCACACAGAAACTCTCACATGGTAAACCTGAAACTGTTAGTGCTGATAAATCTAATAAATAATTTAGCATAAAAACTTTGAAAAAAGAAACTAATTTTTATAAGTGTGGTCAGTTATGTCCTCCAGTCTGCACTGGAGAGCAGTTATTTACAAAATAGGAAGGACCAGGGCTGGTTGGCACCAGGGGTTGGTTGGCACTCAGTTATTTTCTTGACTTTTGAAGGTCACAGAAACAAAAATGTAGCCATCAAAATGTCTGAAAGTTGGTAACTTTTTTTTGTTGAGGGTAACATTTCAGTTTGATAGAACAAAAGTTTTAAAAATGTTCTCTTTGGACTAAATTTAGGCTATTATAAAACAAGATAAATAGAGATATTTGAACTACATTAGCGTTCTAGCTAGCTACATTTGATATAAGACTTGAAAGTCTGTGATGAATGCTGAGTGACAGCTGGCTAACATAACTTCATCCCTAAGTTTGGTCTAATGTGAGTAGGTTTAGTCAGCACACTGATTTTGGGTTTGGTTGGTATTATAAGTATATAAGTATATAAGAATAATAGGGGAGACCAGGGTTAGTTGAACCACTTTTCACCATCTGCCATGTCTCTCTGCCATTTCTTATGTTAGAATGTTCTAACCAGCAGCAAATTAATATCTGCCCCATTTTTAACAACAAAGAACATTTTTGAGCAATTCATTAATAGCAATATTATACATTTAATTACACAACTGTAATTCAATGGTTTAATTAAAAAAAATAACAACAGTCTTTTGCTCATGAACTTTAAAAGTTAATGTAAATACTCTATATGCATTGACTTAAAAAAAGTTAGTCCAGTCTGCTTTAAAATTTTAAGTTGACTGTGAAAAGACTAGTTAAGGTGATTTCGTAATGATTCAAAACAAATAAACACTTCAAGTCAAATGAAATTAAATGAATTCAGATGTACTTGAGAAAACATGTTCAGTAAGCTTCAGATTTTAAGTTGAACCAAAAATGTTAAGTCACACTGACGTTGGTTCTTCTTTTCACACAAAGAACTCCAGTTGCAGCTGCTCCTGTTGGAGACACTTTGTTCCAGCATTGCAACAAAGACAATATGTGAAACTGCTCCCACTGAATTCATTAAGTTTTGAGTGAATTCAACATTAATCTTCATCACGGTTCACAGCGTTTTCATTATTGTGAAAACAAGAAGCAATGACGTATCTTAAAGTGTGTCAGAGACACAGAAAGTTTTCATATGTGTTTTCTTCAAACCGTAAAAAGAAAGATATCAGGAGAATTTTAACTCTCACACAATGCATGCTGAGAAGTCTGCTAATATATCGATCATGTTTCACTTTAGAAAATTAATGTAATGTGAAAGTTTAATGAATTGACTGAACTCTGTTCATTCATTCATTCATTCATGATTTCAAGTCAAAAGACTTCAAGTTAGAAGGACTCATCTTTATAAGTTCTGAAGTGTTCTGACAATTAATACTAGAAATCTTAAGTTTTAATTAACTTTAATTAAATATATAGTTTGAAAGATTGAAAAAATTCTTTATATTGTTAGTTAATTATTCTTATTTTGAAAGGTCAATGGCTATAGTAATTCCTATCAATGAATTACTTAAAATGTTTGGTTTTTAAAATGGGAAGATACTCTATTGAATATAATTTTTTTTCTGATTCTTGTTTGAATTAAACATCCAAACTGTTTCTTCTGGTTGCTTCATTTTTTAAAAAAAAATTTTAACATTTTAACATTGTGCCAACTAACCCCATAACTTGTGCCAACCAACCCTGCATAGGGCTGGCTGGCACATCTTGACTTCAATCACAAATCACATATAGTTTTGTAAAACTTTGTGCACATTAAAACATATTCATTTATAGCTGAGACTTTACATTTCATTTTCTACTGGTTAGAATATTCTAACCATGGCAGAGAGTGAAAAGTGTGCCAACCAACCCCAGTCTCCCCTATGCTGAATCAGATCTTCAGATTACCACACTGCACTGACAGCCTCCTTGGCTTTTACTTGTTGTTGTGTTCCATATAAACTGTGTTTTGGACGGATCAGATGAACAGTGAACAGTATCTGTCTGTCTGTAAACACAGCTCAGTGCTGCCTCCATTAGCAATTTAGCCGTTTATTTTTTCCACTCTCTAATATTCATTATTGGTCCGCATTTAAACGAATAGGTGCTCCTCAGTGAGCGGATAGGCTACCAAGTGCATTAAAATTTGATGCCGGTCAATTGGCCAATGAGAGCCGTTCAGGGCATATCAAATATTAATACTTTAATGCCCCGCGTGCAGTAATTAAGTCCCAGTGGCTTTTAGAAGGAGAGGAAATCAATGAGCCACTCGGTTTAATTTTTCATTTAATTGTTGTGGAGTTGCTGTGTTTGTGTCTTATTGGAACAGCGCTGGCACAATGTCGTTAATAGGAAATAATGCGCTGCTCGTTATTTATGATGTACGATTAAACAAAGCTGCATCCATTTGTTATGATACAATGAATATAAACCCGCTGCACATCATTCCAGGATTCATTAATATTTTTAATGAATGTATCCTAATGCTAAATAATGACTTACCGTTTATTTGTATTATTAAAATTTCACTTTAATCCGAGGTTTCGGCTGCTTTTAGACGCCATGAAAGAAAGCAGGAGCAGCAGCAGCTCTGTTTGTTCCCACAGTAACAAATGAAAGCGCATCAGTGTTTGCAGCACTGTCATCACTCTGAACATGAATTAATAATGGCGCCAGCTCCATAACAATAAATGAGTGGCCACATTAAACATCAATTATTTTAATTCAGTGATTTATATTGTATCATATGAAGCCATTAGACCGATTTATTAAGTTTTCCAAATTTCTGCAGCACGGCTCAAGTTGTGGAAATTAAAATTTCCTTTTGAATCGAAAGAATAAGATCATTGTTTTACTGAGTTAATGGTATTTATTTGCTACAATATTCGTATCTCTGTGTGACGTTTACTCCCCAAATGTTGCCTTTCAGAAGCTTTACACTGATTTCATGGACGGACTAGCAGACGATAAGACCCCTTCACAACTCCTTACTGCGTTATTGTTTGACCATAAAGTTCTGTCATACAGTCCCTCAAACCTCCCGGACTTGTCAGACCCTCAGTGACACTTTCGCCACAAATAGTGTACAAAACACTATAATGTAAAACCTACTGTACAAAATATGATAGGAAACCACGTGCGATGCATGTCAAGTTTTTTGGTGGTTTACCTAAAAATACACCGTGTTTCTTTAGTAAAAAGAGACTAAAACTAAAACAAAAATAAATGTTAGCTCACCAAATACTCGATAGCCAAGGATAAAGAGGCAAAAACAAAAAGTTGCTCATCGGGACATTCATGTGACAATCAGTTCTTGGCTGAATTGATTGTAATAACCCGTAAAATGAGTAGAATTAATCCGCAAAAGAATTGTAATAGACATGCAGAAATATTTATGCTGAGTATCATTATTAGCTGTTTGAAGCCTTGTGCAATTGTATCTGTTTCATAAGTTTAGACAGATGTTTTGGTTTTGTCGGTTCTGAAAATGTCAAAAATTTCCTGTTCATTTCCACGGTCGAATAATAAAAAAAATAGATATTCTCAATGGGTAAACAAGCACTGATTTGAGAATGAAGTAGTATAAAGATCACTTGTTTCAGCCCTATTCTGACCCGAATATCAGCAGAATGGACGAAAAAATAACAAAACAAAACAAAACAAAACAAAATAAAATAAAATAAAATAAAAAAAACACAATAAAACAAAAAACACAATAAAAATAAAATAAGGTCATATGAACAGTATGGAGTGTGTGTATGCTGTCCCGTGTGCTGAGTGTGACGGAGACAAACCTGGCCGGTGTATTTTTATGTTATTGATGGTGTCCAGCTGTTAATCAGAGTTTATGAAGTGTTATAACGCCTCACAGAGCTCTCTCACTCTTTATCCAGTCCAGTCTCGTGCAGGCCTAAATTGGCTCTTCGTCTCGCGCTGTCTATTTGGCACTTTGATTGATGTCCTCTCGGAGCAGAAGAGGGGGGAGTCCATCCTCGCTCTCTTGCACGCGCACACAGACACAGTAGATAACTCAGTGAGCTCGAGCTCACCATCAGACTGAAGAGTCCAGGAGCGGCGCGTGGAGCCTCCTCTGTTCCTCGCGCCGGAGCGGAGCCGGAGCAGGGGCTCGCGGAGGCCATGGAGCACGTGGGGATTCTGGGAGCTCACCTGCAGCAGCACACGCACGTGGAGCCCATCAGCTTCGGCATCGATCAGATCCTCAGTAACGTGGAGCAGAGCTGCATGCTGGGAGTCAGGATGCACGAGCCGGACTACGGACACGCGGCCTACGGTGGCAGCGTAAGCGGCGGCGGCTTCGCGTGCGCTAACGGCGGATATACCGGCGGCAGCAGCTCGTGCGGGATGGCCTCCCTCGGTGGGGCTTATCACATGAACATGAACATGGGCGTGAACACGAACGGGAATAACATGAACGCAGCCGGGGTCATCAGAGTCCCCGCACACCGGCCGCTCAGCTGTGGGAACTCCTCCGCCCCGCCGCCGGGGAGCGTCAACAACCTGAGCGCCCTCACCTTCCCCTGGATGGAGAGCAACCGGCGATACACCAAAGACAGGTTCACCGGTAAGACCAATCCATTAATATAATATAATATAATATAATATAATATAATATAATATAATGTCAGGAACAAGGAAAAACTACAAATTTACACAAATTTATTTAAAGACGTCAAATGTTTTGAAAATACGCTCCAAGTTTTTTGGTAAATCTTTTTGCCAGTTCTTTAAAAAAAAATGACAATCACAATCAATAAGATTTAGTTTACTTAATTTAGTTTGTTTATTTATTTCTCGAGGATAGTGCATGTTAATAAACATCATTGCCAGAATTATTATGCCAGAATTAGCTAAAGGTTTTAATCTGTAGTCCCTGGCCAGATGTAAAGTTGGCAACATATAATCAATATAAAATTAGGAAACATGTCTAAACACGTCTAAAATAGCCCCTGTGTGTATCAGTGATTATTCATTCAGTCAGTAATTAATTATTCAGTCAGGTAGTTCAATAAAGGTGCCTCATTTATTTAAGCGTGCTTTATGGGTGTAAACTTCTTTTAGGATTTCTCATTTCTGGCATTTTAGCTGTATTTTTTGTCACCAAGCTAATACTGATTAATTTTTTTAAATCAAATGGGGGATAATTTCAAATTGCAGAGTCAGGTGCAAAATAGTCATTTTTAAAAACTGAAAAATAACTTACAAAAATTAAAATAAACATTGACCAGGGGTTATTCCCTAAGCCTTTTATTGCTATATCTATCTAAGCAGTAATATAACTTACTACAGTGTTACTGTAAGATAGTGGAGACTGGGGAAGTCTACCCTTCTTGTGTATTATTATTATTATTATTATTATTATTATTATTATTACTGTTAGAGATGCTGCATTCACAATAAATGTCAGGTAATAGATTATCAGCCTATCAGATAATGGGGAATGTATATATTTATTATTAATGAAAATATTGGACATAAATATTGGCTATACTAATATTTGACTTGACTGTTTATGTCAAAGCATTTAATTTTAATTGTTCGATAAAATGCTATAAAAGCCAAAGTTATTTGTGAAGTGTTTTAATGAACTTCATTCATTTTTCATTAAAAAAGAGTGAGAACTGTTCTTTCTGTTGTTGTTGTAGTGATTTGGTTCAGTCAAAGCTGTGGAACATTACATCATCCATCTTTGTTCACTATATCTGAGCCTTTCTTACCCTCAACTGTGCAGAAAACACAGGTTATATGTACTTTTCTTTTTAAAATACAGAAATGTCATATTATCAGTTTTCTTATCGGTTTCAGCCAGAAGCATGTAATTATCAGTTATCAGCATTAGCTGAAAAAAAAATCCATATTGTGCATTCCTAATTATTACCATTATTCCTACAGACTGCTTGTGCTCTTTATAGGGGTTGTGTTGACATGTTATAATGAGTTGGTGTGTCAGTAATGAGCTCTATGTGTCCTGAAGCTGTACCTGCTGCTGCTGCTGCTGCAGTCTGCCTCTGTGTGTTTCTTTACCTGCTCTGCCTGCAGGTTCTGTGGTTCCCTCTTACAGCACAATCACTGCACTCTGTTTGCAACATAAACATTCACTCATTCATATTCAGCTTATTATATGCTGCACTGATATACTGTCTGATGAAAGAGCCCTTACAAGTGACTTATTATCACAATACTGTTGGTAATAAATGATTGTGATCAATTATTCAATCAAAATGTCACCTATATGCACAAAACAAGTTCTCCAAAAGTCTTTGAATATAAATATAAATACCTCAAAATTAAAATATAAATGTATAAAAATATATTCACTAGAGATGAAATGATACCAAGCTCATGGTCTACAATACGATATTTATCATAATATTAAAAATATAGAAAAAATTACAACTTGAAAAAAATGAAATTTATTAAACGATAAATCTGATATGTACAGCAGTTTCTGTTGGTATAAAGTGTGTCTGCTGTCCTTCTTTAATAAAATAAAATAAAAGTAGCAGCAATCACCCAAACATGTGCAAATTATGTTTGAATTCTGTATGTACAATTGCAAAAACACAAACAACAAAGAAGTCAGTAGCACTCCTTTTATTGAATAAAAAAAAAATGCTAAAATAAAATCATTAACTATGTAATATCATGGTAGATACCGTCACAGCCTTCTACAGTACTGAGACATTTTCTTATGGTGATATATATTTACATTATAATTACATATTTACAGATGTAAAAAGATAAACTGTACTGATGTTCTTCAGAAGTTCCCCAAAGATTCACACACACACACACACACACACACACACACACACACACACACACACACACACACACACACACACACACAGGTTTCCAAAGTTGTTGTGTAAAATTAATAAATTAATATAGAGGACAATAAATTACGCAGTCATTTTCTTCCAGTCCTAAACTGTTGTTTACAGGACAGTAAGTCATATATCATATTTAATACTTTAACATTAAATATAGACTCTTATTTTTTAATATATTGAGAACTGTATCTTGCACGATGCTGCTGCTGTTGCTCTGTCAGCTCTTTCTTGTTCATTTTCATTGTCTGCTTGTCCTGCATACCCTGCTTTGACTTGTCCTGTCCTCTCCTACTGTCCTTTCTTTTCCTGTCCTGCCCTCCTGCCCTGTCCTCCCATCCAGTGTCCCTCTCACCCCTCACTGTAACACGTCGTGTAGGTCACCCCTACCAGAACCGGACGCCTCCCAAGAAGAAGAAGCCGCGGACGTCCTTCACCAGGCTGCAGATCTGTGAGCTGGAGAAACGCTTCCACAGGCAGAAGTACTTGGCGTCGGCAGAGAGAGCCGCCCTCGCCAAGGCCCTGAAGATGACTGACGCTCAGGTCAAAACCTGGTTCCAGAACAGACGCACAAAATGGAGGTGAAATCGTGTTTCATTTCCTTTTACCAGTGCACCAGTTACAAATTTTTAGGCCCCTTTCTAGAGAACTGTTGGCCCGTTTGGTTCCTAAGGTCTGTCAGAGCTCCTGCAGTGTTTTTAAAGGAGGAAAATGCTTTGAACTGACTGTTGTGTTATTATCTAGATGAACAATATGAGGATCATATATTTATAAGTAATGATCATCATGTGTGCTCTTATCTGACAGTTTAATGCACGTTTACACTACATCATAAAATAAATAAACTCTCTCAGTTTATATTAAGATTAAAATGAATGCGGTTTAATCCACAGCGTTTCATGTTTAATTTGTGATGATTTGGCTTTATGCTGTTTTTGGCAGCTGCATATTGAGGTGTTTATTATATTATATTATTATAGAGAGGTGTTTGTGTTATTTATCCTACCCTCACTGATATAAATGTGATGGACAAAATAATAGAAACACCTGCCATGGGAGTAGGATTTATTGCAGAGCTGTTGCTTGGAGTATTTATTTTTAATATATAGTTTTTAAGAGTATTTCTGCAAGCAAGCAAAGACAAATAGAAGGCTTCCTTTACAATGAATCAAGCTTTAAAAGTTGCCAAAGAACTACAGATGGAAATTAGCCTCTAGCTTGAATCTTTACATGTTAAGTTTATATGTAAATGTTCATTGATATACACTGTCCCTATTTTAAATAAAGAAATAAAGTAAATACAGTGTACATCAGATAGAGCCTTTTTTGAGGCAGAAATAAAATGCTGAGGCTGGTTTTGGAAAAAAAGAAGAAACATGTTTTTTCTGTTACTTTCAGCAAGTAATTTATTTAAACTAAAATTAATTTAGCCACATGATAGACATCTTTGAATATGTCATATAAATCTATTTTTAATTATAAAAGGGTTGAGAATATTCCATTTAAAAATCAAGTTTTTATGTAAATCTGTCTTTTGGAAGAGATTTTTTTGTACATAGAAGGTAATGAAAGCATGAATACATTGTTGTCTCAATCATTTTATATTTTTGAGATTATTCTTCGGCAGAATGCGCCAAAAATAGTGGACACGGAGAAAGAATCTTTGTGCCTACAAACGGTTTTAAAATGTTGAGGATTGTTTCTGCGTTTTGCAGAAATCCACCGTTAATTTTCTTTATGTGCATTTTTTCGTGAATATTTTAACTTTGGAATGAAAAGTTTAAAAAGGACAGCTTAAAATCAGCTGCAACTGCAGACAATTTTGTTCTCATTATTTGTCACACTTCTGATCCAGTCTCTTGAATTTATATCCAGTTATTGGACTACATATTTCAATATAAATTTAAACAGCTTTGTTGGCATGACGCTTTAGATCAAACATGTTGCCAAAGCGAAAAGTCATATTATACTCAATATATATACAATACAATATACAGTAAATAGTTTATGTTAAAAGTGAAATAAAAAAAAAAGAAAAGAAGAAAAACGGAGTAAATGACAGTGATGAGAATGAACAACATGTATCATAACACTGACATGTTGCGGCTTCCATGGTGATTCTCCCAGAAGATATTTCATTTCATACATCCTAACTACTGCCAACAAATATACTTTGTGTGTCTATTATTGTATTTTGCGCTGACGGTGATAAAGTTTTAGATGCTGTAAGAATTTACAGATTGTAACGTTACAAACGCTGCTACGCAGAGGTGATCTTATTCTGACTTAATTGTAAAATAAAATTAAAAAAATACTTATTTCACTGGGAGAAAAACTGTGGGTTGGCGCAGTTGTGTTTGCTAGTATTGTTTTTATTTATTTTTATTTGTATCTCTGAACAAATCCCACGCATGATGTCGTCCTGCAGTTTGTCGCGCTGCTCGCGAGCAGCCGTCAGTCCGCGCATCTCTGCGGGCGGGACGGTCGGTTGAACCGCGCACATGCAGCCGAAAAATGTGCGAGGAAACTACAGAAATACACCGAACTGTTTGTCTCTGAACGTTACTACGATTGCCGTATATAAACGTACATGTGATGGACTGGTCGGTGTGTGCTTGTCTGCAGGCGGCAGACGGCGGAGGAGCGGGAGGCGGAGCGGCAGCAGGCCAACAGGATCCTCATGCAGCTGCAGCAGGAGGCCTTCCAGAAGACCATCAACCAGCCGGTGACCCCGGACCCGCTGTGCCTGCAGAACAGCTCCCTGTTTGCTCTGCAGAACCTGCAGCCCTGGACCGAGAACACCGCCAAGATCAGCAGCGTGTCGAGCTGCGAGTAGAGCCGACACACACGTACATACGCACACGCACACACACATACACGGCCTCCTGCCCGGTGTCAGAGCCGGTACACACTGACTGCTGCAGGGCAGAGACACGGGCTGCAGCCCGCCGAGGAGCTCCGTGCAGAGGACACCCAGCCTCTGTCAGACAGACACAGTGCTGCAGCTTCAGATGGTCCCTCAGCACCGCTGGGGGGGCCCCACATCTGGATCATCTGGAACCTGGCTCCAGCCCTGCAGAGACCAGACAGACATTTTGGAGATATTTCAGGGGCATCATGATGAACACTGTGCTCCATCAGAGGACCAGCACAGACTGACACCAGATCAGCCAGCTGTTGTATTATAGTGTACCTACAAGGATTTGATGTTTCATAAACAGCATATTTTCATATTTGGTGTCTGACAAAAAGTTGTGTCCATCTGTGTCATCATGTGTGTGTGTTTATTTGCCATTTTCATACACTTTTTACTCAACTGCAAAATAACAGGGCACTTGTTTTGCACCTTTGTATGAATTCAAACATGTAATCTGTCACAGAATGAAAAGGACCCCAGGAATAAAGTCTATTAAAGGGACAGTTCACCCCTAAATCAAAACTACACATTTTCCTCTGCTATTTATTCATCTAAATAGTTTTATTGTGAGTTGCAGAGTTTTGGAGATATCAGCTGTAGAGATGTCTGCCCTCTCTTCACAATAATGAAACTAAATGGCACTCAGCTTGTGGCACTCAAAGTTCCAAAAAATACATTTCCAGAAATCACGACAGAGTTATTCAAGATATTATTACTATTTTTTCTACCGAACTACACCCACCAACCATATCACTGCACAGAAGGAAGTGTACATCATGAACAAGAGGCTCATACTTGTGACAGTATAAGATGTAAATCTTAATGGCATCCTCAATATATAAAGATGGACGACTTGAGGTGAAGCCAAATGATTTGGGTTGGCTCCTGGTGTCTGGTTGCAGCTTTGGTCATAAACCCTGTCTCCTCCATGTTAGTAGATGGGACAATGGTTAAACTAAAACATCAAGTACATGTCAAATAAATGGTTTCTGTCGATAGGTCACATCATGCTGATGTTTGTTCAAGTGTTCATTTTTCTGATCAGTTTGCTTTTAATCAGTTATTTGACGCTATAAAAAGAACATTTCATACTGTGATTGACAGCTGAGCTTTGCTTAAGATTGATTTGGCCAGCTGTGGCTCATTACCCAATCACTACTGCACAGATTCTGGCTCCAAATGACATCAACAATGCAATATGCCAACTCTCGTATCCAGGATATTTTGGCTTCATTTTTTGTTCAGTGGGAGGAAGTGGAGACATGTCGTCTATACCTATATTTATGTATATGGGCATCCTTGTTCACTGAGCTGTAAGTTGATATCTACAAAACTCAGCAACTCACAACAAAACTATCTAGATGGATAAAAAGCACTATAGGTAAGAGAAAAATCTATATTTGTGATTTGGGTTGAACTGTCCCTAAAACCTTTGTATAATTTAAGAATAAATGGGCCTAAAGGTCAACAAGTATCTGATTGAAAGTAAAATAATATTAAACAGCACTTTGTGGCTACATTAAACAATGAACACTTTTCTCACAAGTTTACCACATTTCATATTTCCATGGCTCTTACTTTTGTACAAACACTTTACAGACTGTATTTTCTTATTCCACTCTGCTGTGTGTGTGTAAGACTGAGATCCAACAAACTGTCCAGTCACAGACAAGACACCGGTCATGGTCATTTGTCATTTGTGTGTGTGTGTGTGTGTGTGTGTGTGTGTGTGTGTGTGTGTGTGTGAGAGAGAGAGAGAGAGAGAGCGTGTTTTCAGAGAGCTCAAATTCAAACAGAAAATCCCAGACTGTCTCATCATCTCAGTGCAACTTTACATTAAGACTAGCCTTATAAATGATTGATAAATATTTTATAATTAGGTTATTAGTTAAGTTGTAAACATTTTATAAACACACAAAAATTTTTAAGCAGTTATAAACAAGTAATAATATGTTTATACATTGATGTGGGCTCATGATTTGGCAAGATGCAGTTGCTGCTTACTACTAATTAATCTTACTAATGAGTTACTAACATTTATAACAGGCAAAAGGAGACTTATTGTAAAGTGTAAAACAGTGCATATGTATATAATAATAATAATAATAATAATAATAATAATAATAATAATAATAATAATAATAACAATAATAATAATAATAATAATAATAATAATAATAATAATAATAACATAATGATGATGATGATGATGATGATGATGATGATGATGATGATGATAAGAAGAAGAAGAAGAAGAAGAAGAAGAAGAAGAAGAATGATAATTTTATTTAAATAGCACTTTTCTAAAACAAGTTACAAAGTGCTTTACAAAGACAAACAAGAAATTTACAACCTAATTATAAACCATTTACAAATCATTAGTAAGGGTAGTCTTATCATAAATGATACTGATATTTTTGTTTTTTCCCCTCTGTTCTTTTCTTTTGTTAAATGTTATTATTTACTATTTATACTCTATTGTTCATGTGTCACATTTTGTTCTGGCAACATGTTGGATCCAAAACATTGTGCCAATAAAGATAATTACATTGAAAATTGAGACTGACATTGAGACAGAGGGATGGGGGTGTTTTCTAATGCAACACGTGTGTGTGATCAGAAGCAGAGACAATACGAGGCACATGTGTTGCTGCTGACACACTCCACATGTTGTGTGCTCACTAACACAGAGCTTCTAATAAGAGACTGAGTGTGTGTGTGTGTGTGTGTGTGTGTGTGTGTGTGTGTGTGTGTGTGTGTGTGTGTGTGTGTGTGTGTGTGTGTGTGTGCCGGAAATAACAGCTTTGAAACAGCTAAAAAAAAAATCTATTTCTCTTCATACTGGTGACAATATTTTGGACACTGAACTTGTGCAGAGTTGATGATGCAAGTCAATCAAATCCATTTAGTGAGAATATCTTGTACATTTGTCATCTATTATGTAACTTTTACTTTGCACAGTGGATATACATTTTTAACTCGTGATCAGTTCCATTCCATGTATTTTGTCACTTGGAATAAAAAAATAATAATAATTTAAGAAGTTGCATCAGTCCAGTGTTTTTTTTGCTGATGCTGTGCAGTGTTTCCATCAGTCACAGATCCTCATCAGGCACAAAACATTGATAATGCTATAAGCATGAAATGATCCTTATCTTTAACAATGACAGTAAGCAGCAGGTACAATCAGCTTTATTTGGAAATAATCTGCAGCACTAAAGCACAATATTGACTATTGACTTAAACCTGCAATGACTAATTTTACTTATTTATTTACTGGCAACTTGATTTCAACTTAAACAAGTAATGAACAGGGGCATTTCTAGAGGGGGGCTTAGGGGGGCACCAGCCACCCCTGAAATCTGATTGGCCACCCCAACCTCCAGTATGATTGGTTATCTGTCCAGTGAGAGGTGGGACCTTAGTTTGAACCAGTTCTTTGGCCAGTATTTTTAAATATTATTGTTTTCTTTTGTATTTATTTTATTTTATATTATTTATTTTATTTTATTTTTTACATGGTTAATTTACTTTATGGATCATTTTACCACAGGGTTATAATGAGATGTTACTTGTAGTAGTTGCCTTTATGCTAATCACAAATACACACACTGTATGAAAAAACTATATGCAGCAAATGGGTAAATAAATAATAATTAATAACTAACAATTATAAGTCTAAATATATACATATTTGTACAGTATTGTAAGAAACTATAAGATACTCTGCTGTTAGTAATTAAATAACATGTTAGTCAATGCTACTTCACAGAGTGTGTGTGTGTGAGAGAGAGAGAGAGAGAGAGAGAGAGAGAGAGAGAGAGAGGAGAGAGAGAGAGAGAGAGAGAGAGAGAGAGAGAGAGAGAGAGAGAGAGAACTTCATGCCACCTCTGCATAAGTCAGTGCCCAATTCAGGCCACCCCAGTCAAAAACATCTGGACACACCCCTGGTAATGAACACAACATCGGCAAATATTTTTTAAGCTGAGAAAGCAAACAGCAGCTTATTAACACGTCCAGCAGTAACAGAGGAGCATTATCACTCATTTAGAGTGGTGTTTGTGTCTGATGAATTTCAGTCCAATTTTCACTCTCTTCTCGCTCGGTTTTTGGTCTCCACCACTTCAGGAGACAAATGTCTGATGTTTCTAGTTGCTCAGTGCTTCATTGTGTTCAACAACATCTGCTTCAACAGCAGACATTGCTATAATTTAAAAATAGCTTATAGCCACTTTTAAAGTGCCACTTTTAAAGTGGCTATAAACAATTCTCCTTTTTTGCCTGGGGCCATATTCACAAACCTTCTTAGGCTCCAAGAGGTGAAATTCTGAGTAAAGTCTTAGAATTGGAAGAATTTCCTGTTAACGTTAAGAGCAGATCCTAGTCAAAATAAATGTTATTCACAAAGTAAAAAGAAAAAGTTAAAAGAGCTTGTAAGGTTAAAAAAAATGTTAGGAGGAGGGAGGAGGACTTTTAACAGACTGAAGAGTTTCTCAAACACGAGAAAATGACAGAAAGACACAGAGGTGGAGAAATATTCTCCACATGTTAATGACACACTACAGCTTAAATCAAATAGGGACAATGTTTGTGGTTAAAAATGATGCAAAAGATGTAACAAGACAAGTGATGTAACCAGACATAATATGAAAATGATGAAATAAGATGTAACAAGACAAAACAGACAGAGGGAGACTCGACTTCAGAGAGAAGCTGAGGTTTAGCTTTGCACAGAAACAGCCAGTAGAAATTTTACTTTTATACTTTTAAGTACATTTCAGAGCCTGAACTTTTTCACTGTTACTGCAGCAAAGAGGTTGAATCAGTGCTTCTACTTTTTTTTAAAATATAGGTATCTGTACTGACTTGAGTAAAGAATGTGTGGACATTTGCCATCTCTGCTGTCTATATACCATACATTGATATATGATAAATGTGTTTTTTTTTTTCCCCAAGAACTTTGGGCAGTGAATGCTGAGCCAGCTGTTTGGCAGCACGTCTGTGTATGTGTGTGTGTGTGTGTGTGTGTGTGTGTGTGTGTGTGTGTGTGTGTGTGTGTGTGTGTGTGTGTGTGATGTGACACTCTCCAGGGCTGCTTTCTAAAAGGTTGAAGAGGAATGTAAAGGAGAATTTCATCATCCACTCAAAAAATGTCTGCACTGAGCCGCTGGAAACCTCCTGGAATTCCTCACACACACACACACACACACACACACACACACACACACACACACACACACACACACACACACACACACACACACACTCTGTACCCTGGGGAGAAAAAGTGTTGACCAGAGCTGATAAAGACAAAGCCCATTTAGACAGAGTATACCACTCTACACAGTGTGTGCAGTTATTATGTTGTTTTTCAGTCTTTGTCTCCTGCTCAGTATTTGACACTAACCCAATAACCATAAATGTGTGAACTGTCCTCTGTCCACACACAATTGTCTAGTTTGGTTCTGGATCTTTCTGAGCCCATTAGTTCCAATGAAGAGAAATCATGCTAATGCTAATGATATTTTACAGTCTCCTGCGTGTCCCTCTGCACACAGCAGCTCCATTAAGAAATGTTTTCCCTAGTTTGCTGTGGAGAAACTTGTCTGACCTGCACAGATCCCTGAACTCACCCTCATCCAACACCTCTGGGATGGACTGGAGTCAGACAGACGGCATCACTAACATCAGGTCTGGACCTCACTGATGGTCCTGTTGCTGCAAACACTGACACTCAGAAGACTGTTCATACAGCACATTAATGAATGTTAAATCACAAGTCTTCACCCCATGACAAGTAGACCACTCCCCCCAAGATTATATAGGTCAGCCCTTCAGGCTGTGACTCCTCTCTGTTTCCCTCCAAACCATCAGCCACAGAGGATGGATGGACTTTTTTACTTTTATTATATTTCATTTGGTTGATTCATATGGCATGTATTCTTTGAAAGTAATTGCTTTGTTTCATTATACAAGAATCCTGAGTTTATTCCTGTGTTGCCTGAGTGAATTAAGGATGCAGTAGGTTGTTGTTATCATTGTTTTTTTTAGCATTATTATTTGTGTTTACAGTAATATTTTCTTTTCATACTTTTACATTTAAAAAAAACAAAAACAAATCATCCATCCAAGTTGTTGAACATTCAACCTGTCCTCATCCATAAAAAACCTGTTGGAACAACATCCTGGATCCTGTGTTTAAATGTTCACATCAGATGTTCTATGAGCCAACGGCACCACAAACAGTACAGTTTTTCAATAAGGATGGGCAGATCATTTCTGAGGGATCAATATTTTGACACTCACAAGCTATTCATTTGGTATTAATTAATTTGAAAAAACTATCGATAATAAATTATATAAAATAATAAAATGTGGTGCTGCATTACTTCCAAACTATGCTCATATTTGCTTTTATAATAAATTTGTTTGTCATGAAAGAGGTGTAGAACTATTACCAGGGTGCATTTTGTTTCCACCAGTCAAATGGCTAGTGAGTCTAATTTATCTATTTATTGGCTGATGAGTAAATCTACCAGCAGTGAATTTTGGCGCTAATTTTGTTCCCTGTCTATTGCTGTTTTGTTTTTATTTAACAACACCACTAATTACAATACTATAGTACTAGATAATATTCCCAGAACATGCAAAGTTTCTACATAAAATATATTTAATAAAGTGGTGTTGGTGAAGCTGATAAATAGAAACATCATCATTAAAATAAATCATTGTGCAGGGCCTCCAGTCTGATACCCTGTGCTTTGTCTCCCCCTGCTGGCAGCAGATGAACACTGCAATCACTCGTCCCCATTTTCCGTCGCTATGTGATGATGAAAATTGCGTAATTAAAGCGCGACAAACAGCAACAACACAGTTGTGTAAGTGTCCGAGCACAGAGGGAAGACAGTAGCTGTGTCTCTCTGTCTTCCTATCATCTGCAGATATGTCTCTCCTGCGGTTCTGTGCTTCAGCCAGCAGACATGTCCTCTACAGGAGTCCAGCTGTGGAGTCTGTCCTCATAGGTCAGTGTGTGCTCCAGTAACAGTTAGCATAAGTTAGCCTCGTTGCTAACTCCTCTGTCAAAACTACAGTAACAGTCATGCTGTTTTAATGTTTTCATGTTAACACGTCGTAGAGTATAACAACAGTCAGCATGACTCAACAGCGCTGATATAGACTTCGTTAAATCACAGCTGGATGTTCCACATGTTGTCTGTTGTTCTGTATCCTACACTGTCCACTGCCTGCAGACAGCTGTAAGTCTGAGTCTGATATTCTGAAACCCACGTGTCCTCAGGGTCTTCTCGGGGAGCCAGCGGGGCGGTGAAGGACAAGGAGCCGCTGAAGAAAGCCAAAACCCCGCAGGGTCGCTTTGACAGCCCCGAGGAGCCCCGCAAAGATGTGCTGGAAAGTGAGAACGAGGACTCGTGAAATATTATCTGTGAAGTCTGTTTCTTAACCACATACACAACAGCTGCTGTGTTATCAGTTTATCTACGGTCAAAAACCTTTTACTCAGCAGCCGTTTTGACATGAGAGAGTAGAGTAAACACAGGTGTTAGCAATGATTCTCAGTAGGGTTCCGTTCTAGTCAGGTCAGACAGAGTCAGGGTGCTGCTATTGTGCATGTTGACACACTGGAATTGCTCTGATACACTAAATGGAACGGGACCCTAATTAGTATAATTGGTAACACCTGCATTTAACCTGCTGTTTTCATATCGATATGGCTGCTGTGAAAAAGTTTTATCATAATGCTTTAGGCAAGAAAAATCAATGAAACAGCCTTCAGAAGATCATAGACACTAATAATAATAGTACTTAGTTTAGTTTAGAGTTTGAATTGATTATTTGAATTAAATACTATTATTTAATTCAAATCGATTCAAACTCAATTCAAATATAAAACAATATAGTAACAATATAGGTATAATAATAATAACTGCAGTAAATCATATTAATTAAAAATTACGTTAAAAAAATATTAATACCAACACTCCAATTCCATTGTTTTGATGAAAATGCATTCACTAAGGATTTATATATGCATGATATACATGTAATTTATGAAATATTTTGGTTTGCTTTTAAGTTGCTCGCTCTGTGCCAGAAAACAGTCTTGTCCCAGACAAGAATTCACTACTTTTACAAACTTGTTATAATCATCTTTGTTTTAAAATCTTTTTTTATGAAAATGTTTCCCCTTTAAAGTTGTGTCTCTCTGTCAGCTCTGTCAGATTTTTACAAAAACATGATTTAATCAGGCATTAAAAAGGCTTAGCTATATCCCTGTCTCACGTCCTGGTTTAAAAAAAGGCGGGAATACTGCTCAAGCACTGGTAAACTTTCTATTTTCTAAACTCAGACATGTCTCAACCATAACATGTCAACTCTGTAGCCTGTTTCAATCAAAGCTAAATAAGAATTATGCTTTAAAAATGTGTATTTTCATTAACACTACGAGAACTCTGAGACACATTAAAAAATAAAATGGCTGCTCACTATGACTATGCTGTGCATTTTGTCAACTCTGTCAGACATCAACTCCATTAGTACATTTAGTAAAAAATGTAATCAGTACGAGGTTGGCCTGTGTGATCTTTTAAAATACGTTCCAGCATAATTGAGCAAAAATCAATGCCCCTAAAACTATAGGTTTGTCCTGGTCCTTAACAATGAGTCATTTGATTAAGATAAAAAACAATATAATAATTATGATAATGATAATTAAAGTAACTAATATTAATTAAAATTAGGGATGGACAGTATATTTTGGTGATAGGTTATCTTCCAGCAGTTCTTTGACTCTGAATGCACACAAATATAATTATGACTCAGGTGGTTAGATGAATTTGTAGATACTCCATTACTGTCTGTGAGCACTTAAATAGAAAACAAGATAAAGAAGAATGTCAGTAAATCTGACATTTTTGTTTTGTTGATTAGACATCATTAAAAATGACAGTGACAATGGGAACTTAAATGTGACAATCTAACAGTTGTATGTCTGTCTTTACCTGTCTTTGTTCAGTTTTGTTGTCCATGTTTTTAGTTGTGTGTCCATTTCAAATTGAGTCAGTGTTCAGTTGATTAGGCACACCTAGCTAAAATTAATGCATTCTGTCTCTACTTTTGAGGAAAGTCAATGGTTGGATGGAAAGTATTTTTAACTAAAGCAGCTTCTTTCAGACTGAGCCATCCTTTTGTTGTCCTCCAGAGTTCCCTGATGATGTGAACCCTGTGACCAAGGAGAAGGGGGGTCCTCGGGGTCCAGAGCCCACCCGCTACGGAGACTGGGAGAGAAAAGGCCGCTGTGTGGACTTCTGATTCATCACCCATGAAGCAGCACTTTGTAAAGTGGTGATTGTTTTTGCTGTAGACTCACATGTCTGAGTTTCTGATCAAAAGGTGAGAAAAAGAAGAAGATACGAAGATACAAACTGTGTTTCTGACTGTGACTGTATGAATACTTACAGAGTACAAAGAGAGACGAAGCATACACTTTTGGTTGGTAGACAGAGCTTATTACAGGCCTGTAGCACCCACAGATAGTGGATTTTTTTCCCTTTTTTGTCAGCATGTAAAGAGAATTTCAACACATACACACAAAAATGCTTCTGAAGTACATTGCCTAGCCTAGCTGTAGTGTTTCCTGTCTGTCAGTGTTGTGTATTTTGCTCAGGGGGTTGTGCAAAATTAACATAAAACCAAAAATGTCATCAAAAAAATCACAGAAATATGTGAATTTCCAAGACATGTTTTGTACAGTGATGGTGTTTTGTTGCAGGAGAGAGTGAGACTGAGTGCGGGTCCTGCAGGCTCACTGTGTTCTGTTCATGAGTATGAATGTTGAGATCAATAAAATGAAAGATGATTCTATGTACAAGTCCTGTGTGTTGGTTGATTTTTTGAGCATGTATTAGAACTGTATGAATCAAAATCAGTTGATTAATTTAAAAGTTTGAAACTTGTATTGCTTCTCATCACTTTATTAATGCAGGTACCAAGTTATTGGACCATTTCAAGAGTTTAGTGTCCACTACACAAGAACCTCTAGACCAAAATGGTGAGCAAAATCTAGAAAGAGTGATTGAACAATGGGAACTTGATCTTCAAGCTGTCTATGACAAGGGTTTTTGGGAAGAATGCAGCCAAGCCTCTCCATTTCTCTATGTAACAAATTTAAAGAAAGGCAATATTAGACAGTGCAGAGCACCTCACATTTTGAGCAAAATCAATCCTAGTAGGTCCTCTCTGTACAAAATGTAAAATGTCAGTTGGAACTTACAGTTTATGCACTGTTTTTGGGACTGTTCTAACATTGCCAAGTTGCTAAGTATGTTTTTTAAAATAATTTACTTAATATTTATTTTTATTTTATTTTTTTATCACTTTATAATGCCTAGGCTTGTAACAGAAAGTTTGTAATTATTATGTAAAAATAATACAAATTCAGGTGTCACAGCAGCAACAGCAATAAGAACGAAACATAGGTAAAGATACTTTGGATAATTCAATAAAATAGAACAATAATAATAAAAATAAGAATATAAATAAATATAAAAGGTAAAAGCAGGTGGCCATAGAAATCTACAGTGGGTCTCTGAATGAGTGATCTGGTGTGGATTACCTGTGATTTGGGTGATCATATATGATTTCTATGAGTATTAGTGACAGACATGATGAAAAAAATATGTTTTATTTTATTTTATGTTATTTTATTTTACTTATAAAAAACTTTTAATTATACTTTTCATGTGTATATACTTCTTATTTTACCCGCTAGAGGGGAGTAAAGAGCAACATCAGTCTGCTCCTCCCATTTCAAAATGAACTCTGTTGTACGTTTCTTATGTTGCCTTCACTTGCCGTCAGCAATATTGTAATTATGTATTTCCTCTCACAAAGTAATAACATGACTGACGCGCATTTTGTCTGTTATTGTTTGGCATTTATGTCAATTATTACTTTTGCAATCTTGAAATGTAACCACATCCCTCCCACACACAGTGCATGTAGCATACATGCTGTAAAAAACTGTAATTCTTCTTCTTCTTTTTTCAAAAGAGTTGGTTTTAATTATAACCGAGTGGCAAATAAATATGCAAAATGACAGCGACCATTTACCAATGACTAATATTCTGAAAAATCTAGTATTGGAGGAGTTCAGGCAGGACCGAAGCAGCACAGGATTTGAAGAACGGCACATGAATGCAACACGGTGAGAGGAAGGAGGCTGTGGCGACAAAGCTCCAACAACTGGCCGCTCCCTGATGAACCACGGTGCTAAATGTAGTGAGTATGAGTGATAGGTGTTGTTTTTACACTGATAGATGGTTGTGATGGCTTTATGAAGCGTTTATTAATCAGACTGTTTTGATATTTTATCGAGAAGTCTGCCTTCAGCTGACAAAACAGGCTACACGGTAGTGGGCGATGGAGAAAGTGACAAATACTTTAAAAAAGAGATTTTATGAAAAGAAAGCGTAGCTTGGTGGATCATAATGATGCCGAATTTACAAGAAGATCCAAAAGAAATGGTTAAAGTTGGATTCAAGTGGATATGTAACGTTATGTTTGTCTATAAGCAAGAAAACATCAACTTGCAGGGTTTTTGAAAGGAGTTTAATACATGTTGTGTTGCACAGCTTTTATATTAGTGAAATCTCTAAACCTGCTGCTTTAATCCCACAGTGTGAAGCTCTGCAGGCAGTTTAACTCAGTCTCTTCAGTTCTGTCATGTTCGTGTGTAGATGTAACCGCAGGAGTCAGGACACACAGCCTTACATGGACTGTGACAATGGCTCCTCACTCACTGCTTTGTGTAGGTCACTTGTGTTTGGTGTCACTGCCTGTTGCCATGGTTTCCTCTGATGTCCCACATTGACCAGTGTCACTTGTGTTTGACATCCAGTGTATTCAAGTTTGAACAAAGGCTCGAACATGAAGTTACATCCACCTCTATGTTCATGTCTGAATACATGAATGGACTGTCTGAGTACAGTATACAGTTTATGTCCCACTGCTGACCACTCAGACTTACTGCTGATTGGCCCGCACACTAAAAACTAATAGGGAAAGCAGTGAGATGTGACTTTTCGATTAGGCTTGGGCAGTATCAAGGTTTGATTTTTAGTACTGTCATCATGAATAAATTTATCTGAAACATAGAAGATGCAACTGTTTTTTATTGACAGAAAATAAAAACAATAAATGAAATTAATTCATTACAGCTTAGCCAACAGGAGTATTGTTTGGAGGGCAAAAGAAATAATTGACTGGTCATTTCTGCCCTATAGGTTTCCTAGCTAATCAGTTACTGACCTGATATGGAACCATGAAAATATTGCTGCATATAACTTGATTTTGACATGACTCCTTACAACTACAGAAGCAGTTTATCAGCCATATGGTACATCTGTAAATCATCTTCATTCAGCCAAATGATCGTAAGGTGTCCACAGCAACAAGTGTCATCTGGTCCTCCAGCAACAATCTATGGAATAAGGGCACTTATTTCCTATCTCTTCATGGGCCATAAGTGTTAAAGCCCAGCAAGACTTGTCTAGCAAGGCTCATTTTTAGACACACAACATTGTGAGCTAGACAGCATTATGCTACAATGACTTCTGCCACCAGCTTTTGACAATTTGTTTTTTCATGCAAATAATGTCTAGGGCAGAATGATTTTGAAAAAAATATCTAATTACAATTATTTTAAACATGTTATGCCTTTTTTTGGCAGGAATACCAAATAAAAATGTTTTTTTTAAGTCTGTAGAATCTGGTTTGTAGGACAGGACATCTCTGCCTCATGATATTCATTATTTTAAAAGTTTTTTGATGCACATTTTGCAAATTAACAAACAAATATTAAACAAATATTGACAAATATTGCACCTCCTGTTATTTGAAAACTGTAGAAAACCATATTGTGATTTTGATAAAATTCTGATTAATTGTGCAGCCCTAATACCACCATACACCATATACCTCAGTGAAATGGAAGATATGAAGGCATGAAAAAACACATACTTCCCAACCCTAATTTCACTGTGCGTCTGTGTTTTCATTCCATATTTGAGGCATCATGGCTGATGTTTGTCTAATGAAGGAGCAGCTTGGCTGTCGTTTTATTGTCACATACTGATGGACAGGTTTGCTGTCGGGAAAATATCCGAGTCATTGGCCACTGAGCCCTGGACCACTGTAACATCATCATTTTAATGCCTTCTGTATTTGAGGTAGTGTGTCCCCTCAGAGTTGATGTAGAGTTGTTGTGTAGTTCTGTTTTTGATATTTGGAGAGAGAAAATAAGAAGCTGTTGCTGCTGTTCAGTGCACTATGTCCATGTCGTGTTTAATATTTCCTTTTCAAACACAACTAAATTACAGAAGTGGTGATCTGACAAAGCCCCTTTTAGACCCAGCAGTGATATCATCGTCCATCGAGATGTTTCACTGTGGACATCATCGTACACCAGTTTGGTAGACATTGTGTAATCCTAATCAGAGTAGGGATGCATTGATTCATCGACCAAGTGTCGATATAGGTATTCACCTTATCAAGTGTAGTCAGCCTATCAGTAAATAAGATGATATTCAGTATTGGCAGTGGTCGATATATGTCTGTTGTGTTGCATTAATTTTGCACTTATTAATGTTGGTTATTCGCAGTCAGACTCAGACAACAGTAGCTAGTGTACACTGCTGTTTCTGAGCAGAACCACTGAGTGAACATGACTCTGGTGTGATGTAAGAGGATAGTGGGTGTCATGCTTTTTATAATGTGTATAATTGTGAATGAAGAACAGCATGTAGATCTTTATGTTTGGAAAGAAAAGTCCAAAAAGTGGACATAAGAGAGGAAAGTTTGTGAACCACTGACTGTATGTCAACCACTCTATAGAGGTAAAAAATAATTTATAAGTGGATCTACAGAAAATACAGCAATGTGGGGGTCTGTGGAGGAGGGGGCTGCGTATTAAACAGAATTACAGCCCATTTAATGTACAGTTCCAGCTCACTGTTTGGACTGTTATACTCAGTTTGCACACACAATAGCTACAGATTGCTCCTTTAAAGTAGAATATAAGCAGGTACTTAGATTTTCTGGTGATGCATGTACACATTTCTATTTAAGTGAAGAGCTGAACATGTTTAATAGTGATTCTTTCTTCTTTTCAGACAGACACAGCATCCTGCAGCTGTGCATGTGTGTATATCAGCTGCTGGACATCATGATCAGATCCAGTGTGTGCAGGTTTTAATGAGCAGATGGTTTTGCAGTAGATCATATTTGTCCGAGCTGTTCCAGTTCAACAGAGGAGCAAGTTCACTTAATCCCAGGCTCTTTGTTCTGTTGTAGACTTGACTGACATTTCCCTCTTGAGTCTAGTACCACCTTGTCTAGGCCATCACCATGGAAACCAGGCACACCATCACAATGGGGGATAGTGTGAGAGGGTCGCCCACCACCCCAAATCCTAACGAGACGACAAAATTTGAGGATGTCCTCTTGAACTGGGAAACACTGATGATTTTTTCGATTAATCGTTTTTTAGTTGTTTGTTTTAAAAGAGAAAGGTGGAAAAAGGTCAATCAGTGTTTCCCAAAGTCCAAGATGACGTCCTCAAATGTCTTGTCTTACTCACAACCCAGATTCCCAGATAATTCAACAATCAATCATGATTAATCAATGCAACTATAATTGACATATAAATCAATGATGAAAATAATTGTTAGTTGCAGCCCTAGGGTGGAGGCAGAAACCTCAGAGACATCTCCAAACCTGGAGAAGTAAAACTAAAAGTATCTGCATGTCTGTTCTGTTGGTGAAAACAGGCTTGCTGTGTCCAGGTTACTGATATTACACACCTTCAAATTTAAATGTAGTTTCCTCTTTTTGCCATGTCGAACGGGCAGTGTGTCAAAGTGCGGTAAAAGGGAAGTGATGCTACAAAGAGATCAAGTCACACTGCAGCCTGATTTTATGTATTTAAACAGTCATCATAAGGCAGCAGTGTGACTCCATACAGAAGGCTTTTCAAATGTGGAGATTTCCCACTTTTCTCTGTTTGTTATCATATTACACTGAATATCTTCTGGTGTTGGACTGACAAAACAAGACAAATAAAGACATCAAAGAAATTGGGATGGATATTTTTCACTATTTTCTGACATTGCATAGATATTGCCACCCTAGATTAAACATGATAATAGGGCTTCAACTAATGATTATTTTCAGTATTGATCTGTTGATTATTTTCTTGATTAGATATTTGGTCCATAAAATGCCCCCCAAAAAATGGTGAAAAATGTTGATCAGTGTTTCCCAAAGCCCAAGATGATGTCTTTAAATGTCTTGTATTGTCCACAACCCAAATAAATTAAGTCTTCAACTAAACACAAATTTTAATTCAGACTAGTTGACTAGTCTAACAGTGAGAAAACATTCAGAAAGCTGTTAAAACTGAGGACAATTTATTTAGTGATAATTTTAAACATTGCCTGAAAAAAAATTCTCTTGCCCATTCAGACAGCTGCATGAGATATTCCACTTGCCTGAACACAGAATTTACTTGCCTCAGGAAAGCATTAAAGGCACAGCATGGGGACCTGCTGGAAGACCATGTGAATACCACAGCACTGAACAAAGTTTAGAAGCAGCCCTGGTCTGTTAGGGATGTTAATGATGAATTATTACAGTAACCAATTAAAGTGATAGTTCACCCAAAAATTAAATTTCACCCAGTATCTCCTCACCCCTGTGCTGATGTGAGGATGGGTGAAGATCTCCAGTTCACTAAACACTCCTGGAGCTTCAGCAGAAAACAGTGTTGCAGCCAAATCCAGTACCATTGAAGTGAATGGTGACCAGTTTTAAAATGTAAAAATAGAACACAAAAAACTCGACAAAATGTCTCCATACTGCTTGTGTGGTGTATTCCAAGTGTCCATAAGCCCTGACATTAAAATTTGACCCAAAAAGACACAATTTACACCACATTTTTAGCCCAAATGTCAACTGTAGCCTCTCAGACCTGATCCTCATGCAGACACCTGAAGAGGGTACACAAGCTCTCGCCCAAGCGGCGCGACACAAGATATACGAGATCTCACAATACCTTCACATCTGTGTTTACATGCTACCTGGAAGAGACTCAGACAACAGAAAGAGATCTGCTCAGAAAAAGTGACTTGTTACACGCACAGTTGACTTTTCAAACTCTCAACCAAGAAGAAAATGTCCAAGGACTTCGACAACTTCATTTCTTTGCTGCAGCTGCGTCACTTGGGTGAGAGCCTGTGTACCCGCTTCAGGTGTCTGCATGAGGATCAGGTCTGAAAGGCTACAGTTGACATTTAGTCTAAAAACATGGTGTAAATGGCATCTTTTTGGGAGTTTTTTTGTGTTCTGTTTTTACATTTTAAAACTGGTCACCATTCACTTCAATTGTACTGGATTTAGCTGCAACACTGTTTTCTGCTGAAGCTCCAGGAGTGTTTAGTGAACTGGAGATCTTCACCCATCCTCACATCAGCACAGGGGTGAGGAGATACTGGGTGAAATTTCATTTTTGGGTGAACTATCGCTTTAAACCACAACACAACAATTACAGATGTATTTACTGATAATGTACACTCTGTGTAGTTTACCTCTGAAGCTCACAAGTTCTCTCTTGCTTTGGTCTGCCTTGTTAGTCTAGAAATGTCAGTAACTGTGCCCCATCTGACATCATTTTAAGCCACTTGTTGAATAAGGACAGTTTGTGCTTCAGAAATGAATGTTTTACAGAACTGATGTGCTCATCAGAGCTGTCTGTAGAATAATAACTGGTAGTTCTCTGTTTATGTGAAGGCCTGCTTGCTTTTCTCTCAGTGTTGTTCCCAGTAGTGGTGCTGAGTTTTTAACATGACGTGTCCACAGCTCTGACCACACTGCTGCTGTGTCAGCAGCAGTCCAAGGCCCTGGACAGGCAGTGTTCTTCCTCGTTGGTGTGGTGAGCACAGGCAGGTCTGAGCATGCAGTCAGGTGAGGAGGTGAGCATATATCATTACACTCCCTGGACCCGACTGCATACTGCTTATCAGACCTGCTGCTTAGTGACTCCACAACAACAGGTAGACACATTCCACTCACTAAGCAACTGCAAGTGTGAATGCACAGCTTAGATATGTGTGTTTGTCTGGAACAAATGGTTTTGCATTATTGATTTGAAGCTATAATCTCCACTTATCTGTATTCTGGGGTATCCCCAGGAATCCCTGCTGATTAAAGCATATTTTACCTTTAAATACATTGTCTTTTTAAAAACCAAAAACAAAGCTAAAAGTAAAATTTGTGTTTTCATTCATCATCATGCTAATGTCTGCTGTAGAGACCAAAATACCACATTTTGGACCTGGTTTGTGCTTCTTTGTAGCCTGGGAACCAGACGAATCTGTCAAACTCATGTTTTCTTTTGAGACTTTAGTCAGGTAATGCCAGGCTAGAAACTCCTCTCTTTTGATTTTTTTATATCTATCTGTCTGGGGTTTTTTTTCAGTTAATTGCTCAATTTTTAAAATGCCAGAAATTTGGCAAAAAGACAATCTAAATTTGCTAATTTGATGCGAGATAGATTATACATACAGTATATGATGTTTTCAACTTGTTGTGCTACAACCAAGTGGTCAAAAAATGAAAAAATGCAGCTTTAAAGCAGTGGAATGTCTTAGTTACAGCATAATTCTTCTTTACTGTGTCATTCCAGTGCTCCTGTGTGAATCAACGCAGCTCCATGATGTTTGTTGTTGAGAGAACACTGGACAAAGAACTCTGGCACGACCCCACAGCTCCTTTAAGGTGCATGAATGAAACCAAAAGAATCACATACTAAATAAAGTTTCAGTGATAAAAAAGCATCACATTTGAACCTTTCTTAGAATAAAAAGCTGAATTGTACTAAATTGTTCTGTTCCTTCAGTTGACAGCACATTGGACAATGGACACCAGAGGACGCAGCCAGCGATGGAAGATGCATTTGCCAGAGTTCAAACACAGCAGGAGGTTCCGTAGTCCAGCGACAAAAGACAGTGAGACAGAGAGAGAAGGAGACAGAGGGGGGGCACACAAAAGTGTTACTATGGCGCCCACCTCCAGGTATCTGACAGACAGACAGTATGTGATGAGGAAGCCTCTGTTCTCTGCAGAACAGCATACATCCATCTTAAAGAAGACACATCCACAGAGGAACACTGAGAAGGTGAGGAGTCAATATTTCTTTATTGCTGCTGTAGAATGTTTCTTTGTCTAAAATAAATGATTCTGCATGTTTTGAACTTTATTAACTATTGTTTCAGATGTGTGTATTATTGATTCTGTAAACATGATGATAGTTTGACATGTATGAGTCCAAGTCACATTTCTTTAAAAGTCACAGCGGCACTTTGACTAAGTTGGGCCTAATAACATTTCCATAACACTTTGAACACTGATGTAATGACAAGCTATTAAATGTGTGTCTCATTCCACTAGCTTAAGGCCTGTGTCCACCAAAGTATTTTTTCCTGTGGCCAGTATATTTTTGAATGAGCTGCTGAGTTTCTATGCTGAGCACTGCACATTTACCAGTTTTTCTCATTGTCAAGAGTTAAAAAATATTAATACTGTGGTAAAATGTTGCACTCGTTGCTTTCACTTTTTACTCAGCTGTTCAATCACAGTGAAGGAGGGGCGGGACAAAAACCTCATAAACCAACTGTCACATCCTACATGTAGAAGTACTGAACAACAATGGAGCAGAAAATGATACTGCTGGTCTCTGAGTGTTCATTTTGGTACCAAATAACATCCTCAAACAACCACAGTATCAACATGAAAAATAATGCTTTGAGGAATATTTTTTTTGCCATGAGTCTGCAGCCTTCTCTTCATCCTCTGCCTTGTGTCAACAATACAGTCAGTGTTTGCTTATAACACACACTATCTGCAACGTTTGTTGATCAACCAAAGTGGAGCTGCAATGATTAACTGATTAGTCGATCAAAAGAAAACTAGTTATCAACGATTTTGATGATTGATTAATTATTTGAGTGATTTTTTTCTAGGAATAATTCATTTCAACATTTGCTGGTTCCAGCTTCCTAAATGTGAGGAGTTGTTTTTCTTTGTCATTTATGACAGTGAATGAAGAGTTTTGGGCAAAAGAAGCAAGGAGAGGATGTCACCTTGAGCTCTGGGAAATTGTGATGAGCATTTTTCACAATTTTTTGAAATCTCACAAACTAAACAGTTAATCATGAAAATGACTGACAGATTAATCAATAATGAAAATAATCATTAGTTACAGACCTAACTGTCTGAGTTCACTGGGCACAGCTAAGCTGTGGCCTCTGGGGCTGATAGTGGCTTTTCTACACGATGCTTGTGATTCCATCAGATGGGCTGCAGCGTTTCCCAGAAGCACCTATCCACTCTGCTTCAGTTCAAATACGATCTATTTTTGATGGATGCCGAGTCAAGCTGCACAGAGCAGATCATCCGGCAGGAGGTCGAACACAGCAGTAGCGTACAGAATGTAGTGAATTTTTTAAAATAAAAGACCCAGTGCAGACTGGTGATCATAAAAACAGACAACAATACAACTATTTGTATACCCTTGAAAGAAGCACAAAAATCAAGAAAAATGACCGAACCAACAAAACCTGAGCAAGTCAATACAATCAAGCAGTCGAAAAACTTGCTTCTCCTGGTGGGACATGAAGCCATGTGGAGGACGGATCAAAACCAGGTTGCAGATGTGACACTCAAGGAGTAAATGAAAGCATCTCAGTTGTTCCTCCAATGTGCTCTCAAACACTCGCAGCTTTTTTTTTTCACAAGAGCACCTGGTGTTTTTAGCTTGAAAAAACCTCAGAAACCACAGATCCGTACTGTGGAATTCAGCGCTGTCCTCCAGCAGGGGACAGCACTCCCTCTGTGGAGACGTACAGTATATGTCTGAATGCCAAAAAAGATTTACTCCAACAGGCAGATGAAGCCAGTAATGTTACATTATCCATTTTTAATTCTGTCAGTTTTGTGCCTTGTAGGAGACGTTTGGTGTCAGCAGAAGAGAAGAAACTCAGCCACACACTGACATGAGCTTCTTGACCAGAGCGAGAGCTAAGCTGACCCCAGAGAGCTTCAGCCACTCTCACAGCGACATCTCCTCTCCCTCAGCCTCTAGAGAAGACCTCGGCTCACCCTTGGGTGTCTCAGAGCTCAGGTCCAGGTCCAGGTGCCATGAAGAACCCACGTTTGGATCACCTTTCCTTGGCAGCAGATCAGCTCAGCGGAGCCTCTCCAGCTCCATCCTGGAGGTCCAGAGACTAAACCCTCCTCTGAGGCCACGACTAACCTCCACTGTCCTGAATCCCACCTACACCCCTCGTTCAGCGTCCTCCAGGCCAAGCCAGACTCAGGAAAGACATGGGGGGAGGGAGAGGGGAGAGACTAAACTGTCCTCTTCTGGAGGGCAGTCAAAAGGACAACCAATGTCTCCCTATCAGAGGAACTACTGGGCCTGTGCCATCCCTGAAACTCTGCCTCCATCTCCAGACAGGCGCTCTGCAGGCTGGGATCCAAACAGGGAGTACCAGGCCCTGCTGGACTACACCTACCCTCTGAGACCAGGACAGGTGGTCACTGAGTGGGACAGCTCCAAGCTCCAGGGAGACTCTCTCTTCCAATCAGATCAAAATCTGCAGGACTCAGGGATTGAACTGGACCACCTTTGTAGCTCCACCAGCCTGTCTGGGTTGGAGTTTTCTGTAAGCCGGACAGAGCAGAGCAGAGACAGAAGCACCCTCAATTTGGGTCATAGCACACCTGACCCACAGGCATCTACCAGATCGTCAGATGATCTGCCCTCCAGCACCCCGCTGTCCTTCACAGACCCTGTGGGTTTGTCCTTGGACAGTCTGGACAGTAGTAAGAACAGAGACGGAATGAGTGGTCACCATGGTCACCATCATCAGCACCGTCTTCTGTCCTCCTCCATCTCCACCGCTGTTATTTGCTCCACCAGTGTCCTCCCACGGTCCAGGTGTGTTTGTGGGGAGTTGGATGACGAGTTCCGGCCTCTTCCAGACCAGCTGGAGGAGCTGCAGCTGCTGTCCAGGCAGGTCAGTGCTGTGGACACTCATGGACTTTTACTCAGGGACTACAGATTCACTACAAATAACTCACACTTTGAATTATTTTCTATCAAAAAGATATCTGCATTTTCAGGTTGCTTGTTTGTTTGTAATGGCTCGGATAAATCTGCAACACTTATACACCCGATACATCGGACTTTAATGTGTTAGATACGAGTGCATCGGTTCAGATGGCCCTGCATCGGTAAAAAGCTGAACATGAATCAGAAACAAATCGATGCAGCACTAGCATATCTATACATCTCATTAGGACATTTATACGTTTCATTTTTGCCATCAGGGAGCTGCCACTGTTAACTTTCCTCCGTCTTCTCTCTCCTGCTGTCTCTGCCTGCACCGCTCTCGCTGGACGTCTGCTGCCGCAATCACAAAAACAAGCGCTCCCTTCTCCCTCTCCTGTGTCTCCTCTTCATTTACTTAAAAGAGACGACCCTGAAAACAGCGACAGAAGTGACATTGTACCATGTCATACCACCAAACTTTCAAAGTGTGCAAGTGTAGAATAAGTTTGGGTTTTATAAGAAAGATGAGAAACGCTGCTGCAGATCATTTATGCAAAACGTGTCCACAGAGACGTCATGTCACTGTGAGAGCAGGTAACACTTCACTGTTCCTCCACACTAATCAAAACCACAGCACTCTTCATATGAAACAGAGCAGCTGATCATCTTACTGCAGAGACACTAATATTTTAAAGAGTTTTAAAGTTTGTTCACAGATTCTCATTTAGGCTGCAGTATCTCATTTACACATGAGACTCATAATAAGATATAAACATCACTGTAATGTCTCCTCTCTGTCTCTACTGTTACTGTATTTAGTAAAACTATCAGGATTTTTTTGCAACTAACAGCACTCTACAAATGTAGCATTAGTTGAATCAAAATATAAAGACGTACTCATTGCATTGTCTTGTATTGCATTGTATCGTATCATGACAGAGCTGAATCATATCGAACCAAATCGTTGGCCATTTAAAGATTTATAAGACATATCGTATTGTTGAACATGTATCGAGATATGTATTGAATCGGTCTCAGTCAGTGAGATACACACCCTTACTATTGCTCCATTACTGCAGTGTGTATCAACGTGTCCAGTCACAGTGTTGACTAAGTGGAGAAAGGTAGAGCTGCAGATAGAGAGCTGGAGTGAGAGAACAGAACAAAAGCACCTCCATTAAACGTCCATCAGAGACACATGAGACAGTCAGAGAAATAAATGAGTTAGAGAAAGTCAGTTTACATGGTGTGCTTTAAAAAGAGACATGTTTGTGATTTTTTTTTTTTAAATATGTATATGTATCAACATCTGTTTGTAGTTGACAACTGACTGTGTCAAATCAAATAAAGAAAGTACAATTCAGTAATACTTTATAATAATTTCTAACAATATTTATTGTCAGTCTTTACATTGAACTATTATATTATTATATTATAAATATTAAGTAAAAGAAGGGCTTCTTTTAAAAATTAAATATTTAACAGAGAATTTTTGAAAACTTAGTATCACAATTAGCAAAATAAAAGTGCTTAAATTTAGGGAAAAAAAACAAACTGATAAAACAAAAAGTGTAGTTTCAGTTTCCACTTTTCTTCCTGTCTGTTAACTTCATGTCACATCTTAAAAGTGGAATTTGCGACAGTGTTTAACCGTGCCACGTCGGCCCCTCATCCTCCGCTCAACAAATGAGAGGGAGAGAGACATAGACTGTAAATTAAGAGAACGAGCAGCAGTAGTGACAACAAAGCAGTGAATCAGAGAAATAAAATGTTATTTTCTGGTTGTCGTACAGCGGTTACATTCTTAAATACAAATAAACACACCCACACCTCCGTACATCGCCAGATTTCACGTGAATCCAGCTGAAACAACCTTCAGTCTGTCTGCCTTCAGTCTTTCCTCTGAACAGAGGAAAGAGGTGGAGCTATGTTTTTATAGAGTTCCAACCTCAAAAACCATGCTCTGTAATTGGCTCAGGGCTACACACCTCTGCCAGACAGGCTGAAGCCCAGAAACATCACAAACACAGCAAAACACAAGGAAATAATAGGGAGGGCAGGCAGAGGGCTGCAGCGTCTGTGCAGATACAGACACCACCTCACAATCTAATGATGATTTAGAAGAATTATGTTTATCTGGACATTGTTTGTTTGTGTTTTTTAAGGAAAATATTGCATATTATCCCTTTAATAAATGGGGCTTAGGCTTATTATTTATAATCCATCCAGTTCAATGTGAAAAGTGACATTAAAATGTTTAACATCTGGGTCATCTGGACTCCTCATCAGCTCTTCAAACAGAGGTTCACTTTACTGAAAGTTTAACACGATGGTGGAGGGACAGATGGACACAGTGGACTGGTGTTATTCAGCTTTAATGTTCACTTGTTTCTGTGATCCTTTAGTCAAAGACTGACAGTATGTGCTTTCTGTGTGCAGGTGAGGGAGGTTACAGCCCAGCTGAGCCGGCCTGTCACAGCCAGCTGGGAGTCTCTGGGCCCCGGCTCCACCTCCATCCTGTCCTCCATCACCCTGCCTGAGAGACAGGAGGCTGAGGACAAGGAGGAGGAGGAGGCTGAAGACAAAGAGCCAGAGACAGGCAGAGAGGAGATGAGTGCTGCTCAGATGGGTATTTATTGGACGTTCGTATTTTTGACCTGTATGCTTGTAACAGAACAGATTTTCTCACTTCCTCTTTAGTGGTTTTTCTATGCAGATAGTTCTGGTTTTCATTTGTTCAGGTTTGGAGAAATTTCTGCCTCCACCCCACACAGTGGAGGTGGATTGAGTTTAGTTTGTGGTGATGAAATGTCAAAATCTATCCCTTGTCCATCAGCAGCTGATCACAGGGATTCTGCAGCAGTGAGGAGGAGTTGTGGAGCCTGGGTGGAGCCCGTTGGAGGGGGACTGAGTCGGTCCAGTCTCAGGGAGGTGGAGGCTCTGGTAGAACAGCTGTGTGGCCTCAGTCTGTCTGGTAGCCAGAGGAGCAGCCAGGAGAACACGGAGTACAGAGACTCCCTGATGCAGCACATCCAGGTAGAGACACTAAACAAAGTGCCACACAATGTTCTGACTGTTTGAAAACTAAAACCTGCAGGTTTTATCTCCATCACATACTAAAAGTATTCATGAATGTGTGTTCAGGTGTTCTGTTCACACTTGGAGCAGCTCATCCAGCGGCTGTACGCAGTATCAGAGAAGATGGAGCTGCTGGCTGCGCCCTCTGTGGACATTGACAGTGTGAAGTCGTCTCTGGCTGAGTATCAGGTGAGAGGTCCTGTAATACTGCAGAATGCTTTATCTGCTGGGTTTTAAAGCCAAAACACACTAAAGGCGTCTGACGCTTGTGTTTTGAAGTACACCCATTGTTCTAAATGACAGAACACGCACAGAAAGCGTCTTGACGTGCGTCAAACTGCCTGGTTGTGTGCACTCGATTTTGGAGAGCGTGTGAATATGGACTGATGTGTGACTTGATATAAACACTTTATGAATTATCTATCATGAATCATAATATAACTATACACTTGTGTGTCGTGTGATTTTATTATTTTTTTTACTCCAATTTGTGTACTTTCAAATACTTAATTACTTCATGCCGATTAATCAGAACTGCAAGGGAGGAGAGAGAGACAGAACTTTTTTCAGTCCTGATGTTACTGTACAGTTCTGTGGTTTACACACTGCAGACAAAAGCATCTGTCTCAGTAACAGACAGACAGACCCTCGTCTCCTCTGTGTCACTGTGCTGCATTATTTTAAACCATGATGAAGAGTCCAGACTCCGTCTCTCCCCTTTATCTCCACGGTGTGTGTCGGTGTGCAGTTTGCTGTCTGCTGTGGTCTAAAACATCCTCACTGATGTAAACTGTCAGAATGACACTGATGTAAATGTGATATTCATGTTTTTGTATTAATGCAGCAGGATCAAATTGTTTCATCATTACATAGACTGGGCTGAATAAAGGGGAGGATTTTTCTCCTCAGAGGATAACGTTTTATTAAAGAAATAAACTATTATTAATGACAGTAATACTGAAGAATTAAATGGATGTGTATAAATAGTGATCTTTTCCTAAAATACAGCTGGTTCTGTGGTGTTTGAATTTTAAATCTGTAGCCTACAGTGCACCATACAGGCTTGTTGACACACATATATTGAAGCTCAACTTAGGCACTCGTACATCCATTTCATCACACATTAAATAATTATAATAACGAGCAAACAAGAAGATTCACAACAATCATGTTGGAGGTTATGCAGGAATAGAGAGGTGAACCACGCACACACTTTTTGGGAGTGCCATAAGTTACATAAGTGCCATAAAACATTCTGGGATGTCCAGTACCTAAGGAATGCAGAGTTATGTACTTTGGTAATATAAATGATTATGCCATTGATAATGATCGGTGTTTAACCAGGATATTATTAATAACAAGCAAGAAAGTGATAACAAGAAATTGGTACAAGACAGATCCTTCTACCAGAAAGCACTGAAAAAATGACCTTTTTGCTCAGACTGAGAGAAAATGTTTCTATTTGTAAATGAAAGAAACAATGATTTAAGACACAGTGGACACTATACATGGACTTAATGATATATAAAGCTCAAAATAATAGAGTTGTATACACACTTCTTTGACAGCAGACACTTATAACCGTGGCCTGTTATGTTTTTGTTCTGTTTTTTTTCTGTGAAAAAATCAGAGGTTAGAGGCATAGTTTACCCAAAAATGAAAATTCAGTCATTACCTACTCATCTTCATGCCGATTTAAGTTTACTTTTTTTAGCATGAACATCTGCTGGAGTTTCACAGGAAAACAATGTTGCAGAGTCTCCCAAACAGTTTAAGTGAATGATGACCAGTTTTCATACAGAAAAAAAGACAACAGAATAAAAACACAAATGCCTCCATACTGCTCATCTGGGGTAATCCAAGTCTCCTAAAGCCCAGACATGCCAAGTTGACTTGAAAGACATAATTTCCACCATATTTTTAGCCTGAATCTTCACTGTAGATCCTTAGCTTGGAGCCACATTCTCGTGCACACTGTCTGAACTGTGTGTGTGAAGTGTGACGGTGGGGGCGTGCAAGTGAGCGGCATGTCAGGGGTTTAGGAAACTTGGATTACACCAAACGAGCAATATGGAGGCATTTTATGTTTTTTTTTGTGTGTGTTTGTGTGTTTTTTTTCCATTTGAAAACTGGTCACCATTCAGTTAAATTGTTTTTATTCTGCAACACTGTTTTCCTGTGAAACTCCAGCAGTGTTTTTCAGACTAACAAAATAAACCCGACCCTGGATCGGCAGGAGGGCGAGTAGTGACTGAATAGTAATTTTTGGGTGTTCTATCCCTGTAATATGCCCAATACCTGTGTCTGTATGTTCAAGGAAAAATCCAATAAATATTACAATTTTAATAAAAGGTAATTGTACTGGTTGTAACATCACTAATCAAGGAAAACAATGTGTGTCCACAACTATTGTGAATGAAAGACAACCAGTGTGTAAACAGGATCCTGTACTGAACACAAACTTGTTTCCTCAGCAGACCCAACTCCACATTTTAACCTCAAAAACTCTAAAGTCTTTACTCACTTGTTGCTTGCTGTGTTCTGCTGACGGTCTAATGTGAAGTCTTGTTTTGTTGTCAGAGTTTTCAGAGAGAAGTGAGCAGCCACCAGCCTCTGACCTCCTGCGTTCTTCACACCGGACAGCTCCTCCTCAGCTGCATCAACACCACATCTCCATGTCAGTCTCTAACCTGTACTATGAAATGAAAACTAACATTCAGCTCATCATTCTCCCACTAAAGTCTTTTTTCATCCTCTCTCCTCCTCTCCAGTTCTAAGAGACACCCTGCTGCTGATAGAGAGACAGTCTGGAGCTCTGGAGAGCCACTCGGAGCACTTCTTCTCCTCCATCCTGTCCGCCATGGACAGCCTGACCGAGCCTGGTCCGGCCCCGCAGAGCAGAGAGGAGGACCCTGGCCCTGTGGGCCTCCAGGGGTCCACTTTGTAAACAGACTGCAGGGCATGCATCTGATTTATTTTACTTATTTATTTTTATTTCTATGTTTTTTTACTTCCTTCCAGCAATTCTGTCTTAATACACTTTTCACAAAAAGCACAACTTACTTTTTTTAAACATGTTTGCATAATACATATCTATTAATGAAGTGATTTCACAAACAACTTTCATGAAGGAAACATTCGGGACCAGTTTAGTGTCTAAACTGAACTGATAACATTGAATAATACACTATACAAAAAAAAAACAATAGTTGAGACAACTCAAAATTTCATGGTAATGTACTATAATGTAGATTTTTGAGTTGTGAGCCCTTTAAAATAAACTTTAAAAGCTTTGCTGACCTCCAGTCTTCAGTTCAAACAATTTACTTTTCTTCTTTAGATAAACTTTAATATTTGAGTTTTAGAAACTCAAAAAATATATATTTCAAAAATTGTTGAACCTGATTTGTCATTATTTTTGTGTCTGAAAATGAAATGGTTTTAAGTGAAAAAAAAAAAAAAATTAACCATTATTCACTTTCACTTTAATGAATTAACTCAGTATGTTTTTAAATACATTTTTGGGGGTTTCTAAGACTTAAAAGATTTTAAGTTTATTCAGAGAAGAAAGGTAAATTATCTCAACAAACCAGTAGTTGGTCAAATTTTTTCAGAACTGCAGAATTTCAGCTGAGTTCAAAACTCAAAAATCTCTTGCAGCGTGTTGCCTTGAATTCTCAACTTTTACATTTTTTACAGTGTACATGACCTCAGAGTGCTCCTAACCTCTGTCTGAAGGATCACATGAATGTGAGTTAAAAATGTATAATTACTGCAGCAGCACAGTCCTGTGATGTCAGACAGTTGAGTCAGTGTTTGAAGACATGACCAGCTCATTTCAACACATCAGGTTTACATCTGTTCCTCTGAGCAGCTGACAGGAGGTGGACAGTCACAGACACACCCAGCATGCACCGTGTTGTCCTCTACTGTAGGATGTGTATACTTGCACTATGATCTGAATTTTTACTACCCGATTTTATAACAGGTATCAATAACTTCTCAACTTATCAGCTGTGATTTTACAAAGTAATCACGTGGAGAGGACAGGTGGTCACTGTCCACATGTTCAACACAACACACACAGCCTTAACACACACACACACTTTTGATCTGATCTCATGAGCTGCGTTTCCATCTGATTGTCAAGCAAATTTGAGAACTTTTGAAATGTCACAAATAAGAAAATATGAATAAGACACACCTCTGGTAGGAGTGGGTGAGACTACAAAGTTTAGTTTTGATCCCATGTCAAGTAATTTAGGGCCAGAATATCTATAGATACCACTACAGATGCTTTTTATTATTAAAAGCAGCTGATGTATCTTTCATGTATGTGAGAACAGTGTGTCATTTATAGGTGAATGCATCATCAGTGGGCTAAATCTGCTTTAATATAGGAATCCTTTCATAGTTACAATAAAGGTTATTATTACATTCAGCCATTTACGTATTTTATCTTTAAAGTAGGGATGTCCCGATACAACTTTTTCACTTCTGATACGATACTGATATTGCAGCCTTGAGTATTGGCCGATACAAATATCGATCCGATACGATATCGGTACGAATCATACATACTTTTATTACTTATTTTGTAGTGTAGAATGTTAGAAAAGGCTTGATCGAGTGATGTTACTCAAACAGAGAACAGTAGTCAGCAACCAGAGTCACCTATGGATAGAAGTTCTGGAGCAGAAAATGGACTGCTTATCGGAGCGCATATATCGGAGATTTTAGATGCAGTCCGATAAAATCCGATACTCGTTTTTTGGCTGATATCGGACTGATATCCGATATCAATATCGGATTGGGACACCCCTACTTTAAAGTATATTATTTTATTTCATTTCCATTAAAATGAAAGACTCTAGTTATTAAAAATAATGTTTCAGTGAGGTGAATACATTATTTTAATGTCTGAATATATATTTAACTGGTCTGCTAAAGTAACAGCTATTGATGGGCAAAGACAGTATAAAGATGTGTCCTCAATCAATGCTTAAGATCTGACTTGACTCATATATTCATTTAACTATTATATACCTGGATAATCCTGAAGACAATCACTATGTGTTAGATCAAATTGGTCAGGGTGTTCACTATGGCAAGGAAGTTTTGAATATCTGTACCAGAATCTGCGAAACATCAGCTGTTGTCCCCATCAGACGTTTGCTTTGGCCCTGGCTGTGATGAACAGAGTAGGAAAAATCGAGGTCGCAAATCAGAAACAGAAGCAGCCAATAAACCTCAAAGAGGAAGAGGGAGAAACAAAACAATTTCCCTCGGCCAAGAGAAAAACAGAGACAGGTCTTCAGGAATTTCTTCAGTTGGACAAGTTGGGACAGTTGACGACGACGATGTGAAAACATGTCTGTGTCGAGACCTGAAAAACTGTAGAAAATAGATTATTTGAATTGAATTAGTGGTGCGTTGAACACTCACGCATTGCACTGCACAACCATTTTAATACAGCCAGGTGTGTAGACACATTGCTGCTGACTGGGTAACACCTCTGACACTCCCACCAAACAAAACAAAACATACCTCAAACCTATTTCATACTGCTTCAAGAAAAATGTTGTTCAACCTGGAAAAAGGTGCGCAGTGTTTTCAGACTGAAGCTTCTTTTTCTTCTTCTCTCAGAGTGGAAAACGTGAGTTAAACATTCACTACATCACAACTTATTCATAGAAAATGTTAAGCACGTGAACTCTTTTTTTTTTTTTGAAAAGAAACAAAATTAAAGTAAGCTTTTTTTTAATTATTTTTATTTTGCCAATTCCGGCCCTTTTCTAATGTGATACTTCAAAATGCACATAAAAATACACTGATGGAAACACAGCTCCTGACGTCAGTCATGTTTGTTCTAATGTTAACAAGTATGTCAACCCATCAGTTCACCCAAATGACAAAAAATAAAATTCTCTCTCAGATACTTTTGGCCATCATGGTACAGTTGTATTGTGACTGTCACTAGTTTTAATTCAGACTGCTGTCTTCCTGATATAAACTGTAGTCCTGTAGATAAAACAAATAGAACATGAACATGACTGGATATACTTCCTCTTTAGTTTTTTGTCATTTGGATGAACCTGTCCTCTATAAAAGCCTTTACAAACCCAAAAAAACTCAAATTTTCACCATACTGCAAATCAATCAAAGTCACTGAATAAACACATTGTTTAGAATCATACCTGTGTCTGTGCATTATTTGGTGTGCATGTTTAAGGGAAACTGGAGAAGCTGCTTCACTGACAGGTGGATGAGGTGAGACGACTTCATGAGATCACACACCTCGGTGTAGAGTCCATTTTGGATTGACTGGAAGTTCTGATGGAAATCAGCTGCTGGTGTTTCCAGATGGAGTCTTGATGTTGGTGGGATACAGTATGTTGTGACACTGACAGCGACATCTAGTGGCCACAGTCATCAAAGCAACTTCATCACTGACTAATTACTTGTAAGATAATTACTGCATGACTTGTTGAGAGAAAACAGTGAGCAACCCTGGATGTCTCTTCTAAATGCAGCTTGTTGAGCGAGTCATCTGGACTCTCAGGACACCAGGACTCGTTCCTGAAAACATCTCACTCATCACCCAAAATCAATATCAGATGATAAATGTGGATATGTACATACGTTCAGTGTTTTTTCTTTGGTTTTCTTGTTTCTTTTCTTTTTTCATGTTTATTTGTTTATTTGCTTTTTTAACCTAGTACTCTTTCATAATGTATGCTGATTAATTTAAATTTTGGTTCTGTTCTGTTGTACATTGATATTTTCAGTATCATTTTTTTAGACATGGCGATATAGGGAGCGTTAGGTGGGTCAGGAGTATTTACAATATGAAAATGTCCTAAGAAATGTCCTACAATGTTTATGTTATGACAAAATCCTGGACTTAAATATCAATTTAAAAAAGAAAAGAAAGAAAAAAAAGACAAAATGCAGCCAGTCTATGGCATCCCTGAACACCACTGAAACCTCAGTGTACTGCTTATCCTCACCTGGTGGAGGTCAAACAGGCAGCAACATGATCGTATACAGATCCACACTACTCAGAAAATAGAAATTATACGTTTTCTATTTTATTTCATTTCCCAACATGAAAACAGGAAAACATTTATTTTCCTTTAAAAAATGAAACAAAAGAAACAATCATAAAAAGTTTAAAATGGATATATTGTAAAAGAAATGAAGACTTTTGATGGCCAGGAAAAAAATTCTCGTTCCCTTTTCTTTTCTTTCTTTTTTTTTTTGAATGGAATGAATGATAGGATGATTCACAGGTGCTGACATGAACTACCAGTTTTATTATTCACACCTGTAATGACACAACACTGAGTCATAACATACATACGAACTCAGGAGAGAACTTTCTGGATTAACGGGAGATTTGTAAACCAAAGGGTACAGTGCAACAGGATGATGAAGTAACCTGCTGCGGGCTGATGTGTCAAGCCGGTCAGATCTAAGGATGTGGTCGGAAGTAATAATGATGTCTCTGTAAATAAAAGACTCTCTGTTGGGCACAAGCAAATTGTGTAAAACTCACATCAACGAAGGTTATGTTGACCCCCGCCCCCCCCCCCCCCTATTTCTTATAAAGAACTCATGTGTACAAAGTGTAAAAAACGTAAGTGAAAAAAACGAAAATATATTTTAATTCAACAGGGAACAAATAAGTTTAAAAAAATAAAATAGAAGACAAAGATCTAAATGTAATTTAACTTAATTTAATTTAATGTTTATTTTATTTTTATTTTATTTCTTTTCATTTTATTTTATGCTTTATCACTACGTATTTTATTTTATTTTACTTTGAGGTTATTTTATTTTATTTTGAAATTTGTCCGGAAGATGTACGTTGTGTGTAGTTTGACCTGACACATAGACGGGCTACAAACCGACTGCTCTTTGCCACGTTTCACTAAATGACGTAATCTCTCGCAGGGCTTGACAGTTCGCCGCTGCGGTAACTGACATACACTGAGCGACAGAGAGAGAAAGGAGCCGGTTAGCCTGACATTTACCTACATCCCCTGTGTGTTTACCTCAGGCTTTTCACAGAACGACCTCACAGACTGTCTTACAAGACAAGGCATCCGTCAAGCCAAGCCACGTATTTAGTGTTACTCCTGACGTGGCTAACCAGCTGGCTAATGTTAGCTGTTTCCTGGTTGGAGTTGCAGCCATTTTGGATTTTGGAGAAACAACCAGCCGGCCGTGGTTCTGGGAGCAGTGTGAGCTAGCCACCGTTGCCGTTTTCACAATTAGACAGCGCTTTTTATCTTAAGACAGAGACAAAGAGAGAGACGTTTCACGAGAGAGGACACACTGTACGACAAGTCAACAATGAATCCTGAATAGTAAGTATCATACTGTTTGTCCAGCTAACTAAGGTTAGGCAGGTGCTAACGCCGTTGGCAAACAACTTAATATTAGCAGTTGAGCTAAGTTAGCGGCTAACATCAGCTGACATTAGCCTTAATGTCCACCTGTGAACATTTTCATGGATATTCTGCGGATGCTGGAGGTAAACACTCATCGGTCGATGGATATTTTTGACAAAGAAAAAAGCATGCCTTCTTAACACCGTCAACCAGCTGTTGGGCCAGCGGTAATAACGTTAGCAATTCTGACTCTGGTTTCGGTTCGCTTGGTCTTAGATGGGAACCTTTGATGTTTGGAACTCTCGCGAGATGTTTATTGATCTTTTTTAATCGTTCATGTTGTGTAAACGAATTCTATTTTACAAAGTGACAACAATGTGGTTAAGACCTGGGCCAGTTTAGGGACAAAAACACTTTGTTAGAGGTTGGAAAGGACCATAGATTGGGTTAAAATGATCACTCTCGCGAGAGCTTTCGTGGATCTGGGGTTCCCATCTAGACACGACTGGTTCGCAGATTTTCATGCTCAAATGTAAATACAGGACAAAGGTGGCTTCTTGTTTTTGACTGTAACCCGAGCCTCTCTGTCTTTGTGCTCTACAGGTGTTTTTATTTAAAATACACTATTGTCAGCTATATCAGAGTGAATGAATTAATTGTATCCATAAAACGAATATGATCTCAGTTGATGAATACTAATGGCTATGACTCGACAGCAGGGGCTCCTATAGTTAGATTTCTTAAGCTTTTACCCTGTTGCCGATGTATATACTGAAGTCTGTGTTGGTGTAACAGGCTGTTTAATTATATCAGCAGACGTCCGTTGTTTACGTTCATGTACACGGTTTTACCTGGTGCTGAGCATGACTCAGTTTCCAGTCATATGGTCTAGTAGTGCTGAAGCAGCCCCTCCACAGCCTCTCAGTCATGTGTAGGTCACATGCCATAGGACAAGTCATCGATTTCAACACAGCAGCGTTGAGCAATCAGTAATTTCAGCTTTCTCTCTGTCTGTTTCTCTGTTTTCCATTCATAAATATTCACATGGGTGGATTCTTTTGAGTAGTTTCTTTTTGTCTGTTAAACTGTTAAACACTACTACTCTTACTTTAAAAGAAAAGAGTGGAATGGTATACAAAATTCGATGTTTGGTATATGTTTTTGGAGGAGAAAAAAGTCGACTTTTATCTAAAAATGTAAACATTTAACAGGGGCTCATTGACCATAATTCTTACTGTAACAGTTAACAGACACTCAAATACTTTCATATTGCAATAATAAATAAGGTAAATAAATGTCAGCAGTGCTCCACTGTGGGATTCTGACCTGTTAATAATTCCTGAACTACTTGTGCTCTTTTGATCAGAGCAGCACACTAGACTGACCAACATGCACACATGAGGCTGCCTGAACACTGTGGGGAGAAGAACTTGTATTCCACTTGTTTTTTGTTGTGTTGTGCTAATCGACACATTCAGGTGATGCCATTGTACATTAGGGCTGCAAATAAAGATTATTTTCATTATCTATTAATTTGTTGTTTACTTTCTGGATTAATCGATTAGTTGTTTGGTCCATAAAATGTCAGTAAAATTTTGATCATTGTTTCCTAAAGCCCAAAGTGATGTCCTCCAAACTCTTCTTTTGTCCACATCCCAAAGATATTCAGTTTAGTGTCATACAGAAGTAAAGAAACCAGAAATTATTCACATTTTTGAGGCTGTGGATCAGAGAACATTTTTTATGATAAAAACAAATACTAAAAATGATAAATCAATTATCAAAGTAGTTGGTGATTAATTTAATAGTCAGTTAATAATCGATTAATCGTTGCAAGATTTTTTGAGTTGTTTCCACAGACAAACTCAACTTCAGCACACTGTTTGATGATCTTTGTCCGTTTTCACTGTGACTAACCAGGAACAACAACACTCTGTGACTAATCAGATTGAGCCAACTAGCATGCTACATGCTTCTGTTCCACGGTGTGAGTAGCAGATGTAAATAGCCTGTTGTGACAGCTTGGATCACAGGGTGTACCAATCCAAACAAAATGTTTCGGGATGGTTACACATATGTATAGACACATACACATATAGTCCTGTTTATCTTAACATTACTCTAAGTAGTGCTGCATGATCCCCATTCCTCTGCACTTACTGCTTAATCTTGTGTTAATAATTCACCTCTTTCTGCAAGGTCCAAGAACTTACTCAATGAAAATCAGTGTCAAAATGAAAAGGAGCCATCTTTACTTCACATTATGGTTTAGAGTATAACTCAGAATGCTGAATACCACACTTCTAGTTGAAATGACAAACAAGCAATTATGGGTCTGAAGGAATTTCTGAATTGCACAGCCTCACTCTTGGCATATTTTGGATTTTTGTGCTGAAGTGAGATGTAGGATAGTGGCAGTGATAGGAATTTGCAGGTCTGAGGTCAGAGAAACATATTGCGTAGAGGAAGGAGTGAAGTGACTCTTGGCTTGACACCAGGTTTTTTTTTCAAACTCTTGGTTTTGGTCAACTTGGTATTGTTGTCAGAGTTGTGTTGAGCAGTGTGTGCTCAGCCTTGCATAGTAACGGCCATTGTCCACACTCACAGGCCTAATGAAGAGGGAATGACTGGAATTTATTACAATGAGAAGTATAGGAACTGAGATGGTCCTGGGAGACAGGATAATATGCCAAACTAAGCTGATGTGTCAGAATTAGTTGTACATTAGTGCTTTCCCTCTATTGATGCTGGTGGTGATGTAGTATCAGTAAATTCACTGCTAAGCACCAGTTGCTACTTTTTCTTTGCTGGGATTTATTTGAAACCAGGGCACCAGCATCCTACTCAAACCCAGAGGTAGCACATTCTCCTTTACTACAGCTCAAGAAGTCCATGTCTCAGGGTTTCACATCTGGAAATCATAACACACAGGAGAGGTCCTGAAAGAGAAAGAAAAGTGTAGTATTTGTTATTTTGCCAGGGAACTGGATTTCTGCTTGGGTTTCTTTTGAGTCTTGTGAGGAGTGTGGCACTGCAGAGGGAGGCGGGAGAGTGGGAAAAGGAAGAAACGGAACTAGGTGAACACTAGCAGGTCTTGAACAAACCAAATATTAGAGTGGCAAAGCCGTTTGTTTGAAGTTTGTATAGCTGCACACACATATTTCTGTGTGTGTGTTTTTGGGGGAGGTGAAGGATTATCTTTATATTGCTTAATTGTGTATGGGTGTAATTGTACGTGGTGAGGGTGTAGTTTAGACTTATGTTAGCTGCAGGCTGTCTGTACCCGCCTTGTTGCAAGACAGCGTTATTAAGGTGGGTCATTGGTCTGGATAATCTTAATGTAATTGTAGAATGCCCTACCCTGAGTGTGCAAGTTGCCATATGCCTCAACAAAGCACTTTGAGAATCCAAACTGAACATCTGTCAGTCACATCCCACAGTAGAGCACAAAGACAGACTGCATTATTTTTGGAAGTGAAAATACTTTCTTGAGAACTGTGAAGATTAAGCACATTAGACTGATCTTGGGAAGCTTTAAAGCTTGCTTGACTCACTTTTGCACAAAATGAGACCTCACACCTTTGTGTGCCTGATGTTTAGATAATTATTGAAAAGTTTTACAGTGTATGAAGTTAACCATGGCCTGTGGCCAGAAAAGGTTACCCTTTGGCCACCAAATATTTCAATTGGGTGGCCCCCTGTGGCCACTAAGTTTTGTCCACATACTGCAAGCCCTCACCAACACATTATACCTCCACACACATCCTGATTCCTTTGCTTCTTTGGTAAGAGTTCAAAGTTCTACGAAAACAGTTAATCGTACTGTTGCTACTGGGTTTCCTAAGCCTACTCACACTACTAACACAATCCTTACAGAGGAACCAGAAACACAAAAGGACTATAGACTGAAAAATTTAGGAGTGAATCGATGCAGGAATTTAAGTGGCTAGAATACGTCTAAGGATGTAAAGTACTGCAGTGTGCGCTGCCAGTTTTCTCAACCAGCCAAAAAGTCAAGTTTGTTTTCACTGGAAATAATGCCTTAAGGAAACACCACATCACAATTGATGGGGAAAAGTCAACAACACAAGTGTCACAGTGAGGGAATGCTGTGTTACGTTGTGTTAAATTGCCTTTTCTTGATTTTGTTTTCACATACATTTACATTTAGGATACCTAAATTGTTACATTGCAAGGCAGCTGGATTTGCGAGATCATGTGAGAATCCATCTCGCCGGGCTTTGTGTTATCCATTTGTGTCCATGCCAAAAGTGGTGCAGCCAGTCAATGTCCTGGCAGCTACAGGCGTGGTTTTAGGTCTGACGTTCATGGAGTTGACTCTCTTGAAGAAACAAGGGCGACTCCTGAAGAGGTTAGTGTAAATTCTGTGATAGCATCAGTTATATCTGAACTGGAGAGTATTTCTTCTTTGAAAGAAGAGCAAAGAACGTCACTGAAGGCTTTTCTCAAGCATCTTAGCATCTGTCCCTGGTTTAGTAGAGAACCATTTTGAAACAATCAGAAAACATGATTTTTTTCATGTTCATTTGCTGACATGCCCTAATATTTGAAAGACTAGTCAGGAGTCAAAATCCTCATATTTATAGTAGCATCAACTACAGTAGTACTTCCTTGCTGTCTTGATAAGTGCTTTACATAAGTGTGGTGGTCAGTTCTGTTCAGGCCTGCAACTAATGATTATTTTCATTATCTGTTAATCTGCCAGTTATCTTCATAATTAATCGATTAATCTATAAAATGTCAGGAAATAATCAATAATAAAAAAAAAAATCACCATTCCCTAGATCAACATCTTCAAATTGCTTCTTTTGTCCAATGAACAGCCTAAACCCAAAGACTCTTTTACACATTTACTGTCATTAAATAAAAGCAGCAAATCCTCACATTTCAGAGGCTGGAACCAGCCAATATTGCTTGAAAAATGACTGAAACGATTAATTGATTATCAAAATAGTTGGCATCTAATTTTCTGGCTTTCAACAAATTGATTAATCAACTAATTCTTTTATCTTTAATACTGTTAACTCCACCCTGATACTGGTGTATTATTGTCCTTGGAAAGTACCAAATTTGAAGCAGGGACTTTTGGAGGGGCTTGAGGTCTGGCGTAGGAACCAAAACCAAAACTAGGTTCTTCTGGTGGTTGAAGTCCAGAAGAAGTTTCTATTCAGTAGAAGGAACCATTGAACTGTTATATCAGCTCAGTAAACATCAGTCAGACTAAACTCAAAACTGGAGCAGAGAGGAAAACAGCACTTCTCTACTGCGTTTTCCCTGGCCCTTCTTTATAACTGGCTTCATATGTCCAGTCACATGACCAGCCAGCTTCCTGCACTTCCTTCTGAAAATGTGCCTGAGCTCAGCAGCATTCTTTGTCCTGAATGTTTTCTTTCCTTATAAAATGTCGACTCTTCAGCCTCTCTGCCAAATGATGTAATGACAGTAATGCAGATGAGCATATTTCTATCTAACTGAAACTGACAGTAAATCAAAGAGTGTTTGTGAGTAAAAGGCCCATCACTGCTATGAATATGCAGTGTGAGAACTTGTGTGTTCCCAGGCCTTAACTACGGCAGCCATTTGTGTCATAAAATAGGTAATCTGTAACTGACTCACTTGGTTAACTTATTTTTCTAACCCTTCTCTCACAGTGACTATTTATTCAAGCTGCTCCTGATTGGTGACTCTGGTGTTGGAAAGTCTTGCCTTCTTCTCCGATTTGCAGTAAGTTTCCCCAAAATAACACATCCAGTATCTTAATATTAACCCTCTTTACCTCCTCAGCAGGATTCAGTCTTGCAGTATTCTGTTTTACTATGCAGTGATTGCATGCAGACTGTTGAAAGCTGTCTTCAGTTGGACAATGATATATCTTACTGTTGTTATGTGTTTGTTATTGCAGTCTTAACTGTTCTAATTATCAACACAATCCAAAACTGATAAGGCTGCTCTGATCAGGATTTTTAGGGTCAATCAGCAGAAACAGTATTGGCTGATACTGATGACAGGTTCTATTTGAAGCCTTCCATTTATCCTCTAGCATAATTTATTTATTTAACTACTTTTTCACAACACTGTGCATTAAGCTTAACTATAAAACAACTTGAAAATGACCACAAAATACCTTATTTTGGGACCTGTTTTGCAAGAATATGGTTTGCTGATAATAATTTGACAAGTTTTTTAAAAAGTTTTTAAAAAAAAATACCCATCTAGAAATTGATGGGATGTTGTTATGATTAATGTCTAATTATTAAAAAATACTGTTGTAAAGAAAGTACTGACTAAATGTACCTGCTTTAAACAACCTTTATAGCCATTTGAGTGTAGATTTCTGAATTTTTAAGGTGTACTTGAAAGCACCATGGAGTCCCAGGACAGCAGAGGACAGAAGCGGTGCACCTCTAAATGACACCAACCCATAGCAGAGCCTCAGCATAGTTTTTTTCATTAGATGATTTTCTGTGTCAGATAGCCTTCTGAGATTTAGTCTACTTGCATTTGATGCTTTGTGGGTTCAGACCCTGCCGCTTCACAAATCAAAACCCTCTTCACAAATATGGTGGCTGATGGTTTGGGACACCCTTGAAAGTCATAGTAAACAGGTTATAATGCAAGATAACTTGCCTTTTACTCATTCATTCACAGTGTAACACACTCCAGGATGAAATGTTGACTGTACCAACACTGTGACTAACAACTAGTGCTTAGTAGTGACTGATGGTAGTGATTGTGTGTGTGTACAGTGAAGCAGGAAGTGAGCAGGATGTGTGATCCATCTAATTCTCGCCTGTTTCTCTCTGCAGGATGACACATACACAGAAAGTTACATTAGCACTATTGGTGTGGACTTCAAAATACGAACCATAGAACTAGATGGAAAGACCATTAAACTTCAGATTGTAAGTAAACTACTGCTTCACTTTTGGCTTTCAAAGTGTCCTTCATTAAATGTGTGTTTTCAGGACTGGAGAACTATTTTTCTTCTTTGGATGCCTGTCCAACTGGAAACATTAAAGGATAAGCCATTATTCTCATTTTGTCTTGTCAACAAATCACATATAAATCCCCAAACCAAAAATGTGTGTGTTCATCTTTCAGTGCCAGATATCCCTCTTCTGTTTGTGGCTATCAGCTCCGAACCCATTGGTTCCTATTGAAAATGCAATCCTTCAAAAAGAAACAGCACACACATTGTTTCTTTTTTTAAAATGCTCCATTATAGAACAAAAAAAAATCTGATATCTATATATTAGCTGATATGATGTAAACCTTCACTTGTATTTTTTAATAATTATTAGTGTCACAATTTCAGTGTTAAATGGAAAATTGAAATGAGTTTTCAGTGTCAGTAATCAAATTGAAAAGGCAGAATCTGTGATTCTCCCAGTATATACTTTTTTTTACCTACTTGCAGCATTCATTGCATGACTGAACACAAAAAACACCACTTCAAAGATGACACAGTGTAGATTTGTAGCCCAGATTACTATTACTGTTATATCAGCCACTCCCTTTAAAAGAGTTTAGAAATAAAAATGAAAGTTGTCAGTGCACAAAACCAATGATCTGTTTATCTTTACTTTAAATTAAGACTCAATAATCTAACAGTTGCAGAGCCATCAGTGCTAAAAAAAAGTTTGAATTGAATTGAATCGTGATTTTAAATTGAAAGGTGGATTTAGAAAATTGTTACACCCCTAATCATTATAAATAACTATAAATTTAAAAAACACAAATAGAACAACCAGAATTCTGAGAAAGGATCAATTACAAATAAAATTTCAACGTATCTAAAAAGTATTGGACAACAAATATGCCTAATATCTGTCTGGCTCTACTCAAATGTTTCCTAAACAGTTGGTCAGTATAGTTTTTAACAAACATTACTCAAACAGGGGGAAGTGGTGTATTTGTTGGGGCCAAATCAAAATGAACTACAGTGTGTTTGTTTGTGGTAATGAAGGAAGATCCAGTTCAACAACGTGGCTCATAAATGTGTTTTTAATGGTTCTTGGACAACAGTGGAGCTCTATGATACTGAGGAAGAAGACACATCAGGCGTTGATACACACACAGTACTTGTTAGTAGATCCATTCAAGATACAGCTAGGTGGATGAGTTTATCACTGTATTACACAGAGTTTTAGTGGTGAGATTAAGTTGTAGTTCCCTTTTTGCTACTCGTAAAAAGACAACGCTGAAAATATATACAGTAGATTTGTTGTTGCTCTGGATAGTGGACTGATTGATGAGAAGAAAAATCTAGAATAATCAGCAGCCATTCTTGTTTTAAAATCAATATGGATAAGCACATAAACAGTGGATAAATTAGACCAGTGTTTCCCAACCCTGGTCCTCAGGAACCCCTGCCCTGCATGTTTTAGACATTTCCCTGCTCCAACACACCTGATTCAGGGAGACCTTAAGATACAACTTATGACACATGTAGCACTACGAAGGCTCTGGGAAACAGGGCCCAGGTTGTTATCAGGCTTTTGCAGAGGCTTGATGACAAGCTGATCATTTGAATCAGGTGTGTTGGAGCAGGGAAACATCTAAAACATACAGGACAGGGGTCCCTGAGGACCAGGGTTGGGAAACACTGAATTAGACTATGACAAGTTGTTGTTATCATGACTTGATGAAGGATTTTAATATCCCAGGAGGGTTCCACACCCAGGAGAATAAAGTTCCATCAGGAATCATTTAATACTCACACTGACTGTGTTTTTCCTTTGACAGTGGGATACGGCGGGTCAGGAGAGGTTTCGTACAATCACATCCAGCTACTACAGAGGTGCTCATGGTATCATTGTAGTGTATGATGTCACAGACCAGGTTTGTATGAAACCACACTATTTCATACCTATTACAACACATAGGTTTTATTTATTGACACACCAAGTTTTGCCTCAAGATGACGTGTTAATTTGTTTATTAAATGTGGAGTGTGCTATTCTAATCCAGTACACTTTTTATCGAATTCAGTGAATATGTCCTTGCAGTCCTTTAAATCCCTGTGCTTTGTGTGCACTGGAAAAAAAATCTACACAGCCCTGTCTCTGTAAATGGTAAAAGTGGCTCTGACCGAGCCACACAACACTACACCAGCAGATCAGCGACAGGTCATGTTTGTGCCTGTGCACAAGACATGGAGAGGGGGAGTGAAAGGAACACTAAATCTTTTGAAGGAGGATTTGTTTGGTTGTTGAGTTCAAACATAAACTTTCTCCAGATTAGCACACCCCACCTTTAATAGTTGAACTTCCTGCCACAATGACAAGTTTGCCAGTTTATGAGCTGAAACTCAGAGAAATAAACCATTCCTCATTTTGCTGGGGTATCCATGTTAGATGGCACAGGTTTTTTTAACAACCCCCAGAGAAGAGGAGTCTACATGTTGATTTCAGTCAAAGTTGTGTGTCTGTAAATGACCAAGTTCTTTATATTTGTGGGAAAAAAGTGTTTACAAGGGCTGTACTGAATACTTCAAAGCTTTGTTTGGTACAATGGTATTAATTTTTCAGTGCATGTCAAAGTGGAAGTAATACACAAAAACTGTTTGACTCAAAAACAGATGTGTGCTGTCATAGTTTGTTGTTGCTGCACCATAAATATTGTGACATGTCGGGTTTATATTTGACCAAGAATACATCAGAATAATGTGGACCAGTTCACATGTAGGATTACTAGTGTTGTATGCAAATACAGAGTTTACAAGCAGCTGTGATCAGAGTCCGTGCTGCACACACATATTTTGTATAGAGCTATGAGAGTAGGCCCCACTCAAAACATGCTGGAAGTTTGCCCAAACTCTAAAACTTCTCTGTTGTAACAATTTCACCTTTAAAATGGGTCTATGGCATCTGTGTAGTGTCCAAAATTTATTCCACTTTTTTAAATTTTTCTGATTGTTTTGTGTTCTGCCTGTGCAATCTTTCAAACTGACTTGCTGTCACAAAGGTGTCACACCCAGTGCACGGTCTTTAAAAAAATACATCCACATTGTATTGAAAAGTGTGTTTGTCTGTGTTTGATGTCCTGTATCAGGTTTAGCTCAGTGCTAATGTTTATCTGTGTCCTGTGCCAGGAGTCCTTCAACAATGTCAAACAGTGGCTACAGGAGATTGATCGCTATGCCAGTGAAAATGTCAACAAGCTATTGGTTGGGAACAAGTGTGACCTGACGACAAAGAAGGTGGTGGACTACACAACAGCAAAGGTGAGGCACCAGGGTATTTAATCTTACACTTAGAAACTGTTGCATATAAACAGGGTTCCTGTTCAGAATGGAAAAGTATGGAGGAAGTTTGTGTAAATGTTCTTGCCTCTAACAGTTATTGCTCAGAATGTCCCTCTTATTGTCTGTGCTGTATCCTGTCTGCTGGGAGAGAGTCAGTGTCTTTGCACTAGTATGTCATGTAGGAGATAATTGAAAGATGTCTTATTTGAGATGATGTGAGATGAGTCACCCTTAAAAGCTCACTCTTGAAATGAAAACTTTAGGGCCTGAGTGAGCCTTTTCCACGAAGCCTCAGTATGACTCAGGCACCACAGGCAGTTCATATCTATATCACACTGTGCTATAGACAATGTTATTTTAAATCAGTGAATCTGAAGATTATATTCATGATCAATCATTTAGTCTATAAAATGTCAAGAAATTGTGAAAAATGCTCATCACAATTTCCTGTAGCCCAAAGTGCAAATCCTCACATTGAAGAGGCTGAAACCATCAAATGTTTGACATTTTTGCGTTAAAATGACTGAAATGATCAGTTGAGTATAGTATATAGTATAGTTTTTGAAATGTAATTGAGTGCTTTCAGCAGCTCAAACAAGATTCCTTTTACCTTTAGTATTCACCTTAAGGCATCAGCTTCAAATCAACTGGTTTGTACAAGTTGCTGTCCAGGGTTTCAACCTGTTCTGAATGGCCTCACTTGAAATCAGGGTGAAAAGCCTCTTGTCATCGCTTCATTCATCTTCCATCCAGAAATTCATGGTGTCAGTTAACAGATGAAATGTGAATCCATGAATAAAAATAACTTGAGAGAAAAGTAGAAATCCCACTTACTTTCTGACTACTTTAATGTTAAAAGTGCTTGAACAGTGCTTGAACTTGACTGAAAACTGGTGAAGACAAGCTCTCTAACCTGAGGAAACACCTGGTCAAACACATTACATCTAAAAACTGGGGACTGGACTGTGTTTGAAAGCCAGGTCTCCTACAGCAGCTGCGGCTAATGTAGCACACCAGCATCCAGTACTGAAGTTTAACCCTACATGGACAATAAAACTTTAGGTGAGGCATTGACGGCTTCATTCCCATCTTCATGTGATTAATTAGCTATTTGGATAGGTTTATGTTGCTGTCATGGTTGATATTGGCTTAGCATTAGCTTTTTTACTTGCACCAACAATAGTTGCAATGACAATAGAATTATTAGTAAGCATGAAACCAACAGAAGGTGAATTTAATTTTAACAGGGAATTCTTACAGAATAGAAGCACTGTGGTAGTGACAATGACACCAACGTAACAGGAAGGAGATCACATGTATTTCCTCTGAGACATAAACTGTGTTAAATACCCTGGTGACAGACAGACAGACAGGCTGCAGATTGTAAGGACAGGTTGGGAAGGGAGAGGAACATAGGGAGGGACTTTATTTCATATGTTGTGTAAAATGTTCTAAATATATAACAATGTTGAAATTGATTAGTTTGGACTTGGAGTCGAGTACTGAAAAAAGGTACCGTTGGGTACTGGTATCGGTTCAAATATGAATCGTTCCCAACTCTAACTACTGCACTCTGCAACTAACAATTTTATTCATCAACAATTAATCTGTCAGTTATTTTCTCAATTGATTGATCAGTTGTTTGGTCCATAAAATGTCAGAAAATGGTGAAAAATGTCAGTCAGTGTTATTCAGAACCTAAGATGACGTCTTCAAATGTCTTGTTTTTCCCACAGCCGAAAGATATTCACTTAACTGTCATAAAATAGTAATCCCATTTAAGAAGCTGTAATCAGAGAATTTTGACTTTTTTCCTTGAAAAATGACTTATAGTGACTAATTGGTTACAGAATAGTTGATTGGTTTAATAAGCAATTAAATGTTGCAGCTCTAGCAGTGTTTATTATCTTATTTCATGTTATTTTGCTTTGCACTACGAGAAAAATAAAAACTTAATAACCTCACAGTTGGTAAAAAAAAAAAAAGCCTAAATTCCTGTCCTGTGTCCTTTCCCCTCTGTTGTATTCAGGAGTTTGCAGACTCTCTGGGCATCCCCTTTTTGGAAACCAGTGCCAAGAATGCCACCAATGTGGAGCAGGCCTTCATGACCATGGCTGCTGAAATCAAGAAGAGGATGGGCCCCGGGGCCACGGCCGGAGGAGGGGAGAAACCCAACGTGAAGCTGACCCCTGGCACTACTGTCAAGCCTTCATCAGGAGGATGCTGCTGAGAGAGAAACCACTTCCACTCTGACCCCCCATCCCCTCCTTCTCCTCCTCCTCCGCCCTCTTACTCTGCAGGCCTGTCCGCCTGGCTGTCATCCTCCCCCGCCCCCAAACTCCACTGTGTCCCAGCAAAGCCCCACCACGAGCAGACAGGACAGGGAGGACATGATCAACAACATGTCTGTGTGAGAACAAGATGAAGTTGCCTGTATTTGTACTGTACATAATATAGCCGCACTACCAAAAACAAATAAAGCATCCTTCTTGTCATACTGTCCTGTTATTGACAACAAATTCTAAAAATAGGTGATCATTCAGCCCGGCCCCTAACTCCCATCAGCCCCCATCTCAGACCTCTCAGAGACTACTCTTTTATTTGGCCCTCTGAATGCAGGTTCATGAGAACAGTGTGTATGTTCAGTGTGTGTGTGAATGTGTGTGTTTCTCTGCATTCCTACAGCGGGGTTGGTAAATGAATAATTAAGGTTTCTGTTTGTATGGCTCTTTTCTGTTTCTCTTTTCTTTCCTTCGCTGATTATTTTGCTGTTCGTCTGTCAGTCTGTCCCCCTTTGAAGATGTTTTTTTTTAATTTTTTTTTTTTTTTTATTTCCCTCGCCAACCTCTGCACAGCAGTGTCTCACAGTCCATCTTCTGAAGTCTAGTGCAACAGTATATGTACATAAACATTATGTATATATTATGTCAAATCTGATTTGCCAGTTCTGTAGTGTTCAATCCGTTCTTGGGATAGTCTTGACTCTTTATCTCTGCATTAAATTTGTGGCTGAAGACAACTGTAAGTTTGTTGCTCAACATGTAACACTTCTGAAAATAAATATTGTACTACCAGACTGTATGAAATGGGAGAAATCTGTCTGCGATTCTTGGTGAGATGTGTAGAAACCCTGTTGGAATTATTTATTCGACATTCATTTGGCATATCTACTGCCAGTTACATAGGGTCTGTTTGCAAATTGCTGTGTAATCTCAGTACAGAATTGCATATATAAGATACAATGTTCTCTTGTTTTCATAATAAAGGCAACTGAATTCAGTTTGAAAGGAACTCTGGGACCAGTGTTTGCTGTATGGATAAGAATGTTAGAACAGTTCTCTGGTGTACAGCTGCGTATGAAGGCAAGGTCATCCAAACACAATGGCCAGAGATACAAGCTACTCGTTAGCTAGTTAATCTCAGTCCTAGATGCTAGAGCAACTCCGCTTGCTTTGTGCTGGTACCTGACTTTTCCTAAAAGCCTAAGTGTAACTGTATTTTCATTTCATTTTTGTTTTAAATATAAATTACACAAACAGCAAAGAAAATGTGCTCATTTCTACCTATTTCAGCCACAGGCAGTCATCTGACCACACAGATTGCAAATTATATTGTACAGCTGGACATGCATCTTGGTTGCTTAGCAACTATCATTGTCAATAAAACTTCACAAGTGGTCTCAATATCTAATCTCCCAAGATTAAAATACAAAAAAATAATTAGACTCAATTAAAATAAAGTAGGGGAGACCAGAAACGGTTGTAACACTTTTATGTCTCAGCTTCTATAACTCACTTGATTTTTGTGTTACAGCTCTTAAATTTTGAAACAAAGTACACTTAATTATTATAACTTTTTGGGGTTTTACTTTTGTACTTGCTTCCAGTCTTTTCCCATAGGCTATGATTATTTTTTGTGATGTTTCTGGGTGAAAATATGTTATTATTAATGTTTAAAATGTTTATAATCTTATAAAATATATTGAACTGTTTCTTGCTCTGAGTAATACCAGACGAAAGTAAAAAATATGAATTACATCACTGATGGTTAGTATCCTACAGAAAAATACTACTGTGAATATATGTATCATTACCGTTTACTACATGTGATAGCTGCATATTGATAAATATATAAATACATTTTACAACGTTATTGGTTGTTATTTCAATTTTAAAAATATAAACAGAATAAATGCATTCATCTCTTCATCTGGTATTTATCATGAGAGATAATAGTGTTTGGAAGTCAAAATGACTGCTTATGGCCATTCTAGTAGTTACAGAATTCTGGCACTTAATGTTAAAGAATCAATATAATAAAATAAGTAAAATAATAAGTACACTGCAACAGCATTTTTATATTAAATACTTTTAATTCTTGTTAAAGAATATAGAATAAGTAGCCCTCCGGCATGAACTTGTGTGAATCTCTGGCATAAACTAATATTCATTGCCAACATTCTTTATTTATGCATATAAATTTTTTTTTCTTTATTTAAAATCCAAAATGACACAATGAAACAGCAAACTTTCACTGGCAAGTGTAATAGTCATAACTATAAATGACAAAAAAAAGAGAAAGAAATAAAACAGCTCAGATTAAGAAAAAGAATCAAATATACTTAAATGCTGCCTGTAAAAACAAGAATCTGCATGATTTTCTGTATATATTGGACAGCATATACATTGATACTGATATAGTTGTGCTAAGCCTATACTGGGCTGATAATATTGACTGACAGATCTATAATATCTATAATTGTCTGGCTTTAATACCATTAAATATAGCTGAAATCTCTTCCATGATGCAGTGACTCAAATATTAGATTTCTAAAGATAAACTGCTTCTAATATGCAACTTCCCAAGTAACAGTCAAGGAACATTATCGAACATTTATTAAAGTATAAATAAAAAAGCTCAGTGTGAATCTCTTTATTTCTATTGAATTAGAAATGACTGGAGGGTCAAACAGCTCCTTCTCAGGGGCCAATTTTAGCCCACAGGCTGCAAATTGAGTTTCACTGCTAAATAGTGTGGCCCTCTTTCCAGAGAACACAAGTCAGCCAGTTTCACAGGAAGTCCCACAGTTCCATCCTGCTGGTCTGCAGAACTGACAGAAGAACAGCCTGAATCACTGGAGTGTCCGTTAACGTCAGGAAAGGAAGCAGCTGAGCCAGCACTTCTCTGAAACATCACTTCTTAAATGTTGCATGAACCACAACACCAAACAGAAACACACTGACCTCCACCTGACCAGACTTCCCAGAAAGCTTTAAAGGGACAGTTCACCTTAAAATAAAAAGTACACATTTCTCCCACCTGTACTGCTGTTTATCAATCTAGATAGTTTTGGTATCAGCTGTATACATGTAAAGAATGACCACGCCCTCCTTTGGGTGAAAACAGACACTGTAAAAGCAGCCAATCAATATGTATCCCTGTCAAACATATAAATGACATGTGCTGAATGTATCTGTAGATCAATATGAATCAGAAAAGAGTTTTAGCTATGGTGGAACTAAATTTTTATTGTGAAAAAGAATGCCTGTACCATGAAACAGCTGATTATTTAATGGAGTTTGGTTAAATAGTCTGTACACATAAAAAACTGTCAGGAGTGGAGAGTATTTTAATGATAATAATTCACATGAATTGAGCAGAGCTACCCTCTAATAATGAACTTTGTAAACAGTCTAAAGTGGGTCTTAAAGTGACCTGTGTTCTATGTCTCTCCACTGGTAGTAAACTGTTACCATATTGAGCACGAAAAACATCCAAATAGAGACAGCAGCTCCACTTCACCACACATGTAATTAGTGTCTCAAACTGAACTCAAAGAGTACTGAAACTCTGTTCTCAAGTACAAGTACTGTTACGCTGCTAAAATCTTACTTAATTACAAGGAAATGTACTAGTGTTAGAAAAACACTTAAGTAAAAGTACAAAGTATTTGTCACATGAACTACTCAGAGTATTAGTTACTTTTAACCGTTGATGTCACAGTCATCTCTCCAAACTAGCTTTGCAAATTTTGTGCTTTTTCCTGAACCAATAGTTGAAAATGATAACAATCGATTAATTATTATTAATTTCTAAGATTCAAAACATGTTTATTTCCTCATTTTCAATTTTTAATGTCAATTTTTAATTTTCCTTATTCAACAAATGTCTCCTCCAGACAAAACAATGTCTAGTAGTAGGACAAATTACTGCCATGACTATTGATTAAATATCAATGAATACATTTTTAATTGGTTAAATTCTTGACGGCAATTAATCGATTGATGATTAGTCATTAACATCCTTACTCCAAACCTGTGCTGCTGCAGTGTTTTGTTTTGTGTTTCATTTGTCATTTGTCTTTGTTTTCATTGGCCTGTTTGTGATCAGATCACCTGATTGGCTACTAAGATGTAGGTTGGCTGTATGATTGATCAACTATGATTTTAAAAGTAATAAAGTAGATTACATCTTGTAATGCATACTTAATTACCAGTAAAGGTACAGATTTGAAAATACCCCCAAAAAATATTTGATTACAGTAATTTGAGTATTTGTAATTAGTTACTTCCACCACTGCAGCCCTCCAACAGAAAGGTCAGGGAAGAAATCAAAGAAGGGAAAGATCAAAATAGATGTGAAATAGAGAAAAGTGCATCATTCATGGATCAATGAACCTGTGATAACTAAGACTCATTCCTGGTCATGTTTTACAATACGAGGTATTTCCTCTGTGACCTCTAAGGACCTCTGCTGGTAAAAAGCTGAAACTGCAGCAGCACCATCAGGTCAGAGTGAAGCCTCATCAGACAACTGCAGCACACTGATGCTTTTGTTCAGACATAATAATTTACATTTTCACACCTTGTAAAACAGAGATAATCACTCACAGATATATTTATGTTTTGAGGCCTAAACTCTACACATAATCAATAATATAAATGTGTGAATACTCATTCATTGACCAGTGTACACATGGTTTTTCACGGTCACTGGTCACAATCCTCGCAGCTTTTTCCTGTTTGCTCAGCTCATCATCTTAATATCTTGTTGAGAGATGATTCAAAGATGACATTTGTTTCCAGTGTTCAAAACATATGGGAATAACAACTGTCCATTTCTTTTGCACTTTTAAATACTTTTTGTATAGAGCATAAAAGAAAGTAGCTAGTTAATTGTTCATTTAAAAAATTATGAGTTGGCACATGAATTATTTGGAAAAAACAAGCAAACAGGAAAATGTTAAATTAAACCTTAAATGGACGATGTATCTCAGGAGACACAGAATGTAAATTGGAAACTAAAGGTCACATTTTGAAAAAAAAATCCTGAAATTTTATTTTAGCCTTTACATGAGAAAATTGCAATTAATTCATTCTCCAACATATTTATACCTGCTTGCCCACTTAAGGGTTACAAAAAGCTATTTTCTAAAACAAAATCCACCCAAAATATAATAAACATGAAAAAATGAACAACACTTCATATCACAGCCTGTGTCTTTGTATACGTATGCTGCCATTTTGTATTTTTGATACAAATGATGACCATATTTGTAAATGTTGAGGGAGGTCACATGACCTGAGTCACATGTGAAATCAGTCCAGTGCATCAAACTCTCCTTAGTATAGTCACCTCCTACAGACGTCCCTCATATAAAACAGCTTGACATGCTGTAGAAAGCACATCTGGACTGATGAGACCTTGGCTGGTCTCCATCACCCAACCCCAGACATTTCCTGCAAATATCATGATGAGAAAAGAAATGCATCTTTAATATTAGCAAGTGAAATGTTTACCCTGTTTAGTGCCAAAGATAGGCTAACATGATGAATTAAACCTTCATCAGTACTTAGCCTACAAGGATGTCTAAAAAATATATATACATTTACAATCTTCAACAAACAAGCTTTAGCTTAAAAACAAAAAATGTTACGCTTTTTGCTTTGCAAATGACAATTCTGTTTTTCAGCTGTAACTCTGGCAAAACTGATCAGATTAGGCTGATTTTCAGCTGTTGACTCGGTGGATCTCCAGTGGACTTCAGGGCGTGTTCCTGACTACCATGTTACAAGAGGAAAGTTCCATGTTGCAACCATCCCCACTATACTTTTTCTTCCCCACTCTCCCCAAGTTTATATGTGCAAACATCCACCCAAAGACACAAACTACACAAGGCAGGGGTTGAGAGAGTTTTAGACAATTGAACTCAAGGAGAAGTAGTTGTGCATACTGTTCAGTGCAGTTTGTTGCCTAGTAGTGACCAAATGATAACTTATTGCAGGTATAAGTGAAGGAGTCTCACTTGTAAGACAGTATTTTTTACACTGAATTACTACTGCAATGTCTTAATTTGACCTTTATCTGAACATTGTCTCCATTACTACTTTCTCCAGCCTGGTTTGAGTCTGTCAGAACCATGCACAAAAGTATGATTTGCGAAGTTCCCTGCACATTTTCAAGGCATGAAATGCATTTAGTTTCATTGATACATGCATTACAATAGCCCTGACAGACCTGCTACCTGTGAGAGAACCATGGAAAATTACAATAAAACAACACACTCTTGAAAAAACTGTGTGAAATATGATAACCTTATCATCTACAAATACAAGTACGGACCTCCACCTACATTCGCGGGAAATATCAGATTAGGCACGGCATACATTTCCACTGAGAGGGGTGGCTGTGTTTTAAAATGTTTTTTTTGTGCATGAATTGCTCTACATTCTGTATATATATTTTTTTCACTTCAATCTAAGTCATTGCCACCAGTTATCTGTATAGTAAGTTTGTATTTACTTCTAAAGCACTGCGGTTTCTATATTCATACATCATCCATCACCCCTATTTTGTGAACAGTGGTTTCATCTGAACTGGCGCGAAATGAGCAGCCCCGCCCACAATCAAAGTGAGACGAATTTACATAGAAAATGGCCGACGTAGAGCGATGTTGCTTTCAAAATACAAGCTAACACGTCCTCTCAATTAGCTTTTCATCGTAACGTTTGTTTGAGCACTTTTACTTTGAAAGGTACTGGCCGGACATAGATTCCTTGTTTTTCGGTAAAGTAACTCGTAGTGGAACAGTTCAGGCACGCTGTGCTCTCTGCAGAGAACGACCGTGGTATTCTATCCACTTTTATAACACATATTTGCACAGTTTAAGACAAGGCAGTATTTTTCTGAGCTTATGCATTTTGTACGCTGCTGTACACTCAGGAACGACGTTTATAACCACTAGCTAGCTAGCTTTGCAGCTACTTCCGTGAGTTATATGAAAGTTAATAACCTGCTTGTGTAACTAACGACAAGTTGCTATTTTATCGAGCAAAAAAAAAACAAAAAAACATTTGCCCTGTCGTCTGCTTCGCTGCTGAAAACTATGAGCTGGTAAGAACTATATTATTGTCTTTAATTTGTACTGAACTATTACCAAAAAATGTGTCAGTGTAACGTTTCACACCTTGCAAGAATGCTGCGATTACCTGTCTGTTAAAGAATGCAGCAGTAAAGCTATGTAGCATGGGTTAATGTCCAAAACTAGATTTTATTCACCCACTTTCTTTCATCCCATTTCTTTTTATTTACTACTTCTTCTACATGGCAAAGGAAAATAGGGATAACAGTTCTTTCATGAAACACAATGAGATGTATTGATAAATAGCCCTGCAGACCAGAGGAAAATATGTATTTTTAAATTTTGGGTGAACTGTCCCTTTAATTGTAAATCTCTTGGTTAAATTTTCTAGCATGAACATCTGAATGCTGGAAGCCTTCTTCACAATGCTACCAAATAAAAGTCTGGTGTGGAAACACCAAATCATGTCTTTATTTTGTTGCTGATCCTGAAAGTTGCCATATTTAAATTTGTTAAATACCCACCATGTGTTGTGAATATTTTCTTATTGTAGAGTGTAACTGTCCCAGGCTACAGACAGTGTAGTCTTAGTCGTGTTCTTACTAAATGAGTGCTTCACAGATTAAAAAGAAGCCATCTTTGAAGTTTCCAACATGTGAAAGCAGTTATAGTCGAGCCTCGTGTAGAAACAGCCGGAAACGTTCACCCTCTGGATTTAATTTATGATGTTCTTCCTCCTGCCGGCAGTGTGAAGGAAGAAACTAGAAGCGCGTCCCCTCACTGCCCCAAACCGGATGAATCTGAGGAGCCACTGGGCACAGCCATGGAGACTGGAGCTGCAAAGGGTCAGTCAGTCACAAAGGACCCCAGTCTGTGGGGGCCTAGAGGCGATTACTGGGGGATTTTACAGGAGTTAATCCTGATTAATTATCTGTCTTGTCATTAAAGGTTGAGATAATGAGGGAATGATGTAGTTTAACACACAAGTGTCTTTGATAGATTAATAACAGGTGTGGAGCAGGAACAGGGCAGCATGTCATGTCACATCTGATGATAACTGATCAACTTTGAAAAAGAGATGTGGGGACTCTGCCATCAGCTTGTCTGTCGCTGTTGTCTCTTAGAAGATGTCAGTGTGAAATCTGAGGATATGAAGTCTGAAGTGGTCATCACGAAGGAGATGGAGGAGGAAGAGAAGCAGCTGATGGAGGAAGGGGAGAGGAAAGAAAAGGAGATGATGGAAAAGGTGTGTCACTTATTAATTCTTCAGGATGTGTTTTTGTTCTTCCTCCATATTGAGTCGTCCTAAGCATAAAGTATCAAAAACTATCAAGTACTGAAAGCTGGCAGCAAAATTCCACTCAGATTCAAATATCTTGTTGCCTTATTCTTTGAGTAAAGAGTTCTTGTTTTCAGACAGTATTTAGCATTTGACAACTTTGGTGTCTTTTGTTAAAGAAAAGAGGTTTTAAGGGGGAACATCTTCCTCAAAGTCAGGCATGGAAAAATGCAATTTTGGTATAGATACAAAGAATTGTATGATATTGGCACTAGTATCAGAACTGTTCAGATGATATCCATACCTTATGTTGCCCAACGCAGTCTCTGTCATTAACATGATTATTTTGCATCGTTCGCCACAAGGCCCGGGAATCGTGGGAGAGGGATTCTCGTGACATGCGCTTCAAGAGACTTCAGCATTTGCTTCAGAAGAGCAACATCTACTCTAAATTCCTGCTGACTAAAATGGAGCAACAACAGAATGAGGTACTATGTGTGTGAAACAGTGCCTACCTGTGCTGTGTTTGCACTTCCTCCTGGCAGAATAACTTTTAACACTTTGACTGTTTTCTCTCCACAATTTCAGGAGAAACTCAAGAAGGAGAAAATTGAAAAGAAGGCCAAGAAGGTGAGGACAGCTTTACTGAAAAAAACATTTTAGCTTAGCATTAAAATACCCTTCAGACCTTGTTCATGAAGTATATTATTTTTTACATGCAGAACAAAAGTGGTGCAGAGCCTGAGAAAGGTGAGTAGATCTTTATATTTGCTCTTATGCTAAATGTAGCATGAAAAGCTGTTAAAGTTAATTATTCTTCCAATAATGACTGACATTTACAAACATTTTGATAGTTTAAGGCTGAATTTACACCAAATCAGGCGTTGCAGGAAGTGATGCTGCAGTGTGTGTTTGTGCAAAGAACTTAACCACTCTGAAACAATCAGAAAATGATGTTTTATTTTTTCTGCCCCAACTTCATTCACTCTCTAGTTCTAGTGCTCTCGTTCTCTCAAGCAAATGGACACTAACTGAAGGAAGCTTCTTGGTATCACTATTTTGCACCATAAACTGCAAATAAGGATGCACCGATTTATTGGCTAATATTTGCTTTGCAAATAAGATGACATTCATCAATGGCAGTGACTGAACCTTATCTGTTGTCACATCAATTTTGTGCTCACTTAAGACTCTTTTCAACCAAATTATTATTATTATTATTATTATTATTATTATTATTATTATTATTATTATTATTATTTTTCTGTTCTGAACCAGTTTATTTCTTAGTGGACATGCTCAGAGCAGGTCAGCATTAGGTGCTTGAGCTGTAACGGAGACTGTACCATGTTGACAGAAAAAACCTATAAATGTTGTTAGTTATTTGTGGTCAGACTCGGAGGGCAACTTGTGTTTTTTTGTTTTTATAACTGACATTTCTTTGTTTCCTTGGCACAAATGGGGGGGAATAAATAACCATAAAACCAAGATAAACAGCCACAGTAAACATCGGCATCAACTGTTGGTAACAAGAAGTTAAATGCAGACGTAGAAGCTGGGAACTCAAAATAAACCAAGCGAGGACACAACTAGGACTGTGTCATTGTTTGGTCCTTGCACTCCACCTGGATAGCACCTGGTTTCAAAGATACTTCAGGCTGACTGTGGAGCAGTCTGATCACAGGCTTGTGATTGGCCTCCACAGTGTGATATCAGGTTGCTGATTCCACCAAACACACTACCCCTATTATAAATGAATGAGAAGACTGGCATTTACACCACAGTGCCTGAAGTGATTATACTGAACCCTGATTATATAAGCAAATCCAAATATCTCTGAATATGTGTGATGTTCTTGATTCTTCTGTTGAACTAGATAAAAAGAAGAGGAGGAGGGATGAAGACTACAAAATAGCAGATGTGATGTCAAAAGAAGTAAGGTCTAATTTGTTTTTCAGATTGTTCTGATCTGCAGATTTGTCATTAAGTGATCCACTAATGTTGGTTCTGCTTGATTCTGTCTTGTAGGAAATAATGTCACAAGCTAAGAAAGCAAAGGTGGAGGAAACGGTAATGGTTCATTTTATTTGGATTTTTTTCATTTGAAGACTCTTTAACAATCCAGAAGGGAAGATAGAGGTGTAGGAGTTAAACTGAATTATAGATAAGTTGGCATTACTTATTCAACGTATATCAAACATTTACTGTCAGGACGAGGCCCCTGCCCAGAAGAAACTAGAAGCTGAGGACATCGAAAAGATGAGTGACTCCAACCAAGACATAAAGAACCGCCTGTCGGAGGCGGTGCGAGACAGCGCCAAGCACCTCCTACATCCCAGCAGGAAGGTGAACGGTCAGCCGGTCCCTGCCCAGCAGCCTCAGTTCTTCACCGGAGGGGTCATGAGATGGTACCAGATCGAAGGCATCGAGTGGCTGAGGGTCAGTAAGACTCCACCCACAGGGGATTGTGGGAAGTGATTATTAATTCATCCCTCCCTCTGCCAAGTTGATAATGTTTATTAGTGTATTTAGTTAATAAATGATGGTATTGTAGATGATTTCCTGAGCACTTGAAGGACGTCCATGCTGGCTTAAATTTGAGTTTCAGAGTTCACAGATGTTTGGCAGACAGCAGTGAGCACATAAATATCCCATGGTCTCTTTCACCATGGAAAAAAAAAGCAGTTATTCAGTCCCTTCAGGATTTAGCAGGCTCTTTTTGAGATCAGTGCAGTCTGAAATGCCTGATTATGCAGCAGCCTTTTTCAAATTTGTAATAAAATCACATGAACATTTGCAGAAAACATTATTTTTTATTTATTTATTTTTTTTTTAGTAATTCATTAAAATTCAAAGGCAACGTGTTCCAGGGAGAATAAAACCACACTGTGTTCTCAGTGTTCCAAGTAACCTTACCAAAAAGATTCAGAATTTTAAAAAAATGAATGAATGAAAAAAAATTGTGAATGAAGAGGTGCACTGGGGGATATTTCATACAGAAGCAAAAGTCTTTTTGGAGCTCAAACTCTACAGCAAACAACAAATAACCTTGTCCTTTTCAGTACTTGTGACAAAATAAAACAAAAAGGTAAATAATAAAATATTGAGTCAGTTCATCAAGACGTACGTGTATGATGTTTGTGCAGGGGACAGCTATCATTGGATAATCAAATTTGTGAAAATGTTGAAGTGATTGACAAAATTGTAAGGTTGTGCAGAATTCACAGGCTTTAGTTGACCTTGCCTTAATTGTTGCAATCACAACTTCCTGGAGGGACTGGTTATTACACTGTTATTAAAGGGCACCTCCAGGAGTGTCATGCTGCCTTCCACAAAGTTGGGACAAGAGAGAGCAGGGATTCCTTCAGAAAATAGTTTGTCTGAGATGGTTGTTGATTTCTGGATAAATGGAGCTGATCTGATCACTTGTAGAGATGAGATTGTATGAAAGATGAGTATTGAAGCTGCTGCTGACTGCCTGCGTTGTCCCTCTGTGCTTTCAGATGCTGTGGGAGAATGGCATCAACGGGATCCTGGCTGACGAGATGGGACTGGGAAAAACCATCCAGTGCATCGCTCACATCGCCATGATGATAGAGAAGAAAGTGATGGGCCCCTTCCTGGTGGTGGCCCCTCTGTCCACTCTGCCCAACTGGATCAATGAGTTCAAGCGCTTCACACCAGAGGTAGGAGGACGTGTTACAGAGGAGACCCTCGTCTCATCAGGCTTATGGAGTCCTGATGGCTTCCTGAAGTAGAAAACTCACCACTGCACACCACAGTTACTGAGTAGTTTCAGGCAAATCGCAGCCAAGTTTTATTGTTTAGTAAAATAATCTCTCATCATATTCAGATAATTATTCTGTGCAGTGTCAGCAGTGTTATGTTGTGTGTTTGTCCCAGGTGTCTGTGCTGCTTTACCACGGTCCCCAGGCAGAGAGGGCCAAGCTCCTGAAGCAGATCCGCAGGCCTCAGGGATCCCTCAGCATGTGTCCTGTGGTTGTCACCTCCTTTGAGATCTCCATGATTGATAGAAAGCTCCTACAGGTTCGATCCATGCTCATCCTCTCCTCGTCAAATGAACAGTTATTATACCAGCTTACATATGACTCTTACATGCACGTGTTATAGGGACAAGTATTTATCAAATGCAATTGCAGTTTTGTATCTATAATAAGTTTTATGTCGATGTAGGCTTACTGAAGAAAAAAGCCCATCAGTTATAATGTTGAATATTTATTAAAATTAAAAAAGGGATCCTTGAACTACAAGAACATGACGTATAAAATCTTCTTTAAACTGTAGTCATGAGTTCTGTGTTTGAAGCCAGACTGTGTCTGTCCTCTGCTCAGCGCTTCCAGTGGAAGTACCTGATTGTGGACGAAGGCCACAGGATCAAAAACCTCAACTGCCGGCTGGTACGGGAGCTGAAGATGCTGCCCACCGACAACAAGCTGCTGCTGACTGGTACACCACTACAGAACAACCTGGCAGAACTCTGGTCCCTCCTCAACTTCCTCCTGCCAGAGGTCTTTGATGACCTCAAGAGGTACAGAGCCACGTCGTCTCTGTAGTTAGTGATAACTGAGTGCTGCTCAGGTTAAAGAGTTCTGGCTTCTCAGTACACTTTGATGTGCTTTTATTCATATTTGGATCAAATCATGCACTGACCATTTAAATAGTTGGAAGAAAGAGAGTACAACTTCATTGTCCACGAAGATGAAAAATATTCTGCCAGTTCATTAAAACATTGAGAATGTGAGGACATACTAGACACAACTGTATGCTGTTAGATGTAACATTTCTGATTCATTTCTGTTGCTAATAGTTGATGTTTAATCTCTTGCTGTTGTGTTTGCTGTGCAGCTTTGAGTCGTGGTTCGACATCGACACCCTTGGTGAGGCGGAGAGCGTGGTGGCTGCTGAGCGCGAGCAGAACATCCTGAGCATGTTGCACCAGGTCAGTCCTCCAAACTGTCAGCACACACAGTACAACCACAAGACTGTTGCACCTTCTTTACATCCATAATTTATTAAATAAACAAATGTGTTTTAAACATTTTCCTGTCCTCAAGAGAGAAATGGAGTCAGGCTTAATTCCAGCAGAAAAATATAAGATGTATTTCATGTACACAGACTTCTTTCTTCAAATGGTGTCTATCACACTCGGATGGGCCTCCTCTAAAGGTTTTGTCTTCTTTCAGATTCTGACTCCGTTCCTGCTGAGGAGGCTGAAGTCTGATGTGACACTGGAGGTTCCTCCTAAGAAAGAGGTCATTGTTTATGCTCCTCTGACAGCCAAACAGGAGGCCTTTTACACGGCTGTGGTCAACAAAACCATTGCCAAGATGCTGGGCCAGGAGAAGGTAAGGACCATGTAGCATTCACTCATATGGTGACAGGGTCTGGACTGTAAAGTGGTCTCTGAGTCCCTACAGTCGCGGCCGAGGTCTCCGCACAATGTAATTCTGTAGTTAAATACTAGATTTAGAACACGTTTACAGTCTTCAGCCTGCTGCCAGGCCAATATATCAGCTGATTTTGCTTTTTGTATCAGTGTATATCTTGTCCCACTCTGTACATTTCTTGGTTAAAATTCTTGATACAAATATACAGATACTCACCACTGAATTTCTACATGTTAAAAAAGGATTGTCAGATATCAGCTATTTCATTTCTGATATGTGCAACATCATCCAGCCATTTTGGATATGTTGCATATTAATTTCAGACATATACATTCAGTATATCTATAATGACATTTTTGCTTGTAAAACGTCCTTTTTGATGTCTAAAATTCAATCCTGACTAGTTATAAAAGGAATGATAGATATAAAAAAATCAGTTGTTAGTAGCACAGATATAATTTTCACTAGTTTCAGTTGTATTTCAGATATGTGAAATGGAATTTACATTCTTACTAGTTATAATTACAAGCCAACATATTAATAATTCAATTTTGACTATTCAGAATAGCATTAGTAAGAATTGCGTTGTTGACATCAGTAACATTTTGATGAGTGATAAAATGCCAGTTAAAAAAAAAAAGCTCAGTGATTGAAATGCTCTGCTCTCTTTGTTTGTTCAGACGGAGGCTCCTGTTGCTCTGACGTCGAGTGGCAGGCCGAAGCGTCGCAGTAGAAAGGTGGTGGACTATGGCGAAACAGATGGAGACACACCGTATGACCTGGAGAAATACTTGGAGAGGGTCCGGAAGGAGCAGGAGCAGAGGTCAGCCCTGCCGACAAACACCTCAGCGTTGCACTAAAACCTTTCAGTATAACTGTGTTGCTGTAAATGCTTCTGTCTTTGAAATGTGACGTATAAATAAGGTGCCTGGTCTGCATGATGTGATGAGCACAACTTGCATCTGTTTCTCAGTCTAACCTGAATGTGCTCACTCTTCCTTTCAGCTCCCCTGCAGTGCTGGAAGTGCAGAGCCCACTGGACGCCCAAATCAACCTGAAGCTGCAGAACATCCTCATGCTACTAAAGAGATGCTGTAACCACCCCTACCTGGTGGAGTACCCTCTCGACCCCGCCACACAGGAGTTCAAGGTAACCTACAGTCACCTCTACTTTGTGTGACTGTCAGTTAATTGTGTTTTTATGTTCCCGTGTTCACTCATTGTCCGTCCTGCCGTCCTCCCTGCAGATCGATGAACAGCTGGTGCAGAGCTCTGGGAAGTTTCTCATACTGGACAGACTGCTGCCTGCACTGAAGGCACGGGGACATAAGGTGACACGACACACTAGGAGCCAAATATCTAACTGCACGTCACTGCATCAGCAGAAGTCAAAGCTTAATGAAGTCTTTCAAACTAACTAGTGGCTCAAAGCCCTGCTGAGTTGGCACCAACGTTCTTACTCTTTACTTCTGACAGGCCTGTTGGCTCATGATCGTATGTACTGTGATAGAATTCAGGTAATGACACATACAGACATCTGCTGTGGTTTTGTATAGTGTGAACAACCATAAAGTACATCTTTTGACATTTGTGGACACTCCTAACTTAGGACTGTACCAAATGTCATTCTTTTTTATATTTGAAGCTTTATTGAGGTATTTGAATGAAGCTGCAAATGTCTGCTGTCATATTTTAGGATGTCTTCACCCTAAATCAACAACGAAAAACAAAATCCTCAATTTGACTAAAGTATCTGATTAAATGAGTTAGTCTTTTTTATCAAATGAAATTCTTTAATGAACATGACTCATTACATTCTTTGGCACAAAGAATTTGGGATAACTGCTGGATCGCCCTGCTAATACAGATGTGTGCCTTGATTTGTGTGCAGCAAGCAGGAGAGTAAACATTTTCTCACCACAGTGACAATGTTGATTTTGAAAGGCCAAATGCCAACAGGACTGGAAAGGGCTCCCCTGTAGCTCAGTTTGTGTTGAGTGTTCGCCCCATGTACTGAGCCTGTGAGCCCTCTGCAGCGCCTGTGGCTTTGATTCCAGCCTATTACACTTTTCTGCATCACATCACTGTCTCCTCCCTTTCCTGTCTTTTCTTCAGTATGAATTATGGGAAGTGTCTGGTTCACATGGATTGGACACAGTCCTGCTTAGCCACAGCTGGACTCTAATAGTGCAAATAGCATAATACTAGTAACTCTTTATCTGCAACTGTATAGAAATGCTGCGTTCAAACAGAATGAGTAGATGTACAAGTAAAAGAACTGCACTGCATTTGAATGTCGATTTTAAAATTCAAATGTCAACGTTATGAACGAAGCATCAAACTATTCCATACAAACCGATTAACCACGTTCTACATTAGGGGTGGGAATCTATGGGCACCTGCCGATTCGATTACGATTCAGGGGCTACGATTCGATTATAAAACGATTATTGATGCATCTTAAATTTATGTATACTGATGCACTTTTTCACAACACACATTTCTTTTTGTCTCACTGAATAAGCATTCATCACTTGCAATTTGTAAAAACAGTGCCTTTGTAATAAGAAACAAGAGTTGAATTAATTTCCATTATATTTTATTAAACTAATCGAGTTACATAGCTTCTCATGTTTGTTGTGTTGCTAAAGTATTTTATTTTAGCATAACACAGCTTACATATAACGTAGCTCTTGTCCAGTTTGCTTCCGCCGTCGACGTTGTAGAAGCCGAATGAATTCGATTCCAGAAGGTAACTCTTTATTTGCACAACTCTCGCGAGATTTGTGTTCATTGTTTCTACTAAAATAATCAAACGCACGCGATCTTTCACGGGTCTAAGGTTCCCTTCTAGACACGACCTTCTCTGTCTCTCTGTCAAACTACAGACAGCAGACTGTCTGTAAACAGCACGATGTCACACGGCAGTGTTTCACACAACCACTTTATTTGTGTGGACACCCAGGTTTGGTTTGTCACCAATTTTGGCATTTTTATTTTTTTAATCAGTCCGAGAGAACGACGGTATCAGTGATTGATTAGTGATCAGTCTGCCCTCCTCTCCTCCCTCACCTGTTCACTCTGCTGTGAGAAGGTCTGAAAGTTTCTCACAGAGAAACACAGACTCTCCTGTTTTACGTACAGGCCTCCTTATACAGTTGTTTAATTTTATAAGTGCATCTGGTTGGTGTCGATGTCATTAACCATCACGTTAGTTTCTGTTATAATAAACTCCGTCATTAACAACAGTCTCCTCCACACGCAGCTTCTCTGCAGTTGGTCTGTGTGTTTCCTGATCAGATAAACCAGCGCCGGAAAGACTAGAAAAGTTGCGCCAGTTAAAATAGAAGCGTCCCGTCAAAATTTAAAATCTATTAATAATTTATTGGTTATAGGTCCGGGTCCGTATAGGACGGCGTCTGGGTCCGTATAGGACAGCGTGTGGGTTCGCCTATTGGTGACTCCTGATTTAGAACCTTCTGTATTACTTTAATTAACAGATTTAAATAATCGAAATTTGGACGTTTGTGAATCAATTCAGATTCGTCCACGTCCGAATCGTGATGCATCTAAGAATTGGAAATTTCCCCCACCCCATTCTACATTTATGTGATACAGTTCTGCTGTGTCCATGTTGTTTGTTACATTTGGTTAACTGCATGTCACTGTTTCTGACTTGTGTGTATGGTTGGTTGGTTGTCGTGTTCCAGGTTCTGATCTTCAGTCAGATGACCTCCATCTTGGATCTTTTGATGGATTACTGCTACCTGCGGGGCTTCCAGTACAGCCGACTGGACGGCAGCATGTCTTATGCTGACAGAGATGAAAATGTGAGTTTTGAAGAAGACGGTTGAAGCAGAAATGCTTTATTTTGTGTATATTGTAAAGCATTCTGAGCAGATTACTGGCTCTGTGAGCATATTCAGTTATTAAGAGAGGCAGAACACTTCCAGAATTGGTAGTCTGTGGACTTCCTATTTAGGCAGAGCTATATTATATATGTCCAGGCCACTGCATCACCAGCTTCTTCTTCTTCTTCTCCTCAGATGACAAAGTTCTCCAAAGATCCAGAGGTGTTCCTGTTCCTGCTTAGCACCAGAGCAGGAGGCCTGGGCATCAACCTGACAGCTGCTGACACCGTCATCATCTTTGACAGTGACTGGGTGGGTGACCGTTAAACATCCTGTCTGATAAACTGAAACACAGCGATCATTCTGTAGTGTTCCTGTACATGTGTTGTGTTCAGTCAGTGTGCTGATGTGTGTGTCCCCTCTCAGAACCCTCAGGCAGACCTGCAGGCTCAGGACCGCTGCCACCGCATTGGGCAGACCAGACCGGTGGTGGTGTACCGCCTGGTCACATCCAACACCATCGACCAGAAGATCCTGGAGAGGGCGTCGGCCAAGAGGAAGTTGGAGCAGATGGTCATTCACAAGAGTGAGCGGCTCAGCACTGCACCACGGCTGGTCTCAGATCTGTTAGGCAGAGCTAAAACAAGTTTGAACTTGTGATGATTTGTTTCTTTTTTTGTTTCTCCACAGATAAGTTCAAAGGCGGGAGGGCCGAGCTGAATCAAAGTAAAAGCTGCATCGATCTGGACGAGCTGATGGACCTGCTCAAGTCCAGAGGCACCGAGAAGTAAGAACTGTTCAGAGAATGTAAATGAGAACTAAAATGTGTGGCCCTTTACTGGGACTGAACCTGAGACTAACATTAAATTTGTATCTTTTGTCCCACTCAGGGAAGTGAAAGCATCAAGGGGGAAGGTGATCAGTGACAAGGACCTGGAGGTTTTACTGGATCGCAGTGACTTGTTGGGTGAGAAGACGCACCATTCAGCAGTGTTCAGGGAATAACACAGACCTGATTATCTCCCCCCACCAACAACACAATCTCTTATCAACAAATGATACTGTAGAAGCACCTAAAATGTAATTCCCCTAACGCCTCAAGGCACTTAACTGGACGTTCGGATCATTATAAGTGTGGTTGTAGGATGTACTGATCCACAGTCAGTGCATTTCCTACAGTAGATGGAGGTTGACACGCCCTCAGTTTGGAGAAGCAGCACTGACAACTTTACCTTGCCTTGACAGACTTTTCTGAAGTCAGTCTATAAACCAACCAAACTCCTTTGGCAATTAGTAATTTTACTTTGCAGCTCACAGGATTTGCTGGTATACCACTGCCTCGATCTGTTAGGTTGTTTGTGTTATTGTGTGACTTTGGTTAATCTGAACCAACCGTTTTAAAACACCAAAGTCACACAATAATGCAAAGAAACTAACAGATGTAAGAAGCAGTAGACCAGCAACTCCTGTGTTCTGTGAGATAAAATTACTGATTATGCAAAAGGTGTCTGGGGGCTTTGAAGAGAGTGATATTTGACTTATATAAATGAAATATAAAAGTCTGTCTGACAGCAAGGTTAAGTGGTGAAAATATTCTAAATATAGTGTACACTTAAACTGACTTAGCTGTCTAATATTTGTCTTGCTGCTGATCCTGTTTTACCTCCTCCACTGGTACTCCTGCTGCTTTTCCAAACTGGGGGTGTGTCGACCTCCATCTACTGGTAATACACTGACTATAATAAATTCATATTCAGTCTATAATAGAATATACCTGTTTGCAAGACAGTAATAGTCAAAACATGCTGTTCACCCAAAATCATACAAGTGTAAAGGATGCAGTGTTTGTCTTCTTCTGATATTAACTGCACAACTTCACTGAAACAAATGATCTAATTTCTTGTCATAATATTCAGTAAAAAATGTCCAGTTTTTATGTGAATGAGGGGTCATTTTATTCTTTCAAAACATAGATAATAGAGACACTTTTTTAAAGCTTGGAACAACAAAATCTCTCTGCTGTAACTTCAAGCTGGCAGTTTGGATTTATTCTTCAGACAAAATGAGACACTTGTCTGTACTAGCTGTTTTTAACCTAATAGTGCCATGGTCTTTGGGTCCCCAGGAACTGAACTGTAGAACCTGGAAAAAAAAATGTACTATCTCTTACCTGTATTGACCATGATTTTGTCTCAGGAGCTGAAGTCAACTTATCTTTCTATTTTCAGACAAAGAAAAGGGTAGTTCAAAGAAAGAGAAGGTGGGAGTGTTCAGAGTGATCGATGCCAAAGATTCGTCAGAGATCACGTTGACCTGAGAGCGCTTGAAATATTCAAACACGAACTTCTGACCACATTCCTTCTGCTGCACCTTGATGGCTCCTGACCACCATCACGTCGTAGATACTGAAGCTTAAAGAGAAAACTGCTGTTTGTAGACTGAATAGTGTATGTTTGTCTGTGACTTTCTTAACTGTCTTTATAGTTCTGTGTAATAAGCTGTTTGTTGTACTGTTGATGTATTGAACATAATCTGTGCTGTTAAACCACTGTGCTCTTTTATGATTTGACTGACAATGGGACAGCTGTCCAAATCATTCTCATGCCAAAAGATAAAGGGAAGAAAAACAGATTTCAGATTCTGTAGTTCATGTTCTCCCTGCCTGTGGCATTAAGACTATTTTCAGGCTCTAGAACCTTCCAGTGAAACCCATGACAGTATATTTGTGAAAAGAGAAGTGTTCTACCTTGACTCAGACTGTCTTCTGTGAACATTCACATGGTCTATGCATCTGTTGAACAAGACAAAGCTACAGTAACAGTCATTGAAAACAGATCATCTTTAACAGTGTTGTAATTAAAGCACTTTCATGCAACTGACACATACACACGTCCTTTCATGTCTTTTCTATAAATAAACTGACAACTTTGATGTTTTTTCCCCTGGCATTTCTGACACTGAGAAGATGCTCTTCACTTGCCCATGTTATAGGGACAGTTCACCCAAAAATCAAAAGTACATATTTTCCCCATGGCTTCTATGGATGCGTGTCCATCTAGATAGTTTTGGAGATTTCAGCTGTAGAGATGTCTGCCCTCAAATATAATGGGATTAAATGACACTCAACGTGTGGTGCTCAAAAAAAATATATTTGAAAATTTCAAAAGAGGTGTGTTTTCAAATATCTTGACCCGCTTACTCAAAATAATCCACAGAGCTTGTCAACAGGAACTACTTTGTTTCTGCAGTAGAATCTACTGTGTCACGGGTCTGTGACCCAATTTCATATAAGTGGTTGAAGATGGACAGATATCGAACATTCAGAAAGTTATATACCTATATGTGGGCAGACAGATTTTGCTGGATTAAACAACAAAAGCAGGTCTCTGTGGTGCAAATGTTGGCTTGTTCTCAGATTAATTCTTGACTCATTTGATCATCACCAGAAGAAATTAAGGCCTAAAAAGATTTTAAGGGACTATCATTCAATATGAAATGAAAACGTTGGTGCCACTGCCACAGTTTGATTGATCTCCTGTGGAGTCCTAAAGGCTTTGAAGTTAAGCTTCTGTCCCAGTCGTGATACAATAGAGCCCCACCACGAACCATTGCTGTGGCTCCTTTTCTCTGTGAGCTTTGATGTGACTGTTGCTTTAACAGTGAGGCAGTCAGGGTGTGGCAGCACGGCTCTGTCACCTGCTCAGGTATGTTCATGCATTCTTAGACTGACCCAGGATCACTGCGAGCTCACCTCTCAGCAGACTTTTCATCAGAACAGCTCAGTTCATATAGTGAGGTACGGTACACTGTGTGGGTTTCAGTAAATTTAAGCTATGGAGCGTCTGAAGTTGGTCCTGCACTACTTCCAGTCCAACTCTGAGTCCATCTCCAATGGTATCTGTATCATCCTGGCCCTGGTCAGTGTCAAACTCTACACCAGCTTCGACTTTAACTGCCCCTGCCTCCCTCAGTACAACAAGCTGTACTCTCTGGGGGTGATGATCGTCCCGCCCATCATCCTCTTCTTCCTGGGGGTCCTGGTCAACAGACACACAGGCGTCATGATGGACGAGTGGATGAGACCTATTGGGAACAGATCCAAAAATCCTGCTGTGGTCAAGTGAGTCAAAGATCTTTCATTTACTGAGATGGTCTCATATGAGACTGAGTAAACTAGGGTCATGTTCAAAGTCATCTTATTTTAGATTACAGACACAGCGAGCTGAAAATGGGAGGGTAAACACATTTCAGCTGACTCTCAAGGACTGTCCAGTGATCCAAATCACAGAACCCTGCAATGACAAGTGACAAAACAGCATAATAATGAGGTACTGTAGTGCTGCAGAGATGACCTGCCCTAAAAATCTTGCTCTCCAGATGAAAGAAAACATGTTTGACCCCAACACATATCACATCATCGTGATTTTAATCGTTTGTTTTTCAGTGAAAATAAAAATTGTGATGCAAAAATTATTTTTCCTGTTAGTTTTATCACATATTGTAATTTTAGTCAAAATGATTGCAATATGACTCTTTTTTAAACCATACTGTGCAGCTTTTCTTGTGACAAGTGAATTGAAAGTATTGGTACCAGTGATAATAAAGAACATGGGGATTGCAGGTTAAAGCCCTTATTGATTTTCCTCATTCAGTCCAGTCCAATCATAATCAGAGAAGGAGTCCTGGACATATTTCTCCGGTTACTAGTTATTACCTCAACCTTTTACTATACAAGTACAGCATATGAATACAGTCAGTACTGCAGGTCACAGGCAAGGAGTTTTGTTTTAGTTTTAGCACAGCTTGGATTATTTGAATAAATGTGTCCTTAAGTCATATGACATTTTAAATGACAACACAAGACCATAATATGAGAGAAAAAGTAACACTGGTGTCCATACTTGCTTTATAATATATATAGTAGGCAGATATTTTAGAACCAATATATCAAGAATCAGCAGTAAAAGTACAGAAGTATTTTCATCTCCATGTAGTTAAATTATCAGTGGTCAGCTGAGCTATAACCAGGGCTGGGTAGCACTATTACATGTTATCAGGATTATGTAATCAGATTACAAAAAATTATTTATTTATAATCAGCCCAAACGACCAAATGTCTAATTAGATTATAGTTACATTGACAAAGATAACCTGATTACATATTTGATTTCACCTTTAAAATATGGCAATTATGAAACGTTGTTTATGATAGATAATGCTCTAGTAATTGTAATAAAAAGCACATCTGACATACAGAGTTTCTCCACAAAAAAATCTCCTAATGCAAAAATGTATTTTATTTGCAATGACAATGTTTTAAGATATTTAAAAATAAAAAGAATGTTTATGGGTATATTTTTTATGGCTGTGCCAATTTTCAAGTGTAAGGTGCAATACTTCCAATGATTTTGAAATAATCCAAAATTAATCCAGAAGGATCCAGATTAGGTTACATTTTTTGCAATCCAATTAATTATATTACTAATTGCAAATATTGCAATGTAATTTGTATTCAGTGTCTGCCTACACAGTAATCCGACCCAACTCTGGCTGTAACCTTTCATCCATGAGTAGATGCACACTTCCCTCTGTGCAATGATACAGTTGGCAGGTGTAGTTTGGTAGAAAGAAAAATAGTTCCTCCATGAAACTGCTCATAACAAGGTATGTGGACTATCTTGTACATACATGATTTCTGAAAAAGATACAGCTTTTTCCAAGGTATTTTGGTGCTCTGATATCTCCAAAACTCAACTCACACCAAAACTATCTAGATGGATAAATAACGAATGTGTTTTTCATGCACTTGCTGCTGACAACACTGTTTTTTTTGTAGCAGGACACTGTGACAGGCTAAAGATGATATTTGAGGGTCTATTAAAACTGGTCTCTTGTATTCCTGCAGGTATCTGTTCTCAGCCATGATCCAGAGGGCCCTGCTGGCCCCGATGGTGTGGATCCTGGTCACTTTGCTGGATGGAAAGATCTTCATTTGTGCTTTCAGTGTCAGTGTCAACCCTGAACTCTTCTCAGGTATCTATAAACACATTCTACATTCTACACAGAGAAATACATAATCAAGCATTCTAACCACAGTCTATACTGTTACACATGTCACATTATTGGTCTATATGATGTATCATGTGGTCTGTTTCCTCAGGTTTACCCAACAACACAGGTCTGGATGTGATCAAAATCATGGCCAAAGTTCCCTGCAAGGAGGACATTATCTTCACGAACAGCTCTTTCCGCAAAGCAGTGTCTCGTTACGTCCGCTGCTACTCACAAGTAAGCTGTTCCAACCTCATTAAGACCTTCAATCAGTGGTGTGTTCTGTCAGATCAGGTTCAGGGTTCATTTATCCCAAAACCCTGGTCTGATCAGAGAGCCACTGAAGTATGATAAGATGAGCCTATACAGTGATCAGCCACAACATTGAAACCACCAGCCTAATATTACAATATCGTGTAGTTCTTCTGCGTGCCAACAAAACAGCTCTGACCCATCAAGTCATGGATTCCACAGACCTCTGAAAGTGTGCTGTGGTATCTGGTACCAAGACGTTAGCAGCAGATCCTTTAAATCCTGTAGGTTGTGAGGTGGGGCCATGGATGAGACTTGTTGTTCCAGAAATCCCACAAATGTTCAATTGGATAGAGACCTGGGGAGTTTGGAGGCCCGGTCGACCCCTTGTCAACATCAGGTCACCTTCATTCCATTGCTCCATTGTCCAGTTCACCTTTGGCAGTGGACAGGGTCAGTGTAGGCACTCTGACCAGACTGCAGCTGCGTATATGTCTTATACACAGTGAGCTGCGATGCTCTGTGTGTTCTGACACCTTTCTATTACAGCCAGCATTCATTTCAGCAGTTTGTTGCTCTTTTGTGGAATCGGACCAGACAGGCTACCCTTCAATCCCCACATACATCAGTGAGCACTTGGGAACCCATGACCCTGTTGCTGGTTCACCAGTTGTCCTTCCTTGAACCACTTTTGGGTGGTTCTAACCACTGCACACCAGAACCACCTCATAAAACCTGCTGTTTTGGAGATGTTCTAATCCAGTTGTCCTGCCATCACAGGTGGGCCTTGTCAAAGTCACTCAAATCCTCACGCTGCCCATTTTTCCCACCTCCAACACACCAACTTTAAGAAGAAGATGGTTCACTTCACTTCACTTAATGTTATTAACCTCACCTGTCAATGTTTTCATAGGTACATTTGAGATAAGCAGGCCTGTGCATCCATCACAGAATCCATTACGGTGATTGCTGCACAATGAATACCGGTTAGATCTGACTAGACCCTGACTTGCTCTGATGTCATGCACACGTGGGCAACGATAATGTTACGAGATCAAAGTGGCCTCAATTTTTAGAGCCACACATTGAACTTGTTCGCCACTGACTACAAACACTTGTCTGTCATCTGATTGATGAGCTAATAGGCTCTGACTGGCTCTTAATCTTGACAACAAACAACCTGTGTTGTATAAAATCCCAATGTTATGTATAACTGTAATATTTAACACTATTAGTCTTATGTTGTGCAATGACGTTTTAATCTGTTAACTAGCATATAGGCTAGTTTGTGGCTGATAATAATAAAGGTTATATTACTTATATGACTATGACAAAAAAGAGAGGATCATGTGACAGGAGGGATATCTCTACTATTTCAACTTCAATCAGCGATCAAGAGTGCACTTTATTTCTTCAGCTATGAACGTGAGACTACAGGTAGGCTACAGGTCATCTAACAGGATATTAGTGTCTCTTCCAGTATTTTCTCTGAAGTCTGCTAGAAACTGTCCGACTTGACTGCAGCTTTTTGTCTCCACCTCCTGCTGCAGCCGATCTCATCTACTTTCCAGTTTGCAGTTCATCTCAAATGAGCCTAATGTTGCGGCTGATCAGTGTAACTGTTCCTTCTGCCCATGCTGGCGGTGAAGTGATCACTTCCTAATGCTAATAGAGGACAAAATCTAGTCTCTGTTCTTACTCTCTCTGTAACAGTCTGTGCAATGACAAAGAGGGTTTTTTTTACTACAAAGACTAAATTTGGAGGCTATCCATTTGGTTTTGATCATTCAGTTTGTTGAAGCTTCAGATAAAAACTTCTGCACAAAACGAGGACTAGATTTCGTCCCCCATCATTTATATTGGAATTATTTTATGAAGGGAGAGTACAACGTTGTCATAACTGATAGAATCAATGGCCAGGCAACAAAATTAGTTAGAATAAACCAGAATGATCCTTTAATTCTTGCAGAAAGTGTCTCAGTGTTGCTCCCAAAAGGATAAAAATATGAGGAAACACACAACATACTCAACATAGTGCCTTTCTGTAGATTTAGTATATAAGACCACGCCTAGAATCATTTGTAAAAGAATTCTTGTCCTCTGATCACACACCCTCCATATGTGGAACTATCAGGAACAATTGGTGCCATTGACAGATGCTGTGGGTTCATCACAGTCTCTGCACCAAATGACTGAGAGCTTTTGTTGTCTTTGTGTTGCTAACTGTCCTCGCCCTGTCTAGGCCATCGGCTGGTCCATCCTCCTCTTCCTGATTGTCCTGGGAGCGCTGGGACGCCTCGTCAAGCCCTGCTTTGACGACCATGCCACCTTCCTGCAGACGCGCTACTGGAGCAACTACCTCGACGTGGAGCAGAAGCTCTTCGACGAGACCTGCGTCCTGCATGCTCGGGACTTTGCCCGCAAATGTGTGGTGCAGTTCTTTGAGGACATGAGGGAGGACGCCGTGCTCCGTCTACCCCACCCGACCTTCATCGTGAACTCCAGAGACGAGTGGGAGGATGAAGAGGAGGAGAGGCTTCACGGGATATCAAAGCAGGAGCAGGTGGACCAGCTGCTTAACAAGTGGTACTATTGTAAACCTGAACTGGACGTGACCAGGATCGCCCACAGACCCAGGACCTGTGTCACCTGGGAGGACAGAGACGGGAAGACTTTATACTCTGATGTCTAGGACACACTCATCATCAGTTCACTAACATTTAGCAACCTGTCTGATGTGGATTACCTCAGTGGAGCAGTGAGCTTTGCTAAAGCCAGACTCATGTCTAAGCTCAATAACTGATCTGCTTTCAGAGACACTGTTTGAGCAGAGACAGCAGTGGTGAGGACTATGTCTTATGCTTATGCTTAAAGGGACAGTTCACTACAAAATCAAAAATACATAATTTTCCTCTGGCCTGTAGTGTTATTATTTCATCTAGATTTATTCGGTGTGAGTTGCAGAGTTTTGGAGATATCGGCTGTAGAGATTTCTGCCTTTTCGTCAATATAATGGAACTAAATGGCACACAGCCATTTGAAAAATTTGAATACCAGTATCCCTTTCCAAAAATCATGACCCAGTTACTCAAGATAATTCACAGACGTTGTGAGCAGTTTCATGTTGGAACTACTTTCTTTCTTACATTTTTCAGTAAAATTTGGGGTTTATTTGCAGATTTCCAATTTTAAAATACATTAAAAAATAAGAGAGAGAGAGAAATTCAGTACCATGCACAGTGTTCACACATTACAATACTTCAGAAGTCCCACAACATCACTCTGGCCTCATTAAAACAGATTCAGTTGCCAATTCATTATCATGGCCTCTACTGAATTTGCACTGGGTGGAAATTTATAAATTATTTTTGTCTTTCAATCAACCAATCAATTAATAAATTGCACACAATAAACCTAACAACAAACATAAAACAATGTAGTAGGCTACAAAATTTTATCATATTTTATAGTGTGGTAATCCAACAGTAAAAGTAAGTAAACAAGTTCAATTACTTTTATATTGTGATACCTGGATTAAGCTACTGACTACATTTTTAACAAGTAACATCAGAATAGTAGTAGTATCAGAATACATTTTGAAAGTAACCCTCCCAACCCTGATCTTTGGGTCTCACAGATATAGTGGAGGGTACAAGGAAAACAGGTTGGGAACCACTGTGTTAATGGAAACAGGCACACATATATTTTTGTATTCACTGCAGATGAAGTACAGTATCTAAATGACAGAGGTCTTTGACTTGATTCTTTCTGGACTATTAAAAACATACCTGCTCTTAGGGGCAGCCCATGTCGCCAGAGTCATTTGACTGTGTTAAGCTGGTTTTGCATACAGGTTGACATGGAGCTCCAGACCACAGACTGAGGGAAACATGCAAATGGATATTTGGCGCTCTGTGTATGTGTACCCTTAAAGAATCATAACAACTGTGCAGCTCCCCTCAGGGATACACAGTGATTTAGCCTCTTGTAGCTGATTTAGCTCTCATCAACAGGTTTCACCTCAGACATCGTTCCTCATTCTGATGAGACTTTAATTACTAGAGATTTCGATATTCACTTGAATAAGGCTTTGAGTCCTCTGTTAGTGATTCCTAAAGTTTGGACTATGGCCCACTGGTGGGCAGGGGTGGAAATAACTAATTACAAATATGATGATATATATGTTGCAAGGTGAGATGCAGGGAAGCATGGTCAGACTTGAAGAGGACAAAAACATTACACAGGCAGAAGGTTATGCTGAAAAATTAAGCAGACTTTTATTGTTAGCATACATACACATACACTTTGATCTCATTACTCAGTTTAGAACAAATCTTTTGCTGTTCTTCTTAAACCAGTCCAGTCTCTCTCTCACTGCTCTCACATATACAGCATGAGAGCCGGCCTGCCAGTTCAAACTGGCCTATCAGGTCAGCTCTGCAGGAAGGAGGGTTGACAAGATTAACTGTTTTTTGACTGATTAATTGTTTTTCTTAGCTTGCTCATACCAACAAAGCCTCATTTCATTCTTCAGTGTGTTATCATAAATACCATACATTCAGAATAAACAAATCATTTGAGTATCACACAGTATTTGTCTTAATTACTTCATCATTTCATCACTCATCCTTTTGGCCAATCAATTTTGAGAATCCACCTACTCCTACAGCACATAAAAGGGCTATTGTTCAGGTGTGCTCCCCCTTTAAAAACCAGCACAACATGGCCTCCATAAGGACTCAAACTCTGACAGGTTATGGCTTTGATTACAGCATGATTTTAATATATTCTTAAAGGCAAAGGCAAAGGCAACTTTATTTATATAGCACCATTCAGACACGAGGCAATTCAAAGTGCTTTACAAGAACTTGGAAATACGTTAAAATAAAACATTAAAGGAACATTAAAATTGCATTTGAGGTCATTAAGACAAAAGCTAAAAAGTAAGACAATAAACAGTAAAAAACATTACAGAAATTGCATTTAAAAAGCAAACATAAAAGTGAAACAACAGAAAGCAACAGCAGACAAATATAAAAACAATAGCTACATATTATCCTAAAAATAAATTACATATCCACTTCACTGGTAGGCTGCAGTAAACAGTAATGTTTTAAGCCCTGATTTAAATGAGCCAACAGTTTCAGCTGACCTCAGGTGTTCTGGAAGTTTGTTCTGCAGGTGGGGAGCAGAGTAACTAAAGCTTCACCTTGTTTGGTTCTGATCCTGGGAACACTGAGTAAACCTGTTCTAGATGATCTGAGGGGTCTTGGTGCTTCATAACGTGCCAGTAAATCAGATATGTATTTAGGCCCAAGACCATTTAGTGCTTTATAGACAAGTAACAAAATTTTAAAGTCTATCCTTTGACACACAGGCAGCCAGTGCGGTGATTTAAGCACTGGTATAATGTACTCCACTGTCTTGGTGTTGGTGACTCTAGCAGCAGCGTTGTGGACGAGCTGCAGTTGTCTGATTGATTTTTTACTCAGACCTGTGAAGACACCGTTACAATAGTCCAGCCTGCTGAAAATGAAAGCATGAACAAATTTTTCTGTATCTTCCCCAGACAGAAATCCTTAAATTCTTGCTATGTTTTTAAGGATGTAGTAGGCTGATTAAGTAATTGTCTTTATGTGACTGTTGAAATTTAGGTCTGAGTCCAGAATGACATCAGGATTTCTGCCTTGATTTGTAGTTTTCAGTGTCATGGATTCAAGGTAAGCACAGACTTTCATTGTTGTTGTTGATGTTATGATATTCCATAATTTGAGCAAAAGGGAGCATGTAGATGAATAGAAGAGGCCCAAGGATGGACCCTTGAGGAACTCCACATCACAAAGAAACTGTGTGAGAGAATCTGGCCAGAGAATCTGCTGCTCTCCACATCAAGAGGAGCCAGCTGAGGTGGCTCGGGCATCTATATCAGATGTCTCCTGGGCGCCTCCCTGGGGAGGTGTTCTGGGCATGCCCCACTAGGAGGAGGCCCCGGGGAAGACCCAGGACACGCTGGAATGACTATGTCATCCAGCTGGCCTGGGAACGCCTTGGGATCCTCCTGGAAGACCTGGAGGAAGTGTCCGGGGAGAGGGAAATCTGGGCGTCCCTACTCGTACCTACTACAATGCCAACATGACTGTCAGATGCAAAGAGTTTCCAAATTTCTGCCAACATTAACATGACCTTCACATGTGTTACCCTGAGCTGAAACAAGATTTCAAACTGAAGCAGTTGTTGATCTCTTGCGGCCTCTAGTGGCCGATTAAGAAGAGTGAGAAGTCAGCTGTCAGTGGTCGTATAAAACAGAGAAGTCAGAAAATAGAATTACTGCCTCACAGTTGTTTGTCTTCACCAACCAGTCAAGCGAAAGTTTACATCCATGTCTGTTCAGAATCATATAATGTCTGTAGTGGAGACTTAGAAGAAATTTTATATGGAACTTGACCTTAGAGTTTTTGGATATAAAATGTCATCACCTCATCATTTTATACTATTAGATATTTGTGTGTAATTTTGTCATTATTAGCATATAAATTCTTGAGTTAAGGTCAAACGTGTTCAGTGAGGTAACAGTGACTTTTGACCACTAAAATTCCAATCACTTCATCCTCGAGTCCAAGCGGATGCTTGTACCAAGTTTGTAGAAATTCCATTCAAGCATTTCTGAGGTATCGCTCTCACAAGATGGGATGGGAGCAGATTTGTGATGATGTTGTCATGACGCTGTGAACCATCATCTGTTTTCCTAAGGTAAAGCTTTCCATTTGCTGAGCCGTTGTTACCAGTGATGTGACTGGCTGAGAGTATTTGATAACCACTGCCACTGATCTATACACATACACATACATGAACTTTCTAATGTTACTCTGCATCCTTCTGCTGACACAGCACAACAACGTAGACATGTGGGTTTCAATACTGCTTTAGTTCTTGTTACAGTCTGTTATCATGGTGTCTCTCCCATCTCATATAGTGTTTAGGGGGGTACCTATGCTAATAACAAACAATTAGCCACACCCCTCTAGTTTATGATCAGGTGGGATTCATTCAGCTCACCTGAGTAAGAGCAGATTTGGATGGTTGAGAACATTACCAGAAAACAGTGGCTGGCAATGAATTTCACACCTTGGCCTTCAGTAGTGGTCCATCTGAATCAATCCACCCCTCAATAACTATTTTATGGCTAGAAGAACCATCTTATTATGCAGAAATGCAGTATAAAGAGCCGTTGCATCGCAGATAGATAACTTGTGTCGCCAGAATAAATGCCTTTACTGAAAAAACAAACTCGGGGTGCACAAGTCTCCTTCTCCTGCAGCTACAGCTGCAATACACATAAAAAAAGCATCAATAATAACCTCATAAAATTGCAATATTATTTAGGAAAATAGCAACATTTTACTCCCCAAAAATCCTGATTATTTGTACACAAAATCCATCCTCCTTTCTTTCCTCAAGAAGAGTTCAATTACTCTGTCGTACAGATTGTCCGTGCGTTTCAGTTCCATCAAAAAGTCCTTTTCTATCACCATCAAAGCTAATGCTGAAAGTCGAGCCTGCCCTGTCGTATTTCTGGCATAAGTTTTAATTCACTTTAGGGCTGAAAATGTCCACTCGACAGAAGCAGTGGACACGGGGATGGTCACCGCCAAACACACAAATGTGTACAGCTGCCCCATGCTCTCACTCAGATTTATCTGCTGAAGGAAGTTACTTGCGTCTGTCGTGTCATCCACCATAACAAACGGTGCTTTATTAACTTCCCTTCTGATCTCTTCTCCCATCACTTCAGCAATAGCAGTGATCAGGTCATTTTGTATTTTGCCTGACGTCCCACTAAACACTTTATTAGTGGACAGGTGGTAATGTAAATCTGTGTTGCTCTCAGCAATGAGAGAAAGAAGCTCCACATAGTTTCCTCTGTTTTTGGATCCAGCGCTTTCATCCTGTCCCCGAAATGAAAGTTCCTGCTTGCCCTATCAGTCTTTTTAAGATTTCCCTATTTTTCTTCACCTTTTCATTGTGGAGCTCCGTTTCCCTGCGCACTTGCTCGCTCAGCTGTAGATCCACTCTGGTTTCCCCAAAAGTTTTGGAAAGCACCGTTGCTTGTAAGTGTCCGGCAGTGCTTTGGTGTCTCGTTGCTGCCTTGGTTAGGCAAGTCAAATTTACAAACCCAGTGTGGCTCCAAACACCATGTTGATCAGTGGCAAATAACAAGCACTCCCAGCAATACAATTTGCAGTGTTCCTCAGAGCCTGTGAGCCAGGGATACCGCTCGTAGTTAGTGGACTGAAAGTGGTGGACATATCCTTTACCCAGTTGTGACAGGCTTACTAGCTTCGGAGTTGCCCGACTTTTCTTAACGATGTCCAGCTTTTCTTGAAAAGTCCGTCTTGCAAATGGCTTTGACAATAATTCTGCAACCAAATCCATTTCTTCTCCTCCTTCAGCCATTGTGGGTTGACAAAACAGCTATTAAATCAACACAACAATATTTTTGTTCGTGCAGCTCGCTACAGATGCAGTTTGCTAACTCTGGCTAGTACACTCCCTGACTATCCAATCAAACGGTGTGAATACGCTGATGTTACCGTATGCCTGCTAGAGAGTCTTGCTGTCGCCAACTCAAAATCTGATTGGCTGAAGCAACAGTTTGATCGACACTTATTTTATACTACAGGGCCCGCAGAACTGATTGTGAAGGCCTTCAGGCAGATTTCTTTGACCCTGGCAACAAATGATGGCTGAAATGTGATTGGTTAAATGCTTTAATATGAAAATACATGTCTGGAAGCAACGCAACCAGGAGTAAAGCTATGAAAGGAAGCGGACAGACCATTTGGAATTATTTAATAAGTATTCATGGACAAAATATGATTAACATCAGCCTGTGATTCAGATATTTTTTACGCCAGCAGAGAAGGCCCTGCAGGCCCTGACGGCCCACCACTGCCAGAAAATATAAGAGACAGTTTAAGAGAATGTTACTGCATGAGGCCCACTGTGTCATATACTTGTATTTGTTAGTGTATGTTTATGTAAGCACACATATACTCTACACATATACTATGTATGCAGCCCTAAGTACATACATTTGTGAGTGTGTGTGTGTCAGAATAGTGCTGGTTCTTTAAGTCACCAGCAGAGGGCAGACAAAACAAATTTATCTTTTCCTGACTCTGGGCAAAGTGACATTTTGCTCAGCAAAATGCTGCTGCTCCTGTTGCTGCTCTGTGGAGTTCAGCCTTGTTGAATTTTTAGTGTGAGATGCAGTTCTTTAGAGTGATGGCCACAGAGACGCTGTAAACATTGAAGCAGAAGACACAAAGATTAATTTATTTTGCAAATCTGTCTCAAAATGTTATGATTTAGTCATCATCTGAAAAAAAAAAAAATTTTTTAATTCTTGTTGCTGTTTGAGATGCATTTAAATTTTTGAATTGTTTTTATGATATTAATTAATCACTTATAATAACTTACAATATTTAAGTAATGGCATGCTCCAGACACCATACTGTGGGAGCATATTACTTTCTGCCTGTTGATAGTAAGTAGTAAGTAAGTAAGTAATGTTTTTTGTCATAAAAATAGATCAAGTAAACAAAGTTTGAAGAAACTTATTTTTTCAGGGTAAACTTTAGGGTGTGTTACCTTAAAGCAACAGAGAGTTATTGTTAACATTTTAATAAAATGTATCTTAATACTGATGAAAAATATTCAGTTGCCTCACCAGTTTAAAAGTTATGCCGTTACATATCCCATGACTCTCCTGCACACACATGGGCTCGGTGCAGCCAAAAGCGCTGATGGAAAAGGCCCAGTGCAGTGTGTTATTTCAGAGCAGTGGGCTTTTGTTTTCAGGATAACAGGCTGAACTCTACATTGACAGACAACAGCTGATCAGCTGACTGTGGAGGACTCAACCCTGCTTGTTATTGTCAATTTACAAGGTTGTGAAACAACACTCGCTTCAATCATAGATTGTACATTAAACATTGTACATTAATGTACCATCTATGTTGTACTGTTAATGTATAATCTATGATTGTAACCTGCACTCCAACTTGCATATTTCAGTTCACATTACATTCTGCTCAAAATATATATTCTGTTGCAAATTAGTTGTAAACATCATTTCTAGGGTGCCTATAACAGAAAAAATGACGTTTTCTTTTACTGGTCTGTTGTGGTTGTTTTGATCAATATGGCGGCACGCACAGGCGCAGCAGCTAGGAGCTCTCTCAAGTGGCATAGCATTTTCACATTTCTGGTGATACTGTGTATCTTTTTTGCACTATCACCGTTCAGAGGCGTTTCAGTACAGCTGTGCTGAACTCCTCGAACTCGCTGGTTGCACACACCATCTATCGGTGTGTGGGCCCGGCTTAAGGCTAACCCTTTCAAGCCTCTGCTTCCCACCATCTTCCTCTCTAAGGCCCGGTCGATCAGCAACAAATTGGGTGAAATACGCCTGAGACTGGCGGCACAGAGGACCGTAGCCAATTGTTGCTGCCTCATATGCACTGAATCTTGGCTCGACTCCACCACTCCAGATGCGGCTATTGAGCTAACAGGCTTCACTGCCTACCAAGCCGACAGGACAACGAACTCGGGTAAGAAGACCGGCGGAGGTGTGTGCATCTACATTAACAACTCGTGGTGTACACATACTTCTGTGGTGGAGAGACTATGTTGCCATGATGTGGAATTCATGCTGCTTAAATTAAGACTGTTTTATCTCCCGAGAGAATTTACTGCTGTGTATATTCCACTGGACACTAATGCTAAGTTAGCGGTAGCGCAGCTCCACAACAGCATAAACAACTGCCTGGTTGCACACCCAGACAGTGTCTTTATTGCAGCAGGGGACTTTAATCACGCTGACTTAAAGGAGAAGTGTGTGATTTCCAGTGGCATCTAGCGTTCAAACCTTAGATTGCAATTAAGAGGATTTACCCCGACACCGCCCCTCTCTCACCAAGAGTACGGTGGCCGCCAGTGGACAAAATGGCGAGCGAAAGCTATCTCACAACAAACTACAATTATGTGTGTAGGATGAATTACCTGTCCAGCAGAAAACAGGCAACCTCGGCATCACTGTGAAAACGTTTGTCCTCCATCAGTGATTTCCATCGTGTAAACGCTATGCCGATGTTGATTCGTGTTTTTGCCGTTTCCTGTCATGCTTGCGTTTACTTTCTTCGCGTCTCCGCTTCTTGGATGACGGGGATTCACTGTCCGCTGCTTTTTGTTCTGGTACAGTGTATGTATGATCCTCCATTTGTCAAAACTATGCCAGTCAAGGTTCACAGTGCTAAATGGTCTGCCAGCAATCACCCGCGTCTAACCTCCCCGTCTACTTCCGTGTTTACGCTGCGGCGTCTACGTAAGGTCACCATGGGCTTTCCAAGACTCACTGTTAGTGCAGTTTGTCCGCTCTGCGCTGCCATAGACGGCACAGGATGATGATCTCCGTAAGTCGACCCGACAGTATGTATGTCTCTTGGCAAATTAAAAAAATTCACCAGAAGGATTAAGACATAATTTTACCATGATTTAAAGCATGACCAAGAGGGGGCTTAAAAAAAATGTCCCCTGTTGACCGTCAAGTCCCCTGCTGGTGAATGTGTAACAACGCTGAGGTCCACTATTAGATCCACAAGTTAAGCACATGCACACGCACACACACACACGTGCACACGCACACACACGTGTGCACACACACACACACACACACACACACACACACACACACACACACACGCACTCTCTTACATATGCTGTTGTTGTTATCTTGTTCTCTGTAAAAAAATGTACCATGTCATTTCTCAAATCAAATTTAAAATTTGGTTAAAATTCTGAATTTGAATGAAATTTTGCATTTCATGGTGAGGGCTGATTCTAATTTTAAAAAATTAACTGTTGAAAGTAGAAAATAATCTTAATATGTGGTATTTTTATATCATTTTGTAAAACGAAACAGGCCACAAAAACACCAGTTGGGAATTTACGTCTTTTTTTTTCACTGCTCAAAAGAAGTAATAATGCAATATATATATCTTTGTTACTGTCAAATTAGGTTGCATCAATTATATGGTGAAAAAAACGACAACATTCTGCAACAACTGTCTCTTTTTTCCCTGAAAAGGTATTGGTAATATGTAATCTAACTGGTATTTAGAGGGTTCAAATTCTGGAATTGATTAATATTTTGGATTTCATGATCGGGACTGATGCCAAATTAAAAATTTAAGCAGTGAAAGTAACAGATATTTCCAGGATATAGCGTCTGTAAAGGAGGTGGCCATTTTTGTCCATGAACATGCTAAGTGGAAGTTTTCATGTTTTTCTGCCACTGCACAAAAAAGTAAGAATGCATAAAAATCATTGATACTGCTAATTATTGACATACATTTAGCTGTTTAGCTGTGTTAAAAAATAAATCAGGTAGCATGTATTATTTGGTAAAAAAAAATAGTGATTTTATGTTTTTCTCCCTTTATGAATCATTAGCATTATGTGATCTAACAGGCATTAAAGGGTTAAAATTCTGAATTTCAATGAAATTTTGGTTTTCATGAAAAGGACTGATGCAAATTAAAAAAAAAAACAAGTTGTTGAAGTTGGAAAAAATCTTTTTATATATATTAATTTTATAGCATTTTTGGAATGTAAACAGGAGGTGGCCATTTTTGGCCATGAACAAGCTAAGAGGGAGTTTTATCTAATTTGCTTTCCCTGCACAAAAATGACAATGCATAATAATAAGTGCTGTTGTGAATCAGTTACATATCTCAGACTGTACTTTTAACAATACAAGAAAAAACAGTGGCCATTTTTGAGGTTGTTTTTTGCCTTTATTGACAGTGACAGCTGAAGGTATGACAGGAAAGGGGGGTGAAGAGACAGGGGATGACACGCAGCAAATGAGCCACAGGTGGGATTCGAACCGGCAGCCACTGCAGAGGACTAACAGCCTCAATACATGGTGCGCACGCCCTACCGACTGAGCTATAGGGGCGCCCATTGAGGTTATTTTTCAACAAATGTATTATGCAAACAAAGTGGCATTTGAAGGGTTAAAAAATAAAAAAAAGGAATTGATATTTTATATGTATGACAAGAACACATGTTAGTTAAAAACTTTATGCAGTAAAAATAACAAAAAACATTAAAAATGTAAAAAATTACAGACTCAGACTGTTGGTGGCCACTTTTGGCCACGAACAAGCTGAAAGGGTAGTGATTTTGAACAAGGCATGAGGGTTAAGCAGTAATTAATTTAGCATGTTCAAGTGTTAAGTGTTGGTCTATTCCTGTGTGTGTGTGTATTTTATTTATTCTATCAATCTATTCTTATATTATTTAGGCTATATTTTGTTTCTACATGTTGGTCAGTATATTCAGGTTGAATATATTCATGTTCACAGTCTTGTGCAGACATAATTTTGGAAAAAATAAAATGGTTGCTTTTGGTGCGGAGGACTGTGTCTAACTACTTTTTTTCCATTCAAAAAACTACTGAGGAATTGATAGGAGAATTGATAAGGAATTGGATTGATAAGCAGAATAGACAACGGCACTGATATTGACAAAATCCTATCAATTCCCACCCCTAGATACAACAGTACTTGGTCTCATCACTAACAACAGTGAGGCTGACCAAGTGGCAGCATGGTGTACTGAGCATAATCTGGCCCTTAACACTAAAAAACAAAAGAAATGATAGTGGACTGAGGAAACTGAGGAGAGCTAATCTTCCACAGAAACTCATGATGAACTTCTATTGCTGTACAGTAAAAGGCATGCTAACCTATGGCCTTCTAGTGTGGTTCTCCAGCTGCACTAAGGCTGAACAGTAGGTAGTCCAGAGAGTGGTGAAAACAGCGGAGAGAATCATTGGGACCAGCCTCCCTGAGATCAGCTCTGTCCAGGGCCGTGCAGAGACCTTTGGAAGGGCAGGTGCTCAAAGTTAAAAGGGGGGCACATGGAGCACGAATTTGAAACACCATACAGAAAAAAAGTCTTACAATATAACTGGTTGAATTTTAGCAATCCATATTCATAAAGAATGCAACATGGAATCACAACATACCATATCAGTGTCCACATCTCATATCTTTGTTAGGGGGCAGTGCAAAGCAAAAGTAGTCTATGTTTTACCTGATGGGGTACATTGAACAGCTTCTGTTGAGGGGGTTGGCGAGGAGGCTGCTGCTGCTGATGATATTGTTGGAGGTGGGCTGTATAGTGTAGACCCTATAAAGAGCATGGGAGAGATAGTAGCTGATTAAACAAGTGTTATGTGATCACGACAAGATGCAAAGATAACTAACATTGAAAATGGCTCACTGTGACCTGCCATACTGCTGATTGTTTGTAGCAAACTCCTTGCTGAGAGAGGCTGCAGCCAAGGCTGACTGTTTGAACTAAACAGAACAAGTTGTTCATTCATAAACTGAAAGGGGGACATTAATGGGGGGATGAGAATAAAGGAGGGGTGGAGGTACATTCCATATCCACAAACCATAATTCAAGCTGTGCATTAATATAGGACATAGGAAGATAATGTATTAAGTTGAATTTAGATCACCATTAGACACTGGACTGTTTAACTGTGGTTACTCTTCCTGGAGTCCTTGCTTTTCAGTTTTAATAAAATTGGAGGACAAAAATGGAACAATTCTGACACCTCTTTATTTTAATTTCACAGCTTTATTTTTGTTTTCTAACCGCAGTAAAACCAAATGCAACCAACTGTTTTTGACACAAACATGATTTCAACATGAAATGTTTCATCCTGTATTTATTAACAGACATGTATTCATACTGTATTAACTGAAAGGGGAACATTAATAATGGGAGAAAGAGAATAGAGGAGGGGTGTGTGTGTGCCTGTGTCTGTCTATGTTTGTCTGTGTCTGTCTGTGTTTGTCTGTGTCTGTCTGTGTCTGTCTGTGTTTGTCTGTGTTTATCTGTGTCTGTGTTTGTCTGTGTCTGTGTTTGTGTCTGTCTGTGTCTCTCTGTGTTTTTTACCCATCACAAAGTGGCATTTTTCTTTGTTGCAGTTATAACAGCAACTTCCTGTTGCCCATGCTCCAAAAAATGTCGATGATTTCACTGTGGTTGACTGGAATATCCTTCTCAATTGCCAGTAAAAGAAGCTCTGACAACCTCTCCTCTGTGCAAAGGGTGCGAAGTTTTGTTTTCACCAGCTTCAATTTTGAGAAAGAACGTTCCACAGTTGCTGTAGACACCGGAAGTGTGCCGTATGTCTTCAGCAGCTCAGTCAAGTTAGGGAAAACCAGATGTGCATTGTTTTCTTTGACCACTGAAAGAATAGATGTCACACTGACTGGTGAGGGGCATGAGTACGAAGTATGGAAGACCTTAAGTTCTGTCTGCAATTTGTCTTCTTCAATGCTGCACCTGGCAGAGTTTCTTAAGTTGTTTCCAAATGAGTATCATGTTATAAATAATTGGATTGTTACTATATTTCACTTTGCTCAGTGGCACAGGTGACAAAATGACTATACCAACAGAGAAAGGTAAACAATCTTCTCGTTCCATCTCCAACCCAACAGGCAGCACAGCCGTGTCATCCAACAAGTAGGCAATGGAGCGAATGTTGGCCGCCCAGTAATAATGAATGAAATTTGGAAGAGCCAGTCCTCCACCTATCTTGGTTTTACAAAGATGGGCTTTTCCTATTCTATGTGTTTTATAATCCCACACAAATGAAAGAATAATGGAGTCTAAGCATTTGAAAAATGTTTTAGAAATACAAACTGGTATGTTCTGGAGGAGGTATAAGAAGAAGAAATATCATCTTAACAGCATTTATTCTTCCTAGCAATGAAATTGGAAGCGTCCTCCAAAATTGAATGTTATTCCGGAGTGTATCCATCAGGGGGTCAAAACTGACCTTAAACAATGAATTATAATTTTAGTAATCATTATTCCCAAGTACTTAAACTTTTCTCTGGTCAATCTAAAAGGAAGTCGTTGGAGCCACTCATGATCTACAACATGAATTGGCATGAGCTCACTCTTGTCCCAATTAACCCTGTAACCTGCAAAGGATCCAAATAGATTGATCAGGGACAGAACTAATGGTACTGAAGTTTGAGGCCGTGATAAGAAGAGGAGAATATCATCTGCATAAAGAGATATTTTGCTAATAGTGTGCTTTGTATGACATCCATAAATCTCTGGGTGTGATCGGATTCTCTTAGCAAGGGGCTCTATCGCCAACTCGAATAGTAAAGGACTTAATGTACAGCCCTGCCTAGTTCCCCGCTGTAAATTGAAATTAGGAGAAAGTGTATGATTAGTCACTATTTTAGTACAGGGGTTACTATATAATAGTTTTATCCAGGAAATAAACCTATCGCCAGTTCCAAATTTATTAAGGACTGCAAATAAATAGGCCCATTCTACCTGGCCGAATGCCTTTTCGGCATCTAAAGATAATACCAGAAATTCCTCCTTGGAATGACATGGAGTATACATAACATTAAATAAACACTGCAGATTAAAGTAAGAGTGTCTTTGGGGGATAAAGCCGGTCTCATCTGGGTGCACCAGCTTTCCTATCAAAAAGCTTAGTCTTTTGGCTAATATTTTTGTTAAAATTTTCTGATCTGTGTTTAACAAAGATATAGGTCTGTAAGAACCCACCTCCTCTAAATCCTTCCCTGTTTTTGGAATCAAAGTAATAATTGCCTCGTTCAGGGGGTGGGGAAGCTCTCCATTGTCAAATGCCTGCCCAAACATTTTATTTAAATGGGGGGCCAATAGGTTACTGAATTTCTTATAAAATTAATTGCCAAATCCATCCGGTCCTGGACTTCTGCCATTTTTTTTTAAAGATTTTATGGATTCCACAATTTCTTCACATGTAATCTCAGCTCCTAAATAGTCGCGATCTGTCTGATTTAAAGTTGGGAGCTGACACTCATCCAGGAAAGCTTGCATATCTCCTGATGTTGCCTTCATTTGAGATGTGTATAGCTTCTCATAAAACTGTTGAAACCGTTCATTTATATCTTTGTGTTAAGAGTTTCCCACTGTCTGATTTAATCCCATGGATTGAACGCTCACTCTCCAGTTTGCGTAACTGTCTGGCAAGCAGCTTGTGTGGTTTATCACCAAACTCAAAATATTTCTGTTTTGTGAACATGAAAGCTTTACTAACTCTTTCTGAGAGTATTTTGTTAAGTTGATATTTGAGTGTTAAAATCTGATTAAATTTATCTTTAAAAGGGTGTTGTGCATTTTGTGCATCAAGCTTTTGTATTTGATCTTCCAATTTTAATTGTTCCTCTTTGCTATGTTTCTGCCTAGAGGCTTGAAATGAAATAATACATCCTCTTAAGTAGGCCTTTAGTGTCTCCCACAACAAAGAGGGAGCAGTTTCTGGCTCGTTGTTTGTCTCAATAAACATATTATTGTGCATTTCAATGTATTCACAAAACACAGAATCAGTAAGGAGCTGTGGGTTAAACCTCCAACTACCCTGTTGCTGAGCTGTATCACATATTGTAAAAGAAATGTGACTGGGCAGTGGTCAGAAATAATAATATTATTAGTATTGCAATAATTTTCCATCCACTAGGAAATAGTATATTCTTGTGAAGACATTGTGTACATGAGAATGAAAAGAGTACTGTCCGTTGGGTTCAAGAGCCTCCATATATCATACAAATTCCTATTTTTAATGTATGCATTGAGCAATTTACTTGAATTAGAGGGGGGTATGGTTTGTGTTGATGACCTATCTAAATGTTGATCTAATACACAATTAAAATCACCTCCAATAATCAAGTTGGTGCTAGAAATATCTGGTATCAAACTGAGCACCTTTCGGAAGAATTCAGGATCATCCTGATTTGGCCCATATATATTTAACAGCATCAATGGCTTGGAATACAACTCTCCCACTACTATAACTAGTAGTTCACATGCACACTATCTGAACTTGGTGTGTGTGTCGTGACAGTGTTCAAACAGCATGTCAGGACCTTAGGAGACTTGGATTACACCAGATGAGTAGTATGGAGGTGTTTTTTTATTACGTTTGAAAACTGGTCACCGTTGACTTCCATTGTTTAAGAGATTCTGGATTATTGTTTTCCTGTGAAACTCCAGCAGTGTTTTGTGGACTAAAAAATAAACCTGAACCTCAATCGACATGAGGATGTGAAGATAATGACTGAATTTTCATTTTTGGGTCCCTTTAAGTAAAAGTGCAAAGTATCCTTCCCAAAAACTACTCAGAGAATTAGTTACTTTTTAACTATTGTTATCTGTGTTTAATCAGTCCCTCCAGCAAGTTGCCATATTGATGATTTCATGCACATTCAACCAATCTCCATGAAATCTGCACCACGATTTCCACCAATCACACAAACTCCACACACAAATGTCATACATGTAGGTCTCGATGAACTGACTCAGGGTTTAATTATTTATTATTTTTTGTGATTTTTTTATTTTGTCACAGGTACTAAAAAGAACACAAGGTTCTTCTGTTATTGAATGCTCTGTGCACTTTTATAATTTAGAAATTTGTTCTCATGGTTTTGACTGAGTTTAATCTCCAACAAGATTCTGCGTGTTTGAAGAATACCCCCCAAGTGCAAAAATAAAGCAGATTTTGTCTGATCCTGAGCCTATTTGGTCACTTAGAACTCTCAGAATAGAATGTGGTTTAATTCTGAAACAAGTTGATTTTTGAATCATATATATAAAAAATCGTTGCACAAAATTATTTCAAACGTAACATACATCACAATTTTTGTTTTTTTTTTTAGAAAAGCTGTTGTGAAAATAGACATTTCTAGACTAACACCCACACAACAGGCTTATTTTGCATACAAATACAATTGTCTTGACTTGATATTTAAGTTTGTGCACAACTCAGCAGCACACATGAAACTATAATAGTCAACTACATGATTAAATGCCGCTACCCTTGCTAGCACCAGAAATACTAACCAGTTAAACCATTTATCAATATTTTATTCATGCACAATGGCAGTTTATTGTTACCCTGGTGTTATGCAGCCACCCACCACTAGTAGGGGCTGTTGCAACATCAGATGGCAGCCTCTCTTGCCCAGTGTCTGTGCCCTGATGCCCAGTGCAACACCAGATGATTGTATCAGCAAAGTCGGACAGATGACAGCTTGTAAAACCAGCATGGTTTGGCTGTGTTTTGATATAGAAAATGAAAATAAGGTTGAAAGTATGCTGTGACAGAATGAACAGGCATATAACCACTCGACATTTAGCACTGACGGATGGACATTAACCTACAAGCAGAGCAGCTGCTGCTGCTAGCATTACTAATGTTAGCCACACTGTGTGCCAGGCTGACACTGTGAAGCATTCTGAGAAGGTGAGGCATTTAGTGAATTGTTGTCATGTTTTGATTCAAGATATCTACAGTGTTATTCAGACTAGGTAAAACTCAATTGAAGATATCTAAAAAATACAATGTTGATATCTTGAATTAACAGGGGGTTGAAGATATCGTAAACTGGAATTACAACTAGTCAAAATTATGTTGTAAATGTCTCTAACTGGAATTATGGATAGTTGTAATTCAGATGTAGATATTTGCAATGTGAGTTGTGGATATTTACGACTTAATTATGACTATCTGTAATGACGAACCCCATACACATATGGCAAGCCGTTTTAACATTTAATAGCTAAATTTGACTATCCGGAATTAACATTATAGATATCAATAATTTCATTTTGACTAGTCGTAATTATATTATGACTAGTAAGTATTTTCATTGAAGATATCTATAACTTCATTCTGACTAGTCAAAAGTACATTTAGAGATATCTGCAATTCAATTTTGACTAGTCAAAACAGAATTGCAGATATCCGAAATGACGTCACTTAAACCGACACTCGACTCGTCACACATCCTAAATGACAATTACAGATATCTGTAATTCAATTTTGACTAGGCGGAATGAAAATTAAAGATATCTCAAACGTAATTATGACTAGTCAGAATTGTTGTGCAAGACGTTGCTCATGCGAGGCTTCCCATTCGTTGCTCATTATTATGGCAAGCTTTCCATTGGATACTGGCTCAGTATATGGCAAGCCGTTTTAACATTTAATAGCTAAATTTGACTATCCGGAATTAACATTATAGAGATCAATAATTCCATTTTGACTAGTCGTAATTATATTATGACTAGTAAGTATTTTCATTGAAGATATCTATAACTTCATTCTGACTAGTCAAAAGTACATTTAGAGATATCTGCAATTCAATTTTGACTAGGCGGAATGAAAATTAAAGATATCTCAAACATAATTATGACTAGTCAAAATTGTTGTGCAAGACGTTGCTTATGCGAGGCTTCCCATTCGTTGCTCATTATAATGGCAAACTTTCCATTGGATACTGGCTCAGTAAACAAAACAATTGAACAGTGTTAGAAGAAGAAGAAATGCACATGAAGAAGAAAAAGTAGAAGAAATGGCGGTTGCTGTTGTGGACAAGGTTGTCAGAAAAAGCCACGAAATAGAACGAGCTTATCGCCAAGGAATTTGTGGCGAACGAGAGTTTCGTTCACTTCAGAGCTGTACTAGAAATTTACAGCGTATTGAACATTTTTTGTCTCCCGACACACTAGAGGACCTGCGACGAAGCCTGGATGGTCTCAGTACACTCGTCTCTGGAGTAACCAATGTAGCTGAAAATGGAGGGTTTTCAGTCCATCGAATTCATTTGGGTGAGATTATTTTGTTTTGTACAACATGACATAACTTTTACTATTAATAATCAGATGGCAAAAGAAACGCTAAAGTTATTTTGGACCAATGTTGGGAATATACAATATTTGGCAAATAATCTGGGCCACAGCTGGATAAACTACTGTCTTTCTCCTGTCTCTTGTGTGTAGTGGTCTGTTGCACGAGGGTCTTAAATTTCGTTTACAATTTTTTTATTTTGCTGAAGGTCTTAATTTTTTGTTCTTGTCCTTTTGTATGACTGTAGAAGTATCGTAATGTCATAAATAACTGTCAATGGATATATTTTGGTGTAATTTATTATAATGCTGCTTGTGATGCTTGTTTAAAAGCAAATATTTAGTAATGAAAAAACCTAAAAGTGCTGTTTTTAAAGTGCTAGTAGAATCAAAATACAAATGGGCCTATTCCAGGCAATAAGAATGTGTTTATGATAAATAATTGTTTTCTACAGCTTAAAATCCATACTGATTTTGTCACGGGTAAGGGGTGTGACTTTTTAAAGGTGAATTTTAATAATTGCCACTGGGGAGTATTTCTGACCCAAATCAGCCTGCAGACAACGACTTTTAACGTGAATCATAAAACAATTTATTAAAACACAAGTTAAAAGCAGTTTCTAAAAAAAAGGGGTAAAAGAGTCCGTGAACAAATTTAAAACGTCACCAAGTCCCAGTTCCTTTCTAAAAAGGGTCCATGCAGGGCCTAGCCCAGGTAAAAGCGGTCTTCTCCCAACCTCCTGCTGCAGCTCACGCCAGTCTCCAGTCCTTTGCTGTGTAGAGGCTCCTTCCACTAGTGGGGATCAGAGGAAGACAGACGTCAGCAGATTTGTCTCTTGGTACATCAAGAGTTCATCAAATCAAAGTTCACAAAATCAAGCTATAAAAGCCACAAGGGGAGCCGAATTATTCCTTAAAAACACTGCAATCAAAATAAAACACACGTTCAAGTTAAAAAGCAAGCAAATAAAAGCAGGCAGGAAATAATTTAAAAGGCTCTCCCCCTATGGAGCTTATAGCTGCTTCAAATCCTGACGTCTCCGAGCTTCGGCATAAACTAGCGCTGTTTCTCAGGTTCAAGGGGGTAAAATATGTTAGTGAGACTTAACTGAAGGAGGGGTGAAGCACACGTTCACCCCTCCGCTTTCCCACGAAGCGTGTCTCACTCTTCCCCGCACTGCAGCGACGTGTGGGCACAGCCCGTGCGCCAGACCCTGCTTCCCTCTGTGTCCCGCGGGTGACCCTCGTGGCGGGGGGCTGTCCTCGACTGTGGCACTCGTTTGAACCGGGCCGTAGGCTGGAGATTCTTCTCCGTGTAGGTCTTCTTCCTGCACACACGTGTTGACCACGCCGCTCCGCGTCTCTATGAGCTCCGCTCCCTTCCGCGCTCCCTCGCACCTGCCCTGCATCACCTAATTAGCCCTGCTGGGCCAGGTCGGGGACACCCCCAGGAAGTCCAGCCCACCAATCACTCCACCATCACCCACAGTGTCTTTCCAGGTCATGCGAAGAAATGCTCCAAAGCTGAGAGGGCTTCACCTAAAAATAGTGCCACCACCAGGACCAGCCGCACACACACACACACACACACACACACCATCAACCCGTGACAATTTTTCATTATATCTTTCATACTTTTGCCGGTATAGTCATGAAGTTGGTATTAAATTTTATTGTAAGTGGTATTAAAAGGTCTTTAAAAAGTGTTAGATTTAACTTGGAGAACCCTGGAGGTGCCCTGGATGCACAAGCCATCCAAACCCTCCTATTGCACAACATGGGTTTCAAATAACCCAAATTCATTCCTATGTGATTTCATGCATTGCTGAGTGTTCCTTTGCTATATTTTTCAATTGATCTTTTTTTTCATAATTTAACATCCCAAGTTTGCTACTGACACCTGGGTGTTAAAAAGATAATGATTTTTGGTAATCGAAAACTAGATATATAATGAAAACTTGGAATATTAAATTATATAATACATTTATCTCAAAGATAAAGCAAAGTATTGCTTAGGAAATTAATACAGGTCATTTTAGACCCATGTTGTGCATTAGAGGTGTAGTGATACAGAAATAATTTTTATTCAAAAAGTAAGAAAGAAATGATAATAAAGATTTGTGATGGTCAAAGACAAGTTAATTGAGAAATACCTGGAATACTGAGATAGATAATAAAAGATATAAAAAATACAAACTCAGCTGGGTCTTTTTAGACCCATGTTGTGCATCAAAGGGTAAAGTACATTGCCTGATTTTCTTATGACTCCAAGTATTTTGAAATTCATGTAAAGCCTTAAGGCTTGGTACTGTTGAATACACTGGTTTTCAGTGAAATTATCTCAATAGAATTTGTGATAAATACTTTATAGGAATATTAAAATATTTTCTCCTTTGTTTCAGGCTGGCGAGGACGACCAGCGATTCATGTAACCAGGGACCAAATTGATTTTCTTATGAAGCAAGGCCACACAGTGAAGCGAATGGCAAAAATTTTGGGGTGCTCCTCATCATTTTTGTATAAGAGGTCGAAGTTGCTTGGTATACCAGTGAAGAGCACTTCAGACGAGTTTTATTGCCACAAAACATAAAATTGTATATTTGTTTTAGTAATTCACATTATTACAATTTCAGATGATGAGAGCATTGTTGCGTGCAGATGGACTGCTGGTTCCACGACATAGGGTGCGTGAGATGTTGGCTCAGATAAACCCAGCAGCTACTGCTAGGAGATGGAGCAGCACTGTGGCAAGACGGGTGTATCATGCACCTTACCCCAACAGCCTGTGGCATATAGATGGAAACATGCGCCTCATAAGGTGAATTCATCCTGGTAAAAATGTTGGTTAACCACAATCTGCGACCTCTATACTGTAATGATGTGGTCACAGCTATAGGTCAGGTAGTCGGCATTTGGTCATGAGGCACACATGAAGTCAGTGCTATTGAAAATTATATGGGAAAGCAATCAGCCAACAGATATAAAACAGACTATCTCTTCCTTAATGTCATTTCAATCATTCTCAAGAAAACCAACAAACAAATATTCAACTCCAGTATAAGTTATAAAATATATTATTTAGGAACCCCGTGTGAGAATTTGGAATACTGTTTTGCTATAGTATTCCTCCCAACTCTGCTTTTCATGAGCAGTGCTGCCATTCTTGGTAGGACAAACACACATTTTTCGTATCACTTATGATAGCAGCACTGTTTTATAGTATAACTGGTGATTTGGGAAATCATAGGGACAACACAGAAGCAGAGTGTTCTGACTTCTCACACAGGCTACTTAAATGGTGGTTTTTGAAATTATCTTTCAGCTTAAAAACTATCTATCCACAGATTACATATTGAGCATTCTCTAGTGCATTCATTCTCTATGGCATTAACAAGTGAACCTATGCAGTGGTCATCTTCATTGGCTAATACCTATTTAATTGGACACTATAGTGTAAACATGTATGACCCTGATAACATGTTTCGTCTGTCTTGATTATGTAGGCTGCAACTGGCATATTTCTTGTGGTAGGCTATAAAAAATGACAGTGATGATATTTAACACTGCATTGTCATAAAACTTTGTAACTATTTAATGTCTTTTTTTAATATGTTGTTTCACACTTTAACTTGTTACTTGTTTATTAACCACAAGTGTTTGTTCTGCCTTTGTATTCATCATTGTAGATGGGGCTTTGCAGTTCATGGTGGCATAGATGGACACTCTCAGCTGATCACTTACCTGAATTGCAGCACAGACAACCGTGCCACCACTGTGCTGTCTCACTTTCCTAAAGCCACATGCCTATATGGACTACCCTCAAGGGTCCGATCAGATTATGGTGGTGAGAACTTACAGGTCAAGACTCATGAACCTTGTGCAGGGCATTGAGCGCCGGAGTTTCATAACGGGGGAATCAGTCCACAACCAAAGAATTGAACGTCTTTGGAGGGATGTGTTCTTGCATGTGTTCACAGCTTCTTGACCCCGGTAATGATACCCACAAACTTTCTCTCCACATAGTTTTTCTTCCCGAGATTCAAAAAAGCCTTGAACGCTTCAGGGAGGCCTGGAACAACCATGCTTTGTGCACCGAAAACAACCGAACACCCACTCAAATCTGGACGGAAGGCATGCTCTCAAATATGGCAACGGACAGTGCAGCAATCAGCAATGTGTTCGGTGAGAATCCCTACAGACCACAAAATTTGGAGGTAGTTCTGGCACAGCATGCAATTGAGTCTTTACCCACTACTGATGGTGATGATCTTCCAGCTGTAATTGTAGAACAATCTCAAATCAGTCTCAGTCAACAGCAACAGGAGTCTATCTCTCATGCCATTGATGACATTTCTGATTTGAAGATGAAGTATCTGGCATGCTGTGCAGAAATTTCAAATGTTATGGCAACCTAAAACTTAAAAGGAAATACACAGCTGTAGACAGAGCGAAAAAGCTTTTCGTTTTACGTTGTGGTGTGGACAGGACAAAAGCATCTCTTCCAAAAAGGCAGGAGCTCCACTTTCTCCCTCACCAGCATCCATCACTTTAGCTGATTTGTATTTTGAAGAGAATCCCTGAAGTACAAATACTGTTTTTAACAATCAAATATGTATGTTACCAGTTATATTTGTGTAAATGCTTAAAAAAACAAAGTACTAAAACTAAACCAGAGACTGAAGCAGAATAAAAGATGCACAATGCCCAAGGTGTTGCCCAAGTTCAGTGCTAGCATTACAACTGGTAAATACTGCTCCTAAATTACTTCTGCTGGCCATACAGTATTGAACTGACACTCTCATCAAACAATGCAAAAACAGTTCACAGGCACCAAGAACTCATAGTTAACATTTATTACCTACTTTTTGTCAGTTTCTTTACTTGTAGCCTGATAGTTGTCTGTCTGGTTTTATGTTAAGTTCAGTGAAAACCAGTAGTCTAGCAGCAGGGGCCCTCAGATTTTGAGGTACCCCTACCCGAGGTAGAACAAAACACAGCAATGTTTTTTTTTTTTTAAATATTCAGGGTCTCCCATTCATGAAATGGATTGTCTTCAACTTTTACTTTGGGGCAAAATTAATTTTTGGGGGTATTATTTACAACTACCCCAATCTCTGAAAAAGGGACAAATTAGGCCAGTCCGGATAAGGGAAATACGACAAAAAAGCCAATTACTTGAGAATGCTCAGTCCTTTCCTCATAATATTTGCTGAAGTATGAACCAGGTGTCTGCCCTACATCATGTGTCAGCTGTTGGACACACAAACAAGTTGCACAACACTGCAGTATCAATAGCCACTGATTAACAAGTGCTCTGTTATAGCTCTATTGTTTCTTTCATTGTTTTTTGGAATGTAAAATCACAGACATAAGATGTCTATACATTATTGTATTATTGTGTAGTGCAGCTTGAATTTACATGTTTATTTCTGCGGCTACAGTCTTGTAAAGAAGTCGCTACAAGATATGTTTTTGTCTTACTGTATTATAAGGTTTAGACATTTGTTCACACTGGGATCTTAGTTAATGGTGTCTGACTAGTTACACTTGACACTGTTGTTCATGACATTAGTACCGTCCTGCCTCTCAAATGCCTGTGTGGTGTTTCATGTTTCAAAATTGCTGATGACATTGCCTGTATTTTGATTTATATATTTTGGAACATTATATGTGTTTAATTTTCATTGTTTGGAGAAGGTGTAATTATCATTCTTACTTTGCTTGTGCTTTTACTTTGAAACTCCAGGCAAAATGCCAGCAGAACAAACATTTTCAGAAATCATTAGTTCTTGAATATGAAAAAAGACAAATGAGACATCATGTTTCAAGACTATTGTTGTTTTTCTTTAATTTTGGGGTTAAAATTAACGTTACAGCTTTCATAGTATCCACAGTCTTTAGTAGTAGCCTCATACTTATAACTCTAGCCAGAAATGTCTATATTTCCTTTACTTGCCTCATATTAAATGCATTGTATACTCAGGGTTCGCTCAGGTTTTGGAAATCCTTGAAATTGGTTGAATTTTAATGTAGTTTTCCAGGTTTGAAAAGTGCTTGGATTTTGGATAAAGTTTTGAAATTATAATTGCATTGTACTTTCACAATAAATTGCTGTCTGGCTGAATAGTTCACTTTTCTGAGTCTGTGAGAGTCAAATTTAATAAAGAAACCAGAAAATATTCAAATCTAAGAAGCTGAAATCAGAAAATTTGGACTGTTTTTTTTTTTTTCTCATAAAATGACTCCGAACGACAAATGCATTTATTGATCCTGTCACAGTTTTGTTACTTGAAAAATAGGCCCAAACTTTCCTGGAACAATTATTTTCATTATTGATTAATCTGTTGATCATTTTCTACACTAATCGATAAAATGTCAGAAAATGTTGAAAAAGGTTGATCTGTGTTTCCCAAAGTCCAAGATGACATCCTCAAATTCTTAATTAGTCCATAAATCAAGGATAATCTGTTTACTGTCAAAGAGTAAAGAAACTAGAAAATATTAACTTTTAAGAAGCTGAAATCAGAGAATAAGGCCTTTTTTCTTAAAAAAATAACTCAACCCAATTAATCAATTATAAAAACAGTTGATTAATTTAATAATCAATTAATATCTGCTTAATTTATTAATTGTTGCAGCTCTAATAGGACGCCAAGTCTACTTACAGACAGATGACACATTTTGAAACATGAAAAATTGTTATATTTTTCTTTAATTTGTCTCCCTTTTGTAGAATTCTGTCATGAAACAATTTTCGTTGTTTATAGCACTTTTGTTTTGTTTTGTTTTTTTTACATTTTGAGCATGTATATAAATATGTCATTTACCACAGCTGTAAGGTTTTTGGCAAGGGCATTGTATGTTAGCCTTGTAAATATTCATTTACCACTGAATGCCTATTTTTCTTTAAAAGTCAAGAATGACATGGACACAAGTCATTTAATTTCTCAGAATCCACTGGTTATGTATTTCTAATCTGCAATTCTGTATATTTAAAATATTCCAGGAAAAGTTCCTTTATCCAGGATTTTTAAACTTTTGTAACATAACTTGAAACATTCTTTGAAATGAAAAACACTGAGAAAAAAAATAGTTTTCAAATGGGGATGCTATACTGTGACATCTCTGAAATTTTATGACAAAAGCCATTTTAACTACTGCTGGGGTAATTCTGTAAAATGCATATTGGCAAGACAATTTGACATATTTCAGCAGTGGACATATGAGCTGAATAAAATTCAAGGTTGAAACAATCCATTTATTTTTTCAGTTCAACATTTTATGCTCAAACTCCAGAGTTGTAAACAGTAAAATTCTGTAAACATTAGAAATTTATTGTTTGTGATCATTGTAAAAACATTGTAAAAACATTGTAAAACTTTGCAAAACAGTGCAAATATGTAAAAAACATTGCAGAAGTCAGCACACTGAAAGTGCAGAACACTGTTTTGAACACGATTTTCTAAATAAAGTGCTTAATCTGAAATGTCCTATTTCCTGTATATGTAGCCTAACAGCCTAACTTTGACTGACTATACACACAACACCAAAAGTAGGGGCCTGCAGAATTCCCTCTGTCATATATTTCTTGAACATGTCATAACCATTATGTATGGGTAGGCGGAGGATTATGAGGTATGAATTTGTGGACGGTATGGAAATCCCAGCGGAGGCACTGCTGAGGTTCCAGAGGTAAACTCCAACACCTTCTCAAGGGTGACTGGACTGCATTCTCCTTCTGTACTGGCTGGTGGTGTTATTTACAAAGAGCCAGCAAACGGTAACATCAAGGAACTAACATTAGATAATATTAAATGCTAACCATGCTAATGCTGATAACCAGTGCTAGCAAAACTTACCCCGAATTCGTTGAATTTGACGGCGAAATAGTCGTCTTGTTGCCGAGAGTAATTACTCTCCATGTCTGGCCATCAGCTCCTGTTGTGCACAGGCTGCGGCGTTAAAAACCCTGTCGAAAACACTAATTTCAGCTTCCCGCTGCTCCGACATGGTGAGAAACAAGCCGTTTTAGCATTTCAGGGGTCTGGTCGATGGTTTAAGGGTTTGATGGTTTTGACTGATTGAATTGGAAGCCCTATGGCCATACAAGCCGCTCCTACCACCCACTTGCTCCCGCCTCCCACTTTTACAGATATCTGCAATGTAATTTTGCCTTGTCAAAACTCCAATACAAAATATCTGCAATTACATTCTGACTAGGTAGATTGCAGGTAAAAGATATCTCCAATTCGAGATATCTCTAATCAAAATCCATTCCAAGATATCCACAACCCAATTATAGATATCTACATCTGAATTATGACTATCCATAATCCCAGCTAGAGATATCTACAACATAATTTTGACTAGTCATAATTCCAACTCAAGATATCTACAATGTAATTCTGGCTAGATAAAACTAATTTTAAGATATCTCGAAAAACAAAGCAGATATCTTGAATTAAGGGCATTTGGAGATATCTTTAAATGGAATTAGGGATATCCATAATTCAGATGTAGATATCTTTAAATGGAATTATGGATATCCATAATTCATATGTAGATATCTGCAATGCGAGTTGTGGATATCTGCAATTTAATTACGGATATCTGTAATGACAAACCCCATACACATGAATGGGGAAAAAGTGACGTCATTTGTCCTAGTAAAAATTACATTGTGGATATCTAAAATGATAATTGTATATAGGAAGAATTACTTTGTGGATATCTGAAATGTTATTTTTGAATAGGAAGAAATGAATTACAGATATCTGCAATACATATCCAGCCTAGCTATTAAATTTTAAAACAGCTTGCCATAGGTTTGTCCCACTTGTAGGGCAAAAGATGCTGATGATGCTTTGGACTCAGAGCAGTAATTATCAATGGTGCCATGAGCATCAAAGTATTTTAAAAAATAAACTACATCTAACGCTTTTGCCATGTGAATGTCAAAATGCTATACACTGTAAAAAAAAAAAAACATAGCATACACAAATCAGCTAATTTTTGCAGTCAGAACACTTCAAAACATAAACTTGAGCTGAAGTCCTTTGACTTGAAATAATGAGTTGAATGAATGCACTGTTCAGAGTTTAATCAACTCATTAAATTACATTTCTGCAGAAACATGATCAGCATATTACCTGTTTATATTTTAAGGTTATTGGATATATTTAGAACTGAATTAATATCAAGTTTATTTGACTATAAAGTGTATTTGTTTTAAATCATTGCAACATTACTTTAACTTGTCATTTTAAATTCAGACAAGTTATAGTTTTAAGGCCTAACAGACACAAACTTTTTTTAGTTTAAAGAAATATACAGCTGAAACTTAAAACTGACTTTTCAAACTGAAAAACTGTAAATTAACTTTATTTGTAATCAGACAATTGGACTCGAGTCATAGGGACTCGGACTCGAGTCGACTCGAGTCGCAAATCTGACGACTTGCAACTCGACCTGGACTTGGAGGGTCAGAGACTCGAGACTCGACTCGACTTGAGACAAGATGACTCCCCTCGACTTGAGACAAGATGACTGCTGCCCCCAACCCCCGCTCCGCAACGGGGAAACGACAAACGAGCCCCTCCCGCATCACTCTTTCACCTGACTGCTGCTCTCTCCTCTCTCTCCTCCCCCCGCGCGCGCCCGCTTCACCACGGTGCAACGAGCCCCTCCTTCACCTGACCGCAGCGCTCTGCTCTCCTCCTCTCTCTGCCTCCTCTCTGACAGTCAGTCAGCTGTTCCTGTCAAAAACATGACGTGTCGTGGCTTTTATACCTATGGATGTTAACATTAGAGCTGGACAGTATTACATTACAAGGCTGGTAAACATATAGCTTCGCTGTTTGTTTTTGTTTTGTTAGTTGTTTTTTACCCTGCGCTACGTTGACTTTGCTCGTCTCAGCCATAGACTGTAAAGGTCTCAGCTTTATGGTCATCACCTTTTTAAAAAATATTTAATAAATCTCTAAAGCCTCTATTTTCTTCTTCTCTTTTATTTTCTTCTCTGTGCATCGGACTTCTACCGACTGCACATAGAGCATACTGAACAAAAAAAAGACAACGTCAAAGTTTGATGGCCAAACCATTTGTGTGTGTTTTGGGGGGGGGTTCTTCACTATATTAAGGACAACTGGGGGGGAAAAAGCTATTATGATAACTCAAATATTAGATTTTTTTCCACAAATAGGCCTGTTTTGAAATATTTTAAATAAGTACTCCATAATTTAATGAGGTCCCACCCATAGATATAGAAATAGAAGTATATAGTCTTTATCTATGGTCCTGGCACCCCCTGCACCCTCCAACCTGGGCCCAGGAATGTAGCCTTTTTCCATCTACCTTGGTCTAAATTAGTGTTTCCCAATCCTGGTCCTCAGGGCCCACTGTCCTGCATGTTTTAGATGTTTCTCTGCTCCAACACACCTGATTCACATGATCAGCTCGTCATCAAGCCTCTGCAGAAGCCTGACAAGAACCTGATCATTTGAATCAGGTGTGTTGGAGCAGAGAAACATCTAAAACATGCAGGACAGTGGGCCCTGAGGACCAGAGTTGGGAAACACTGGTCTAAATGACCAAACGTAATGTAAGAATAGATAAAATTAACAACTTTATGCTTTAATCCATGCAGACTAGACTGCATGCTCTTTTTTGGATGAGGAACAATAGTGAAAGACTTGACTTGACATAATCTGCGACTTGACTTGACTCGACAACCTTGTGACTTGACTCGACTTGACTCGACATAACCTTGTGACTTGACTTGACTTGCCCATGACAAAAAAACTTGGGACTTGCTTGAGACTTGGACCGAATTACTTGATACTTGCTTGGGACTCGGATTGGAGAGACTTGTGCAATTGTCTGTTTGTAATGTTGTGTCAGTGTGACTGAAAAGTTTGTTGAACATATTTTCTCAAGTCCATCTGAATTAATATCAAGTGTATTTGAGTCTGTGTTGAATCATTACAAAATTATTTCAACTTGTCTTTTAAAGTTCAGTCAACTTAAAATTTTAAGGCAGTCTGGACAGTATTTTATTTTTACTGGCTACCTGAATGGTTTCATTTGCTCCTTTTATAATTCATGTAGAATGTCAGTTGAATTTTACAATTTTAATTTTACAATTATTGACCTCAGTAATTCTGTACATGTTTGGTGTTTTGGAGATGATTTTTGGAGCCTTTTTTTTTTTTTTTTTTTTTTTTGCTTATTCTAATGGTCATTTCCATTAGCTAACTGCTCTTCAGTCTCAGCAACACAGATTTATTTTCATTATTCAAGCATAAAAGTTGTTACTGCTACAACTTGTTTCATTCTTTTTTAGAATAACGACATTATGTGAATAAATAAACAAATAAATAAATAAATAAATAAATAATCAGTTTTGACAGAGCAACTCATTTGCATATTGATATATGCAAATGACAAAAACGCCTCTGATGACATCACTGCATTCTATGACATTATACTGAATTTGCATGGGGGCATGACAAATTGCTTTTGATGTCTGTGATGACATCACTGCATTCTATGACATCATACTGAATTTGCATGGGGGCATGACAAATTGCTTTTGATGTCTGTGATGACATCACTGCATTCTATGACATCATCACTATTAGTTTGTAAGGGGGCACAGAATCCATCAGTCTTCCAGTAGTGCAGAATAAGTAGGGTTGAGACATAACGACGTAATACATCAGAGAATATACCGTGTAAGACACACAACACAGTTTTACTTTGATACAGACTTTTTGGATTGACAGAAAGATAAAAAATGAGTGAGCAGGAGTCACAGGACACAATTGCAGCCCTCATCAAAGATGTCAATGTCCTCTGCTTGGTAAACAGCAACCTTACCAGACAGAATGAGGGCTACATCAAAGACATTGAGAGACTTCGCCAACAAGTCTACCGCTCTAAGAATATGTCCAAAAGAGCTCTTCAAATAGAGAATGAAGCCTTTCGCTGTCAAAAAGAGGAACTCCAGCAGGAGGTTGACACCCTGCGCAGTAAAAACCACTCTCTGCGCATGGAAAATGGGGGCCTGGAAACAGAGAACAAGACCTTGTCCCGTAAAATAGAGGCCATGGAGCAAGAAAAAGACTTTCTGCAGAAGCAAGTTCAGCAGCTAAATGAAAGTCTGAAATATCAGACAGAGCTGAATGCACAAGAGCGTCGTGTCATGCAGGACAAATATCAAACAACCAATCATGACAATGAGACTATTACCCAACAAAACAGGGCCCTGAAACAAGAACTTGAGGAGATGAAGAAAAGGTTTTGTGATGCAGAAGAGACCAGTAGACAAAAGACTGAAGTTCTTCAAGAAGCAGCTCAGAAGATGAAAAATATTCTGCAAGACTCTGAAAACAGCCATACTGCAATGACCCAAAAAGCCACATCTGTGATACAAGAAATCACCACCGTGGAACTAAATGTTCTGCAAGACCTCAAAGACATTCAACACAACTATAATGTGTTGAAGCAGATAATCAAGTCTATGAAGCAACGGAATGAGGCCCTGGAAAAAGAACTTGAGGAGGTAAACAAGAAGTTGAGTGATGAACAAAATGCCATGAAAGTGAAAGACAACACTATTCAAGAAGAAGCTCAGGAACTCAAAAGCATTGCAGAAGAACTCAGACTCTACGATAATGTCACGAAACAAGAAATTATGTCTATCAAAGAACAAAACAAGGCCCTGGAACAACAAAACAAAGACCTTACCAATAAGTTGTGTGATGATCAAGAGGCCAGTAAACTACAGAACGAGGCTCTTCAACAGCAGGTTGTGGAGCTCACATCCATTGTGCGAGACCTCACAGACAAGTATGATGTCAAGGTGAAAGAAATTATGTCTATGAAACAACAAAACAAGGACCTGGAAGATGTAGTCAAGGACCTGACCGAGACGCTGTGTGATGGACAAGAGGCCAGTAAACGAGAGACTGAGGCTCTTCAACAGCAGGCTCAGGAGCTCAAAAACACTCTGAAAGACCTCAAACATAAATATGATGTCAAAAACCATGAAGGCATATTTATGAGACAGCAAAATATGGCCCTGACACAAGAAATCAAGGACCTTAAGAAGCTGCATGATAGACAAGGATACATGAAACAAAAGCATGAAGCTCTTCAAAAAGTAGCCGAGGAGATGAAAAATGTTCATCAAGACCAGGTCGTCCAGAGAGAAAGCCTGTCCATTAATGACACTCCAGAAGAGTGCGCTTCTAAAATCAGACTTGTGGCTGATGAACTCGGTGCAGATGTGTGCAAAAAGAGCAGGGCAAGACATTGGTTTCCTTTCTGGTAATCCTGACCTGTCCACCACCAGCACCACATTTGTGACTTGCAGATCATGATCAAGATCTTCCCCAGTAACAATTCCACATATGGCAAACCGTTTTAACATTTAATGGCTCAGCTTCACTATCCAGAATTAACATTATAGACATCAACAACTTCATTTTGACTATATTCTCATTCTGACCAGTCAAAGGACAGTTGACAACAAAAGGTATATGTAATTCAGTTTTGACTAATTGAAACTGAATTACGGGCAGCACGGTGGTGTGCATGTTCACATGTTCTCCCCGTGTCTGCGTGGGTTCTCTCCGGGTGCTCCGGCTTCCTCCCACAGTCCAAAGACATGCATTCTAGGTTAATTGGTGACTCTAAATTACCCGTAGGTGTGAATGTGAGTGTGTGTCTCTTTCTATGTGTCAGCCCTGCGATGAACTGGTGACTTGTTCAGCGTGAACCCCGCCTCTCACCCACTGTCCAGCCTAGATATTAATGTTAAAACGCCTTGTCATACACTACAGCCAGTCTGTTCTTTAATAACATTTTGCAAACATTTTTTTTTTACCTTTGCCTGACACTTGAAAAATAAATTGAAAAATGCAAATAAAAGCAAGATGATTTGTGTCTGTTATTTCCTCCTCTTTTGACCTGGGTCATATCTTGGTTGCTTAGTATTCAGTGTTTGTAAATGTGTTCTTATATGTAATATGCAGCTTAAAGTGATAAGAAACAATGGACAAAAGAATTTAAACATGACTGGGCATCCCTATAGCTCAGTTGGTAGAGTGTGTGCATCATGTATTGAGGTCTGTCAGGTCTGATTGCTGCCTGCAGCCCATTTACTGTGAGTCATCCCCTCGCTCTCTGCCCCATTTCCTGTCATATCTTCAGCTGTCCTATCACAATAAAGGCAAAAAAGCCAAAAAATAATATTTAAAAAAAACAAAACCAAAAGAACTTAAACATCACTATGTCATGACAGCTGCAGAAACGTGGCGGTACAACATGGCGGTCTTCATGGAAGAGGGCGGACTCATTTCAAGGTTATGAAGATACAACAATTCTTATTTTCAGGAGATTATACACTAATGAATGTACTCTTTTGTATATTATATTCCAATTCTGATTCTGCCAACAGACCCCTAATCTTTGAACCTTTAACAAAAGTTATATGGTTTTTGATTTGATGATGATCAGGTTGTAATCTCATTAAGCAGTCAAAAGGAATTTTACATAAATAAATCACAGAAATAACTGAAATTTAAATAATTGAAAAAAACAAACAAAAAACACAATAACTACATGCTTCATGGCTCCTCCACTCAAACCTCTTTGCTGCAGCCACAGCTGAACCCACCTGTGCTGTTAAAGTAAGTGACTTGTCACAGCCTGTTTGTGACCTCCTGTGCTCAGATCTGAGAGGCCAACTGAGTCAACTGCTTATCCCGAGGGCTTACACATGCCTGCGTGTGGTGGCCCAAAAAGAATCCCCAAATCTCTGAAGGTCAAACTGAAGGTGAAGCCTGTATTCACAGATGGACTGAAGGCTTTAGGCATACACCCGCCGTGCAGGTTCATTAGAGCTTTTGAGCAGCTGGAAAACGATTTCAGGAGGAAGAGAGGTGTGGCTCCAAGAGTTTCCAGTAGAGTAACACATGATCATCATATTTGCAAATGCATGTATGTGGGCTGAAGATCAAAATTTATTTTGTGTATGGATTAAACCAATGAGATACAATCTGAGGTGAGTTTTAGAGGTGTTGCCAATTTTATTCAGTGCCAAATTTCAACAAAAGTTTAATTTCAGAGAGGTTCTATATGGTTTCTTCATAATATTATTTTCAGAGATCCAACAACTCCTACTATGATGATTATTTTATTATTAATTAATTAAAAAAAAAAAAAATCAAAGTAACTCTGCCAAAGTGTCTGCTTTGGGTCACTTTGCTGGTCCCAAGCCCAGATAAAAGAGGAGGGTTGGACGTAGAGCTCGCAATTCCACCCCACATAACAGTCTTTTGATTAAATTTGATATTCGAACATTTAACAATGCAGGACAACATTGATTTATGTAATGTGGGTCTAGACAAAGCATTTAAGTCATGTCAAGTTATTTTGAGAAGTGATGGCCTGTTTCAATGGCAAAATAAAAAAAATCCAAAATATAACAGAAAAAAGTTCATTTGTAGTTCTAAACTTATTTAGGGTGTTTTTTATTCACTTTTGTCTTTCCCACAATGTTGTTGCTCTCCTACAGTGTCCATTACAGTTACATGCAAATTGCTGGTTATGCAAATTAGGAGATGACATCATTTAGTGACTTCTGGCGACTTTCAGGACAGCCAATAGCTACTTTCCTTACTGAGGAGTTGGCAACACGGCCAGTAACTTTGGATTCTGCTCGTTTCCTTGGACTTTGTATTTTGCCTGTTCCTTTGGATTTGCTTGCTTTCTGAGCCTTTTGCCTTTTCTGCCTCGTTCTTGTCGTCTTGTTTTTGCTGTGCTGTCTGACACAGGCTGTGACAGTCTGAACAATTAACAGGGTTTCTGCAGGTCCTTAAAAAGTCTTGAAGTCAACAATCCAATAATATGAGTTTTAGACCTTAAAACATCTTAAATACAATCCTGACAGGTCTTAAATTGATTGGATCGTGACATTTACAGTACTTTTATAAAGTTGCATTGACTCAGTGTTTCCCACTCCTGGTCCTCAGGACCCTCTGCTCTTCATATTTTAGGTGTTTCCCTGCTCCAACACACCTCATTCAGATAAACAGGTTGTTATCAGGCCTCTGTAGAGGTTTGAGCTCGACAAGCTGAAATCTCTTATTTCAGCTTCTTAAATGTGAATATTTTCTGGTTTCTTTACTCCACTCTGATAGTAAACTGAATATCTTTGAATTGTGGACAAAACAGGTCATTTGAAGATGTCATCTTGGGCTGTGGGACATTTGACATTTTTCACCATTTTCTGACTTTTTAAAACAAACAACTATTAATCAACTCCGAAAATAATTGTTAGTTGCAGCCCTAGTATCAACTGTATCAGTGTCACTTTGCAGACAGCACGCATACGTCTCACCGACGTCAGCCTCAGATTGTGCGTCGGCATTCTGCTCCTAAAGTCTGTAAATGATGTGTATTTGGTGAAAAGCTCCACTCTGCCTCCGCCTCTCCTGTAGAGCTGGCCAGAGTTCAGCAGCTACCTGCAGTCAAGCCGGGGCTGTCAGACCACACCACAAAGTAATAAACATGAACTTTTCGTGGTTCATATTTTCAACTCATGCTTTCTGCTGGTGCTTCATACAGTGTTGCCTGTGACACTGTATGAAGCATGGGTTATTTGGAGGTTTTGTTGTGGTGCTTTTTAACATGTTTAATAGCTAAAGAGCACAGGGCTAACACTATTAGCCATAGGTCTCTTGTAATCTACGGTGGCTCTGTAAGATCAGACAACGGCCAGAAAAAAGGCACAGTGACATTGTCCTTCTTTGGATGTGTCTATTTGTACGTGTTTATTTGTGAAGTATGGATATAGTGTTGTATAGTATAAGTTAATTGAACAACCTGGGCTCATGTGTTTTGTCTTTTTTTCTCCCCCTTGCAGTCTCATAAGTCTCCCAGCATTCCAGACCGTGCTGTCCGTGTGAGTCTCCTGAGTCTCCTCTCTTGTTTATGTTTTCTGTGCTGGAGCTCTTTTGACTATGCAGTCCGAAATAAATGTATGATCATTAACTTGAATCATAAGTGTCTCTTTTTTTTTTCACAGACAAAATTAGGAAGTTATTTTGATGGTCAAACATTTTGTTTTTTATTGTCTTATTGCCATATTCCCATCACATTCTAAGTAAAGACATGTTAATTTGGATCATAGATAGTGAGATATTTTTTTTATAGACATGTATTTATCGAGTTTTAACAATTTACAAAAACATTAAATACAAGGCATATAACAGTCAAACTATAAGACAACTAGACAACTCTAAAATGTATTACTTGACTTGATTAGTCTCCACAGAGCTACAATTCTCCGCCTCCTTTTTGGACAGTGGTGAGTAAACAATCAAACCATTTGTACTTGATGATCAGACGACCATCGTCTCATATACATGCATGCCATTAGCAGCCGATGAGTGGCCAAGTAGACTTGAATAAGTTTCAATCTGATCAGATTCACAGGCAACTTAAGCACTGTCATAGACAGTCAGGGAGTTACAAAAGTTCATTTGTATCTGCTGCTAAAATTTGACTCTGATTTTTAGAATCTTCAATCAGCTCTGTGGAGATACTTCCACCAGGGAACTCGTCACAACCGAGACAGTCCCGCAGAGAAGCAATTGTGAACTCAACATGTACCAGTGGTATTATCTGACATGACCTGAGAGTGATTTTCCTCAAATATGGTCTCCCATACATGCTGTTGTTTCCAGCAGTTAAAATTACCCCAACAAGTAGCACTTACTGCATTTTAAACTCAAGTCAGTGCTTGTGTTTGGGTCATTTTTGTGCAAAACTAATGTCTTTTGCTAGACATGTTAAAATGATGTTCACTGACAATGACCTCATTTTTCATATGATATGTCTGCAGAAGAAGTCACAACCAAGACAACCCCAAAGAGAAGCACTTATGGGTACCAAGAATCATCAGTGTCTCCATTTGAGGTGATCTGGATTTGATTCCAATGACATTTGTCTCAAGTTGCAGCCTTTTGTAGCATTAGTGACGTGCAACCGCCCCAACAAGTAGCACTTACTGAATTCAACAGCCAAGTCAATGCTCAGGTTGGGCCAATAACACAGACTTGCAGTGAGGAAGCTTGCTTTCTTCTGGTGTCCTTCACAGTGTTTATGTTTCTTTCTGATATCTTCAGCGTTGTGTCCCAGTAGCAGTGGAAGTGGTGTTTGTTGCACAGATTTGTCCCAATTTAAATCCTGAATGCCACCATTTGCACAATTCTCCATCTCCTTTGTTGACAGTGGTGAGTAAACAATCAAACCATTTGTACTTGATGGATTTTCCTCAAATATGGTCTCCCATACATTCTGTTGTTTCCAGCAGTTAAAATTACCCCAACAAGTAGCACTTACTGCATTTTAAACTCAAGTCAGTGCTTGTGTTTGGGTCATTTTTGTGCAAAACTAATGTCTTTTGCTAGACATGTTGAAATGATGTTCACTGACAATGACCTCATTTTTCATATGATATGTCTGCAGAAGAAGTCACAACCAAGACAACCCCAAAGAGAAGCACTTATGGGTACCAAGAATCATCAGTGTCTCCATTTGAGGTGATCTGGATTTGATTCCAATGGCATATTTCTTCAGTTGTAGTTGCTAACATCTCTCATACAATCACCACAACAAGAAGCACTTCTTAAATTGAACAGTCAAGTAAATTTTGTGAATGGAATCCAGAGTTTCAGAGGTCACCAAAACTACCCCAACAAGTAGCACTTACTGCATTCACAAGTCAAGTTAGGGCTTGTGTTGGGATAATGTTGGTGACAAATTCATGTCTTCAGGTAGATAATAATGTCAACTGAAGTCACTCCATTTTTCAAATGATAAGCCAGTTGAAGAAGCACAACCAAGACAACCCCAATGAGAAGCACTTATGAGCACAAAAATCATCAGTGTTTCTGTTTGAGGTGATCTGAATGTGATTCCAATGACATTTGGAAATGAGTTGCAGCCTTTTGTAGCATTAGTGACGTGCAACCGCCCCAACAAGTAGCACTTACTGAATTCAAGAGCCAAGTCAATGCTCAGGTTGGGCCAATAACACAGACTTGCAGTGAGGAAGCTTGCTTTCTTCTGGTGTCCTCCGCAGTGTTGATGTTTCTTTCTGATATCTTCAGCGTTGTGTCCCAGTAGCAGTGGAAGTGGTGTTTGTTGCACAGATTTGTCCAACTTAAATACTGAATGCCACCATTTGCACAATTCTCCGCCTCCTTTTAGGACAGTGGTGAGTAAACAATCAAACCATTTGTACTTGATGATCAGACGACCATCGTCTCATATACATGCATGCCATTAGCAGCCGATGAGTGGCCAAGTAGACTTGAATAAGTTTCAATCTGATCAGATTCACAGGCAACTTAAGCACTGTCATAGACAGTCAGGGAGTTACAAAAGTTCATTTGTATCTGCTGCTAAAATTTGACTCTGATTTTTAGAATCTTCAATCAGCTCTGTGGAGATACTTCCACCAGGGAACTCGTCACAACCGAGACAGTCCCGCAGAGAAGCAATTGTGAACTCAACATGTACCAGTGGTATTATCTGACATGACCTGAGAGTGATTTTCCTCAAATATGGTCTCCCATACATGCTGTTGTTTCCAGCAGTTAAAATTACCCCAACAAGTAGCACTTACTGCATTTTAAACTCAAGTCAGTGCTTGTGTTTGGGTCATTTTTGTGCAAAACTAATGTCTTTTGCTAGACATGTTAAAATGATGTTCACTGACAATGACCTCATTTTTCATATGATATGTCTGCAGAAGAAGTCACAACCAAGACAACCCCAAAGAGAAGCACTTATGGGTACCAAGAATCATCAGTGTCTCCATTTGAGGTGATCTGGATTTGATTCCAATGACATTTGTCTCAAGTTGCAGCCTTTTGTAGCATTAGTGACGTGCAACCGCCCCAACAAGTAGCACTTACTGAATTCAACAGCCAAGTCAATGCTCAGGTTGGGCCAATAACACAGACTTGCAGTGAGGAAGCTTGCTTTCTTCTGGTGTCCTTCACAGTGTTTATGTTTCTTTCTGATATCTTCAGCGTTGTGTCCCAGTAGCAGTGGAAGTGGTGTTTGTTGCACAGATTTGTCCCAATTTAAATCCTGAATGCCACCATTTGCACAATTCTCCATCTCCTTTGTTGACAGTGGTGAGTAAACAATCAAACCATTTGTACTTGATGGATTTTCCTCAAATATGGTCTCCCATACATTCTGTTGTTTCCAGCAGTTAAAATTACCCCAACAAGTAGCACTTACTGCATTTTAAACTCAAGTCAGTGCTTGTGTTTGGGTCATTTTCGTGCAAAACTAATGTCTTTTGCTAGACATGTTGAAATGATGTTCACTGACAATGACCTCATTTTTCATATGATATGTCTGCAGAAGAAGTCACAACCAAGACAACCCCAAAGAGAAGCACTTATGGGTACCAAGAATCATCAGTGTCTCCATTTGAGGTGATCTGGATTTGATTCCAATGGCATATTTCTTCAGTTGTAGTTGCTAACATCTCTCATACAATCACCACAACAAGAAGCACTTCTTAAATTGAACAGTCAAGTAAATTTTGTGAATGGAATCCAGAGTTTCAGAGGTCACCAAAACTACCCCAACAAGTAGCACTTACTGCATTCACAAGTCAAGTTAGGGCTTGTGTTGGGATAATGTTGGTGACAAATTCATGTCTTCAGGTAGATAATAATGTCAACTGAAGTCACTCCATTTTTCAAATGATAAGCCAGTTGAAGAAGCACAACCAAGACAACCCCAATGAGAAGCACTTATGAGCACAAAAATCATCAGTGTTTCTGTTTGAGGTGATCTGAATGTGATTCCAATGACATTTGGAAATGAGTTGCAGCCTTTTGTAGCATTAGTGACGTACAACCGCCCCAACAAGTAGCACTTACTGAATTCAACAGCCAAGTCAATGCTCAGGTTGGGCCAATAACACAGACTTGCAGTGAGGAAGCTTGCTTTCTTCTGGTGTCCTCCGCAGTGTTGATGTTTCTTTCTGATATCTTCAGCCTTGTGTCCCAGTAGCAGTGGAAGTGGTGTTTGTTGCACAGATTTGTCCAACTTAAATACTGAATGCCACCATTTGCACAATTCTCCGCCTCCTTTTAGGACAGTGGTGAGTAAACAATCAAACCATTTGTACTTGATGATCAGACGACCATCGTCTCATATACATGCATGCCATTAGCAGCCGATGAGTGGCCAAGTAGACTTGAATAAGTTTCAATCTGATCAGATTCACAGGCAAATTAAGCACTGTCATAGACAGTCAGGGAGTTACAAAAGTTCATTTGTATCTGCTGCTAAAATTTGACTCTGATTTTTAGAATCTTCAATCAGCTCTGTGGAGATACTTCCACCAGGGAACTCGTCACAACTGAGACAGTCCCGCAGAGAAGCAATTGTGAACTCAACATGTACCAGTGGTATTATCTGACATGACCTGAGAGTGATTTTCCTCAAATATGGTCTCCCATACATGCTGTTGTTTCCAGCAGTTAAAATTACCCCAACAAGTAGCACTTACTGCATTTTAAACTCAAGTCAGTGCTTGTGTTTGGGTCATTTTTGTGCAAAACTAATGTCTTTTGCTAGACATGTTAAAATGATGTTCACTGACAATGACCTCATTTTCCATATGATATGTCTGCAGAAGAAGTCACAACCAAGACAACCCCAAAGAGAAGCACTTATGGGTACCAAGAATCATCAGTGTCTCCATTTGAGGTGATCTGGATTTGATTCCAATGACATTTGTCTCAAGTTGCAGCCTTTTGTAGCATTAGTGACGTGCAACCGCCCCAACAAGTAGCACTTACTGAATTCAACAGCCAAGTCAATGCTCAGGTTGGGCCAATAACACAGACTTGCAGTGAGGAAGCTTGCTTTCTTCTGGTGTCCTTCACAGTGTTTATGTTTCTTTCTGATATCTTCAGCGTTGTGTCCCAGTAGCAGTGGAAGTGGTGTTTGTTGCACAGATTTGTCCCAATTTAAATCCTGAATGCCACCATTTGCACAATTCTCCATCTCCTTTGTTGACAGTGGTGAGTAAACAATCAAACCATTTGTACTTGATGGATTTTCCTCAAATATGGTCTCCCATACATTCTGTTGTTTCCAGCAGTTAAAATTACCCCAACAAGTAGCACTTACTGCATTTTAAACTCAAGTCAGTGCTTGTGTTTGGGTCATTTTCGTGCAAAACTAATGTCTTTTGCTAGACATGTTGAAATGATGTTCACTGACAATTACCTCATTTTTCATATGATATGTCTGCAGAAGAAGTCACAACCAAGACAACCCCAAAGAGAAGCACTTATGGGTACCAAGAATCATCAGTGTCTCCATTTGAGATGATCTGGATTTGATTCCAATGGCATATTTCTTCAGTTGTAGTTGCTCCTATTCAATCACCACAACAAGAAGCACTTCTTAAATTGAACAGTCAAGTAAATTTTGTGAATGGAATCCAGAGTTTCAGAGGTCACCAAAACTACCCCAACAAGTAGCACTTACTGCATTCACAAGTCAAGTTAGGGCTTGTGTTGGGATAATGTTGGTGACAAATTCATGTCTTCAGGTAGATAATAATGTCAACTGAAGTCACTCCATTTTTCAAATGATAAGCCAGTTGAAGAAGCACAACCAAGACAACCCCAATGAGAAGCACTTATGAGCACAAAAATCATCAGTGTTTCTGTTTGAGGTGATCTGAATGTGATTCCAATGACATTTGGAAATGAGTTGCAGCCTTTTGTAGCATTAGTGACGTGCAACCGCCCCAACAAGTAGCACTTACTGAATTCAACAGCCAAGTCAATGCTCAGGTTGGGCCAATAACACAGACTTGCAGTGAGGAAGCTTGCTTTCTTCTGGTGTCCTCCGCAGTGTTGATGTTTCTTTCTGATATCTTCAGCCTTGTGTCCCAGTAGCAGTGGAAGTGGTGTTTGTTGCACAGATTTGTCCAACTTAAATACTGAATGCCACCATTTGCACAATTCTCCGCCTCCTTTTAGGACAGTGGTGAGTAAACAATCAAACCATTTGTACTTGATGATCAGACGACCATCGTCTCATATACATGCATGCCATTAGCAGCCGATGAGTGGCCAAGTAGACTTGAATAAGTTTCAATCTGATCAGATTCACAGGCAAATTAAGCACTGTCATAGACAGTCAGGGAGTTACAAAAGTTCATTTGTATCTGCTGCTAAAATTTGACTCTGATTTTTAGAATCTTCAATCAGCTCTGTGGAGATACTTCCACCAGGGAACTCGTCACAACCGAGACAGTCCCGCAGAGAAGCAATTGTGAACTCAACATGTACCAGTGGTATTATCTGACATGACCTGAGAGTGATTTTCCTCAAATATGGTCTCCCATACATGCTGTTGTTTCCAGCAGTTAAAATTACCCCAACAAGTAGCACTTACTGCATTTTAAACTCAAGTCAGTGCTTGTGTTTGGGTCATTTTTGTGCAAAACTAATGTCTTTTGCTAGACATGTTAAAATGATGTTCACTGACAATGACCTCATTTTCCATATGATATGTCTGCAGAAGAAGTCACAACCAAGACAACCCCAAAGAGAAGCACTTATGGGTACCAAGAATCATCAGTGTCTCCATTTGAGGTGATCTGGATTTGATTCCAATGACATTTGTCTCAAGTTGCAGCCTTTTGTAGCATTAGTGACGTGCAACCGCCCCAACAAGTAGCACTTACTGAATTCAACAGCCAAGTCAATGCTCAGGTTGGGCCAATAACACAGACTTGCAGTGAGGAAGCTTGCTTTCTTCTGGTGTCCTTCACAGTGTTTATGTTTCTTTCTGATATCTTCAGCGTTGTGTCCCAGTAGCAGTGGAAGTGGTGTTTGTTGCACAGATTTGTCCCAATTTAAATCCTGAATGCCACCATTTGCACAATTCTCCATCTCCTTTGTTGACAGTGGTGAGTAAACAATCAAACCATTTGTACTTGATGGATTTTCCTCAAATATGGTCTCCCATACATTCTGTTGTTTCCAGCAGTTAAAATTACCCCAACAAGTAGCACTTACTGCATTTTAAACTCAAGTCAGTGCTTGTGTTTGGGTCATTTTCGTGCAAAACTAATGTCTTTTGCTAGACATGTTGAAATGATGTTCACTGACAATGACCTCATTTTTCATATGATATGTCTGCAGAAGAAGTCACAACCAAGACAACCCCAAAGAGAAGCACTTATGGGTACCAAGAATCATCAGTGTCTCCATTTGAGGTGATCTGGATTTGATTCCAATGGCATATTTCTTCAGTTGTAGTTGCTCCTATTCAATCACCACAACAAGAAGCACTTCTTAAATTGAACAGTCAAGTAAATTTTGTGAATGGAATCCAGAGTTTCAGAGGTCACCAAAACTACCCCAACAAGTAGCACTTACTGCATTCACAAGTCAAGTTAGGGCTTGTGTTGGGATAATGTTGGTGACAAATTCATGTCTTCAGGTAGATAATAATGTCAACTGAAGTCACTCCATTTTTCAAATGATAAGCCAGTTGAAGAAGCACAACCAAGACAACCCCAATGAGAAGCACTTATGAGCACAAAAATCATCAGTGTTTCTGTTTGAGGTGATCTGAATGTGATTCCAATGACATTTGGAAATGAGTTGCAGCCTTTTGTAGCATTAGTGACGTACAACCGCCCCAACAAGTAGCACTTACTGAATTCAACAGCCAAGTCAATGCTCAGGTTGGGCCAATAACACAGACTTGCAGTGAGGAAGCTTGCTTTCTTCTGGTGTCCTCCGCAGTGTTGATGTTTCTTTCTGATATCTTCAGCCTTGTGTCCCAGTAGCAGTGGAAGTGGTGTTTGTTGCACAGATTTGTCCAACTTAAATACTGAATGCCACCATTTGCACAATTCTCCGCCTCCTTTTAGGACAGTGGTGAGTAAACAATCAAACCATTTGTACTTGATGATCAGACGACCATCGTCTCATATACATGCATGCCATTAGCAGCCGATGAGTGGCCAAGTAGACTTGAATAAGTTTCAATCTGATCAGATTCACAGGCAAATTAAGCACTGTCATAGACAGTCAGGGAGTTACAAAAGTTCATTTGTATCTGCTGCTAAAATTTGACTCTGATTTTTAGAATCTTCAATCAGCTCTGTGGAGATACTTCCACCAGGGAACTCGTCACAACTGAGACAGTCCCGCAGAGAAGCAATTGTGAACTCAACATGTACCAGTGGTATTATCTGACATGACCTGAGAGTGATTTTCCTCAAATATGGTCTCCCATACATGCTGTTGTTTCCAGCAGTTAAAATTACCCCAACAAGTAGCACTTACTGCATTTTAAACTCAAGTCAGTGCTTGTGTTTGGGTCATTTTTGTGCAAAACTAATGTCTTTTGCTAGACATGTTAAAATGATGTTCACTGACAATGACCTCATTTTCCATATGATATGTCTGCAGAAGAAGTCACAACCAAGACAACCCCAAAGAGAAGCACTTATGGGTACCAAGAATCATCAGTGTCTCCATTTGAGGTGATCTGGATTTGATTCCAATGACATTTGTCTCAAGTTGCAGCCTTTTGTAGCATTAGTGACGTGCAACCGCCCCAACAAGTAGCACTTACTGAATTCAACAGCCAAGTCAATGCTCAGGTTGGGCCAATAACACAGACTTGCAGTGAGGAAGCTTGCTTTCTTCTGGTGTCCTTCACAGTGTTTATGTTTCTTTCTGATATCTTCAGCGTTGTGTCCCAGTAGCAGTGGAAGTGGTGTTTGTTGCACAGATTTGTCCCAATTTAAATCCTGAATGCCACCATTTGCACAATTCTCCATCTCCTTTGTTGACAGTGGTGAGTAAACAATCAAACCATTTGTACTTGATGGATTTTCCTCAAATATGGTCTCCCATACATTCTGTTGTTTCCAGCAGTTAAAATTACCCCAACAAGTAGCACTTACTGCATTTTAAACTCAAGTCAGTGCTTGTGTTTGGGTCATTTTCGTGCAAAACTAATGTCTTTTGCTAGACATGTTGAAATGATGTTCACTGACAATGACCTCATTTTTCATATGATATGTCTGCAGAAGAAGTCACAACCAAGACAACCCCAAAGAGAAGCACTTATGGGTACCAAGAATCATCAGTGTCTCCATTTGAGGTGATCTGGATTTGATTCCAATGGCATATTTCTTCAGTTGTAGTTGCTCCTATTCAATCACCACAACAAGAAGCACTTCTTAAATTGAACAGTCAAGTAAATTTTGTGAATGGAATCCAGAGTTTCAGAGGTCACCAAAACTACCCCAACAAGTAGCACTTACTGCATTCACAAGTCAAGTTAGGGCTTGTGTTGGGATAATGTTGGTGACAAATTCATGTCTTCAGGTAGATAATAATGTCAACTGAAGTCACTCCATTTTTCAAATGATAAGCCAGTTGAAGAAGCACAACCAAGACAACCCCAATGAGAAGCACTTATGAGCACAAAAATCATCAGTGTTTCTGTTTGAGGTGATCTGAATGTGATTCCAATGACATTTGGAAATGAGTTGCAGCCTTTTGTAGCATTAGTGACGTACAACCGCCCCAACAAGTAGCACTTACTGAATTCAACAGCCAAGTCAATGCTCAGGTTGGGCCAATAACACAGACTTGCAGTGAGGAAGCTTGCTTTCTTCTGGTGTCCTCCGCAGTGTTGCCTTCAGCCTTGTGTCCCAGTAGCAGTGGAAGTGGTGTTTGTTGCACAGATTTGTCCAACTTAAATACTGAATGCCACCATTTGCACAATTCTCCGCCTCCTTTTAGGACAGTGGTGAGTAAACAATCAAACCATTTGTACTTGATGATCAGACGACCATCGTCTCATATACATGCATGCCATTAGCAGCCGATGAGTGGCCAAGTAGACTTGAATAAGTTTCAATCTGATCAGATTCACAGGCAAATTAAGCACTGTCATAGACAGTCAGGGAGTTACAAAAGTTCATTTGTATCTGCTGCTAAAATTTGACTCTGATTTTTAGAATCTTCAATCAGCTCTGTGGAGATACTTCCACCAGGGAACTCGTCACAACTGAGACAGTCCCGCAGAGAAGCAATTGTGAACTCAACATGTACCAGTGGTATTATCTGACATGACCTGAGAGTGATTTTCCTCAAATATGGTCTCCCATACATGCTGTTGTTTCCAGCAGTTAAAATTACCCCAACAAGTAGCACTTACTGCATTTTAAACATTTGTCTCAAGTTGCAGCCTTTTGTAGCATTAGTGACGTGCAACCGCCCCAACAAGTAGCACTTACTGAATTCAACAGCCAAGTCAATGCTCAGGTTGGGCCAATAACACAGACTTGCAGTGAGGAAGCTTGCTTTCTTCTGGTGTCCTTCACAGTGTTTATGTTTCTTTCTGATATCTTCAGCGTTGTGTCCCAGTAGCAGTGGAAGTGGTGTTTGTTGCACAGATTTGTCCCAATTTAAATCCTGAATGCCACCATTTGCACAATTCTCCATCTCCTTTGTTGACAGTGGTGAGTAAACAATCAAACCATTTGTACTTGATGGATTTTCCTCAAATATGGTCTCCCATACATTCTGTTGTTTCCAGCAGTTAAAATTACCCCAACAAGTAGCACTTACTACATTTTAAACTCAAGTCAGTGCTTGTGTTTGGGTCATTTTCGTGCAAAACTAATGTCTTTTGCTAGACATGTTGAAATGATGTTCACTGACAATTACCTCATTTTTCATATGATATGTCTGCAGAAGAAGTCACAACCAAGACAACCCCAAAGAGAAGCACTTATGGGTACCAAGAATCATCAGTGTCTCCATTTGAGGTGATCTGGATTTGATTCCAATGGCATATTTCTTCAGTTGTAGTTGCTCCTATTCAATCACCACAAGAAGAAGCACTTCTTAAATTGAACAGTCAAGTAAATTTTGTGATTGGAATCCAGAGTTTCAGAGGTCACCAAAACTACCCCAACAAGTAGCACTTACTGCATTCACAAGTCAAGTTAGGGCTTGTGTTGGGATAATGTTGGTGACAAATTCATGTCTTCAGGTAGATAATAATGTCAACTGAAGTCACTCCATTTTTCAAATGATAAGCCAGTTGAAGAAGCACAACCAAGACAACCCCAATGAGAAGCACTTATGAGCACAAAAATCATCAGTGTTTCTGTTTGAGGTGATCTGAATGTGATTCCAATGACATTTGGAAATGAGTTGCAGCCTTTTGTAGCATTAGTGACGTGCAACCGCCCCAACAAGTAGCACTTACTGAATTCAACAGCCAAGTCAATGCTCAGGTTGGGCCAATAACACAGACTTGCAGTGAGGAAGCTTGCTTTCTTCTGGTGTCCTCCGCAGTGTTGATGTTTCTTTCTGATATCTTCAGCGTTGTGTCCCAGTAGCAGTGGAAGTGGTGTTTGTTGCACAGATTTGTCCAACTTAAATACTGAATGCCACCATTTGCACAATTCTCCGCCTCCTTTTAGGACAGTGGTGAGTAAACAATCAAACCATTTGTACTTGATGATCAGACGACCATCGTCTCATATACATGCATGCCATTAGCAGCCGATGAGTGGCCAAGTAGACTTGAATAAGTTTCAATCTGATCAGATTCACAGGCAACTTAAGCACTGTCATAGACAGTCAGGGAGTTACAAAAGTTCATTTGTATCTGCTGCTAAAATTTGACTCTGATTTTTAGAATCTTCAATCAGCTCTGTGGAGATACTTCCACCAGGGAACTCGTCACAACCGAGACAGTCCCGCAGAGAAGCAATTGTGAACTCAACATGTACCAGTGGTATTATCTGACATGACCTGAGAGTGATTTTCCTCAAATATGGTCTCCCATACATGCTGTTGTTTCCAGCAGTTAAAATTACCCCAACAAGTAGCACTTACTGCATTTTAAACTCAAGTCAGTGCTTGTGTTTGGGTAATTTTTGTGCAAAACTAATGTCTTTTGCGAGACATGTTAAAATGATGTTCACTGACAATGACCTCATTTTCCATATGATATGTCTGCAGAAGAAGTCACAACCAAGACAACCCCAAAGAGAAGCACTTATGGGTACCAAGAATCATCAGTGTCTCCATTTGAGGTGATCTGGATTTGATTCCAATGACATTTGTCTCAAGTTGCAGCCTTTTGTAGCATTAGTGACGTGCAACCGCCCAAACAAGTAGCACTTACTGAATTCAACAGCCAAGTCAATGCTCAGGTTGGGCCAATAACACAGACTTGCAGTGAGGAAGCTTGCTTTCCTCTGGTGTCCTTCACAGTGTTTATGTTTCTTTCTGATATCTTCAGCGTTGTGTCCCAGTAGCAGTGGAAGTGGTGTTTGTTGCACAGATTTGTCCCAATTTAAATCCTGAATGCCACCATTTGCACAATTCTCCATCTCCTTTGTTGACAGTGGTGAGTAAACAATCAAACCATTTGTACTTGATCGATTTTCCTCAGATATGGTCTCCCATACATTCTGTTGTTTCCAGCAGTTAAAATTACCCCAACAAGTAGCACTTACTGCATTTTAAACTCAAGTCAGTGCTTGTGTTTGGGTCATTTTCGTGCAAAACTAATGTCTTTTGCTAGACATGTTGAAATGATGTTCACTGACAATGACCTCATTTTTCATATGATATGTCTGCAGAAGAAGTCACAACCAAGACAACCCCAAAGAGAAGCACTTATGGGTACCAAGAATCATCAGTGTCTCCATTTGAGGTGATCTGGATTTGATTCCAATGGCATATTTCTTCAGTTGTAGTTGCTCCTATTCAATCACCACAAGAAGAAGCACTTCTTAAATTGAACAGTCAAGTAAATTTTGTGAATGGAATCCAGAGTTTCAGAGGTCACCAAAACTACCCCAACAAGTAGCACTTACTGCATTCACAAGTCAAGTTAGGGCTTGTGTTGGGATAATGTTGGTGACAAATTCATGTCTTCAGGTAGATAATAATGTCAACTGAAGTCACTCCATTTTTCAAATGATAAGCCAGTTGAAGAAGCACAACCAAGACAACCCCAATGAGAAGCACTTATGAGCACAAAAATCATCAGTGTTTCTGTTTGAGGTGATCTGAATGTGATTCCAATGACATTTGGAAATGAGTTGCAGCCTTTTGTAGCATTAGTGACGTGCAACCGCCCCAACAAGTAGCACTTACTGAATTCAACAGCCAAGTCAATGCTCAGGTTGGGCCAATAACACAGACTTGCAGTGAGGAAGCTTGCTTTCTTCTGGTGTCCTCCGCAGTGTTGATGTTTCTTTCTGATATCTTCAGCGTTGTGTCCCAGTAGCAGTGGAAGTGGTGTTTGTTGCACAGATTTGTCCAACTTAAATACTGAATGCCACCATTTGCACAATTCTCCGCCTCCTTTTAGGACAGTGGTGAGTAAACAATCAAACCATTTGTACTTGATGATCAGACGACCATCGTCTCATATACATGCATGCCATTAGCAGCCGATGAGTGGCCAAGTAGACTTGAATATGTTTCAATCTGATCAGATTCACAGGCAAATCAGGGAGTTACAAAAGTTCATTTGTATCTGCTGCTAAAATTTGACTCTGATTTTTAGAATCTTCAATCAGCTCTGTGGAGATACTTCCACCAGGGAACTCGTCACAACCGAGACAGTCCCGCAGAGAAGCAATTGTGAACTCAACATGTACCAGTGGTATTATCTGACATGATCTGAGAGTGATTTTCCTCAAATATGGTCTCCCATACATGCTGTTGTTTCCAGCAGTTAAAATTACCCCAACAAGTAGCACTTACTGCATTTTAAACTCAAGTCAGTGCTTGTGTTTGGGTCATTTTTGTGCAAAACTAATGTCTTTTGCTAGACATGTTAAAATGATGTTCACTGACAATGACCTAATTTTTCATATGATATGTCTGCAGAAGAAGTCACAACCAAGACAACCCCAAAGAGAAGCACTTATGGGTACCAAGAATCATCAGTGTCTCCATTTGAGGTGATCTGGATTTGATTCCAATGACATTTGTCTCAAGTTGCAGCCTTTTGTAGCATTAGTGACGTGCAACCGCCCCAACAAGTAGCACTTACTGAATTCAACAGCCAAGTCAATGCTCAGGTTGGGCCAATAACACAGACTTGCAGTGAGGAAGCTTGCTTTCCTCTGGTGTCCTTCACAGTGTTTATGTTTCTTTCTGATATCTTCAGCGTTGTGTCCCAGTAGCAGTGGAAGTGGTGTTTGTTGCACAGATTTGTCCCAATTTAAATCCTGAATGCCACCATTTGCACAATTCTCCATCTCCTTTGTTGACAGTGGTGAGTAAACAATCAAACCATTTGTACTTGATCGATTTTCCTCAAATATGGTCTCCCATACATTCTGTTGTTTCCAGCAGTTAAAATTACCCCAACAAGTAGCACTTACTGCATTTTAAACTCAAGTCAGTGCTTGTGTTTGGGTCATTTTCGTGCAAAACTAATGTCTTTTGCTAGACATGTTGAAATGATGTTCACTGACAATTAACTCATTTTTCATATGATATGTCTGCAGAAGAAGTCACAACCAAGACAACCCCAAAGAGAAGCACTTATGGGTACCAAGAATCATCAGTGTCTCCATTTGAGGTGATCTGGATTTGATTCCAATGGCATATTTTTTCAGTTGTAGTTGCTAACATCTCTCATACAATCACCACAACAAGAAGCACTTCTTAAATTGAACAGTCAAGTAAATTTTGTGAATGGAATCCAGAGTTTCAGAGGTCACCAAAACTACCCCAACAAGTAGCACTTACTGCATTCACAAGTCAAGTTAGGGCTTGTGTTGGGATAATGTTGGTGACAAATTCATGTCTTCAGGTAGATAATAATGTCAACTGAAGTCACTCCATTTTTCAAATGATAAGCCAGTTGAAGAAGCACAACCAAGACAACCCCAATGAGAAGCACTTATGAGCACAAAAATCATCAGTGTTTCTGTTTGAGGTGATCTGAATGTGATTCCAATGACATTTGGAAATGAGTTGCAGCCTTTTGTAGCATTAGTGACGTGCAACCGCCCCAACAAGTAGCACTTACTGAATTCAACAGCCAAGTCAATGCTCAGGTTGGGCCAATAACACAGACTTGCAGTGAGGAAGCTTGCTTTCTTCTGGTGTCCTCCGCAGTGTTGATGTTTCTTTCTGATATCTTCAGCGTTGTGTCCCAGTAGCAGTGGAAGTGGTGTTTGTTGCACAGATTTGTCCAACTTAAATACTGAATGCCACCATTTGCACAATTCTCCGCCTCCTTTTAGGACAGTGGTGAGTAAACAATCAAACCATTTGTACTTGATGATCAGACGACCATCGTCTCATATACATGCATGCCATTAGCAGCCGATGAGTGGCCAAGTAGACTTGAATAAGTTTCAATCTGATCAGATTCACAGGCAACTTAAGCACTGTCATAGACAGTCAGGGAGTTACAAAAGTTCATTTGTATCTGCTGCTAAAATTTGACTCTGATTTTTAGAATCTTCAATCAGCTCTGTGGAGATACTTCCACCAGGGAACTCGTCACAACCGAGACAGTCCCGCAGAGAAGCAATTGTGAACTCAACATGTACCAGTGGTATTATCTGACATGATCTGAGAGTGATTTTCCTCAAATATGGTCTCCCATACATGCTGTTGTTTCCAGCAGTTAAAATTACCCCAACAAGTAGCACTTACTGCATTTTAAACTCAAGTCAGTGCTTGTGTTTGGGTCATTTTTGTGCAAAACTAATGTCTTTTGCTAGACATGTTAAAATGATGTTCACTGACAATGACCTAATTTTTCATATGATATGTCTGCAGAAGAAGTCACAACCAAGACAACCCCAAAGAGAAGCACTTATGGGTACCAAGAATCATCAGTGTCTCCATTTGAGGTGATCTGGATTTGATTCCAATGACATTTGTCTCAAGTTGCAGCCTTTTGTAGCATTAGTGACGTGCAACCGCCCCAACAAGTAGCACTTACTGAATTCAACAGCCAAGTCAATGCTCAGGTTGGGCCAATAACACAGACTTGCAGTGAGGAAGCTTGCTTTCTTCTGGTGTCCTTCACAGTGTTTATGTTTCTTTCTGATATCTTCAGCGTTGTGTCCCAGTAGCAGTGGAAGTGGTGTTTGTTGCACAGATTTGTCCCAATTTAAATCCTGAATGCCACCATTTGCACAATTCTCCATCTCCTTTGATGACAGTGGTGAGTAAACAATCAAACCATTTGTACTTGATGGATTTTCCTCAAATATGGTCTCCCATACATTCTGTTGTTTCCAGCAGTTAAAATTACCCCAACAAGTAGCACTTACTGCATTTTAAACTCAAGTCAGTGCTTGTGTTTGGGTCATTTTCGTGCAAAACTAATGTCTTTTGCTAGACATGTTGAAATGATGTTCACTGACAATGACCTCATTTTTCATATGATATGTCTGCAGAAGAAGTCACAACCAAGACAACCCCAAAGAGAAGCACTTATGGGTACCAAGAATCATCAGTGTCTCCATTTGAGGTGATCTGGATTTGATTCCAATGGCATATTTCTTCAGTTGTAGTTGCTCCTATTCAATCACCACAACAAGAAGCACTTCTTAAATTGAACAGTCAAGTAAATTTTGTGAATGGAATCCAGAGTTTCAGAGGTCACCAAAACTACCCCAACAAGTAGCACTTACTGCATTCACAAGTCAAGTTAGGGCTTGTGTTGGGATAATGTTGGTGACAAATTCATGTCTTCAGGTAGATAATAATGTCAACTGAAGTCACTCCATTTTTCAAATGATAAGCCAGTTGAAGAAGCACAACCAAGACAACCCCAATGAGAAGCACTTATGAGCACAAAAATCATCAGTGTTTCTGTTTGAGGTGATCTGAATGTGATTCCAATGACATTTGGAAATGAGTTGCAGCCTTTTGTAGCATTAGTGACGTGCAACCGCCCCAACAAGTAGCACTTACTGAATTCAACAGCCAAGTCAATGCTCAGGTTGGGCCAATAACACAGACTTGCAGTGAGGAAGCTTGCTTTCTTCTGGTGTCCTCCGCAGTGTTGATGTTTCTTTCTGATATCTTCAGCGTTGTGTCCCAGTAGCAGTGGAAGTGGTGTTTGTTGCACAGATTTGTCCAACTTAAATACTGAATGCCACCATTTGCACAATTCTCCGCCTCCTTTTAGGACAGTGGTGAGTAAACAATCAAACCATTTGTACTTGATGATCAGACGACCATCGTCTCATATACATGCATGCCATTAGCAGCCGATGAGTGGCCAAGTAGACTTGAATAAGTTTCAATCTGATCAGATTCACAGGCAACTTAAGCACTGTCATAGACAGTCAGGGAGTTACAAAAGTTCATTTGTATCTGCTGCTAAAATTTGACTCTGATTTTTAGAATCTTCAATCAGCTCTGTGGAGATACTTCCACCAGGGAACTCGTCACAACCGAGACAGTCCCGCAGAGAAGCAATTGTGAACTCAACATGTACCAGTGGTATTATCTGACATGATCTGAGAGTGTGATTTTCCTCAAATATGGTCTCCCATACATGCTGTTGTTTCCAGCAGTTAAAATTACCCCAACAAGTAGCACTTACTGCATTTTAAAGTCAAGTCAGTGCTTGTGTTTGGGTAATTTTTGTGCAAAACTAATGTCTTTTGCTAGACATGTTAAAATGATGTTCACTGACAATGACCTAATTTTTCATATGATATGTCTGCAGAAGAAGTCACAACCAAGACAACCCCAAAGAGAAGCACTTATGGGTACCAAGAATCATCAGTGTCTCCATTTGAGGTGATCTGGATTTGATTCCAATGACATTTGTCTCAAGTTGCAGCCTTTTGTAGCATTAGTGACGTGCAACCGCCCCAACAAGTAGCACTTACTGAATTCAACAGCCAAGTCAATGCTCAGGTTGGGCCAATAACACAGACTTGCAGTGAGGAAGCTTGCTTTCTTCTGGTGTCCTTCACAGTGTTTATGTTTCTTTCTGATATCTTCAGCGTTGTGTCCCAGTAGCAGTGGAAGTGGTGTTTGTTGCACAGATTTGTCCCAATTTAAATCCTGAATGCCACCATTTGCACAATTCTCCATCTCCTTTGATGACAGTGGTGAGTAAACAATCAAACCATTTGTACTTGATGGATTTTCCTCAAATATGGTCTCCCATACATTCTGTTGTTTCCAGCAGTTAAAATTACCCCAACAAGTAGCACTTACTGCATTTTAAACTCAAGTCAGTGCTTGTGTTTGGGTCATTTTCGTGCAAAACTAATGTCTTTTGCTAGACATGTTGAAATGATGTTCACTGACAATGACCTCATTTTTCATATGATATGTCTGCAGAAGAAGTCACAACCAAGACAACCCCAAAGAGAAGCACTTATGGGTACCAAGAATCATCAGTGTCTCCATTTGAGGTGATCTGGATTTGATTCCAATGGCATATTTCTTCAGTTGTAGTTGCTAACATCTCTCATACAATCACCACAACAAGAAGCACTTCTTAAATTGAACAGTCAAGTAAATTTTGTGAATGGAATCCAGAGTTTCAGAGGTCACCAAAACTACCCCAACAAGTAGCACTTACTGCATTCACAAGTCAAGTTAGGGCTTGTGTTGGGATAATGTTGGTGACAAATTCATGTCTTCAGGTAGATAATAATGTCAACTGAAGTCACTCCATTTTTCAAATGATAAGCCAGTTGAAGAAGCACAACCAAGACAACCCCAATGAGAAGCACTTATGAGCACAAAAATCATCAGTGTTTCTGTTTGAGGTGATCTGAATGTGATTCCAATGACATTTGGAAATGAGTTGCAGCCTTTTGTAGCATTAGTGACGTGCAACCGCCCCAACAAGTAGCACTTACTGAATTCAACAGCCAAGTCAATGCTCAGGTTGGGCCAATAACACAGACTTGCAGTGAGGAAGCTTGCTTTCTTCTGGTGTCCTCCGCAGTGTTGATGTTTCTTTCTGATATCTTCAGCGTTGTGTCCCAGTAGCAGTGGAAGTGGTGTTTGTTGCACAGATTTGTCCAACTTAAATACTGAATGCCACCATGTGCACAATTCTCCGCCTCCTTTTAGGACAGTGGTGAGTAAACAATCAAACCATTTGTACTTGATGATCAGACGACCATCGTCTCATATACATGCATGCCATTAGCAGCCGATGAGTGGCCAAGTAGACTTGAATAAGTTTCAATCTGATCAGATTCACAGGCAACTTAAGCACTGTCATAGACAGTCAGGGAGTTACAAAAGTTCATTTGTATCTGCTGCTAAAATTTGACTCTGATTTTTAGAATCTTCAATCAGCTCTGTGGAGATACTTCCACCAGGGAACTTGTCACAACCGAGACAGTCCCGCAGAGAAGCAATTGTGAACTCAACATGTACCAGTGGTATTATCTGACATGATCTGAGAGTGATTTTCCTCAAATATGGTCTCCCATACATGCTGTTGTTTCCAGCAGTTAAAATTACCCCAACAAGTAGCACTTACTGCATTTTAAACTCAAGTCAGTGCTTGTGTTTGGGTCATTTTTGTGCAAAACTAATGTCTTTTGCTAGACATGTTAAAATGATGTTCACTGACAATGACCTAATTTTTCATATGATATGTCTGCAGAAGAAGTCACAACCAAGACAACCCCAAAGAGAAGCACTTATGGGTACCAAGAATCATCAGTGTCTCCATTTGAGGTGATCTGGATTTGATTCCAATGACATTTGTCTCAAGTTGCAGCCTTTTGTAGCATTAGTGACGTGCAACCGCCCCAACAAGTAGCACTTACTGAATTCAACAGCCAAGTCAATGCTCAGGTTGGGCCAATAACACAGACTTGCAGTGAGGAAGCTTGCTTTCTTCTGGTGTCCTTCACAGTGTTTATGTTTCTTTCTGATATCTTCAGCGTTGTGTCCCAGTAGCAGTGGAAGTGGTGTTTGTTGCACAGATTTGTCCCAATTTAAATCCTGAATGCCACCATTTGCACAATTCTCCATCTCCTTTGATGACAGTGGTGAGTAAACAATCAAACCATTTGTACTTGATGGATTTTCCTCAAATATGGTCTCCCATACATTCTGTTGTTTCCAGCAGTTAAAATTACCCCAACAAGTAGCACTTACTGCATTTTAAACTCAAGTCAGTGCTTGTGTTTGGGTCATTTTCGTGCAAAACTAATGTCTTTTGCTAGACATGTTGAAATGATGTTCACTGACAATGACCTCATTTTTCATATGATATGTCTGCAGAAGAAGTCACAACCAAGACAACCCCAAAGAGAAGCACTTATGGGTACCAAGAATCATCAGTGTCTCCATTTGAGGTGATCTGGATTTGATTCCAATGGCATATTTCTTCAGTTGTAGTTGCTAACATCTCTCATACAATCACCACAACAAGAAGCACTTCTTAAATTGAACAGTCAAGTAAATTTTGTGAATGGAATCCAGAGTTTCAGAGGTCACCAAAACTACCCCAACAAGTAGCACTTACTGCATTCACAAGTCAAGTTAGGGCTTGTGTTGGGATAATGTTGGTGACAAATTCATGTCTTCAGGTAGATAATAATGTCAACTGAAGTCACTCCATTTTTCAAATGATAAGCCAGTTGAAGAAGCACAACCAAGACAACCCCAATGAGAAGCACTTATGAGCACAAAAATCATCAGTGTTTCTGTTTGAGGTGATCTGAATGTGATTCCAATGACATTTGGAAATGAGTTGCAGCCTTTTGTAGCATTAGTGACGTGCAACCGCCCCAACAAGTAGCACTTACTGAATTCAACAGCCAAGTCAATGCTCAGGTTGGGCCAATAACACAGACTTGCAGTGAGGAAGCTTGCTTTCTTCTGGTGTCCTCCGCAGTGTTGATGTTTCTTTCTGATATCTTCAGCGTTGTGTCCCAGTAGCAGTGGAAGTGGTGTTTGTTGCACAGATTTGTCCAACTTAAATACTGAATGCCACCATTTGCACAATTCTCCGCCTCCTTTTAGGACAGTGGTGAGTAAACAATCAAACCATTTGTACTTGATGATCAGACGACCATCGTCTCATATACATGCATGCCATTAGCAGCCGATGAGTGGCCAAGTAGACTTGAATAAGTTTCAATCTGATCAGATTCACAGGCAACTTAAGCACTGTCATAGACAGTCAGGGAGTTACAAAAGTTCATTTGTATCTGCTGCTAAAATTTGACTCTGATTTTTAGAATCTTCAATCAGCTCTGTGGAGATACTTCCACCAGGGAACTCGTCACAACCGAGACAGTCCCGCAGAGAAGCAATTGTGAACTCAACATGTACCAGTGGTATTATCTGACATGATCTGAGAGTGATTTTCCTCAAATATGGTCTCCCATACATGCTGTTGTTTCCAGCAGTTAAAATTACCCCAACAAGTAGCACTTACTGCATTTTAAAGTCAAGTCAGTGCTTGTGTTTGGGTCATTTTTGTGCAAAACTAATGTCTTTTGCTAGACATGTTAAAATGATGTTCACTGACAATGACCTAATTTTTCATATGATATGTCTGCAGAAGAAGTCACAACCAAGACAACCCCAAAGAGAAGCACTTATGGGTACCAAGAATCATCAGTGTCTCCATTTGAGGTGATCTGGATTTGATTCCAATGACATTTGTCTCAAGTTGCAGCCTTTTGTAGCATTAGTGACGTGCAACCGCCCCAACAAGTAGCACTTACTGAATTCAACAGCCAAGTCAATGCTCAGGTTGGGCCAATAACACAGACTTGCAGTGAGGAAGCTTGCTTTCTTCTGGTGTCCTTCACAGTGTTTATGTTTCTTTCTGATATCTTCAGCGTTGTGTCCCAGTAGCAGTGGAAGTGGTGTTTGTTGCACAGATTTGTCCCAATTTAAATCCTGAATGCCACCATTTGCACAATTCTCCATCTCCTTTGATGACAGTGGTGAGTAAACAATCAAACCATTTGTACTTGATGGATTTTCCTCAAATATGGTCTCCCATACATTCTGTTGTTTCCAGCAGTTAAAATTACCCCAACAAGTAGCACTTACTGCATTTTAAACTCAAGTCAGTGCTTGTGTTTGGGTCATTTTCGTGCAAAACTAATGTCTTTTGCTAGACATGTTGAAATGATGTTCACTGACAATGACCTAATTTTTCATATGATATGTCTGCAGAAGAAGTCACAACCAAGACAACCCCAAAGAGAAGCACTTATGGGTACCAAGAATCATCAGTGTCTCCATTTGAGGTGATCTGGATTTGATTCCAATGGCATATTTCTTCAGTTGTAGTTGCTAACATCTCTCATACAATCACCACAACAAGAAGCACTTCTTAAATTGAACAGTCAAGTAAATTTTGTGAATGGAATCCAGAGTTTCAGAGGTCACCAAAACTACCCCAACAAGTAGCACTTACTGCATTCACAAGTCAAGTTAGGGCTTGTGTTGGGATAATGTTGGTGACAAATTCATGTCTTCAGGTAGATAATAATGTCAACTGAAGTCACTCCATTTTTCAAATGATAAGCCAGTTGAAGAAGCACAACCAAGACAACCCCAATGAGAAGCACTTATGAGCACAAAAATCATCAGTGTTTCTGTTTGAGGTGATCTGAATGTGATTCCAATGACATTTGGAAATGAGTTGCAGCCTTTTGTAGCATTAGTGACGTGCAACCGCCCCAACAAGTAGCACTTACTGAATTCAACAGCCAAGTCAATGCTCAGGTTGGGCCAATAACACAGACTTGCAGTGAGGAAGCTTGCTTTCTTCTGGTGTCCTCCGCAGTGTTGATGTTTCTTTCTGATATCTTCAGCGTTGTGTCCCAGTAGCAGTGGAAGTGGTGTTTGTTGCACAGATTTGTCCAACTTAAATACTGAATGCCACCATTTGCACAATTCTCCGCCTCCTTTTAGGACAGTGGTGAGTAAACAATCAAACCATTTGTACTTGATGATCAGACGACCATCGTCTCATATACATGCATGCCATTAGCAGCCGATGAGTGGCCAAGTAGACTTGAATAAGTTTCAATCTGATCAGATTCACAGGCAACTTAAGCACTGTCATAGACAGTCAGGGAGTTACAAAAGTTCATTTGTATCTGCTGCTAAAATTTGACTCTGATTTTTAGAATCTTCAATCAGCTCTGTGGAGATACTTCCACCAGGGAACTCGTCACAACCGAGACAGTCCCGCAGAGAAGCAATTGTGAACTCAACATGTACCAGTGGTATTATCTGACATGATCTGAGAGTGATTTTCCTCAAATATGGTCTCCCATACATGCTGTTGTTTCCAGCAGTTAAAATTACCCCAACAAGTAGCACTTACTGCATTTTAAAGTCAAGTCAGTGCTTGTGTTTGGGTCATTTTTGTGCAAAACTAATGTCTTTTGCTAGACATGTTAAAATGATGTTCACTGACAATGACCTAATTTTTCATATGATATGTCTGCAGAAGAAGTCACAACCAAGACAACCCCAAAGAGAAGCACTTATGGGTACCAAGAATCATCAGTGTCTCCATTTGAGGTGATCTGGATTTGATTCCAATGACATTTGTCTCAAGTTGCAGCCTTTTGTAGCATTAGTGACGTGCAACCGCCCCAACAAGTAGCACTTACTGAATTCAACAGCCAAGTCAATGCTCAGGTTGGGCCAATAACACAGACTTGCAGTGAGGAAGCTTGCTTTCTTCTGGTGTCCTTCACAGTGTTTATGTTTCTTTCTGATATCTTCAGCGTTGTGTCCCAGTAGCAGTGGAAGTGGTGTTTGTTGCACAGATTTGTCCCAATTTAAATCCTGAATGCCACCATTTGCACAATTCTCCATCTCCTTTGATGACAGTGGTGAGTAAACAATCAAACCATTTGTACTTGATGGATTTTCCTCAAATATGGTCTCCCATACATTCTGTTGTTTCCAGCAGTTAAAATTACCCCAACAAGTAGCACTTACTGCATTTTAAACTCAAGTCAGTGCTTGTGTTTGGGTCATTTTCGTGCAAAACTAATGTCTTTTGCTAGACATGTTGAAATGATGTTCACTGACAATGACCTAATTTTTCATATGATATGTCTGCAGAAGAAGTCACAACCAAGACAACCCCAAAGAGAAGCACTTATGGGTACCAAGAATCATCAGTGTCTCCATTTGAGGTGATCTGGATTTGATTCCAATGGCATATTTCTTCAGTTGTAGTTGCTAACATCTCTTATACAATCACCACAACAAGAAGCACTTCTTAAATTGAACAGTCAAGTAAATTTTGTGAATGGAATCCAGAGTTTCAGAGGTCACCAAAACTACCCCAACAAGTAGCACTTACTGCATTCACAAGTCAAGTTAGGGCTTGTGTTGGGATAATGTTGGTGACAAATTCATGTCTTCAGGTAGATAATAATGTCAACTGAAGTCACTCCATTTTTCAAATGATAAGCCAGTTGAAGAAGCACAACCAAGACAACCCCAATGAGAAGCACTTATGAGCACAAAAATCATCAGTGTTTCTGTTTGAGGTGATCTGAATGTGATTCCAATGACATTTGGAAATGAGTTGCAGCCTTTTGTAGCATTAGTGACGTGCAACCGCCCCAACAAGTAGCACTTACTGAATTCAACAGCCAAGTCAATGCTCAGGTTGGGCCAATAACACAGACTTGCAGTGAGGAAGCTTGCTTTCTTCTGGTGTCCTCCGCAGTGTTGATGTTTCTTTCTGATATCTTCAGCGTTGTGTCCCAGTAGCAGTGGAAGTGGTGTTTGTTGCACAGATTTGTCCAACTTAAATACTGAATGCCACCATTTGCACAATTCTCCGCCTCCTTTTAGGACAGTGGTGAGTAAACAATCAAACCATTTGTACTTGATGATCAGACGACCATCGTCTCATATACATGCATGCCATTAGCAGCCGATGAGTGGCCAAGTAGACTTGAATAAGTTTCAATCTGATCAGATTCACAGGCAACTTAAGCACTGTCATAGACAGTCAGGGAGTTACAAAAGTTCATTTGTATCTGCTGCTAAAATTTGACTCTGATTTTTAGAATCTTCAATCAGCTCTGTGGAGATACTTCCACCAGGGAACTCGTCACAACCGAGACAGTCCCGCAGAGAAGCAATTGTGAACTCAACATGTACCAGTGGTATTATCTGACATGATCTGAGAGTGATTTTCCTCAAATATGGTCTCCCATACATGCTGTTGTTTCCAGCAGTTAAAATTACCCCAACAAGTAGCACTTACTGCATTTTAAAGTCAAGTCAGTGCTTGTGTTTGGGTCATTTTTGTGCAAAACTAATGTCTTTTGCTAGACATGTTAAAATGATGTTCACTGACAATGACCTAATTTTTCATATGATATGTCTGCAGAAGAAGTCACAACCAAGACAACCCCAAAGAGAAGCACTTATGGGTACCAAGAATCATCAGTGTCTCCATTTGAGGTGATCTGGATTTGATTCCAATGACATTTGTCTCAAGTTGCAGCCTTTTGTAGCATTAGTGACGTGCAACCGCCCCAACAAGTAGCACTTACTGAATTCAACAGCCAAGTCAATGCTCAGGTTGGGCCAATAACACAGACTTGCAGTGAGGAAGCTTGCTTTCTTCTGGTGTCCTTCACAGTGTTTATGTTTCTTTCTGATATCTTCAGCGTTGTGTCCCAGTAGCAGTGGAAGTGGTGTTTGTTGCACAGATTTGTCCCAATTTAAATCCTGAATGCCACCATTTGCACAATTCTCCATCTCCTTTGATGACAGTGGTGAGTAAACAATCAAACCATTTGTACTTGATGGATTTTCCTCAAATATGGTCTCCCATACATTCTGTTGTTTCCAGCAGTTAAAATTACCCCAACAAGTAGCACTTACTGCATTTTAAACTCAAGTCAGTGCTTGTGTTTGGGTCATTTTCGTGCAAAACTAATGTCTTTTGCTAGACATGTTGAAATGATGTTCACTGACAATGACCTAATTTTTCATATGATATGTCTGCAGAAGAAGTCACAACCAAGACAACCCCAAAGAGAAGCACTTATGGGTACCAAGAATCATCAGTGTCTCCATTTGAGGTGATCTGGATTTGATTCCAATGGCATATTTCTTCAGTTGTAGTTGCTAACATCTCTCATACAATCACCACAACAAGAAGCACTTCTTAAATTGAACAGTCAAGTAAATTTTGTGAATGGAATCCAGAGTTTCAGAGGTCACCAAAACTACCCCAACAAGTAGCACTTACTGCATTCACAAGTCAAGTTAGGGCTTGTGTTGGGATAATGTTGGTGACAAATTCATGTCTTCAGGTAGATAATAATGTCAACTGAAGTCACTCCATTTTTCAAATGATAAGCCAGTTGAAGAAGCACAACCAAGACAACCCCAATGAGAAGCACTTATGAGCACAAAAATCATCAGTGTTTCTGTTTGAGGTGATCTGAATGTGATTCCAATGACATTTGGAAATGAGTTGCAGCCTTTTGTAGCATTAGTGACGTGCAACCGCCCCAACAAGTAGCACTTACTGAATTCAACAGCCAAGTCAATGCTCAGGTTGGGCCAATAACACAGACTTGCAGTGAGGAAGCTTGCTTTCTTCTGGTGTCCTCCGCAGTGTTGATGTTTCTTTCTGATATCTTCAGCGTTGTGTCCCAGTAGCAGTGGAAGTGGTGTTTGTTGCACAGATTTGTCCAACTTAAATACTGAATGCCACCATTTGCACAATTCTCCGCCTCCTTTTAGGACAGTGGTGAGTAAACAATCAAACCATTTGTACTTGATGATCAGACGACCATCGTCTCATATACATGCATGCCATTAGCAGCCGATGAGTGGCCAAGTAGACTTGAATAAGTTTCAATCTGATCAGATTCACAGGCAACTTAAGCACTGTCATAGACAGTCAGGGAGTTACAAAAGTTCATTTGTATCTGCTGCTAAAATTTGACTCTGATTTTTAGAATCTTCAATCAGCTCTGTGGAGATACTTCCACCAGGGAACTCGTCACAACCGAGACAGTCCCGCAGAGAAGCAATTGTGAACTCAACATGTACCAGTGGTATTATCTGACATGATCTGAGAGTGATTTTCCTCAAATATGGTCTCCCATACATGCTGTTGTTTCCAGCAGTTAAAATTACCCCAACAAGTAGCACTTACTGCATTTTAAAGTCAAGTCAGTGCTTGTGTTTGGGTCATTTTTGTGCAAAACTAATGTCTTTTGCTAGACATGTTAAAATGATGTTCACTGACAATGACCTAATTTTTCATATGATATGTCTGCAGAAGAAGTCACAACCAAGACAACCCCAAAGAGAAGCACTTATGGGTACCAAGAATCATCAGTGTCTCCATTTGAGGTGATCTGGATTTGATTCCAATGACATTTGTCTCAAGTTGCAGCCTTTTGTAGCATTAGTGACGTGCAACCGCCCCAACAAGTAGCACTTACTGAATTCAACAGCCAAGTCAATGCTCAGGTTGGGCCAATAACACAGACTTGCAGTGAGGAAGCTTGCTTTCTTCTGGTGTCCTTCACAGTGTTTATGTTTCTTTCTGATATCTTCAGCGTTGTGTCCCAGTAGCAGTGGAAGTGGTGTTTGTTGCACAGATTTGTCCCAATTTAAATCCTGAATGCCACCATTTGCACAATTCTCCATCTCCTTTGATGACAGTGGTGAGTAAACAATCAAACCATTTGTACTTGATGGATTTTCCTCAAATATGGTCTCCCATACATTCTGTTGTTTCCAGCAGTTAAAATTACCCCAACAAGTAGCACTTACTGCATTTTAAACTCAAGTCAGTGCTTGTGTTTGGGTCATTTTCGTGCAAAACTAATGTCTTTTGCTAGACATGTTGAAATGATGTTCACTGACAATGACCTAATTTTTCATATGATATGTCTGCAGAAGAAGTCACAACCAAGACAACCCCAAAGAGAAGCACTTATGGGTACCAAGAATCATCAGTGTCTCCATTTGAGGTGATCTGGATTTGATTCCAATGGCATATTTCTTCAGTTGTAGTTGCTAACATCTCTCATACAATCACCACAACAAGAAGCACTTCTTAAATTGAACAGTCAAGTAAATTTTGTGAATGGAATCCAGAGTTTCAGAGGTCACCAAAACTACCCCAACAAGTAGCACTTACTGCATTCACAAGTCAAGTTAGGGCTTGTGTTGGGATAATGTTGGTGACAAATTCATGTCTTCAGGTAGATAATAATGTCAACTGAAGTCACTCCATTTTTCAAATGATAAGCCAGTTGAAGAAGCACAACCAAGACAACCCCAATGAGAAGCACTTATGAGCACAAAAATCATCAGTGTTTCTGTTTGAGGTGATCTGAATGTGATTCCAATGACATTTGGAAATGAGTTGCAGCCTTTTGTAGCATTAGTGACGTGCAACCGCCCCAACAAGTAGCACTTACTGAATTCAACAGCCAAGTCAATGCTCAGGTTGGGCCAATAACACAGACTTGCAGTGAGGAAGCTTGCTTTCTTCTGGTGTCCTCCGCAGTGTTGATGTTTCTTTCTGATATCTTCAGCGTTGTGTCCCAGTAGCAGTGGAAGTGGTGTTTGTTGCACAGATTTGTCCAACTTAAATACTGAATGCCACCATTTGCACAATTCTCCGCCTCCTTTTAGGACAGTGGTGAGTAAACAATCAAACCATTTGTACTTGATGATCAGACGACCATCGTCTCATATACATGCATGCCATTAGCAGCCGATGAGTGGCCAAGTAGACTTGAATAAGTTTCAATCTGATCAGATTCACAGGCAACTTAAGCACTGTCATAGACAGTCAGGGAGTTACAAAAGTTCATTTGTATCTGCTGCTAAAATTTGACTCTGATTTTTAGAATCTTCAATCAGCTCTGTGGAGATACTTCCACCAGGGAACTCGTCACAACCGAGACAGTCCCGCAGAGAAGCAATTGTGAACTCAACATGTACCAGTGGTATTATCTGACATGATCTGAGAGTGATTTTCCTCAAATATGGTCTCCCATACATGCTGTTGTTTCCAGCAGTTAAAATTACCCCAACAAGTAGCACTTACTGCATTTTAAAGTCAAGTCAGTGCTTGTGTTTGGGTCATTTTTGTGCAAAACTAATGTCTTTTGCTAGACATGTTAAAATGATGTTCACTGACAATGACCTAATTTTTCATATGATATGTCTGCAGAAGAAGTCACAACCAAGACAACCCCAAAGAGAAGCACTTATGGGTACCAAGAATCATCAGTGTCTCCATTTGAGGTGATCTGGATTTGATTCCAATGACATTTGTCTCAAGTTGCAGCCTTTTGTAGCATTAGTGACGTGCAACCGCCCCAACAAGTAGCACTTACTGAATTCAACAGCCAAGTCAATGCTCAGGTTGGGCCAATAACACAGACTTGCAGTGAGGAAGCTTGCTTTCTTCTGGTGTCCTTCACAGTGTTTATGTTTCTTTCTGATATCTTCAGCGTTGTGTCCCAGTAGCAGTGGAAGTGGTGTTTGTTGCACAGATTTGTCCCAATTTAAATCCTGAATGCCACCATTTGCACAATTCTCCATCTCCTTTGATGACAGTGGTGAGTAAACAATCAAACCATTTGTACTTGATGGATTTTCCTCAAATATGGTCTCCCATACATTCTGTTGTTTCCAGCAGTTAAAATTACCCCAACAAGTAGCACTTACTGCATTTTAAACTCAAGTCAGTGCTTGTGTTTGGGTCATTTTCGTGCAAAACTAATGTCTTTTGCTAGACATGTTGAAATGATGTTCACTGACAATGACCTAATTTTTCATATGATATGTCTGCAGAAGAAGTCACAACCAAGACAACCCCAAAGAGAAGCACTTATGGGTACCAAGAATCATCAGTGTCTCCATTTGAGGTGATCTGGATTTGATTCCAATGGCATATTTCTTCAGTTGTAGTTGCTAACATCTCTCATACAATCACCACAACAAGAAGCACTTCTTAAATTGAACAGTCAAGTAAATTTTGTGAATGGAATCCAGAGTTTCAGAGGTCACCAAAACTACCCCAACAAGTAGCACTTACTGCATTCACAAGTCAAGTTAGGGCTTGTGTTGGGATAATGTTGGTGACAAATTCATGTCTTCAGGTAGATAATAATGTCAACTGAAGTCACTCCATTTTTCAAATGATAAGCCAGTTGAAGAAGCACAACCAAGACAACCCCAATGAGAAGCACTTATGAGCACAAAAATCATCAGTGTTTCTGTTTGAGGTGATCTGAATGTGATTCCAATGACATTTGGAAATGAGTTGCAGCCTTTTGTAGCATTAGTGACGTGCAACCGCCCCAACAAGTAGCACTTACTGAATTCAACAGCCAAGTCAATGCTCAGGTTGGGCCAATAACACAGACTTGCAGTGAGGAAGCTTGCTTTCTTCTGGTGTCCTCCGCAGTGTTGATGTTTCTTTCTGATATCTTCAGCGTTGTGTCCCAGTAGCAGTGGAAGTGGTGTTTGTTGCACAGATTTGTCCAACTTAAATACTGAATGCCACCATTTGCACAATTCTCCGCCTCCTTTTAGGACAGTGGTGAGTAAACAATCAAACCATTTGTACTTGATGATCAGACGACCATCGTCTCATATACATGCATGCCATTAGCAGCCGATGAGTGGCCAAGTAGACTTGAATAAGTTTCAATCTGATCAGATTCACAGGCAACTTAAGCACTGTCATAGACAGTCAGGGAGTTACAAAAGTTCATTTGTATCTGCTGCTAAAATTTGACTCTGATTTTTAGAATCTTCAATCAGCTCTGTGGAGATACTTCCACCAGGGAACTCGTCACAACCGAGACAGTCCCGCAGAGAAGCAATTGTGAACTCAACATGTACCAGTGGTATTATCTGACATGATCTGAGAGTGATTTTCCTCAAATATGGTCTCCCATACATGCTGTTGTTTCCAGCAGTTAAAATTACCCCAACAAGTAGCACTTACTGCATTTTAAAGTCAAGTCAGTGCTTGTGTTTGGGTAATTTTTGTGCAAAACTAATGTCTTTTGCTAGACATGTTAAAATGATGTTCACTGACAATGACCTAATTTTTCATATGATATGTCTGCAGAAGAAGTCACAACCAAGACAACCCCAAAGAGAAGCACTTATGGGTACCAAGAATCATCAGTGTCTCCATTTGAGGTGATCTGGATTTGATTCCAATGACATTTGTCTCAAGTTGCAGCCTTTTGTAGCATTAGTGACGTGCAACCGCCCCAACAAGTAGCACTTACTGAATTCAACAGCCAAGTCAATGCTCAGGTTGGGCCAATAACACAGACTTGCAGTGAGGAAGCTTGCTTTCTTCTGGTGTCCTTCACAGTGTTTATGTTTCTTTCTGATATCTTCAGCGTTGTGTCCCAGTAGCAGTGGAAGTGGTGTTTGTTGCACAGATTTGTCCCAATTTAAATCCTGAATGCCACCATTTGCACAATTCTCCATCTCCTTTGATGACAGTGGTGAGTAAACAATCAAACCATTTGTACTTGATGGATTTTCCTCAAATATGGTCTCCCATACATTCTGTTGTTTCCAGCAGTTAAAATTACCCCAACAAGTAGCACTTACTGCATTTTAAACTCAAGTCAGTGCTTGTGTTTGGGTCATTTTCGTGCAAAACTAATGTCTTTTGCTAGACATGTTGAAATGATGTTCACTGACAATGACCTCATTTTTCATATGATATGTCTGCAGAAGAAGTCACAACCAAGACAACCCCAAAGAGAAGCACTTATGGGTACCAAGAATCATCAGTGTCTCCATTTGAGGTGATCTGGATTTGATTCCAATGGCATATTTCTTCAGTTGTAGTTGCTAACATCTCTCATACAATCACCACAACAAGAAGCACTTCTTAAATTGAACAGTCAAGTAAATTTTGTGAATGGAATCCAGAGTTTCAGAGGTCACCAAAACTACCCCAACAAGTAGCACTTACTGCATTCACAAGTCAAGTTAGGGCTTGTGTTGGGATAATGTTGGTGACAAATTCATGTCTTCAGGTAGATAATAATGTCAACTGAAGTCACTCCATTTTTCAAATGATAAGCCAGTTGAAGAAGCACAACCAAGACAACCCCAATGAGAAGCACTTATGAGCACAAAAATCATCAGTGTTTCTGTTTGAGGTGATCTGAATGTGATTCCAATGACATTTGGAAATGAGTTGCAGCCTTTTGTAGCATTAGTGACGTGCAACCGCCCCAACAAGTAGCACTTACTGAATTCAACAGCCAAGTCAATGCTCAGGTTGGGCCAATAACACAGACTTGCAGTGAGGAAGCTTGCTTTCTTCTGGTGTCCTCCGCAGTGTTGATGTTTCTTTCTGATATCTTCAGCGTTGTGTCCCAGTAGCAGTGGAAGTGGTGTTTGTTGCACAGATTTGTCCAACTTAAATACTGAATGCCACCATTTGCACAATTCTCTGCCTCCTTTTAGGACAGTGGTGAGTAAACAATCAAACCATTTGTACTTGATGATCAGACGACCATCGTCTCATATACATGCATGCCATTAGCAGCCGATGAGTGGCCAAGTAGACTTGAATAAGTTTCAATCTGATCAGATTCACAGGCAACTTAAGCACTGTCATAGACAGTCAGGGAGTTACAAAAGTTCATTTGTATCTGCTGCTAAAATTTGACTCTGATTTTTAGAATCTTCAATCAGCTCTGTGGAGATACTTCCACCAGGGAACTCGTCACAACCGAGACAGTCCCGCAGAGAAGCAATTGTGAACTCAACATGTACCAGTGGTATTATCTGACATGATCTGAGAGTGATTTTCCTCAAATATGGTCTCCCATACATGCTGTTGTTTCCAGCAGTTAAAATTACCCCAACAAGTAGCACTTACTGCATTTTAAACTCAAGTCAGTGCTTGTGTTTGGGTAATTTTTGTGCAAAACTAATGTCTTTTGCTAGACATGTTAAAATGATGTTCACTGACAATGACCTAATTTTTCATATGATATGTCTGCAGAAGAAGTCACAACCAAGACAACCCCAAAGAGAAGCACTTATGGGTACCAAGAATCATCAGTGTCTCCATTTGAGGTGATCTGGATTTGATTCCAATGGCATATTTCTTCAGTTGTAGTTGCTAACATCTCTCATACAATCACCACAACAAGAAGCACTTCTTAAATTGAACAGTCAAGTAAATTTTGTGAATGGAATCCAGAGTTTCAGAGGTCACCAAAACTACCCCAACAAGTAGCACTTACTGCATTCACAAGTCAAGTTAGGGCTTGTGTTGGGATAATGTTGGTGACAAATTCATGTCTTCAGGTAGATAATAATGTCAACTGAAGTCACTCCATTTTTCAAATGATAAGCCAGTTGAAGAAGCACAACCAAGACAACCCCAATGAGAAGCACTTATGAGCACAAAAATCATCAGTGTTTCTGTTTGAGGTGATCTGAATGTGATTCCAATGACATTTGGAAATGAGTTGCAGCCTTTTGTAGCATTAGTGACGTGCAACCGCCCCAACAAGTAGCACTTACTGAATTCAACAGCCAAGTCAATGCTCAGGTTGGGCCAATAACACAGACTTGCAGTGAGGAAGCTTGCTTTCTTCTGGTGTCCTCCGCAGTGTTGATGTTTCTTTCTGATATCTTCAGCGTTGTGTCCCAGTAGCAGTGGAAGTGGTGTTTGTTGCACAGATTTGTCCAACTTAAATACTGAATGCCACCATTTGCACAATTCTCCGCCTCCTTTTAGGACAGTGGTGAGTAAACAATCAAACCATTTGTACTTGATGATCAGACGACCATCGTCTCATATACATGCATGCCATTAGCAGCCGATGAGTGGCCAAGTAGACTTGAATAAGTTTCAATCTGATCAGATTCACAGGCAACTTAAGCACTGTCATAGACAGTCAGGGAGTTACAAAAGTTCATTTGTATCTGCTGCTAAAATTTGACTCTGATTTTTAGAATCTTCAATCAGCTCTGTGGAGATACTTCCACCAGGGAACTCGTCACAACCGAGACAGTCCCGCAGAGAAGCAATTGTGAACTCAACATGTACCAGTGGTATTATCTGACATGATCTGAGAGTGATTTTCCTCAAATATGGTCTCCCATACATGCTGTTGTTTCCAGCAGTTAAAATTACCCCAACAAGTAGCACTTACTGCATTTTAAAGTCAAGTCAGTGCTTGTGTTTGGGTAATTTTTGTGCAAAACTAATGTCTTTTGCTAGACATGTTAAAATGATGTTCACTGACAATGACCTAATTTTTCATATGATATGTCTGCAGAAGAAGTCACAACCAAGACAACCCCAAAGAGAAGCACTTATGGGTACCAAGAATCATCAGTGTCTCCATTTGAGGTGATCTGGATTTGATTCCAATGACATTTGTCTCAAGTTGCAGCCTTTTGTAGCATTAGTGACGTGCAACCGCCCCAACAAGTAGCACTTACTGAATTCAACAGCCAAGTCAATGCTCAGGTTGGGCCAATAACACAGACTTGCAGTGAGGAAGCTTGCTTTCTTCTGGTGTCCTTCACAGTGTTTATGTTTCTTTCTGATATCTTCAGCGTTGTGTCCCAGTAGCAGTGGAAGTGGTGTTTGTTGCACAGATTTGTCCCAATTTAAATCCTGAATGCCACCATTTGCACAATTCTCCATCTCCTTTGATGACAGTGGTGAGTAAACAATCAAACCATTTGTACTTGATGGATTTTCCTCAAATATGGTCTCCCATACATTCTGTTGTTTCCAGCAGTTAAAATTACCCCAACAAGTAGCACTTACTGCATTTTAAACTCAAGTCAGTGCTTGTGTTTGGGTCATTTTCGTGCAAAACTAATGTCTTTTGCTAGACATGTTGAAATGATGTTCACTGACAATGACCTCATTTTTCATATGATATGTCTGCAGAAGAAGTCACAACCAAGACAACCCCAAAGAGAAGCACTTATGGGTACCAAGAATCATCAGTGTCTCCATTTGAGGTGATCTGGATTTGATTCCAATGGCATATTTCTTCAGTTGTAGTTGCTAACATCTCTCATACAATCACCACAACAAGAAGCACTTCTTAAATTGAACAGTCAAGTAAATTTTGTGAATGGAATCCAGAGTTTCAGAGGTCACCAAAACTACCCCAACAAGTAGCACTTACTGCATTCACAAGTCAAGTTAGGGCTTGTGTTGGGATAATGTTGGTGACAAATTCATGTCTTCAGGTAGATAATAATGTCAACTGAAGTCACTCCATTTTTCAAATGATAAGCCAGTTGAAGAAGCACAACCAAGACAACCCCAATGAGAAGCACTTATGAGCACAAAAATCATCAGTGTTTCTGTTTGAGGTGATCTGAATGTGATTCCAATGACATTTGGAAATGAGTTGCAGCCTTTTGTAGCATTAGTGACGTGCAACCGCCCCAACAAGTAGCACTTACTGAATTCAACAGCCAAGTCAATGCTCAGGTTGGGCCAATAACACAGACTTGCAGTGAGGAAGCTTGCTTTCTTCTGGTGTCCTCCGCAGTGTTGATGTTTCTTTCTGATATCTTCAGCGTTGTGTCCCAGTAGCAGTGGAAGTGGTGTTTGTTGCACAGATTTGTCCAACTTAAATACTGAATGCCACCATTTGCACAATTCTCCGCCTCCTTTTAGGACAGTGGTGAGTAAACAATCAAACCATTTGTACTTGATGATCAGACGACCATCGTCTCATATACATGCATGCCATTAGCAGCCGATGAGTGGCCAAGTAGACTTGAATAAGTTTCAATCTGATCAGATTCACAGGCAACTTAAGCACTGTCATAGACAGTCAGGGAGTTACAAAAGTTCATTTGTATCTGCTGCTAAAATTTGACTCTGATTTTTAGAATCTTCAATCAGCTCTGTGGAGATACTTCCACCAGGGAACTCGTCACAACCGAGACAGTCCCGCAGAGAAGCAATTGTGAACTCAACATGTACCAGTGGTATTATCTGACATGATCTGAGAGTGATTTTCCTCAAATATGGTCTCCCATACATGCTGTTGTTTCCAGCAGTTAAAATTACCCCAACAAGTAGCACTTACTGCATTTTAAAGTCAAGTCAGTGCTTGTGTTTGGGTCATTTTTGTGCAAAACTAATGTCTTTTGCTAGACATGTTAAAATGATGTTCACTGACAATGACCTAATTTTTCATATGATATGTCTGCAGAAGAAGTCACAACCAAGACAACCCCAAAGAGAAGCACTTATGGGTACCAAGAATCATCAGTGTCTCCATTTGAGGTGATCTGGATTTGATTCCAATGACATTTGTCTCAAGTTGCAGCCTTTTGTAGCATTAGTGACGTGCAACCGCCCCAACAAGTAGCACTTACTGAATTCAACAGCCAAGTCAATGCTCAGGTTGGGCCAATAACACAGACTTGCAGTGAGGAAGCTTGCTTTCTTCTGGTGTCCTTCACAGTGTTTATGTTTCTTTCTGATATCTTCAGCGTTGTGTCCCAGTAGCAGTGGAAGTGGTGTTTGTTGCACAGATTTGTCCCAATTTAAATCCTGAATGCCACCATTTGCACAATTCTCCATCTCCTTTGATGACAGTGGTGAGTAAACAATCAAACCATTTGTACTTGATGGATTTTCCTCAAATATGGTCTCCCATACATTCTGTTGTTTCCAGCAGTTAAAATTACCCCAACAAGTAGCACTTACTGCATTTTAAACTCAAGTCAGTGCTTGTGTTTGGGTCATTTTCGTGCAAAACTAATGTCTTTTGCTAGACATGTTGAAATGATGTTCACTGACAATGACCTAATTTTTCATATGATATGTCTGCAGAAGAAGTCACAACCAAGACAACCCCAAAGAGAAGCACTTATGGGTACCAAGAATCATCAGTGTCTCCATTTGAGGTGATCTGGATTTGATTCCAATGGCATATTTCTTCAGTTGTAGTTGCTAACATCTCTCATACAATCACCACAACAAGAAGCACTTCTTAAATTGAACAGTCAAGTAAATTTTGTGAATGGAATCCAGAGTTTCAGAGGTCACCAAAACTACCCCAACAAGTAGCACTTACTGCATTCACAAGTCAAGTTAGGGCTTGTGTTGGGATAATGTTGGTGACAAATTCATGTCTTCAGGTAGATAATAATGTCAACTGAAGTCACTCCATTTTTCAAATGATAAGCCAGTTGAAGAAGCACAACCAAGACAACCCCAATGAGAAGCACTTATGAGCACAAAAATCATCAGTGTTTCTGTTTGAGGTGATCTGAATGTGATTCCAATGACATTTGGAAATGAGTTGCAGCCTTTTGTAGCATTAGTGACGTGCAACCGCCCCAACAAGTAGCACTTACTGAATTCAACAGCCAAGTCAATGCTCAGGTTGGGCCAATAACACAGACTTGCAGTGAGGAAGCTTGCTTTCTTCTGGTGTCCTCCGCAGTGTTGATGTTTCTTTCTGATATCTTCAGCGTTGTGTCCCAGTAGCAGTGGAAGTGGTGTTTGTTGCACAGATTTGTCCAACTTAAATACTGAATGCCACCATTTGCACAATTCTCCGCCTCCTTTTAGGACAGTGGTGAGTAAACAATCAAACCATTTGTACTTGATGATCAGACGACCATCGTCTCATATACATGCATGCCATTAGCAGCCGATGAGTGGCCAAGTAGACTTGAATAAGTTTCAATCTGATCAGATTCACAGGCAACTTAAGCACTGTCATAGACAGTCAGGGAGTTACAAAAGTTCATTTGTATCTGCTGCTATAATTTGACTCTGATTTTTAGAATCTTCAATCAGCTCTGTGGAGATACTTCCACCAGGGAACTCGTCACAACCGAGACAATCCTGCAGAGAAGCAATTGTGAACTCAACATGTACCAGTGGTATTATCTGACATGATCTGAGAGTGATTTTCCTCAAATATGGTCTCCCATACATGCTGTTGTTTCCAGCAGTTAAAATTACCCCAACAAGTAGCACTTACTGCATTTTAAACTCAAGTCAGTGCTTGTGTTTGGGTCATTTTTGTGCAAAACTAATGTCTTTTGCTAGACATGTTAAAATGATGTTCACTGACAATGACCTCATTTTCCATATGATATGTCTGCAGAAGAAGTCACAACCAAGACAACCCCAAAGAGAAGCACTTATGGGTACCAAGAATCATCAGTGTCTCCATTTGAGGTGATCTGGATTTGATTCCAATGACATTTGTCTCAAGTTGCAGCCTTTTGTAGCATTAGTGACGTGCAACCGCCCCAACAAGTAGCACTTACTGAATTCAACAGCCAAGTCAATGCTCAGGTTGGGCCAATAACACAGACTTGCAGTGAGGAAGCTTGCTTTCTTCTGGTGTCCTTCACAGTGTTTATGTTTCTTTCTGATATCTTCAGCGTTGTGTCCCAGTAGCAGTGGAAGTGGTGTTTGTTGCACAGATTTGTCCCAATTTAAATCCTGAATGCCACCATTTGCACAATTCTCCATCTCCTTTGTTGACAGTGGTGAGTAAACAATCAAACCATTTGTACTTGATGGATTTTCCTCAAATATGGTCTCCCATACATTCTGTTGTTTCCAGCAGTTAAAATTACCCCAACAAGTAGCACTTACTGCATTTTAAACTCAAGTCAGTGCTTGTGTTTGGGTCATTTTCGTGCAAAACTAATGTCTTTTGCTAGACATGTTGAAATGATGTTCACTGACAATGACCTCATTTTTCATATGATATGTCTGCAGAAGAAGTCACAACCAAGACAACCCCAAAGAGAAGCACTTATGGGTACCAAGAATCATCAGTGTCTCCATTTGAGGTGATCTGGATTTGATTCCAATGGCATATTTCTTCAGTTGTAGTTGCTCCTATTCAATCACCACAACAAGAAGCACTTCTTAAATTGAACAGTCAAGTAAATTTTGTGAATGGAATCCAGAGTTTCAGAGGTCACCAAAACTACCCCAACAAGTAGCACTTACTGCATTCACAAGTCAAGTTAGGGCTTGTGTTGGGATAATGTTGGTGACAAATTCATGTCTTCAGGTAGATAATAATGTCAACTGAAGTCACTCCATTTTTCAAATGATAAGCCAGTTGAAGAAGCACAACCAAGACAACCCCAATGAGAAGCACTTATGAGCACAAAAATCATCAGTGTTTCTGTTTGAGGTGATCTGAATGTGATTCCAATGACATTTGGAAATGAGTTGCAGCCTTTTGTAGCATTAGTGACGTGCAACCGCCCCAACAAGTAGCACTTACTGAATTCAACAGCCAAGTCAATGCTCAGGTTGGGCCAATAACACAGACTTGCAGTGAGGAAGCTTGCTTTCTTCTGGTGTCCTCCGCAGTGTTGATGTTTCTTTCTGATATCTTCAGCGTTGTGTCCCAGTAGCAGTGGAAGTGGTGTTTGTTGCACAGATTTGTCCAACTTAAATACTGAATGCCACCATTTGCACAATTCTCCGCCTCCTTTTAGGACAGTGGTGAGTAAACAATCAAACCATTTGTACTTGATGATCAGACGACCATCGTCTCATATACATGCATGCCATTAGCAGCCGATGAGTGGCCAAGTAGACTTGAATATGTTTCAATCTGATCAGATTCACAGGCAAATCAGGGAGTTACAAAAGTTAATTTGTATCTGCTGCTAAAATTTGACTCTGATTTTTAGAATCTTCAATCAGCTCTGTGGAGATACTTCCACCAGGGAACTCGTCACAACCGAGACAGTCCCGCAGAGAAGCAATTGTGAACTCAACATGTACCAGTGGTATTATCTGACATGACCTGAGAGTGATTTTCCTCAAATATGGTCTCCCATACATGCTGTTGTTTCCAGCAGTTAAAATTACCCCAACAAGTAGCACTTACTGCATTTTAAACTCAAGTCAGTGCTTGTGTTTGGGTCATTTTCGTGCAAAACTAATGTCTTTTGCTAGACATGTTGAAATGATGTTCACTGACAATTACCTCATTTTTCATATGATATGTCTGCAGAAGAAGTCACAACCAAGACAACCCCAAAGAGAAGCACTTATGGGTACCAAGAATCATCAGTGTCTCCATTTGAGGTGATCTGGATTTGATTCCAATGACATTTGTCTCAAGTTGCAGCCTTTTGTAGCATTAGTGACGTGCAACCGCCCCAACAAGTAGCACTTACTGAATTCAACAGCCAAGTCAATGCTCAGGTTGGGCCAATAACACAGACTTGCAGTGAGGAAGCTTGCTTTCTTCTGGTGTCCTTCACAGTGTTTATGTTTCTTTCTGATATCTTCAGCGTTGTGTCCCAGTAGCAGTGGAAGTGGTGTTTGTTGCACAGATTTGTCCCAATTTAAATCCTGAATGCCACCATTTGCACAATTCTCCATCTCCTTTGTTGACAGTGGTGAGTAAACAATCAAACCATTTGTACTTGATGGATTTTCCTCAAATATGGTCTCCCATACATTCTGTTGTTTCCAGCAGTTAAAATTACCCCAACAAGTAGCACTTACTGCATTTTAAACTCAAGTCAGTGCTTGTGTTTGGGTCATTTTCGTGCAAAACTAATGTCTTTTGCTAGACATGTTGAAATGATGTTCACTGACAATGACCTCATTTTTCATATGATATGTCTGCAGAAGAAGTCACAACCAAGACAACCCCAAAGAGAAGCACTTATGGGTACCAAGAATCATCAGTGTCTCCATTTGAGGTGATCTGGATTTGATTCCAATGGCATATTTCTTCAGTTGTAGTTGCTAACATCTCTCATACAATCACCACAACAAGAAGCACTTCTTAAATTGAACAGTCAAGTAAATTTTGTGAATGGAATCCAGAGTTTCAGAGGTCACCAAAACTACCCCAACAAGTAGCACTTACTGCATTCACAAGTCAAGTTAGGGCTTGTGTTGGGATAATGTTGGTGACAAATTCATGTCTTCAGGTAGATAATAATGTCAACTGAAGTCACTCCATTTTTCAAATGATAAGCAAGTTGAAGAAGCACAACCAAGACAACCCCAATGAGAAGCACTTATGAGCACAAAAATCATCAGTGTTTCTGTTTGAGGTGATCTGAATGTGATTCCAATGACATTTGGAAATGAGTTGCAGCCTTTTGTAGCATTAGTGACGTGCAACCGCCCCAACAAGTAGCACTTACTGAATTCAACAGCCAAGTCAATGCTCAGGTTGGGCCAATGACACAGACTTGCAGTGAGGAAGCTTGCTTTCTTCTGGTGTCCTTCACAGTGTTTCTTTCTGATATCTTCAGCGTTGTGTCCCAGTAGCAGTGGAAGTGGTGTTTGTTGCACAGATTTGTCCCAACTTAAATCCTGAATGCCACCATTTGCACAATTCTCCATCTCCTTTGTTGACAGTGGTGAGTAAACAATCAAACCATTTGTACTTGATCGATTTTCCTCAAATATGGTCTCCCATACATTCTGTTGTTTCCAGCAGTTAAAATTACCCCAACAAGTAGCACTTACTGCATTTTAAACTCAAGTCAGTGCTTGTGTTTGGGTCATTTTCGTGCAAAACTAATGTCTTTTGCTAGACATGTTAAAATGATGTTCACTGACAATGAACTCATTTTTCATATGATATGTCTGCAGAAGAAGTAACAACCAAGACAACCCCAAAGAGAAGCACTTATGGGTACCAAGAATCATCAGTGTCTCCATTTGAGGTGATCTGGATTTGATTCCAATGACATTTGTCTCAAGTTGCAGCCTTTTGTAGCATTAGTGACGTGCAACCGCCCCAACAAGTAGCACTTACTGAATTCAACAGCCAAGTCAATGCTCAGGTTGGGCCAATAACACAGACTTGCAGTGAGGAAGCTTGCTTTCTTCTGGTGTCCTTCACAGTGTTTCTTTCTGTTATCTTCAGCGTTGTGTCCCAGTAGCAGTGGAAGTGGTGTTTGTTGCACAGATTTGTCCCAACTTAAATCCTGAATGCCACCATTTGCACAATTCTCCATCTCCTTTGTTGACAGTGGTGAGTAAACAATCAAACCATTTGTACTTGATCAATTTTCCTCAAATATGGTCTCCCATACATTCTGTTGTTTCCAGCAGTTAAAATTACCCCAACAAGTAGCACTTACTGCATTTTAAACTCAAGTCAGTGCTTGTGTTTGGGTCATTTTCGTGCAAAACTAATGTCTTTTGCTAGACATGTTAAAATGATGTTCACTGACAATGAACTCATTTTTCATATGATATGTCTGCAGAAGAAGTCACAACCAAGACAACCCCAAAGAGAAGCACTTATGGGTACCAAGAATCATCAGTGTCTCCATTTGAGGTGATCTGGATTTGATTCCAATGGCATATTTCTTCAGTTGTAGTTGCTCCTATTCAATCACCACAACAAGAAGCACTTCTTAAATTGAACAGTCAAGTAAATTTTGTGAATGGAATCCAGAGTTTCAGAGGTCACCAAAACTACCCCAACACGTAGCACTTACTGCATTCACAAGTCAAGTTAGGGCTTGTGTTGGGATAATGTTGGTGACAAATTCATGTCTTCAGGTAGATAATAATGTCAACTGAAGTCACTCCATTTTTCAAATGATAAGCCAGTTGAAGAAGCACAACCAAGACAACCCCAATGAGAAGCACTTATGAGCACAAAAATCATCAGTGTTTCTGTTTGAGGTGATCTGAATGTGATTCCAATGACATTTGGAAATGAGTTGCAGCCTTTTGTAGCATTAGTGACGTGCAACCGCCCCAACAAGTAGCACTTACTGAATTCAACAGCCAAGTCAATGCTCAGGTTGGGCCAATAACACAGACTTGCAGTGAGGAAGCTTGCTTTCTTCTGGTGTCCTCCGCAGTGTTGATGTTTCTTTCTGATATCTTCAGCGTTGTGTCCCAGTAGCAGTGGAAGTGGTGTTTGTTGCACAGATTTGTCCAACTTAAATACTGAATGCCACCATTTGCACAATTCTCCGCCTCCTTTTAGGACAGTGGTGAGTAAACAATCAAACCATTTGTACTTGATGATCAGACGACCATCGTCTCATATACATGCATGCCATTAGCAGCCGATGAGTGGCCAAGTAGTCTTGAATAAGTTTCAATCTGATCAGATTCACAGGCAAATTAAGCACTGTCATAGACAGTCAGGGAGTTAGAAAAGTTCATTTGTATCTGCTGCTAAAATTTGACTCTGATTTTTAGAATCTTCAATCAGCTCTGTGGAGATACTTCCACCAGGGAACTCGTCACAACCGAGACAGTCCCGCAGAGAAGCAATTGTGAACTCAACATGTACCAGTGGTATTATCTGACATGACCTGAGAGTGATTTTCCTCAAATATGGTCTCCCATACATGCTGTTGTTTCCAGCAGTTAAAATTACCCCAACAAGTAGCACTTACTGCATTTTAAACTCAAGTCAGTGCTTGTGTTTGGGTCATTTTTGTGCAAAACTAATGTCTTTTGCTAGACATGTTAAAATGATGTTCACTGACAATGACCTCATTTTCCATATGATATGTCTGCAGAAGAAGTCACAACCAAGACAACCCCAAAGAGAAGCACTTATGGGTACCAAGAATCATCAGTGTCTCCATTTGAGGTGATCTGGATTTGATTCCAATGACATTTGTCTCAAGTTGCAGCCTTTTGTAGCATTAGTGACGTGCAACCGCCCCAACAAGTAGCACTTACTGAATTCAACAGCCAAGTCAATGCTCAGGTTGGGCCAATAACACAGACTTGCAGTGAGGAAGCTTGCTTTCTTCTGGTGTCCTTCACAGTGTTTATGTTTCTTTCTGATATCTTCAGCGTTGTGTCCCAGTAGCAGTGGAAGTGGTGTTTGTTGCACAGATTTGTCCCAATTTAAATCCTGAATGCCACCATTTGCACAATTCTCCATCTCCTTTGTTGACAGTGGTGAGTAAACAATCAAACCATTTGTACTTGATGGATTTTCCTCAAATATGGTCTCCCATACATTCTGTTGTTTCCAGCAGTTAAAATTACCCCAACAAGTAGCACTTACTGCATTTTAAACTCAAGTCAGTGCTTGTGTTTGGGTCATTTTCGTGCAAAACTAATGTCTTTTGCTAGACATGTTGAAATGATGTTCACTGACAATTACCTCATTTTTCATATGATATGTCTGCAGAAGAAGTCACAACCAAGACAACCCCAAAGAGAAGCACTTATGGGTACCAAGAATCATCAGTGTCTCCATTTGAGGTGATCTGGATTTGATTCCAATGGCATATTTCTTCAGTTGTAGTTGCTCCTATTCAATCACCACAAGAAGAAGCACTTCTTAAATTGAACAGTCAAGTAAATTTTGTGAATGGAATCCAGAGTTTCAGAGGTCACCAAAACTACCCCAACAAGTAGCACTTACTGCATTCACAAGTCAAGTTAGGGCTTGTGTTGGGATAATGTTGGTGACAAATTCATGTCTTCAGGTAGATAATAATGTCAACTGAAGTCACTCCATTTTTCAAATGATAAGCCAGTTGAAGAAGCACAACCAAGACAACCCCAATGAGAAGCACTTATGAGCACAAAAATCATCAGTGTTTCTGTTTGAGGTGATCTGAATGTGATTCCAATGACATTTGGAAATGAGTTGCAGCCTTTTGTAGCATTAGTGACGTGCAACCGCCCCAACAAGTAGCACTTACTGAATTCAACAGCCAAGTCAATGCTCAGGTTGGGCCAATAACACAGACTTGCAGTGAGGAAGCTTGCTTTCTTCTGGTGTCCTCCGCAGTGTTGATGTTTCTTTCTGATATCTTCAGCGTTGTGTCCCAGTAGCAGTGGAAGTGGTGTTTGTTGCACAGATTTGTCCAACTTAAATACTGAATGCCACCATTTGCACAATTCTCCGCCTCCTTTTAGGACAGTGGTGAGTAAACAATCAAACCATTTGTACTTGATGATCAGACGACCATCGTCTCATATACATGCATGCCATTAGCAGCCGATGAGTGGCCAAGTAGACTTGAATAAGTTTCAATCTGATCAGATTCACAGGCAACTTAAGCACTGTCATAGACAGTCAGGGAGTTACAAAAGTTCATTTGTATCTGCTGCTAAAATTTGACTCTGATTTTTAGAATCTTCAATCAGCTCTGTGGAGATACTTCCACCAGGGAACTCGTCACAACCGAGACAGTCCCGCAGAGAAGCAATTGTGAACTCAACATGTACCAGTGGTATTATCTGACATGATCTGAGAGTGATTTTCCTCAAATATGGTCTCCCATACATGCTGTTGTTTCCAGCAGTTAAAATTACCCCAACAAGTAGCACTTACTGCATTTTAAACTCAAGTCAGTGCTTGTGTTTGGGTCATTTTTGTGCAAAACTAATGTCTTTTGCTAGACATGTTAAAATGATGTTCACTGACAATGACCTCATTTTCCATATGATATGTCTGCAGAAGAAGTCACAACCAAGACAACCCCAAAGAGAAGCACTTATGGGTACCAAGAATCATCAGTGTCTCCATTTGAGGTGATCTGGATTTGATTCCAATGACATTTGTCTCAAGTTGCAGCCTTTTGTAGCATTAGTGACGTGCAACCGCCCCAACAAGTAGCACTTACTGAATTCAACAGCCAAGTCAATGCTCAGGTTGGGCCAATAACACAGACTTGCAGTGAGGAAGCTTGCTTTCTTCTGGTGTCCTTCACAGTGTTTATGTTTCTTTCTGATATCTTCAGCGTTGTGTCCCAGTAGCAGTGGAAGTGGTGTTTGTTGCACAGATTTGTCCCAATTTAAATCCTGAATGCCACCATTTGCACAATTCTCCATCTCCTTTGTTGACAGTGGTGAGTAAACAATCAAACCATTTGTACTTGATGGATTTTCCTCAAATATGGTCTCCCATACATTCTGTTGTTTCCAGCAGTTAAAATTACCCCAACAAGTAGCACTTACTGCATTTTAAACTCAAGTCAGTGCTTGTGTTTGGGTCATTTTCGTGCAAAACTAATGTCTTTTGCTAGACATGTTGAAATGATGTTCACTGACAATGACCTAATTTTTCATATGATATGTCTGCAGAAGAAGTCACAACCAAGACAACCCCAAAGAGAAGCACTTATGGGTACCAAGAATCATCAGTGTCTCCATTTGAGGTGATCTGGATTTGATTCCAATGGCATATTTCTTCAGTTGTAGTTGCTAACATCTCTCATACAATCACCACAACAAGAAGCACTTCTTAAATTGAACAGTCAAGTAAATTTTGTGAATGGAATCCAGAGTTTCAGAGGTCACCAAAACTACCCCAACAAGTAGCACTTACTGCATTCACAAGTCAAGTTAGGGCTTGTGTTGGGATAATGTTGGTGACAAATTCATGTCTTCAGGTAGATAATAATGTCAACTGAAGTCACTCCATTTTTCAAATGATAAGCCAGTTGAAGAAGCACAACCAAGACAACCCCAATGAGAAGCACTTATGAGCACAAAAATCATCAGTGTTTCTGTTTGAGGTGATCTGAATGTGATTCCAATGACATTTGGAAATGAGTTGCAGCCTTTTGTAGCATTAGTGACGTGCAACCGCCCCAACAAGTAGCACTTACTGAATTCAACAGCCAAGTCAATGCTCAGGTTGGGCCAATAACACAGACTTGCAGTGAGGAAGCTTGCTTTCTTCTGGTGTCCTCCGCAGTGTTGATGTTTCTTTCTGATATCTTCAGCGTTGTGTCCCAGTAGCAGTGGAAGTGGTGTTTGTTGCACAGATTTGTCCAACTTAAATACTGAATGCCACCATTTGCACAATTCTCCGCCTCCTTTTAGGACAGTGGTGAGTAAACAATCAAACCATTTGTACTTGATGATCAGACGACCATCGTCTCATATACATGCATGCCATTAGCAGCCGATGAGTGGCCAAGTAGACTTGAATAAGTTTCAATCTGATCAGATTCACAGGCAAATTAAGCACTGTCATAGACAGTCAGGGAGTTACAAAAGTTCATTTGTATCTGCTGCTAAAATTTGACTCTGATTTTTAGAATCTTCAATCAGCTCTGTGGAGATACTTCCACCAGGGAACTCGTCACAACCGAGACAGTCCCGCAGAGAAGCAATTGTGAACTCAACATGTACCAGTGGTATTATCTGACATGACCTGAGAGTGATTTTCCTCAAATATGGTCTCCCATACATGCGGTTGTTTCCAGCAGTTAAAATTACCCCAACAAGTAGCACTTACTGCATTTTAAACTCAAGTCAGTGCTTGTGTTTGGGTCATTTTTGTGCAAAACTAATGTCTTTTGCTAGACATGTTAAAATGATGTTCACTGACAATGACCTCATTTTCCATATGATATGTCTGCAGAAGAAGTCACAACCAAGACAACCCCAAAGAGAAGCACTTATGGGTACCAAGAATCATCAGTGTCTCCATTTGAGGTGATCTGGATTTGATTCCAATGGCATATTTCTTCAGTTGTAGTTGCTCCTATTCAATCACCACAACAAGAAGCACTTCTTAAATTGAACAGTCAAGTAAATTTTGTGAATGGAATCCAGAGTTTCAGAGGTCACCAAAACTACCCCAACAAGTAGCACTTACTGCATTCACAAGTCAAGTTAGGGCTTGTGTTGGGATAATGTTGGTGACAAATTCATGTCTTCAGGTAGATAATAATGTCAACTGAAGTCACTCCATTTTTCAAATGATAAGCCAGTTGAAGAAGCACAACCAAGACAACCCCAATGAGAAGCACTTATGAGCACAAAAATCATCAGTGTTTCTGTTTTAGGTGATCTGAATGTGATTCCAATGACATTTGGAAATGAGTTGCAGCCTTTTGTAGCATTAGTGACGTGCAACCGCCCCAACAAGTAGCACTTACTGAATTCAACAGCCAAGTCAATGCTCAGGTTGGGCCAATAACACAGACTTGCAGTGAGGAAGCTTGCTTTCTTCTGGTGTCCTCCGCAGTGTTGATGTTTCTTTCTGATATCTTCAGCGTTGTGTCCCAGTAGCAGTGGAAGTGGTGTTTGTTGCACAGATTTGTCCAACTTAAATACTGAATGCCACCATTTGCACAATTCTCCGCCTCCTTTTAAGACAGTGGTGAGTAAACAATCAAACCATTTGTACTTGATGATCAGACGACCATCGTCTCATATACATGCATGCCATTAGCAGCCGATGAGTGGCCAAGTAGACTTGAATAAGTTTCAATCTGATCAGATTCACAGGCAAATCAGGGAGTTACAAAAGTTCATTTGTATCTGCTGCTAAAATTTGACTCTGATTTTTAGAATCTTCAATCAGCTCTGTGGAGATACTTCCACCAGGGAACTCGTCACAACCGAGACAGTCCCGCAGAGAAGCAATTGTGAACTCAACATGTACCAGTGGTATTATCTGACATGATCTGAGAGTGATTTTCCTCAAATATGGTCTCCCATACATGCTGTTGTTTCCAGCAGTTAAAATTACCCCAACAAGTAGCACTTACTGCATTTTAAACTCAAGTCAGTGCTTGTGTTTGGGTAATTTTTGTGCAAAACTAATGTCTTTTGCTAGACATGTTAAAATGATGTTCACTGACAATGACCTAATTTTTCATATGATATGTCTGCAGAAGAAGTCACAACCAAGACAACCCCAAAGAGAAGCACTTATGGGTACCAAGAATCATCAGTGTCTCCATTTGAGGTGATCTGGATTTGATTCCAATGACATTTGTCTCAAGTTGCAGCCTTTTGTAGCATTAGTGACGTGCAACCGCCCCAACAAGTAGCACTTACTGAATTCAACAGCCAAGTCAATGCTCAGGTTGGGCCAATAACACAGACTTGCAGTGAGGAAGCTTGCTTTCTTCTGGTGTCCTTCACAGTGTTTATGTTTCTTTCTGATATCTTCAGCGTTGTGTCCCAGTAGCAGTGGAAGTGGTGTTTGTTGCACAGATTTGTCCCAATTTAAATCCTGAATGCCACTATTTGCACAATTCTCCATCTCCTTTGTTGACAGTGGTGAGTAAACAATCAAACCATTTGTACTTGATGGATTTTCCTCAAATATGGTCTCCCATACATTCTGTTGTTTCCAGCAGTTAAAATTACCCCAACAAGTAGCACTTACTGCATTTTAAACTCAAGTCAGTGCTTGTGTTTGGGTCATTTTCGTGCAAAACTAATGTCTTTTGCTAGACATGTTGAAATGATGTTCACTGACAATGACCTCATTTTTCATATGATATGTCTGCAGAAGAAGTCACAACCAAGACAACCCCAAAGAGAAGCACTTATGGGTACCAAGAATCATCAGTGTCTCCATTTGAGGTGATCTGGATTTGATTCCAATGGCATATTTCTTCAGTTGTAGTTGCTAACATCTCTCATACAATCACCACAACAAGAAGCACTTCTTAAATTGAACAGTCAAGTAAATTTTGTGAATGGAATCCAGAGTTTCAGAGGTCACCAAAACTACCCCAACAAGTAGCACTTACTGCATTCACAAGTCAAGTTAGGGCTTGTGTTGGGATAATGTTGGTGACAAATTCATGTCTTCAGGTAGATAATAATGTCAACTGAAGTCACTCCATTTTTCAAATGATAAGCCAGTTGAAGAAGCACAACCAAGACAACCCCAATGAGAAGCACTTATGAGCACAAAAATCATCAGTGTTTCTGTTTGAGGTGATCTGAATGTGATTCCAATGACATTTGGAAATGAGTTGCAGCCTTTTGTAGCATTAGTGACGTGCAACCGCCCCAACAAGTAGCACTTACTGAATTCAACAGCCAAGTCAATGCTCAGGTTGGGCCAATAACACAGACTTGCAGTGAGGAAGCTTGCTTTCTTCTGGTGTCCTCCGCAGTGTTGATGTTTCTTTCTGATATCTTCAGCGTTGTGTCCCAGTAGCAGTGGAAGTGGTGTTTGTTGCACAGATTTGTCCAACTTAAATACTGAATGCCACCATTTGCACAATTCTCCGCCTCCTTTTAGGACAGTGGTGAGTAAACAATCAAACCATTTGTACTTGATGATCAGACGACCATCGTCTCATATACATGCATGCCATTAGCAGCCGATGAGTGGCCAAGTAGACTTGAATAAGTTTCAATCTGATCAGATTCACAGGCAACTTAAGCACTGTCATAGACAGTCAGGGAGTTACAAAAGTTCATTTGTATCTGCTGCTAAAATTTGACTCTGATTTTTAGAATCTTCAATCAGCTCTGTGGAGATACTTCCACCAGGGAACTCGTCACAACCGAGACAGTCCCGCAGAGAAGCAATTGTGAACTCAACATGTACCAGTGGTATTATCTGACATGATCTGAGAGTGATTTTCCTCAAATATGGTCTCCCATACATGCTGTTGTTTCCAGCAGTTAAAATTACCCCAACAAGTAGCACTTACTGCATTTTAAACTCAAGTCAGTGCTTGTGTTTGGGTCATTTTTGTGCAAAACTAATGTCTTTTGCTAGACATGTTAAAATGATGTTCACTGACAATGACCTCATTTTCCATATGATATGTCTGCAGAAGAAGTCACAACCAAGACAACCCCAAAGAGAAGCACTTATGGGTACCAAGAATCATCAGTGTCTCCATTTGAGGTGATCTGGATTTGATTCCAATGACATTTGTCTCAAGTTGCAGCCTTTTGTAGCATTAGTGACGTGCAACCGCCCCAACAAGTAGCACTTACTGAATTCAACAGCCAAGTCAATGCTCAGGTTGGGCCAATAACACAGACTTGCAGTGAGGAAGCTTGCTTTCTTCTGGTGTCCTTCACAGTGTTTATGTTTCTTTCTGATATCTTCAGCGTTGTGTCCCAGTAGCAGTGGAAGTGGTGTTTGTTGCACAGATTTGTCCCAATTTAAATCCTGAATGCCACCATTTGCACAATTCTCCATCTCCTTTGTTGACAGTGGTGAGTAAACAATCAAACCATTTGTACTTGATGGATTTTCCTCAAATATGGTCTCCCATACATTCTGTTGTTTCCAGCAGTTAAAATTACCCCAACAAGTAGCACTTACTGCATTTTAAACTCAAGTCAGTGCTTGTGTTTGGGTCATTTTCGTGCAAAACTAATGTCTTTTGCTAGACATGTTGAAATGATGTTCACTGACAATGACCTCATTTTTCATATGATATGTCTGCAGAAGAAGTCACAACCAAGACAACCCCAAAGAGAAGCACTTATGGGTACCAAGAATCATCAGTGTCTCCATTTGAGGTGATCTGGATTTGATTCCAATGGCATATTTCTTCAGTTGTAGTTGCTCCTATTCAATCACCACAACAAGAAGCACTTCTTAAATTGAACAGTCAAGTAAATTTTGTGAATGGAATCCAGAGTTTCAGAGGTCACCAAAACTACCCCAACAAGTAGCACTTACTGCATTCACAAGTCAAGTTAGGGCTTGTGTTGGGATAATGTTGGTGACAAATTCATGTCTTCAGGTAGATAATAATGTCAACTGAAGTCACTCCATTTTTCAAATGATAAGCAAGTTGAAGAAGCACAACCAAGACAACCCCAATGAGAAGCACTTATGAGCACAAAAATCATCAGTGTTTCTGTTTGAGGTGATCTGAATGTGATTCCAATGACATTTGGAAATGAGTTGCAGCCTTTTGTAGCATTAGTGACGTGCAACCGCCCCAACAAGTAGCACTTACTGAATTCAACAGCCAAGTCAATGCTCAGGTTGGGCCAATGACACAGACTTGCAGTGAGGAAGCTTGCTTTCTTCTGGTGTCCTTCACAGTGTTTCTTTCTGATATCTTCAGCGTTGTGTCCCAGTAGCAGTGGAAGTGGTGTTTGTTGCACAGATTTGTCCCAACTTAAATCCTGAATGCCACCATTTGCACAATTCTCCATCTCCTTTGTTGACAGTGGTGAGTAAACAATCAAACCATTTGTACTTGATCGATTTTCCTCAAATATGGTCTCCCATACATTCTGTTGTTTCCAGCAGTTAAAATTACCCCAACAAGTAGCACTTACTGCATTTTAAACTCAAGTCAGTGCTTGTGTTTGGGTCATTTTCGTGCAAAACTAATGTCTTTTGCTAGACATGTTAAAATGATGTTCACTGACAATGAACTCATTTTTCATATGATATGTCTGCAGAAGAAGTAACAACCAAGACAACCCCAAAGAGAAGCACTTATGGGTACCAAGAATCATCAGTGTCTCCATTTGAGGTGATCTGGATTTGATTCCAATGACATTTGTCTCAAGTTGCAGCCTTTTGTAGCATTAGTGACGTGCAACCGCCCCAACAAGTAGCACTTACTGAATTCAACAGCCAAGTCAATGCTCAGGTTGGGCCAATAACACAGACTTGCAGTGAGGAAGCTTGCTTTCTTCTGGTGTCCTTCACAGTGTTTCTTTCTGTTATCTTCAGCGTTGTGTCCCAGTAGCAGTGGAAGTGGTGTTTGTTGCACAGATTTGTCCCAACTTAAATCCTGAATGCCACCATTTGCACAATTCTCCATCTCCTTTGTTGACAGTGGTGAGTAAACAATCAAACCATTTGTACTTGATCAATTTTCCTCAAATATGGTCTCCCATACATTCTGTTGTTTCCAGCAGTTAAAATTACCCCAACAAGTAGCACTTACTGCATTTTAAACTCAAGTCAGTGCTTGTGTTTGGGTCATTTTCGTGCAAAACTAATGTCTTTTGCTAGACATGTTAAAATGATGTTCACTGACAATGAACTCATTTTTCATATGATATGTCTGCAGAAGAAGTCACAACCAAGACAACCCCAAAGAGAAGCACTTATGGGTACCAAGAATCATCAGTGTCTCCATTTGAGGTGATCTGGATTTGATTCCAATGGCATATTTCTTCAGTTGTAGTTGCTCCTATTCAATCACCACAACAAGAAGCACTTCTTAAATTGAACAGTCAAGTAAATTTTGTGAATGGAATCCAGAGTTTCAGAGGTCACCAAAACTACCCCAACACGTAGCACTTACTGCATTCACAAGTCAAGTTAGGGCTTGTGTTGGGATAATGTTGGTGACAAATTCATGTCTTCAGGTAGATAATAATGTCAACTGAAGTCACTCCATTTTTCAAATGATAAGCCAGTTGAAGAAGCACAACCAAGACAACCCCAATGAGAAGCACTTATGAGCACAAAAATCATCAGTGTTTCTGTTTGAGGTGATCTGAATGTGATTCCAATGACATTTGGAAATGAGTTGCAGCCTTTTGTAGCATTAGTGACGTGCAACCGCCCCAACAAGTAGCACTTACTGAATTCAACAGCCAAGTCAATGCTCAGGTTGGGCCAATAACACAGACTTGCAGTGAGGAAGCTTGCTTTCTTCTGGTGTCCTCCGCAGTGTTGATGTTTCTTTCTGATATCTTCAGCGTTGTGTCCCAGTAGCAGTGGAAGTGGTGTTTGTTGCACAGATTTGTCCAACTTAAATACTGAATGCCACCATTTGCACAATTCTCCGCCTCCTTTTAGGACAGTGGTGAGTAAACAATCAAACCATTTGTACTTGATGATCAGACGACCATCGTCTCATATACATGCATGCCATTAGCAGCCGATGAGTGGCCAAGTAGTCTTGAATAAGTTTCAATCTGATCAGATTCACAGGCAAATTAAGCACTGTCATAGACAGTCAGGGAGTTAGAAAAGTTCATTTGTATCTGCTGCTAAAATTTGACTCTGATTTTTAGAATCTTCAATCAGCTCTGTGGAGATACTTCCACCAGGGAACTCGTCACAACCGAGACAGTCCCGCAGAGAAGCAATTGTGAACTCAACATGTACCAGTGGTATTATCTGACATGACCTGAGAGTGATTTTCCTCAAATATGGTCTCCCATACATGCTGTTGTTTCCAGCAGTTAAAATTACCCCAACAAGTAGCACTTACTGCATTTTAAACTCAAGTCAGTGCTTGTGTTTGGGTCATTTTTGTGCAAAACTAATGTCTTTTGCTAGACATGTTAAAATGATGTTCACTGACAATGACCTCATTTTCCATATGATATGTCTGCAGAAGAAGTCACAACCAAGACAACCCCAAAGAGAAGCACTTATGGGTACCAAGAATCATCAGTGTCTCCATTTGAGGTGATCTGGATTTGATTCCAATGACATTTGTCTCAAGTTGCAGCCTTTTGTAGCATTAGTGACGTGCAACCGCCCCAACAAGTAGCACTTACTGAATTCAACAGCCAAGTCAATGCTCAGGTTGGGCCAATAACACAGACTTGCAGTGAGGAAGCTTGCTTTCTTCTGGTGTCCTTCACAGTGTTTATGTTTCTTTCTGATATCTTCAGCGTTGTGTCCCAGTAGCAGTGGAAGTGGTGTTTGTTGCACAGATTTGTCCCAATTTAAATCCTGAATGCCACCATTTGCACAATTCTCCATCTCCTTTGTTGACAGTGGTGAGTAAACAATCAAACCATTTGTACTTGATGGATTTTCCTCAAATATGGTCTCCCATACATTCTGTTGTTTCCAGCAGTTAAAATTACCCCAACAAGTAGCACTTACTGCATTTTAAACTCAAGTCAGTGCTTGTGTTTGGGTCATTTTCGTGCAAAACTAATGTCTTTTGCTAGACATGTTGAAATGATGTTCACTGACAATTACCTCATTTTTCATATGATATGTCTGCAGAAGAAGTCACAACCAAGACAACCCCAAAGAGAAGCACTTATGGGTACCAAGAATCATCAGTGTCTCCATTTGAGGTGATCTGGATTTGATTCCAATGGCATATTTCTTCAGTTGTAGTTGCTCCTATTCAATCACCACAAGAAGAAGCACTTCTTAAATTGAACAGTCAAGTAAATTTTGTGAATGGAATCCAGAGTTTCAGAGGTCACCAAAACTACCCCAACAAGTAGCACTTACTGCATTCACAAGTCAAGTTAGGGCTTGTGTTGGGATAATGTTGGTGACAAATTCATGTCTTCAGGTAGATAATAATGTCAACTGAAGTCACTCCATTTTTCAAATGATAAGCCAGTTGAAGAAGCACAACCAAGACAACCCCAATGAGAAGCACTTATGAGCACAAAAATCATCAGTGTTTCTGTTTGAGGTGATCTGAATGTGATTCCAATGACATTTGGAAATGAGTTGCAGCCTTTTGTAGCATTAGTGACGTGCAACCGCCCCAACAAGTAGCACTTACTGAATTCAACAGCCAAGTCAATGCTCAGGTTGGGCCAATAACACAGACTTGCAGTGAGGAAGCTTGCTTTCTTCTGGTGTCCTCCGCAGTGTTGATGTTTCTTTCTGATATCTTCAGCGTTGTGTCCCAGTAGCAGTGGAAGTGGTGTTTGTTGCACAGATTTGTCCAACTTAAATACTGAATGCCACCATTTGCACAATTCTCCGCCTCCTTTTAGGACAGTGGTGAGTAAACAATCAAACCATTTGTACTTGATGATCAGACGACCATCGTCTCATATACATGCATGCCATTAGCAGCCGATGAGTGGCCAAGTAGACTTGAATAAGTTTCAATCTGATCAGATTCACAGGCAACTTAAGCACTGTCATAGACAGTCAGGGAGTTACAAAAGTTCATTTGTATCTGCTGCTAAAATTTGACTCTGATTTTTAGAATCTTCAATCAGCTCTGTGGAGATACTTCCACCAGGGAACTCGTCACAACCGAGACAGTCCCGCAGAGAAGCAATTGTGAACTCAACATGTACCAGTGGTATTATCTGACATGATCTGAGAGTGATTTTCCTCAAATATGGTCTCCCATACATGCTGTTGTTTCCAGCAGTTAAAATTACCCCAACAAGTAGCACTTACTGCATTTTAAACTCAAGTCAGTGCTTGTGTTTGGGTCATTTTTGTGCAAAACTAATGTCTTTTGCTAGACATGTTAAAATGATGTTCACTGACAATGACCTCATTTTCCATATGATATGTCTGCAGAAGAAGTCACAACCAAGACAACCCCAAAGAGAAGCACTTATGGGTACCAAGAATCATCAGTGTCTCCATTTGAGGTGATCTGGATTTGATTCCAATGACATTTGTCTCAAGTTGCAGCCTTTTGTAGCATTAGTGACGTGCAACCGCCCCAACAAGTAGCACTTACTGAATTCAACAGCCAAGTCAATGCTCAGGTTGGGCCAATAACACAGACTTGCAGTGAGGAAGCTTGCTTTCTTCTGGTGTCCTTCACAGTGTTTATGTTTCTTTCTGATATCTTCAGCGTTGTGTCCCAGTAGCAGTGGAAGTGGTGTTTGTTGCACAGATTTGTCCCAATTTAAATCCTGAATGCCACCATTTGCACAATTCTCCATCTCCTTTGTTGACAGTGGTGAGTAAACAATCAAACCATTTGTACTTGATGGATTTTCCTCAAATATGGTCTCCCATACATTCTGTTGTTTCCAGCAGTTAAAATTACCCCAACAAGTAGCACTTACTGCATTTTAAACTCAAGTCAGTGCTTGTGTTTGGGTCATTTTCGTGCAAAACTAATGTCTTTTGCTAGACATGTTGAAATGATGTTCACTGACAATGACCTAATTTTTCATATGATATGTCTGCAGAAGAAGTCACAACCAAGACAACCCCAAAGAGAAGCACTTATGGGTACCAAGAATCATCAGTGTCTCCATTTGAGGTGATCTGGATTTGATTCCAATGGCATATTTCTTCAGTTGTAGTTGCTAACATCTCTCATACAATCACCACAACAAGAAGCACTTCTTAAATTGAACAGTCAAGTAAATTTTGTGAATGGAATCCAGAGTTTCAGAGGTCACCAAAACTACCCCAACAAGTAGCACTTACTGCATTCACAAGTCAAGTTAGGGCTTGTGTTGGGATAATGTTGGTGACAAATTCATGTCTTCAGGTAGATAATAATGTCAACTGAAGTCACTCCATTTTTCAAATGATAAGCCAGTTGAAGAAGCACAACCAAGACAACCCCAATGAGAAGCACTTATGAGCACAAAAATCATCAGTGTTTCTGTTTGAGGTGATCTGAATGTGATTCCAATGACATTTGGAAATGAGTTGCAGCCTTTTGTAGCATTAGTGACGTGCAACCGCCCCAACAAGTAGCACTTACTGAATTCAACAGCCAAGTCAATGCTCAGGTTGGGCCAATAACACAGACTTGCAGTGAGGAAGCTTGCTTTCTTCTGGTGTCCTCCGCAGTGTTGATGTTTCTTTCTGATATCTTCAGCGTTGTGTCCCAGTAGCAGTGGAAGTGGTGTTTGTTGCACAGATTTGTCCAACTTAAATACTGAATGCCACCATTTGCACAATTCTCCGCCTCCTTTTAGGACAGTGGTGAGTAAACAATCAAACCATTTGTACTTGATGATCAGACGACCATCGTCTCATATACATGCATGCCATTAGCAGCCGATGAGTGGCCAAGTAGACTTGAATAAGTTTCAATCTGATCAGATTCACAGGCAAATTAAGCACTGTCATAGACAGTCAGGGAGTTACAAAAGTTCATTTGTATCTGCTGCTAAAATTTGACTCTGATTTTTAGAATCTTCAATCAGCTCTGTGGAGATACTTCCACCAGGGAACTCGTCACAACCGAGACAGTCCCGCAGAGAAGCAATTGTGAACTCAACATGTACCAGTGGTATTATCTGACATGACCTGAGAGTGATTTTCCTCAAATATGGTCTCCCATACATGCGGTTGTTTCCAGCAGTTAAAATTACCCCAACAAGTAGCACTTACTGCATTTTAAACTCAAGTCAGTGCTTGTGTTTGGGTCATTTTTGTGCAAAACTAATGTCTTTTGCTAGACATGTTAAAATGATGTTCACTGACAATGACCTCATTTTCCATATGATATGTCTGCAGAAGAAGTCACAACCAAGACAACCCCAAAGAGAAGCACTTATGGGTACCAAGAATCATCAGTGTCTCCATTTGAGGTGATCTGGATTTGATTCCAATGGCATATTTCTTCAGTTGTAGTTGCTAACATCTCTCATACAATCACCACAACAAGAAGCACTTCTTAAATTGAACAGTCAAGTAAATTTTGTGAATGGAATCCAGAGTTTCAGAGGTCACCAAAACTACCCCAACAAGTAGCACTTACTGCATTCACAAGTCAAGTTAGGGCTTGTGTTGGGATAATGTTGGTGACAAATTCATGTCTTCAGGTAGATAATAATGTCAACTGAAGTCACTCCATTTTTCAAATGATAAGCCAGTTGAAGAAGCACAACCAAGACAACCCCAATGAGAAGCACTTATGAGCACAAAAATCATCAGTGTTTCTGTTTGAGGTGATCTGAATGTGATTCCAATGACATTTGGAAATGAGTTGCAGCCTTTTGTAGCATTAGTGACGTGCAACCGCCCCAACAAGTAGCACTTACTGAATTCAACAGCCAAGTCAATGCTCAGGTTGGGCCAATAACACAGACTTGCAGTGAGGAAGCTTGCTTTCTTCTGGTGTCCTCCGCAGTGTTGATGTTTCTTTCTGATATCTTCAGCGTTGTGTCCCAGTAGCAGTGGAAGTGGTGTTTGTTGCACAGATTTGTCCAACTTAAATACTGAATGCCACCATTTGCACAATTCTCCGCCTCCTTTTAGGACAGTGGTGAGTAAACAATCAAACCATTTGTACTTGATGATCAGACGACCATCGTCTCATATACATGCATGCCATTAGCAGCCGATGAGTGGCCAAGTAGACTTGAATAAGTTTCAATCTGATCAGATTCACAGGCAACTTAAGCACTGTCATAGACAGTCAGGGAGTTACAAAAGTTCATTTGTATCTGCTGCTAAAATTTGACTCTGATTTTTAGAATCTTCAATCAGCTCTGTGGAGATACTTCCACCAGGGAACTCGTCACAACCGAGACAGTCCCGCAGAGAAGCAATTGTGAACTCAACATGTACCAGTGGTATTATCTGACATGATCTGAGAGTGATTTTCCTCAAATATGGTCTCCCATACATGCTGTTGTTTCCAGCAGTTAAAATTACCCCAACAAGTAGCACTTACTGCATTTTAAACTCAAGTCAGTGCTTGTGTTTGGGTCATTTTTGTGCAAAACTAATGTCTTTTGCTAGACATGTTAAAATGATGTTCACTGACAATGACCTCATTTTCCATATGATATGTCTGCAGAAGAAGTCACAACCAAGACAACCCCAAAGAGAAGCACTTATGGGTACCAAGAATCATCAGTGTCTCCATTTGAGGTGATCTGGATTTGATTCCAATGACATTTGTCTCAAGTTGCAGCCTTTTGTAGCATTAGTGACGTGCAACCGCCCCAACAAGTAGCACTTACTGAATTCAACAGCCAAGTCAATGCTCAGGTTGGGCCAATAACACAGACTTGCAGTGAGGAAGCTTGCTTTCTTCTGGTGTCCTTCACAGTGTTTATGTTTCTTTCTGATATCTTCAGCGTTGTGTCCCAGTAGCAGTGGAAGTGGTGTTTGTTGCACAGATTTGTCCCAATTTAAATCCTGAATGCCACCATTTGCACAATTCTCCATCTCCTTTGTTGACAGTGGTGAGTAAACAATCAAACCATTTGTACTTGATGGATTTTCCTCAAATATGGTCTCCCATACATTCTGTTGTTTCCAGCAGTTAAAATTACCCCAACAAGTAGCACTTACTGCATTTTAAACTCAAGTCAGTGCTTGTGTTTGGGTCATTTTCGTGCAAAACTAATGTCTTTTGCTAGACATGTTGAAATGATGTTCACTGACAATGACCTCATTTTTCATATGATATGTCTGCAGAAGAAGTCACAACCAAGACAACCCCAAAGAGAAGCACTTATGGGTACCAAGAATCATCAGTGTCTCCATTTGAGGTGATCTGGATTTGATTCCAATGGCATATTTCTTCAGTTGTAGTTGCTCCTATTCAATCACCACAACAAGAAGCACTTCTTAAATTGAACAGTCAAGTAAATTTTGTGAATGGAATCCAGAGTTTCAGAGGTCACCAAAACTACCCCAACAAGTAGCACTTACTGCATTCACAAGTCAAGTTAGGGCTTGTGTTGGGATAATGTTGGTGACAAATTCATGTCTTCAGGTAGATAATAATGTCAACTGAAGTCACTCCATTTTTCAAATGATAAGCCAGTTGAAGAAGCACAACCAAGACAACCCCAATGAGAAGCACTTATGAGCACAAAAATCATCAGTGTTTCTGTTTGAGGTGATCTGAATGTGATTCCAATGACATTTGGAAATGAGTTGCAGCCTTTTGTAGCATTAGTGACGTGCAACCGCCCCAACAAGTAGCACTTACTGAATTCAACAGCCAAGTCAATGCTCAGGTTGGGCCAATAACACAGACTTGCAGTGAGGAAGCTTGCTTTCTTCTGGTGTCCTCCGCAGTGTTGATGTTTCTTTCTGATATCTTCAGCGTTGTGTCCCAGTAGCAGTGGAAGTGGTGTTTGTTGCACAGATTTGTCCAACTTAAATACTGAATGCCACCATTTGCACAATTCTCCGCCTCCTTTTAGGACAGTGGTGAGTAAACAATCAAACCATTTGTACTTGATGATCAGACGACCATCGTCTCATATACATGCATGCCATTAGCAGCCGATGAGTGGCCAAGTAGACTTGAATAAGTTTCAATCTGATCAGATTCACAGGCAACTTAAGCACTGTCATAGACAGTCAGGGAGTTACAAAAGTTCATTTGTATCTGCTGCTAAAATTTGACTCTGATTTTTAGAATCTTCAATCAGCTCTGTGGAGATACTTCCACCAGGGAACTCGTCACAACCGAGACAGTCCCGCAGAGAAGCAATTGTGAACTCAACATGTACCAGTGGTATTATCTGACATGATCTGAGAGTGATTTTCCTCAAATATGGTCTCCCATACATGCTGTTGTTTCCAGCAGTTAAAATTACCCCAACAAGTAGCACTTACTGCATTTTAAACTCAAGTCAGTGCTTGTGTTTGGGTCATTTTTGTGCAAAACTAATGTCTTTTGCTAGACATGTTAAAATGATGTTCACTGACAATGACCTCATTTTCCATATGATATGTCTGCAGAAGAAGTCACAACCAAGACAACCCCAAAGAGAAGCACTTATGGGTACCAAGAATCATCAGTGTCTCCATTTGAGGTGATCTGGATTTGATTCCAATGACATTTGTCTCAAGTTGCAGCCTTTTGTAGCATTAGTGACGTGCAACCGCCCCAACAAGTAGCACTTACTGAATTCAACAGCCAAGTCAATGCTCAGGTTGGGCCAATAACACAGACTTGCAGTGAGGAAGCTTGCTTTCTTCTGGTGTCCTTCACAGTGTTTATGTTTCTTTCTGATATCTTCAGCGTTGTGTCCCAGTAGCAGTGGAAGTGGTGTTTGTTGCACAGATTTGTCCCAATTTAAATCCTGAATGCCACTATTTGCACAATTCTCCATCTCCTTTGTTGACAGTGGTGAGTAAACAATCAAACCATTTGTACTTGATGGATTTTCCTCAAATATGGTCTCCCATACATTCTGTTGTTTCCAGCAGTTAAAATTACCCCAACAAGTAGCACTTACTGCATTTTAAACTCAAGTCAGTGCTTGTGTTTGGGTAATTTTCGTGCAAAACTAATGTCTTTTGCTAGACATGTTGAAATGATGTTCACTGACAATGACCTCATTTTTCATATGATATGTCTGCAGAAGAAGTCACAACCAAGACAACCCCAAAGAGAAGCACTTATGGGTACCAAGAATCATCTGTGTCTCCATTTGAGGTGATCTGGATTTGATTCCAATGGCATATTTCTTCAGTTGTAGTTGCTAACATCTCTCATACAATCACCACAACAAGAAGCACTTCTTAAATTGAACAGTCAAGTAAATTTTGTGAATGGAATCCAGAGTTTCAGAGGTCACCAAAACTACCCCAACAAGTAGCACTTACTGCATTCACAAGTCAAGTTAGGGCTTGTGTTGGGATAATGTTGGTGACAAATTCATGTCTTCAGGTAGATAATAATGTCAACTGAAGTCACTCCATTTTTCAAATGATAAGCCAGTTGAAGAAGCACAACCAAGACAACCCCAATGAGAAGCACTTATGAGCACAAAAATCATCAGTGTTTCTGTTTGAGGTGATCTGAATGTGATTCCAATGACATTTGTCTCAAGTTGCAGCCTTTTGTAGCATTAATGAGCAACCGCCCCAACAAGTAGCACTTACTGAATTCAACAGCCAAGTCAATGCTCAGGTTGGGCCAATAACACAGACTTGCAGTGAGGAAGCTTGCTTTCTTCTGGTGTCCTTTGCAGTGTTGATGTTTCTTTCTGATATCTTCAGCGTTGTGTCCCAGTAGCAGTGGAAGTGGTGTTTGTTGCACAGATTTGTCCAACTTAAATACTGAATGCCACCATTTGCACAATTCTCCGCCTCCTTTTTGGACAGTGGTGAGTAAACAATCAAACCATTTGTACTTGATGATCAGACGACCATCGTCTCATATACATGCATGCCATTAGCAGCCGATGAGTGGCCAAGTAGACTTGAATAAGTTTCAATCTGATCAGATTCACAGGCAACTTAAGCACTGTCATAGACAGTCAGGGAGTTACAAAAGTTCATTTGTATCTGCTGCTAAAATTTGACTCTGATTTTTAGAATCTTCAATCAGCTCTGTGGAGATACTTCCACCAGGGAACTCGTCACAACCGAGACAGTCCCGCAGAGAAGCAATTGTGAACTCAACATGTACCAGTGGTATTATCTGACATGATCTGAGAGTGATTTTCCTCAAATATGGTCTCCCATACATGCTGTTGTTTCCAGCAGTTAAAATTACCCCAACAAGTAGCACTTACTGCATTTTAAACTCAAGTCAGTGCTTGTGTTTGGGTCATTTTTGTGCAAAACTAATGTCTTTTGCTAGACATGTTAAAATGATGTTCACTGACAATGACCTCATTTTCCATATGATATGTCTGCAGAAGAAGTCACAACCAAGACAACCCCAAAGAGAAGCACTTATGGGTACCAAGAATCATCAGTGTCTCCATTTGAGGTGATCTGGATTTGATTCCAATGACATTTGTCTCAAGTTGCAGCCTTTTGTAGCATTAGTGACGTGCAACCGCCCCAACAAGTAGCACTTACTGAATTCAACAGCCAAGTCAATGCTCAGGTTGGGCCAATAACACAGACTTGCAGTGAGGAAGCTTGCTTTCTTCTGGTGTCCTTCACAGTGTTTATGTTTCTTTCTGATATCTTCAGCGTTGTGTCCCAGTAGCAGTGGAAGTGGTGTTTGTTGCACAGATTTGTCCCAATTTAAATCCTGAATGCCACCATTTGCACAATTCTCCACCTCCTTTGTTGACAGTGGTGAGTAAACAATCAAACCATTTGTACTTGATCGATTTTCCTCAAATATGGTCTCCCATACATTCTGTTGTTTCCAGCAGTTAAAATTACCCCAACAAGTAGCACTTACTGCATTTTAAACTCAAGTCAGTGCTTGTGTTTGGGTCATTTTCGTGCAAAACTAATGTAATTTGCTAGACATGTTGAAATGATGTTCACTGACAATGAACTCATTTTTCATATGATATGTCTGCAGAAGAAGTCACAACCAAGACAACCCCAAAGAGAAGCACTTATGGGTACCATGAATCATCAGTGTCTCCATTTGAGGTGATCTGGATTTGATTCCAATGGCATATTTCTTCAGTTGTAGTTGCTAACATCTCTCATACAATCACCACAACAAGAAGCACTTCTTAAATTGAACAGTCAAGTAAATTTTGTGAATGGAATCCAGAGTTTCAGAGGTCACCAAAACTACCCCAACAAGTAGCACTTACTGCATTCACAAGTCAAGTTAGGGCTTGTGTTGGGATAATGTTGGTGACAAATTCATGTCTTCAGGTAGATAATAATGTCAACTGAAGTCACTCCATTTTTCAAATGATAAGCCAGTTGAAGAAGCACAACCAAGACAACCCCAATGAGAAGCACTTATGAGCACAAAAATCATCAGTGTTTCTGTTTGAGGTGATCTGAATGTGATTCCAATGACATTTGTCTCAAGTTGCAGCCTTTTGTAGCATTAGTGACGTGCAACCGCCCCAACAAGTAGCACTTACTGAATTCAACAGCCAAGTCAATGCTCAGGTTGGGCCAATAACACAGACTTGCAGTGAGGAAGCTTGCTTTCTTCTGGTGTCCTCCACAGTGTTGATGTTTCTTTCTGATATCTTCAGCGTTGTGTCCCAGTAGCAGTGGAAGTGGTGTTTGTTGCACAGATTTGTCCAACTTAAATACTGAATGCCACCATTTGCACAATTCTCCGCCTCCTTTTAGGACAGTGGTGAGTAAACAATCAAACCATTTGTACTTGATGATCAGACGACCATCGTCTCATATACATGCATGCCATTAGCAGCCGATGAGTGGCCAAGTAGACTTGAATGAGTTTCAATCTGATCAGATTCACAGGCAAATTAAGCACTGTCATAGACAGTCAGGGAGTTACAAAAGTTCATTTGTATCTGCTGCTAAAATTTGACTCTGATTTTTAGAATCTTCAATCAGCTCTGTGGAGATACTTCCACCAGGGAACTCGTCACAACCGAGACAGTCCCGCAGAGAAGCAATTGTGAAATCAACATGTACCAGTGGTATTATCTGACATGACCTGAGAGTGATTTTCCTCAAATATGGTCTCCCATACATGCTGTTGTTTCCAGCAGTTAAAATTACCCCAACAAGTAGCACTTACTGCATTTTAAACTCAAGTCAGTGCTTGTGTTTGGGTCATTTTTGTGCAAAACTAATGTCTTTTGCTAGACATGTTAAAATGATGTTCACTGACAATGACCGCATTTTCCATATGATATGTCTGCAGAAGAAGTCACAACCAAGACAACCCCAAAGAGAAGCACTTATGGGTACCAAGAATCATCAGTGTCTCCATTTGAGGTGATCTGGATTTGATTCCAATGGCATATTTCTTCAGTTGTAGTTGCTCCTATTCAATCACCACAACAAGAAGCACTTCTTAAATTGAACAGTCAAGTAAATTTTGTGAATGGAATCCAGAGTTTCAGAGGTCACCAAAACTACCCCAACAAGTAGCACTTACTGCATTCACAAGTCAAGTTAGGGCTTGTGTTGGGATAATGTTGGTGACAAATTCATGTCTTCAGGTAGATAATAATGTCAACTGAAGTCACTCCATTTTTCAAATGATAAGCCAGTTGAAGAAGCACAACCAAGACAACCCCAATGAGAAGCACTTATGAGCACAAAAATCATCAGTGTTTCTGTTTGAGGTGATCTGAATGTGATTCCAATGACATTTGGAAATGAGTTGCAGCCTTTTGTAGCATTAGTGACGTGCAACCGCCCCAACAAGTAGCACTTACTGAATTCAACAGCCAAGTCAATGCTCAGGTTGGGCCAATAACACAGACTTGCAGTGAGGAAGCTTGCTTTCTTCTTGGTGTCCTCCGCAGTGTTGATGTTTCTTTCTGATATCTTCAGCGTTGTGTCCCAGTAGCAGTGGAAGTGGTGTTTGTTGCACAGATTTGTCCAACTTAAATACTGAATGCCACCATTTGCACAATTCTCCGCCTCCTTTTAGGACAGTGGTGAGTAAACAATCAAACCATTTGTACTTGATGATCAGACGACCATCGTCTCATGTACATGCATGCCATTAGCAGCCGATGAGTGGCCAAGTAGACTTGAATAAGTTTCAATCTGATCAGATTCACAGGCAAATCAGGGAGTTACAAAAGTTCATTTGTATCTGCTGCTAAAATTTGACTCTGATTTTTAGAATCTTCAATCAGCTCTGTGGAGATACTTCCACCAGGGAACTCGTCACAACCGAGACAGTCCCGCAGAGAAGCAATTGTGAACTCAACATGTACCAGTGGTATTATCTGACATGATCTGAGAGTGATTTTCCTCAAATATGGTCTCCCATACATGCTGTTGTTTCCAGCAGTTAAAATTACCCCAACAAGTAGCACTTACTGCATTTTAAACTCAAGTCAGTGCTTGTGTTTGGGTCATTTTTGTGCAAAACTAATGTCTTTTGCTAGACATGTTAAAATGATGTTCACTGACAATGACCTCATTTTCCATATGATATGTCTGCAGAAGAAGTCACAACCAAGACAACCCCAAAGAGAAGCACTTATGGGTACCAAGAATCATCAGTGTCTCCATTTGAGGTGATCTGGATTTGATTCCAATGACATTTGTCTCAAGTTGCAGCCTTTTGTAGCATTAGTGACGTGCAACTGCCCCAACAAGTAGCACTTACTGAATTCAACAGCCAAGTCAATGCTCAGGTTGGGCCAATAACACAGACTTGCAGTGAGGAAGCTTGCTTTCTTCTGGTGTCCTTCACAGTGTTTATGTTTCTTTCTGATATCTTCAGCGTTGTGTCCCAGTAGCAGTGGAAGTGGTGTTTGTTGCACAGATTTGTCCCAATTTAAATCCTGAATGCCACCATTTGCACAATTCTCCATCTCCTTTGTTGACAGTGGTGAGTAAACAATCAAACCATTTGTACTTGATCGATTTTCCTCAAATATGGTCTCCCATACATTCTGTTGTTTCCAGCAGTTAAAATTACCCCAACAAGTAGCACTTACTGCATTTTAAACTCAAGTCAGTGCTTGTGTTTGGGTCATTTTCGTGCAAAACTAATGTCCTTTGGTAGACATGTTGAAATGATGTTCACTGACAATTACCTCATTTTTCATATGATATGTCTGCAGAAGAAGTCACAACCAAGACAACCCCAAAGAGAAGCACTTATGGGTACCAAGAATCATCAGTGTCTCCATTTGAGGTGATCTGGATTTGATTCCAATGGCATATTTCTTCAGTTGTAGTTGCTCCTATTCAATCACCACAACAAGAAGCACTTCTTAAATTGAACAGTCAAGTAAATTTTGTGAATGGAATCCAGAGTTTCAGAGGTCACCAAAACTACCCCAACAAGTAGCACTTACTGCATTCACAAGTCAAGTTAGGGCTTGTGTTGGGATAATGTTGGTGACAAATTCATGTCTTCAGGTAGATAATAATGTCAACTGAAGTCACTCCATTTTTCAAATGATAAGCCAGTTGAAAAAGCACAACCAAGACAACCCCAATGAGAAGCACTTATGAGCACAAAAATCATCAGTGTTTCTGTTTGAGGTGATCTGAATGTGATTCCAATGACATTTGGAAATGAGTTGCAGCCTTTTGTAGCATTAGTGACGTGCAACCGCCCCAACAAGTAGCACTTACTGAATTCAACAGCCAAGTCAATGCTCAGGTTGGGCCAATAACACAGACTTGCAGTGAGGAAGCTTGCTTTCTTCTGATGTCCTCCGCAGTGTTGATGTTTCTTTCTGATATCTTCAGCGTTGTGTCCCAGTAGCAGTGGAAGTGGTGTTTGTTGCACAGATTTGTCCAACTTAAATACTGAATGCCACCATTTGCACAATTCTCCGCCTCCTTTTTGGACAGTGGTGAGTAAACAATCAAACCATTTGTACTTGATGATCAGACGACCATCGTCTCATATACATGCATGCCATTAGCAGCCGATGAGTGGCCAAGTAGACTTGAATAAGTTTCAATCTGATCAGATTCACAGGCAAATTAAGCACTGTCATAGACAGTCAGGGAGTTACAAAAGTTCATTTGTATCTGCTGCTAAAATTTGACTCTGATTTTTAGAATCTTCAATCAGCTCTGTGGAGATACTTTCACCAGGGAACTCGTCACAACCGAGACAGTCCCGCAGAGAAGCAATTGTGAACTCAACATGTACCAGTGGTATTATCTGACATGACCTGAGAGTGATTTTCCTCAAATATGGTCTCCCATACATGCTGTTGTTTCCAGCAGTTAAAATTACCTCAACATGTAGCACTTACTGCATTTTAAACTCAAGTCAGTGCTTGTGTTTGGGTAATTTTCGTGCAAAACTAATGTCTTTTGCTAGACATGTTAAAATGATGTTCACTGACAATGACCTCATTTTTCATACGATATGTCTGCAGAAGAAGTCACAACCAAGACAACCCCAAAGAGAAGCACTTATGGGTACCAAGAATCATCAATGTCTCCATTTGAGGTGATCTGGACTTGATTCCAATGGCATATTTCTTCAGTTGTAGTTGCTAACATCTCTCATACAATCACCACAACAAGAAGCACTTCTTAAATTGTACAGTCAAGTAAATTTTGTGAATGGAATCCAGAGTTTCAGAGGTCACCAAAACTACCCCAAAAAGTAGCACTTACTGCATTCACAAGTCAAGTTAGGGCTTGTGTTGGGATAATGTTGGTGACAAATTCATGTCTTCAGGTAGATAATAATGTCAACTGAAGTCACTCCATTTTTCAAATGATAAGCCAGTTGAAGAAGCACAACCAAGACAACCCCAATGAAAAGCACTTATGAGCACAAAAATCATCAGTGTTTCTGTTTGAGGTGTGTAGCACCCAATAATGTAATAATTTAATAATGCTTAATTAATGTAATAATGCCTGAAAATGTAATAAAAATTGCACTTAACTCAATCGAAAATGTAATAAAACCCAATAATGTAATAACTTGACCAATAATGTAATAAAATATTCTGACTGATATTGTAATAACATTTTTACCGATAATGTAATACCGTATTACATTTTTGGACATTTATTACATTTTCAGGTGTGTCTTTTTTTTAAAAAAAAAAAAGATCATGTAAAACTTGACAGATAATGTAATATAGAGTTCTACATTTTGTGTTTTGAGAATCTAAGACTGTTATATAGCCTATACTGGATTTGAAACAACAGAATGACTGAATTGCAGACCTATACCATACAGCTATATGCACATTCAGATACTCAGGGACATCCTGGTCCTGCTGAGTGTGTGATGGACTTACCTCCTTTGGTGACCAGAATTTTTTGCACTGGAGACCCCAGGTAATTTCCCTAAACGTAACTCTTCACTTCACAGTTTTCCAACATATCATTACCTCATGAAAACAAGTCAGTGACACTTCATTTGTAAAGATATAACATAAGCATTCTTAACACCCACATACACATTACGTGACACCTGACATAAATATAGGCCTCACTCATTAATGGTCTCATGAATGGTCTCACTTTTAATCAGTAGGATGTCAAGTGACAAAGTGGTCAGTCATAAAGTATATTATGAGATTTACCTGTAGGCTTCAAATAAAGATTAAATTATCTTGAAAACTGAGCGGGCACTGCTCTATTAAGTGTAAAGTCAACAGGTGATTGCACAGGACAAACAATTCTAGAAATAGTCTAGTAACATACTAAGGTGATCAGATTTCTTAAGTGCCCTGCTCACAGACCCATAGTATAAAATTCAAAAAATCGAACCAAGATATATTTTTTCAGGCAATCTCCATTTATTAACAAACACGTTAATGATGTAAACAACAGTGAATATAATAGTCTATAACATATAACATATAACCAATCCTGAAACAGTCATTTAACAGGGTGTTTCCATCAAAGGACCCAAGAAAAGATTAAAGTGCAGCTTCACAAAAAAAACAAAAAAAAAAAACAAAACAAAACAAAAAAAAACTGACCAGAGACAGAGAAAGAGACGGACGAAACATCACAACAGTCAAACATTCCAACATCTTAACGGCTTCAGTGGGTTGCCATTGTCCTGACCACAGAGAGTATCTGACACAACACGCCACAGGACAAATGATAGACTGGAGCAAGACCCACATTAATAGTCCTTTTGTGAACATTTAGTGTCCTTCTGTGTTTATTTTTTGTCCCTCTCATGTCATGTAGTTTTAATAATGTTATATAATAATGTATAATATATGTAAACCCCAAAAATATATATAAACCCCAAAAGTTAAAAAATAACCAGTCAGTTGTCATTATGTTTTGTCATTTTTATGCTGACATTTTTATTAAACCTGTACTTATAGAGGTAAATCTCACTGTATGTCAGCTGTCACACACTGATGACAGAAGAGCTGCCATGCAAGACGTTAATCACGACCCATCAGGAGCGGTTAGGGGTTCGGTGTCTTGCTCAGGGACACCTCAACATAAACTCTGGAGGCCAGGATCGAACCAGCAACGGTTACAAGACGGCCACTCTACCCACTGAGCCATGCCGCCCCGTCATTCAAAGTGATATAATAACCATTTATGAGAGGATATATTTATGTCAAATTTTAAATAATGTGTTGGTGTTATGAATAGTTATGCATACCCTTGTCAAATGAAGTGTTACTTAAATTTGTTTTGTTGGTTTGTGGTTGTTTTCACGAGATAGTGATTCGTTGGAAAACTGTGGAGACCAAAGTATGTTTTGGGAAGCAATAGTTATTCTCTTGTTTCAAAGTCAGTGTATTTAACAGTCTTAGATTCTCAAAACACAAAATATAGACCTCTATATTACATTATCTGTCAAGTTTTACATTATAATTAAAAAAAAAAAAAAACACCTGAAAATGTAATAAATGTCCAATAATGTAATAAGGTATTACATTATCGGTAAAAATGTTATTACAATATCAGTCAGAATATTTTATTACATTATTGGTCAAGTTATTACATTATTGGGTTTTATTACATTTTCGATTTAATTAAGTGCAAATTTTATTACATTTTCAGGCGTTATTACATTTTCAGTAAATAATTACATTATTGGGTGCTACATACAAATTTGACAGCCCATAAACTGGAGCGCACCGTAAGGAAGTTAGCTCACTGGCTTCATTTCGGGTGGTGACAAGAGCCCCTAACGCCACCAACAGTGTGTTGAACACGTCCTTCCAAGGTTTGCCTTATGTCTCGCTGGTTTTCCCTCCTTATCTCAACCACGGAGGACAGTAAAGTGTGACAGGTTAAAATAGATGATGAGATTAAAAAGACTGCACATTTATAAATAACATTCATAAGGGTTTACTAAAGCCATAAATGATGTAAAACTGTTAAAATGCATTGCATGATTTAAAAAATGTTTAAAAAGTGGTTATTTCAAATTGTTACTTTGTTCTTTGCTGTAAAACCCAGGAACTGCGCAGTATTAATCAGTAATCTACACAGTAGTTCTGATCTGAGAGTCTGAGATCGATTGCTTTTGTCTCCGCCCACACATCGGGGGGATTCGCGGTATTTTCCTCATTACACTCAAGCTGTCGCTGAGGAAACGCCACTATCACTCTAGTGATTATTTCTCCCCCTTTTTCAGGTATGTTGTGGGCATAACGTGGTGTTAGCAAGATGCTAAGATGGTTATGAGCACCTAGGCAGTGTGTTTTAAATATTTTGGATAAGTTAGAGAAAGTTTTGCTGATAACAGTTAAGTCTGTGTGAAGCCGAGTTTCAGCTCGTTAAGCTAGAGGTGCGCTGACAGTAGCCGCCATTTCATGTCTAATGTAAACATTTTATGTCATTCATTTGTTCAGTCTCATACATAGTGCCTTATATTTTGTGGCACATCTCCTGTTGTGTTTAATGCACATTTCAAAGGGGTTATTGTATATGTTGAAAACTGTTTATATTCCTCTTACCTTCCCATGTAAATGTTTTTATTTGTGCTTAATTAAATTACACTCAAGCTGTCGCTGAGGAAACGCCACTATCACTCTAGTGATTATTTCTCCCCCTTTTTCAGGGGCGTAACAAAAGCAAAGCCTCGTGGAGAATGCGGGCATCAATCCCGCTATCTCTCGCATGCTAAGCGAGCGCTCTACCATTTGAGCTAATTCCCCTGCGAACAAGGGCGTCCTGCATTGCAAGAAAGGTTGGCTTAGCTGGCTTCAACTTTGTTTGCGCTCATTAGAATTGGCTGGGTGGTCACTTGGAAGCCAAAGGCGCCAAACGACGAGGTGGCCGAGTGGTTAAGGCGATGGACTGCTAATCCATTGTGCTCTGCACGCGTGGGTTAGAATCCCATCTTCGTCGCAGCTTGGTGGCTTTAATCTCCCCTCTTTTCATGTTGATAAGCAAACATGCTCTTGCTAACTTTCCGCACTTGTCCCAAACAAGCACCTCCTGAAGGAAACCTTTGTTGACGGGGCCGTCTGTCTTTCCAATTCGTGTCTCTTTTTCAGGCAAGCACAATGACGGCCCTGTGGCCAAACTTGCTGGATTATGGCAAACGGCCAGCGGCCTTGGCTTCCAGACTTCAACCGTACACTGGGTGGTTTAGGTCACCCGAGAAAAGGGACTGAATTCACTCCTGGGGCGGACAGTCTGAAGAGAAGCGACCTGGCCTCCACAGCGTCGCCAGCTGAGTTCCACGCTGTTGCTGTGTGGTTGTGGCGATCCTCGTACGGCTTTGTGATGTGCAAAGGAGGCCAAAGAAGGCAGGAATGACAGCCATTCTCGCACGATGGTCTCGTTACCACAGCAAGGGACCAGGCGCTATGAATGGCTTTGATGACGCGCCGCAGAGGTTAAATCCCTGGGACGCCCCACCAGTCCTTTACAGCTGACGAAGTCCCATGGATGAGAGGAAGAACCACTGTCAAGGATCCACACTCAAGTCGAGGCAAGTTGCCCTCCCTCGAAGCTTCTTTGGAAATTTGACAGCCCATAAACTGGAGCGCACCGTAAGGAAGTTAGCTCACTGGCTTCATTTCGGGTGGTGACAGGAGCACCTAACGCCACCAACAGTGTGTTGAACACGTCCTTCCAAGGTTTGTCTTGTGTCTCGCTGGATTTCCCTCCGTATCTCCACCACGGAGGACAGTAAAGCAAAGCCTCGTGCAGAATGCAGGCATCAATCCCGCTATCTCTCGCATGCTAAGCGAGCGCTCTACCATTTGAGCTAATTCCCCTGTGAACAAGGGCGTCCTGCATTGCAAGAAAGGTTGGCTTAGCTGGCTTCAACTTTGTTTGCGCTCATTAGAACTGGCTGGGTGGTCACTTGGAAGCAAAGGCGCCAAAGACGAGGTGGCCGAGTGGTTAAGGCGATGGACTGCTAATCCATTGTGCTCTGCACGCGTGGGTTTGAATCCCATCCTCGTCGCAGCTTGGTGGTTTTAATCTCCCCTCTTTTCATGTTGATAAGCAAACATGCTCTTGCTAACTTCCCGCACTTGTCCCAAACAAGCACCTCCTGAATGAAACCTTTGTTGACGGGGCCGTCTGTCTTTCCAATTCGTGTCTCTTTTTCAGACAAGCACAGTGACGGCCCTGTGGCCAAACTTGCTGGATTATGGCAAACGGCCAGTGGCCTTGGCTTCCAGACTTCGACCGTACACTGGGTGGTTTAGGTCACCCGAGAAAAGGGACTGAATTCACTCCTGGGGCGGACAGTCTGAAGAGAAGCGACCTGGCCTCCACAGCGTCGCCAACTGAGTTCCATGCTGTTGCTGTGTGGTTGTGGCGATCCTCGTATGGCTTTGTGATGTGCAAAGGAGGCCAAAGAAGGCAGGAATGACAGCCATTCTCGCACAATATTCTCGTTACCACAGCAAGGGACCGGGCGCTATGAATGGCTTCAATGATGCGCCGCAGAGGTTAAATCCCTGGGACGCCCCACCAGTCCTTTACAGCTGACGAAGTCCCATGGATGAGAGGAAGGACTCATTCTTCCCTCTTGCTCCTGTGCCGACAAGCACACATGGACTGGAAATGAAGAACCACTGCGACGTTTCCTCTCTCCCCTTCAACAACACTTCTGTTGGTCTACTCAGGTGATGTCTTTGTCCTGTGCAATTTGGGGTTGATGTTTGGATTATGGTCTCACCTTGTTTTAGGAGGATTAGCTATAGCACAAGAGAAGAGAAAGTGTCAGAAGAGTGAGCATGAGCGACAGGAACTAGAGAAAATGAGGGAGTGTGAGCAACAGCAAAAGGAAAAAGAGCAGGAGCATGAGAAAATGAAGCTTGCTTTTAGATTGCAGACATCAGGACAGCAAGAAATGTTTGATGTAAATAAGTTTTTGTCTTTGTTCTATTCTTTGAGATGTTTAAGAAGATTGCTGTGCAGCATGACTGGCCTAGAGAGGACTGGGTAACCTGCATGAAGGGTTCCCTAACAGGGAAGGCCCAGGAAGTGTATGGTATGGTGGTTTGACAGGCAGTGCTGAAAGCATATGACTTAGTCCCAGTACAACTGGGACAGACTTATTTGCATTTTGCACAACAGCAACAAGTAGCTTTTGAGAAGTGGCTGACCCGTAATTTACACCAGGCATGGCTGCGCCGCTGTTTTGCTTCGTCATGCACATGACTTCAATTTACACCAGCAGCATGTCAGAAGCGTTTCAGCAGTGGAGTGTTTTGCCCATCTGATTATATTTACTTGCTCTGATTTTGTTTATTAAGTCTTCTTTCCTTGCTCTTTGTGCTTCTACCATGCATAAGCAGGCTACGTAGTTAAATTGTTTATTTTCTGTCTGTCTTTATGATCTCGAGTCAGCACGGGGTCTTTTATTTTGAAAATCAACCGTATTCTCCCCTGTTTTCTGTGCCTGACTTCCTACTCGTTCGACCTGCTCTGTGCCAATTGATGCGTCATTTGTCAAAAATAGACTCACTGTGTATTCTCCGCTGAGCAGAGCACCGAGCCGCTTCTGGGACGCTGCTGAGACACTGCTGAGACGCGCCGCGGCGCTTCTGGTGTAAATTACAGCATTGACTTGAATGGCAGCATATGTCTCCGAGTGCCGCGGCACAGCCCCGCCTGGTGTAAATTAGGGGCGAGAACTTGCAAATGTATGATTTTAAGGAACTGACTGAATTAATTGTTTTGGAGCACTTTAAGCACAGCCTGCCAAAGTGAATGACACTTATGTTAAAACTGTGGTTGAGGCTGCTGAGGCAGCTGATAGCTGTGTCCTCATTTATGAAGACTCATGGAGGGACAAATCCTAAGGGACAAAGTGTACATGAATCAGCTAAATAACATAAATTAAATATTGTGCTTCTTTCAGAGGGGGGAACAATGTTAGAAGAAACACTAAACTGTCATGGTTTGAGGTTTTTGTTGCCACCTCCAGTCCTGGTTGGGCTGCAGCTACCTCCAGTCCTGGCTGAGTTGTCTCTGCCGCAGCCTCCTCCTGCTCCAACTGGACCACAATCACCTCCTGCCAATCCTGAGCTGCAGCTGCCTACAGTCTCCCTGACTGACCTGATGGATGCTCTGTCGCCTCAGCGCTCGCCCCCTTTTCACCATTGTCATCAGCCTCCAGAGGGGTCTCGCCAGAGGAGTCCTGCCTTTGCCTGATACTGGAGGAGTCCTGTCGTCGTCACCAGCATCTGGAGAGTTTTTGTCTACACCTTTGGCCTCCTGTAGAAATCCACCTTCATCTTCACCACTGTTGCCAGCCTCCAGAGGGATCCCGGCTTTGTTTTTGTTGTCTTATGTCTGCTGGAGGGGTCCCATCCTCGTTGCTGGCATCTAGAGACGTCTCATGTTCACCTTTAGTCTCTTGCTCAACCACCCAAGGGATCACATTTTCGTGTCTGGCTTACTGCTCCTCTGCTAGAGGGTTCCTGTGTTCATCTACACCAATGCCGCTGACCAACATAGGGGTCCTGCCATCATTTTCACCAGTGCCACCGTTCGCCAAAGGGGTCCCACCTTCATTTTCACCAGTGCTGTGGCCACCAGAGGGCTGCCACCACCTTTGTCTTTGCCGTCAGTTGCCACAGGGGTCCTGTCATCTTCGCTTCGTTAGCAGCCTCCTGATCACTGCTGCCTTCGTCACCAACCTCCAGAGGGGTTCCAAAGTCTCCCACGCTGACCTCCAGAGGTGTTTCGTCCTTCATCCTTGCCACCTGGTCACCCTCCAGATATGCTCTGCTCTCTTGGGTTGACCTCAGGCCATCCGACTGAGGTTTCTAACTCTGCTTCTACCCTGCCTCCTGGATGTCACTCTGAGGTCTCCAGCTCTGCCTCTATCCTGACCCCAGGTCATCCACCTGAGATTATCTGCTCAGCCTGTGTCCTGCCCCGAGGCCACCCTCTGGGGCAGTTCACCCCGGATTTATGACTCTTTTTGGCACTCCCAACAAGTTCAGTTTTCACAATCTATGACTTCTATCTGCATTAGAAGCATAAGCACATCATCAGTAGCCCCCTTTGTGATATTACTTGCCACCTTACTGTAAATTGTGTGGATGAAGAGGAGAAAACAATAAACTTTGTTGAAAAAAACTCATTGTTGTGCTGTAGCTTTCAAAGGTAAGGTTTGTGTTGCATTACTTCTCTATTTATATGCATAATGTAATACATGGAAGCCACAAACAGAACAAAGGAATGCAAATGACTATGCAAACTTTGACATGCTGACACCTCAGGGCTGTAGGTTTACAGTACTGCAGTCCAGCCAGTTGCCTGTTTAATCCCCCACACACACCTTTGTTTGTTGTTTAATTTAAAGTTAAACGTAATGTACCTGACTGCGTAGCAACGTAATAGATTATAAATACTAAATATAAAACTTAATAGCTAAGACATGCAAAAAGACACTGGGTGGGTGTAGGGTGATCAACATGCCTTAATTGTAGGAATCAAGGACAAACTTTCCCAAGGCCATTCACATCACCTCTGGATCCTAAAAACAGACCCCGAGATCCTGCAAAGAAAAGCCCTGAACACATCACAGATTTAAATGAGAATTGATCAAGTTCAGGAGACAATCATCCCTCACACTGCAAGGTGGGAAGTAGCAAAGTACAAATGCTTTGTTACTGTACTTAAATACATTTTTCAGGTATGTGCACTTTACTTGATTTTCTGACAACTTTTTACTTTTACAAATATCTATTTTCTCCACCTTACATTTTAAAAACAGACTCTGTCAGGAATCCCAACTCTTAGTTTGTTTTCATCTGGTTTTGTTTTTATGTCTCATCACTAACTCTCCTGTTATTTCAGATCACACCCCCCTCTCAGCTCATGCATTTGTTCATTGCCTGCACCTGGTTTTCCCTGCCCATCTCTGCTGATTTGTCTGATTTTCTGGTTTTGACTCTGCCTGAACTCATTTAGTAAAGTGAACTCTGTTGCCTTTGTCGTGCATTTGGGTTTTAACCTGTACTGGTTGTTCTCACAGAATCATTATTCCACTTTTGAAGCATTTGAAGAGATTTATTGAATATTTTTATTTTGCATCATCCCAACATCAAGACTGTTTTCAACTTGAATGGAACAGTAACACATAGAAAAGACGATTCCTTGGTGCATCCATCGATGCCACACACAACAAACACAACAAAAGAAAACTACATGAACGACCTCAGGGACAATAAAAGGTCGTAACAACAAAAAAGACATAAAAGATGCAACTTCATAAAAGACATACGACCAACTGCCATAAACATGTTAGTATTAAAGTGGAAGCCCCACCACAAACTCCTGAGTTCTGTGTGGATCCTATCATTATTAGACATCATCTCTATGGAACTCTCTATTGCTCGAGCCAGTGGTGCAAAGAGACAAACAACTGACACCTTGTCCAACCCTCTGAAGAAAGTTGAGTCAGGCTACATAAACCAGATGGTGAAATGAAGCTCAGCATAAGTTCAATCAGGAAGACCTTCTTCATGCTTCATGCCTTCACAATCTTCTGTGACGGCCCACCCATGTGTCTTGTTTTGTTCACCCAGAGACTGGGTGGGTCGTCAGTGAGACTGGTTGCACCTGAGAGTTGGGAGGAGCCAGAGGGCATAAAAGGGCTGCTCTCCCTAGACTCTTTCTCTCTCTGGCTGGGCTGCTGCCACCATTCCTCATGGCTGTCTTGCCATATTAGTTTGGGTTTGAATCCTTATTTTCAGCACTCATACATACACCCATTTCCACCCACACATTTCCACATTTCCCGCTCCTACCTGTTGTGGAATTTGCCTCACTTGCCTCACTAGCTCTTAGATTGTTCCCTGAGTCTCTCTTTATATGGGTGACGATGCAGTCATGAAGGGTCCAGTCATAGGTCATCTAACCTGAACAGGCACACTAGTAGTTGGTCACTCTGCACAACTACAGTCCACAGCTGCACAAGTAGGAGAGTAGTGCATCCCCCAGATACTTTCTCCTGAGGTCCCAAGGTTATGGCTTATCGGGCAGACAGACTGTCTCCACATTCTCTAGCAGGGCACAATACATGAGCAAGGCCGACAGATACAGTGATTTAGAGCAAAGAGGTGCATAGCTTCTTGTTTTGCACTTATGCCCAATAGAATTTGTGTACACATAGATAGACACATCAGGCCCATACATGGTGGCGTGTCAAATTCCAGTGAATGTCAGGGGACAGTTAAATACCTTCACTCGAGAAGTAACCTTCAGAATTGGGTTGGCAGTCACAATATTCAAAGTGTATTGCTAATCTGAATTCTCCTCGATCGAGCTTCATTAAATACTCCTGTGTAAGTCATCTGGGACTCCCGAACTCTTCTTCAGTGTCTGAGTGAACCATTCTTCAGAATTTCCACTACAATTTGGCGTTGTCGGCAGGATTCCAACAGAACAACAAACTGGTAAGTGCAAATCAATTTCTTTGCCTTACCATGTTTGAGTTTGACGGAATCTAAAATTAATGCGTAGCAAATTCGGCTATAACTAAAATAGAATTAAAGCAAATTTAAAGCATTGGTTCAACTCATGTAAAAAACAAATATGTGTAAAAGTGGAATTTTAAAGTAATATCTGTGGTCGGTAAAAAAGAGACTGATATCAAGTGTTTGGTTCCGGGACAGCTGCGGGCTGAGCCCGTCTTAGATAAGAGTGCACAGTGAAGTTAACCCTTGGGAAGACGTTCTGGGGTAGGATGAAATAGGCTTATTTCGGTTAACCAATATCTGTGAGTGCATCTATGACCTGTGGGAACAAAGAGGCTCTGCTAAGTTCTGCTTCAGAGGCCTAGGCGCCGAATTGTGTACACAAAATAAAGAAATTTGAAATCTTTAAAGTCTCATACCGCAACCACTTTGCCAAATTTAAATACTAATGAAAATACAAGAGTGTGAAGTCCCATGATGCAGCTGAAGTATTTTGTGATGTGTTGCTTGTATATGCTGTGCTGTATATGTGTTTGAATTGTTGATCTGAATATTGCAATGGGTAATAATCAGTCCACAGCAGAGCCCAGACACAGACCTATGGTCAGTTCTCCAAGAACCACTCGCTATAATGTTTCCACCTCACCCAGACCAATCTTAAAAACCACTCGCAATGTTGACTCTACCTCCCCCAAACCAGTCTTAAAGTCCCATGAGCTAACTGCTAAAGCAACCTCACCAGCTATGTCAAAAAGAACGCCAGATCACACTAGTAAGACGATTGCTGAAAATTTTTTTCCCCCACACACCCCCGGTGGAATTGTTGGTAGAAAGGAAGGTTGGAAGTGTGTGATCCCATTTTCCTCTTTGATGACTGAATGGACTAAGGGTGAATGGCCATGTGGAGGGTCGTTTGAGAGTGAAAAATTACAGTTGGCAAGAGAGCAACTGAGTTTTGATAAGGGAGATCCGGAGTGGGATCTCCGTTACATGTCGGAATGTTTGAGAGTGTGGTTGAGAGTGGCAGAGCAGTGTGAAAGGGAGAAAGCAAGTGGCAGCCGGTGTGAATGGGGTTCAGATGAACTGAGAGACACCATTGATCGGTGTGTTAAGTACGTTGCCTTGTGTCACATGCCTATGTTGCAAACTGTATTGAGAACCAGAGCGACTGAAATGGCTAAAATTAAAGAGCGACATGGTAATGACGCTGCTGCGTGTGCCAAAGCTATGATGTATGGTTGGGCTAGGCGCCAAGGAAGAGCGCCATCCCCACAGTGTTTGTTGACTACTCTAGCTAATGTGAACCTTCCCTTTCCCCGTGAAATTTTTGAACAGCATACTGTCTCTGCGTATCCTAAGCGAGTTGATAACAGCGAGGAGGGAGCCCATGTAGGGAAAAATCAGACAGAAGAAGACCTTATTTTGCTCACAGCTGCGGCGCTGAACATAGAGCAAGATAGGAAGAGGAGAGATAGAGAGGCTAGAGAAGCACAGGAGCAGGGAGAGGCAGCTGCCTTGCTTGACGGTGCTAGGGCAAATGATTCAGATGAGGAGAAGCAGGGAGGGCCACTAGAGGAGGAGGAGTTAACACACACACACACAGACACTGACACAGATGCTGACATGTATTCTCAGGCAGCAGCAGCACTAAGGGAGGACACAGAGACTGAAAGCAAAATACTTCGACGTGTGAAAGGCCCAGGTCCTGTCAGGGCTACTAGCACAGAAATAGAGAGATTATTGCGTGACAAAGTAGAGAAACCTAAATCTGCTACTAGGAGACCACAGAGTGCAGTCAGGGAGAGACCTGACACCGATAAAACAATAAATGCCCCTAAAATTATGGTAGGTGAGACTCCTGTGTGTAGACCATGGACTCCCTCAGAAGTCCTAGACATGACTAGGAAAGCTCCAAATCCCATAAGTCGACCCAAGGACTATTACCAGTGGCTCTTTCAAACATGTACAGTGTATGATTGTTTGATTCCAGATGTCCGTCAGCTGTTAACCTTCACCTATGGGAGCGAGTGGACTTTGTGTAAAGACGAGTTCCAGTTCCCACAACCAGAAAATGGAGGCCAGTGGCCTAACCATAGATCTCTAAACATCTGGTTAGAAAATGATGCTAAAGCAGCAATTACAAAATGCGCGCGTACGCATAGTGATTTCTCAAAAGTTATGCATTGCATACAAGAGCCCAAAGAAGCTTTACCAGATTTCATACAGCGGTTCATCGGGGTGTGGGACAATAGTGCCGGTATTACACGGGAAGAAAATGCAGCCTTTGCAATACAAACACTTCTGCATAACGTGAAGGCACACATAGCATCGGGATACAAATTGTCCTGCCATGACTGGCAAACCAAGAACTGGCAGGACACAGTTCATACTCTGCTAAATATGCACCGAAATCAAATTTTCGCTCAAAGTGGCTCTAATAACAGCAAACAAATGATGCAGTCAATAAACAACCCCGCCAATACCCAGCAGAAGGAAAACAAACAACAAACAAATAAAAACAAAAGAAAAGGTAACTGCCGCAACTGTGGCAGACCTGGACACTGGGCCTCTGAATGTAGAAGCGCGAGGCGCCCACGTGATCAATATTTGGATTACTACCCACATGATCGATACCCTGATTACCGCCATCCCATCGATCGAAATGCAGACTATCCATACCCAGCGTTACCTGGCCCTGCACCGCGTTTAGCAATTAAGGGGCCAGATGCAGATCAGCGTAAAAATGAATAGGGCGGCCATGGAGGAACAGGATCAGAACAGCCATCACAATTTTTCAAAGAAGCAACACAAATCCGTCTCTCAACCTGTCCTGCAGAAGACCCTACAATACCAGTAGAGGTTAATGGTACTATTGTTGATATTTTGGTAGATAGTGGTGCAACTTTATCTACTGTAAGAGCAGCTGAGCATGTGTGTGCACCAACATCTCATTTTGTCACTACAGTGGGTGTCTCAGGCGTCCCTATTGCAGAGCCAGTGTCATCCAAATCCAATGTAAATGTTGAAGGGTCACAGATACAACACTCATTCCTCATCTCTGAAAACAGCCCTATAAATTTGATGGGCAGAGATCTATTATGTAAACTACATGCTACTATTCAATGTACTCCAGATGGATTGTTTTTGTCCATCCCTGACGATAGAGCTGTACAAGCTGTTCAGTTTCTACAAAATGTGAACGATTGTTTGTATCAATGGGCACTGCCTGATTTTAACATGCTGACCACTTTCACCTTGACGAATATCCAACAGGTGGCTAAGTCATCGCCAGCCTGTGCAACATTGATGTCTGCAATGAGGCCCGTCCTCCAATGTCAGTGCACTGCCGCACACAACCCCTCCTCAGAATACAAACTGAATGCTGATACCCTGTTGAACACACAACAGTGGTTGCAATGTGAGCCAATTTTGTTTGTGGGACCCCAAGGGTGCGCTTTACCAATCCAATTATCTGATCAACAAAGTCAATTGTATAATGTGCAAGATATTCCACCTCATGTCATCATTGCTGTTGCACCGGGACATGAACCTGACAGTGTTGCTGAAATGACAGCACGAGCTCTGTTGTTAAGAACAGCAAAGGCAGATTCTCACTCACAGTTAATAACGCCTTTAGGTGAGGATCTGTACATGTTGAACTTAAACGATCAAATCTTACTACCGCAAAGCACATTTCTATGTCAACAGCCACCCACTCCAATTCAATATGGTCCCCCTTCAGAGCTCTCAGAGGTACCTTCCTCGCTATGGGCTAAACATAAGAATCATGTGGGATTTGTAAAATCTGCACAGCCTCATAAAGTAACTTTGAAGCCAAATGCTAAGTTGCCAATGATCAAACAGTACCATTTACCTCCAAAGTCAATTGCAGGCATTGAACCTGTAATCCAATCATTGCTTGATCAAGGGGTACTGGTAGAAACCACCAGTCCATGTAACACTCCCATTTTACCCATCCAAAAGCCTAATCGTCCAAACGAATGGCGATTTGTGCAAGACTTGCAAGCTATCAACAACATTGTTGTGCCAATGACTCCAGTGGTACCAGATACTAATTCTATTTTAGCCTCATTGCCACCTGATTCGACACACTACACAGTCATTGATTTGAGTTCGGCTTTCTTTTCAGTTCCATTGCATCCAGATAGCCAGTACCTGTTTGCATTTACCTTTAAAGGCAGACAACTCACATGGACTACCTTGAGTCAGGGCTATGTTGAAAGTCCGGGAGTGTACGCTGCAGCGGTTAAACGTGATCTCGATGATTTGGAATTGCCGGGTGGTAGCACGCTTCTACAGTATGCAGATGACCTGTTGATCGCTTCCCCATCGAAGGAGTCATGTAAGACGGACTCTATAAGGCTGATGAAAAGACTTGCTGAGTGTGGCCACAGAGCTTCGCTGACAAAGTTGCAGTTTTGTCTGCCAGAGGTGACATACCTGGGACATGTCCTGAGAAATGGACAACGACTGTTGTCACCAGAGAGAGTGAAACTCCTCTCTGAAATGCCTCCCCCAAAGACTCGAAAGGATTTGTTATCTTTCCTGGGGATGGCTAACTTTTGCAGACATTGGGTTCATGACTATGCGGCTATGGACTCCGTATTGCGACCGGCCACTCTTCAGGCAGCCTCTTCTGTCGTGCAATGGACTGATGAGATGCACAGAGCTTTTGTGGACATTAAAAAGGCTCTCATGTCAGCCCCTGCCCTAGGCCTGCCGGATTACAATCAGCCTTTCCACTTGCATGTTCACGAGATGGACGGTTTTGCCACTGGCATCCTGGTACAAAAACACGGGTCACATTATCGCCCTGTAGCGTACTACTCTGCTAAGCTAGACCCAGTGGCTCGAGGTATGCCGGGTTGTCTAAGGTCAGTGGCCGCTGTTGCCACAATGATAGACAAATCATCTCCCATAGTGCTCGGTCATGACTGTGTAGTGCATGTCCCTCACTCTGTCTTGCATATCTTGGACACATCTGCTACTCAGCATATGACAGCTGCTCGTCGCTCAGGTTATGAGGCTGTCATTCTTTCCAGCTCCCACATCACCTTGAAACGCTCACCTCCGTTAAACCCAGCCACTCTCTTACCTCGAGTGGACATGGATGATGATCATGATTGTGTTACCACTATTGACACGTGCACCTCCCCAAGGCCAGACTTGTTGCAGACACCAATAGCTAATTCTGACATGATTTTGTACACGGATGGCTCAGCGTGCAGACCCTCTGATCATCAACACCTTGCTGGCTATGCAGTAGTGAGTGACTGGGAAGTATTAGAGGCACGTGCATTACCTAATGGCACCTCTGCACAGGCCGCTGAGTTGTACGCCCTTACAAAGGCCTGTATTCTAGCTAAAGACAAGGTGGCCACTATCTACACTGATTCTAGATATGCGTTTGGGGTTGCGCATGACTTTGGTCAATTATGGAAATTAAGAGGCTTCTTGACTTCCTCAGGTAAACCAATACAACATCATTCTCTGGTAGCAGACCTACTAGAGGCTATTTTGCTTCCATCCCAACTTGCGATAGTAAAATGTGCTGCTCATACACATGGTTCTGATCCAGTAACACGTGGGAATGCGCGGGCTGATGCTGCAGCCAAACAAGCAGCCATTTCCTCTTCCTCCATAGTACGTCAGTGTACCTCCACACAACCTCCTACGCCGACATGCGTACCTTCCTTCAATGATGTCGTAGCTTTGCAAAGCCACGCTGATGATAGGGAAAAATACATATGGTCTCGTAAAGGTTGTGCACCACATCCGGAGTCTGGCTTGCGGCTCCACCCCGATGGCCGTCCCGTCTGTCCCCGATCTCTCTTGCATGTGTTGGCTCGTGTGGCGCACGGTCCCACACATGTAGGAAAAGGGGGTATAAATGATGTCATTCGATCACAATGGTTTGCGCCTGGCATAACACAAGTTTCACAAACACTGGTAGATACATGCATGACATGTCAACTAACCAGAAAAAAAGGAAGCGCTGTAAAACATGACCATTTGGAACCGCCATCAGGTCCTTTTGTAAATATGCAAATCGATTTTGTACATATGCCAAATTGTCAAAGCTACAAGTACTTGTTAGTAATTGTAGACAGGTTCTCTAAATGGGTAGAAGCATACCCCACTAGGAGAGAAGATGCAGAGACAGTTGTGAAGTGCTTGCTCAAAGATGTGATTCCTAGGTTTGGAGTACCAAAAGGGATCGACAGTGATAAAGGGCCAGCATTCAGGGCCAAACTGACTCAGGCTTTATCTAAAGTGCTAGGGTTCCAGTGGCAGCTACATGTCCCCTATCACCCGCAGAGTTCAGGCCAGGTAGAAAGGATGAATTCCACAATAAAAGAAAAACTGACCAAAACAATGATGGCCACTAATATGAAGTGGGTTGATGCGTTGCCACTAGTTTTGTACTCTATCCGTAGCACACCAAGTGCAACCACAGGTTTGAGCCCACATGAAGTGTTGATGGGGAGGCCCATGTCCACAGGGACAAGCCCACCTTTAACTCCCCACAAAGTAACTCTGCTTTGGACTGATGATTACATGACAGAGTATGTGATGAGACTAACAGAAACATTGAGAAGGTTTCATAAACAGGTGGCGGACAGGCTCCCGAAACCCTTGGAGGGACCTATTCATCCTTTTAAAGTTGGAGATTTTGTACTAATTAAGTCCCTGGACAAAGTTTCTTTATCTTCCAGGTGGAAAGGTCCATTCCAGGTGCTAGTGGTGACGAGAACGGCCCTAAAGGTCGAGGGCCTAGCAGAATGGGTCCACGCCACCAGGTGCAGGGCTGCACCTCCAGGTCCCACTGAGAGAGCAACAACGCAGGGCGATTAGGCCAATGGCTCCTCCTGTCCCTCCTCGTGCTACTGGGATCTTGGGCAGAGCCTGCCTTCAGCAGCCAAAGTGCCTCGAGTGACCTCCTCCTCCACGACGCAGAAGGAACCGCAGACCAGGTGCCCCCTCAGGAGAGAGGGCACCCACCGCCACGGCCCATGCCCCTCATCCCAGGGAGTGACCGCTCCAGACAGAGCCCCTTGCCACGCACCCCTGCTTGGCTAAGCAGGGAACCAGGTCCAGGCCTCAAAACCCAAAACAATGGGTGCCGGAGTGCCTGTCTCCATGGACGAGGTGACAGTCACGTCACTATGCGCCGAAAGAGACTGATGGACAAGCACCAACGTGCCTACAACAAAGTAAGGTTGTTCACCACACAAACATTAACTGAGAATAACCACCTGCAGGCTCCCTGGAACATTACTAAACCCACCTATGAGAGTCTAAACCGGACCAGGAGAGAGGTGGATCCAATCATATTCGAATGTCCTAATGACCGATGTAAATTGAATGATTGTTTGATTGCAAACCCTGATTTCAAGGCTAGAAATAGATGGTGGTGGAATGTACTAGACGCAGAACAAATTGAGCTTTCTCAAACCTCAAAGAATGCTGTGAGAGTCAAGTACACTCCAGCCACCATCCGAAATATAGAGTTATGGTGTTTTACTAATCTACAACTGGAGACCAGCCCCGATTGTAAAGTATGGGAAGTGAATTTTCAGAGCGTGCCAGGGAAGGTAAGAAGTTGTGAAAATCGTGAACATGATGAACATGATGAATACTTGCATGAAATGCTCTTTTCCTCTATACTCCAGATAGGTTCTAAAGCGGCATCCTCTCACACATCGACAGCTCAGAGTGCTCAGATACCTAAAATGGCCAAAACAAACTCTGCCCTTAGTTTAATGATTGAATATGCACGTGAACGTAATCTGAGTAACTGCTGGTTATGCCAGAATATGCCAGAGTCAATACACGCTCCAATGTTAGTTCCAATCCCGTTTTCTAAAACAGATTATGAAGTGTTTAACTGGAATGACTTCGCCTCTAGGTTGCTAGATGAAGCAGATGACTGTTACACCCCTACGTATCCAATAGGATCTCAAGATTCTAATAGATATTCACGGTTTAACGACATTGCACAGTATACTGCAAAAACAATCAATGATCAGTACCTACCCCCAGGAATTAACTATACAACTCTTTTGCGTATCATTTACGTACAGATGTATGTGAAATTAGGATTTGACTATAAAGTCCAAATAACGTTGGCCCAAACAAACTGTTCTAATCCACCAGGAGACCAAATATGTGTACAACAACCTTATGCTGCTACTGTAATAGCCGAAGCATTAGTGTACATACAACCGTGGTTAGGTACACAGACAATAGGATCAGTTAAAGTAAAAGTGCATAACTGTTCTGAGCCCCTCCATTCTCAGCCTACTCCTCTTCGTGATTGCTCCACATATATTCCCCCGGTGTTAACCCATGATTTACAGAATGTGTCCCTTTGCATGCAAGGCGTAGGAACAAGTCAGCATGAAAGTTTAGGACACAGCAGCTGTCTGAAATCCATGCAGATCGGTCTAATGAAGTCTCCGTTGCCTGAGAGAGTGTACTTGGTCTGTGGGAATAATGCTTATAGCTGTGTGCCCTACAATGACGCTTCTGGAACATGTTATCTGGCCTATCTAGTCCCTTTGATTAGAGAAGTAGATTCGTCTGAAATAGCCGCATTGTATCCCCCTTTACATAAACACAAGAGGGAGTTGTCTAGCCTCCAACGGGTAGCAGGTATCATTCTCCCCTTCTATGGTGTCTATGTCACTCAACAAGAGCTTATATCCCTGTCCAAAGTGCTAGAAAACCACCTTAATGTCTCTAATAAAGCTATGTTAGCAGAACACAAGGAGCTGCAGGAAGTAAAGACAGTGGTATTGCAAAATCGTATGGCACTAGACTTGTTACTAGCTGCTCAGGGTGGAACCTGTAAAGTCATCGGTACTGAGTGTTGTTCTTATATTTCAGATGCAACAGCTGAGATAATGGATATGGCTCATGACACCACACAGGGCCTTAAAGAGTTACATGCCACTCACGGGTTTGAGCTAGGGGATTTCTCAAGCACATTCGGGTCCTGGGGATCAGGTATTCTTAAGCTTCTCACCACCGTAGTAGTGTTTCTTCTTCTCCTCATCCTCATTGGTACATGCCTGGTCTCCATCATTAAGTTAATCATTCGTAAATCTACCAGAACCATTACACAGGCCCCCCCAAACTGTAGTTAAGTATGATAATGATGATGTCACTGTGATGTTTTATCCTGATGTTGAACAGTGGGAATTTCCTTATTCATTTTCGGATGACAGTGGGTGCAGTGAAGATAACAGGTAAAGGTGAAACACTAACGAGCTACAGGTAACACAAGGGGGGTTGGGATGAGTGTTGTAGGTCTTGATCTAATCTATCTTATTCTTGATACTAATGTGATTATAATGCTATATGTGTGATCAAAACATGTTTTGCAGAATCCAAATGTGTTTACATGCTGTGTGAATCTTTACAGGACTAGTTTAACTGAATTGTATCTAGTTCGCAATATAAACAAAATAAATAAATAAAGAAAGATATTAATAACAATCAAATGAACCAAAAGGGTATAAATAAAAATTTGTATGATGTTTTTCCATAGCAATGGTGAACCTTTGTTTCTTCACATATTATATGTGTGGTGTGTATAGGTATTTGAAATTGAAATGTCTTATGAATGAACGTGTTAGTCTCAGGAACTTTAAAACACAGGCATGAGCACTTGCTGGGAATATAATTGCATTCCAGGAATAACATCTACAAGGAAGGATTCCATACCACCATCATCGTGACGTGCTAGTAACCTCTCCATGGTGGTGGCCCCCAATGTCCGTAAAGTACACGGGGGTCGAAGACTCATCAGTGCACTGACAACAGTGTGATATGATTGAAGAACAAGGTTTATTATGTGACATGTATTCATGTATAAGTGGCTGTTGTTTCTTGATTGAGATTTTGTTTTGAAGGATGCTTATTGTGTTCCATGTGTGTTCATCTCATTTCTGAAGGCGTTCCCTCGGGTACTAGGCTCATTGACAAGTACGGCAAATTCGGGTTTATCTATTGATAAAAGGGGGGATTCTGTTGTGGAATTTGCCTCACTTGCCTCACTAGCTCTTAGATTGTTCCCTGAGTCTCTCTTTATATGGGTGACGATGCAGTCATGAAGGGTCCAGTCATAGGTCATCTAACCTGAACAGGCACACTAGTAGTTGGTCACTCTGCACAACTACAGTCCACAGCTGCACAAGTAGGAGAGTAGTGCATCCCCCAGATACTTTCTCCTGAGGTCCCAAGGTTATGGCTTATCGGGCAGACAGACTGTCTCCACATTCTCTAGCAGGGCACAATACATGAGCAAGGCCGACAGATACAGTGATTTAGAGCAAAGAGGTGCATAGCTTCTTGTTTTGCACTTATGCCCAATAGAATTTGTGTACACATAGACAGATACATCAGGCCCATACATGGTGGCGTGTCAAATTCCAGTGAATGTCAGGGGACAGTTAAATACCTTCACTCGAGAAGTAACCTTCAGAATTGGGTTGGCAGTCACAATATTCAAAGTGTATTGCTAATCTGAATTCTCCTCGATCGAGCTTCATTAAATACTCCTGTGTAAGTCATCTGGGACTCCCGAACTCTTCTTCAGTGTCTGAGTGAACCATTCTTCAGAATTTCCACTACACTACCCATGTGCCGTAGACAGCTCCTTGCTGTCCACCCTGCAGTCTCTGGTCAACTATGCATACCATCGACGCACACCTCCAAGCGCTGGAGAACGCTTTAGACCAGGGGTGTCAAACGTACGGCCCGCGGGCCAAAACCGGCCCACCAGAGGGTCCAGTCCGGCCCACGGGATGACTTTGTAAATTGTGAAAATTACAGAGAGGACATTAATGTTAGGGTTGAAACCATTCCTACAGTAATTCGAGTAATTTGATTACTAAAATATGTTTAAATCTGAACAACTGTACAGCACACTGTGTTTCACATGTGGGGGTTATTAAAGACTAGAGTATTGATGAGTGCCGACATTTAAATTCTGATGTAATCTATTATCACACGGCTGCAGCATCTCTCCTCTCTGGGTCAGTGCAGCTCCTCCATACACACACGTACAGTACAGACACACAGAGGAGGTCAGTGTGATTCTCTGACTCTGTCTGTATCTGATCTGTTGACTTTCTTCATCAGCAGGATGTTTTATAAAGACAAAAAGACAAAAACTAACTCGCATTCTGGGTTTTTCCTGACATATTAATCCACCCACGATTAAGTTTTCACAGCAGCAGAGAAGCTGCGTGTGGAGGAGACTGTTATTAATGACGGAGTTTATTACAACAGAAACTAACGTGATGGTTAATGACATCGACACCAACCAGATGCTCTTATAAAATTAAACAACTGTATAAGGAGGCCTATACGTAAAACAGGAGAGTTTGTGTTTCTCTGTGAGAAACTTTCAGACCTTCTCACAGCAGAGTGAACAGGTGAGGGAGGAGAGGAGGGCAGACTGATCACTAATCAATCACTGACACCGTCGTCATCTTGGACTGATTAAAAAAATAAAAATGACAAAACTGGTGACAAACCAAACCTGGGTCTCCACACAAATAAAGTCTTTATGTAAAACACTGCAGAGTGAAACATCGTGCTGTTTACAGACAGTCTGCTGTCTGTAGTTTGACAGAGAGACAGAGAGGGTCGTGTCTAGAAGGGAACCCTAGACCCATGAAAGATCGTGCAAGTTTGATTATTTTAGTAGAAATAACAAACACAAATCTCGCGAGAGTTGTGCAAATAAACAGTTACCTTCTAGACACGACAAGGTGCGCAGCTCCAAAAACAGAAAAGTGGTGTCGATGTTTTTAATGTGGCGGGCCGCCATAAATAAAACACTATTCACTGAACCACAGAGAGTCACTGAAACACTGATCACTGACCTGCTGATGGAAAAATACTCATATTCTTTATTTTAAGTAAAAACACTAATACCACAAAATACCTAATTACAATTTGAAAATCTTGCATGTCATTGTTTCCTTTTTTGAAAAATCAACATTTTTATTGCTGTTGTTGTACTTCAATGGTTTTCTTGTTGTTATTTTTTGATGACTAAATACAGACCTGCAAACTCATAAGAGGAGAAAAAGGTGACATGTTGGTAAACCAGTCCTCTGTCCTGTCCTCTGGGAGCGTCTGTCCTGCTCCAGAAGAAAAATGTTGTGATTTTAACATGTTGACAAAACATTCTGGTGACTGTTTCAGTTAAAAGAGTTAGTAACATCTTCTGTTTGTGGTTTCTGCAGACATTACTACCTTTACTTTTACCTTTGTACTTGGAAAAAAAGTAAAAAGTAAAGCAATTTACTATTCTTCTTAAATAAAGCAAAAGTCATGTAATAGAAAAACAGAATGTGCAGAACACACAATATTTCTTATCTGATTACTCGATTAATGGGCAGAATAATCGATGGATTATGTTTTAATTTTACTGGTCCGGCCCACTTGAGATCAAATTGGGCTGTATGTGGCCCCTGAACCAAAATGAGTTTGACACCCCTGATTTAGTGCAACACAAACATGAAAAAAGATAAAACAAACCTTTAAACTGGATTAATATACACTATATAGAATAAAACTGTTGCTCTAATGTCATTTCCATATTCATGTCTGAATACTTCCTCTCTCTGCCATGTAAGAGCAGGTATAGATTATAATCTACCTGCTGTATGTTGTCACACACCATATTTACTGCACAGACTGTTTGGATGCAGAGGACGACACATCAGACGTTGGTGTAGGAAACTCATCCAGGTGGAATCTTGAAGCTTTTAGAGGTAAAGTTTTTTCAGATTAATTTTTTAAATTACATGATTTTAAAAGGATAAAAGAACTGTCATGAAAATTAATATTCAAACTGTAACAAGCAGACAGTGTTGGACGGTAAATGTACAGAATACTGCTGTGAAAAGTATGTTTTTAACTCTCATAATTACAAGAATTACAAGTTTGTGATTGTGTAACGAACAAACAAATTCAAAAAATATCTGAAAAAACTGTAAAAATGGTACAGTAGTTAGAATGTAATAAAATGAAGTAAAGAAGCGTGCACAATTCCATATGAAATCAACAAATAATACAGCAGTACTACTACATGTTGTGTTGTGACAAAGTGATCATTGATGAAAAGTCTCCAGCAGGAGTTGTGGAACATAAGACAGGTTACAGTCACTTCATGATGATTTAGTGAAATGACAACATGAATCATTGTTTCTCAGTCACTTCTAAACACAACACAATAACTTCAAGTTGTAGTTTTTAGTCTTTATTGACAGGAGGCAGTAGAGACAGACAGGACATGAGGACACACAGAGAGATGGATGACATGCAGCAAAGATCTCTGCAACATTGTCATAAATGCTAAAATGTGTTTTTTTTTTCTCCAAAATTCTGTCAGAAACAATATCAACAATGAAGAGTGCACAATATGTAAACAAAAGATCAAATATACAGATGTTTGGACAAAATGTCCTAAACAATCTACATGAGGATTAAACATGACATTAAATGACTGAAACAAGTGAAGCATGTTCTGTAGCTGCAGTAATGAACTCACATCAACACATACAAATATCTGTATACATCACCAGATAATTGTGACACTCAGCTAAGCTCTAAATTTACATACAGGTGAACTTCAGTCATGAAGCCAACAGTCAGTGTGGGTCAAAATGCCATAACAGGCTGTTTTATTACAAAGGGTGACAAACAGTGTGCGAAATACCCGTCAATATTTGGGGGGGTCCCCATCTCCCGATTGTTGCGCAATACCGATCAAATTTTCGCAATATGCAGTAGGTCTATAACATTACAATATTTCATGGATGCAAGCCAAGACAATCAGTCTATAGCCTACGTGACAACACACAGGCACACACTTAACAATTTTTGATAATCCCATAGTATTCGCAAAGCAACAAAAAATTTTTAGTGACCATTAGTGACAATGAAATATTTCTTTTGACAAAATTTGAGACCCCCTTCAAATTTTGCTTTTGAGGCTTTCGGGGGTCTCATGGGTTAATCGGGGGGGTAGGACCCCCCTGGACCCCCCCGTATTTCGCACACTGGTGACAAACATCAATTTAAAAGGTTAAAAAGTAGCAGTGGTAGTATACTATAAGTGGACAAAACAAAAAAATAAATAATTAAATACCAAAACTAGAAAATAAAATAAAACCCTCTTTACCCCAACAGAAACACACCCAAACTAATACCAGTGCCACAGCAAACCTTAAAAGGATAACACCACAAATCAACAGGTGAACCCCCACTGCACCAGCTGCAGCACTAAAACAAAAAGCAAGACTGTAGGTTAGCCATATACTCAAACTACTAAACTCAATAAACTAAATCCAAATAATATAGGTTGGAAACGGCAACCAGCACGTTCCCTTGCCACTGGCACTATTCTGGGACTGTTAGGACCCAAGGAAGCATGTGCACCGGAGTGATCTCAGTAGCATGAGTGAAGCTTACACATCTGTGCTTCATGGGCCTTTTAACAACTCAGGTGCTCTCCTCCTGATTGGCCAATTGTACCTGACCTGAGTATCCCCCTGCTACATTATTAACAAGTAATGTCACAAATATTAAGGAATAACAATAAAAAAGACCCTTTTGTCGTATGATTTTAAAGATGCTACAGGTTGTTTTTGTGTGAACAATGTTTGGTAGATATTAAAAACTTGTTCTCTGTCTATAACCTGATCTCTCAAACAGGTTTCACTCTGAAGAATGGAAGATTTCTACATGAACATCACCTCACAGAACAACAGCTATGATTACAGCAACATCACTGAGTATAACAAAAATATTAAATTCATCATGGATGTGGCGACATCCATATACATTTGTATCGGCCTTCCTCTGACCCTCGTAGCCATCTACGCTCTTTACTCTCAGGTATGTAGATTATGACTGAGATTTATATCATGTGTCTGTTGTACAGTCTGACTGTCTGTTTGTAAAGGATGTTGATCTGACATCATAATTAAAGTTTACATGCAGTTGATTGAACACTAAACACATGTAGTTTAAGTGTGTGGCTTCAAGAACATTCCAGAAACATTTCAAATCATGTCGACATTCATGGTTGATGTTTTTCATTTTTAGTGAAATGTCTCGACAGCTGCTGGATGGTTTGACATAAATAATGATACAGACATTCATGGTGTCCAGAGGTTGAGTCATAATAACTTCTGTGATCCTGTGACTTTTCATTTAGCGCCATCATCAGGTCAATATGTTGCTTCATCAGCCTCAGATGGACTTTGAGTTTAGTGCAAATTAGCAGATTTTAGTAACATGGTAAACATAATCTGCTAAACATTTCTGACATCACAAAGGAGAGTTTGATGAAAAATGCATAAATGTCTGTGACTACAACTGCTGGGTGGATCAAGAAGACATATGTGGGAGGAGGTGGAGTTCAGAACATGTTTACAACTCTTTGTTTACTTTTATCAATGTTTTCCTGCAGATACAAAATGATCAAGTTGCTCCGATCTACATCATCAACCTTCTCATCTCTGACATAATTCAGTTCTGCTACATGGTTGTTCGGGTGGCAATGACTGAGGGTCAGAAGATATTTCAAATCTTCTGTTATATTTAACTCTCTGCTCTGATGGTCAGTGTTTGTTTCATGGGTGCATCGCCCTGGAAAGGTATCTATCTGTCTGTCCAGTATGTGTGAAGCTACTTCTGTGTCTCACCATTATATTTCTATATAATTCTGAAGCTCATCAAAGACTATGTGTCCATCTTGTATTACAGGTATTTGGTCATCGTCCACCCACTGTGGTACCACTTCAGACGAACCATCAAGATGTCTGTGGGGGTCTGTGTCCTGGTCTGGGTCCTTCCTCTTGTTGTTGTCCTCATTTTTAATTTCTGGTTTCCATATCAGGTCATGAAAATCATCTTCAACCTCTTCCTCCTCCTTCCATTCCCACTGTTCATATTCTTCCTGGTTGGGACCCTCAAAGCCCTGTCTGCTTCCATCTCTGTCCCCTCTGATGAAAAACGAAGGATTGTGGGAGTTTTGGTTCTGGTGCTGCTGATTTACACACTGCTGTTCCTGCCCAACATTATTTTGTGCTATGATGATACAATTTACAAACTGTCTTTCATATTTCTTAAGGTGAGTCCTCTTGCAGACTTGACTCTGTATGTTTTCATGAGGAAAGGGACCATAGACAAGTGTTTGTCATTTGAAATCATTACACATTTCCTCATTCAAATATACTCATATAGCCCTAATATATTTTCTAGATCTGCTTTTTGATTTTTTTGCATGTATACTTACTTTGTTTTGGTTGCAGTTTTTAACAAAGTATTTTGTCTCAGTCACATTAGTTAATATAGCTTCATTCCACCTTTCCATATAAATACTTGATGCACTGAGATTCTGCTGATTTATGCCATGCAATTTGCTCTTGACTTATGTTTCAGCTAAAATAAATAATATTATTTGTTCTCTCAGTTTTTGTCTGCATGCTGTTTTGGGTCAGCAGAGCTCCTCAGTAGAAATTAGTGAGATTTTCCTTTAAAGCACACCTGTGACAGGAACATCACTTAACATTGAAGAAGACGTGAAACTAGTTTTTGAGACCATGAACTCACCAGGAAACTGTTTGAGTTTAATGAATTTTTGAAGCCAACAGTCGCCCTCTGCTGGCCATCAGAAAGAATGCAGGTTTCAGGAACAGATCACTGAGTGATGCTCAGACCATGCTTTCACTGACATGTCACATAACAGGGCAAAAATACAAAAGAAATGTCTTCATGTGTGGGGAAGTCATTTAGCCATTCTGTGTGTGTGTGTGTGTGTGTGTGTGTGTGTGTGTGTGTGTGTGTGTGTGTGTGTGTGTGTGTGTGTGTGTGTGTGTGGGCTTGAGGATGAGAAGTTGACGGTGACTTTATTGAAAAGTATCTGAAAGCAAACTTTAGGTGAAAATTCGCCATTTCTTTATGTTAAAATAACATGTTTATAATTTTCTAAAATACATTTTACTGTTTCTCAATCTGAGAAATTCTAAATTAACCTAAAATTTGAATGAGATCACTGATGGTTGTTATCCTACAGAAAATTACTGCTGTGAATGTATGCAATCATTAACCAATGGCATGCATATTGATAAATATTTAAATACATTTTACAACAATTTTACATTTCATTTTAGAAAAGGTAAACTAACAGAATAAATGCATTCATCTCTCTGCTATTTATCATGAGAGATAATAGGGAAAAATAATCTGCTAGAGGAAGTCAAAGGTCAAAATGACCACTTCTGTCCATTCTAGTTGTTATGGAATTCTGTTTCTTGTAGTTTTAAGTCACTTTGCACACCTGTGACATCACATCACATTTAAGTAACTGAAACTAGTGATTAAGACCATAAACTCAATAAAGTGTTTCCTGAAGAAATGAATCAACTGAGAAGCAGGCTCATTTCCTGTTTCTGATAGCAGCAGCATTGCCCCCTGCTGGCCATCAGAAAGAATGCAGCTTTAAGGCTCCCCCTGCATTGGAGCACCCTGACACAAGAATTTCCTTTGGGATGAATAAAGTTCTATCTTATCTTATCTTATCTTATCTTATCTGTCTTGTCTTGTAGTCAAAACATAAAAGTTATTGGTGGACAGCCTCAAAGTGTTTCAGGCTGCAAATTTACCAACAGGATCCAGAATTTCAAAACTTTTAATCTAGATCAGAATGATCCAGGTAGGTCTAAATCTAAAATGTGGGCATATCAAAAGCAGGAGATATGATCCTGATCCTACAAAATTGGGATATTGATTCAGTTATACAATTCTCCTCTGAATCCAGATCAGATTTTATTTTTGGGTATTTCAAAACTCTAAGGTGGAAATTAGGATAGTTTTGATGCCAAAATTTAAAGAATTACATTAAAGAATATCCTGATCCCACTGCAATTGTGGATGTAGAGACATGACATGTATTTTATAATTTTTTCATATAAATTAAACAGTTAACCGATGAGCCAATATTTTCAAATTGAACACCAAAGAGGTGCAAAAACAAGAATTTTACATTTTCTCCTCTGAAAGTGCAATGTGCACCATAACTCTCACCTGCATCATGCTTCATAATATTGCTAAAGGACCTTTTGGCCTCTTGTAGTTTTATTCACTTGTATTTCAAGCACACAAGGAAAAAAAAATGCACATCTCCAAGCTGGTTGTGTTGGAAATGATGATTTTCAGCCCCAGAAGGCCAAAAGCACACACTTCCTATTCAGAAATGGTGGATCCTCTTGATGGCAAACACAATTTTATTGATGTTTCTAATGTCTTTTTTAAGTTTCTATGGATTTTTGCCTTCTATCTCCATTTCACTTTACATGACCTTTTGGACTCATGTTAAGCATTTGTTTATATTTCAAGCACAGGAGGTCAGAACACATATTTCCAAGCCAGATATGTTGGAAACAAGATCTCCTTGAAACTTCTGTTGTAGTTTGTAACATTTTCTATATTTGAATATTCTGAAGCTGTTGGACTGACTGTGGCACTTTTTAATTTAAGCTGTTCAGTTCCATTGAGCTGTTTTTCAGTTTCAGTTCCTCACTGTGGTGGAACAGCCAAGTGCCTGACACTGACCAAACACTGGCAGCACTGCAAGTGACAGGAAATGTTACTTTGACCAGCAGATGGAGTCCTATCCAAAGACTGCAAATCTAGATTCTGTGATCCTGATCTTGTGGTGTCTGGATCACAATGATGCTATCGGACAGTTCCTTGAAAAACCAGGACAAAATCTACAAGATCAGTTTTATCTGGGATAGCAAAAAGACACCAAAAAGAAACGTATACACTATAATAAAGAATTTTATATTTTGGACTTTTTGGACTTCAGCCCCACATCAAACTTTTACAGTGACTTTTCACACTGCAGTAAAGTGTGCTTTCATCATGGGGGAAAACAAAACAAAACAGTCAGGTATTAGAAATTAACATTGTGTGCAACAACCCAACCCACCAACACACATGCTCAAACTCAAACTCTTAAGTTTTGAAAAAAGTAGTCTTTCCTTGATGAGATAATCTTGAGTCTTGTAGTTTTAAAAACTAAAAAAAAAAAAAAAAAAAAAAAAAACTTTGTTACAGCAAGCTGTAAACCTGATTTGCCTGTTATTTGGTGCCTGAAAAATTAAATAGTTTTGATTGGAAATATTACAAATTTAACATTTACTTTAAATACTTTGTTATGAGTTTCTTAAATTGAAAGGTTTAAGTTTTTCCAAAGAAGAAAAGTAAATTATCTCAACAAAACATCAGTAGCTGGTACAACATTTACAAAACTTCCAAAACTCAGTCATCTATTGCAATCTGTTGACTTGAAATTTTGAGTTTTCTTAACTTTTTCATTCTATAATTGTAACTGTGCATCCCAGCAGCAGTTCCTCCTCCTCTTCCTCTCTGACCTGCTAATCGCCTCGGTGTTACCACTCATGCTGCAGCTGTTGCAGCTGTCACTGGAACTGCTTTCTGTCTCTGTCAGAGAGGCAGCGGCCTGAGGAACCGGCGAAGCAGCGGGAAGGACCTGTTTGAATAATTCGGACTGACTCCAGCAGAGCTCAGTGCAATCAAAAGTTTTCTGGAGTTCAATGGCAAATACAGCACACTGAGGGCTGTTTCATGGAGACTTACATCCCTTAGTCCCTCCTTTCATACCTAATTCAGCTCCTCATATTGTGAAGCTTAGTTTTTGCTAGTTTTTTGAAGCTCCTCTCTATTTCACTGTAGAGGGAGTGAAGGAGGGAGGAGCTATTGCACTTGGAATGGAAAGGTTCAGTCATACACACCTTTCAATAGTTTTCCAAAAAGAAGCTCATACAGGAATATTATATAAGTGGCATCAAGGATTATGGGGATCCTGGACCTGATTTTACACCTGCATATGAGGACAGTGATGTCTGAGGGGGACATGAGGTCATAAAATCTTAGGTAAGAGCAGAGCAAGGTGTAAACATGAGTAAATATGAAATTAGATGAATATATGAGTACATATGAATTTCATGTGTACATAAAAAAACACAACCCCAAAAATAAAACTGATATTAAATAAAGATAAACAAATAGCCTTTATGCTTATTTGTAATTCGTACAAAACAATTACATTTAAAAAAAAAGTACATTAGTTATGAGGAAGAAAACGAAGAAAACACAAAGCAACTAAATTAAAATGTGTATGAGGGACCAACAATGAAAAAAGTCCTCAAGTCTTGTTAAGATGCTCACAAAGGATTAGGAATAAGACAGCATGGTGGCTATAATGAACTGAGTTATTCAAATTTAAAAATGTGATTCCTTTCCTATCCTTTCTATTTGCCTACATTTCTCCTCCTGTTTTCTCTTCTCTCTCTCTTTCTCTGCCTTCATGAAGAAGACTGTGTGAATAAGTCCCTCCAGGATTTCACAGGCTGTTTTTTTGGGATCACTGCAACCAAAAATGACTGATTCGATGGCAGCTTCTATAAAGATTACGAAAAGAGAGAGAGAGAAAATATGCTGTTATTTGTGTTCTTTTCAGTAACACTGACAAAATGGGTTCGGGGGGACTGTTAGGATTGGTCATTGGGTAAAAGTTGCAGTGATTGGGCATAATTGCAAGGTCTTGCAGAATTCACTGGGACTGGTTGAATTTTTGTGATCACAACATCAAATCTTATCAGACAGCTTGTATGAATGTTGTTATCATTCATACTGATATAACGGTGGTATTGCTGCTATCCAGTCCTGTTCTCCAGAAACACAAAGAGGCCAAAAGCTTGTTGGTCCCTTTCCTCATGAAAACATACAGAGCCAAGTCTGCAAGAGGACTCAACTTAACAAACATGAAAGACAGTTTGTGGAGGGCAAAGTGTTTTATGTTTCTCTCTTTCAAGAAGAAAATGGTGCCAGGCAGGAACAACAGTGTGTAAATAAGCAGCACCAAAACCAAAACTCCTACAATTCGTTGTTTTTCATCAGAGGTGACCGAGATGGAAGCAGACAGGGCTTTGAAGACCCCACCCAGGAAGAATATAAACAGTGGGAGTGGAAGGAGGAAGAAGATGCCGAAGATGATACGTATGACCTGAAAAGTAAACCAGAAATAGAAATTGAGAAGTAAGACAAGAGCAAGGACCCAGACCAGGATACAGACCCCCACAGAGATCTTGATGGTTCGTCTGAAGTGGTACCACAGTGGGTGGGCGATGACCAAGTACCTGTAATACCAAATGGACACATAGTCTTTGAGGAGCTTCAGAATTATATAGAAATATAATGGTGAGACACAGAAGTAGCTTCACACATACTGGACAGACAGATAGCTACCTTTCCAGGGTGATGCACACCATGAAGCCAACACTGGCCACCAGAGCAAAGAGGTGAGTATAACGGAAGATGTCATCTATCAACCGATCTGCAGGTCTTGCCACCTCAGCAATCATGCAGCAGAGCTGAATAAGGTCGGAGATGAGAAGGTTGATGACGTAGATCGGAGCAACATGATCATTTCCTACCTGCAGAAAACATTGATAAAAGTAAACAAGCAGTTGTAAACATGTTCTGAACTCCACCTTCATTTAAATATGTGCTCTTGATCCACCCAGCAGTTGTAGTCAGAGACATAGTAATTGTCAGAAATGTCAGATATGACAGACACACCAACCACTGTTAACCTGACACACCTGATGGTTTGTTACACAAAACCATCTGTGACACTGGTCTTAGAAACTATTTGGAAAAGGGCAGGCACTTTCAAAAAACACTTGGCAGGTGATTGGATGAATTATCTGTCCATCACATCTAACATTGGTTAAATTCAACCAATCAGATCAAACTCTTGTCAATTGGTTTGGTTTGGTAGTTAAATATAAATATGTTCATGGTGACAATGTTACCATGATGATCTTCATTAGATAGTGTTCATCATGTTAGCCATCTTAATTTAGCATGGTAAAAAAAAAATCTGCTTATTAATTAGCACTAAACACAAAGGCTGATGGCCATGTCATTAGTTCTTAAATTTGGTCATAAAGTATTGACCTGATGGTCTCGCTAAAAGAAATGTCAGGGGATCAACAGGTCAGGATAGGCTTCATCCTCTGGGGATGAATGTCACAAAATTTCACACATTCTTTAACTTGTGTCTTCCAAGCCACACATGTAAACTGCATGTGTTTAAATCAACTTCATGTAGATTCTGATTATAGAGTTAATTATTCCTGTAAACGTGGAGGCCACTACAAAACTTTGTCTCAGTCCCCTGACACCAAACCCCCATGCCAGACCAAGGTCCTTCACAGACAGACATGTCCCTTACACCTTGCATTAAAATGCGTTTTAGGTAATCAGATTGTAATCAAATAGTGTTTGACCAGATGAATGTGGAATGGTGGAAATGCATCAAAAACCCAATGAGGGTGGACTGTGTGTAAATGCACATGCTTTCAATCCACATACAACAACTACAACTATTTTAGCACTTTTCAAAGCCTCTGAGCAAATTTCTCTCTAAAAAGTGATTACTGACAAATAGAGTGATTATGTGCCAACAGCACCGGGGTCCCTCCTGTTGTGTTGAGCGTGGGCAGAAAGTCTGGCGTATGTATCAAGAGGAGATCAGATTGGGATCAGTGTTGACAAGTCTTTTTCAATGAAGGTAGCTAACACCAGCTCCAAAAGTCACCAGATTACTTCATACATTAATTTGGATAATCATTATTTCATCATGTATTCATTTGCATAAAGCTTAGTAGTTGTGTTGGTTAGGAGATAGGTGGGTGTACCATCTCTCTCTCCCCAACTCCTCAGCCAGCAAAGCTGCATAATAATGATTATAATCATGAATTATAAAACAAAACATCATTTGAAGACGTGTCAGTGTAAAGCATAACAAGCAGTTACATATCTGCATGACTTTCATGGTTCATTTATTGTATTACTTTTTGCAGGTGTTAATGTAAGGTTCAGGTTCCAACCCAGAGAAAGTTTCAGAGTGGGAACATCAACATACCCACGCCATACAGAAGCTGGAGACACTGGCACTGTTAACAGAACAACTTGTTGAATTTGTCAGCAGTCACTTTTTAGAAATAAAGCTGCTATAAAAGCATCTGAAAAGTTGCTAAGTCTCCCATACACGTACACGTTGTTGTATGTGGATTGAAAACGCATGTGCATTTAATGTGGTCACAATGTGTCCCTGACCACCTCCTGAGGTGGAACAAATCACAACCCATCCTCAAAGCACTATAAGTGAATTTACACCTGAACTTTAATGTGGTCAAACACGACCTAATTGGAATCTGATCACCTAACATGCATTTTAATACAAGGTGTAAAAAGGGTCATAGACTGTTCAACTGACACATGACACAGACAGTAAATATATAAATGTGTCATAATGTACATACCAGAGAATACAGAGCACAGATGGCCATGAGGGTAAAAGGAAGGCCGACACCAATGAATATGCACGTCACCACATCCATGATGAAACGAACATCTTTGTAATACTCAGTGTTGTTGCTGTAGCTGGAGGTGATGTTGCTGTAGTTTGAGGGAATGTTGCTGGGGGAAGTGGCAAAGTCACTGTAGTCATAGTAGTCTATGATGACGCTGAAAAAAGGGAGCTCGTCGTAGTCTTCACTTGAATCGATGGTGTTTAAGTTGGAAGTGATGTTGATTAAGTACAAAGTGATGTTGATTAAATTGAAGGTGATGTTTCTGTAATCATAGCTGTTGTTCTGTGAGGTGATGTTCATGTAGAAATCTCCCATTCTTCAGAGTGAAACCTGTTTGAGAGATCAGGTTATAGACAGAGAACAAGTTTTTAATATCTACCAAACATTGTTCAGTGACATCACTAAAGTTCACACAACCTGTAGCATCTTGACATGACTGGTTAATTCACTTGATGAAACATCTACATATTTGATCTTTTGTCTACAGACTATGTGCTCTTCATTGTTGATGTTTGTTAGAAAAAACCTACATTTTAGCATGAAAATGTTCCAGAGAGCTTCGCTGCATGTCATCCAACTACAACTTGAAGTTATTGTGTTGTGTTTAGAAGTGACTGAGAAACAATGATTCATGTTGTCATTTCACTAAAACATCATGAAGTGACTATAACCTGTCTTATGTTCCACAACTCCTGCTGGAGACTTTTCATCAATGATCACTTTGTCACAACACACAAAACTCTTTTGCATATCTCAGCTGTCATCATGTAAACATCTCTATAAATAACTCTTATTGTTGGATCACAACAACAGACACAATAATAATAATGATAAATGTTGAGTCTTGCCAATGTTTTTGAGATATTTGCTAAAACTAGATATTCCAACATTTCCTTGAAGTGTGTGAATGTCATGATACCTGCCTGAATAGAGATGGCGTTCACAGTCCACCTGCTATCACCATATTGTCCACTTGGAGATTTGACCCTGTGTCTTTATGGCTGCAGGGCATATCTTTAGACCACTAGACCATCAGGACAACACAGCTGTCCTGACATCAGCTGACACCAAACATGAACTTAGTTCTACATACAATTCACAAAGTGCTGCACCGAAGTAGACAGTGAATCATTTAATGATGTCTTAAACACTTAAACATAATCAAATATTCTGCTGGTGATCAGTAACATGCTGAGTTATATCGGCCTCTTATTGCCTGAGGAGAAGAGAAAGAGTTTCACATGGAATTCACCCAAACAGGCTGAGACCTAAATGAACCAGGTGAAGACACTTTCCTGGCGTCCTCTCTGACTCCGCCCACTGACTGCTGAGCCAGGAAGAAGCTCACAAGAAGAAAATCAGAGAGGGACGTGACAAAACTTTCACACAAATTTAATTGTTATGGCCACAATTCTGAAAAAAAAAATCACACATCGACCTGCTTCTCTTCACTGTTTTTCTTTCCTCAAATATTTTTGTGAAATATTTTCAAAAATATAAAATGTTGTTCATACACAACAAATTACAGGAAGATATTAAATATCACTGCAGTCTCAGTTTCACTGATCTGAATACAATTTGAACAGTTTGGTAACATTTAAAATAAAAGAGAGATATAAAAGAGATACAGATGTTAATTGATTTTTCATATTTTCCTACACTTTTCAAATCTGTGGCGCTCAGTACAAGTAAAACACAATGCACTTGAATACATTAGCTTAGTGAACGGACCTGATATCAACATTTTCACGTTGATTTCTCAATGCATGTCTTGAGTTCTTGCAAATTTCTGAAAATCTGCTATTTTGACAAAAACCAGATTGGCTCATTAATTCCAAACGGATTGAAAAATCAATATTCCTCTGATAACTTTACATCATCAAAGTCTGTAGATGATGCTGACTCATTTTTAGGATGATTGGTTCAACAGTGTAAGACAAGTTTGTGAAAATCAAGACAGAAACCATAAAAGTTGACATTTTTGAAGCAGAAGACTTTTAATAATAATAATAATAATAATAATAATAATAATAATAATAATAATAATAATAATAATTATTATTATTATTATTATTATTATTGTTATTATATATATATATATATATATATATATATATGTATATATATGTATATATATATATATATATATATATATATATATATATATATATATATATATATATATATATATATATATATATATATATATACATATATATATATATTTATATATATACACATATATATATACATATATATATATATGTGTGTGTATATATATATATATATATATATATATATATATATATATATATATATATATATATATACATATATATATATATATATATATATATACATATATATATATATATAAATTTATATATTTTTTTAATCATCTCTACATATAAGAAAAAAGTGATATGATCAAAATTTACCTGTGAAAGCTTCAAGATTCCACCTGGATGAGTTTCCTACACAAATGTCTGATGTGTCGTCCTCTGCATCCAAACAGTCTGTGCAGTAAATATGGTGTGTGACAACATACAGCAGGTTGATAATAATCTATACCTGCTCTTACATGGCCGAGAGAGGAAGTATTCAGACATGAATATGGAAATGATATTAGAGCAACAGTTTTATTCTATATAGTGTATATTAATCCAGTTTAAAGGTTTGTTTTATCTTTTTTTTCTAACCCTGTTATTCTTTTTTTTATTCATGTCTTAAGTTGATCCCTTCCTGAGTTTAAGTGTGATTCTTATTTTAAGTAAATACCACTGATCTCATGAGAGCAGCAGAGTTTTTCAAAGTATCTCAGTTGTGATTAATATCTGTTTGCTTCTTGGATTATAAAACAATAATGGATGGAGCGGACTGGATATTGTTTGTGTATGTTGAGTGTATGATCCTTACCTTACCAGGCGACAACAGATTCTAATGACATAGATAATTAACGATTAGACACACTAAACATACAGAAAATAATTCATTCATAATAATAATTAATGAGCAAAATAAGAAAATGAGGTATAGTGATTAGAGAACATAGAATAAGGTCTTGACAGGACAAACGAGGCAGAATTAGAATTAGAATGAGCGTGGAAATAATGAAAATAAGAGTGAAGTCAACATGGGGTCTAACACAAAATAAAGAAAAAATAACTTAAATAAAATGAAGAAAAGAATAAAAGGTCCCAAGACCAAACAGAAAATAACATGAATGATGCGCAACAATTTTTTTTTGTGGAAAATAATAAAGATCATGTGGGATCAAAATGAAATATAGGTCATGACCCAACAAAAATTAAGTTAATGATGAAGCTAAATGAAATAAGAAAGGAATAGAAGTCCGACCACCAAGTTGAAAAATACAGTGAACGCATAAGGTGCAATAATGAACTTGCTGAGGTTGCTGTGAAGTGACTCAGAAGAGAAATAGTTGTTTGACACCTCGAAACCATGAACCACTACGATGTTTGTCTTACCAGGATGTTAGGGCTTCAGAGATCTTTGATTAGAGAGAATAGCACTGATAGCTGCACAAATATAGGAGGTGTAAGCAGAAGATAACCAGCAGTCCAGTTGTTGCAGGGGTGAAGGTTAATCATGTTGATTTGCAGCAGACATAAATGTACCTATTCTAAAATAATGACCTGAATAAAACTGAGAAGACAAATTGAATTTGACAAGAACTTCCCTTAAAAGATAGTTGAACCATGTTTTTGATAAAGAAAAATTCCCTGCGATAACAAACAACAAAGAGGAAGAGCTAATTATTGGTCCAATTTTTAAGTATTTAATCATGGATTTGAAAGGGCAAAAGTGGGTGTCTGTGTGAGCCACAATCAAGTGGCACCACATTTAGAGTGTTTCACACAAACTGTTGTAATTGGAATAAAAAGCTAAATTGGAAAATGCGATGTCTATTAGGGTCAAATGAATGACAGGGAGAAGAAAATTCACTGGCTCTGAGAAAAGCATAAAAGGCTAAAGAGAATACTGCATCCAGTAGAGTGTCCATGTAGGGAGAAAAAATGACATTTCTGAGCGCTACCAGTGTGATCAGACGTCTATGGTCGGGTGTATTAGGAGAAACTTTAGAAATACCCTTTAACAACAATTTAATAGCCAGACTGGAAAATACACTGGGAAAGGAAGGACTGAGAAATCTAATATGGAACTGAATCTCAGCAATTAACCCACGGATATACTTAAGTTTTAAATGATGGGCATCCAAACAGTAACAAATGAAGGAATAGATGGTATTTATGAAAAGAGGTTTAAGAGGTATGCAAACAGAAACACAAAACACAGCAAAAGTATTCCAGGCAAAATCATTTTGAGAGTTTTGAGAGTAGATACAGCTAGACCCTTCCTCATATAGACCCCGGCTGACCAAATATTTAAACATGGGGCCTTTGTTTAGAAAAGTGCTAGATGCTTGAGTGGGGCGGCTTGAACTAGCACTGAACTGGCATCTGAGCAGAGTCACCGGAAATTGAAAGAGGAGAATACATCAGGTATAGTGTTGAAATGATGGGGCACATGACGGGCTGTGATGATGAAGTTATGAGATGATAACTGAAGATCACGTGATGCTTCTCATGAATGTCATGATCTCTCAATAAAGGAGTGCCCTTTATTGATGATGCTGACATCTGCTTGATTGTTGCGTAGTACTGAAATGCTTTTGCACTCCCAGTGCGGCCCCCAGACCTGGCATGCCACTGGAATAGGGTAGATCTTGAATAGCGTAGCAGAAACATCAAGGCTGGCAAAGGATTGAGGTCAGTGGCTGGTGAACCACTGGCCTTGAAACCCCGCCCCCAAAGCCTACGCACTTGTGAAAACCTTCAAAGAATCAGAGGTATGCATGAGCTCATCATAGAAGAAGGTAATGCCATTCCAGTGATCAAGCAGGAATGACCAAAAACACAAGTGATCCACGAACATGGAATCAGGGTGAGCAGACAAGTCTGCTGTTAATGCATGGACATTGATTAGAGTAGATGGATGACTGGTCAGAATGTCTTTGAACCACATCGATTGGTCAGGGAGGATTCTGTTGAACAGGGAAGCGTAGGGGGCAGACGGACCGAGGGTGTGCATCTTTGCACCAGATGTGGAGAATTAACAGTTGGGGAATATACAGATGTTTTCATCAGCATTGTTACAGATGGGGACATTGTTAACACGCTGCACCTGGTGGGCTCTCTTATCGATGGGAGGCTGAAACGGTAGTTGAAGAGGAGTCACAGAGGGGGGCTGAAATGGCAACGTGACCTGGATACCTGCAGGAATTGCAAGTATCAACTGGAGAGCCCCCGGTGTTCATAACCAGTATTTCTGAGTCTAGGACAGACCAGCCTAGGTGGAGTTTGGACTAAGGAATGTAAAGTGCGGCTTTGCTGGAGAAGGCTTCATGATATAAGGAGAAGCGCAATTTCTTCCATACTTGAGATGGAGGTCACCAATTAATGCCAAATAAGAATCTAACTCCTATGTCCTCTCCAGGTAGACTGAACAGATAACATCATGGTATCTGCCACCAAAAACTGCCCCATAGTTAGTTGTTCAGCCAGGGGATCAGTGGATTTGAACACAGCAGTGGCAATGGCTTTGTCGCAATTGGGGGATGGCAATATATGGCTGACCAAGTTAACGTATTTACCTTTACCTTTACATTTTAGATCTCAGATGCTGGGATATATATGCTGCTTGTGATCCATAAGTCCTACCTACAGGAGGGGCTGGGAAAGCTGAAGCCAGGGAATGCTGAGAGGCTCCCATAGTGTGGAGGCCTGCAAGGCAGAAAGAGTCGCTGAAGAAGAGGCAGGGTCTAAAGCGTTCTCCAGCGCTTGGAGGTGTGCGTCGATGGTATGCATAGAGTCAGACAGAGACTGCAGGGTGGACAGCAAGGAGTTGTCTACGGCACATGGGTAGGAGTGGGAGATTGAGACACAGTAGTGGTCTTCCCTTTCTTTGGCTGAGGAGCTGATTTCCTAGTTCTTTAGTGGCTGCAAACAGGTGTGGTGGGGGAGGCAGCTGGAACAACTGAATCTTGCCTGAGGAACAAATACTCTGAGGGATTACAGCACACTTGTTCGGCCAGCTCACAGAGCTGGGACAAGGGGAGACCTGCTGCTCAGAAATGCCATGATCATTAGCCTCATCTGGAGGAGAACTGCTGTGAGACAAGTGAACACACCTACACATCATCAGATAAGAGGGAAGGGAGAGTACTGGAGCTGCGACCCTCCAGACGGTCGAGGTTGTGCTCAGACATCTGCTTGGAGAACAACAACCAGAAGCAGGATATGGGAAGTGAAACATGAGCAATTCACAGCGATTGTCTGTATGACAGCTGATGGAGCAGAGACAGAACTGATTTAAAGTTTGACAGCAGCAAAATAATTGGCTAACAGAGACTGTGACAAAATCTGATTGGATTAGTACCCACACTCAGCTGATTAAGAGGGAGAACGAGGAGTGAGTGAGAGAGAGAGAGAGAGAGAGAGAGAGAGAGAGAGAGAGAGAGAGAGAGAGAGAGAGAGAGAGAGAGAGAGAAGGAAGATTGTGAAGGCATGAAGCATGAAGAAGGTCTTCCTGATTGAACTTATGCTCAGCTTCATTTCACCATCTGGTTTATGTAGCCTGACTCAACTTTCTTCAGAGGGCTGAACAAGGTGTCAGTTGTTTGTCTCTTTGCACCACTGGCTCGAGCTATAGAGAGTTCCATAGAGATGATGTCTAATAATGATAGGATCCACATAGAACTCAGGAGTTTGTGGGGGGGGGCTTCCACTTTAATACTAACATGTTTATGGCAGTTGGTGGTATGTCTTTTATGAAGTTGCATCTTTTGTCTTTTTTGTTGTTACGACCTTTTATTTTCCCTGAGGTCGTTCATGTAGTTTTCGTTTTGTTGTGTTTCTCGTGTGTGGCATCGATGGATGCACCAAGATATCGTCTTTTCTATGTGTTACTGTTCCATTCAAGTTGAAAACAGTCTTGATGTTGGGATGATGCAAAATAAAAATAATCAATAAATCCCTTCAAATGCTTCAAAAGTGGAATGAGTCTGTGAGAACAACCAGTACAGGTTCGAAGCCAAATGCACGACAAAGGCAACATAGTTCACTTTACTAAATGAGTTCAGGCAGAGTCAGGTGATCAGGCAGAAAAAAGGGAAAAATGTTGGATGGCTTGGCAGGAACACAAGACAATCCAAGCAGTGGGAAATGGACTGGTATATATACTGATGGGAAAATGAGCCACAGGTGTGGAGATGGGCAGGGAAAACCAGGTGCAGGCAATGAACAAATGCATGATCTCAGAGGGAGGTGTGATCTGAAATAACAGGAGAGTTAGTGATGAGACATAAAAACAAAACCAGATGAAAACAAACTAAGAGTTGGGATTCCTGACAGTCTGTTTTTAAAATGTAAGGTGTAGAAAATATAGATATTTGTAAAAGTAAAAAGTTGTCAGAAAATTAAAACTCAAGTAACGTGCAGATACCTGAAAAATGTATTTAAGTACAGTAACAAAGCATTTGTACTTTGCTACTTCCCACCTTGCAGTGTGAGGGATGATGGTCTCCTGAACTTGATCAATTCTCATTTAAATCTGTGATGTGTTCAGAGGGATGTACTATGAAGCGAGATTAATGGCTTAGCGAGGTATGTTGAGTCTAAAGCCAGGATTTTCAGTGTCAAAAAAGTGGCTCTCTTTTAACCTGGCTAGATCACCATGGTAACTTATACTAAACTCATAACCTGGTCGAGAGCAGGTTATGTTGAGAGTTTCAGATTAAATCGTCTGTAAAAAGCGCCGTTCTTTAACTTATAATTGTCCTAACAAGGTTGCTTATGAGCGATATAGCTTTTAAACTGAGGGAAGACATTAAAAATGAAAAGCTGCTGAGCTGTATGTTCGTAATATCACCGAACGAATCCATATAATGTAAAAATGAAACAGCGGTACAAACTGTCTGCATCGCGCTGTCATGATGGTAACCTCAGTTTGGTGATGCACAGTCATTTTTCCTGTTTGCTCCAGATCATATTAACACTTTAAATTTACATCGTATATAATCCACACACTAAAATAATGATGAAACAACTACAGACACTTTGAATACTTTTTACTGTTATCTGTTTTGTCTTGGTGATTTTCTCAGCTCAGATCACTGATTAGAAAATTCATCATTTATCACAGACAACCTTAAATCAGTTACACTCATTTTACGTTCGTTTAGCCAAAAAATTCTGTGATGTCCACGTCTCTGTCATCATAGGACAGTGTCAGACAGACTTTATCATGTTTAAATCTGCTGTATGGAGTTTTATTGTTTAATATGCAGTTTTCATGTTAGAATAAACGGCAGCATTAAAACCACATTTAGTCCATCAGTAATTTTCTGACATCATTCTTCTTCTCCTGCTTTATTTGCAGCAACAATGTTGATTTTTGCCGTAATGTATTTTGTATATTTTCTACAGCTTATAATTATAACAACTTGATGATTTTGACTTAAGTAAGTGGCTCACGATCGCTTCATTTCATGCAGAAGAAGAGTCAAATGATGCAACAAACGCCCCTTTTATGTGAGCGCGCACAGAGTCTGAAGATGAAAGCCTGGATTAACAAAGTGAGTTGATAACCACCATTGTGATACACGTTATCTCTGATTGCAGTTTTAGGCTTTGTTGATCCAGATCATGCAAAGAAAGCCTGGCTGTGTTGAGCTTACTTCGTAGTACAGCCCTCTGGGCTTTTATTCACAGGGTCATAGGGTCTGTTTTCTAGGATCCAGAGGTGATGTGAATGGCCTTGGGAAAGTTTGTCCTTAAATCCTACAATTAAGGCATGTTGATCATTTGAATGTCTTATCTATTCAATTTTATAGTTATAATTTTAGTATTTATACTCTCCTATTATTTTGCTACACAGTCAGGTACATTAAGTTTAACTGTAAATTAAACAACAAAGGTGTGTGTGGGGGATTAAACAGGCAACTGGCTGGACTGCAGTACTGTAAACCTACAGCCCTGAGGTGTCAGCGTGTCAAAGTTTGCATAGTCATTTGCATTCCTTTGTTCTGTTTGTGGCTTCCATGTATTACATTATGCATATAAATAGAGAAGTAATGCAACACAAACCTTACCTTTGAAAGCTACAGCACAACAATGAGTTTTTTTCAACAAAGTTTATTGTTTTCTCCTCTACATCCACACAGTCTACAGTAAGGTGGCAAGTAATATCACAAAGGGGGCTACTGATGATGTGCTTATGCTTCTAATGCAGATAGAAGTCGTAGATTGTGAAATCTGAACTTGTTGGGAGTGCCAAAAAGAGTCATAAATCCTGGGTGAACTGCCCCAGAGGGTGGCCTCGGGGCAGGACACAGGCTGAGCAGATAATCTCAGGTGGATGACCTGGGGGCAGAGTAGAGGCAGAGCTGGAGACCTCAGAGTGACATCCAGGAGGCAGGGTAGAAGCAGAGTTAGAAACCTCAGTCGGATGGCCTGAGGTCAACCCAAGAGAACAGAGCATATCTGGAGGGTGACCAGGTGGCAAGGATGAAGGACGAAACACCTCTGGAGGAATTGTCAAAACAATTAATTCGGTCAGTTCCTTAAAATCATACACTTTGCAAGCTCTCAGCCACTTCTCAAAAGCTACTTGTTGCTGTTGTGCAAAATGCAAATAAGTCTGTCCCAGTTGTACTCTCTCTGTCCAGAACCTTTGTCTGTATGTCTCTGGGACTAACTCATATGCTTTCAGCACTGCCTGTCAAACCACCATACCATACACTTCCTGGGCCTTCCCTGTTAGGGAACCCTTCATGCAGGTTACCCAGTCCTCTCTAGGCCAGTCATGCTGCACAGCAATCTTCTTAAACATCTCAAAGAATAGAACAAAGACAAACACTTATTTACATCAAACATTTCTTGCTATAGTAGCAGCATAGAGGTGTTCCTCCCCTATGCAATTGACCGCCGCCTGTAATGAGGTGGGCCGATATAAAGGTGGCAGTCTTCCCACCAGGCTCTCCCTCTTGCGCCCCCGTCATCACCGTTACGTCACTTCCGTGTCGGAGGTCGTTTGGCCCGTCAGGACAACTGCGTGGGTGTGACTCTGTGCCTCCTGTATGTGCTGCCACGTTTGTTTGGCTGTGGTAAATGCTGGCGGCTGCCTGGAGCCCTCTCTCCCTTCCCCCTCTCGAGCGAGCGTGTGTGTGTGTCCGTACCGCTAACAAGGTGCTACTTTAACTAGCTCACTGGGGCCGCTGCTGCTTTGTCTCTGCTGCTGCTTTGTCTCCGCTACTGTTGGCCTCGCCGCCGCTTGCTCTCGCGGCCCGGCGTCACACCGCGGCCTCAAAGCCACTTCACAACTGTGCTTCCAATAAATAGACTGTTCCAGGGAGGTGTGACGGCTGCTCGGCTGAACACTACGGGCCAGGGCACAACACTTTGAACCGGGGTTTGGTCACCCTCCTTTTATATGAACTGAATGAGTGTGGGTTATATTCTGTTAGTTTTTGGGTTATGTGTATGAGTTTATTTGTCTATTCTGATTTCGTTTGCTAGTATAATTTCCTGGATAATTAGGTTCATTTGAGAGTTTTTCTGTAGATAATTTGGTAAGTTGTTTGGGTTTGTTTTGTTTGCTTAGCCTTGTGTTTTTTTTACATTTGGTTAACTGGTTCTAGTTGGGCAGTTATTATTTGAAGTTGTAGTGGAAATTCTGAAGAATGGTTCACTCAGACACTGAAGAAGAGTTCGGGAGTCCCAGATGACTTACACAGGAGTATTTAATGAAGCTCGATCAAGGAGAATTCAGATTAGCAATACACTGAGAATATTGTGACTGCCAACCCAATTCTGAAGGTTACTTCTCGAGTGAAGGTATTTAACTGTCCCCTGACATTCGCTGGAATTTGACACGCCACCATGTATGGGCCTGATGTATCTGTCTATGTGTACACAAATTCTATTGGGCATAAGTGCAAAACAAGAAGCTATGCACCTCTTTGCTCTAAATCACTGTATCTGTCGGCCTTGCTCATGTATTGTGCCCTGCTAGAGAATGTGGAGACAGTCTGTCTGCCCGATAAGCCATAACCTTGGGACCTCAGGAGAAAGTATCTGGGGGATGCACTACTCTCCTACTTGTGCAGTTGTGGACTATAGTTGTGCAGAGTGACCAACTACTAGTGTGCCTGTTCAGGTTAGATGACCTATGACTGGACCCTTCACGACTGCATTGTCACCCATATAAAGAGAGACTCAGGGAACAATCTAAGAGCTAGTGAGGCAAGTGAGGCAAATTCCACAACAGAAGTATTTTGTTAAGTTTAATCTGTGACCTGCCCATTAATTATAATTTTTGGTTGATTTTGATTTCTTGATTTCTGTTTTGTTGCAGTGCAACCCCCACTAATTTGTTTTATTTCCCCCCCCTTTTTCCAGTTGCTAGAGGCCGGTGGCGGTGGTGCTGGTGTTTGGTGGTGGTATCCCCCGTCTTGTCTGCTGTGTCCTTGGGAGTGGATTTTGTTCACTGAGAGTGTGTCTGCCACGGATGCCTGGTGATTCAAGTTGATTCCCTTAATTTTTTTCCTTTTCTTTGGTGGGTCCCTCCCCTGCACTAGTTCTCACCCATCCACTAGGCCTCAGCCCTGATTCAATTTTTCCCCATCCCCCCTTCCTGTGTGAATGTTGAATTAGTGTTGTTTTAAAAGAGTGATCATTTAATAAAAACTGTATTTTAAAACTTGGAACCACATATCATGCCTCTGGAGTAAACTAATCTGTGTGCCTTATATCATAGAAGTAATTCTCTGGGTGAAATTCCCAGGGTGGCGTTGTTGAGCCCTTTCCCTTTTTGGTAACAAAATCATCTTAAAATTCTTTCACCTCCTCCTCGCGCCACACTGTCCTGATGTCTGCAATCTAAAAGCAAGCTTCATTTTCTCATGCTCCTGCTCTTTTTCCTTTTGCTGTTGCTCACACTACCTCATTTTCTCTAGTTCCTGTCGCTCATGCTCACTCTTCTGACACTTTCTCTTCAGGGCTATAGCTAATCCTCCTAAAACAAGGTGAGACCATAATCCAAGCATCAACCCCAAATTGCACAGGACAAAGACATCACCTGAGTAGACCAACAGAAATGTTGTTGAAGAGGACAGAGGAAACATCGCGGTGGTTCTTCATTTCCAGTCCATGTGTGCTTGTCAGCACAGGAGCAAGAGGGAAGAATGAGTCCTTGGCTGTCCCTAGTTTTAACTTCTGTTGAGAGGAAACATTTCATTCTTAAGATCTTTGTAAAACACATACCAAACACATGATATGAATCTTAAAGACTGAACAATAAACACTGTTCATTCAAGTTAAGTTACTTATGACTGAAACAACTTATCAGGACCCAAATGCATTAGCAGTCTTCTGGAGGTTTCCCTCATTACTCAGGTGATAAAACGTGCATGGTAACTTTGTAAATAGCCATTAGCTCTGTTAGCCATGTCAGTGGCTCAGAACTGCTGGAATTAGACCGAGTAAGTCCAAGAGTGATTTGTTGTTGGTGTGTTGTTCACCTTCACAACATAATAAATGTCTCTTTTCTTAGTAAAACACCAGCAATAGTAACATTAGATGTAATGGCTACCATGGCTGTTGACTCAGCTGACTGACTAAAACTGAAGCAATCAAGCATCTATAAGCTCACAGTGTGACGAATCAGGGAATGACACATAGTCACTGATAGACTTAACCAGGAATAGCCTTTCCGTTTCAGTCCATCAAAACTAACACCAACCCCAGAGTTTTAAAACTGAAACGGGGCCAGCAACATTTTCAAACATCTCAGTTTTAGATGTCTTGAAACACTGGGTTAGGTGGAAACATAGTGGTAGTAGTGAATATCACAACATCTCCTACCATACTTATGCAGATGACACACAACTCTACATTACAGTGTCACCAGATGACTACAGTCCCCTACATCTGTTAAATAAGTGCATTGATGAAATCAATACATGGATGTGCCAGAATTTCCTACAACTAAACACAGACAAAACTGAGATAGTTGGTTTTGGCCCTAAAGAACAAAGATCAAAAGTCAGTGCTCACCTTGAATCCATGACACTAAAACCTAAAAATCAAGCCAGAAATCTTGGTGTCATTCTGGACTCAGACCTAAATTTCACCAGTCACATAAAGACAATTACTAAATCAGCCTACTACCACCTTAAAAACATAGCGAGAATTAAAGGATTTCTGTCTGGGGAAGATACAGAAAAACTTGTCCATGCTTTCATTTTCAGCAGGCTGGACTATTGTAACGGTGTCTTCACAGGTCTGAGTAAAAAATCAATCAGACAACTGCAGCTCGTCCAGAACGCTGCTGCCAGAATCCTCACCAACACCAAGACAGCGGAGCACATTACACCAGTGCTTAAATCACTGCACTGGCTTCCCGTGTGTCAAAGGATAGACTTTAAAATCTTGTTACTTGTCTACAAAGCACTAAATGGTCTCGGGCCTAAATATATCTCTGATTTGCTTATACGTTATGAAGCACCCAGACCCCTCAGATCATCTGGAACAGGTTTACTCAGTGTTCCCAGGATCAGAACCAAACAAGGTGAAGCAGCCTTTAGTTTCTATGCTCCCCACCTGTGGAACAAACTTCCAGAACACCTGAGGTCAGCTGAAACTGTCGGTTTATTCAAATCAGGTCTTAAAACATTACTGTTTACTGCAGCCTACCAGTGAAGTGGATACGTTACATATTTTTAGGATAATCTGTAGCTATTGTTTTTATATTTGTCTGCTGTCGCTTTTGTTTTATGTTTGCTTCTTTCTTTATATGCATTTCTGTAATGTTTTAAACTATTTATTGTCCTGCTTTTAGCTTTTGTTTTTAATTATCTCAAATGCAATTTTAATGCTCTTTTATTGCTTCTAATTTAATGCATTTTCAAGTTCTGTAAAGCACCTTGAATTGCCTTGTGTATGAATGGTGCTATATAAATAAAATTCCCTTGCCTTGCCTTGCCTAGTGTGGATGTAGCTTGTTTCTGACCATTTCATTACTATGTAATTTTGAAGCTCCTTAAAGACAATCTGTCCATCTTGTATTACAGGTATTTGGTCATCACCTGTCCACTGTGGTACCACTGCAGAAGAACCATCAAGAGCTCTTTGGTAGTCTGTGTCCTAGTCTGGACTCTCCCCCTTGTCTTTGCCCTCACTTTATATTTCTGGGATCACCTTCAGGTGGGATTCATTGTCTTCGGCGTCTTCCTCCTCCTTCCCCTCCCACTGTTCATATTCTTCCTGGGTGGGACGTTCAAAGCCCTGTCTGCTTCCATCTCAGTCCCCTCTGATGAAAAGCGATGGATTGTAGGAGTTTTGGTTCTGGTGCTGCTCATTTACACGCTGCTGTTCCTGCCTAAGATCATTTGGTTCCTGAGTAAGGGATTCATGAATGACTTTACTCTCCAGAAACTGTCTGGCATGTTACTCAGGTTGAATCCTCTTACAGACTTGGCTCTGTATGTTTTCATGAAGAAGGGGACCATAGACAAGCTTTTGGCCTCTGTGTGTTGCTGCAGAATGGACAGTCAACAGTCCATCAGTATGAATGATGACAGCATTTACACAGTCAGCTTCCTGTAGGTAGAGAAAGAGGGAAATGTAGGCAAGTAGAAGTAACTGAGCTCATTAAACAGTCCCTCTAGGATTTTTGGGATTGTTGCAGCCTAAATTGCCTCATTTCACAGCAGCTTTTCTAAAAAACTGCAATGCATGTTGCAGTGCTTTTAGGCAGTTTTTGCAGTGACATTACAGGTTCAAGAGAAAGTTTCTTTTTTTTTGTACAGTTCATTTACAATCAAAAGCAACCTGTCCCAGGTTGAAACCACACTCTGTTACTAACCTTACAAAATGCTCAGAATTACAAAACTTATACAAATCTGCTTTATCTGTAAATGAAGAAATTCACAAAGAATCCCACAAAGAAGAAGAATCTTTTTGGAGCTCAAACTCAAAAACAGCACAAAATTACAGTGTTGCACAGAGCGCTGATAAATGTCAGTAGCAATGACAAACATGTTCTTTTCAGTACCTGTGACAAAATAAAAAATATATATATAAATGCAAAAAATAGTGAATAATAAAACATTGAGTTGGTTCCTTGAGATGTACATGTATGATGAGACTGCTGTGATTGGTGGAACTTGCAGAAAGCTACAATTATTGGTCAGATTTGAGGAAAATTAGCAGAGTTTGGGCAAAACTGCAAAATCACACAGAATTAATGGGTATTGGTTGAATTTGTGTGAACTGTTGCAGTCGCGACATCGTAACTTCTTGGTGGGACTGATAATAGTCACCAGTTTGTCTCGGGGCAGACGCATAGAGACACAATCATTCACCCTCACATTCACACCTATGGCCAATTTAGAGTCATCAGTTAACCTACATGTCTTTGGTTGGTGGGAGGAAGCTGATTATCTTGTGGCACAGCTGGATTTGCTGTAAGATATCAATTTGTGTACGCAACAGTCAGTGTCCTCGGAGGGACTACAGACAGCTACAGGCGTGGATTTAGGTGTGATGACAGTAAGAAGCGTCCATGGAAGGGACTCGACTCGAAGAAACAACGGTGGCTCCTGAAGAGGTTAGCATAGATACTGTGATAGCATCAGTTATATCAGAACCGGAGAGAATTTCTTCATTGAAAGAATGGCAAAGAACGACACTGAAGGTTTTTATCACTGGAAAAGTTGTTTTCACTCTTCACCTGACCGGCTTGATATACCAACCGGCTCCGCTGGTAGCATCACAGTAGTCATGGGGACCGTGTAGCAGCATAGCCAATAGTTCAAGCAAGACATGACCACAGGACATGACAAAAAAGTTTAGTAGTGTAGTAAATAACATTTCATCAATTAGGCAGTGAAAAAAACTCTGTCTGATGTATGTAATGGCTGCACAGACCACCACTGTTTACAACACTGCCCCTGCTTTTGCCTCTTCTCAAGAGGTACATTATTACAGCCTCCCCACCATCCTTATTGTTGTCAGAAACTTCTGACTCTTCTTCTTTGGGGTAACTTTTGACTCTGAGCAACACCCTCTCATGCATGTATAAACATCCATTCCGATATAAAGGAGGTATATGGACAGTGACTATTTTAGTATGTACAGGGAGCATAAATGAGCCTTTAGATGTGACAAAAAAATGGTTTATCCAATCACCTGCCAAGTGTTTTTTGAAGGTGCCTGCCCTTTTCCAAACAGTTTCTAAAGACGACGTCCATGATGGTTCTGTGTAACAAACCATCTGGCGTATCAGGTTTGGAAGCTGGAGGACCCAGAGATAACCCACGCAGATGTGGGGAGAACATGCAAACTCTACACAGAAAGGCCCTGCCCCAGCCTCAAACTCCCCAGACCCCAAGACAGCTGGGAGATTCAAACTCAGAAGCTTCTTGCTGTGAGGTGACAGCATCACAAATAAAATGATCTTAATAATAATCTCCTCCTGCTTCCTTTTAATTGTAGCTTTAACACTGTGTGAGCATCTTAACAAGTCTTTTTTGTTATGTTTGGGTCTCTCATACATTTATTGGTTTGTTTACTTCTAAGTTATAACTAATATAGGCTCTATGTCCAAAACTGTACTTGTCTTGCACTTTTATCATTTATCAAACTAAAGTAAATACTATTTATTTATCTTTATTATAATATGAGTTTGATTTTTGGTGTTTTAGTGGTGGCATGTTAATTTTTAGGATGTGACTCAGAGCAGCTCTTGTGTGCTCGGTTATATAGATTAAGTCTTATATCACAGTGTATGTAATTTTGTATGAAACTTTACATTTTCTGTTAATGAAATTAAAAATCTGGAGGACAGAGGACTGATAGAGAGCTGAACATTATGATGCCACAGTGAAGCTGACCTTTGACCTTTTGGATATAAAATGTCATCACCTCATCATTTTATACTATTAGATATTTGTGTGTAATTTTGCCATTATTAGCATATAAATACTTGAGTTAAGGCCAAACGTGTTCAGTGAGGTTACAGTGACCTTTGACCACTAAAATTCCATTACAGTCTGTTATCATGGTGTCTTTCCCATCTCATATAGTGTTTAGGGGAGTTACCTATGCTAATAACAAACAATTAGCCACACCCCTCTAGTTTATGATCAGGTGGGATTCATTCAGCTCACCTGAGTAAGAGCAGATTTGGATGGTTGAGAACATTAACAGAAAATATAAGAGACAGTTTAAGAGAATGTTACTGCATGAGGCCCACTGTGTCATATACTTGTATTTGTTAGTGTATGTTTATGTATGCACACATATACTGTACACATATACTGTGTATGCAGCCCTAAGTACATACATTTGTGTGTGTGTGTGTGTGTGTGTGTGTGTGTGTGTGTGTGTGTGTGTGTGTGTGTGTGTGCGTCAGAATAGTGCTGGTTCTTTAAGTCACCAGCAGAGGGCAGACAAAACAAATCTATCTTTTCCTGACTCTGGGCAAAGTGACATTTTACTCAGCATATCATTTCCATCATCCCCACCCACTTCGCCCTCCTCCTCCTCCTCCTCCATCACTGCCACTGAACACATCCTGTCACTGTCACTGACACACACACACACACACACACACACATACACACACACACACACACACACACACACACACACACACACACACAAACACACCTCCCAGGTCACAAAGGACTATAAAAATCATCAGGGCTTCTTGTGTTGCTGCTCTGTGGAGTTCAGCCTTGTTGAATTTTTAGTGTGAGATGCAGTTCTTTAGAGTGATGGCCACAGAGACGCTGTAAACATTGAAGCAGAAGACAAAGATTAACTTATTTTGCAAATCTGTTTTAAAATGTTAGGATTTAGTCATGACTTAAAAAAAAAGTTTTTTTTCCATTCTTTGTTGTTTGAAAAGCATTTAAATGTAAATTTCTGAATTGTTTTCATGATATTAATTAATCACATAGAACAATGTTTAAGTAATGGCATGCAAATTAAAACATGAATATTAGTTTTCTCAGAGTCCTGCCTCTTTTTTTTTTTTTTTAGAAGTATTGCACCATAACTGAGGATGAGTGTTTGTTTCAGTTTTTGCTGAAAAAATGAGAATGCATTTCCCTGAAAACCTGGACAGTGGAGTGTGACGGTGCAGCTTCATGGCTGAGATGTTGATGCTGCAGAGCGATTGGGTTTGTGGGACTTGGCGTGATCAGGTTGTCACCGAGCTTATCACTGAGCCTGTGTGGGATGTAAATACATGGAAATGACCCATTGACCCACTTCTTCCATCAGAGCTGCTGTCACTGTTTTCTTTAGAGATTACACTGGCAGGTTTGTATTGTTAATGAGCCTGAGCTCTTAAAATCCCCACATGGATCACACTTTGTATTGTAACACCTAAATTCTTCTTAAATCTGCCCCGTACAAATAAAACTAAAAACTGACTGACTGACAGACTAAAACTAATACTGAGACTGATTTAAAAAAAATAGCTAAAGATAAACCTTTTTAAAACAATAAAAACTGAAGCTAAACTAAACCCTTTTTAAACAATAAAAACTAAAGATAAACTTAACGTTTTAAACAATAAAAACTAAAGTGAAACTAAACTCTTTTCAAACAATAAAAACTAAAGTGAAACTAAACTCTTTTTAAACAATAAAAACTAAAGTGAAACTAAACTCTTTTCAAACAATAAAAACTAAAGTGAAACTAAACTCTTTTTAAACAATAAAAACTAAAGTGAAACTAAACCCTTTTTAAACAATAAAAACTAAAATGAAACTAAAACTTTTTAAACAATAAAAACTAAAGTGAAAAGAGCAAACACAGTCTTGAAACAGTCTGAAACAGAACTAAATTCAAAATAAAAAATAATAATGAAATAAAAACAATTGAAAAATTCTAAACTATAATAACTTGTGGAATGAACAGCATTCTTCCAAAAGATGTTCCTTCATCTGGCATTTTGATGACAGTGGCAGATGATAATTAATGGTGTACAACCAGCGCCGTAGCAACATCGTGTTGAACTGTGGCAAAACGGGGCAAGTGCAATATGGTGGAGGGAGGTGAAAATCAAGACCAAGTGATAAAAAACACACCTGGTATTTTGAAAGTGGACATCTGGACACATTTCAGATTTTATAAACTTACTGGGAAGCACGGACTGGACAAGACACACGCTGTGTGTAAAGTCTGTCACACAAAAATCAAACACCTTGAAGATACCAGGAACTTGAGAAACCATGTTAGCCGTTTTCACTCTGAGAAGATAACACGTGACACCGTAAAGAAAACAGAGGACCCAGTCCAGCCAAGAATTCATGAGATGTGGTCAACTTTGCTGCCCAACTCTGAGAGAGGGAAGAGAATCACTGAGTCTTTCCCTGTCGGTGAAAATGTTAATTTTAATTTATACTAGTCGACTAGTCTAACAGTAAGAAAATACTCAGAAAGCAGTTAAAACTGAACACAGCTTACTAACGGATAATGTTAAACACTGTCTGAAAAATTCTGTGTGTATTAAAAGCCATTTGAAGCTGTTAATCACAGTCTACAGTTGGCAATATCTCACGAAATGCTTCACCTTTTACTGAACTGAATCACAGTGTCTGTGAGTAAACAACGTCTCAATTGTCTAATGTCCAAAACACAAAGATATCAGTTCACTGTCATAAGATGACTCAATAAATCAGACTAGATTTATATTTGAGAAGCTAAAATTAAGAAAATTTGGACACTTTATGATTAAAAAATGACTCAAAACCATTAATCGATTATCAAAATAGTTGGTGATTCATTTAATAATGGTTCAATAATCAATTAATCGTTGCAGCTTTATTAGCAGTTACTTGAGCAGAGGACAGTTGCTAGAAGCTGCAGCTAGACTGCAGAAGTATTATTTTTGTTTTTGAGGATGAAATAATTTCACACAAATACAATTTATTTATTTATTTTACAATTTAATGATAAGACTTTTTTGTTATTGATTTCTGAAGCACTTTCTAAACAATAAAAAAGGGATTTCATATTTATCTGACTGCTTGTATTCATTGATGAAAAAGTAGCCATGTGCAGTGATATAGAATATTGAGGATGAAACGCATCCTGATGCATCGCGATATGAAATTGAATCATTGACAAGATAATCGTAATCGCATTGAATCATGAGACCAGTGAAGATGCACAGCCCAAATGATAATGCTCCAAAACTTCAAATCATTTTAATAGTCTACAAGCATCTGCATTTAGTATGTTTCTATACTCATTTAGCTTTCTCCTTTAAGTTTTCATTGAGAAAGTTTCCAAGTTCTCTGACTTTTCCTTTAAGATGACAGAGCCCTCTAATTAACAGTATACTGTGTATGAAGCAGTGGTCAGGGGGCATGAGGTGACCTGTAGCCACACGCTGTGGTTGGTACAGACTGACAGAGTGTCTGAGGTTAGCACTGTGACATGTAGCTGAGGTTTATTCTGTGTTAAAGCTCTATTGTTAGCCGACACGTTAGCCAGAATGATTTTACTCTGACACAGTCAGTTACAGTCACAGTCTGCAGGACAGAAGATTCATCGTCCACCACATATTACTGACAAATGTACTGCCAGTATATCGTTTTAAAATAGATAATAGACAAAGATGTTATCATGTTGTCGTGTCCAGAGTCTCAGTTCTAATATAAATACTGTGGGATGATAATGATTAATCAGCGATTAATTGGTTGTTCATCAATCAAGAAGAATTTAAATTGATCTATCAATATATATCTGAAATATAAGAGATCATTTTTATGAGCATGCTCAACAGGTGTCCTGATATTGAAATATAACATGCAGGAAAAATGCATTTGATATTGTTTGGTTCAAGCAAAATTAGTGCCGTCATTAAGTTTCACTCAGTTATCTTTATGACAAATCCAAAATGTAGCCTATCATGTCGGTGAGATCGAGGAAAATATTCATAACACACTTATGACAGCCACTGTCAAAAACAACCACACATGACAGTCTAATGAAACTGTTCAAAAAACATTCTCTGAAATTGGTCGTGTCAGTTTGACATTAAAAAAATGTTAAGTTGCCTTGATTAATGTCAAGTTGTCATAACGAAGACATCTCAAACAATGGAAGCTTTGCATTAAAAATGACATAATTGACTGAACAGTCATAAACATTCATGATCATGACAGATGTCATATAATCGTTATAATGGTGTCATGTCAGTCTTATGTGCACACCCTCAAAAAAGTGTTACAAATTTATGTTATTTTAATAAGAGCTTGTGTAAATACAGTTTATTGATTATATTTTTTCATATCTGATAAGAGATTATAGTGATTATATACTGATACTATAAACAGTTTATTGTTGTACATATTATATTTTACTATATTAAGGGTCCAGTGTGTCAGATTTAGGGGGATCTATTGTCAGAATATGGCAGATATGTAATAGAATATAAGTATGTTTTTATTAATGTTCTAAACACATTCTTTAGTCATGTAGAAGTACAGATACATGTGTAAAACAAGACTCTAGTAAAAGTAGAAGTACTGATTCAACTTGTTTACTGCAGTAAAAGTGAAAAAGTACACATCTGTCATGTGTGATATGCACAGATGGATACATCAAGGAATCGTCTTTTCTGTTGAATTATTCCATCCATTTAGGTTGAAGTCAGTCTTGATGTTTGAAGGCAGTGATGCAAAATAAAAATCATAAATAATTCCATCATAAATACTCAAATGTTTTAAAACTAAAAGTAATGTTGTTATGTATGTGTCAAAATTAAACAAGATGTTGGACCCAAAAAGAGAGAAACAGGAAACAATTCAAAGGCATTTAATGACGCAAACAAAGGAGCACAAGCTTACTCAAGTGCAGCAGGGCCTCAACCAAGGTACAGAAAAACAAAGGAATCCACAACGGGCAAAACGCAAAAACAGTCCTGGAAAATGAGCATCAGGTCCAACACAAGAAGCCATAACCAGGAGAAGGCAGAGTGACACACAATGTACAACAATGAACTGACAAAGAAATAGAGAAACACAGGGACTAAATGGACAAAGAACTAATCAGACACAGGTGGACAGACAGGTGAAACCAATGGCAATCAAAAGAGCAGGAAAAGGACAAAGACAGGAAGTAAAGACAAGACACATGATGGAGGCAACAAAATAAAACAGGAAATAACCAACAAAAACGGCAAAACCATGACAAATGAGCCTGTTTGAAAATGTAAGGAGTTGAAAATACAAATATTTGTGTTAAAGTGTAGGGAGTAAAAGTAATAACTTGTTTGAAAAAACACTTAAGAAAAGTACAGGTGTGTGTGTGTTGTGACAGTGTACAAACGGCATGTCGGACTTTAGGAGACTGGGATTACACCTGATGACCACAGAACGTACTGTGAAACTCCAGCAGTGTTTTGTGGACTAAAAAACTAAACCCGACCTTCAATCAGCATGATACAATCAGCAAGAGATAATGACTGAATTTTCATTTTTTGGAAAGTTAGATCCTGTCAAACTGTTGTAACAGATGTAACTGATATTTATAACACTTTGTAAATGGTTAATAAAGACTGTGTAGTGCACACATGTCAAACTCAAGGCCCGTGGGCCACATCTGGCCCGTAATACAATTATATACAGCCCGTGGAAATAATTTCATGTGTCTATTATGAATGGCCTGCTGGTAAATAGCACTCCCACCACTCATACTACAAATCCCACAATGCACTGCAACAACTGCCACACAAGTCAAGACCTGTGCACCAACCTCTCCTCCCACTGCTTTCATGACACACTGATCAGTGGTCAGCAAATGAACACATCAGTCAGTGCTTTTACAGTGACACTTAAGCTAACCCCCAAAATAAATGACCAAACGAAAAGTGGACTTTAAAAACAGGGACTCTGAAGGCAGGTGGGAGGCAGAGGACCTGTCTGTCGACATCTGAGGTAAACCTGTGTGCCTTGTTTGAGGAGCTAATGTGGCCGCAATTAAAGAATATAACATAAGACGACACTATGAGACATAACATCAGGACAAGTACAAAAACCTAGACACACAGCAGAAGCTAGAGAGGTTTAAAAAGAGTTTGGTGTCACAGCAGGATATGTTCACAAAAGCAAAATCACAAAGTGAAGCTGCCGTGAAAGCTAGTTTTATAGTGTCAGAAGAGATAGCCAAGTCAGCCAAATCATCCCAGTCATTTACGGAGGGAGAGTTTCTGAAGCACTGCATGATGTGTGCGACGTCTTGCATCCAGACAAAAAGCATTTTCAAATGTAAGCCTCAGCAGAAATACTGTTGTGATCTTAATATGGGAGATTAAATATTCTGAGCTGAAATATTCTCATTTTGCGTAGTGTAGTGGTGGTGTAGTGCATCTATAAATGTTATCTGGATGTCAATTACAAACTTGCAACTAATCTTCATACAACAACTCACACCTCACACACTACAGTATCCCAGCATATATTTGTGTACACACTTCCTTTACACTGTGTGTAGGCCACACACACACAAGCACACAGATACGTGAAGGATTCCTCACAGCTAATGCTTTGTTTTTTCAGTCCTTTTCCTCCTCACGTTTTGAGGGCAAAGGGAAAAAGACAACATCCGTGATCCTATCTGCCAACTGATTTCCTCAGCAGTGCTTTGTGACAATTACTGGATGGACTTAAAAGGCCCCCGAGAGCTGACTGGCCTAAGAATAACCCCATTTAGAGCAATTTACTGTGGTGGGAGGGAGGATCAGACTGGAAGCCTGTTAAAATGTTATGATTTGTGTCTGTGAGCAGTCATCATCTTCACTTTCAACTTTATTTGTGTTTTGGTCACAACTGTAATTATACTGGTTCCCTCCACTGGTTTTGGAGGATTTCCACATGGTTTCTCTGAATGCACACCAGAGTTACTCTGTTTTTACTGATAAGCTGGCTGCTATCAGGCAGTTACTGACAGTCAGATCAGTCAGCCTGTTAGTATCATCTACCTCCAGTATGTGGATCTGCAGACAGCTGACAGCTTCAATGAGTTTCCAAATATCAACAGTGAAACTGGAGGAAATATGGGGATTTGTGAAGCTGTTGGGCCCTGAATTGTGCCTTTGTTGGAACTTTTTTTTGGATCTCTTAACCCCCTCCTCAAAAAAACAAGTCTGTATTGCAGACACACTGTTGGAACACATGCACAATGTGTCTCAGCACTACCACACTGAAATAAGCAAGGACATCGTCTGGATGGCAGCATATGTTGCTCCAAAACCTGTACCTTTCAGCATTAATGGGGCCTTCACAGATGTGACAGCTACCCATAATGCCATAGGCACTAACACACGCTCATACCATCACAGCTGCTGTCTTTTGAAGTTAGCGCTGGTAACAATCTGGATGGACCTTTTTGTTTTTAGCCTGGAGGACATGACATCCATAAAGGGGCCTTCATATGATAAGAAATTGTTCCAGACTCACCGTGAGGAAGGGCGCAGAGAGGTGAAGCACAGCACTACAACTGCTACGTCCTGTCTGTCAGGAATACAAACAGCTGAGCTAACTTCAGCTCTGGATGTAGCTAAGTTCAGAAACAATATGATTCAGAAATCTTATAACCCAACCTGACTGTTCACATTTCACCAGTTCCTGAGCCCATGTAGTATCCTTTATACAATGATGTAGGTTTTTAATGCAGTGCTGCCTGAGAGGTCAAGGAATACAAAATTGTAATAACTTTAGTATAAATGATCCAATCTACACCAAACTTCACATTTGATAAGAGTCTTGCCCTGAACACATCTAAATGACAATTTTCTCATGCTAACAGCATGCTAACAGGTACACATGCTAACAGCCACATATGCTAACAGCGATGCTAACAGCTACACATGCTAACAGGTACAAATGCTAACAGCCATTCACACTCACCTGCTCAGGTTAATTTTATCTGCAGTCAAACACACCCAGACAATTCACATGACACAGTTTGTTTGATGTGAATCTTGTTGATTTGCTTGTATTCTCACTCTGTTTATCATATGTTTCTTTGTCTTTGACTTACTGTGGTTGTTGGGGGCGGTTCACTTCCTGGTTGAGCAAAAGGTGTGTCTGAGGGGCGGGGCCTCTTAAATCTGAAAGCCAGCTCATCAGACCAAACCATGTGCTGCAGTCAGAGGGGGGTCAGGCTTTAGTTAGTGTTTGCCTTGTATTAGTTGTAGTTGGCGTCCATCTTGTTTTCCTCTTGTGTGTTATTTGTTTTGACCTGGTCACTATATATGTTCACTGCTGCCTCCACAACAGTGTGGAAGGAGCTTTCATCAGAAGAAGTTGGAGGGTGGGTTGATCGTGCGGTTAGCTACAAACAACTGTATTGTGAATGTAATAATCATGACTTTTGGTAGTGAGGATGAAGTTTGGGATTATGGAGGAATGGAGTGGCAGACAGTGGCGAATCTCAAAAGAAAGAAAAAGAAAAAAGAAAAAGTGAGGATTAGCTCTTCAAGCAGTTTGGAGGAGTCTCAGTAAAGAGTAAAGAGAGTGATGGCATATCAACTTCAACTTTCAACTTTATTTGTTCCCAAAGGGCAATTGGTTTTGCAGCAAGACACACAAAACACACACCAGAATTTACAGAGGGTACGGCAGGGGGTGAAGCAGGGGCACTGAATGTTATGGCTTGGGAGAATAAGGAGTGGCAGGTTGATATTACAACCCCATTACACATTTACCTATACATCGAAGCCCGAGAGCTGAAAGTGGGAGCAATGACTGGAAAGTCATAATTATGTTTGCTGAGAGTTTCCACCTTTTTTCGATGGCTAAAGCTTTTGAGAAGAATGTAGGCAAAGTAACGTTTGCAAAGTGCTTATATAACAAGCGTATACTAGTATATGCAGTGAGTAAAAAACAAGATGATTTGCTGAAAATGAATACTCTGGAGGGTAAAAAAAGTTAAAACCCATGTTCCTGGCACAGCTGCTAGACATAGGGTAGTCATTTCTGGAGTGCCACTGTCTGTCTCAATGGAGGAGATTAAAACAGAACTGAAAGGAGGCAAAGTGCTTGATGCTAAACGCATTACTAAAGAAATGGAGAACGAACAGAAACATTGTCAGTAATCATTGATTTTGATCATGATATTCCAAGGAAAATTATGATAGGCCTCTTCAGCTACACAGTAAGAGAATTCATTCCTCCAGCATTAAGGTGCTTTAAATGCCAGAGAATGGGACATACAGCAAAACAATGTAAAGGAAAAGAAAGATGTGCAAGATGTGGAAGAGATCATGCATTTGGAAAGTGTGGGAAAGATGTGCCAGTTAAGTGCTGCAATTGTGGAGGAGACCACAGTGCAGCTACAAAAAATACTGAACAAAGTGTCATATGCAGAGGCTGTTAAGAGTGGTAACAATGGGCAGGTAGCAAAGGAAAACAGAACTGAAAGAAGTAACACTGTTAACAGTACTGGTCTTCCTATTGTAAGAAGCAAAGAGATGCGTCAGACAGGCCAGCATGAGATCTCCCATAAGTGTAAGGTAAAGGAAGGAACTATGTTAGTTGATAAAGTGAACTTTGTTGCATTCATATGCAAAGTGGCTTACATTGGTTTGGAACAAAATGACAGGAATGATAGAACTGAAACCATTGTTGAAGCTGCTAAAGAATATCTTGGAATCTCAAGTGTAGAGTGCAAAACAATACGAGAAATGATAAACCCTTTCACCTATGATGTGGCTAGCAAGTAAAAGTTTAATCGCAAATGGACAGGAATTTAAGAAAGTCATTAAATATTTTGATGACAAACCAGACATAATTTGTATTCAGGAAACATGGTTGAGACCCCATCTAGACTTTGTTATGATGGGATACAACTCAGTCAGATGTGACAGAGCTAATAACCAAGGGGGTGGCTGTATCACATTCATTAAAAACAATATAGCATTTAGAAGTATAAATTCTCCATATGAACATGAATATACAGTTGTTGAGGTGTACAGCATACAAAGCCCAATCAAAATAATTAACTACTACAACCCTTGCTATACTCTAATTGCAGCAGTGTTTGAGGAAACAGTGGATGAAGAAAATCACAGAGAAGACAAAATAGTTTATGGGGAAGTGATCATACTGATAATAATGGTGAAGTGATGGAAGAAATGATAGACACTAGGAATCTTGTATGCTTAAACAATGGTAGAGGAACATGAATAGACATAAATAGGAATAAGATGTCTTGTATTGATTTAACATTGGTTTCTGCAAATATGGCTTGCTTATGTGATTGGGAAATATACAAAGATAACATAGGGAGTGATCATTTTCCCATCATATTTACTGTAGAAACTGATAAATGTACCCACGAAAGAGCTCCTTTATATAGATGGTGTTTTACAGAGACTCTGAGAGACTGGAAATTCAAAGTATGTTGGCGGGAATTGGTTGGCAGCATTAAGATGGATGGTAATGTGGATGAATGTACCACTGAAGTTACAAATATGATTATTAGAGCTGCCACAAAGAGTATTCCTAAGACTATGACAAAAGGAATAAGAGAGCTGTACCATAGTGGAATGATGAGTGTAGTATAGCTATTAAAGAAAGGAATACTGCTCTTAGAAATCTCAGAAACAACTTGAGTGTGGATAATCTGATTGAATACAAAAGAAAAAGAGCCATAGCACATAAAATAATTAAAACTGCTAAAAGAAACACTTGGAGAGACTTTTGCTCTACCTTTAGAAGAGAAAAAGATGTCAGCCATGTATGGAATATGATTAAAAAGATGAGGTGGAAAAGGGCTGCCAATAAAATACCAGTTCTTGCAAATTAAGATTTCCTAGCAATAACAGATGTGGAAAAGGCTAATCTTTTATATTAGAGTATTTGCAAATGTTCATAGTGGTCACCATCTCACAGACATACATAAAAGAAGGAAGGAAGAAGTGTTGAAAGATAATGAAATAGTGCATAACAAAAAGGTGGAATGTAGCTCAGCTACAGATATGGAATTCTCTCTAAGGGAAATGAGGAGGCCATTAAAAGGCAGCAGGAATTCTGCTCCAGGACCAAATCAGTTGAGTTATGCCATGTTCAGACAATTACCAGACAAAGCACTAAAAATTATGTTAAAACTTTTCAATAAGATTTGGGCAGAAGGAAAACTACCTGATGAGTGGAAGGTGGCATTGATCTTACCATTTGTTAAACCAGGGAAAGATGCAGCTAATGCTGAAAACTACAGGCCAATAGCTCTTACCTCACATTTATGTAAATTGATGGAAAAAATGATTGTTTACAGGTTATCATATTTCTTAGAGTCTAAACATCTGTTAAATGAGTGGCTTTAGGAAAGGAAGATCCACAGCTGATGCATTAATTAAAGTGAGTAATGATATTGAGAAGACCCTGAATATGAAGGAAGTGATGGCGATAGTTTTCTTTGACATGGAGAAAGCTTATGATTCCATGTGGCGAGAAGGCCTGTTAATTAAAATGAATAAGTAAGGCATAGGTGGACATTTATACAACTGGACCATGGACTTTCTGACAAAAAGGACTTTTAAAGTAATAGTAGGTTCAGAAATTTCAGATAGGTTTGACATTGTAAATGGAATACCACAAGGCAGCGTCATCAGTCTGATTCTATTTAATATTATGATAAATGATACATTTGAGAATACAGGGGTAGGTATACAGTCTTCGCTGTATGCAGATGATGGAACAACCTGGAAAAGGGGGAAGAACTTGTCATATGTGATAAAATGCATTCAGAAAGCAATAATAAGCATAGAAAGATGGTCTTATGATTGGGGATTTAAAATCGCTGTTTCAAAATCATGTTATATGCTGGTCACTAAAAAGAAAATAGATAACAAGGAGGGGTTAACCCTATACAGTAAGCCCATGGAAAGAGTCAAAGTGTTTAAGTATCTCAGTTTATGGATTGATGATAAATATACATGGAAAAATCATAAAAATCATAAAAAGTTGAGACCAAATGTAAAAAAGTGTTAAACCTCATGAGGTGTGTGACCGGCCTGACATGGGGAGCTGACAGAGAGGCATTACTACACTATATACAGGGCTCTGTGTAGAGCTACCTTGGATTATGGATGTATGGTGTATGATGTTGCTGCAAAAAGCCACTTACAAAAACTAGACAGGATGCAATATAGAGCATTAAGACTTTGTCTTGGAGCAGTTAAAACCACACCCATCAACTCTCTGCTTGTAGAATCCAGTGAACTGCCATTGTATTTAAGAAGAACTAAACTATCTTTAACTTACTGGATAAGAATTCAAGGAGAAGGAAATGGAAATGTAGAGTAGTGTTGAATATATAACATTTGCCGGCAAAGGGTTTGGGTGGGAAATTAATAAGAAAGTGAAACAGTACAAATTAGATTCTGTACAACACAGTCCAGCAGTGATAATTAGCTGCATTCCTCCATGGATTTATCTGCAACCCAAAGTAGACCAGCAAATATTAGACCAGAAAACAGCTATCTACATATTTTTACAGATGGATCTAAACACCCAAATAATGAGCATGTAGGAGTGGGCATATTCATCCCTGAATTTGATATAGGCATCATCAAAAGAATTTCAAACAAGCTGTCTGTGTATACAGCAAAAATGGTAGCAATAATAATCAGTCTTCAGTGGGTAGAGCAGGTCAAACCACTTGAAGTAGTTATATATTCAGATTCTGCAGCTGCAATGAGTATAAGATCAGGAGAAACTCCTCGAGAAGATCTTTAACTGGAAATCTACTTGATTTGACTGAATTTACAGCATCTTGGTATAGATGTTCACTTCTGTTGGATTCCGGCACATACAGAAATTGAGGGAAATGAGACAGCGGACAAACTGGCTAAAAGTGCATTAAACAAAAAGGAAAATAATGTGTCAGAACTTTGTTTTGGGAGAGGAGAAGCAAAATCAATCATCAGTCAGGGAATTATGTCAAAATGGCAGGAAATATGGAACAATGATACAAAGGATAGGGACTATTACTAAATTCAAAAGTCTGTCAGAGTTAAAAGGCTGAGAGGGAAATGTAGGAAAGATATTGTCACTTACTCTAGGATTAGACTAGGACATACAGGATTAAATAGTACAATGTTTATCATGAAAAAGATTGAATCAGATAAATGTGAAATTTGAGGATGTAGGGAAACTGTTGAACATGTTCTATTTGGATGTAGGAAATTCATTGCAGAAAGGAAAAGATTTAAGGACAGTGTGGTCAAAATGGGAAGGGAATGGAGCACTAAAGGGTTCCTCGAGTTAGGAGAGAACCAGGCACAGGTTCAGAGGGCTTTACTTTAGTACATATATGAAACAGGTTTAACGTCCAGAATATGATTTTTTTTTCTTTGACTCTTGTAATGAATCTAAGTCATGATGTTACACACTCCGATACAGCAGGTGGCAACATGCACCTTAACGTTGGTTTGTAGCCCGCCATTTAAACCAAAGAAGAAGAAGAAGAAGACACAACAGTTTGTTCCTTCCTCGGTCACAGAGACAGCTGCTCCATGAAAGAGGCTTTTTATGAACTCATAGGTACATTCAAGAATGGATTATTTAATGAACTGTGTTAAATGTTTGAGTGTTAATGTTAGAGGTGACAAATGAAGGATAACCTCTTTTACTTTTGTAGCCCAACAAATGTGATTGTGTCTCTGGCCTGAACTCATGTGTGTATTTAAAGTTTTTGTCCAGTCTGTACAAGACAGACTTCATCATACTCTAATGTCTAGTGTCATTTAGTTTATTTTAAGTGCCTGTAACATCATAATGTTCAGCTCTGTATCAGTCACTGTACTCCTCTGTTAAAAGTTATTAAAAGATTTAGCGATCATTGAAGGACATCACTGTGGTGTGGCATCAAGTTTTGATATTTTGCCATCAAACAGGAAGTTGTTGTAACTTTGCATGTTATGGTCGAATCCACCCCAAACATAACATGTTTGATAAGATACCCAGCCTAAACACATCTACAGGAAAATATTTAGTCAGTGTTGCAAAATGGCTCCATCATCCCCTACAATATTTCAGTGAAGCCGTCCCCGCAGTAGTATGTACAAGAAGCAGTAGACACACGTTTCATGTCCAGGCGTACAAAAAGCCTCTTGGAACCACAGTGTAAACCCAACAGGAAGTTGTTCATTTTTGAATTTCGTGATCAATTTTGGCACTTTCCACATGTTGTATTTAAACAAACTCTTCCTAAAGAATTGATCAGATTGTCTTCAAAATTGTTGTGTGCCATCTAGACTAGTTTGTGAAAGTTATATATTTTGATTATTGTCGAAGGGCGTGGCATGGTGTCGTGTTTTGATGCCTTGCCATAAAACAGGAAGTTACTGTTTATGAGTATAAATGATCCAACATGTTTGATAAGAGTTCCTTCATGCTCACATTTACATCCCATTCAGGAGTTATATTCATTGTGCCACCTACTGGCAACAGGAAGCAAGAATTGTGCAACAGTCATCATCTGATTTACATGAAATTTTCAGTGTTGTGTATACTTATTTTACTGGAACATAAAATAATTAATAGCTGTGTTGTAGTGGCACCTAGTGGAGACAGGAAGTGGCATCAGACTCCTTCCCGTGGTGTCCAAAACACGTAAAAATTCAGAGCCTTGTTGTCTGGTCTGGTCTGCTGATGGGGTCACAGTGGGCACAGATTGGTGTGAGGCCCCCTTCAGTGCTGCTTGCAGCTTTAGTTGTTGTTGTTTTTTCTGTTTCATTTTTTTTCTTCTATCCCTGCTTTATTTGTTTCATTTTTTTCTGCCTTTCTTTTCATATTACCTGTGTGAGACTGATGCTATAAAAAAGGCACTTAAGGTTCTGAATCTAAATATTTAGACTAAAATCATAATCAGTAATTGTAATTGCATTTTGATTTGCTTCAATTTATAACTGAGGCAGAATAATGACATGTAGTGCTGCTCTGTTTGACTGTGGATGCTGGATTATTGTTGGGGCAATCTGGTCATCATCGTCATGTTCAAAGCTGCTTATTGGTCCTTACACTCAGTCCCACCTGTAATTATGCTTTATTCTGTGTAGACATGACATCATTCTGTCCTCGTGGCTCTTTAAGAATTAAGGCCAATGAGGAGTTCAGATTGGTTTCAGCTATTTCTAAATGTGCGATGACCTCAGTAACTCAATTACTGCCTGTTATCATGAGGCATTCCCACTGCTTTGAATAAACTCTGCTCTGTGTTTCTAACAATAGGCCTGAGGCCGAGTAAACATACAGTATCAGGTGATGTGTGACTGGGTTCATCTGAGACGAGATGACTCAACAGCTCAGGCCTTGTGTTGTCTTCCCCTGACAGAATTTGAGCCAACAGCCACGTGAAGGACTGAGCAGAGAAATATTCATTTAACTCTGTAAAAAGACTGTCAGTCTACTTCTTATAATTGTCTTTTTAGAATGTAATAAGTCAGGACAGGATGGTGTTTCTATACTGCTTATTTGACACTAAGGGCCCTATCTTACGCCCGCCAGCGCAAGTGATTTTGCTATCTTACACCAGCGCAAGTGCCATTTTTGCCATGTGTGTAAGATAGCAAATGCACTAGCGCTGGGTCTGTGCCGCTGTGGTCTGTGGTCTGTGGTATTTCAGCACAACACAGCACCCAGCCGGCTTGGCCAAAACACACACACATCTCCACAATCACAGAACAGAACATTTTCATCAATGTTAAACAGTCATGCACGCCTGTGTCATTAAAGATAAACTCACTAATAAGGAAAAAAAAACTCTAATTATAAAGCCTAATAAATCGAAACAGACCTGCAAAGTGAGCACGGGACAGGATCACATGTCAGATCATCTTTATCAGATGAGTCAGCATGACAGCTAGAGCAGCTCTAGTGTTTATGTCTGTGTGTTTGTTATGATCCATAAAAACAATGATTAAACAATTATGATCTATAACATATAAAATATACAAGACACTATATTTGACCGCACGAGTCCGGCCCAACCTCAGAGAAAAAGGTCTGTGTGCTTCTATCAGAGCTGGTTGGATATATCTGTGCGTAATTTTTTGCACTTCAAACAGAGACTCTTTCTGATTGTATCACAGCGGGTCAGAGGAGTGAGGATGGGAGGAGGAGATGAGGATTAGGTGGTAGGGGAGAAGAAGGAGGAGCGCAGACAGCTGTGTATCTGCTCCTTCACCTGGCTCAGGTGGGCCAGTGGAACCGGGAAGATTTGCAGCTAGACTGGATCGGTAAATAATGATGATGATGATAATAATTAATGATAAAATACAACATGCTTTCAAGGTGCTTCAGGTTAAAATATAAGCAGTTACATATCTGCATGACATTTGCGGTTCATTTATTGTATTGGTTTTTGTAGGCGTTAATGTAAAATAAATTATTTACACATGAAGCTGTTTTGGAGACGTCCTGCTGTCTCCATATATCACGTCTTCACTACCAGGAGATCTGTCTCCTCACTTTAAAGATCTTTTCTCTTTGTTTCCTCCTGGTAAATCCGCAATCATGCGCTGGCGCACCTGCCTCTTAAAGGTGATGACAGCTGACTGTCTGACTGTTTTATTGCATATTCGGCTTAAACTCGCCTGTGAAGTAATGAGAGCACATGGGCACACCTTGATAGGTGTATCCCGCTTTGCGCTGGTGGCGCAAAGGGCGGGGCATTGCAAAATATCACTCCCACCCCTGGCACAAGACGGCAAAGGTGGATTTGGACACGCCTTGAATAAATTTAATCCATTGCGCCTCACACTTGCCACTTGCGCTTTACATCAGCATAAGATAGGGCCCTTAGAGTAGGAAATCCTTATGTCTCTTTGGGCTCCTGCCCCTCACTATTACTACTGTCTTAAAGGGACAGTTCACCCCATAATCAAAAATACAAATTTTGCTGCTCACAACAATGTCCATGGATTATCTTGAGTCATGATTTTTGGAAAGTGAAACCTGTTAGGGAGCGGGACCAGGGTGGCTAAAAATGTGGTAGGAGGCAGACGAGGGAGACTTGATCCAGGTACAAAAAAGTGTTTATTTACAAAAAGGGTGGCAGCATGCTTCATGAATAATTGAAAATATGTACAAACAAACAAAAAACAAATAAACAGTTAACTTGACTTAACTAAACAAACTCAACTCAAAGTAACATAGCATCAAGTGCACACTGCTACACTGATGACCCTTCCTATTCACAGTCAAAGACCAACTGTTTAAATAGACTCCTGTTGGCAGGAGTCAATCTTGGCAGTACCATCCCCACAGGTACATTAAAATATTTTCCCTAAAAGCAGGGAAGAAATACAATTATTTGCCACATACACTTTATGCTCAAAACCACTAAAGTACTATATAATGCACTTTTGCAACCAATCTTACCTAAATTACCCTTAAACTTTAACAGTTCATTCTACCTAGAGTTTACCTCCACCCCTCTTACTTGGTTTAACCCAGTGACATCACTAGTGATGTCACCCAGGGTATAAATACAGGGATAGACGGGCTCCTCCCTCCTTTTGTCCCTGGAACACATGGTAGGTATGGTAAGTAACAAACAAAAAAATGGCATGAATGATTTAACTTAACACAAACCAATAAACAATGTTTTTAACTCAACAATACTTGTCTATGTGTTTTACTTTAACCAGAAATAGTGATTGTATAAACTATAAGTAAACCTAATGCAAACACAAACAAACCCGGGATAGCCTGTATTTGCTGGTTACACATGAATGATGAAAATGTGGCCAAAGCAAACAATTAACAAGCAAGGTTAAATTATGGTATGATGTGAAATGGAAAAGACTGGGACAAATGGTGTGTTCTCACTCACTTTGTCACAAAACCTTTTAAGACTTTCACAAACCTTTTTTGTGCTTTGAGCATCATAAGCTTTTAGTCCCCCTGAAATTTACTCAAAGTATAAAGTGTAACCCTCTTTTCTTGTTTGTTGGTGTTCTCCAGTTCTTCCGGGCTGTGGGTAATAAGTGGGCTACAATATTTCTTTCTTTCTCTCTTTTAATTGTCACCAACACGGCACGACAGTACAACACACTCCAACTTAGGGGTACAGCGACATCTCTACACGGTTAAGCACGAGCCATTCTCTGTGTGAGTGTGTCACCTATACCTGTCCATACAAAGACAAGGGCAGGTAGGAACCAATTAACTACCAAGGTAATGTGATTGTGTCTTTTATGTTGTTGTCTTGTTACATATTTTAAATCTTTTTTATGTCTGTGATATTTTCATCTTGCTACATCTTGCTGAGTCACGTTACGTCGTGTTGAGTCGTGTTAAGTCTTGTTACATCGTGCTACATCTTGTTATGTTGTGTGGAGTCGTGTTATCTCTTGGTGAGTCTTTTATGCTGTTTTTATGTTGGCTTTTACGTTATTGCTTTGTTACATCTTTTACGGCATTTTTATATTGTTACATCTTTTATGTTTTATCTTGTTACATCTTTTATGTCTTGTTATGTCATTTTCCTCTCTTGAATTTTTTATGCCACTTTTACCTTGCTAGGTCTTTTACATTGTTTTTGTCTTGTAAAATCTTTAACATTGTTTTCATCTCAACATCTTTTCTACATATTATTGTCCCATCCATTTAGGTTGAAATCAGTCTTTATGTTACGGAGGCAACAGGCAATGACACAAAATAAAAATGATCAATTATTCCCCTCAAATGCATTAAAACTGAACTAACGGGCCTGTTTTGAAAATGTAAGGACAAGAAAGTACAGACATTTGTGTTAAACTGCAGGGAGTAAAACTAAAATGTTCCCAGAAAACAAATACTCAAGTAAAGTGCAGATACCTGAAAGCTCTGCTCAAGTCCACTAACAAAGTATTTGTATTTAGTTACTTTGCACCTTTGAAGTAGACTAAAGCATTAAACACCTGGTATAGTTATCCAAGCAGCTGTGCTGTTCAAACCAAGCCTTTGATGGATGCTGCATACTAACTGTGTTTGGTATTTTTCAACCATAATTTCTGCCTCCTTCATCACTCATGTCTTTGTTTGGTCCTTAAAGTGGTGAATGTGATACACTAATATGCAGAGAGGTGAATTCAAATTTATGGAGAAAATAGTCTTTTTTTTAGGATACCACAGTGAAATTTATGATGACTGAGAATCAAAAATGAAGAACATTAGAGGTTAACTGTATCAATATTTGGAAATAAAATTCATACAGTTTGTTACTGTTTGTAATACAGAACGTGTGACATAAAATGAAAGTATGGCGTAATGCTCTCTGCTACCATGGAAAAAGGGTAGAGACTGTACAGTCTGATGGAATAAATCACTTCCCAATCCAACCCAGATGTGCTTTTATTATTTTATCAGCTCCAGAGGTATTAATTCGGGAGAACAGAGGCCATTTGGAGAGACACATGCTTTCTCTTATCCCAGATCTTCTCACCGAGTGTTCGGTCCTAAATTCAGGCCAAAACACACAGGCTCAGAGTTGTCTCTAAACAAGACGGACTCTGGTGATCTCTCTGAAGTCCAGGTTCTCAGGAACATGATGAACTCTGATAATATTATGGAACTTCTGGCCCTGCACGGCTCTCTCACGACAGGTCAAATGATACATCACTGACTCCACCCAGGAACACCTGTTATACATCAGGCTGGGACTGACAGACAGGAGTCAACGAGCTTTCTGTCTAATGTTTACAGCAGTGATACTGATAAATTATTTTAGTTATTAGATGCCATTAATGAACAGTCTATGCCAACTAATCATTCTGCCAAATGTTTTCTATAGTACAAACCATTGTTCGAGATTTGTGCCACTTTTATTCTGTCTCAATGCATGAGAGGATATGAAGGACAATTGACGTGTCATACTTTGAGTAATGGGCTGTCTGATACTGCAAAGCTAGCCTGACTCACTGGATACACACTGCAGGTATAAGTCCTGCCACTGGTTGTTTATTTTCAGTGGCATTGCGGCGTCCCCTATCTACGTTTTCAAAGTCCCTGAGGAACAAGAAGAACCTCCGAGCTGCAGCCTATATGCTGAAAATGGCAAATTAGCACCTGGGATGCTAATAGTTTGAACATAAACAAGCTAAGAGCTGTTCCCCCTCAACACTATTTTGCAGCACCATCGCTGCATCCTGGGCGTAGCGCCACCCAAGATGTTTGTGACTGGTTAAAAGAAATGCAATCAAGGCAAGGTGTTTTTTTTCCCATATAGCAGAATGTGTATGTGTGGAGGCAGACCTTTCTCCAGCACTGTGAAGAGAGGTTTAGATATGTGAGACTACTGCAAAGCCTACAAATGGTTGCATATCCCTCTTCTAGCTGCTAGTGATGGGAAAAAAAGTTTGTTCTTTATAAAATTATATATGGGCTCATATATTTTAAAAAAAATCAGAATAAATGGTAATATTGAACTGCATTACTAAAGAATTGCAATACAGTATTGTGATATCAAATTCTGCATATCAGTGTAAGTACAAGGTTTTTTTTCTCCATCTGCATGCCATCAAATTTCACATACAGAATTCCATATAAATCTTTACAAGTCACAGCATTCCATATGGTGTTCCACAGGGCTCTATATACAGTCCACTCTGTCTCATTATACCTGCATCCACTCAAACCATGTGGTGTTAAAGTTTTATAGATACACAGACAGCACACAACAGTACATATCACTCAATGTCCCCCCTCATTTTTCAGCGTCCTGTTTTCGTCCCCTTCACTTATATTTTTTCGGGATGATTTTCTTTCTGCAATTTTCTCTCAAAGTCTGTGTAAAAGGAAATTCAGAGATTTTCTTCTAAACAGAAACTGCTGAAAACAAAATGTGAACATACTGTGAACTGTGTGGTACTGAGTTAGATCGTTAAACTGTTCATAAACCCTGTGCTCAGGATTTTTTGGGCAGACCTGAAACTCGATGAAATGCTGGAGCACTATATAATGAATTGACACATGAACAACACTATGACCCGCCCCTCCCTACTTCAGCTCACTTCACTTCCAACAACCTGACACAGAAGTAAATCCTAAATACCATCCTGTCACTGTCCTCTGGATCTGGTGGATCAACATGTCTGGGCATTTTCAGATTGTAGTGGTGTTTGACACTGACACAGCACAGTGGACATGCCCCCAGTGTTTCAGAGTGAAAGCTGATTATTTTTTCATGATTTTGAGGCCTATTTTTATATAATTTTATTTAATTTATGGAATAACATTCAGCAGACTTACTGTAGGTTACAAAGAGAAGAGACTAAGATAACCTTTCTGTGTTGTTTGCTTTTCTGGACTGAGAAGAATGTGAAGTGAAGTGGCAGCGGTCACTGGGGTCACGGTGCCATCCTCCTCCACAGACCAGCTGAAAACACCAGCAGGGAGGCTCTGCGGGGAGTTTGAAACACTTAAACTAAAAAGAAATCTCTGAGTCTACAGAAGTAACAACTGTTCCGCTCTTTCATTTGACTCCCTCTTCCTTGAATCTGTTGTTTTTGGAGCTCCTGTTGAAAACACCATTTAATGACAGGCTGCTGGGTCAGACAAGCTCACACACGCTGCATCGACACAACACCTGCTTTCCACTGATGTAGCTGCTTGATGTTCGTCACCTTTACAGAGAGAGCGGTGTTATATTTCAGACAGGGTGATGTGCAGCCTTTAATTTCTTCTGCCTTTCTTCTAAATATGAGTCTAACATATCCTCAGGTTACATTTAATTTGTCTGTGATTTATTATCCATTTGTTTGATCTGTTTTGCATTATTAATTTTGTTAAAAGCAGCATGTTTGTTCCTTTGATTGAAAAATAAAATGGATTTACTTTGGATTTTCATGGATTTAGAGACTATTTAAAGATTATTAAGAGTGTAGGTGGAAATTTTGCTGAACAGAGGTTTTTCTCATCCAATGTGTATTTTATTTCAGCTTTCTCTTGTGAGTTTTTTTTGTGTAAAACAAAAGATACACTACTTGTGTCTTTATCAAATGCAGTTTCATACAATCCTGTCTTAGTTTTAGGGATTTATCCATGGCAATTTACAGGTATAAAGTCATTATTTTTTTTAAAGAAAATGTTGGCCCTTTTAAGTTGAGTCTCAGATTTTTGTAAAACGTGATTTAATCAAGCATAAAAATGGTTAGCTATACCCTAAGGACCCCAGTCTCACTTCCTGGTTTAACAAAGGCAGGAATACTGCTCAAGCTCTGGTAAACTTTCTATCTTTGACAAATTCATTAAATAATATTTCTATCAGGTGTGTCTCAACTAGAGCTTGAGATCTGTGCCTGAACTTGAAGGGACCCAGTGGGTTCGGGTTGGGTCGGGCCTTATTTCTCACATATTTCATGGACTCACATCAGGCTCGGTCTGTACTTTATTTATTTACTTTCATTTTCCTCCTCAATTTAGTAATGGCCAATTCCAAGTAGGTCAGGTTTGGGACAGTTTTGGACAGAATTTTGTCAGCATCAGGCCTTGACAAGCTAGTATGCTAGTCTCAGCCATAACATGTGAACTTTGTAGCCCTTCTAAATCAAAGCTAAATTATGGTTGAGCAACTTTAACAAATAAAATGGCTGCTCACTAAGACTACACTGTGAAATGAAAAAAATGGAACGTTTTGTCAACTCTGTAAGACATCAACTCTGATCTGATCTTTCAATCTAGAATAATTGAAGAGTAAAAACCCTCAAAATACAGTTTTGTCCCAGTTCTCAAGAATGAATGCATTAATGTTCATGTTCTGAACACTTTATTGTTCATTCTTCCACAGTTGTCTTGGCTCTAACCAAGACACAACACACTGATTTAACAAGATGCTACTTTGGATGGATAGATGGCTGCTTGGTGTGTTCTGACAACTTTCCTCACAAGCTTACCTGCTGTGGTGTTACACAAGAATGGTTTGAGTTTATCTTTAGTGTCTATTTTGGGCTCTAATGATCAAATAAAGGTTAGAGGAAAAGAAAAAGCTTTGAAAAACAGCCTGCAAAAACTGTGCGTCTGTCCTTATTCACCCCGACTCTGCTCACTGTCCAGTCTATTTTATCAGTGGCTCACACTGTAGCTCTGACAGCTGCTTAGATAAAACACTGACACTGGGGAAAACACTTGTCCTGACTGCGCTGACTCATTTCCACTTGTATATTAGTATATATGTTTGAATTTCCAGAGGGGAACATGACTTAGAAATGGTAATTGTAATTAGTGTTGCTGTTAATGTTTTTTGGGCCCCAGTCTGAGTCCACTTACACATTTGGATTTTGTCTTTGCTGGCAGAGCAGCACTACAACACTATTATGTCAACCCTGACTTGTAGAAACTAATGTAACATACAGAAAGTATATAATGTATGATGACTTCTGTTCAGACACTCACAGCTGATTAAGGTTAGGAAAAGATGGTTTGATGGTTTGGTCTTTGTTTAATACTGAAAAGGTTTGCAGTGACTTACAAGCCAAGACACGAAGTATCACATTTAGCCAAAACAAAAATCTTTTCCCAACTTTAACAAAAGTACATTTGTTGCCTGGAGTCTGTCTGGAGTTTGTTGTCCTAGGCTGTGTATTAACAGGCAGCTTCACATCTGCAGCAGTGGTAACAGGAGAGGTCTGATGAGCTGTGCGTTACCACAACCTGATCCATATGATGTAACTGCCTTCAGTCAAGAAGACTTGTAAAAACAATGACTGCATGTGTCTTCACTGTTATTGTGAATGATTCACTATTGCCTCATTCAGGCACCACCGCTAACATTCCTCAAATGACACAGAGACTAATGTGGAGCTACACAAGAACACTGTGGCAAAACATCTCAAAGTTCAACACTCGGTGGGACAAAGTGAATTAGTATAATGTTTCTCAGTGTAAACAGATTAAGATTGATTAGTTCTAAGATTACCCACATTAACATAACAATCAAAAAATTGAATTCAAGTGCTGTATGGACATGGTATGTAAAATGGTAAAAAATGTATTATATTTCTTAACAAAACATTACATTGTTTGCTAGCCTGCTAAAAAGTTAACAAATAGTTAAATTGTTTTCTAGCTACCTCAAAAGTTAACAAAAGCACATGGTTTGCTACTGAGCTAAAAAGTTCAAATGTTACATTATTTGTTAGCTAGTTAAAAAAAAGTTACTAAAATGTTATGTCGTTTGTTAGCTAGCAAAAAGGTTAACAGAAGTTATTTTGTGTGGTACCTAGCTAAACTGTTAACAGCAAATTACATTGTTTTCCAGCTAGCTAAAACAATAACAAATAATTAAATTGTTTTCTAGTTACCGCAAAAGTGAAAAGTTATATTTTTGCTACCAAGCTAAAATGTTAACAAAAGTAAGATTTTTGCTAGCTTATTACAAGGTTAGCAAAACTTTGTATTATTTGCTAGCTAGGGAAAATGTTACATTGTTTTCTAGATAGTTAAAAAGTTATCAAAAGTTATATTGTGTATCAGCTAACTAAAGACTTAAACATTACTTTTTTGCTAGCAAGCTAAAAAGTGAAAAAAGAGTTACATTGTTGCCTGCTAACTAAGAGGGTAGTTAGCCTATTTATCATACTCATGATGGCTCGGCATAGAAGGTCTAAGTTCTCCTCCTTGTTGTCTGAATTAATGCCAAATAATAGATGATTTAAAAAACAGACAACGGCAAAGTGAGGAAAAAAGAGACAGTCTTGTAGCAACTGGATGTTTGAAAAATCAGCTGGAGTGACAGACAGAAGAGACGCATCATAAAATTCAGCTGGGTTGAGTTTCTCCCTTAACTTTCTTCAAACTTTATTAATGTAACTCATACATTAAATAAATAAACGGATGTTTAAATTGAATATTTCTCAATTCTGAGCTAGTTTTAAAGTATATTGCAATATCGATAAGTTAATTGGATTTAAAAATGAATCCTTGCTGGTGTAGTCCAGCCATGAAAGCCGATGCCCCATCTGAAGACTGGTCATCAACTATCTGTGCAAATCCAGAATTTTACGCTCCTCTCTAATGTTGTTTCAAAATTATGAAGCAGGACAGTTATGTAACAGGCCAAATGTCAATACCTGCAGAGACTATTGACATTCACATGAGCTAAATCTTTAGGGAATACGTCTCTTGAAGAGTTTCCCAGCAAACACTTGTTTTTGGCTGACTCTGTATCAGCGCTTTGTAGTGTGTGAGTGCCCCGACCACATTCCTGTTTTTGTTGGCGTGAGCACTCGAATGCATATTCCATTATCTGTGTTCTGACAGCTACCCCTGCAAAGACCAGAGGGGCTTTTGTGTCCTCATGTATTAACAGGATCACAGAGAGAGTCCTGCAGATGTCAGGAACATTGGAAACACATGCTTGATCACATGCTTGACAAGATCACAGTTTGATTTATCTGAAGGATGCGTGTCTAAAAGATAACTTGTGTAAACTCAAAGATTCTTTGCCTCTTAAAGGGAATTTTTCACGTGAGGTGAGGTACTTATCCATAGTCAGTGTATTACCTACAGTAGATGGAGGTCACAAGCTCCCAGTTTGGAGAAGCAGCAGGAGTACTGCTGTAAGAAGCTAAGCAAAGACCTGCTCTTTACAATATTTTCACCACTTTACCTTGCTGTCTGACAGGCTTCTCTGATGGGAAAGTAGGTATGCCAAATATCGTTCTCTGCGAAGCAACCAGTCTCCAAAACCATCAAATTTACAATAAACATGACTGAACACATACACTGAGCTGGTCAGCCCTATACACACACTACAAGGTAAGGACCCTGCAGTCTGTCTGTGTCGTGCTCACAGACACATCCAGGGCTGCTCTGTGACTTTGTGTCTGACACAAGTAAGAATGAAACACGATTGTTTATCATGTTTGATGAGTGCCAATGTGCAGCAGCATTTATAATCTGTAGCTCAGAAAAGATAAATGTGTCACAAATGATCATAAATTCATATGCGCGTGCACACTTTCCCACAGCCTCTGTGGAGACCAGCCCTCTCTGGTCAGTTAGGAGGGCCCCTTAACAGGAGCCCCATGGAGGTCAGGACCGCTCCACACATACAGAGACATGCATACATACTTACATGTACATAAATCTTAATTAATACAGAAGAAATCATTTCTACCTATCAAGTTCAGATTAATATCTGCTAGGTTGTTTCTGTTTTCATGTGACTTTGGTAACTTTTCCAAACTAACCCTCCAAAACACCAGTCAGGTCAAGTGAAGAATTTGAGCTGGTGGCTTCAGGTTTTGAATGAAATATAGTAAAAGTATTGTATGAATTGCTATGCAAATTGGTTCCCACATCAACACCTCAGTAATTACTTTTGGTACAATCTTATCATAAATAGAATGATTACCAAAAGATGAGTACTGCGGTGCAAATATTGAATTGCCAGAGGCTGACATTCTATTTAATACACAATTTATGGTTGAGGTGAGTTGTTTCCCACCAACAGAGAGGGCCGGACTCAGGGAAGCTCAGGCAGGCTGCAGGGACACTGCAGGAGTGCAAGACAGGTGCAGTATTGGAATTTAACGATGACAAATGTCAATGTAAAGCCAAACTCCAGTAACATTTTGTTTAATTTAACAGTTATAAACATCCACACCTTCTACAAGATGATTAATGATTTCTTATGACTCATTAACAGACATTTACTCATTTGGTGAACATTCAGCATTGATTTGAACTGTGATTAACATGAAACAAGCAAACAAAAACAGTTCAAAGAAGCAAATATTTCAACTTAACATGTGTCCTTGATCTGTGATGACACATCATGGTTATTTTCTGATTTATCACTGTAAATATATTCAATATCTAACAAATTTCTCCTTTAATGTTTTAATTTTCATTTGTCATTGTTGTAGGCCTTTCATTTCATTCTCTGCATGTCGCTATATATTTATATTAGAATAAGAAAAGTCTCCGAGGGAAATAGATAATTAAATAGTTATGGATCCAGATATATTTTCTTGTTCTGCCAACAGTGGCTCTTAAGATAGTAAAGGTTTCTGACCTCTGATATAATCCAGGTGAGTAGGATTGATTCCAGCAGCATCCTTTCCTTCTGAATTAAACACTGATGAGTGTTCTCTGCATACAGTATGATCCTTACTACTGAGGTGTGAAACATTCTTTATCTCACTGCCTTTGTCACCTTATCACTCAGCTACTCCTCCCTCTCACACACACTGGTGTTACTGTCACTCCACCTGTCCCATGACAAAACACTCCTAAAGCAGCCATTAAAATATAGATTTACTGATTTTCTTTAGGAGCCTGAAGATTTTTTCCATTCCAATTAGGGTCTGCAAGTGAGGTACAACCTCAACCAATCATATGCTATCATGATAGCCTCTATGTAGCCTGAGGGGCAAAACCCAGGACAGAATCACCCAGTTCTGCGTGTGAATCTTAAGTGCTGTCAGTTCTCCCAGAATCAGGATTTTCAAAGTCATCCCAGACTGATGGATTAAGTCTGAGTGGTAAGGTGTGTTTATGTGTGTGTGTGTGTGTGTGTGTGTGTGTGTGTGTGTGTGTGTGTGTGTTAATATACTAATTTGTCATTAAATAAAATATCTATTTTATTCACTCCCCAGCCCAGCTGAGACCCTTTTACACTGAATGAAAAATCCATTTACACCCACTAACACCTGGCTTTTGTCTTCAGTGGGAACACATAAAATGTGTATTCCTGGGTCAAATGACTCTGCAGATCTCACATATTTATCAGCTCCAGCTCTGATTGGCAGTGATGTAAACACACCTGGGTGGACACGCTAAATTTCAGCCCTTTTCCATCGCGATGCTATGAAAGATTGTTGCCCCAGTCTGTAACTTCTGCAACTCTTTGTCATCTCAGCAACAAATTCCTTACATCTCTGTTCAAGCAGTGCCTGGACCTCAAGAGACTGCAGTAAAAGATAATTTTTAAAAAAGACACCGTAATGCTGCTGCTTTTTACTAACTTTTCTGACACGTGTGTGTCATTGAATGTGACACATCAGAAAAACCAAACAAAAAAACAGAACGGCAAACTTGTTGTCTGGCAATGGGAGAGGAATCAGTCACGCTCATGTTTTAATGCCATTGTTCATCTGTTATGTTATCAGATTTCCACATTTCATGTGTTGATCTGTACACTCCTGCATTCATGTGGTGCTGCAAAAATGTGTTCCCGACTGAGAAAAGTGCACACCAACTCACGATGAAACAACTCAGAAAGTTGGTGAAAATTTCTTAACATGACTTGCCAAGTTGTGCAACAATAATTAAAAGGAACCCTGGGAGTCAAGACAAGAGTGTTTTGTAAGCCAGAGAGACAAGCTAAACACATGAGACAAGGAGACAACCAGTGTCTTTGAGGCTAGCAAAGCATATGATAACAACATATGTTGCCATAATCATTCTACCTCAACCTAATATTAAAGCAAAGGAAGCTATGCCTACTAAAGACCATCTGCTCAATGTATTTCCAGATGAGACCTTGTGATATTTCTAATAAATATGTAGTCTATAGCCTACAAAGTATAAAGCAGAGTATGAATCAGGACTTATGACAAAGTCTGAGACTTCTTAAAAGGCCAGGATAAATGATATAGCTAAATGGGTGAATGAATTTGTTCTCATAGTTTGTATGAAAAATACATTTTAAAAATCCACAAATTTTCATAAATGTTCTAAAAATAGACAGATTAAATGACAACATTCTCATAATGTGTGCACGGAATGTTGTTTTCATGTTTTCAAGTAACATTGATGTGAGCTATACTATAACTGTCCGTTTGAAAAGCATAATATTGGTCTAATAAAGCTAAAACTGTGACAGGATGAACAGAGCGCATCACTGAGGGACGGTTTACGAGTGGTTCAGACTGCCCTTCTAAAGGTGAACCTTTCAGAAGGTATACCTGAGCTAAGAAGACTCTGGGAAACAGTCCATATGCTTAAGGGACACCTTAAGGTGCAGCTTATGATGTGTGTAACTGATTGACTGCACCTGAAACACCTGCTGCCAATCCCTCACTGCAGCAGCAGTATGGGAGGGGAGATACAGTATTGAAACAGAGAGCACAGCAAGAAACACACACACACACACACACACACACACACACACACACACAACACTGTGGCACAAAACATTATGTCACATATGCAGAAACATGGTGGACAAAAGTAAAGTTTGGTTGATCAGTTTTTATTAACGGATGTATTCCATATAAATCTTTTTCTCAAATGTAATTTTTTAACATGGTATCAGGTTGTAACCAATGACATAAGTGGACAGGATCACAGCTCCCCAAAAGTGAAGCCAAAGCATCTTGATCGCCCCCTGGTGGAAGGCTGCAGTACAAGTAACAAATATAGCCTCCCAATGTTAAAGGGATAGTTCAACCAAAAATGAAAATCAGTCATTATCTACTCACTTTCATGTTGACTGAAGGTTAGGTTTAGTTTTTTAGTCCACAAAACACTGCTGGAGTTTCACAGGAAAGCAGTGTTGCAGAATCTCCCAACTAATAGAAGTGAATGGTGACCAGTTTTCAAACAGAATAAAATCATAACTCCATACTGCTGGTCTGGTGTCAATCAAGTCTCCTAAAGTCCAGACATGTTGTTCACTTGCACGCACACACCGTCACACCACACCCACCCAGTTCAGATGCTGAATTTTCATCTTTGGGTGAACTATCCCTTTAATAGATAGCACATGGGACAAACTAAAACATCAAAATACATGTCAAATAAATGTTTCCCAAAGATGGCTTCTTCCATTTCAGGTAGTTCTTATCACGCTGATGTTTGTTCAAGTGTTTTGTCTCATTTTTTTCTCATCAGTTTGGTTTTAATTCGTTATTTCATGACATTAAAATGTGGTTTTACGCCATGACTGACAGCTGAGCTCTGCCCATGAGTGAGTCAGTCGGCTGTGTGGGCGGGAACTCGATACTGCAGTATTCTGGCTTCATTTTTTTACAGTGGGAGGAAGTGGAGAGGTGTCATCCATCTTTATTTACAGTCACTGGTTATAATCATTAGTTTCTGTCCATACAGGGTAATGATTTATATAGATTATTTAGGGAAGACATATTTCAGTGGTTTAAGTTTACTGATGGATCGTCCATTTTGGTTCCACATCACAACTTAAAAACTCAGGAACACACCACAGTTGGAAGAACAATTTCCCAACTCAGGGTCAGACCCCTCCGAGAAGCACAAGACAGCAACATACAATGATGTAGCAAAAACAAAAAAAAAGAAGGGCTGTGGATAAGTAGCATTATTTCTGTCAACACACACACGCAGACACACACACAATGTCCCATTGTGTCCTGCTGTTGTTTATAGCCCCCCCGACTCCCTCCCCGCTTTAAGCATGATGCGAATATGACTGGAATGTCTTCTGTAGCAGAAGAGAGCCTGATATTACAGGAGGTCAGGCTGAGAGACAGAAGGAGGTAGATAATTTACTGTAACTCCACAGTGACCTTGCTCTGAGCAGTGTGTGTGGGTGTGTCTGAATTCCATGACTCGGCTTTGTTTTTCTAGTAAGTGAAGTAAAAACAAGGGAATAATCTTTCAAAAAAATATCAGACAGGCTGGTAGCCAATCAAGGGTCAAAATTTGAGAGGAATGTGATATTTCAATAACATCAACCACAGAAATACAATACAGTCCACGGTGATCAGAAGAATTGTTTTAGCACAGTTATTTCTAACATTAAGAGTTATATAAAGAGCAATAAAATGAGTAAAAAAATGCCATTTTCATAAAATCTTTATCACATCATCTGATCTATACTGTGGTATTTCCTGGCTTGTGAGACTTAATGAAAGACAGAATTTCACTCACTTCCTTCCCGTCCTCCCTCTGCACCGAAGTATTAATATTTTCATTGATCCCATTGGTCAGTGGTTCCTACACAGACACACTGGGTGGAGACAGAAAGAAAAGCTCTCCGCTAGATGAGCTCAGGTGATACTGTGTTTCTGCAAGAGATTAAGCAGAAGACAAACACACCTGATCTCAGCTTTCCCATATTTTTTAACGCTTAGAATTGATCTTTTGGCTGATAGAGTTCTGCATAACCTCAGTTCAGATTATACACTCATAGCATAATACTTTACTAACTCTAGAAAGCAGAGGTGGGACGTAACTACATACAAATACTTTGTTACTGTACTTAAGTAGATTTTTCAGGTATCTGTGCTTGAGTATTTATTTTTCTGACAACTTCTTCCTTTTTCTCCCTACACAGCACAGAACACAGATCACAAATTTCTGTACTTTCTACCTCTTACATTTTTAAAACAGGCTCATTTTATTTTCCATCATTGTGCATCGCCTTCCCAGCATTGAGACTGATTTCAAACTAAACTGATGGGGCAGTAACACACAGAAAACAAGGGAAATACTTCAGAGAACATTTTACTGAAATGTTCAGTGTCAGCATTTTTGCCACTTGCTTACGTCATAATAACCCTGTTCTACCTCATATTTTTATAGGACAATTTTTTTTACTGTTCTAAATCATAAAATGACCAGGATGTGTCATTAGAGATCAAGGAAACAAGTTGAAATAGTCACTTCACTTAACATAAACGCTGAATAGCTGTCTGTTTATGAGTCATAACTACTCATTAATAATCTTGTAAAAGTTGGTTTGACTCGGACCGTCAGTCCAGCACAGTGTGGGTTTGCATTTTCATTACAGCAGGGCTTGAAGGTGTGTCTTTTATCGAACAGTAAAATAATGAAAATACCTGAAAGTGCAATCAGTGACACGGGAATGCAACTACATTTCAAAACATAAAGATTCTGTACAAAAGAACATAAAGAGACTTTAAGAAACACACACATGGGTTGAGTATCACAACACACGCTTGTTCGAGGGGGAGACAGGAGGGCTGTCACAGGTTGGCCATGGCTGAAAAGACGTCACTGCAGCTCCACTCCAGAGTCGATCCATGTCGAACGCAGCTTGGTGCACCTTGGTGCAGTTTGGCTCGCTGAAAATGATAATGTAAATGTGATTTGGTATGGTATGGTTTGTCTTGGTGCAGCCAAAAGCGCTGCTGGAAAAGGCCCAGTGCAGTGTGTTATTTCAGAGTGGGCTTTTGTTTTCAGGATAACAGGCTGAACAGACAACAGCTGACTGTGGAGGACTCAACCCTGCTTGTTATTGTCAATTTACAAGGTTGTGAGCTTTCCAGAAGTGCAGGAGGGGGGAGAAAACACTTACCTCAATCATAGATTGTACATTAAATAGGATTAAAATCTATTTAATACACAGTGTATGGCTCTAGCTTACTATTTGGACTGCTGAATGCATTTTGCTTTAATAATGAGTGTATTTCAGTTCACGTTACATTCTGCTCAAAATATATGTTCTGTTGCAAATTAGCTGTAAACATAATTTCTAGGGGGGCTACAACAGTTGATGACAAAGTAGCTCGCAAATTAGATTTCTAAAAATAAAAAGTAATTTTTGGACCACAGGTCTATAAATGAACACATGTTTTCTTTTACTGGTCTGTTGTGGTTGTTTTGAAATATTAAACAGTCACAATAAAACTGTGAACTACGTTGCTTGTTTAATTTCACTGAGAACATGTGTTCTGTACAATGTGTGGCTCATTCACTGTAATAAAGTTTGAAGCTGTGATTGATGTGAATGTGGACTTTATCCAGTCGACCATCAGCCTCCTCCCTTTTGAACCATTCTTGCTTTTCCTCCAGCTCTTGCTGCTCCCTGTTCGCCTTCAGGCAGAGTGTAAATCTCAGTCCTCCTCCTCCACCTCTCTCCCTCTGGCTCCTCCTCCTCCTCCTCCTCCTCCTCCTCCTCCCATGACTCTGCTGGTGGAGCCCGGCCCCCTTTTACTCCTCTCAGCTGGAGGATTTGGATACATTCACACACGCTCTCACACACTCAAACACAGGCGCTCAGGCAGGCCAGCAAGCGAGGAAACACAGGTATCATGACCCTGCTCGAGGACAACCTCCACACCGTCTCCTCCGACAGCATATGCCTTCACCACAACTGAGCTCCAAGACAGAATTCATCTCTTTAAAAACATGATCAGGAACCTCTGAGGAAGTTTTTTCTTCTCTTTTCATCCTCCCCACACCTGACTTTTCCTCAGCCTCAGGGATTGTTACAGCAACATGAGTCTGAAGGGGAAAAAAACTGGGCTGGTCATCAGCTGGCAGAAGTCTTTCTCCATCCTGGCTCCTTGGAGAAAAGGTACAGTCATCTTCTCTCTGTCTTTCCAGTGAAGTTTCAGTGGTTTCACCGTCCAGCTGCTTCTTGTTTCTGTGAGATGAGATGCTGCAGTAGTTTTCATTCAACGTCTCTGATCTCTCACTGACAGACAAATCCTCTAATCACACACCAGTGCTTCATTTGATAAGGGATGATTAACACTGTGAGGGCCTCTGTGCTGAGCTTTGTTCTGTAGGTGACTGAGATTTTAATTGAGTTGAAGAGGTGTGAAAAACCTTGAAAATCTACTTAGCTGTGGGTCAGCAGGGGCATTCTGATGGGAAGCAAATCTGTTGTTGGTCAAGAGAGATTAGCAACTCCATCATATGACTCAGGCTGTTTAATAAGAGTTTAAAAGGATTCCAACAAGCTCTAAAACCAACTTTTAAGAGCAGATTCTTCACCTTCTCTGGCTGTTAATCACAAAACTTAAATTTAAATAGGTAGATTTAATGAAAGCTGAGAGCTGTAAATTCTGTCTGGTGTGGTTTCCCCTGGAAAACAGACATGGAGAACTCACTTTGTGTCTACTTGAACAGGAGATTGGAATAGAACAGCAGCTTTCAACAGCGGTGAATTCAGGCTTTCTGAGGGGCAGGGGCGAAAAAAATAAAAAGGGCACCATGTGAATGAGGTGGGGCACCGGTATACTGAAAGTGGTAATGAAAGTTGGTGAAACAGTTCCAATCCTGAGAAAGGCACCCAAGAGGAAACTTTATCATATTTTGTCCACTGGAATGGAACCTAGAGGGCACTTCATCACATTGCCTTGGACACTGGGCCACCCTAGAGCACACTTTATCATGTTTTTCCTACCGTAAGGTTATCCAAAATGTAATTTTGCTGCGTTTTTTTCATGCAAAAATGCTGTAAGGGTCTGCACTTTAATTTGCTAGGTAATGTCAGTACTACACCTTAAACCTGCTAGACAAAAAGACAAAATACCATGGCTCCATTAAAGTTACTACAAAGGGTTTTTAACTGTTTTTAACTATCTTGTGGTTATGGCAGAGGAAACACTACTTTTGTCTGCTTTAAAGCAGCCATGTATGCAAAGCTATTAGGAGTAGCCTGATGTCATGACTGACAAATGTAACTAAATTTACAGAAACACATTTTTATCTCTGCTCAACATAAGACTGAAGTAGATCATGTATTTGGTCGTATGTAAGCATATGTTCATATGTTCAGGGCCCACTGTCCTGCATGTTTTAGATGTTTCCCTGCTCCAACTCACCTGATTCAAATGATCAGGTTGTTATCAGGCTTCTGCAGAGACTTGATGATGAGCTGATCATGTGAATCAGGTGTGTTGGAGCAGGGAAACATTTAAAACATGCAGGACAGTGGGCCCTGAGGACCAGGGTTGGGGAACACTGTCTTATACTACCGGACCCATCAGCCTAGTATTTTTTGTGCACATTTCTGACTGTATGCTGGAGGACCTCTCATGGTTGCAGTGATTCCAAATTCTTGAAAAAACCTTAAAAAAACCAAAACATTTAATCTGACTGCTGACTCCTCACTTCTCTTAACCAGCCCATAGGGGTCATCAACAACTGCTCAGCTAAAAACAAGGCTTACCTAGTCTTCTGCAGGACACGTTTTGGTTTTTGTTGTGGTTCAAAACCTGGCATAAAAAAGTTTGGTCTCATGTTAAACTGAAGTATCTGCAGATTAATTCTATATCTGATATATTATAATCCACTAAAATTAGGCACCATACCAGATTAACCCGGAATTCATACCAGGTGCGCCTGCGCCGCATCATGGCTGCGCCGCGGTTTTGCTCCGTCATGCACGTGACTTCAATTTACACCAGCAGCATTTCAGAAGCATTTCAGCAGAGGAGCGTTTTGCCCGTCTGATTATGTTTACTTGCTCTGATTTTGTTGATTAAGTCCTCTTTCCTTGCTCTTTGTGCTTCTACCATGGATAAGCAGGCTACGCAGTTAAATTGTATATTTTCTGTCTGTCTTTATGATTGCGAGTCTGCACGTGGTCTTTTATTTTGAAAATCAGCTGGATTCTCCCCTATTTTCCGTGCCTGACTTCCTACCTGTTCGACTTGCTCTGTGCCAATTGACGCGCCATCTGTCAAAAATAGACTTGCTGTGTATTCTCTGTGGAGTGGAGCACCGAGCTGCTTCTGGGACACTGCTGAGACGCACCGCGGCGCTTCTGGTGTAAATTATAGCATTAACTAGAATGGCAGTGTATTTCTCTGCGTGCTGCAGCGCAGCCATGACGCGGCGCAGCCATGCCTGGTGTAAATTAGGGGTAATACATCTTCTCCATTTTGATTGTACCTCATTGACTGCTGCTGTATGTTGTCACTATGTATCTATTTGCTGGCACATTGGTGACATCAACATGTCCTAGTAAATAAAATAAAATGTGTATCGTGAAAAGCAGACTTTAACATTATCGACTGTAACTTGCTTAATTCTGAACTGATTTTCATGATAGTAGTTGTTGACATAAAATTCAGTTGGGGTGATTTAAACAATAAGAGACTTCCACTATACTATACCATACAAAAAGCTTTATTTAAAACTTTGCTAATCTCTACTGCATCTGGCAGTTGTAATGGCTTTGCAGTAGGTGCTTCACCATCTGTTAGAGATCTGCGGAGATCTACTGAGTGACCTCTTAGATTTGAGAGTTTTAAAGTTCAAAATTAAGGTCTTGGGTAGGTTTAGGTACCAAAACGACTTGGTTATGTTCTTGGTCATGGTTACAATAACTACCTCATTGAACTGAACCCTGGTTCCTCTGTGAAAGTTTTCCTGTCCCACCTGTCCATCCTGATGTCTGCCCTATACTCTCAGAAAGGTTCCAAAAGGGTCCTACATAGAACCATTTGCTTCTGAAGAACCCTTGTTTGAAGAAAGGGTTTGTCAAGGGTTTTGTGTGAGATGGGATGCATTAAGAACTCTTTTCATCCAAAGAACCTTTTTTGGAAGAAAGAGTTCTTCAAGGACTGTTGAAATCCTTGAAGAACTCTTTCATTAAGATTCCACCAGGTTCATTTTGTACCATAATATAAAAGGGTTCGTGGTAGAACCTCCTGAGTGTGTTCTAGATGAAACCCTTTGAATATAAAAGGGTTTTCGGTAGGACCCCCTAAGTGTGTTTTAGGTAACACTCTTGGAATATAAATCAGTTCTTAGTAGACTCCCCTCGGTTAGTTCTAGATAAAACCCTTGGAATATAAAAATGCTTTGGATAGAAACCCCTGAGTGTGTTCTTAGTAAAACCCTTGGAAAATAAAAAGGTTCTTGGAGTGTCTACCCTTTATAGTATGTTGGGCTCTAGGTGTAAATTTTACATTTCAGCATGTGTCTGACATCATATTCAGCAGTATAATGTTGAGCAGTGTTCTTCTGTGTTGACTTGGTAAAATCTCAGTCTATATGACGCAGCAGTGTAAAACTCTGCAGTTCATTCTCATCCCTCTTTCCTCTCTAATGCTGGCATCAGGTTGCTCTGCATTCCAAGTCGGAGCCTCGCTCACATATCACCATCAGCTTATTTACAGTACGAGCCTCCACACCTGCAGAGCAGCAAATCCTGCGAGCGTTTTGTTGTGGGAGGGATGATAAATCTGCTCATTGTTGCGGCTGTGAGGGAGCCCCTACGCTCTGCTTGACAGCGGTCACATTGTTTGCCATGTTCTTCAGAGTAAGAAGAAGAGGCCCATTGTAAAGATAACACTTACACTGTGTACAGTGCAGCGGGGAGCAGCTTTTTATTGGCGCTCCTGTGTGCGTCCTTGTTATCTTTGCATCAGTGTTTAGGTTCAGGATGGAGCGGGAGGAATTGTCTGGGGAGCCGTATGAAATAACACCACCTCTCTCCAAACTGTAACACAACATCACTGGCTGAAATCTGATGTTCTTTGTTTCATGTGACCGGAAAACAACCAGAAAGGTGGCTGTAGCCACTTCCCAAAAAACTACCATCTCTGATCATCCTTAGGTGATTAATACAGTGGAATTCTGTGTTAGACAGTTACAGTGTAGAGAGGGGTTGTCAGTTATTATTCAGACGTCAGGAATGTGAGCTGCTGAGGTGAGTAAAGTAGTAAATATGTTCTGTGTGGAGCAGCCCATAGAGCTAATCCACCAGAGGATCCCGTGTCAGGGTCATGTTTTGCCTCGCCTAGTTGTGAAAAGTACACGCGTGTATAGTACGTACATAAAGAGTGAGAGAGTTCATGCAGGGAGGACAAAACACAGGACGTTCACACTGGAGACTGGGGTTAGGTTTGCATGTCAAAGCTGATTGGTGACCAGTTTTCAAATGTAAAAAAACAACAGAATAAAAATATAAAATGCCTCCATACTACTCATGTGGTGTAATCCAAGTCTCCTAAAGACCTAATATGTGAAGTCGACTAAAATAATGTTATTTCCACCACGTTTTTAGTTTGAATCTTCACTATAGATCCTTAGCTCAGAGCCACGTTCATGTTCACATGCACACTATCTGAACTTGGTGTGTGTGTCGTGACGGTGTGCAAACGGCATGTCAGGACTTTAGGAGACTTGGATTACGTCAGATGAGTAGTATGGAGGTGTTTTTTTTCCAGTTGTTTATTACGTTTGAAAACTGGTCATCATTCACTTCCATTATTTAAGAGATTCTGCATCATTGTTTTCCTGTGAAACTCCAGCAGTGTTCTGTGAACTAAAAACCTGACCGTCAACTGACATGAGGGTGACAAGATAATGACTGAATTTTCATTTTTGGGTGAACTATCCCTTTAAGTAAAAGTGCAAAGTATCCTTCCCAAAAACTACTCAGAGTATTAGTTACTTTTTAACTATTGTTATCTGTGTTTAATCAGTCCCTCCAGCAAGTTGCCATATTGATGATTTCATGCACATTCAACCAATCTCCATGAAATCTGCACCACGATTTCCACCAATCACACAAACTCCACACACAAATGTCATACATGTAGGTCTCGATGAACTGACTCAGGGTTTAATTATAAATTTATTGATTTATTTTTTATTTTGTCACAGGTACTGAAAAAAACACGAGATTCTTCTGTGTTATTGACATCAATGCTCTGTGCATATTTATACTTTATAAATTTGTTCCTATAGTTTTAACTGAGTTTAATCTCCAAAAAGATTTTGAAGAATCTTTGAAGAATACCCCCAAAGTGCACAAATAAAGCAGATTTTATTAGAATTTTTCTAATCCTGGGCTTATTTGGTCACTTAGAACTCTCAGAATAGAATGTGGTTTAATTCTGAAACAAGTTGATTTTGGAATTATATTCAAAAAATCTGAAAACAGACGTTATTAGACTGATCCCCGCCTCCCCCACAGATGATTAATAAATTATCAATAGCAGTCTTTTAATCAATATGTTTTTAAAATTCTTCAGCCACACATGTACCTGCTGCAGCAGTTTGTATGTTTTTTTTTTGTTGTTGTTGTTGTTTTTTTTGCATTTGTATGTCCTGGTTTTCATTGAAAATAAGGTTGAAAGTAGAACAGGCATACAACCTGACTGGACCAACATGTGACCACATTTAGCACAGACAGACGGACATTAACCTGCAAACAGTGCAGCTGCTGCTGCTGCTAGCATTACTAATGTTAGCCACACTGTGTGTCAGGCTGACAGCTAACGTCACCTCCGGTTAAAAAATGTTGTTTTCCTGCAGACTCTGTGAGCTTTTTCGGTCTGAAAAGGTGAAGCATTTAGTGAATTGTTGTCAGGTTTTGTTGGTTAATGCGCAATGTTCATATTGCACAGTGCAAAGTGGCACACACATTTAAAATATGATTTCCCGATTGTGCACCATGATTAACGGATTTAAATGGCTCTTACACACAGTATTTGTTTGGACGGTGTTTAGCATGATCAGCTATTAAACTGTGCTCAATTTGAATTGCTTTCTGGAAGTTTTCTTACTGTTAGACAACTTGACATTTGCATTTAATTGTCAGAGAAATTAGTCACCAGGAACATCCCTAGTATTTACACTTTCGCATATTTTTTCTCACCTGACCAAAGAAATAAGCTTATACCATTAGAGCTTCAGAGTTTCAGTCACAAATATGACGGCAACTTCAAAGTGTTCTGGTAAGTTCAAGCCTTGCTCAGCATCTCACTGAAAAACCTACGTGGACAGTGTTTGCTTATACTTGTATGTTCTGTCCTTTTTTATGGGATGGGAAGTCAAACTGTCAGAGGAAATGAGCCTGAAGGAGTTTTGACTTGACTTACAGTACTTCTGCACATTCTTGCCTTATCTTAATGGTTCCTGATAAGACAGAGTGGAGTTGGGGGCCCACCGTTACCTTTGATAGAGACAGAGAGTCTGGGTACCATCCTTAGAGCTGATGACGCCACGGTCAGGAAAGAGGTAGAAAACAGAGCGGGGATCTCAGACAGGCCACGTGTTGAGAGATGAGTCCAGAGGTGTGCTGCCTGTCCTCGGTTTTGAGGATAGTGATCGGCCTAGATGGGAGACGGGGGTGGGGTCAGTGGTTTGTCCCACTTTATCACACATCTGCTTTATGTTGCAGCTCCTTGTAGGACAAAAGATTCTGATGATGCTTTAGACTCAGAGCAGTAATTATCAATGGTGCCATGAGCATCAAAATGTATTTTAAAAAAATAAAACTACATCTAATACTTTTGCCATGTGAATGTCAAAAAGCTACACAACTGTAAGAAAAAAAAATCTTACACAAATCAACAATCTTTTCTCATTAACTAAACATAAATACTCAATATTCAATTTTATTTGTTCAAGTTTTTTAAAGTTAACATTGCTGATGTTTTTACAGTCAGAACACATCAAAACTCATAAACTTGAGCTGAAGTCTTTTGACTTGAAATGATGAGTTGAATGAATGCACTGTTTAGTTGAATTAACTCATTAAATTACATTTCTGCAGAAACATGATCAGCATATTTGACATTGTTTTGAATCATTACAAAATTATTTCAACTTGTCTTTTAAAGTTCAGTCAACTTAAAATTTTAAGGCAGTCTGGACAGTATTTTATTTTTACAGGCTACCTGAATGGTTTCATTTGCTCCTTTTATAATTCATGTAGAATGTCAGTTGAATTTTACAATTTTAATTTTACAATTATTGACCTCAGTAATTCTGTACATGTTTGGTGTTTTGGAGATGATTTTTGGAGCCTTTTTTTTTTTTTTTTTTTTTGCTTATTCTAATGGTCATTTCCATTAGCTAACTGCTCTTCAGTCTCAGCAACACAGATTTATTTTCATTATTCAAGCATAAAAGTTGTTAACTGCTACAACTTGTTTCATCCTTTTTGAGAATAATGACATTGTGTGAATAAATAAATAGATAAATAAATAAATAAATAAATAAATAAATAAATAAATAAATATTTAATCAGTTTTGAACAGAGCAACTCATTTGCATATAACAATATGCAAATGAGTTGCCTCTGATGTCTGTGATGACATCACTGCATTCTATGACATCATACTGAATTTGCATGGGGGCATGACACATTGCTTTTGATGTCTGTGATGACATCACTGCATTCTATGACATCATCACTATTAGTTTGTAAGGGGGCACAAAATCCATCAGTCTTCCAGTAGTGCAGAATAAGTAGGGTTGAGACATAACGACGTAATACATCTGAGAATATACCGTGTAAGACACACAACACAGTTTTACTTTGATACAGACTTTTTGGATTGATAGAAAGATAAAAAATGAGTGAGCAGGAGTCACAGGACACAATTACAGCCCTCAACAACGAGCTCAGTGTCCTCCACATGTTAAACAGCGACCTCACCAGACAGAATGAGGGCTACATCAAAGACATTGAGAGACTTCGCCAACAAGTCTACCGCTCTAAGAATATGTCCAAAAGAGCTCTTCAAATAGAGAATGAAGCCTTTCGCTGTCAAAAAGAGGAACTCCAGCAGGAGGTTGACACCCTGCGCAGTAAAAACCACTCTCTGCGAATGGAAAATGGGGGCCTGGAAACAGAGAACAAGACCTTGTCCCGTAAAATAGAGGCCATGGAGCAAGAAAAAGACTTTCTGCAGAAGCAAGTTCAGCAGCTAAATGAAAGTCTGAAATGTCAGACAGAGCTGAATGCACAAGAGCGTCGTGTCATGCAGGACAAATATCAAACAACCAATCATGACAATGAGACTATTACCCAACAAAACAGGGCCCTGAAACAAGAACTTGAGGAGATGAAGAAAAGGTTTTGTGATGCAGAAGAGACCAGTAGACAAAAGACTGAAGTTCTTCAAGAAGCAGCTCAGAAAATGAAAAATATTCTGCAAGAATCTGAAAACAGCCATACTGCAATGACCCAAAAAGCCACATCTGTGATACAAGAAATCACCACCGTGGAACTAAATGTTCTGCAAGACCTCAAAGACATTCAACACAACTATAATGTATTGAAGTCTATGAAGCAACGGAATGAGGCCCTGGAAAAAGAACTTGAGGAGGTAAACAAGAAGTTGAGTGATGAACAAAATGCCATGAAACAGAAAAACAAGGCTTTTCAAGAAGAAGCTCGGGAACTCAAAAGAATTGCGAATGAACTCAGACTCAACGATAATGCCACGAAACAAAAAATTATGTCTATCAAAGAACAAAACACGGACCTGGAAGACGTAGTCAAGGACCTGACCAAGGAGGCTCAGGAGCTCAAAAACACTGTGAAAGACCTCAAGCATAAATATGATGTTAAAAACCAAGACAGTATATTCAGGAGACAGCAAAACCTGGCCCTGGTACAAGAAATCCAGTACCTTAACAAGAAGTTGTGTGATGAACAAGAGCCCAGTAAACTACAGAACGAGGCTCTTCAACAGCAGGTTGTGGAGCTCACATCCATTGTGCGAGACCTCACAGACAAGTATGATGTCAAGGTGAAAGAAATTATGTCTATGAAACAACAAAACAAGGACCTGGAAGACGTAGTCAAGGACCTTACCGAGACGCTGTGTGATGGACAAGAGGCCAGTAAACGAGAGACTGAGGCTCTTCAACAGCAGGCTCAGGAGCTCAAAAACACTCTGACAGACCTCAAACATAAATATGATGTCAAAAACCATGAAGGCATATTTATGAGACAGCAAAATATGGCCCTGACACAAGAAATCAAGGACCTTAAGAAGCTGCATGATAGACAAGGATACATGAAACAAAAGCATGAAGCTCTTCAAAAAGTAGCTGAGGTGATGAAAAATGTTCATCAAGACCAGGTCGTCCAGAGAGAAAGCCTGTCCATTAATGACACTCCAGAAGAGTGCACTTCTAAAATCAGACTTGTGGCTGATGAACTCGGTGCAGATGTGTGCAAAAAGAGCAGGGCAAGACATTGGTTTCGTTTCTGGAAATCCTGACCTGTCCACCACCACCACCACATTTGTGACTTGCAGATCATGATCAAGATCTTCCCCAGTAACAATTTCACATATGGCAAACCGTTTTAACATTTAATGGCTCAGCTTCACTATCCGGAATTAACATTATAGACATCAACAACTTCATTTTGACTATATTCTCATTCTGACCAGTCAAAGGACAGTTGACAACAAAAGGTATATGTAATTCAGTTTTGACTAATCGAAACTGAATTACGGGCAGCACGGTGGTGTGCATGTTCGCATGTTCTCCCCGTGTCTGCGTGGGTTCTCTCCGGGTGCTCCGGCTTCCTCCCACAGTCCAAAGACATGCATTCTAGTTTAATTGGTGACTCTAAATTACCCGTAGGTGTGAATGTGTGCGATGAACTGGTGACTTGTTCAGCGTGAACCCCGCCTCTCACCCACTGTCCAGCCTAGATATTAATGTTAAAACGCCTTGTCATACACTACAGCCAGTCTGTTCTTTAGTAACATTTTGCAAACATTTTTTTTCACCTTTGCCTGACACTTGAAAAATAAATTGAAAAATGCAAATAAAAGCAAGATGATTTGTATCTGTTATTTCCTCCTCTTTTGACCTGGGTCATAACTTGGTTGCTTAGTATTCAGTGTTTGTAAATGTGTTCTTATATGTAATATGCAGCTTAAAGTGATAAGAAACAATGGACAAAAGAATTTAAACATGACTGGGCGTCCCTATAGCTCAGTGGGTAGAGTGTGTGCATCATGTATTGAGGTCTGTCAGGTCTGATTGCTGCCTGCAGCCCATTTACTGTGAGTCATCCCCTCGCTCTCTGCCCCATTTCCTGTCATATCTTCAGCTGTCCTATCACAATAAAGGCAAAAAAGCCAAAAAATAATCTTTAAAAAAAAACAAAACCAAAAGAACTTAAACATCACTATGTCATGACAGCTGCAGAAACATGGCGGTACAACATGGCGGTCTTCATGGAAGAGGGCGGACTCATTTCAAGGTTATGAAGATACAACAATTCTTATTTTCAGGAGATTATACACTAATGAATGTACTCTTTTGTATATTATATTCCATTTCTGATTCTGCCAACAGACCCCTAATCTTTGAACCTTTAACAAAAGTTATATGGTTTTTGATTTGATGATGATCAGGTTGTAATCTCATTAAGCAGTCAAAAGGAATTTTACATAAATAAATCACAGAAATAACTGAAATTTAAATAATTGAAAAACAAAAACAAAAAACACAATAACTACATGCTTCATGGCTCCTCCACTCAAACCTCTTTGCTGCAGCCACAGCAGGTCTTGAACTGAACCCACCTGTGCTGTGAAAGTAAGTGACTTGTCACAGCCTGTTTGTGACCTCCTGTGCTCAGATCTGAGAGGCCAACTGAGTCAACTGCTTATCCCGAGGGCTTACACATGCCTGCGTGTGGTGGCCCAAAAAGAATCCCCAAATCTCTGAAGGTCAGACTGAAGGTGAAGCCTGTATTCACAGATGGACTGAAGGCTTTCGGCATACACCCGCCATGCAGGTTCATTAGAGCTTTTGAGCAGCTGGAAAACGATTTCAGGAGGAAGAGAGGTGTGGCTCCAAGAGTTTCCAGTAGAGTAACACATGATCATCATATTTGCAAATGCATGTATGTGGGCTGAAGATCAAAATTTATTTTGTGTATGGATTAAACCAATGAGATACAATCTGAGGTGTTGCCAATTTTATTCAGTGCCAAATTTCAACAAAAGTTTAATTTCAGAGAGGTTAACACACACACACACACACACACACACACACACACACACACACACACACACACACACACACACACACACACACACAAGTGGTTCCACTCCTTTTATATTTCCTAAAATGTTGGAACACTTTGATTCACAACAAATACAAAAGACAGGGGCAAGATTTGTGTCTGATCTCCCAAATTACTTGGGGGAATTAATGAAGTGTAAGTGACTGATTTGAAGTGTTTTGGAGCCATCATCTGTTGACCAGTAGCAGTTTGACAAGCCCCCATAATGATTTCATCACTCAGAACATTAGTTCTCAACTTTTACCCTCAGGAGTGTGGCTGTTTTTGAGTTTGTTTTTTTTTATGGCCCAATAGGCCATGGCCACAAAAAAATACTCTATGGTCACCAAGTCCCACAAACATTCTGATTCCACGACTTTAAGTTGAAAATTCTGTTAAAATATTTTGGATCACTGGCTTGCTACTCATGTCAGGGCTTCCTAAGTCTGGATTTATGAGGCCACTCAAAGGACTTAAGCCCCTCAAACTGCTAACATGATCCTTACTGAAGAAGCAGAAACAGAAAAGGTACACTATGGAAAAAAAAGACAACGAAAATGTAAGAGTTAATTGATGCAGGAGTTAATGTAATGTGCTGTTAAAGTAAGTCACCGTTAAAGTTGCATTTAATTGCCTTTTCTGAGATCACTACTTAACCCCACCTTATTTCACAACCTTTTTCACATATGCAGTAGTGCTTCCCGACACCTGGGTACACACTTTGATGCGCAGAATCTGTGGAGGTACCCTTTAATGTCACATCTGGTCTATAAACAGGTGTAGCTCTTCAGCCCGTCTGTGTGTTTTGCACCTGTGCTGTCTTCATAAATGACTCAGTGTCTCAAGAAGCCAACTGTGTGAATGAAAGAACAAATTATGTGTTTTTTGGCCTCTGTTAACCCTTTCAAGCAGGCTGTGTCCACCCCCCAGCCTTCCAGGCAGCTCAGAGCTTTGTTCTGCAACAGGGCAGTCCATGCAGTTTAACACCTTTGGTCCTGAAATCTCTGACTTTGTCAGAGACTCACTTGAAGTCCAGCCTGGAATGTGAAGTGAATATGACGGGAAATGGCTGAGGGACGTTTTTAAGAAGCTTTAGGATGAGTGTGGGGCGGGGAAGGGTGCGTAATTATATGTTGTGGGTTTCAGTCAAGCACAGAGACTGGAAATAGACTGAGTCAGCCCATGCAGACGATTACAGAAGAGAATATATGTTTGTGTTGTTTGGGAGGGACGAGGACAGCTGGATCAGGGCGACACCTGTACGGCTGACGGCGGTGGAGAGGATTGTAGGGAAGGACAGGGATCGAATCACAATAACACAAAGTCAGATTACACGGCTGAGTCGGCCGGATGACTTCAGTGTATAATTAAAGTCAACCTGCTCTCCTTCTTATTGTCTGCTGGTAATTCACAGTAATACGTAGGCACTGGATGTAAGAAAATCACACAGGCAGAGTGGAGGCAAGCTGACTAAAAACCAGCATCTGATGTTTGGTTTCCACAAAGGCAATCTGTGTTATCTGCTGGAATTGATAAGTCATTTAATTCATTTCAGAGCTTTCACTAAAGTTTTTTCCATCTTCACATTCCTGGTGTCTGGACACAAATTCTTTTGCTGTTCTATCACTGGAAATAGATCAGCTTCTAGCTTCTTGCTGTTAATTGAAGAAAGATGACTTGGATGCGGAGACACCACAGATGACTTCTTTAGAGATGAAGCTCATACAGCCCAGGAATACTTTTTTGTGAAATATAATAATGCAGTAGGTCTTAAATTGCATTCATAGTGGTCTTAAAAAGTCCACTTGAATTCAACTTGTTGAAACCTGCAAAAACCCTGTATGAAATGGGTAAAGAATTAAAACACTTAATGTGTCCTTGTTCACTTTAAATCACTTTAAATCTGGCGACTTTCCAAATCCTCTTGGCAACTTTTTTTTGTAAAACGCGACAAATCTAGTAACTTTTTCTGGTGTTATTGGAGGCTTTTCTGGTGTTTTGGAGACGTGAAAGTACATGTACTCTTTCTGTGAGCCAGTTCAGTGTGTGTGTGGAGGGGGTCATTTTCTCACAGTGACAATTTTTTCAATTGTCTCTTTTTGGTCCATTTAGATTGTTAATGTTGTCAGCTTAAAACTGTCTATACAAAAAATTGTTGTTAAATGTCATAATTATGGAAAAAAAAAAGTTCACATTTTACTGTGACTTGTTGTAGGCTCCTAAGTGGAGCATAAGGTTAGAAACTAAACCAAACTTAAGAAAACAAAAAAAATGTATATATATATATGTAAACTTAAAAAAAAAAACTTAAAAACTTAAAAAAAAAAAAAAAAAGATTAAAGTAACTCTGCCAAAGTGTCTGTTTTGGGTCACTTTGCTGGTCCCAAGCCCAGATAAAAGAGGAGGGTTGGATGTAGAGCTCGCAATTCCACCCCACATAACAGTCTTTTGATTAAATTTGATATTCTAACATTTAACAATGCAGGACAACATTGATTTATGTAATGTGGGTCTAGACAAAGCATTTAAGTCATGTCAAGTTATTTTGAGAAGTGATGGCCTATTTCAATGGCAAAATTAAAAAAAATCCAAAATTCAACAGAAAAAAGTTTGTAGTTCTAAACTTATTTAGGGTGGTTTTTATTCACTTTTGTCTTGTTGAGTGTGTTGTTCCTCTCCTCTCCTACAGTGTCCATTACAGTTACATGCAAATTGCCGGTTATGCAAATTAGGTGATGACATCATTTAGTGACTTCTGGCGACTTTCAGGACAGCCAATAGCTACTTTCCTTACTGAGGAGTTGGCAACACGGCCAGTAACTTTGGATTCTGCTTGTTTCCTTGGACTTTGTATTTTGCCTGTTCCTTTGGATTTGCTTGCTTTCTGAGCCTTTTGCCTTTTCTGCTTCGTTCTTGTCGTCTTGTTTTTGCTGTGCTGCCTGTAACAGGCTGTGACAGTCTGATCAATTAACAGGGTTTCTGCAGGTCCTTAAAAAGTCTTGAAGTCAACAATCAAATAATATGAGTTTTAGACCTTAAAACATCTTAAATAAAATCCTGACAGGTCTTAAATTGATTGGATCGGGACATTTACAGTACTTTTATAAAGTTGCATTGACTCAGTGTTTCTGCTCTGCATATTTTAGGTGTTTCCCTGCTCCAACACACCTCATTCAGATAAACAGGTTGTTATCAGGCCTCTGTAGAGGTTTGAGCTCGACAAGCTGAAATCTCTTATTTCAGCTTCCTAAATGTGAATATTTTCTGAACTGAATATGTTTGAATTGTGGACAAAACAGGTCATTTGAAGATGTCATCTTGGGCTGTGGGACATTTGACATTTTTCACCATTTTCTGACATTTTAAAACAAACAACTATTAATCAACTCCGAAAATAATTGTTAGTTGCAGCCCTAGTATCAACTGTATCAGTGTCACTTCTCAGACAGCACGCATACGTCTCACCGACGTCAGCCTCAGATTGTGCGTCAGCATTCTGCTCCTAAAGTCTGTAAATGCGTCTGAGAAGCATCGGCCCATAACAGGGACATGGTTGACATGGAGATACATCGGCTTTGGATTGGCCCATTGCATGTTATCCAATTGGCACCAACAGAACTGAGAGCAGGCGTTGGAGACGGAGAGAGGCTACCTCATGTCAGTCACGACTGGTCTTCAGATAAGCAAATATACATAAAAACTAGCTCTTTTGTAAATATGTCATGCAGGGTTAGCTACATAAGTCGGGGGTTTAGCAGCATAAGTTGCTAAGAAACTACAAAGTTGAAGAAAGAATAAAATATTTCATTAAAACATATCAGGTCTGTGGGACCTGTTTTCAGTGTTTACTAAAAGAAAAATGATGTGCTTAATTAACCTGAAACTCATTGGCTTTGGCTCATTTTCTGTGAAGAAGATATAAAAGAACACATTTTCAGTGAGTGCACACTGTCCAGCCCCACAACCAGCCTGTCAGCAGCTAGCCACAGGACCAGGATTAGTCCATCAGCAGGCAGCCACAGGACCAGCTTGTCAACAGCCAGTCACAGGACATATATATACAGTATAAGTCATCAATATACTTTGCCCCTTATGTGTTATGCAAACTGACATGAATGTGTTGAATTTCAAATTAAGTTCAAAGAAATAAACATCAATAGTGATAAAAGACATTGTTTGATCTCTATTAGTTCAAGATAAACATGATTTTTCCACCCATAACTGGATAATGTATTGATTTTTACATTTTATCACAGAAAACGAATAGCACTTTTGTTGAAAAATGTGATCTGACAGAGGCAAATGGCAAATATTAAGTATATATGCTGTCTATATTGCTTGCAATTGAGTTAAGTATTTTTGCATAAGTTGTGATGGCTGTATTGCTTTAAAAGCCAAATAGTACACTGGGTCCACCAGACCCACAAACATTGGCTGAGTAACAAAAACACAAGTGTTAATAGATTGCACCAAATTAAAGAGAAAGACTGAGTCATTTTCCAACTAACTAAGTCTTTCCAACTGAGAGATAAAGTCCTGAATAGATTTATTGTAGTTAAAAGTAGGTTTGATGAGACCTGAGACCTGAGATATCCTCTGACCTACATTCTATCTTTGGTATTTTGCTTCGACACGACGCTCTGATTCTGTCTGGGTCAACACACACCTGAGTGAAGCAGCTATAAATATTCTGGTGGGATTGTTTCACAGTTTACCTGCTTGTTAGTACATGTTCAGCTGACACTAACAGCTGTAAGACAGACACATGTCTGTAGTCCAGCCAGTCATTTCACTGACTTATGCTCATCAGTCAGAAAATCTACCCGTGGCAGGTTTTTCTGCTGTTTGTGCTCTGTGGTTGAAGCCTGGATGGATCACTGCCTGGGGGCCTCCAACCAATGGAACCCTCATTCTTGACTGATCTGAGGGTAAGGCCCCTCGTTGTCAGGGGCCCCTATAAGTGGAGACCATCACAAAACAGAAATGTGACTATAAAAGACTCACAGTAATACGTCAGGAGAGTTATTTGGGTCTTTGGCCCAGAGAAAACAGGCTATCATTTTACAATAAATAAAAATCCCCTCAATGTCTGTAGTTAAAAAAAAAAAACTAACTTGTAAATACACAGGAAGAAAAAAAAGGTTGTTCATGTTTATATTAGGGGGAAGAAATAAATAGATCAGTGAGAACAGAAAAATAAATTAGAAATACATAATAATAAAGCAATAACAACAACAACAACAACAAAATAAAAAATAAATAAATAAAAAGTGAAAATCCACAAGTTTGAGTCTCCTCTAACAAGGACCAGTGGTCTGCAATTTTCCATAACTAGTTTATGGAGGCTAAGGATTACCCAACATCAACATTTAGAGGGAAACACAGTTTTACAGTTGAAGAATGTAAGAATAACTTTAGACCTGCAACAATGATAAATGCATTAATGCAGATTAATTTCCATATAGTTTTTTTTGCCAAAGTCTCAGGGAGCCCATTAATTTTGGAAATGGATTATTAAAGCCATACTGTACATACTGTAACCCATCTGCAAATCCAAACTGAAAAAACATATGAAATAAATGGTCCCCTCCCCAAAAAAGCAATTAATCTGTGCTGTTAGCCAACTTAGCACAGCACTGCACAGCACTGCACAGCAGTTTGTATTTCATGACTATTGTTTGCATCGCTGGTGACTCATAATCATTTTACATCACTTTGGCTTTGATTCAGAGGTTTTACTCAAGAGACAGTAAACACTGATTTAGGCTACCAGCGACATAAACACACAGTGAGCCTCACAATTCATTCAGTACACCATGATGTCAGTTGGAAAAACAATATGTCTCAGTGGCGACCTGCTGAAGCCACAATGGAAATAGCTGCATGCATTCTACTACTTTTCCCAGCATTCAGCAAAAACAGGAAATGAGTTTTCTATCCTCCACAGAAAAGAGTTTGTTTTGGGAGTCAACAGTTTGAGTTGAGCTGTGAAAAAGAAAAATCTGCATGCATGACCAGCTTCTAACACATTCCAACAAGAGCTCACCACATCACAGCAGTGTCTGTAAAGAAAATAATTGGTAAAGTGTCTTAAAATATACATTAGCTTTGACTGTACATTTTTGAAGTGATACTTGAATCTCATAGTAAGCAAAGGAAAATATACACAGGGCATCATCATATTCATCTCCTGGATGAGCCCACAGTGTGGTTCACAGTTAGAGTGTAAGGACAGTAAACAGTGGAAATTTAATTTCCTCAAAAAGGCCATGTTAAGGTCCTCAGAAAATCTAATAATAGCTTATTTGTGTTGTCCAGTTTGCTGCTTAAAATGGAATTGTGACCTAAACTCTATAATTGTGAGCAAGTATATGTTTGTAAGTGTGGAATAGAATTTGCCGTAATCCAGCAAGTATCACATCTAATTATTGACAGAATAACTTCTTCAAATAACGATTTACCACAACTATTAAAAATGAACATGTGCACACCCAAATATTGAATACCTTCCTATTTGCCTTAGAAACAATGACCATTTAACCCTTTCCTTCTTAAAGTCTGTATAAAGGAAATTCTGAGATTTTCATCTAAACACATTCTACATGTATATTACTTACATACACAATAGTTGGTGAAAACTGAGAACTATTTACTTCTGAATTGTGGAGTTAAACTGTTGTCCACCATTTCTGTGTTCAAGACATTGTAGGCACATCTAAACTATGGCTTGGTGATGCAACAGAGCCATGGTTCCCCAACACAATATAACCCAACACACAAACAACACTGCTGTGGTGTGTCAGACTCACTTTACACAGACTTAAAGTATTCAGAAGGATAACATTTGATTACTGTGTCAGTGCCTCCTAAAACTGTTACAAATGACCATTAAAATTTATTGTTTTTACTTTTTAAAAATGTCATTTTATATATAATAATGTATGATTCTGGTACTTTGTTTAGGTTAGGGTAAGATTGAAATTTGTGTTTCAAAAATACTTGATTAATGTTAGGGAATGATTGTGGCCTCAGTAAAAGGTAGAATAAGGTTAGAGTGGACCCAGATTATTAAAACCACCTTTGAACCCACATCATTTTGTCTGGACAGTTATTCATAAGTTTATAATTAAGACTCATCACTAGAGGTCTAGAGGCAAACGTGTCATATTTTAGCAAACAACCAATGCTATAGAGATCAACCACTTTTTCAGTAGCTCCGGTTATGAAGTGAGTTTCCCATCATTCACTCCATTGATGTTTTAGAAAATCCTTATATAGAGAGCTTTACACCTGGAATCAAGCCAACCAAATGCGCTACACTTTTGGATTGTGGGTATTGTAGTTCTCGAAAACAAGGTTGATATCCAACATAGTTGTGGCTTCTACAGGAGCATATACCATAATTTCTCAGTCTCAGTTAGAATATGAAGTGAATTTTGTCTTCTGGAACCTCACTCTTGAGAAGACAGCGCACATTACATGATTTGATCAGTATTTGTTGTGATCACTTGTTCAACAAACACTGTGTGAAAACTGGGAAAATACACTTTAGTTAAAAAAAAAAGGCTAATCTTTTTGATTTTGTGCTGATCCACAGAAGGAAAACACAGACTTTGTTTAACATGGGAAGAGACCTGGTTCAGAGCCTTTAGCAGCTGATATGGTACAACAAAACACTGCACTATCAGTGTTTGGGCAGATCTGTTTCAACAACTGGATTATCAAAACAATGGTCTTTTTCTAGGAACTGTGGGTGTGCTGCTGTTGTGTTGAGCAATTGCTTTTGCAATCGAGACAAGAGGAAAATATTCAGTGTGTTTATCCTTTTTTCATTCATTTAATATACTTGCAATTTCATCGAAAGGATATGTTGTGTTTTTGTATCGGTCCAATTTAAAAATATTTTACATTTTGAGATTTTCAGTTGTGCCAAGTTACAATCAAAGTTGATACCACTCCAATCAGTTCCAATCAGGTAACAGTTTCGAACTAATTAGGCTACTTGTGAATCATTCATCATTCATTGCAGGCCTCCACCCTTCACAATCACAACATCCTGTCTGCCTCATCCAAACCACACAGAAGGAAGTGACTATCCACATACACACTGCATTTTTACTTTTGCTTTGCTATGCCTATTATCAGTAAACCAAAGACTTCCACCTCTGTTCAGATTCTCCACAACATGCTCTGGAGAAAATTCCCCTCCAAGGAGTCCCTTCTCCGAAGTTCCCCTCAGAGGGGATAAAAGCATCAGATTTACCACTTCAAAGAACTTTTAATCTCATGTTTGCCTTGGCAAGATCTCCAATTCACCCTGCAGGAAGTCGCCCAACCTCCACTATTGTTAAAATGAGATCTAGCACTTAGCTGCACTTTTATTTTTAAGCACTAATATAAGAAACCCTAAGCTTAATCAGGCTCCTGGGTTTCTCTGGGGAAACAGGGAATGCCTTTTGTCTTCTCTATTAAAATTCAAAGGCTGGAAGGGAGGAAAAAAATGTCACTTGATTGACAGGGAGACGTATCAAGTTTCCCACAGTAAGAAAGAGGAGAGGACACATATGACTGCTCCCTGTAATGGTCTTAGAGTTCTTCAGATCAAAGCTGGACAGTCAGGTATAGGGTACACTGACAAATTGTATGGGTCCTGTGGTATCTGACTTAAATAATGCAGGATTACATAAACAGCAGTCTTGGTTACCAGGCTTCACTCAAGCATCCAGTCATATCACCATAAATGTGCTTTTTGATGGTGCATATGAGCCATTCATGGTCAAAAGATTGGATCCAGTCCAGAACTGGATGATATTGACAGAATGGTTGAAATACCTACACATCTGCATTCTGAGTTTTGTTGCTCTTTAAATGAATTATAGTTGTGCATCAGTCAGGTATTATATAATTTGGCTTTCGTTCAAATACCTTAAGTCAAGCAAATCGACTCTCTGGCAGCCCCAAGCTACACTTCAAGTTTGGCTTAAGCTGAGGTATTTCAAGGTCTTTCATTTCTTTCAAGGCATATCAGAGACTTTTCAGACTCGTTACAAAGCGGCTGCCCAGGTGTTCAGACCAGGAAGACTGTTTTTCCATGGAAAAGAATGATATCAGTCATTTTACTAAAGGTCCAGTAATGACAAAGGTTACATTAAGGTAACAAAGACCGGTAGGGGCTCTCTTGGGACTCTGGAGTGAGGGAGGAAGCCAAGTAACATTACTGTAGAGCTAAGAAGTCCACAGACAGAGGGGTTTGAGACAGATGGACAGGTTGACAAAACATGGGACTGTGATGACACAGGAGAACACCTTTTGTTTCATAGTTTATGCCAAAAGTCAAAGTTTATTTCTTTTGACTCTGACCACAGTCATTCCCAAACCTTAATCAAGTAGTTATATTTTTTATCCATGTTGCTTATATCCTCTAACCTTATTCAAGAAAGTATTTAGTTACAGTGATTTGTAACAGTTATTGAAGGCTGATGACAGAATCAGATCAGAAATTAGGCAGCTGCAGTTACAAACAGACAGGTGATCACTCATGTCACATGTTTTGGACTTGAGTCCCACTCGAGTCAGAAATGTGCTGACTTTATACTCAACTTGACAAAATCAAAAGAGATTTGCACCTTGAATTGAGCCTTTTGACTTGAAAATACTTGACAAAAAAGTACAAAAATTTCCAGCTTTGTTTGACATTTGAAGTTGCAGAAAGGATAAGTCGAGGCTTTGTTGTTAAAATGGCAATACAAACAATGTACATCTGTATTATTGAAGGACTTGTTGAAATGGGGCTGCTTGAATAAATCTGTTTCTTTATCTGTTTAACAGGCAAAGGAAACCGAGATGCTGTTCTGGACAGTGAGGTTGTCTTGACAAAAATGAAGCTCTTCAGGAATTTCCAAGAGAGGCTCCTGACAGCTGATGACTCCACGTCTACTATCTCCACAGTGTCAGGTTTTGAGCCGGACCCCACCAAAGCCTCTGAGGTGAACTCACACCTTGATGACAAGTCTGGACAGCCTCAGGTGGAGTCCGGCTCAGACTACTTATCTGCCATTTTCTCAGACTCTCAGCTGCCAAGATTGTACAAGTTTGAGTCAGAGGACTCTGGAGTGGAGCTGCCCAGTGGAGCTAACTCTCCATCCACGCCGACAGGCTCTGAGCAGAGCTTTGTGGTGCACAGTCGAGAGTCCTCCTGCGATTCAGGCGACTCTGACCCTACAACTCTCACCGATAAACTGGTCACATATGGACAGAGCTCTGAGATTAAACAGGCAGTGGACTTGGTGGATAATAGTCTGAGTCCAGTGGATAATATTCAGGACAATGTGTTCATAGATTCAGAAGAACTCAGTCCTTCAACTGTGGGAGTAGAACTGCACATTGGTGAGGATGTGGAAGTGGACCTGTGTAGAACTTCAGGAATCAGCCCTGATGGAGATCAGATCTCTGGACAGCTTGAGGAGAGCAGTACTGTAACTGAAAGGACCTGCATAGAACATGTGAGGCAATGTGGGCAGGAATCTTCACCAGGAGCCTGTGATGACGCGATGGGCAACGACTTTGAGCCTGAGTCGATACGGAGGAACGCCACCAGTGACAGTCTGGAGGAGTACATGGATCAATGCTGCAGACTTAGTGAGGTAAGCAGACCTACCTACCTACCTACCCAACCATCCACCCATCCATCCATGCATCTATCAAGATGCAATTACTGACCCTGCCTTCCTAACTAGCTTACTGACTTTTTAGCATCTCTTGCCATCAAACATAGTGCTGGTCCCCACAGACTGGTAGAACATCTGCCAAAAAATAGAGCTGGCTCTGGCCCTCTTTGTCAAGGGTCATGATATTCCCTGTAGGGCTGAGTATCGGTACTCAATACCTTTAAGTGATTGATTGGAATAACCTAGAACCAAGTAATATCAAAACTTCTCCAGTAAAACAATACCTCAATTTGATATTTTTTTTTACCTACATCTAACAATCACAGCCAATCACCACACATATTCTTCAATTTAACACAACATGTGAATGGCCCACTATTGCAGCTACAGCTACCAGGTACATACTGTCTGTGGTGTGAGGATGAGTGTGATATATTTTGCCATCTCAGTGTGCCAAGCTGCCATCATAATGAAAGAAAAATGTAACAAATAAAGTACTGTAGTGGTATCAGTATCACTTTCTGGGTACTAGTGTTGGTCATAGTATTTAAAAGGGTACCTGGCCCTGGTTCCCAGCCCACTCTAGCCTGGTATTTATAGGAGGGAACAACCTTGACATCCTCCCCCTGGATGGATACAGGGATCAGACAAGGCTTGGTCCTGTAGATATCCACAGTCATCTCAATCATCTTGTTAATATTAAGCTGCAGATAATTGTTGGTCAATCAAAAAAATGTGAGGTTTGTGGAGCTGGTGGGAAGGGGCTGATGTGTTGAATCTGTTCTCCTGCAGACATCCTTGTCCTCCTTGATCTTGGTCCTACGCTCTCTCTGAATAGGAGTGAGCTCCTCCCTTGTCTCTTGCCCAGAAGGTTGTCTCCTTCAAGCAAGGCTGTGCTGTCCTAAAATGTTTTTACTCCAGTTGAAACCTTTTTGAATCTTGCAGATACCTCTATAATTCAACTTATACAGAGTAAATTGACATCTGCCAGTAAAACTTTCAGTTTTCAGTCTGAACACAACTTTAGAAAGATTTTTAAGCTCTTACATGCTGAGTGATTTCAGGAATAAACACTACATGCAGTTCAAACACTGATAACCAACCTTTGCAGTTGTGGTAGACAATACATTTCTCTCTGTGTGTGTGGTGTGTTTAGTGCTTCCAAAACTGTTGAATAAGGACAATTATGGTTCCTCAGGAAAATCCCCTTTGGGTGAGCAACAAATATATTTCATGTCCTCTGTCATTATCTCTAATTTTAAACTCTTTCCAGCCTCCATGTCACCAGGTAATTGCATCACTGTAACTGAAATACGGTTTGCAGAGTCACCCATTTTCTTGAGTATATTTATAAGTGTGATCAACACATGGAGGTCCTTCAGATGTTCTCTAGCTAAACAAAAGAATGTAAAATGCACTGGAGCTGTACCTGTGTTTTGACCTCCTCCTGTGTGAGGGACATGACAGAAAACACAGCTGTACTCATTCATAGTGATCTGCTGGGGCATGTTTCATTCATGTTACTGGGACAAAATAAAGAGTTATGTTCTTGTTCACATCCAGTGGGCTCTACAGAGAGCACCTGACAGCTGTGGAAGCTGCAAAGTCATAATCACCTGTTTGATGTTCCTGAAAACATAGACAGTCAGGCCTTCAGACTGTCTTTCATTACCAGCAGCTATTAGAGTGAGAATCTGATACAGACTTTCCACATGAATGCCTCCTGTTGTTTTAGAGAGGGCTAAATTGTGGAAATGATACTAACAAATAAGAAATAAAGCACCCTTTAAGTAACTATCTCGATTCCAAAAAGAAAATGCAGATTGAAAGAGAAATTAATTATTAGTGTTAGTGAAATTGCTGCTGACATTTTTGTGGTTTGAGACACTAAAAAAGAGCAATTTCAATATTTTAGAATTTTAGAAGATTTCCGTCAGCTCTGTCAGATTTTTACAAAAACATGATTTATTCAAGCATAAAAAGGGTTAGCTATACCCTAAGGACTGCTGTCTCACTTCCTGGTTTAAAAAGTCAGGAATCCTGCTCAAACACTGGTAAACTTTCTATTTTTAGACAGATTCATTAAATAATATTGCTATTAGATGAGTTTTAACTGTAACATATCAACTCTGTAGTCCTTCTAAATCAAAGCTAAATAAGAATTATGGTTTAAAAATGTGTATTTTGTGTGTAAAAATGAGTAAAAATAAAACAGCTCCTCACCACGACTATGCTGTGAAATGAAAAAAAAAAAAGTAACATTTTGTCAACTCCATAAGACGTCAGCTCTGTCAGATTTTCTATCTGACGGTGTTCATGTCCACATTTAAATAAAAAAATTAACCACTAGGTTGGCCTGTTTCAAGGTTTAATCACCAAGAGTTTGATCTATTAAAATATCATTATCATCGAATTCCCTCATGATTTGAGATCTTAAAAATATATTTTTCCAGTGTAATTGGGTAAAAATCAAAACCTCCTCAAAACACAGATTGTCTCAGTTTTCAAGACTGAGGATATGTCTCAAATAATTTGAACTGCTCACACTCTTCAAGCTAATGCAGGACTGTATCTCAGAGCTGCAGATATTCCACCACATTCTTCTCATCTCTTCCTCAAAGACCTTGTCAAGCTCAAAGGCCCTCGTGAAGACAAGACTTTTATTATCGCTGGCACATTTGGCAAACCAAAACATGAGAACCTGCTTACACTGAGACAGAGGCAGTAAGGTGGGGAGGGCGCGCGTTACAGTGAGCGGCAGCTTTCATGGACCTGCATGTCACGCAGCACCTGTTCATCTGTGCCGAGGGACTGGAGATCGTTTCAGCGATACTGTCGCTGACCGCCGGCCCCTCTCTCATCTGGACCCCCCCCGTACTGCTCGGCGGCCTACCTGGACGCATCAAATAGGTGTCAAATATCTCAAATTACTCGCATATTTACCCAGATAAAGTCTCTTTGATAGGTCCTTAGGGCCCCTGTAAAGTAATGGCGTGTGGCGGTGGCTTTTAGGGGCCCAGCATCAAGGACTCTGGGGGTACATTGCTGACAGGCAGCAAGGTGGTGTCGCCCCCACCGCCATCATGATCACCTGTCACCACAGCTAATAATGTAATTCCTTTCCCAGCTAAATGGGAGTCTGTGGTCTACAGCAGGGGGTTATTGGATTTTTCTTGCCTCAAACATAAAGAACTTTCTCTGTTTTTACCCACAAGCCTTTTCTCTCCCACTCTGTTCCTCCACTACAAGAATGCATTTCATAATCTCAGCAAATCTCCAGGTTCAGATGTTGGAGATATTATTGAGCTGTTATATTTCCAGCCATCATATGGACCTGTTTAGCTGCATGTCTGAGCTCACACTTTGTATCCATTTTCAAAGAATACTTACTTCATCAGTGCTTGAGTGAAATGTAATTAAAATATGAAATGGATGCTTCTGGTTTATTTGAATTCCTCAGCTGCACAGCAGAAGTGTGAACAGCATGTGTGCTGCTGCCCTGTCAGGGTTGTTTTCAGTAACTTAGATCATTAAAGAGGTATTGCACACTTTGTAAACATGTTTTTGAGCCATAAACTACAGCATATTATTATACTGTGATGATACACATCATCAGAGGTGGTGTGAGCCAATCAGCATCCTGCCGCTGCTGTTTTAGTTGTGCAAAGAGGGAGAAGTGTCCATGGAAACGATTTGTCTCTAACATACGACGCCTCCTGAAGAGGTTAGCATATAGATACTGTAATAGCACCAGTTATATCAGAGCTGGAGAGTATTTCTTCATTGAAAGAGGAGCAAAGAACGACACAGGGCTTTTATCGATGGAAAATATGTTTTCACTCTTCTTCTGGCTGGCTTCGGCTTCAGCAGTTTCTATGAATGGCTGCTGAGATGGTTCTGTGTCACAAACAGATCAGGTTACCAAAATGCAACCTTATGTGAAGAATCTTATGTGATGGAGCAGAATATTTTCATACGTGTCTGAACATCTTTTCTGCTAACCTCGCCATGTAATCATTGTAACTGCACACATCAAAGATGGCAACACCTTTAGCCTGAAAGTGTGTAGAGGACATCAAAAACCAAGAAATGATGAAACCTAGTACACATTTTCATACATTTGTCATGCCAAAACTAACACAGGACAGAAGATCAGCTGCAGCACAGAGTGTCCAGTTCCTGTCTGCAGTGCTTTGAAAGATATACTGCAGGAAAGCCAGGCAGAAACACTATCTGTGTGTCTGGCTGAGAGAAGCAGCGTACGTGATCTGCCCGTACCTTCCTCCCTATCTGGATGCTCCACACACATCTGGTGCTTCATTCCTTTCCAACACGGTCATGTTTAGGAAATTATTTTGGATGCAGCAAAGATAATGGAAACATCTACAAGTGAGGGCCAGAGAGGGCCTCAGTTACCATGGCAATCTCAGATGTTATTATCTTATCATGCTCTTATTTTAAAATGTGACAGAGGAAAAAACTGCAATCATAAAATCAGATATTGCCCAAAAAAAAAAAAATACGTGGGCGAGTAACCACCATAGCAAATAATATGATTACTCAGAAATAGTTCTCCCACATTAACACAAAAAGAGTCTCTCAAAGTCAAATCAAACTAAAAATGCATTTTTTACATACTATGGCTAGGTCACAGCAATGATACACACTAGAAATTTGGCTCCAGCTCCTGTTAAGCTCCAGTTCACCATCAGTTGATCAGTCCACCACTTTGATTCAAAAACAACATAACAAGATACACAAGATAAAAATGACATTAAAGATGTAACAAGACAAAAACAGAGTTCAGAGTCTATACATTTTCACTTTGACTTAAGTAAAAAAGTTGAGTCAATACTTTTACTTTTACCATAGTCTTACATGTCTAAATGTGAATGTCTGGGTATTTGCCACCTCTGGTAGGATAAAATAAAATAAATGAATGTGAACTTCTTCTTTTTTGGAAATTTGAATTATAATTGTAGTCTAAGTCTAAAGTCTAAATTGTGAACTATGAACATGACCAAGTTAATTAAATCTGTGTGAAATGAACTTGGAGGTAACTCTTGTACATTGTGGCCATTCTGTTTCTTTTCTGTGACCACTACCATCACTTTTAGTCCCACTCCCACTTCCAGTTTCTATTAAAGTGACGTCAAAAGACAGTTTCCTTCAGTGTTTAAAGTATGATATTTAGGCTTCAGACGTCCCAGAGCTACAGCATATAAATACCCCTCAGACGAGAATACATAACAGATAAATGGCTCCTGGCTCCCTTCCACTCACAAGGTTTCATTTATCCTCCTCTTAAGACCAGTGGGACATATGGGATTCCTGATCTGACGTCAGCCACTAATGTTCACCTCAGACAATATTGGATCCAGTGTTTCATGCCAACACAAACACACTCTGTTCAGTTATTGTATGCCTCTAGTACTGTCCAAACAGGCTTTATTTCTTATGCCAGACTTGCAGCCTTTCACATCCTTGTCGCCTCAGTCAGTCAGCTCCATGTCAGAGACGTTATTGGATGTTGACTCATGGAATGAGTAGAAACTGTTTGCGTGTGTTTGCCCACTTTTAAATGGGGGTATTACTGAATCCCACTCTCTCTTCCCGGCTGTGAATCACATAATGGTCTCTGTGGGGCCGTGGATAAGATCAGCTCTAGCCCTGTTACAGCCACAACAGCCTCTGATTGCAGACCCTCCCCCTCATCAGCAACCATGTCTGAGGAAGTGAGGGTCATCTTGTGGAAGGGATACCCTTCCTTATCTTAATTGCCACCAAAAAAAGACTATAAGTAGTCTAGTTGCCTGGATGCAGTAAAGAGGTTAGGAGGAGTCAACTGATGAGGAAATTCACCTGCTAATTATCACATTAACCTTCATCTTCATCCATCTGAATGTATAACTCTAACATGCAGTGTCTTTGATGTTTATGATGCCCTATTGCAAGTTTATAACTTGCAATAAAGTTACCTTAAAGTTGTGTTTAAACATTTTTCCATTACCAGAAGTTACCCAGATGCTTTTGTTTGTGCGTCCATGATTATACTGATAGCAGCTAAAGTAGCAAGTAGCATTTAATGGTGTACATTTTCCAAATTGTAAAGAATTTGGCCTAAAAAAATGGCCTAAAGCTTACAGCACTGATTCTATGCCAACATTATACTTCATATTTACATCACCCAAAGAATGATGAGAACTCCAGTGGGTAATTTTAAAAATTATATTAATTTTAAAAGACAAACGATAACAAGAATGTGACAAAAGCCATGAAAATTATCTTCTTTTTGGTTTTTCAGAACCCTTAAACACTGAAAACATGAATGAAATGAGGTCACATTTATAGTACAGCTGACATGCAGGGTGATGTCTGAGTAACTTAACATATTGTCCAAACAGTAATTTTAAGCGTGCCTGGTAAAGACAGTTAATTACTGCACCAAAGGAGAGTGTATAAAGGGACTGGAAACACAGCACAAAAGTTTTTGACATGGCTATTTATTTGGACTTTGACTGTTTTTGTCTGTCTTTATATGTTTAAGTTTAATGGGGCATTCATTTTTTGACCATTTAGGGGCATCAAAACAAGCAGGAGACACAACATCTGACATATTATTAAGAGTAATTGGCAATATTAGAAAAAGTTTACCTTTTAACAATTTAGCAGACATGGAACAACATTAGGATTCATTTGGAGTGGTTTGTGTCTACCTGATGAATTAGCTCAGTTTTCCATTGACTCTTGGTAAAGAATCTGTCTCTCTAGCTGCTACATGCTCCACTCTGTTCATCAGCAAGTCTTTAAGTTTGTCTGTGTACTGTTTGGTGCTGGGCAGGTAGTGCGCAGTCAGTTTATTAAAGCTTTTTTTCTCTAGAAAAAGGATGCCAGGCCAGGATAGAAACAGTACTGATGAGAGCGATGAGCAAACCAAGACCAACATATACTCACACCTAAACAACAGGAAAAGTTGTTCACCAGTTACTATCAAAACTTAAGTCACATCACATTAAACGTGGTTAATGTTGGAATGTTAAAATAAATACCTGAGGTAAGTGATGTAGCTCATGTACGTTAGGTAACTTAAAACTTTAAATTAGTCAGTGTTGACTTTGCTTTCACTCACCCTCAAATATTTTAAAGTGTCTCAGAGTCTCTTAATTCTGATCAAAATACACATTTTTAAATTTAGAAGGACTACAGAGTTGACATGTTATGGCAATATTTTATTAATGAATTTGTCAAAAAATAGCGGTTTAGTGTTTGAGCAGTATTCCCACCTGTTTTTAAACCAGGAAGTGAGACAGGGGTCCTTGGGGTATAGCTAACCATTTTTATGCCTGATTAAATTATGTTTTTGTAAAAATCTGATGGAGTTGATAGAAATCTGGGACTCAACTTAAAACGGCCAACATTTTGATTAAAAAAAAAAAAAAAAAATGAAGATGATTATAATAGCACAATTCTAAATCTGTGTTATCAGTAGGTGTTGTTGGTTTTAGATTTTGACATATTTTAAACTGTTTAAAGTTGTGAATTCTTCTGGGACAAGGTGTATTCTGGCAAGCAAGTTTAGAAATAAAAAAGAAAATAAAGGAAACCAAAACTTTTCATGTTACAGATATTTCATATATCTTTTTATAATTTTTTGAAGTTTTTTTGTAAGACATTATTTGTTCCAATTCTCAAGAATGGGTGCACAATAAATTACTCTCTCAAATTACACACAGTAATTTCACCCACTGTAAATGAATTAATATTGATTAGCACAGCTTTAAGATATAGTTTTTGCTCAAAATTTCTAATAATGATTTCCAAATTAGCTGTAATTAAGCCTATGACCAGAGGACATCTGATGACACTGTACTGTGTGAAAGTAATGTGACACATTCAAAGTGTGAAAGAAAGCTCAAGGCTGTTAAACATGACCTCCAGAGGTGTGTGGGAACAGGTTCATGGTCAAGATCCTGTGTGATCCACATGGTTTGTCCATCAGAGGAAATGAGTGATGTCAATCCTCCAGCCTGTTATGGCTGTTGCCCCATTGTTTGGCCACTTTTCCATCGCAGCTCCCTGTTGCCCCGAGTGGAGCTTAAGCGTCAGCAGCATGGGAAAGAGAGGAAAGACCCCAACCTGAGCTCATATCCTGCTTTTGTTGGGACACTTTTAGGAATGTTAATGATTGGACAAATATTTGCTCAAAATTTCCTTTTTTCGTGTTGCTGAAAACGTGAACATCTGCACCTCCCGGGTGAACACAACAGGTTTTCTGCCTGTCTCTGTGCTTTCTTGGTGATCGTTAAAGCATTTCTAAACTCAAAGAAAAGTGACTTTAGCTCTGCAACACACATCTGAGCTTTTATTTCATACCTGAATCCAAACTGTAATTATTATCCTCATTAATAGCTTCATATTATATGTTACACCTTATCACTCCCATCAAATACAACAGCTTGGCCAGTGGCCCTATACTTCAAACTGTAGCGCTGTAGGTAGCCTTCATGTATTAGTTTTCAGGTGCAGGGCTCCATGGTCACGTTAGAAATAATAAACATGCAACATTCAGGTAGACTTTCAAAATAAAGGCACAAAAACAACTTGCATATTCATGTAAGTTATGTAACTTAAAAAGAAATCAATATTGACGTTTGGTTTCACATGAACCTCGTTCTCCTGTTTGTTTGACCCATCCATCCACCCCACCTCTATACAGATTTTTCTCACTCTTTATACTATGTCACCTGACTTTGACAACACATTAAAACGCTTGAGGGACGTCTCTAGAAATGACGTTACAGTGGCACTTACAGCATCACATTTGTAATCAGTGGGACACTGACCAAACTGATGTATTTGATGCACTGGGACTGAGAACAGGCTGGTCAGTTACTTAGTTTGGCTGCATGTAAGCCTTTGTCAGAGTTGGACTTAGAATGCAACCATGTGGCTCTTTCCAGGAGGAAGAACATGCTTGTGCAGACCAGGTACAAATCAAACTCACAAAAGTATCAGTAGAGAAGAGCTGTTTGCTCAGTTTTGGCCTGCACTACGTATAGGGACAGAGGTCATGCTGAAAGGCCATGTTCCATGCCACCCTGTCTTGGCTCTGGGCCCCTCCTTGGCTACCCTATTCAAAATTCTTTGAAAGGCAACTAAACAAAGGCGTATAAGTTTCTTTTTCCTCTGAATTGCTGTGGTACACATAGGTAGGTGTTTTTTCCTCATAAAGAGCTGCTAGCCCTTCAGAATTTCCCTTTTATTAATCTGGAAACTTTGTTGCATGATGATCTCAGAAGCTTTTCCATCCCGATAAGAATCATACAGTGATGTAGCCTGGGAACCAGATGCATCTGCAAGCTCGTATTTCATTTGCTCTGGCAGATATGTCTGGCTGCACTCCTGTTCAGACAGATTTCCATCAGTTCTTGCTCTTGTCAGGTCAGTCACAGCCATTGATTTAATATGGGGCAGGTTTGATACGATGACTGACAGTGGAGCATCACTGGTCCAGATTAGAAAAGTCACGTGTTTCAAGAACTCACCAGGCTCACAAAACTTTGATCAAACTGTCAAACTAGGCAGTGCTGATCAAATACGGATCAAGATTCTGCTACTGCATGGCTTTTTCCCACCAGAAACACAATTTTGTATCCTGTTAGCTGTAATTTGAGGATGTTTGTAACTAGACCACCATTTCTGTTTCTGCCACGTCACATGTTTTGATGCTCTGATTGGTTGCAGGTCTTCTGAAATGCATCCAGAGCCATTTGGGTCCAATAAATTATGTCAAGCTAGCAGTGATGTACAGGATGAATCAATCCCAATGCCTGGCATGGATGCAGTCAAATATAAAATTACTATAGTACTGCCGAAATATGTCCTTCCAGATTCCAGCCATTCCAAAGTTAAATTCAAAGCAACAAATTACTTTTTCTCCACCTTATTCCTGGTATCTTGATTAATCAAACTGTTTGCTTGTCCATGCAGGCACAGCAGGCAAGTTACAACCCTCTGGGTTCAGGCCTGGGTTATCTGGAGCACATCTGCCAACTCATTGAGAAGATCGGCCAGCTGCAGGAGACCAACCTTCGGTTGCAGAGGCAGATCTGCAGCCTGCAGAAGGATGGCAGGATGACAAAGACCAAAGAGGTGTGTGTGACTGTTTTACTTTTTTTTTTTTTGCTATGTTAGGGATTGTAATCATGCCAGCAAGTCCTCAATCACAACTCGAAATATGGCAGCTTGGTCAATGGTCCTGTCCGTCAAACTATGACTCTGTAGGTACCCTTGAGGATGTTGAGAGCCATCTGATCTTTTCTGGCAGTATAATCACTCATCTATATTGGCACTACAAGTTTCTTAGTTAAGTAAGAGGAACAATGTGTAAAGAAGGGATTCAGAAATCTTGGATGTCGGTCCAGGATTCTTTACGTATTGTGCAGTCAGTTTTGGGCTCAGAGGCTGGAACAGCTTTCCACTGGAGCCAGCAGGAGACTTGGTCTTCAAAGCCTTCAAAGCAACCAAGTAAAGAGAGGGACAGAGAGAGAAGAAAGGAAAGGCTCGCTGTCATTTATTTAATTCATACAACCAGTCTTTTCAAGAATCTTCATATCTGTACATTCTATTTTTCAATCCACATGAAATGTCTGAATATCAACTCCTGAGTGATGGACCACACCGGCTGCCCTCCCACGAGCCTCTCTGTCTGATTCCCTGCTGTTATACTCTCAATGGCGAATCCACAGCTAGAGACAAAGAGCACAAAGAGCCCAACACTGTCTGAAGTATCCGAATGGATCATTAATGACAGCTCTGTACATGTGTGACTGACAGCTCTGGTCCACTGCTCACATCAGCAGCACAAGCACAGCTGGATACATGAAGGCAGTTATCACCTACAAGTCCATACTCACCAGCAGAGTAGTGAAGTGTGACCACTGGGTTCAGTCAGGATAACCCCAATTTAACACAGTTTTATAGATCTATGTGTGCATTCCAGACATAAAAACATTCTTGTACAGCACACAATGTTCTTCACTATTCTCAAACTTGGGTTTTGTCACAACCTGCTAGAACTCTTGACCTGAGCTTCTTCAGTTAATGGAATTGACATTCCATGGTGTTTTTTTCCTCCCTGGCTAACTGTGTAATACCTTTAACAGCCTTATCCTTTGCTGATGGGTTAAGGGTCATTGGCTCACCATGGGTGTCCCCTGTGAATCCCCAAAGGCATGATAAACTCCTCCATGAAGGCTTACCACACAAATGGGGTGGTCCACAGTAGCAGCTAGTTTGGTATTCTCACATTAAAGTGGCTATTATCATTATTTTTATAGCAAGATTGTATCAATTTACAATGCGAAAACAATGTAATACATGGGACCAGCTGACTACCTGTCATGAATGCAATAAATAAAAGTAGCATGATGAATGTGTCCAAATGTAACAGTAAAAGTAATGACGTTCCTTAAAAACTGTTGGGGAACCAGCATTTACTGAGGCTGATTCACAAAGATGGACTTTGACTATGGATTAGACATAACAGATAGTCAGACTTCACATGGACATCTAAATGTCTATCTTAAGTAGGACTATGGAGCAATAACGTCTGGATAAATTAACCTTTTAAAAAAAAATAAAAAATAAAAAAATAAGGCCAACCAAGTGACCACATCCAACCTCTCAGCTCCATTTACCTCAGCTGAAAATATGTCTTTTGCAGAAACTAAACAGTTACAAAGACATTTTACTTGGAAAGTTTAGCAAAGAGTGTAACAATACAAAAAAGTCTGATGTGGAAAAAAATGACAGTGACAGTAAACAGTGTTGATCCCATCACTGAGAGGAGCATCAGAGATTTTCAAACAAGATACAAAAATACAAGATGCAAAGAAATCATTGCTCTCTCCATAACAATGTTAGTAAACCACAAATTATGAGCCATGTTTTGCTCTTTTTGTTGTTGGGTGCCACTGATCAGTTGGTGGCACTGATTGTTACCATGGTAACATGAGTCAGCCTTGGAGTACGGTGTCTAATTTTTATAGCTTACAGCTAGTCAGTCTTTATTTTTGTGAACTGGTCTAATTCACAATATACTAATCTATGAGCAAAATTAAGACTAGTCTAAAGGCCCCTACACATGATCAGCAGTAAAAACACTTTGCGCTGGCTGTCCCATTATTTTCCTACCCTCGGCATGGCGCACCGCTCGGATCGACTGCTCACCACTGCGCCCAAAGTTCAAATTATTTGAACTTTGACCTCGTTTGCTCCTGACCTTTCAAAGCGCAACCAATGAGATAACAGCTGAATGTGACGTAGCCAGAAGCGACACATACAAACAGAGGAGGGAGAGGAAATGGAAGAAAAACTCATTCTCTGTGTTTCCAAGTTCCCCGTAGTCCCCAGTAGTCAGATCGGGCTACCAGGCTTGCGATTAGGCAGAGTTTACGAGCTACCATTAAGCTAAATACAATGCTAACGTTAGTTTAGCTGTTTGTGTACGTTCACTATTCCAGGCAGTGTCAGTGACAGGATCAGTGCTTCGTAGATATAAACTGTCGTTTAGCTCAGCAACAGTAAATCCTATCATTTTGTCACATAGAGCTGTGGTTTGTTTTTGAAGAAGAGGAGTCTGCTTTTTCCTCCTCATCTTTTTTCTTTCCAGAGTGACAAGTAGCGTTTGGTGTTGCCTAGCAACGGTGAATAGCTCGCACTTGTTGATGACGTATACCTGAGGTCCTCCGTGTCCGCTCGGCGCCTCTGCGCCCTACCTGGCGGTGAGCGAAGAGAAAATGTGAAGGCCCCTTAATACTACAGACTAGTCTGAAATATCTTTGTGAAACTGGCTGCTGGACTCAAAGTGCATTAGTTTGAGGTGCCCTTTGGATAAGGACACATGTGCACTCAAAAATCACAAAAAACTCCAAGGCATTGTCTTTTAAGACAACCTTTATTGTCATGACATGATTATGTTAGGCCTTAAAACAAACAAACAAACAAACTCTGATGTGTTCATCAGGGAGTCAATCCTTCACTTGGAGTTATGACCGAGAGAGGGTGTGGACATATAAACACTGCAGCAAATGGTGTCTTTTAGCCCACAATATTCATCAAAAGCAGCATAGTAAATCCAAGCAAGGACAGTGGTTACAGAGAACCTATAAATAATATCAATAATAATAATATAATAATATATAATAATAATAATATATAATAATAATATAAACCTATAAATGTTAAAAGAAAAGCAGTAAAATCTGTGTCCTCATTTAGCATTTCTTTGTCTGTTATTTATTTATTTATTTTTTGTACTATGGAAAAGGGAATCTGGTCAATGCCAAATTCTTGTCATGTGAATGGGTTGGTGTTCTGGAAGTCCAGATAGTGTCTTGTCATGGGGTAGTCAACATGATTTTCCTTGCTGCTGTTGCTTCGGTGTTTGCTCATGGTGGGACCAATTGAGTTTATAAAGAGTAAAACAATCCTCTTTGTTTGCAAAGTGCCCTGAGATAACTTTGTTATGATTTGGTGATATACAAATAAAACTGAACTGAAGCTGAATTAAAGACTGAAATCAATTTTGTCCATGTGGTGTTTCATGTGTTACAAGACATCAGGGGTGAAATACACAGTAAAGACCATGTCTGAGCATTTCCTGCTTTGAAACTGCAGTGAGCAAGAGCAATCTCAAAAAACCATATTTAGTCAGGCCGAGTATATGATGTCGTAAACCTAAAGAACCAGTCCCATTAATCAAGGGGATGGTGCTATACATATCATTAGCAACAATGCTCAGCCCATAGGAGAAAAAAAAGAAAAAAAAAAACATATCACGCACAGTTTATTACTTCTTGCAGAGAATTTTAAATTGTTTAAACCATGACTGGAAATGGACTTTGAAATTAAAAGAATGAAGAATGAAAGAATGAAAAGTATGATGTAATCAAGCTACCCTTGTAAGTACAATTTGTCAAAAAGTACTTGGAGTAAATGTAAGACTGAACCACCCACCTCTGGCTGCCTGTGTCTCTTTTCAGACTGGTTAAGAACAGTGCAACCAGTGAACATTCCATAAAGATTTAACAATTCGGTAAATGCACAAAAAAGAATGCTGTTTACCTGCTAATCTACTCATCATTTTCACCTTCAAAAATGCTAGTGAAAACTTCTCACAATGCTAACTGACTCTTCTTCGCCTCCATGCAGGAGAACATAAGAATTTGACCATAGTTCAGTTTGTTTGTACTGGGTGACATTTTGGCCTTCACCCAGTGAAGGCTCTCTGCCAGCTTACTCGTTTATTGTTATGTGCCTGCTGCTCTTTAGGATACCAGGTTTCCTTCTCCCGGGTCTTTCTTCATATGACTTTTGGAATACAACTCTGCTGCCTACTGAGAATTTGGCTCAACCTCAGATGCTCAGCCTCTGGAACACACTGCTGCACACTGCTTCTTCCTCTATATGAGTTGGTTGCATATTGCTTTTGAGGCAGCCACTATAAATGAATAAAAACATTAATCTTATTCATGTCTCTTCCATTGAGTGTTGAGCATTTGGAACCAAAGAGCAGATGCTTCAGTGAATAAATACTGTAGTTGGCATTTGCAGGATGGATTTGGTCAAATTTTGTCACCCTCATCTGCACCCAGCACTGTGTGAGAATATAAATGACCAGCGGTTATATAATAAAACTGAGAGAGGGCTGCTTTTGTATTGATGTCAGGAGGGAAATGTGTGTGTGTGGGTTGGCTGATGTGCACTCGGATGTGTTGCTCCAGAGGCCCAGCTGAACCTCGCCTCCACAGTAGGTGAAAGGTAACTTCAGAGCAGGGAAAGAGATCATGCGGCAGAAATCAGGAAATGACCTTATATAATGAGCCACTTGGGCTGCAGGAGGAAGCTGTGCAGGTGCTGTGTGGGACTGAACCCTGCGCACAGTGTAAACATTTTTCCTTACGATACAGCAGGAAAAGACACGTCTCATCCCCTAGCTATTATCTCGACCATGTGACGCTGACGTTCCAGGCCGCATTTACGTAGTTTGCACTATTATGGGATTCTACATGGAAGTGATGTCATCCTGTAGTTCTGTTTTAGTTTGCATGGAAGGATGTGAACCTCAGATTGACCGATGCTCTGGGATGACTGTTTGTATTGTTCTTTGTTTTACTGCAGGTAGTCACAGCACTGACCCACATATACTGTACACTCATAGAAAACCAAAATATGCACACACATAATGGGGGGTGTGGACTTGCGTCACAGATCTGAAGACTTTAGATTCAACTTTACAAAATCAAAAGACACTTGCAACACAACTTGGAATTTTATGCCAGTGACTCATGACTTCACTTGGATTTGAGCCACCTGACTTCAAAATACTTCATACCGTCTCTGTAGCCCGAAGATGAGAAAGCTTTTAAAAAGTGTGAATCCATGAATCAAATCATTTCCTTTAATTTCCTGAATCATCTAATGATAACATTATTCATTCTCATCAAGTCGACACTTACTGCAGTTCCTCAGATCCACTTTGTTTGAATCAATCAGACATCGTCTAATCAAGTTGCAAGAGAGAACCATGAAAAACTAATGTTATGTTACTGAGCTTCAGCTGAAGAAATAGCACCAAAGATAATTTGGTTCATGTACAAAAACTACGAGGTGATCAACAAAGAATGAACTGCGGTATGTAAAATGTACAGGTTGAAAGTTAGATAGATAGATAGATAGATTTACTTCCAGCTTTGTTCAACATTTGAAGTTACACAAAGAAATGTTAAAATGGCGTTACCTTTGGTTCAAAAAAGTGCCAAACATGACATTTTGGGGAAAGGTTGGCCCATGAACAAAATTAGGCTAACAGTATAAATGGTGTCAGTAGTAATTTTTTAGTTTTTACTTTTTTAAAAACACACAGTTGATTTTATTTGTTTGCGTTTTAACATCTTCTGGATGCTGTTTGATGACATATGAGCGTATATGGTGAACAATCACACATAAATCTAATATACATACATGTCCATGTCCATGTATGTCTCACACCTAAATGCTTATAGATGTAATGTACACTCTAAAACTGAATGCTCATATTATTTATTTATTTATTTATTTATTTATTTATTAGTTCTACTATCTTAAAAATATTGGCTTCCAGCAGAATTTTCTTTCTTTTGTGTTTTTTTCTTTTGTTTGTGTCACTATTTGGATGCTTGAAAATTAAATGGTTGCAATTAAAAATGTCAAATTGATATCCACAATTCACTTTCACTTTAATGAGTTAAGACAATAAGTATGCAATTATTTTGGTTTTGAAAAACTCAACTTCAATTTGAGTTTATCTAAAGAAGAAAGAGTAAAATGTCTCAGTGAAACATTGTTAGTTGGAAAACATTTAGTTTTTTGTTTGAGTTGGGGTTAAAATTCAAAAATCACTTCAAGTGAGTTGCCTTGAAATTTTGATTTTTCTCAACTTTTTCATTTTTACAGTTTGTTAACTTGTTGCAATGAGGTAAATGTAAATTCTGAGTTACATTAACTGAGAATATTTGATTTGACTTAATCAATAATTTACACAACTACAGCATGTTTAAGCTCTGATAACCTCAACCACCAACCACCAACTCAAAAAAATGTGGCATCTGATTGCCTCATTTCTTTTAGTACTGCTAACTTATTGGGGTTTACAGTGTACATGAAAGTCGCAATATATACTCATATCATGGACCTAATTACATGACATAATAGAATATTAATAGATTAATAGAATATTCTCTTCTTCCTGTCATCTTTCTGAACAGGACTTCTTCCAGCAGCACTGCAGCTGTGGTGCAGCCAGTCTGGCCTTCCAGGACGTTCAGAGGACACACTCCAGAAGTGAGTGTTTGTCACCCAGTGGAACCCTCTCTGACCTGTCCACCATCCCCGAGGTCACCCGGCATCCGCTCGTATCAACCAGGAGAGGTAATGCTAACACGTTGTACTTCATTTGATGGTAAATCAAGGAAATGGTTCAGAAAATAAACTGTCAAAATTACAGTGTCCCTCACCCAAAAAGTGACTGAAGTGTTGAATGCACAAAGAGAGCATACAGAACATCACATCCTCACACCTAAACAACAGGATAGGTTGATGTATGACTGGTGGAAAATACCAGGACAGGCATACTGGTCTTCAAGTACATTATGTAAGTCATGTGACTTTAAACACATGGTTAACATTGTAAAATGGCAGCAGTTTAATTAGGTTTAGGATTAAGATTTGTTTAGGTTAAGTCAAGGGAAAGATCGTGGTTTGGGTTAAAAGAAGTACGTTATGGTGGCCTGGTAGGTCAGTTGGTAGAGCATTCCTGCCTCCCTGTCATATTTTCAGCTGTCCTGTAAAATTAAAGGCAGAAAATCCCCAAAATATATATCCAAAACAAAAAAAGAGAGAAAAAAGTGTGTTACGTATGTCAAGTGACAGAAGTGACAGAAGTAAAGCAACGCAATGTCCTGTTTCTTTGAGCCATTCATCCATCCACCCCATCTCCTTACATGGACTTTCTCACTCTTTAATTCTACATCACCTAACTCTCTCCTCTGCTCCCGTCATAATCACTATGGCCACTAGAGGTTGCTGCCAACAAACAAAACAAACAAACAAAAAAGAAGTAAATATGGGTGGTAATAAGGTGCTTATACAGACAAACTAGAATTTTATATTTTGAAAACTTTCTTTTGGAAATGTACAACACCTATTTGCCACAGCCCTCCTATAACACCATAGGAAAAGGTGATTCAAACACTGTTATGCCCCACCTTAAGGTGGCCCTACTGGGGCAAAGAACACTCCACAACTATCCCACAGAGAGACACCTTTACAAACACAATACAAATTACAAATATACCAAATCAAGACAATACTAAATTAAAACAAGCTAATTCAAGACCACCAGAAAAGTCATATGGTCAGAACACAAGGAAAACTTCGGAGGTAAGAACACCAGCAGTCTCTCTGTTACAAACCTCTGCACAGGTGCTTTCACCTCAGTCAGATCAGGTGCAGCTCTTTGGCAAACAGAGGAGGAGCTGGAGAAAAGTCAGAACAGGGCCTGTCCCAAGGGCACAGGGAAAACACATCCACATCATCTTGATATAACCAAAGCTTGTTTTCTTATGAGGCTTTAAAAATAGTTGCAATGGCAACTGTTCTTGACTTTGATACACTTGTGTTTTTGACTTACATCAGACTTAAAGTGATGTTGCCCAGCAATTACTTGATGATGCAAGTTGATGTGTCAGAGGAAGGAAGAACCAACCAATCACCAAGCAGCAGTGGAAACTGCAGGGATGAATGCGTGGTTGGCTCTACAGTGAAGATAGAACAGTTTATTTGGACAGGCGATTACATGAACATACTTGTGTACATGCAACTTCATCTACAGTGAGAGCATTGAGCTTCTATAAGCCCAGAAGATAAGATATACATTCTTTAGAGGACTGGACCCTCCACAATTACAGACATACTGAACTCTCTGCTGTGAGTCAACTGAGCGCCCTTTAGGTTACTGAAACCACTCCTAATTAACGTTTAGCATTTAATTACTAGCAGGATCAGCACTTAATAACCTGCTCCAGTGCGAGCAAACACACACACACAAACACAACCACGAATTCATGTTTTAATTTCAGTGTTTGTCTGCCACGTTCCTGCAGTGGATCTGATAGTTACTGTATGTTATTTAAAAGCTTAGTTAGTCCTTAAGTTTCACAAGCTGACCCTGCAGCCACCCCCGGTGTTTTTCTGCCTCTGTGTTTACCTTGTCATCAGACACCAGCTCCAGGTGATGGTCCTCATTTGGGGAATACAGTCATCTTACCAAATGTTATCATTGCTGGCGTGTTTTTCGGAGGGGCTCACCTCACCAGGAGGGAGGCGGTCGTATTGGCTGACAGCTTGCTGGTCACGCAGGAAAGGAGAAATTATAACTGGAGTGGGACATGAGCGGAATTCCTGGAATCCTGCTCATGACAGCAACACAGAACGTCCTGTGGACTCTGGAATGCTTCGGTTCTTCCTCTGATGGGCAGGAAACTGGATCCGGGAAAAGTCAAGGGAGATGCGGGGCCCGAACTAGGGGCAGGGAATCAGATAGTTCTGCCTGGGCTAAGGTTAAATGTTGTGCTTCAGGGTAAACCTTTATTGTCACACATCAGCCACAGGTTGTTGGGAGTGTTTACACAGGAACAAGTGGGGTATTAATGAATCAGCGATAGAGAAACACAGGATTAAAGTGTATTTATCTATAGATTTGTGGAATTGTAGAGTTCAGGTTAGGATTAGGGTTTCATTTGGATTTTGGGTTGGTGCATTCACTGACAAAGGGGAAAAGGCAATGCAAAAATTCACTGATTGACAGACTTTCATGCACAAAAACCTGACTCACAGCTGTAGCCATAGTTGTGGTTTTCCTTATCAAGAAGAGTGCCATGCTCAGTAGAAACTGAGCCCATGTGAGGAGGGGAGGTGTGTTTACATGGAACGTGGGAGGGGTGGGGAGTGGGACCAACAGAGGTGAAAAAACAGGCTGATTTCCATCAGGATTTGTCATAACAGTCATCACTCCCTTCTCAACATACAAACGAAGCTTCCAACATGTGAACAACAACACTCAACTCACAAACCAAACTTATATGCCTCATAAATATAAACATACAGCTTTATATGGAAGCTTTATTTCCACCAACATGATGGAAACTAAAATGAGAAACTTTCTCAAAATTATTACTTATTTTCTGAAAATGAGTTAGTATATCAAGCTAGAATCTCAAAATAATGACTTATTATCTGAAAAATATATATGATAAAAATGACTAATAACCTGTTATCTGAAGATAATGAGTTAGTAATCAAATAATGAGCTATAAACTCAAAGTAATGAGTAGTTATCTGAAAATACCAAGTTATGGTCTGAAAAAAATAGTTATATATGAAAATGATGAGTTATTATCTAAAAAAAATATGTATTATTATACCAAATAATAAGATAAAATCTCAAAATGATGAGTTATTATCTGAAAATAATGAGTTCGTATATCAAATGATGTGCTACAGTCTCAAAATAATGAGTTATTATCTTAAAATAATGAGCTAGTATCTGAAAATATTGACTTATTGTCTGAAAATTGTGAGTTATTCTAAGTCTTGGTATAACTGTGTGCAAAACCTTTTTTTTAACCTGCTTTTAAGTCATAAACATGAGAGAGAAAAATATTTAGATCAGACTTAGTCACCAGAATATTAACCCTTACTTGCACCTCAGGACTTCTGTACATTTGGCCAAAAAGAATATTTAAAATGCAGCTTTAAAGCCACTCTGTGTTTATAATTTATTAGGACTTTGGCCTTCAACAAAACAGAAAAAACTGACTTAAAGTTGCTGAAAGAAAATGAATGAACCTGGTAAAACCTTATGCCTGTTCACTTATTTCCTCTATAGGAGAGTGCAAATATAAAAATAGTAGTAGTAGTTAAATGCACTTCCAAATAATTGTATAAAGAATGAAGTACCTTGTGATTTGTGTTTCAGAGATGGGCAGTGAGGCTCTGACACCCGTCCCTCTGTGGAGGAGAGGCCTGAACCGAAGGAGTTACACAGAGGGGGAGGTCCGCTTCCTTGGGGACAGCACCGAAGGGCTCGCCGTATCCCAGCGCAGGGTGAGTCATGTGCACATGGCTGTAGGTCCACTGTGAGCATTCCATTCAGCAGTATCTTGTATTGTTTAACAAAGGAGCGTTTCATGTCAAGACATATGATCAAAGTACCTGCTTCTCAGTATTAATAATCATATACACATATTTTATCATGGATCTGACATACAGCATTTTAAAATTTTATGATTTCTATGATCTATGAATATCTTTCTATAGAAAAGTTTTATTTCTGTTGGCGCTGCTACCACAGGATGTCTTCACTTATGACTCACAGCAGAGCATGTCTGCCCCTGCTACCACCCCCCGCCAACACACTCTGAATCACTTAAGGTTACCCAACATCCATATCTTCTGTTGACTGCCTTTCTGGCAAACAGGCAGAGCAAAACTCTCACTGATGACACATGATGAATGAGACACTTTCCTGGAGGGCTGGTTCTCCCTCTGAAAGGGCCCCATCTGTTGGGAATAGACAGTAATTAATGTAGCAGGGAGGATATTACTGCTCCAAACACATGAAGTCTTGTTTTCAGCTGTGGTGGAAAGAGGCACGTAAGTCTGTACTCAACTACTACTGTTACTGTACTGTTACTTTACAACCTTTGGTCTTGAAGTCACTTGTCTTGTCAATTTGTATTAAATTGTCCTTCTTGTTTGTCTTTGTGTCCAGCTGAGTGAAAACTACACATGGGGGCGAGTCAAAGACCTGGTGAGGAAAACGAAGTTGAGGAATCAGAGCAGACTGGGACTGACGTCCACCTCACTGAAGATGTCCTGCCCACAACTCTACATGTAAGGAACACAATATATATATATATATATATATGAAAGCTGTTTGGCTATTTACATCCAGACCCCTAGTTGAGCCAATGAGCCAAAGAGCAACAAAAGGTTCAACAAAACTACCTGGTTAGGTTTAGGAAAAGTCTTGCCACGTGAGTGTAAATAGACAGTGTTATACTTTACACAGGCGCAAATAGCATTGTTGGCTATGGACATGTTGGTGCTTGTCTCTGTCATGCTTGGCTATGTGTACCTAGTTGTAAATGGCCACATTTACTGTTTACATTTTGGGTGCAAATAGGATTATTGGCTACTGACACCTGGATGCAAGTAGCATCAACAATAAAGATATTACAGTGTATGACCAAGCACAAAATAACAGCAATACTACTTTTGGAAAAAATTAAGTCTATATCTTGAATCATTTTTTAGATTTTTTTTTTTTAGATTGAACTCATTGAATATCATTAAATGAGTTTAATATTACTGGCAGCATGTGAAGAGTTATCTTAAATAATATTTTTGTCAGTTGAACACTGAAACTAAGTATTTTATGAAGCATTTTTGCCTCTTTTAGCTCATAGTTTTGGGGGTCTGGCCCCTTAAATTCCACTCTCATTCTTGGCTGAATTTGGATGAATTACTCATTATGTGAAATTACGTCGTTGACCAGGCAGAATCCTCACTGATAGAGAAGGTCACACTGATTGTGACTTTAAAACATGTACTCCACTGTTGGGACAACTGTTTTCCGAAGAAAATATGCAGCTCAAGTGACTTATTCAGAATATTTGTCGACAGTAAGGAAGAGAAGTATCAGTGATGGATTTAGTACTCAAACTGCAGTTTTTATGGTGCATTCATGTGCATCGGAATAATCAGAAGAAATGATTTCCTGACTGACAAAATTCACGTGAACGCCATTAGCTGCTGTCCACACAGAGTGGCCTAGTTTATTAGAAATATTATTTATTAGTATTATCCCTGATAATAACTCAGGTTTCCAAATGGATTCAGAATTACATACACCCTACCCTACTCTATCCTCAGTAGCATCCATCTTTTTTCCACTTGAGGAACTGAAAACACATGAACACACTGAAGTCGGAATAATGATTTCCCATCTCGGAAACTGTGACCATCCGAGGAGCATGAATGCACCTTTATTCTCACTCCATGAAGACTTTCCAGTCAACAAGAATAACATCATTGTGACACAACAGAAGAGAATCAGACAGACCCAACCTCTTCCTGTCCACATGTCGAGGTGTCAAGAAACTGACCCTGAAGTTGGACTCCTGATGGTCAGGCCAACATACAGACACAAAGATTCTTGTAATTAAATCATTTGGTGGTGAAAGATATGAAGTGAACCATCCTGGTTTCTCTTTCTTTCATAAATAATGTTGAAAAACTCAAATGTGTTTCCAGACTCTGTGACAGAGCCTAAAACTTTATTGTCCTTTGTCTTTGTGGTCACGTCTCGTCTGTTTGGGTTGAAATGGCACCAGCTCAAACCAGTGAAAAGGAGCTGCACTTGTTTTCCTTGTTTGTTGAACAAAACCTAAAAAAAGAGAAGGAATGCAAGTTATTTGACTGCAGTGAATAAAAGCCAGCGTGAGGAAAAAGAAAGGCATTTTTGGGGTGGAAAAGTGGTGACAGCTTCTGTGAATTTTGGGCAAGAAGAAAAGCGTGACAGGTTCCTGGCAGATGGAGCCAAAAGGAACTATTAGCTTCATTTTTGCCTGAGAGAGGAGGGTCTGAGAGTGGATGAACTGTGGCTCCTCTGTGCTTGAGCAGGTTGTACAGTGCAGGAATCTGACGGGAGGTGGAGGGCTGTCCCGTCCTGACCGGGGCTTGGCACAGACCCAGAGGAGCAGAGGAGGGGAGGGGAGGGGGAGTCAGGCCTGAGGTATGCCTGGAGGAGTGGGAGAATTCCCTCCTGGATTTAAAGCTGAGGCCTGGTGAGATATGGCTGCGGGCCAGAATTCATCAGAAAGAACAGCAGCCTCCTGTGGAGATGTGCACGCCGGCCTGCTGCAGAGCTTTTGACAGTGTGGGGGTAACAGACTCAGACTACCAGGCTGAGCTGCTGTGATGCAAACTGAAGGAGTGAAATACCAGAAGTCCTGCACAGAGCCAGTAGCTCTCAGTTATAACTGTCTCCTCTTCTTCACAGGCCTGATCTAGGACCAGTGGAACCTGCCAGAAGAAACAGGAACTCCATGATTGCCCTGGGTCACCACAGCAAACTGGACTTCCCCTGGCAACAATAAAGATCCAGGTAGTGCAGACCCTTCTCTGTCCTTATCAGCCCCACACTTAAAGGTCTAAATGTAGCATCAGATACAACCTAAGAGGAGATAAGAGAGATAAGAGAGACTGTTGTGTGGCTGTGGGTGGGGGGTCTGACAGCCTGGGGGGTGGGGACCTATTGCTGGGTCTGGAGCGGGGATGCACCCGAATCTGAAAGCATTATTTGAGAAAGCACAAGTAATGTGATGGAAACAGGTATTTGTTTTCTCTTGTTTCTCATTATCAGGCTTGAGGAGTAATGGATTACATGTATAGGACTGCAGTCTGGATACAGAAACTAGTAACTGTATTCTATTACAGTTACTGATAAATATATGCAATCACATTACAGATACATTTAGTAAAATTTGGATAATTATTACACTTATATATCCTACCATGCACAGTGTACACACAGTGGTTTTTAAATCAGTCAATCAATCAATAAATTGTACATAACAAAGGAAGGAACAGCTTGAAAACTAATAAACGTAACAATGAACATAAAACATTTAGAGCTGCAATGATTGATAAATTCTAGTCATAATTTAGTCATAAGATTTACTAAGTGAACTTAATCTAAGTGAAAAATTTGTGTACCTGCCCTGTGATTCCAGTCTGCTCCAAAATGTAATGTTTTTTTCCACGACCCATGCTACCCTCTTCCACCACATTTCATCAGAATTGTTCCTGCAGTTTTTCTGTAATCCTGCTGACAAACAGAGAAACATGTTTTCATGTCTTAAAACATGTCCAGAGGGGATATTTTAGGGGAAATGGGTAGTGGTCACTGTTAAATAATAAAAATGTCAACACTGACTATTAATATGTGACAGGATGCAGGTGTTGAAAGAAACTGCTGATACACCACCAGAGTACTGGAAGTCCAAAATCCTGGTTTCCACCATCCTGACACAATTATATGAGCCCTGCTGTACCAGAATACTTTCACCCTGCTGTCCATGTATCTGCTGGAATTCCTCATGGAGGTGAAGACACAGCATTTTTTTAACCTCTGCCCTCCATCTTTGTGTCCTCCTCAGATTCGACAGAGACGGTTTCACACGGGGAACCAGAGGACAACGTGAAGTTTCACAGAGATGACCCAAGACTGGAAAAGAAACAGTGAAGAAGAAAAAGGAGGAAGAAGAAGAAAGGAAAGAAGAAAGAAGAAACAGAGAGGATTATAGGAGGGGACTGTATGAGGGATGCTGGTGCTGCATGTAAGGGAGAATTGAGTGTTTATGTGAGTCTGTATATTGTTTGAAATATATTGAAAAATATAAGTGATATCCTCATGTAATTAAGAAGACAAGGCTACTATCCTGTATGTCTAGAATGATCTACACTGTGACATTATTTAACTGCATTATACATTCCCTGTTTATACTCTTTACTCTAGTCGAGGTTTCCATTAAGGCGCTGCAAAATCCAACTGATGTGAAACAGACATATTTCATAACTTTTAATTTTGCATGATGTTGTAAATGTGTTATAGACAAATGGCTTTGTACAGTGTGTGTGTGTGTATGTGTGTGAGGTATTGTATAACTGGAGTGCATGCCGGGGTAATGCATCTGAGGAGTGGAGGAGATAAACCCTGCAGTGTGCATGGATCATACATCATGTTAACAGATGAGATGAAGAGAACATGTCAGAAAGTCTCGTTCATCAAACAGCAGCTTGTCTTCACATTTACTTTTTGAAATTTCAGCCCATGAACTCTGGTGAAAGGAGGTGGCAGAGAAACATCAGTCTCTTGATATTAGAGTATATACACTGTGTCAGTGGTATGTTTAAAGAACATGCAGAGCTTGACACATTAAGCGCTGTGATTTATCCTCTGTGCCAGTGTTACATCACTGACATTCTCTCGTCTTGTTCCAGATAAGATGCAGGAGTCAGGAGTTATAGTAACAGAAAGGAAAAGGCTGAGGGGGATTTTATACAAAAGCCGTAAAGGCCTCGGTATACTTCAAATAAAGTGCTCGTCTGATCATCTGATAGTGAAACCCCTTTCCAAAGCCAGGAGCAGTTGGGTGTGTCAACTTTACAAAACCTGGTAATCCAAGAGTAATGTCCATGTTAATGCAGTGATTGGCCGGGCATGTGGAGGTGATTCCATACGGCAGAGTCTGAACTTTCCACTTTTAATGAGAACATTCAAGTGCATCATCAATACCTTCTACAGAAGACTGCAGAATAGAGCTGCAGTGATTCATTGATTATGAATTGACTTCACAGACTTCACATTAGCTACAGGACTCACACTGAGCTCACACTCAGAGCTCAGCATGAACTCGTACTGGTTCTTTCTGTTTTTTGGCTCCAGACTGCTCTTCTTCTTCTTTTGACTCTAGATGTTCATAACAATGTTTCAAACATTTCAGCTCACACCAAGCGTTTAATTGTGTGGATTGAGACCAAAAGATAATAATAAAAATAACAATACTGTCCTTTTCTCTTCAATAACCACAGGAAAAAAATATCTTTGGATGACAAACTTAGTTCAGACATTCCAATTCCACCATCAGAGGAGGTGCTGCCTCAGCCATATTGTTGGGTTATAATGATACCAAGTGATCCTTCATATTGTGCTATTATATTGTACTTCATTAAGGTAAAAACTGTCTTTACTGTGTGTCATTCAGTCAGTTAAAGAAGGGATGTGTGTTGAATTTGGTAACACAACAAGAACTGTTTTTATGTAAATTATAGCTGATGTTTATCAGACAGCTGTATATGTATTTTATGTTTCAGTATGCATATTGCATCAATATTCAAATTTATTTTTAAAAATAAAGTTACATGAAAAGAAGATATTATGTGTGATGTCATTTGTTTCTGTGGTGTGAAATTATGTTATAGATTCCCATTACTGAGTGCCTAGATTCTCAAACTGTGGTGGTACACAAACTCCCTCTAGTGGTACATGGAGAAACATGATTTAAAATAAAAAAAACAAACCCAAAACTATGTAATATTATGAAAATACTACAAAATTTCAAATGTAAATTCATAAAAATAGAGCACAGCCTGCTACACAGTCATAATCATGCTTGTAGCCTGTGCATGCATCATCTGTAATTATGACTAGTAGTTACAAGATAAACTCTGATGCTGAGATAGGAAGTGGAGGTAAAGTATGGAGACTGAAAATGAATGGTTCTAAGGTGCTGAGCACATGACAACATTTTCAACATAAATCACTAAACTTTTATTGCATTTTGGGCACCTGTAAACTTTTGAAACCAGGTTTCAGACTGTTCTCTTTTGAACCCTTTAGCACCTTTACCATTGCTGTATAATCTGGCTTCTGTTTCAGTCGTCTGTGTGGATCTGTGTACATGAGGACCGTCTTTACAATGTTGTCGTCTGAGCGTGGAAATTTGGAAAATGGAAAAATTTTATTAGCAAGACTGCTGTCATGTAAATGTGATCAAAAACACTGAAACTGTGGTTCAAAACTGGAGGTTTGGAGAAGTGCAGAGCAGGGGGAGAATTTTTTTAAGCAGCCGTGTTGAAAATTAAGTGACAACAGTGAACCGAAGCAAAAGTTACTGGCTACTTGTGAAGCACCAGTGAACAGCAAAGAGATTACTTCAAATTTAGACTCAGTTTAAGCTGGAATAAACCTCTGTCCTGAATGAACTGTCTGTAGCCGAATAGGGTCAGCCTATCCTACTTTATTTTAACCATTATTGGTAATAATGGTGGTACTTGGAGAGCCCAGTATTTTCTGAGGTGGTACATGGTATAAAAAAATTAAGGAACACTGGTCTAGTGCATGTATAGGATTAAAACATCTGAAATGTATAGAAATAAAGCCAAACATATAACGGGGTCAAAGGCTAAGTTCCTGTTGACATACAGTAACCCTGATCATGTTTATGACAGGGCCGACTGTAGGATCGGACCTGTCGAAGGGCTCAGTCCTTTATGAGAATCTAACATACATACAGTGCCTTGCAAAAGTGTTATCCAACACGTCACTTTGAGCAATCACAGATTTCAATATACAGTGATGGAGCTGTTTTAGAGAGGAGCCACAGTCAGTTAATGAAAGCAGAAGCAAAGACTCACATTGATGAGAATTTCCAAAGTAAATAAAAGATCAAATTATTGCAAAGTAGATATGGGGAGAAATTTACACACCATTGTTTTCTGAGAGCAGCTAGCAAACACAGCTGATTGTTGAAGACTTAATACAGGTCATGTTAACAGAATATTCTGGTGCGTTTTTTTTTATTATTATTATTTGATATTAACTTATTTTGGATGTGTGTAAATACACAATAATAATAAATCTGATATTTGTCAGACACATGGTACATTGGAGGAGAAAGTTTAATATTATAGTGTCAGCTGCTGTTTCCAGTGGCTGTTGTTTTAGATGGAGAATCTTAATGTGGACCAGGCTTCATTTAGATTAAACTAAAGTATTCGTATTCACTAAGCAAAAGGCAATAGTTCAGGGTTGTCAAACCTAAACTGGTGGGCCATATCAGAATTATTGTTGCACTCTAAGAGCTGGTTGTAAATGTAAGACTATATGAATGCATCTACTTGTTATCATATTACATTTTGCCAGTGCCTTAGAGTTTTACTGATTTTAGTTCTAACTTAATAACTAGCAATGAAAGCAGACGTCTGGCAAGCAGACATTCAAGTGTACAACAACTATACAGTTTCTATTTACAAAATGAAATATTACTTATACTTTGATTATAGTATAAGTAATATAATCAAATATAATCAAAGTAACAATGAAATGGTTGTTTCAGTTTGGGTAACCTATTTTTGCTTAAAGATGTTCATAGGCTGCTATTATTAACATTACTTCAACCACATGTACAACTACTGGACATGCTATATGATATTGAGATGCTATACTGACAGCTAATGGGTAGATGTTTTCAGTGTGGATACATCGGGATGCTTTCTGTAGTTTACAGACACTGCAGAATTAGACAGAATTGCTTTACACAAATTAAATACTTTTCAAGCTTTTGCACAGTTTGACACATTGACAGGCAGGTGTTTTGCTATACTCTACATACTTACATAGAGCTGTGTCAACTTTTCATTCAAAGCAAATGGCTGCGTTTGATTTGTGTATTTCATTCCCACAGCCCTGCGATTGTGGTTTTCTCTGTTGCTGACACACCTGAATGGAAGTGAGTCACCATGAGTTATACCTGAGCTTCTCCTGCTGATTCAAACTAAAGTCACACATGCAGTAAAGTTTATGTTTGTGTTGGCTTTCATGACTCAGTTATATCAGTTGTATGACAGCCTCTTGCATCAAGAGTAACATAAGTGCTGGTATTGCTGTTGCACTGCTGTACACAAATGAAATGATCATAAGCTTTGACTGACCTCTGGTGGTCACAGCTAGTAACTACAACTAAAATCTGCTCTTCCTTTGTGGAGCAGTGAGCAGCCACAAGACAGCAGCCATGGGCCACCTCAGGACTGCTCTGATCAAGGATTGTAGTTAGTAACAGTAGTAACATACAAATGTTACTGTTGGTATTGCATTTGTAATAAAGACAATGAATTATTTGATAATAATTTATATATTATGACATGTTAGAAGTAGTGTTGTAGTTCATCACTATGACCACTGGAGGGAACCATTTCTGTCTGCAACAGCTGGAGAAGATGACACAGGATAGACAAGGGTGGAAACTGTTCATCAGTGGCTTGTGTTCTAAAAGGAATACAAAAACCTAAATACATAATTGTGCCAGACCTCTGATCTTAAATAAAAATGAGATGCAGACCTTTGAATAATATGTTTGTATATCATAGTTTTCAGCATCAGATTGATGTAAAAGTAATAATAAGGACGCACACAAGATGTAAATGAGATAAGTGAAGAAATACCTGAATAAAGAAACACTTTTCTTGAAATAACTGAGTTGTGTTTATTTGCCTAGTTCTTTTATCAACCTTTTTGCGGTGTTGGTGATTACAAAATATTACAATATAACAACTTCGGCTGCTCATAATAGAGAGTAGTGATGCTCTGTGCTGTCTGCTTCCCCCATCAGGTTTCCCAACACCACACCACCCCCAGCACTGTGGGAATGACAAATATCCCAACAAGCCAACAAACACTCCAAGTCTTCTGTGGCAGAATTCCAGCTTTGAACAGACTGAACATTTTTCTTCTTCTTCTCTGGGAGGAAAACAATGAGCAGACTTTTTGCCAGGATCCACCTCCAGAGGAATTCAGGAACAAATGTGCTCACCCACTGGCTTATTACACTGACTGCAGCATGCAATATCATAGGCAGGCGACAGGCAAAAAGTTCATTCAGTTACAAAATATTATCTGTTATTACAGTGATGACACTTCATTCTTGCACTTGTGAAGAGTAGTTTTATAAAACTCAAGGCCCATTTAAGTGTTTACCGGAGCTTTTAACCAAATCTCATGGTCTCCATCCACAGAAGTTGTTGGCTCAGTTGTTGACTTTGTGCCAGTGAAAACAGTCTGTTCACACCTGGGGTTAAGATGTGTCCTGGGTGATTCAATCAAGTGTCGGCAGCTCTAAGTACAGGTGTGAATGCACCAAAGATGCATTGATAATGCATTGAGATCTAATTGCTCAGACCACATTCGGAGGTGGTCTGGACCACATATGACCACATTCTTTCAGCAGTGTGTACTGGGTCACACTGAAGAACCGCCTACTCAACTGATGTCCTGCAAGTCCATATGAACAGCTGCCTGATTTCCACTGTAATGCAAATGACATGTGTTCTCTGACCTGCCAAGATAAGCAGCAAATGTTTGTGAACGATAGTTACACACTGTGCGAAAAAATACTGTGTATTAAGAGTAATTTGAAGCTGATAATCACAGTCTACAATTGCCAAATTGTATTTTAAATGCTGCTGAAATGTGTAACACTTTGCACTTTATACTATAAACATTGGACATTAATCTACAAAACATGACAACAACAACTTTTTCAAAACTTAGGAACTGAGTTGGGCTCAAAACTCAAAAATCTATTACAGTCCATTGCCTTGGAATTTTGAGTTCTCTCAGCTTTTTGGTTTTTATAGTGTGACTGAAATGAACCATTTATGCTACATTTGTAAAATAGGACACATATTTCTGAGGGTAAACATGGCGCAGTTGTGATGGGATCATCCAGGACAACATTAATATCAGGTGTAAAGGGAACCAAAGGGTGGTACTTAACAACTCTGCAGGTAGATCCTGAGTGGAAGACTTGAGTGTTGCATGACATCACATGTGATAGCTAACAGTGTTGACAGTTGGATTCTCTGTTGGCATATAAACACCATTAGTTACTTCACTTGCCTGCCAAACTGCACATTAAATGACATATTTGGTCCCACTATAGCCTTTTCATGACATGTATCTGAAAGGTATTGGCTTGTAAAATAATGTGAAAACACAGGGAACTACTTCCTTGTTTAGGTCATGAAAAGTTGACCACATAGTCAACTCATGTGGCTCAGAGCTGAGCTGATAGAATGTACCACTACAACACTGTCTGGAATACAATGAGTTCAGTGCAGTGTACTTGACACGCAGCTGTTAATATAGAAGCCCTATTTTATTTTATTTTCATAACTGTTATACCCAGGGGACCATGCTACAAAAAGATTTTGAGAGGATATCTCTTAATACAGTGATGCTAAGCTGTAGCTGTTACAGTAAATGTTATTCAAAAAACTTTCCGTCAGGTTGAACATCACTGTCCTCACAGCAGGTTAGACATTCAGTCTCACTTATCACACTGATGGGATTTATTTATGGTTCAGTTAGTTGCTGCAAGAGTGAAAAGCCAGAGAGCTTCAGGAGTTACAAGTGCAGCTTCATAGGACAGACCCATCGCTGGTGTTCAGATTCAGTCTGATCAAAGTCCTCAGAAGTCTTTATCCCAGCCAGAAAGCTCGTCAGGAGGCTCCTCTGTGTCAGGAGGAAACATGTCGAAGTGACTGTGGTCCATTGGGCCCTTCAGCTGCAGAAACAAGACAAATATTAATAGGTGGGACACAGGCCAAACTAAAATATCAAAGTACATGTCCAATAAATGTTCCCCAAAGATGCTTTCTGTCATTTTAGGTACCCCTTATCATGCTGATGTTTGTTTTCTGATCCGCTTGGTCTTAATTAGTTATGTGCTGCTATAGAAATGGGGTTTCATGCCATTATTGACAGCTGAGCTCTGCTCACAATCGAATCCGCCTTCTGTGTAGGTGGGAACTCGAAAGTGCAGCTGAAACTCTGGTCACTACTGCACAGACTCCAGATGGCACTGGCAGTGCAGGGTGGTACCGCTCACGTCCAAGGTTTTGCCTTCAGTTTTGTACAGGGGGTGGTGATGTGTTGTCCATCATTTATTTACCTCAATGGCATCAATGAGCATTTATAATAGACTGAATAAAACATGGACATAGTCTCAATGAGGTCACCCATAGAATCCTGATGACTAAATTTCACCAAGCACAGCTGTGTCCCATTAGCCGAGGCAGTCAGAGCTGATCGCAGCCATTCTACACAATGCTTGTGATTCCACCAGCAGCTCCTTAGAGCACCCAAGAAGCGGTTCTGTGCTTTACTTCAGATATGTGCCAAGTCTACTTTTGACAGATGCCATGTCAATGTGCACAGAACAGATCGAGCAGGCAGGAAGTGAGACATAGAGAAAATAGAGAGAATCCAGTCAATTCTCAAAATAAAAGACCCCACATAGACTTGCAATCATAAAGACAGACAGAAAAGAAACGATTTAACTACGCAGTTAGACTTAGCTAACTCTCAATTGGAATCCAAAAATGGGCATGAAGGTGGAGCTTGAGTGGAGCTGAGGCAGGCCAAATGAAATGGCTACCTAGCAGGTAGCCACCTGTGATGGCACCCAACTCAAAGTTGCCATGACCCTAAATATACACACCTTTAAAAAATAATATAATTTAAATGACTGAGTTATATCAGAATTCAGCACATGTACAGTTGCCATGAAAGAGGTATTTAGCTACAGACCAAACCCGTTTCTTGTACCAGGCTGTAAACTTATCAACATATGGGAGTCTGTGGGGACTGACTCACTGTGGAGCCAGCCTCAAGTGGCTATTCAGTTTTTGTGGACTGTGGTCCAATCAGCATCTTCACTGTCATTCTATATGATGCGTTTCAATTTTGTAACAAATATTTCTCTTTATAAAGGAGATAAAGGCAGTCGATCACATTCTGAAAAACTTGTAAACTTGTAAGCTGGGACAAAGGTGACAGTCTCACCTCTCTCTTCAGTGGAGACAGCAGCTTGTGACGCCTCAATCCCTCCCAGTTGAAGCCCTGGAACCACCTACAAAAAAAACCCCAAATAGATGTTACAAACTACAACAGCCATTATGCCCTGTGAAAAGTAACCTTCAATCATTTCTACGGAAGCCCAGTATACATTTTAAGTGATGTTTTGACCTGTCACAAGACTCTGCAGTGGGTATCAGGATGGGCTGCCATAAATCTACTGGGCCCTCAGACAGGTGACCCCTCTCTCTAGCCCTGACCTGATATACCTTTATTCTGCTGTTAAATCTGACACTCACCCAGGCAAAGAGCAGATATTCTGCAGCTTAACCTGGTCTAGTATTTACCTGGCATCTGCTCACGTTGAGCTGCAGTGTTTGGCCCTACTGGCAACTTCATCAGTAAACATGCTTTTGGGGCTCATACAGTAAACAGAATGTGGCCCCACTGGGGCCAGTTGAGGATTAGCGCCATGCCTATGGGTGCTGACTTGAGGGCATTCAGTGGGCATTCTGGGGGGACACTGGGCTTACTATGGGCACAATAGGGGCATGCGGAGCACACTGTGGGCGCATGGGAGAATTGCTCTAGTGTTCCTGTGGGCATACTCTGTGAGTCCTTAACAAACAAATTAGTTTGGTCTTTGCCCTCTACTTGCAGTATTGCAGTATGCAACATTCGCATTAGAGCCTTTAAGGAACAGTTCACTCCAAAATCAAAAATACTGTTTTTTTTCCCTGGCCTGTTTTCTTGTTGTTGTGGCGAGTTTTGGAGGTATCAGCACAGAGATGTCTGCCTTCTATCCAATATAATGGGACTAAATGGCACACAATGCTGCTTGTGGTGCTCAAAGCAAAAAAAAAAAAAAAAAAAAAAGAATAAAAAAATATAGTTTCATGTAGGAACAACTTTCTTTCTGTAGAAGCTAAGAAGCTACCTAGCATGTGAATATCATTGTCAGCATGCTGCTGAAAACACCAAGCAGCAATCATGCTCAGCAGCCAACTTAGTAGAAATTATGAAGAATGATGGGTTAATTTCCACGTTGTGCAGCTGATTTGCTCATTTTAAGCTTTAAATTAAAAATGTTAAGTCATTGGAAAATAAACTTACTTGTGTTTCTTGATGTCAATGATGCCGTTCTTTTTGTTTCCCAGCCTCTCCACTGGGTTTAGCCTGAGATGAAAAGAAACAGATGCTTATGTTGGTTTAATGTCAGGTTTAATAAGACTGTGCATGTTCTGTTCAAAAAGCAACAGCCCAGAGACTTAACCAGGACACTCACATGATTATATTAGTCTAACACATGGCTTAATAAACCCAGCAGCAGCAGCGTCCAAACACAATAATCTGCTGCAACGTTTGTGATGACCCATGTCAGTGTGGCCGGTGTGACAACACTGTTTCATCATCCCAACATTATTACCACCTGGTCTGTTCCACACCATAACAATTACACAGTGATTCTCTGATTATCTGTTTAAACAGTCACTAAGCTGTATTATCCTCATATCTGATGGTGGTTTGTGATTCTCCGTACTTGCAGAGTCTTCTGATGAGGTCATCTGGGCGCTTGGCTATTTTCTTGGGGAAGTCCACCTTCTCAATGCCATGGAGGACCATGGTGTAAATCTTTATGGGGTCAGAGCCTGCAAAGGGTGGGCTGGAAGACAAACATTTCAAAGGATGAGCTCATTTATGTCACTGATTATAAGTGCAACATCAATCTTTCAAGTTCAACTTTATTGTGACATACATTAGAAGTACACAACATCAGAACACATGTGGTTGGTAAGACTGCCAGTCACATCACAGGGTGTTTAAAACAACCAATCACAACATGGGTGGTTTTACAACAAGCAATCACAAATTAGGTGTATTTCAAAACAACCAGTCATAACAGAGGTGGCTTTTAAAACAACCAATTACAAGACAGACAAGACAGTTTCGTAAAAGAACAAAGTTGGGATTTAAAACATCCAGTCACAGCACAGGTGGTTTTTAAAGCAGCCAATCACATGTTTATATAACACCCAATCATAGCACAGGTGTTTTTTTAACAGTCACTACACAGTTGGTTTTTAAAAGACCCAATAAAATCACAGGCGGTTTTTTAAAACACTGTTAGTGTCATTGGTTTAGTTTGATTTGCTACACTAATGACGCTCAATTGTACCTTCAAACCAAACCTTCCTCCCACCTCTGGGTGTCATCCAACATGATCAAACTCAGTAGCAACAAAGCAGAACTCAAAACAGAATGACTGTGGCATCCAAGACTGTGAAAGAAGTGCAAATCTAAAAAGTAGGAGATTTTGTCTTACTGACTTACTTGCCAGTGAGAAGTTCGAATATGAGGATTCCCAAGGACCAGCAATCAGCTCCAAAGTCATGGCCTTTGTTCATGATGACCTCTGGGGCCACATACTCTGGGGTCCCACAGAATGTCCAAGTCTTCTTTCCAAGGCCGATCTTTTTAGCAAAGCCAAAGTCTGCCTGCAGAGATACAGAGGAAGAAGGAAGATATGTTAAAAAATAATGCAGATACAGAATGAATATCACTCTGTAACAAAGTGGCTTACCATTTTGACATAACCCTCCGTATCCAGTAGAAGGTTTTCAGGTTTCAGGTCTCTGTAGACAATGCCCATAGTGTGGAGGTAATCAAAGGCCTCTAAGACACAACCAGTACAGAACCTGGCTGTGGGATCATCAAAATAACTCCTGGTAAATTACAAAAGATCCAAAAATTAACGGTTGTTTCTGTGAATATACACAGAGCAGACATATGGCCAGTTTTAGGAAAGCTCATCAGTTGTTTTTTCTATCATTATTATCACCATCATTTGTCATAACATCTGCATCATTATTACTGGCAGAGAGATAACAGGAAACAAGGCTTCCTGAACAGAATCAAGTTTACACATGTTCATGTTCGGCATCTTATCCCCTAAATGACAAGGGCACCCTGAGAAAAGATCATGTGCAGCAAATTGCAATTACAATGGGCCTCGTGCAAGAACATTTTTGTATTCTTATCTTAGATTTCTCTCACTTTTCTTCGTACGAAGGGCACATACGAACATGCCACGTCAGATTCAACAAACACTTGGAATTTCAGATAAATGACCCACCTGTGCTTATCCGAGTGCATGTGCATGGAACTTAGAAATTAGTATAATTAACACCCCAATACTACCACATAAGGCTGGTAATAATAGATCATTGAATCAATCATGAGAGGTTTTATATGTAAATTTACAATTAGATTTGAAATGTAGTCAAACAAGTTAATTCTGAAGTGTAATTTAATTTTCAAACTCAAACTTTTGTATAAAGGCAGACTGACTGCACATGATTCTACGACAGGTCTGGACCTCGTCAATTGTGTTTGTATCTTAAAGGAAATTCAAAATATGAGCAAAATGGTAACTACGATAAGTTCTCTTAAATCACTTGTACACCACTTAAGAACGAATCTATTCGTACGAGTGGTTCTTGCATGAGGCCCAATGTCTTCTTTGAAACTTAAAGTGTCTTTAAAGAGTTTCTATGTGTTTATAACAACTTCATTCATTCTTGTTGCCCTAAAATATCTTAATCAGTTAGGACAGCCACTTTTTAAAGTCGACCTACCACCTCAGCACACAACACTTCACCTATTTATTTTTTCTCCTAACCCCGATTCAGTCCTCACCATCAACCACCTGGTGATCTTTTTAATGTGGCCTCTATTGTATGGAAATGTATTTTTAGTGTATTTTGTTTGGATGTGATATATTGTGCTTTTAATATACCTATATTTTGCACATGCAAGCAAAGACAAATGTATGCCATTTTCCACACAAATGGTAGACAATAAAAGATTTTCTATTTCTATTTCTTTTAAAAGATCTGATAGCATGTTGGTTATTTCAGAGAACAATGAAACAATTATTGGGTGGGGTGGTGTTGAGGACTCCTCCACAGTTAGATAACATTCACACTACATACCACTGTTTAGTCTCTGTGACAGAATCAATGACACAACTGATCCTTTAGACCAATCTTGATTGTAACACTGAAACACTTGTTATTTGTTAACCAACCCACAGTGGGTTAGTTAACAACTCACACTAACAATGGATTTCCATCTGCCTGTTTTATGTACAATTTAATTTGTGCATTAAAAGAAATTGCTAGAAATCTTAAACAAGGAAATATGGCAAAAAAAAAGACTTTTTGCCTGACTGAGATGCAAAACAATATATGAAAGCGTGATGTAAAAAGGGTTAGCCAATAAATTATGATGTACATGAAACGTGTTTAAACATCCACTAAAGCTTCTGCTCCACTACAATGATGAAAACATCTGATCTGTGTGAAGTGCTGAGGAGACTGTGACCTTCCTCACACATGGATAAAACAGTAATGTCACATTTCCATCATGTTTTCCAGGGCAGGTGGTAAAACGTGGGTTTTCAGACTGTTTTTAAGATATTGTTTAGCATCAGTTCATGGACGTTTTAATTTGCAGTCATCATGAATGTAACAAACAGACCTACACTCACATGTCCCGCAGCACAGTCCACAGCTCTCCACCGAGACACACCTCCAGCAGCATGTAGACAAACTTATTATCCCGAAATGTTCGGAATAACCTGGAATACATGGGCAAACAGCCAGGAGAGTCTTTGGTAACTACTGTGTTGCATTAAAAACCATTCACCTACTAAAATAGTCAAGTCAGTTTTATTTATATTGTGCCAAAGCATAACAGATGTTTCCTCAGGGCACTTTTCACATAGAGCAGGTCTAGACCATAGTCCTTATTATATCATTTACACAGACCCAGTAGTTCCCACCGAGAGCAAGCGCAAGGGCAACAGAGGCAGGGGGAAAAACTTCCTTTTTATGGGCAAAAACATGGAACAGAGCTAAAAAAAACTGAACTAAATATAAATAATAATAGTGCCTGGTAATATGCTGCATATTGGTGGTGCTAAAATACCTCACTCTCTAAACTTTACAGCCAGTGAGCACTTCTAGATTTCTTAGATTTAGCATAATTTAACATTGAGACCCAATAAAAACCTGTGAACTGATGAGGAAGAAACTGAGTGTTAGGAGGAGTGTTGTACTTTGGCTGAACTTTTCTCTTTGAATGGCTGCTTGCACAAGGTCTTTTTACTTTAAAGTCCTGGTGCCAGTAAATCTCAGCAGCATTCTCTCAGCAGGCTCCTTAGCAACTCCACTGAGAAGCCAACACACTGAGCTGCCCCCATTTAATCTTCTCCTTAAGGAATAAAGAGGGTTGGGCAGATTGAACTACTGGCTAACTTAACCATCCTGTAACCTCCTCTGTTCAACACCTAAATGCTTCCACTAACTCTGATTATGGAAAGCAACAAAACATCCTGACATGATCTCATCCTAATGTGGCTGCTTTAGAAATAACACTGTGCTCTTTGTGAAACCTGAATGTGTAATGTTGTGTGTTGCCCACACCTGATGATAAAAGCTGAGTTTGTTTGCTGAAGGATGTTTTTCTCAGAGTAAATGTGCTCCTGCTGTCTGGTGTCCACAATGTGCTTCTTCTTAATGCACTTCAGAGCAAACGTGGTATCCTCGTCCTTCAGCTTCACCTGACAAACAGCAGAGAGAAGCTCACTGAGCAAGCCTTAAAACTAAACTTTTATATAACATATTATTGGTTATTATTATGATATTAGTAGTACTATTATAATATTTGCTACACTGATAAATATTGAGGAGGATGAGAATAATAGAAACTGCACTACCTCTAATGGCCACCAGGAGAAAGAAAATCTGACTGTAATGAAGACACCGAGATCTCATGCTGATTTTCTAACCACACATCTCCTGTGTAACGCACATTTATGACCCTGTCAGTTCATTTATTGATTTCTAAGGGACATTATCAATACATACAGTGTCAGACCAAACCTACCAGACCTACAACCAATCAGAGAAATGAAACATGCGATATAGCCGTACTTGGTCCATTTCCGAGCAGGACACACAATGATGGCCATCTGGTTAAAATCTTTCTCATACAAGTAAACAGTACACTAAAATATGTTTTTGAAAACATTTGTGGTGAGAAACAGGGAATAGTAACAGGATCTTTGTTCGTATTTGATCAGCACTGTCTAATTTAACAGTTTGATCTGAGTATTAGAAGCCTGAGGTGAGCTGGATGGACCTGCTGACTGACGTGCAACAAATCAGAGCAGCTAAACTTGTGAAAGTTGACTTTTCAGATCAGGGGCATATTCAGTCTGAAAACAGAGCGCAACCGGCTTCACTGGCACAAATTTGTGCTTAAACAATGCGTAGAAATGTTTTATGCATGAATCTGGGATTCATCAATATTTTCTTACTTGAATTTGTTTGTACTCAAATTGGGATAACTGAAAGTCGCTCTATATCATCAATATGTGGCAGTTACATGCCGCTTTATCTTCTTAATCCCAAAGAGAACCAGACAAAGGCGGTGAAAGCGGGCCTTGATTTCATCTCCTCCACAGGATTACAACTTTGGAAATAGACATGGCCTAAAACTGCAACTTTACCCCCGACCTATAAGAGGCAGAAATGTGCCGCAAGGCATCCAGCCTGCCAGAAAACCAGAAGAAGCAGAAGAAGGAGACACAATAGTGTGTTCCTTCCTCGGCCACAGAGACAGCTGCTCAATGAAAGAGGCTCTTAAGGGTCTCACAGGTACGTTCAAGAATTAATTACTTAATTAATTAATTGTATGAAATGTTAATGTTAGAGGTGACCAGTGGAGGATAACCTCCTTTACTTTTGTAGCTTTCCCAAATGTTTATTGTTGTTCTGGCCTGAACTCAGTGACAGTGTTCCTGCAGCTCACCAGCTCCACTCGTCCAAATCCTCCCATGCCCAGTGTGGCTACAACCTCCAGCTCCTGGAAAGGCTGGTGATGAGGCAGAAGAGTGATCCTCTCCCTCAGCCTCTTCAGCTCCTGGGCCTCTGCAAAGTCGATCTGAGGTGAGAGGGGCCTGACAGAGGAACAACACAGGGAACACGAATTAGCCCTTTGATGACTTCTGAATCCTTCTTGCTTTAAGGTTCACACTGACCTGTTAGCACCAGGAAATCACCAGTAAACTTGGAAATGCAGAAATAACTGTATGACATCAAAAGTCACCACCATTATCACCTTACAGGGAAGCTTCATTAACATCTGTACAGCTGTGCACTTACAGGGCATTTCTCCTCTCATCACTCCTGGACAGCTCTTCCACGTACTCCTTCAGGTACGCCTGGAGCTCCTCATAAGTTCCCACCATTTGGTTGAAATTGCTGGTCAAGAGGCGGCATGGGGTCAAAAACAAACAAATAACTTTAATGTTAAATTATTTTAATAGAAAGGACTTTTGAAAGCATCATTTGCTTATGGACCAGGGCACTACTGTTAATACATGCCTGATCAGTGGTGAACACATATTGTATGTATGGCAGGAAACTAGTTGGGGCCATGGTCTGGGATTTTACAATAGTCTCTGATGTCATTTAGCCCTTGCTCAGATGAAGAGTTAAAAATATCTTGTGGTGTTCCACACAGAAGTTGCTTTGCTCCACTTTTAATTTAAATTTTACTAAATGGCTTACCATATCTTGTTAAAAATGCTGAGGTATATGCAGATAATGCATCTTTATTCTGTACTTCAGAGCCGAGAGAGAATCTACATATTGAGTTGCATATCATTAAAAATGAGCAAGTGAATACTGAATTCTTGAGGAATGGGACAAAAATTTCCCACCAAGAAAAACTTTAAAAATGATTAATACCCACACTCTCATTACATTTCTTGGTGAAAATGTATTCTTTATGGATTTATTTCTTTGAAATGTATGCAAGTCTGTATGCTTTATTATTTTTTAATTTCTAAACTTGATCTGTGCCAGAAAACAACTGATTTACAAATGAACCAATTCAAAGATGCATTAAGACTTCAAAATCTAAAACTAACAATATAACATACATATAGATACGTGCTACTATAATCGTCTTTGTTTTAAAATCAGTCAGTTGGTCCTTTGTGTCCCAGATTTCCATCAACTCCTTCAGATTTTTACAAAAACATGACTTAAGCAGGGCAAAAAAAGCCTCCATACGGTTTGTCTGGTATAACCCAAGTCTCCTACAGTCCCACACACTGTGACAACACACACACCTAGTTCAGACAGTGTGCATGTGCACGTGAACGTGGCTCCAAGTTAAGGATCTACAGTGAAGATTCAGGTTAAAAACATGGTGTAAATGATAATGACTGAATTTTCATTTTGGGGTGAACTATCCCTTTAAACTCTTTTTTTAAAACAGGTTTGAGCTGAATGATAAAAGGCCTGGTCAAATTCATAATTCTGTGCATTCTGATCAATCATTTCCTATAAAAACACAGAGACCAGGGGCCTCCACACTCCTTCATTTGTGCCTGGGGATAAAATGTAACAGTTATAAAAGAGAGAGCAGCTGTAACAAGAAAAAGTTCATACTGCAAATGTACTTATTTTACTTTTGAAGATTTATTACCGTTTTCATGGGTCATTACATAGTGAATGTTGTAAATGGTCTGGTCTAAGAGTCCTACATGTAAACTCTATGCAGCTACTCACTCTCTGTCCACCACCAGGCAGTGTGTGTCGTTCTCACTGCAGATGATGTTGGCTGAACGAACATCCTCACTGTGAACATACATGTACAGTTCAGTCACACAAAACCATATGTACACACTGTCATTTCTGCAGTTTGACTTTATATTAGCACAACATTACAATTACACATTTGTCCAATAAACTTGACTTTATGCATCAGCAGTTATAGTTTAGTTAAAATCCTGTTGTATGTTGTTTGTACCTGATGAGAGCTTTTTCTCCAAAGTAGTCTCCAACTCCCAATGTCTTGATTTCTTGTGGTTCAGCAAAGCCCTCAGTGCTCTGAGTCACTATGACCTGCAGACATAAAACATTAGAACTCATCAGTGCTTTTTTGCAGTGATACATTAAAATGTCTATGTAGGAAAAGAATGGAGTTTTTTCTAATATGTCAGAAATTGTTCACATCTGATCTGGTTTACAAAATATGCTTAAATTGGCTGGGATGCATTACATCACTGGTTCCTAAACTGTGCGGTATAGAGCCTCTGCAAGTGGAGTGTGAGTGACCAGAGGTAAAATATGGAGTGAAAATGAGTTGAAAGAATATGGTTCATTTAAAAGAAATAAATAAAGAAGAGATTGCTACTGCTGACTTTGATTTCAGTAAAATTCAACTTGGGTTCTTTTTCACTAGGTGCTCCCCATCATCATTCTCATCATTGTTGATGACATGAAATTGTTGAGTTGGGGAAGTGAAATTTGGTAATGCTTCAATCTCCAGGTCCCAAAATTTCATGGTAAATATGTGGTGATTACCAAGTAATATATGTGGAACCCTCAGATTTCATGGTTAATTATGTGATAGTTAGAAAATAACATTTTCATGTAGTTGGTGGGAAAGCATCATATTTGAAATTTGAATTTACCACAACTTACCCCCAAATTTCATGGCAAGTACATTATAATTCCAGAAATGACCATTTCACAAATCTGATCTTTAACCAACACAACACGAATGATTGAAGCTTAACTTAATGACTGAGTTAATGCAGTGTTTTGTGGACCTGACCTTCAATCAGCATGAGTGTGAATAAATAATGACTGAATTTTCATTTTTGAGTGAATTATCCCTTTAAAATGCTATGGACACATTGTTGGACATAATAAAAGGGCTGCTGAGATCAGACTAGAAACTACTATAAATTTGATAACACAACAGTAATGGGTTTTTCAGATACAGTTGTGAGTTTGGCTCATATCCTCCCCCCTTCTGTTGATGCTAAATGTATGCAGGGATACTACAGCTCCCAAAACATCCGGGATAAACTGGAGAGAGCAGGAACACTTGTAGAACTGTAGACTTGAACAGTGAACGATGACTTTTCCTCAGTCCATGGGAACACAAGCACAGGATTAGCGCTAGTGGTTTATATAGAAAACATCAACTTTAAGAGAACATGTTTGGAAAGACTGTGCAGATATCTCACCTCCCCTTTGGCGATAATAAAGAAAGTATTCCCTTCTTCGCCCTCTCGGATAATATGCTCCCCTTTTTCAAAATAATCCTGAAAAGACGTCAGAGGTCAGTCAATATCAGTGGTGGAAAGAGTTCTGGAAATCTGTATGCAAGTACAAGTACTGTTACATTATTAAAATATTACTCAGTTACAAGTAAAAGCACTGCTGTTGGAAATATTTTACATAAAAGTACAATGTATTTGTCTCAAAAACTACTCATAGTATTAGTTACTTTTTAACTGTTTTTAACCTCTCTGTTCTGCTCAGTGGTCAGTCACCTCTACAAACTAAGGTTACAAATTTTGTGCATTTTCCCCGACAATAATTGAACAACAATCGATTAATAATTTTTTCTTCCTTATTCAACAAATGGCTCCACCTGACAAAACAATGTCAAATGAGCTACCATTTATAGACTATTGATTGAATGTTCATGAACACATTTTTAATTGGTTATATTCTTAACAGCAACTGATTAATGATTAATCATTAACAACCTTAATCCAAACGTATGCAGCATTTTGTTTTGTTTTTTATTTGTATGTCAGTGTTTTCATTGGCCTGTTTGTGATCAGATCATCTGGCTACTGAAATGCAGATTTAAAGATTTGGATATTAATTCAAGTTGTACTCAGTACTCAACTATGATTTTAAAAGTAACTTAGTAGAATACATAGTGTAACGCATGCTTAAGTACTGACTACATAATCCTATACAATAAACATAACAGTGCAATTATTCTTTGCAATAATGCAACTTGTACAATAACCCTATAATCTACTCTGTCATAAAGCATTGCTATTTACACTGACATATAAATATATATCTTTATGCACACTGTGTACATAATTCTTATGTTTCTTATTTCTTATTCTTATAGCACCTATGTATAATATCTGTAAATTAACAGTATATTATTGTTTGGAAAACAAAGCACCTACCTTCACTGTATATATTCTGTTATATTATCTACTGTTGACATTTTGTATATGTACATATTTGGTGGATTGTACATATTATTATACACCTTGTTATATTTTATATTTTCTCTTCTAATTACATGTGATATATTTTTTCTACTCTTGAAAGAAGCATCTGTAATGTGAACAATTTCCCCACGGGGATAAATAAAGTATTTTTGATTCTGATTTTGATTCTGAGTAAAAGCACCGACTTGGAAATCTCATAAAAGTACAAGTACCCCCCAAAAAAACTACCTAATTACAGTAACTTGAGTATTTGTAATTAGTTGCTTCGACCCGTGGTCATTATGTTCTTCACTTAGATATGATCTGAAACTATTTACAGAAACAGATACTTATACATATAACTATATAGAGAAAAACGGTGTATAACCAAAGAAATGTGGTGAAGTGAAACACTCACCACTTCAAGACAATCAACTATCTTGGCCAGTTTCTCCTCAGGCAGTCCTCGCAGCAGAGACACACTGATGGAGAAACAAATACACTCATTCATTGCAGATGTTGGGATTGATAATATTCAGTGAAACTGCAAAACAGTGACCCACATGGTGACCAAAATCCCAGCTGATCACCAGACTCCCCTCGACTTGAGAAACGACAAACGAGCCCCTCCCGCATCACTCTTTCACCTGACTGCTGCTCTCTCCTCTCTCTCCTCCCCCCGCGCGCGCCCGCTTCACCACGGTGCAACGAGCCCCTCCTTCACCTGACCGCAGCGCTCTGCTCTCCTCCTCTCTCTGCCTCCTCTCTGACAGTCAGTCAGCTGTTCCTGTCAAAAACATGACGTGTCGTGGCTTTTATACCTATGGATGTTAACATTAGAGCTGGACAGTATTACGTTACAAGGCTGGTAAACATATAGCTTCGCTGTTTGTTTTTGTTTTGTTAGTTTTTTTTTTTTTACCCTGCACTACGTTGACTTTGCTTGTCTCAGCTATAGACTGTAAAGGTCTCAGCTTTATGGTCATCACCTTTTTAAAAAATATTTAATAAATCTCTAAAGCCTTCTCTTCTTCTCTTTTATTTTCTTCTCTGTTCTTCTCTCTTCTCTGACTTCTACCGACCGCACATAGAGCATACTGAACAAAAAAAAGTTTGATGGCCAAACCATTTGTGTGTGTTTTGGGGGGTTCTTCACTATTATGATAACTCAAATATTAGATTTTTTTCACAAATAGGCCTGTTTTGAAATATTTTAAATAATTACTCCATAATCTAATGAGGTCCCACCCATAGATATAGAAATAGAAGTATATAGTTTCTTTATCTATGGTCTCTACTATATCTACTGTTACCTGGGATTTACACCAGGTGCGCCTGCGCCGCGGTTTTGCTCCGTCATGCACGCGATTTCAATTTACACCAGCAGCATTTCAGCAGCGGAGCGTTTTGCCCGTCTGATTATGTTTACTTGCTCTGATTTTGTTGATTAAGTCCTCTTTCCTTGCTCTTTGTGCTTCTACCATGGATAAGCAGGCTACGCAGTTAAATTGTTTATTTTCTGTCTGTCTTTATGATCGCGAGTCTGCACGGGGTCTTTTATTTTGAAAATCAACCGGATTCTCCCCTGTTTTCCGTGCCTGACTTCCTGCCCGTTCGACCAGTTCTGTGCCAATTGACGCGCCATCCGTCGAAAATAGACTCGCTGCGTATTCTCCGCGGGGTGGAGCGCCGAGCCGCTTCTGGGACGCTGCTGAGACGCACCGCGGCGCTTCTCGTGTAAATTACAGCATTGAAGGGTTCTATGCCTTTGAGTGCCGCGGCGGAGCCGTTCCGCGGCTGGTGTAAATGTGGGGTAGTCTCCCCCTTTCGGCGGGAATCATGGCAACGGTGAGTGTCCCAAAAGTGGCCAACTTTGGATACAAAAACTACAAGTCTGATGGAAAACGGCGAATTGCAGAATGCAAAACTGACAAGCCTCCCTCCCTGCACTCTATCCCGTTGCAGTTCCTGCGACTAGCGCGCCAGTGGAGAGGGTGTTTAGCCATGGAGGAATCATTCTGCGACCCCATCGTTTGCGTGTGAAGGGCGACACTCTGTCCAATCTGGTCTTCCTCAAATGCAACAACCTGTAAATGTTTGTATTCAGCAAAATGTTAACATAAACAAAATAAACATGCTTTTGTTTGAAACATGTCACATCTTTATTGGAATGTAGCCTTTCCCCATCTGCCTTGGTCTAAATGACCAAACGTAATGTAAGAATAGATCAAATTAACAGCTTTGTGCTTTAATCCATGCAGACTAGACTACATGCTCTTTTTTGGATGAGGAACAATAGTGAGAGACTTGACATAATCTGCGACTTGACTTGACTCGACAACCTTGTGACTTTACTTGACTCGACATAACCTTGTGACTTGACTTGACTTGACTTGCCCATGACAAAAAAACTTGGGACTTGCTTGAGACTTGGACCGAATTACTTGATACTTGCTTGGGACTCGGATTGGAGGGACTTGTGCAATTGTCTGCTGATCACTAACCCATGTGGACGCCATCGAACAAACAGACCTTCATTTCAGTGACTGAACGCCGTAAATTGCCAAGTTGAGAGATGACACACAGAGAACTTGTCAGGTGTGTTTGTACCTGCGCAGAAAGCTGAAGTACTCCTCATGTCTGGCCTGTGTGGTCCGCATCATAATTGTCTGGAATGTCTGGCGGTCCAGTGCCCAGATGTGAGACTGGGACACAGCTGGACGGGAGTGGAACCATTAACATTCATTAAAAATGTTGCTTTATCATCACTGTGGAGGTTTATGAAGAGTGGGTCATTCTGAGACAACATAACTGACACTGACAAACACATGAATTAGAAAACATTTTAAATATTTCTTCTGTTACTTGGTATCTGAGTTGGTAGTACTCATATAACTTTACAAAACTTTTTTTTTTGTTATCAATTAATGAATTTATTTCTCAGCACAAATCAGTTGTGTTTTCCAGTTTGACCCAATTATAATTTTATGAGAAATTATTTATCATAACTTCTGCGTATCAAAAAAAAAATAGCACACTACTTTACTGTCATTTCTTGCGCAGAATAGATAATTGTAAGGTTGTGTGCCTTTTAAAGGGACAGTTCACCCCCAAATTTTTTCTATAGTGCTATTTATCCATCCATACTGTTTTGGTGTGAGTTGTGTAGTTTTGGACATATCAGCCGTAGAGATGTCTTCTTCACCTTCTCTCTAATATAATGGAACTAGATGGTATAAGTTCATGGCGCTCAAAGTGCCAAAAGAATACAAATGGTTAACTCAGCAGCAGTGTCTCTTTGAATAAATCATGACCTGATTGCTCAAGATAATTCACAGACCTTGTTGTGAGTATTTTAATGTAGGAACTACTATACTATATTTGTGCAGTAGAATCCACCGCAACTAGAGAAAAAAAAAGAGACACTGGTTTTGAATTCAAGTGTATTTTTTTGCAATTTAGTCCCATTACATTGGAGAGAAGGCAGACATCTCCTCAGCTGATACTTCCAAAACTCACACACAGACACACACACCAAAGAAAAAAGAATGAATAGCACTATGAGCCAGGGGGAAAATATGCACTTTTGATTTTGGGGTTAACTGTCCCTTTAAGGTCTGATGGCAGAGCAAACAGTGTTTTCAGAAATAATCTTGTTTGCTTTATTTACAAGAGTGAGATGAGAAAATTGATATTGATGTCATGTCTGGGCAAATTTGGACATGTGGGTGTATTTTTGAACTTAGGACAGAGACAGGCTAAGTGTCTCCCTCTCCCACCAGTCTTTAGTTAGGTTTCCATTTGCTCCGTATTAGTGTAATGTTTAGACATCACAATTTTACATTTTGCCTTTAAAATGTAGAACTTTCCATCTATCATTAGTTCAACCATATTGTGCGCTCCAGTTTACACCAGTTGTAAACATGAACACATCCATGCAGTATGTAGGAATCGGCTGAGCAGTTTTGAAGTATATTTAATAAGTCCCTCTGTGACTTCTACAGCAGAACATATCTGCTCATGTACCGTACAGCCAGCAGGTGCTTTACATATGATGTGGTTGTCAAAGACACACTTAAGCACAAGGGAGTGTGTGTATGAATGTTACCCCAAAGGCAAGGTGGGCACATATCCCCACAAACAAAACCTAACAATAGCAAAAGCTGTTTTGCTGCTGCCAGAGCAGTGCTGACTGAGATGACAGGATGCATGGGAATACGTTACAAAGTAACAGATTTATCTATATTTTTCACTTTCCCTAGAGGGTCTGAATAACTCACTAGATTTGTCACTAGGCACTTGATTTATACTATATACAGGGTGTCCACAAAGTCTCTTTACAATTTAAAAAAAATATTACAAAAGCAATTGATGAGATAGGTTAATCGGATTTGTTCTATGTACTCAGAGGTTATCAGAATTTTTAATCACATTCATGTTTCACACATGAAGCAGAAGATCACTGATGCCATTGCCACCATTGATGAGGCTGTGCTACAGTGAACATGGCAAGAAATCGAGTTTCCGTCTTGATGTGCTTCATGCAACCAATGGTGCCCATTTAGAGGTGTATTAAATGAGGCAAAAAAAAACTTCAATATCTACTTTTCATTTTGTAATAATTTCCACAGATTTGTCTATTCATTTGCTTTTGTAATAAATTTGTTAAATTGTAAAGAGACTTTATGGAGACCCTGTATTTTAGCTGTGAGCAGTGGCTACATTTAGGTAGTGGGCCAAACTAGGGCTGCACGATTTTGACTGAAATTGTGATTGAGATAAGATAAATCATCAGTTTCATTACAATTTTCATGTTAACTGAAAAAAAAAAAAAATCATCATGATGTGATATTTGTCAGCATCTGAACCAAACAAATATGTACTCTTAAATCTGGAGAACAGGATTTTCAGGACAGATCAACTCTGCAGCTCTACAGTACCTTATTATAATGCTGTTTGCTCCTTTTCCTCTTCAAAAAATTGCAATTTGTTTCTGGTTGTGCAATTTGGATGTCGCACTTGTCCATTTTTGTGATTTTATTGCGACTGCAATTTGCGCAGCCCCAGACCAAACAAATGTGAGGCATAATGAGGGGGAACGTGATCTTTCAAAACTTAAAAATACATTGTTTAGCATAGGTGCTGTGTCACTTATTAACATAGAAACTGCGAGGCAACTGTGCATATATTTAAATTTTTTGATCAAAAGTATTGCTAGGTGCAATTCAGTAATTCCTGGATATTGGTATGGACATGTCCCTACTGTCCCTACTCAGTTCTACACCCTTGTCCAAAGGTGAGACATTACAACCATGACTTCTTATAATCCCGTGGTGTTGTGTACCTTTCAACTATTGTTTGTGGTACTCTCTTTGGATTGTACACACATCAGCAAAACATTAAAAAAAGAACTTATGACTGATATTTTGTCTTATTTAAGGGAAATGTTCCTGTCCCTCACCTTTAACAGTGGCTGTTCTCTTGCAGTTGTACAGTATGGCCAGTTCTCCGAACGCTGTGCCAGGACGCATTTCTCCCAGCAGCTTCCCATGTTGGATGACCTCCAGCAAGCCCGCTGCAGGGAGGACAACATGCAGTTCAAAATCATTTTATCATCTTCAGTTTCATCAGATACATGCATTCTTTAGAAGATCTTTGCCATGCCATCTATGCCAGACAGTGAAACTTCACAACTACTAGGCTAAACAATTTCAGCCTTCTTCAAAGAACTCTCAATGTGAATTTATCATCATAATGGCAAAAAGACGTCCCATCAGAGCTACACATATTCTGTTGAGCTGACCTGCCAGTACGTAGAGGTAGTTCCCAGGTTCCCCCTCCTGAATGACCAGCTGACCCTCAGTGTAAACTTTCTCATACATACAGTCCACCATCTCCCTCATGTGCTGTGGCTCCAGCTTCTTCAGGAAGTCATTGTTCATGATGGCATCATTGATGAGCTTCTTGGTGCTGGGATGGAAAGCAAATGCAGAAACAAACAGTGCCAAAGCCGAGTCAGGTGTATTTATGTATCCCTGTATCACAACTCACAAATTTGTGAGGGATTACACTCTGCACACTATACAACAGTTTCTATCTTCAGAACCAAAAAGCTACTTTCTAAGGTCAAAGGTATGTGAGCCAATCAACCACTCTTTCCTGAATAAGTGAGATTAATGGCTTAGTGTCAAACTGAGAATGTGTGTGTTACTACTTAAATTCATTTATTTGATGTGTGATTAGACCTCAGGTGAAGTGAGGGTAGTGATTCTATTAATGGTGGGTGGGTTCAAGTGGTTGAAAAAAAAAAGAATGAGGAAAATATTGGAATATATTTCTTTGTCTAAAATGTGAACACATTTTAAGCTTAATTATTCAACAGAAAGACACAAATCAACAGAATAGACTCATTGTGCCTGATGTGAGGTCCTTTCTCACCACACTAAATTCATATATGAGCCACCATGAGCATGGTTTATAACTTGCATTTTAATGCCTTTCTCAGTCATCTATGATGTGACAGCATTAGATTTTCACATAATAAGAGAAAGTAAGTGTGCATCGGGGTGTAGTTCAGTTATAAAATCAGCAGACCAACAGAGCTTCTCTCCTGAGGCTGAAGCAGCTGTTGTCTGGCATCACCATTCAAATTCAAAGTTTTTTTTTAGATAATTTACTTTTCTTCTTTAAATAAACTTATAAACACGATATTTAGTAAATGCATTTAAGTGATAGTGAATGATGTTTAAAATTTTTGTACTTGCAATTAAAACTTCATTTTCAGGCACCAAAATAATGAAAAATCAGGTTCATAGCTCACTGTGACCTTTTTTTTTTTTTTTTTTAACTATTTCTAAAACTCAAAGTTTATCTAAAGAAAGCAGGTAAATCATCGCAACTAAAAATTACAGGTCAGCAAAACTTAAAGTTTCTTTCAAAAGTCAAAAACTTTGAGTTGAGCTAATATTCAAAAATCTATTGCAGTACAATGCTGTAAAATTTGGAATTGTCTCAATAATATATTTTTTAAAAATTAATAACGTGATTCTTCCATTCTCCAACTGTAAAAACATATATGTAGCCTATACACCAAATTAAAAAAAAAGATTTTAATATCTTGTCAACTATATTAAAGTACCTGGCCAGTATAACTGATGAAAGTTGTCCAAAACAAAATGTCGGATATTTAATAAATCAACAGAAATCGAGACAGTGTGCGGGAGTCTTTTCTGATTTTCTTCAAATATCTTGTCAAGTAAAATGTGTATCATATTAAGCTTCAGATCTGTGTCCAAACCTGATGGGACCCAACAGGTTTGGGTAGGGCTGTTTTTCTCACATATTTCATGGGCTTATATTGTCTTTGTTTGTTACATAGAGGGAGGCTTGGTAATATGCTAATGAGGGATGGGTTCGGGTTGGGTTCGGACAGAATTTTGTCAGGCTTGGGCCTTTTCAGGCTCAACCTGTCAGGCCCAAGTAAAGTTCTGGTGTCATAACCTACAGCTCAGTGCCTTTTCCTCTAAAAGTTGTTGGTTCATCTTCTTGAGTCTCCATAAGTTAACTATAGATGCAAAAAAAAAAAAACAGTCTTTGATTGAGGTGGCTCTGGACAGATTTTGTTTTTGACCATAAAGGTTGATCATAAAGGTTCTCAGACCCTTGATTACATTTTCAGCCATAACCCACCTGCCAACCTCATGGTCTTTAAACCCGACTGCACATGAGCGGAGGATGAATTGGATGCTAGAGTTTGTTTCAATTAGAAATGTGTTCTTACTGTATGCATACTGTTATGTTTTTTATCAGACCAATAGACTCTAGCAAACGTGTGTCCTGGGTTCAGGCTGCTGCATTAATGTCTTCAGTTTGAATTTATTCAGCAGATTTCCCTGAGCATGTGTTTGTGTGCGTCCCTGATTACCACATCACACAGACGATGTGCTCGTGCATTCAGTGAAAAGGAGAGTGCTGAATGGGTCTGAGAGTTGTGGGCAAGGGAGGCAGCATAGGTTGTGTAATTGAAGCCCATAATGACTCAGACCCTGCATTTAGATCCCGTGGCCTTTTGTTTCCCTCCATTTCTTTCTATTATCCTGTCATGCTAATACGGCCTTTCAGATGTGGGAGACATTATATAAGCCTGCCAGAGCTGTCTCGATCTCCTGAACGATACTCTGTTTGAGTTGATCACAGCCAATCAGCTGTTTGAATGACAAAAGGACAGTTTTAGGACAAGTGAAGAACTTAAGAACTTGTTGATTTCCACTGAAGTTCTATCTAGTTCTATCAAAAGTGGTGGTTTGGTAAAGAAATATCCAGGTTGAGTAGAATCCTACTTGAGTTTTCAGTGCTTTGTGTTTGAATTCAATCAGCACTGTTTGCATACATTTGCAGTCCTTTTTGTTTTTGTTCTGACTGAACAGATCAGGATATCCACAACTCTATGTGAACACAAGTGCACTTTAACAAACTGCTTAATTCAGCTAAGTTTGTAATATTTCTTAATAGAGTGCTGCAGGAATGAGTCCTGAAATCCAAATATTATTGTTGGTATTTGTATGTATGGTATTATTTTTTTTTACCTCTGGTTCCCTCGTCTTGAAGTCAGTCAGGTCTGTGGTTATCACAGACTGAAGACATGTCAGCAAGATAAAATATGTCCATAAATATCTCACTGGTGAGTCTAAATCCAGCAGAAAAATCTCTTTGGCTTTGAGAACAAGAGCGATGCTAACTTCCGTGTTGGCCTACAAAAAATTAAATGATCCCTGCAGCACTCTGCAACTCTTAAATTCACATATTTCTGTTGCAATGACAATAACTGAACTTCTGCTCACCTGCTCATTCCATTGGAACTGTACTGGTCTGAGTTTTTTCTTATTTAGTCTAAAAATTTCAAAAGCATGGAGTTTTCATTATATATTTTACTACTTTACAAGCAAGAATTTATTCAAAAAAAAAAAAAAAAAAATCCAAATTCCAGCATAAAACTACACAATATCAGCCTGGTGATGGCTCGACCTAACACACATGGGACATCAGGAGCCAACACTATCATGGGTGAAAAGTAGTTTGAGTTATAATGGAAGACTTTCTGATCACTTATGTTTCAAAGCACTGAAAGGTGGCGAGCTACAGTATCCCACTGCATTCACAAGAACTGACGATGTAATTATGACCTCTGCAAATCATAATTCTGTAAGTCTGATCCCTGTATAATGTGTACAAGCCAAACATATTCATGATAACATTTTATATTAAGGTTCCTGTATTAAGCATTAGTTAATAGGTAATAAGGACCTTATAAGATGCTTATTAACATTAAAATGTGTTAATAAGACTATATGTGTTAATAATAGCATAATAAATATGTTTATTGTTAGACTGTAAGACATTTTTAAACACTTCTGAGAAATCTCTTAACAATTAATAGACAAAGTGAATAATAAAGGATTTATTAACTTTAATAAGCACTGTTCACAATTATAGAATATCAGAAAATGGAATGAAACATCACTGTTTCCCAAAGCCCAAGGTGACATCCTCATGTCTTCTTTTCCCATGACCCAAAGATATTCTGTTTATTGTCATGAAGGAGTAAAGAAACCACAAAGTATTCACATTTAAGAAACTGAAATCAGAGAATTTTGACTTTTTTTCTTTAAACAAAAATTTAACAGATTTATTGATTATCAAAATAGTTGGTAAATAATTTAATAATCAATTCATAATCAATTGTTGCAGCTGTAAACCAGTCTATAAACTGTTAACAAGTTTTTTAGAAGTGTTTATCCATATCTTATTACCTATTAACAAACACTAATTACGGGCACTGTAATATAAAGTGTTACCATGTTCATGAGTAAGTATTAGCCCCACTGAGAGAAATGGTCACTAATGTAATCCATTGCAACTATTACAAACTAAAGTCTTCACAGCCACAGACCAGTTCACTTCTAGGGAGTGTTTCAAATTCAAAGCACAGATTTTAGTTGTAGCGTCCCTTTAACTTACTGTGAGTCTTTGCGGACGGCCTTTGCAATGGAGATGTGCGCTGCTCTGAACCCTCCACAGAAGTTCTCTGAGGTTGGTTCAGCAGAGACGCCCTCTTTTGCTTTGAGCCTGCGGTGGACCTCCACAGCCACCCTGTGGAAGCGGCTGGGACCCTGGTTGATGACACTGAAGCGGCGGTGGCTGTGGTGGCACAGGGCAGGTGGAGAGCGGCCCAGGCCGTTGTTGTAGCCGATGGCATCCTGGAGCTTGTCGATCTGGGAGATCTTGGCCTCTAGTTCCCTCTGGAGATACTGTAACTGAAGCTCCTGGGCTCGAAACTCTTGGTCCCGACGTGCTAACTCCACCTCCAGGTGGGTAATCCGCAACCTGAAGATCACAACTGGTTCAGTCACTGAACACACATAAAAGCAGGCACCAAAAGGATTGAATACAGGCATTGTTTGACTGGAGAAGTTTTGATACTTCTTGGTACAGGGTTATTTCAGTCGAGACCTTAGAGGTATAGAGTAGTGATACTCAGCTCTGGTCACATCCTTGCCAGGTGTGCATTTGATATACATACCAGTACTGGTTTTAACAAAAGCCTTTGTTGCTGCTGGAAGCTAGCTAAGAAAATATTAGCTTGAATAACAGCGGCATGACTGAAAGAAACACACTAACAGTGGGCAGCAGAAAACAAACACATGCCGAGCATCTTGGCTGCACCTAATTGAGCAGATTTAATGTTACACTAAGTGGTTGATGGCTGTCAGCCACTGGCAATGACATCATCCGTTGGCCCAGCCCATGAGGGGTTATACGAGGTATTTAGTTGGTGTATTACCTATACTGTAGATGGTTTGGAGAAGCAGCAGGAGTACTGCTCTAGGAAGCTAAGTAATGTATTGCTGTACTACATTTTCTGATGGGAAACAACCTGTATATAAGCCAAATATCACTCTTTCCAAACCAACCAGACTCCGTTGATATTTTGCCTCATAGAGCATAGGAGTTGCTGGTCTACAGCTGCTTGATTGGTTAGTTTCTTTGTGTTACTGTGTGACTGTGGTATTTAAAAAGGTTAGTGCAGATTCACACCAATAAACAACATATCTTATCATTACATTCGGAGGATGTCTAGGTTATAGATGAGGCCTGTGTTTGAAACTGCATGCATGCTGTACTCTAGTCTACACATAAGCAAGGATCAGTGACAGCCCATCAAAGAGTACACTGATCCAATCAAGGCGATCCAAGTGTAGGAAAAATTTGTGGTGGTGTCTGAGTGACGGTGAGGTCTTTTAATCATGTCAGAGTGCTTGAAATGATCCTATGCAAGCAAATTTAAAGGTGACATATGTAAGTCTAGTGTTCAAAAGTGGTACTGCAGTCCAAATCCCACAGACCTTGTTGTGAGCAGTTTCAGTTGGGAACTACTTTATTTCTATTAGAAAGAAAAAGTAGTTCTACTGGAGAGAAGGCCAACATCTCAAAGGATGATATCTCCAAAAACTAGGCAACGCATATAAACCACAAGTCCCTGGTACACTCCACTGGTCTTATATGTTGTTTTGGGAATCCTAGGCAGCTGACTCATTTTATTGTTTAGGTATGTGGATGTGTTATAAGATTCAGTTTACAACAAATTCATCACTGAACCTGCACACCATAATGAAACAAAAACTTTGCTCATTATTTGTGTCAAGTACTGGCTACCTCAATTGTGCGGATTTGTTACATTTCCTACTGGTCACAGATGCATATTAATACTTTTCTAACATTAATAATTAGATCTATTAATCCATGAAAGTATAGTATATAATAGTCATAAGGTTTGGTACTAACCTGAGGACTTCTGTGTCCAGGCCAGGAGGGTCAGTGTGGATGGAGGCCAGGCAGCTGTTCTCTTCAGCCCGTGGGGCTTTTATCGAACCGTTGCCCATGGCCAGGCTTTGGCTGGCCACCATAGGAATGGCCCTCAGGTCAAACTCACTGTGATGACTGTGTGAGAGGAAGCTCTGCAACTGCAAGCTGCTCGTTCTTCTTTCACGCCTCCTTTCACAAAAGCTAAAATGTTCTAAAGAGGTGAAAATGACAAGGATTATCAGTTCAGTTTTGTTAGAGGTTAACATATGGTTAGTAAAATATGTTGAGCAAGAAAAGCAGGTCAGCTCAGCAGTAAGAGCACTAGTCGTGTAAAGATAAAGTAACATAAAAAAAAAACATAAAACTGGAATAAGAATAACACTGTATAAATCACTCATTCTTGAGAATTGGTTCAAAACCGTATGTTGAGAGGTTTTTGCTTTCTACTCTTTAATGGGCCAGACTATAGTGATAAAATTTTTTATCATTCATGGACGTCTTACAGAGTCAACAAAATGTTCCATTGTTTTCATTTCACAGCATAGTCGTAGTGAGCAGCTATTTTATTTTCTAAAGCATCTCAGAGTTCTCTTAATGTTGATCAAAATACACTTTTTTAAACTATAATTCTTATTTAACTTTGATTTAGAAGAACTACAGAGTTGACATGTTATGGTTTAGACACATCTGATAGAAATATTATTGAATGAATTTGTCTAGAAATAGAAAGTTAACCAGTGTTTGAGCAACATTCCTGCCTTTCTTAAAACGGACAGTGAGATGGGGATCCTGAAGGTATAGCTAACCCTTTTTATGCCTGATTCAATCATGTTTTTGAAAAAAAAATCTCACGGAGTTGACAGGAATCTAGGACACAACTTAAAAAAGCTTACATTTTCACACAGACAAAAAAGAAAAAAATCAATCAATCAAAGATAATTCTAACTGTGTGCGATGGTTCAGGTAACCCCGGATGTTTGTATCAGAGTCGGACAGATGACAGCTCATAAAACCGGCATGGTTTGGCAGTGTTTTAATCTGTCGACAGGGAAATTAGTTGCCAGGAATGTCTCTAATTATAACAGCACATTTTTATACCTATGTTATCAGTAGGTATTGTTAGTTTTATTTTTTGAAGGATTTTAAGACATTTTTAAATCGTTTGAAGTTGTGAATTTTGTCTGGGACAGAGCACGTTTAGAAATCTTTAAAAATTAAAGCACTCTAAAACATTTCATAAATTACATATATATATAGACCTTTAAAGAATTTTTTACAAAAAAAATGGAATTATAGTGTTGGTATTAATAATTTAATTCGTTTTTTTTTTGGGTAGGACATGATCTGTCTCAGTTCTCAAGAAAAGGTAAATAAGGTAAAGAAAAAGAATAAAAGTTAAGTAAAAATGGAATGAAATATAACACTATAGAAATACAAAAATGAGGATTTGTCTGTACAAGTAAAAGTGTGTACTTTTATTCAATAAGTATCACTATATACATACACTATATTAATTATGCATTTAGATTTGAGATTGTTTGCTTGACTGATGACGTGTCAGTCAATGAAATGTGATTTTTAACATGAAATAAAAACAATATCAATATGACAACAATAACAATATAATAATGTTCAATGTCTTGGACGATGCTGCCTTGGATCATCCTGTACACATACTACTACTTACATACTTCACGTATGAACAAAACGTCACACGTTTTAGCTTGTATTTATCCAGATGTTAAAACCTTCCAGCACTGTAGACAATACACCCTTCCCTACACTCTGTCAATAATCTTTAAGCAAGTCTTAAATCAGGTTTTTCACCATGCAGCTCTCAGATTCTCCCAACATGAAGCCAGTTTATCATGAAAGAGAAAATGTTCCATTACTTACCTACAGAGTGGCTTTATAGTGTGCTGGAGATGATAATCCTGATGCTGTGAAACACTGACTGTACGACCACTGTCTCACACTGCCTCTTCAGTTCAGCTGGGTCTTATTTGGTTCCCATCCACAAGAACAATGACACTAACAAGTGGATCTGCTGATGAAGTTGAAGTATGTGACGACCCCTGGTGGCCATGTGGAGTTTGACATGTTGAGAGGGACGGACAGTTCTGTACATACACAACAAATCTCTTTAGATACTGTGTGGATCGAATCAGGTGATAATTGTAAGCCTGCCTACAAAACAAAACGGTTTTGGAGATTTGACAGCTTTAGAACAGTGATACTCAACCCTCTCTATGGTGCTTTGTGGCCCTTCAATCACTTTACAATTCAAAATGAACATAAAGTGATCCACACTATTACTAGGATTTTTTCATAGTTCTGAACATTACTGCATTACATTTTAGAAATGATTTTTTTTCCTGAATAATAACAGGCATATTTGGATCAAGCAAATATTTGTTTCCATGGCATTATTTTTGTTTTCCCGAGTAACATGTACAGATTTGGGTGCATCCCTAATAAACGCATTATAATGCACTATGAATGCTCCCATAATGCACTATACATGTGGTCTTTGGAGACAGTGTTAACAGAAATGTGAAACAAAAGTGTGACTATTGTGCTTTGGGAGTTGGTGGTTGATGTTTCAGGGATCCATGGAGGTAAACTTTTTTAGTTACTCAAATAGATTTTTTTTTTTTCAGTCGCTGGCTGTATGTGAGCATTTCAGCAAAAGAAGCAGCTGTCTTCCTGAGTCAACCAGACATGTTGTCAAGCTGCATATGCTGAATCAAACCTTTTACCAGCACCAAAATCACCAAAATGTCTGGTTGTTGTGATACAATACATCAGAATTGATCAACTTAAAGTTGTTCAGAATTCCATCAGGATCATGTTCAGCAGCGTCTACGGCTGCAAGCTAAACATGTTGACTGAAATGAAGACTCGATCAAAACTGCTCGTGTTTGCAGCGGCCCCTTGACATACCGTTGTGGTCTGACATACTGCTGTTGCCAAAATGCGCGCACAGCTTTCTAATTGCTTGCAAACTGTAAAAGGGTCTATACACCTCATCCTCTCTCCTCCCGATCCATTTAAAGGGCCAGTTCACAAACTTTGTCCTTAAAAACACATTTTCCCTATTACCTCCAGTATTACTTCTCCATTCAGAGTTTGAGATTTAAGTATTTGTCCAAGTTTTGAGATAACTCAGCCAACTTTGTTTGTATGATGATTGTTTTCATTGTTGTTGTTTTTTAAATATTCCAAACCCAAGATAATTTCACATCCTACACAGATAATGCAAAGAAAATAAGGGTTTTGCAGATTGGTAAAATACTGATATTCTTTGCTGGCGATGGGATTGTATCAGAGCAGAAGTAAGAAAAGAGGCACTTTACTGCTCTTAGAATGGTCAAAAGCGTAAACATTAAAAATCCAACAGCAAAAGACTTGCATGCACACAAACTGACAAAAAACAAAATCCATTGAAAATGGGTTTCTTTATTCTGAGTCAGTGGCAAATTACTTAAAAATTTGACTTGTGCTGAACAGTGAATCTGTTTGGCAATCAGTGACGACAGCTGCCATTGTTTGGACTATAAAAAGTAAAAATAAATTCTTTTGGAAAACAGAAAACAATATCATTACCTTATAAACATTCAGTTCTGACACTACACTAAACTAAGAGGCACTCAGCATGTGGATTGCAGTGAATACCTCACCTGTGGTTGGAAGTCACATTGAATCTTGGAAAACAAACTTATACATCTCAATTCAATGTTGTGGTAGCACAGAAATCTGCACACAGGCCACTCAGCTGGCAGATTTCCTCTGAATGTGCAGAAAAAACATCAAATGTACAGTATATCTATGTTCCATGACCAATAAAAGAAAAAAGATAAAAACAAATGTAAATAGTGCTTCATACAGGCTTAACAACAGCATGCAAATTCTGTATAATGCCCTCTTATCCATTCTCAGATATTGTTCTAATCTGACAAGTACAGAATTTCAAACCAAAACAAATTATACATCAATATTTCTATGTTGATCAAAATAAAACAGGTTAAGTGTGTTTATGAATGGTTTCATTTTCTGCTTCTTCTTCTTTTCATTCCAAATGTGAATACAAACAGTGTGACCTAAAGAAAAGACTGTGCAGCTGCTGCTGTAGCAGCCCGATCTCATTCGTAAGTCGTCAAATACCGTCATTTTGTCATGGCCTCAGCATCTCACACAAACACAGTAAACCCACTTGCATTGCATGACATGTAACGTAACATACTTATTTTAAAAATTATCTTTTCCTATTTAAGAAGCAACAATATACAGTACATTAATCAACATTCAAACAAATCCAGTTTTGGTGCCTAAACCTATCCAGGTGGTTTTGAAGCCTAAATCTAACCTAACCTAAATCTAATGAAGTAGTATTGGTACATAAAACCTAACCAGGTAGTTTTGGTACCTAAATCTCACCACCTAGTTTTGGTGCCTAAACCTAAACAAGTCATTTTAGAGCCTAAACAGAGCCAAATGGTTTTGGTGCCTAATCTTAACTAAGTAGCTTTGGTACCCAATCCTAACCAAGTAGTTTTGGTGCATAAAGCTAAGCAAGTAGTTTTGGTGCAAAAATCTCACCACGCAGTTTTGTTGCCTAAACCTAACCAAGTAATATTGGAGCCTAATTGGAGCCAAATCGTGTTGATGCCTAATCTGTACCAAGTAGTCTTTGTGCCTAAACCAACCAAGTAGTTCTGGTGTGTAAAGCTAACCAAGTAGTTTCACAGCCTAAAACTAATCAAGTAATTCTGGGGCCTAAACCTAACCAAGTACTTTTGGAATCTAAACTTAACCAAACTGCAACTGCAACTAAGGCTTCCCCGCAGCGTCTCATTCAGACACTAAAGCGCACCTTGTGCTTCAGAATGAGATGCCGTTGGGTGTGACAAAGACGTCGGTATTTTGCCAACCTGTGATGAGAACATGTTGTCAAATAAACAGCAAAGCATGTAAGTGCTTCACTTGTAGAGCACTGTAATGCATGAGTAGATTGTCGCTATCAAAAAACAGAAGGTACAAATTATTCTGTTCCCTGCTACCACTACAGTAGTTTCTGGGATAAGTGAAAATTATGTCAGCCGGTGATGTCCCTACTGATTGGCTAATATTAATTATGACAGGAAATCAACTAATCCAAACAGACTGAATAAATTAGCTTAAACTAAATGGCAGTCTGATCTGAGTGTTGTACCTGAAGAGCTCATCAAGTGAAGCAAATAATACATAGTGCACAGAATGGGATTAACAGATGTGTCACACCATCACATGTTGTAAAGTTACAGCAAAAAGTATATGTGTACTCTTCATGTAAAATGAGTAAATAATGCCTTTATTTGGATTCTGCTAAAAACATATATTCTGGATGAAGTTTACAACCTGTTGCAAATGTTTGATATTTTCTTTTTACATAGAGTTTATATCCTGTAACTCACCTTCATGCACAAAAATGTTGATTCCTGCTTTGTTTGCAGGCTATTACATAAAGAGTACACTCTTATAACAAGGTTAAAAATACTGAAAAATAGTGACATAGCAAACCAAGTAAATGAAGGAAATGAACAACTTGCTTATAAATAAAAAAAAAAAAACCAACATGTTTTCACTCCTTACTCAAATATGGCAGCTTGGTCAGTGGCTGTACACTTCAAACTGTGACGTTGTAGGTACCTCTCTAGCTCCGCAGTCATGTTAGCAATAATAAATATACAATGTCAAAATAAAGACACAAAAGCTAATTAGTTAGGGTTAGGAAAGATAATGGTTTGGGTTAAAGTAAGTATATTACTTATGTAAGTTCATGTACATATTGTATTAGTTTACAACCCAATGTTGGGATAATAACATAGCACTATGTAACTTATGTACGCAAGTTGGGTAACTTATGTAACATCTTAAAAAGAAGTAAATGTTGGTTTCACGTGGGACACAAATCCTGGTCTTCTGGGTGAAAGTCCAGTGTTTTTTGATCCATCCATCCACCACACCTGCTCTATAAATACACTTTGGCTCCTTATACTATATCACCTGACTTAAACAGCACATTAAAACATAACACTGAAGGGTACAGGGGGGCCTATAGTGTCACGGTTTGAAGGGGAACTGACCAAGCTGTTGCTGGAAAAAACTGTGCTAGTTCCATATTTGTGCAAATTAGAAATGTGAAGAAATAATCAGGAAGCGTATCTTTAAAATAATGCTTGACAGGAAAGTTGCTATTGAAATGATAACTTTAAACAACACAATAAATGACCAATTTCTACTCAAATATTTTACTGTAATAAAATCAGATGTGACTATTGTGATTTGTGGTTATGATCCCTTTTGTATGATGGCTGAGGCAGAGCAACTAAACACAATAATATAGATAAAATCCAACAAAACTGTGAAAATAGATGATGGTATATTCTACTTGTGTTTTGTCTTTTTGCTTGTGTTGTCTGAAGTTGCAGTGCTTTGAGCTCTCTTGCCATGCTACTTTAGCTATAAATGTTTCTTTTTTAGAGAAACACTGATTCAGAAATTACAGTAACAAATCATTCTTTAGATTACATGATTTTCAGGCTATTGTCATTCACACATACAACTGCTGTCATGAATTTAAACATTAACGAAAGGTACATCTCACCCACTAAATAGATTTGTGGGCACACCCGCACCTGCTGAAACAATGAAACTTCATTCGATTTCAAACTACTGAACTCAAGAACAACAAATAAATAAAAATGAAACACCATTTTGACCCAGGACTGTTTACAAGGCAGCTGTCAAAATGACATAAGGAATGCTTCTGTACATTTGATTTTCAATGAAACAGGAAAGGTTTTCTTGTGTAACATACTGGCAAAGGGCATTTTTTAGATTACTTGCATGTACAGTAAATCAAATTCTAATCAGAATGATAAAGCAATAAATAATCTGAAAATACTTTTGTCTGCTGACAGTCAAAAAACTAGAAATTTTCTGAAATATATGGCACTGCATGTGATAGACACTGTGTAATATATGCAGTCATGCCAATAACGTCAATTGAATTGAAGTGAATTGATATTTGGAGCATGGAAATGAGAAAATCTTAAAGCCTTGCAAGTTTTGATGAACAATAGGCCACAGTACATTTTTCAAAAACTGTAAATATATCAAGAAACTATTGTCAATCATCTGTACATAATCAGCATATGCCCTTTGAGAATTTCAATTATTCTGTATGTAAAATCATGTTTCATTAATGCAATGTATTTACAAAGACTACGTTGTTTTATACATACAATCCTTTGTCTTATATTGTACAATACTTACAATTACAGCATTGAATCATGGCGTCCTTTAACACCTCAATACAAAAAAAAGTAAAGAATATCATATATATGACCAGGCAGGATGTCTGATGCTGGTTTCAAAGTATTTCCTATACAGCACAATCATTCAAACAAAATGTCATAGCTGCAGGTAAAGGGATTTTTGAAAAGGCAGTGAGTCAGATAATATCAAGAAGGAATCATCAAGAGGGTCTTTGTCTTTTGGTTTTTCATGGAAACACATGGCATCTATCTGTTCTGTGAGCTGCTCTGAATTCTTTATCACAGTTACAGGATTGATGTCACATCAAACACAACAAATAGCATGTGCTAAAGTGTCCATGCCTTGCTTTCACTAGGAGTTAAATAGATCAAAGTGGATGCAGTCAAAGAAACACATGAGTAAAGTATCTCCCGTGTCCTGTCCAGAGAGCCTTCAATGACCAGCTAAAGGATCGGATGTTACAGCGTCTCAACTTTCCAGTCTTATTGAAGTCAGTGTGCTCACCACTGCCACTGGAGCCTCCAACGTTACTGGCCCTGTGTCCAGCCTCCTGGAAAAATGTTGAAATGCCAATTCCAGGTTTGGATAAAAAAAAAACTCAAAGATATCTCCGAATGTCTTCAAGTTTCCTTTCTGTAGCTTCATGGAGACTGTCTCTGGTAGCCCTACTTCTTAGCCAGTTGGAAAGGATGTTGACCCTTTAAAGATAGGTGTGAATATAGAGCAAAAGAATTAAGCATAGTAACATTTTTAATGCATAAAAGATTATTTATCATCAGTCTTGTTGTCCAGTGCATTTCCAGTTATTTGAGCTATGCTATGCTGCATTGAACTTGCTTTGTTTATTTTTCCTGTACCCCCCTGGTGGTCGTATCTACAACCAGCTGGACTCTGTTGTCAGCTTTGAAGATTTTTTAGAAAATATTTGATGTGTCTTTGGACTCAAGTCCCACATGAAAACAGGCATGTCCCAAATCAAGTCCCAAAACCTAAACTTGTTGTACATCAGTATGATGAATGAGTTCGCTGATTTAAAAATGTTGTGCAAATTTATACCAGATATTATCAGATTTGACCAATTTGATACTTAAGTATATTTCAAGACTGAGACTTTATTAATTGGCTATCATTTTTCCCTGATTTAAGTCAGGGTGGTGCCCATAAGATGGATTTAATGTTCAACCCTATAATTTAAGGTAAATATTGATAATTGTCAAAAATGAATTACAATTCCTTCATACATTTAGTGCCCCATATTAAAGGTATTCACCACACATATTTGCGTGCCCCGCGTGAGGCACAGTACTGCTGGCAATTATTCATATGTGCAATATTAACTGCAGAATAATATCAAAATTTAGATTTAGACTAAAAGGTCTTTACATTCAACACCACTAGTCTGCCACAGGAATGTGGTGAAAATTGATTTCTTCATCAAATTAACTAAAGCATTTGAGAGATTGGGTTAAAGCAGCCATTTTGCCAGTGTTCAAACCCTCTATATATAATGCAACATCCAGATAGACTTTCATAGTAGAGGCTTTGTGCCTTTATTTTGCAACTACTTGGTAGGATGTAGGAAAAGATCAAGGTTTTTAATGTATGGCACGTAACTTGCATGTAGGGTGCATGGCCTTAACACAGGGCCCCAAATATGTAGGGGTTATTATTAATTTTGGGCTATCAGAAATAATCAATATTTATAATAAATACAAGGATTCGACTTATATGAAATCCACCTTGTGGGCACCACCTGTACAACTTATCAAAGAATCAGTGATTCATGGACATTGACATGTGGACAGGAATCAGACTTCCTGACTTTTATATAGACCTGATTCTGATGCAGGGGCAAATAGTCCATCTACTGTGACATCCTATGCATACCCTAGTATGAATGTGTGGTTCTGTAGTTATCCTGTGTACTCAATCAACACTGCAGCCTGAAAGACCTCTAGGCAGAAGGTACGATCAAGCCATCCCAGTTTATCCAAACTATTTCCACTAGCTGCCGAAAGTGCTTTAAATGACTGTGAGCTACACCGTCAGCTTGTTAGCTATAAAGTCGCTCAGGTTAACAGCTTGTGGTTCCCAGCATCCAAAATTCTAACTCAGTATAATTAATTTGATGTCACATTTTATATATTATTCTCCCATGGAACAGCCTGCCCCTCTGACAAGTGTAGTACACTCATTTAATATCAAAGAGCTTTCAATACTTCCATAGTACTACTGCATTTACATGTGATTTACCGGCTATAGTTTGACAATGTGATGTTATGTCAATGTGTCAAAATATGAACTGCCACCGAAAAACAGGACTCTGGATTGCACAGGACATCATGACAACTGTTTATAGAAGTGTATGTTAGTGGATCTTTCCTTGCTTTCACGTTTTGGTCCTTGTGATGGTCTTGAACATCATTAAAAGGCTCAAATAAATCCATAATATTTAGTCCATGCTGTGAGGCACACACAAATTCATCATTATCTTAACAAAAGTTAACATTATTCAGAGACAGTCAACAAACCAAGACAAATGAACAGACCCATGTACAGTGAAGACAGGCTCAGGTCATAGACGATCAAAATGGAATTGATTTTACCAGCATTTATTTTCACAGAGTTTTTACTGCATTCCCTCAGATTATTGTTGGTTCTGTTCATCAGACCAGTATTTATTTAGTTGTCATTATCAAGTGTAATTAAGAATTAAGTGTGCTCTTTCTGTGCCACTAGAAGTTGAAGGGTTTAAATCACAGCTGTGTACTGAGTCAGACTCAATTGCGAGCACAGGTTGAGCTGAATTACAGCTAAACTGACGTCAGACGATGACTGTGAAGCACACCCACAGAATGACACTACCTCTCAGAGTATGGTAATTAAGGAAGTGGGTCTCAGATCTCAGATTTTCTACTTCAGCTCACCATAACATGAAGGCTGAGGGAGGAATTTAAAATTAGCACTGGAACAATAAAGTGCATATTTTATCAGTTATCACTGCACATTTGCTCAATACAAAAATATCATTTTTATCAGTCTATATACATGTTCACCACATCTGAAGACATTTTGATTTTACTAATAATTTTGTTACTGTCTAAAGCACTATCAATATCCATACATAATAAATGGCCTTTTGCCTTTATAGCCTCGGTTGACTGAACAATTCAAATCTGTCACATCCCCAGATCTTGTTCTTCAGGTTGTCAGATATGATAGTAGAATAATAGACCTTTTCACAGCAGACGTTTTGATATGTGACAGTAGTAAAAGTACAAATGTAAACTGGGGGTTTCACAGACAAGTCAGCTAGTCGACACTGTGCATCATTCAGACTAGCTGTTCATGTGTGGTTTTAACTAATTGTAAGATATTTAGAGAAGGAAAATCTTGCCTGCAGTCAAACTGTATCTCCTGCTCTCACAGGCTTACTGTGGCTGAGTCCAATCAGAACGCAGCTCATTTGTTAACAGTGTCTTAGAGCCACTCAAGGACTCTGCTCTTTCACAAATCAATAGGTTTGTCTCACACACGTTAATTAACCCTTTACTGATTGCATTTGAGTTGTTAATTGTTATTGGATGAAAAAAAAAGATATATCTCGACTTAGTAGTAGTCAGTTTGTCGGCTATGTTTTGGGAGTAGTCGATGGTTAGAAAAATGCAGTAGTCGTAAATGCCGTGGTGTAAACAAATGAATGGTGGCCAAATTCCATTTAGCTGCTTCAATGTCAGCCTCTTGATATTGTTCCTGCTGGCTCACTGTGACATTGTCACGGCTTACTTCAGTGGTTCCCAAACCCTTCAGAACACCCTCCCACCCCTCAGTTATTATCATTCATTGACAATAATTTAAGAAGCAACTGAGAAAAGGATTAAAGTTGAATTTCAGTGAAATAAAGGTTAGCAGAATAGTGTCAGCAAATTCCTGTTTGTTTACATCCCTTTACATAAATCATAGTCAATCATTCAACCTTACATTGCTCTGTGCCATTGTTAATGTCTGTAAGTAAGTGGAGTCCAAAATGAACTAAGGTAGAAGTGAAACCTTCCAAAAGTAAACAAACATATACAGAATTACATTAGTTTGAAACTGAGAAAGTTGTTTTCATAAGATCATATGTGATGAAAGATTTTAACTTACTGCTGACACTGTAAACTAGTTAAACCATGTCTGCAGCAGGCTTAAGTTACACCTTAGAGAGATCTTCAGTGATATCTGTGCCCTCTGTGAAACACAGCAACTGGTTTAACCAGCAGACATGGAGACAATGTGGGTTTATACCAGACAGCACAGGTTTTAACTCGCCCTAAACCTTGAACTGCAGCTAAGTTAATGATAGAGCGGCATTCTATAATACTTATTATTATTATTATTATTATTATTATTATTATTATTAGTAGTAGTAGTAGTCTTTTTAATATTGTGTCTTGAACATCCATGATACAGTAGATCAAACAAAATGAGTATGATTTATTTATTGGTACTCTGCTCTCTTTAAGTGAGTAAGCTTAAAATATTTTTTTTTTTTTGGAGAACAAAACCAAAATCATCAGAAATGTATTTTTAATTATGATTGTCACTTTGAACACAACCAACATTTTATTTATACATAGGTATTTCAATATGACAGCAAAACGAAGGCCAGCTAATGACTAAGGCATGAGTTAATGTGAGGTACTTGCAGAAACAGGACACAATGAATATTATGGCAACATCAATCTGTCATGGCAACATCACATCCAGGCAGAGCAAAACACAAAGAGCAGCAGCATATAATGGACCAAGCTCCACTCCAGCCAGTCCATCCATTTCTTCAACACTGAGTCACTTGGTAAAGTTAATGAGGTTAGCTTAATGAGCACAGCTACTCCATAGAAATGCTTGTGGATAAAATGTTCTCTATTAAAAAAAAAAAAAAAAAAGATCTCCATTGTCCAGGCAGGTTACAGCTTTCTTCATATATGGATGAGACAATGTGACAAGGGCAGCAGCATGCCTTAAGGGTGAGCAGCGTCCATCCAACAATATGGGCTGTATACTGTGCCTCAGATTAGAAGACAGACACACAAACAATCTACAAACACTACAGTTAATACACAGAGCCTGACAGCCGTAAAGCAGGAAGTGGCTGCCTGTAAAAATCTGGCAAAACTATTTACAATGAACTGAAACCAGAAGGAATATACAAGGAGCTAAAACATAGAGCTGTTGCGTTCCTGCTGTACAACTAAACATTTAGTTTTCAGGATCTTTCATGCCTGAACTTTAAAGCTTCAAATGGTCTTGGTTGACACCCTCCTCCAGGACACAAGTGTTGAGCTAACTGATTGGAGATGTTGAGCTAATTGATTGTCTGGGATACTTGATTCCTCAAGAGCAATGAAAAATCAGACCTCAGAGACTAAATTCAAGGCTGTCCCCTAATGACTGAATCACATATCACATGACATGGTGTGGTTTGGATATAACTGTTGGTAGTTTCAATCCAAAATGTGTATGTTTTCAAAAAGTATTTACAGATGAAGTTTGTCCTGATGGTGGCACTATAGGCACTGAGTATCCAAAATGCTCCTTTTGTGGAGCTTGACATGCACAGACAATATCATGTCAGCCTTCTAATTATCAGATTTTTGCAGCATTTGTGGTATTTTTGTGGAAGGTTAGAGTTGATTGTGGCACCAAAGAAACCATCCTAAATCATTATGGATCATTTCTGGGCACCATATTTATCTAAAAGCAAATTTAAACTCAAAGTAAAGACTGTTTTTTTTTGTTTTTTTTAACATTTGAGTATCATCAGCATAGCAGTGGATAATCAGTCCAATTACCTCATAATTATCTGGCTAAGAGGTGAAATATAAAGAGGAAAATACAGATATGTAGATGTGATATTAATAGGAAACACAGTGTGCCAGGCAGAAATAGCAAATTGATCTTCCACTCAGTGTACGAGTTACTAGAAATGTTAATAAATCTCCTCTGGGAATTTGTGGAAAATGATTAAGTAATAATTTTGCGACGTTATCACTTGTGTTGTTTACCATTTTATATAGGATGATCTACTGTTCTGGACCAAAGTACTTGTGTGCATTGATGGACCAACATTGCCAGACAAAAATCCCTCTGGCTCTGGTGACAGCCCTGAATGTGATCTTTTAGATCTGCATATTCATCAGTACAATATGAGCACACGACCAAAAATTCAAAGTGCAGACTTTAAACAGCTTTTTGTCACTTTTACATTTAGTGTAATTGAAACTGGCATATTTGCAGTGCTTGTCCATGTTTGTTTTTTTAACACTATCACAAAGAGGAGAGTTCAACTAAGACTTTCCAAATGCTAATATAATCTTTCCAGCCCCACAACTCAGTGCAGCATGGTCTATTACAACAGAACAAAACAACATTATACAATAAGTTAATAAGCATTATCAACACATTATGCACAAATATCATGCATATGTAGCCACATTATAATTTTTACTTATCTGATCATATTAAAATAATGCATAGATATAAAAATCCAATACATAAACATTATAATACGTATTAAAAATAAACAATCTGTACAAAAAAATTTGCCATGTCTTTTTAGGATTTTTTTCAATTTTTTTTCCACGTATAACAGAATAGGGAAAAAGTAAAAAAAATAAATATCCTATGTACAATCACACAAGCCATTCCAAAGTTATCGTCACTGCAAGGAGAAAGCAAAAGGCAAAATATCAAATGTTAGTTCAAACAATGTTTTATTGTGAAATTAGCAGAGTGTGTGAGCTGTTACAGTGATGAGCAACAAAACAAGTCAGTGTCAAACTCTTTAACTTACTTTATTCCAACATCCTGGTACAGGTAAGCCATCGTCTCCCTGGAAAAAGAGAAAGTTGAGTGAAAAATACCGTATCCTGTAGAGGTGAACAATATCCTCATGCAAGTGTACAAGGCACACAAAAGCAGCTTACAATTATATATATATATACATGTAAAAAAAAACAGTTGAAATTAGGATTCTTTCTACAGTTTACATCTTACACACACTGATACACCAATACTCTAAGACCTTACCTGTGGAGATGAAATTTAGACATGAAAAAGACAGACCTACTGTGTATTGTTGACCCATTTCTCCATTACCAGATTTATGGACCATGATCAAAAGTACCTTTTGAAACCAAATCTAACCACATAGAATCCTTCTGTGTTGCAAAACTAGAGCATGTCTTGCAAACTTCTGAGAACAGACTGTACATGACAAGGGGCATGTTGGACCAAACAGCAGATAAAGGCAGGTGTTTAGAAAATGATTTGTCTCCCATAACCTGCAAACAGCTAAAGTTGTGTTGGTTTTTTTCTTTTTTGTGATGCGATCACACATTTGCTTTACCAATCACACCCACAGCAGTGCAAGCAGCTCTTAGTAGTACCTATATCATGCAATTGGTAACACAACTTATCCCCAAAACTAAAGCAAAACAATTAAACCAATTGTTTGCCTTACTTAACTAAAAACTGACCCACACCGCAATGATGCTAATGCTAGTGCTAATACCAGGACTCTGGCTTGCTTTGACCAAATAAATTCATCTACTGCTTTTCCCACTGTGGTATTCTGTCGCTTTGAAGATGGAAAATGGTGCTCCATGCAAGAGATGATGTAGTAAACAAGGGAGTATGAGGACAGGATTTAGTACACTTTACCGTAACAATGTCAAGGCTTTAGATTTAAGATTATTTGGTGGTTATGGCTATGTAATTGGTGATATTAGTCACAATCATAGGTCCACATGTTAAGTTAACATAGAAAGTTTTAGTAGTTGTGATGAAAAGACTGAGGTAAAAGAAATCTTTTCAGACTTGTTCATATTAGTTCTGAAGGAGTTAGTTGCAAAAGTTGGTTTATTACTGTGTGAGTCAACTACAGGAAGTAGATTTAAACTTCCATGCAAACATGCATGTTTTGTGTGAATCTACAGTGCTTGCAGTCAGGATGTGGTTAAGGATAACTAAAGGCATGCTAGGAAAAATGAAGGGAAAGAAAGAGCACCATACCACAGGGCAAGGGGCATCCAGCCCATCCAGGCCTGGCAGGCCTGGTTCACCTTTCTCCCCTTTAAAGCCTCGGAAACCCTGTTTGTGAAATCAGCCATTTAAAAACCAGTTTTGTAGCTCATGTGTAGCAGAGGACTGTTTGTCCTCCACTGCGTGACGACACGTCGATCTCCGCCTCTGTCCACTGGATGCAGGTTTCCTAAACATGCAGGAAGCCTGGGACTGACAGGAACTGGGCTCACTGAGAAGAGCTTTCAGGTGTACAATGTGATGCCAAATTGTTTCTTTGATATAAAAGTAGAGGATAGTTCTCTTTAGTAGTGAGTTTGACTTCTGTCACCAACCCAAACCTTTAGAGTCCAAACAAAGTATTAAGGTTCAGATCAGGTTTGGGCCATTGTGTTGCATAATTCTGGGCTTGGGTGAAGTTTGAATTTGGGCCATTGTTCATTCACTTTGGGATCCTTACTTTTAGAGGGTTGGTTTGATAGGGAGGAAACCCTGGAGCAGACCAATAAACTACTGTAGAATTAAATATCCCATCTGGCCTGGGAATATCTTGAAATCCTGCAGAAGGAGCTTGTGAACGTGACTAGGCAAGCTTGCTTCACTTGCTGCCACTGCAACACAGACTCATTGAATGAAAATTGATGGATGAAGGGGTCAGACTTGACTATAAGTAATAGAAGCAGAGTGTTGTCAATGTGTTGTTCTAGGCTGCTGAGCTAATGGTCAGCAATGGATGTTGAAAAGGATGGATGTAGAGGTGTGAGGTCTATATAGCTCTGAACTTTTGAAGTGCCCATTGTATTTGTTTGAGCCGAGTACTGGGCATGGTCTGGGTCTCAGTTTTGGGTTAGTGCAGAACTCTAGCTTGATTGTCCCCAGCCTGTCCATAATTGTATTATTTAAGGTGAAGCACAGGGTTGCAGAGCTGCAGAAGGGGTGCTGAAAATCGAGTCTAACTACTTTGGTACCTGTTGATAGTCATAATCAGTGGCTGCCTGGTTCCTGTCTGTCTCATTCCTGTAAAAAAAACAGGTTCCTCAGGCAGAGTTTTGGTCTCCAGTCCATCTTCTGTATACTACAACCTTGCTTTTGCTTTCATGAAATGATTTCAGTGGACTGCAGATTTGGGTTTTCATCAGTTCAGTTCCAGATCTTCCTATATATCTGACAGTTTGCAGTGGACACTTTGACCAAACCCTCCCTGAGGTTGATTAGAATGACTGAATACCAGAGCCAAAAGGAAGCAGACTACTGAATACAAATCTTCAGGAAAACTGAAGCTCTATGGAATTATGTTGCATTCCAAGATAGTACTCCTTCCCTTTGCCTCATGGTTACACATCAGACAACTGACATACCAACGGACAGGGGGCATCTAATCCAGGTGCTCCTTGGTCTCCCTTATCCCCTTTGGCCCCCCTGTTGCCTTTCTTGCCCCTCTCTCCCTGCAAACAACAGTGTATTAAAAAAAGACAAACTTTAGTCCTCCTCATTAAGCCACACATGAAGCAAATGTTTGTTTTGTGTAAGGTTTCATCTGTCAGGTGTTCTTACAGTACATATATGTACTTTAGACAATATGAAGAATACTGTAAGTTATTTTAATTCACTAATGTGTTTGGTGCCTTTTGCTGTTTTCAAAAGATAATATGATTTTGTAATGTAAATTTAGTGGAAAGGGAAAGTGAGAGGGAATTAGGGAAGGGGGATTAAAGCCAAAGCTGTTGGTGAGCAGGTTTCATCCAAGCATCCTACCAAGGACTACCTACAAGCTAGCGTACAGAAAAAGTAGGTTTTGGAAAACTCGTGAGTGAGAAGTGAGAGGACTGAGGGAGGAGGCTACAGTTTTTCATGATGGGAGATAATCTACTCAGTGAAACATTCAATATGAAAATAAACAACAGGGTAATGTCCAAACATAAAAGCTAAGTTAGTGAAGTGGCGGTTGGACCATGTCTGCTGGGTCATTTGGTCAGGAAATTATTCTGGTTGAGTCATCATTACAAATTGAGTAAAAAATCGCATGCATTGAGAAAAAATCATATGTTCAAGAATTTGTAGATATAAACTTTCACAGGTAAATAAAGTTCCACTGAGCATGGTGGTAGGAAACGAAATGAAAGACTCCTGTTCATTTTTTTGTTAGTTACAGTTGGTAACATTGGTTTTATTTTTAACAATGTTCATGTTCTTGACCAAAAAGTTCTTGGAAACATTAGAATGAAGGTTCACAAACATGGACAAACTAGCTGTGTTTAACCAACCCACCATGATCATTCCCTAACCTTAAATTTTTAAGGGCAATGAAAAATGATTATACACATCCAAGTCTGGTTGCAGGTCTTGGGGAGTCCATTGCTTAACACTGCATAACACACCTGTGTATCTGACCAAACTGTGAACAGTCTAGTTATGGGTAATGGTTTTGCCAAGTGACATCACCCATTGGTTTGTGGACTACTGCATCAGCATCTTATTTTTTACAACCAGAACATGCACAGTACTGAAAAGAGAGTGAAGCTAGTGGGTGACATACTGCAATTGGGCGGTGCTTGGTTTCGGCTCTAGTCCATTCAGCAGGAAAATATGCTGGCCACCTGCCATAAAGTTTCTTGTATTAGAGCTAAACGGTACACTAACATAAACTTTTTGGGGGGCATTTTATGCCTTTAATGACAGGACAGATGAAGACGTGACAGGAAATGGGGAGAGAGAGTGGGGGAATGACATGAAGCGAAGGACCATGGGTGGGTGTCAATGGCCAATAGCTGCTGCAGAGGACTCACAGCCTCCATATATGGGGCATACGCTCTACCAACTGAGCTATCCAGGCACCCCCTAAGATACACTTTTGAAAACAACTGAGTTGAGAAATAAGCAATGCATTAACAAACGGTACCTAGTTTGACAGTTAGATCTGAGTTTTGTGGGCCTGGTGCATTGCGCTGGATGGATCGACTGAGAATGTCTTGTCAAAGAAGGTAGCCATGCCCTAAAGCATCCTCTGCTTCATGGTCTGTTTTATGCTACAAAATGGACGTTGTGTACTGAAGAAAAAGAAGAATTGAAACTAACAATTGGGACCATAAACTAATTAGGAAACTGTTTACTGTGGTCATAAATCTAGTGAGAAGTAGGCACATTTTGCCATAAGCTTACATACACTGACTTCTTTTTGAAACCAGTGGAATTGCCCCCTGCTGGCCATTAGACAGAATGCAGGTTTAAGACACTTCCACTTCACTTTCCATCCACTATTTATTACACAATCTATCGTTTTTACAGGGAAGAAAAAATGCATGGAACAAAAAGACAGTATCTCTGGTTCTACAGCATCTGTCCTTTATAATCCAGACTGTCCATTGTGAGCTCTACAGTGTTATAGTAGTGCAATGCTACATCGGTACTCATCTAAGTTTGGAGTACTTGTAAGACTTCATTCTGTATGCAGATTAGAAAGTAAAACTGGAAAACTGAAACATTTCTTGATCATAGTATTAACAGAACACCTGCTCACCAAGATTAAGGCTATAAGGCATCAGATAAAGAGATTAAAACATTATGTATAGGGAATACAGTTTGATAAGAACTGCAGTGTTCTCCCAGTGCTGTCTTAGCATCACCTGTGCAACCACAATCTCATAGTTTAGACTTTTCTCTGGTGTAAGGCTTGTGTCTCAAATGGTTTTTGCTAGAATGTTGTTGGTAGTTCAGAGATGAGATCATGAGGTTCATGCAGTCACTGAAAGTGACATGAAATGTTTCGTTGCGTAATCTTACTATTCTTTGACCAAGCTATCTGTGGAATTTCACTCTAACTAACAAATTAAACTGTCTTCAAAATGATTAGCTCAGAAACATGCAACAGTTTTGGTGTACTAGCAGTTAAATCATACATCATAAATTCTGACAGTGATGGGAGAGCACTGCTTGCCAATCTTGGGTATGGGTCAGGGGTGGGAGGGAGAACATGAAGGCTTGCAAGGAAGAGGTACTGTTAAATGGGAATAGGAGGAGTGAAGTGGAAGTATAAGAGGAGGAAGATTAACCCAGGACTACATTAGAATGCAGGAGGAAGAGGAGGAGCAGGAGGCCAAGGTTTGTGAGAGGGAGAGAGGGCAACCCCGGCAATAAAAAGAGCCACGGGCCACAGAGCAAGGTGGAGGGAAGTAAAAGGGGATAGGAAGACCTGTGGAAACAAAGGAAGACAGGACAAAGAGTAAAAACACCAACACTATCCCATAGCTTTGTCTTCAGCACCTTCAACTGGACAGTCACATTCAGGTCTGTTTTTCAGAGGGGTGTTCGTTCAAATCTTTACAAGGAGATGGTTCTTATTTTGACAAGAGGCCAGTTGAACGTGCTGAGAGAGCTTATGAAATGTGAAAACTTAAAAGATGGGAGTGGAAATATTAAAACAGTCACAGGTTAATGGGAAGGAAACAGAAACATTCTCTTAGAGGAAGGGTATGGACATTACAAACAGATTCTCCGATACACTGTAACCTGGAAATACAGTTTTTACTCAGTGTCATTTTGCAGGGCTGATAATCAGTGCCAGTTAAAGGGAATTATTTTGGGAAATATGTTTGTTTCCTTTATTTTCAACAGTAAGAAGATGGATATCAATCTCATTTTTTTGAGTAAAGTACAGAGCTGGAGTCAGGACGTGGTTAGCCTAGCTTGGCATAAAAACTAAAGGCAAGAGAAAACAGCTAGCCTGGCTCTTTCCAAAGTTAAATGAACAGTTTACATGTCTACATGTTGGTAAGTACATGTTTTAACTTTGGACAGAAAGTTTTTGCAGCTGTTTGAACACACTGTTAAAACGAATTTCATGATTTACATTAAGATATGATTTTGTTGGCTGAAAACATGTCAGATTTTATAAATACAGAAATCAGTACAAATATAGGCTACTTCTTTATCACCTGTGGAGAAAATTCTCAGATTTCCTTTAAAAAAAAACACCCACAAATTTATTAAAATAAAAAAACAGGTGTAAACAGGTCCTCTGAGTTTTTTGGTCAAGTGGACACTACACTGACATATATTACCTCCTATAAGTTGATGCAGTGAACGTCTTAGCAGAGAGTGTTCCTATTCATGCATACAGAACAACATTAGGTTTCATCTGAAGTTATGTTGCTGGTCATCCAAATGAGAAAAGTCCAATATTCACTCCACCGTGTTCACCAGCTCAAACGTTTTAGAGTTTTTTCATTGAAAACAGCTGTGTGCTGCTGCTGCTGTAAATGACGCTACACGTGCAGTGAGAGTGAACCAGAACAATAACATTATGGGCCTCTGGCCACATAAAGCTCTGTAGAACTGAGGGGAACTGCAGAGTTGGTGATAATTCTCTGTGGAGCAACACCTTTCACTGCTTACACATACTTAATTGATCCAGCTTTATAAAATATTGATCATAGCTGTTCAAACACATAAATATGAGAATGATATCCATCTCTCAGTTGCAAGTCAAATACTCCTTGATGCAAATATATCTGTCTCCAATGTCACTTATTAACCTTAAAATATTTTTTCTTTCATAAAAAACATCATATCAGGGATATTATCAAGAACTATTCAAGTATTTTGACCTCTTTATTCTGAAGTGCATCTATGACACTCAGTTTCAAAACAAAGCCACTGCAAAACAAATCCATTTGCCTCAGAAAGGCAAGATACATCTTGATCTCAATTATTCAGGATCATTCAAAAAGAATCAAAGCAAACTATCTGACTCATCTGGCTTTCCTTTCAAGCACGATATCAAAGAGCACGTCCTGTTTATTGATATTCAGCTCTTTAATGCTCATCTCCTCCTTGAGAACGTCTTTGAAGTCGTCTCAACTCTGAACAGGTGACCTAATACGGCCCCATGAGGCAGCTGCAGCAATACTGGCAGAGGTTAAACAATGTACGGATGCAAATATTTGCCTGGCCTGTTGTCATATGATTCATAAAGATTCAGCAAATGTTTAGTTCAGTTTTCTGAATTTACTGCATAAAGTGACCTGGTCTGTGTGTATTCCAGAAATCAAATCTAATGTGTGTCCAACAGCCAGATCATGTCCCTGGTCCTGCCTCTGTTCTTTGTGACTGGCAAAATAGTATAAATGATATCTTACCCGGTTCCCTTTGAGTCCTTGTGGTCCTACTAAACCCTGCAAGAAGGAATACGAATATCATTAGAAGGTGCATATATCTGCTAAACTACAAGTATTCTAGTTCACTGTCTTAGGCCATGTTCAATCTGACATTATTACTGTGTCAAAAATAGTGTCCTCATTCATTTCAATAGCAGAAAAAACACAGGTTAGTCCAGAAAGAAAGATGAACCTGCTCAACTTTTGCCACAATGCAATGTGACATCAGCAACAACCTGCATTCATCTGTCAAATCATTAGTGTATATTACTTTGTAGTGCAATTCAATCAGAGGTGTGGACTCGATGACTTAAGATTTGACAGACTTGCAACTCAACTTGGACGTTAAACCAGCAACTTGTGACTTCACTTGGACTTGAGCCTTTTGACTTAAAAATACTTGATACCCTCCCCACAAACCAAGAGATTTAAAAGTCTGTCATTTAAAAGGTGTGAATCATTAATCAAAACATTTCTTGTCATTTAACACGTTAACACTATTCATTCTCAGCAAGTCAGCGCCAGATCCTCTTTGTTTGATCCAGTCTGAGAGCATCCAATCAAGTTGCAGGAGAGAACCATGAAGAACTGATGTTTCATTGCTGAGCTCCGTTTGGACAGAATGATGTCAAAGATGATTTCCTTTGCATACAAAAACTATGCAGTCATCAACAACAAATGAATTGCAGTATACGAAACGTGCGGGTTGAAAATTACACACGGAGATGCAACAACTTCCAACTTTGTTTGGCACTTAAAAGTGTACACATAACGTTAAGTCAAGGCTCTGTTGTTGGGATGTGGTACATGAGTGCAAAGACCTGAAACTGACTTGTGACCTTAGAATTGTACTTAAGTGTAGTAGGGGAGAGTCACCACAATTATAACATTTTCACTTCTTTACACTATTACTCAGAGTTTTTCTTTTTTATCTGCATTAGTAATATTTTCAGGCAAACGACCTAAATGTGTTTGCTATCCTAAACCACTTAAAGTTTTCCAATAGAGAAAACAAGTCGCACCGTCAGTCACAGTGTGAGCTATGGATGTAATGGCTAAAAAATAGCATTAAACAAACATTTTTATGGCCAATCAACAATATTTCAGTCAAGCAACAGTTTTGCATTGATTTGATACCGAGGATGTGCTCAGATAATGTATAAAGCATACTGGTATTATTAAAACTTAGCAGGCACATTCATGTCCATCATTGTTGGAAGTACATTGATTACATGCACATAATTTGCAAATTTGATTTATGGAACCTAAATGTGACTGAACACAGAGCAGCCTATGGACTGGTTGCACAACAAACATTTTGACTTGTCAGAGCAGGATAAGCACAGGTGGACTTAATCATAGTAATCCCAGCTCAGTTCTAAGAAGTGTCCCAGAGACAGTGACACTGAACCAGCATGCACAATAGCAGGGCGTCCCCTGAGTGGCATGCAGCAATCATTAATACACCTGTGAGTTTTCTGGTATGACATGTCACAATTACTGCTGTGCAACTAGTCCACTGGCCTATGCAATGCATGGATTTTGGGAAGGCTCTGTGTAATAATGGGATAATAACGTGTTACAAATAAGCGGCTGGTCACGTGCGTCTTTTGGTGTTTCTTACAGACCAGACTCTAGCAATGGATAACATATGAAAACTATAACTGATGAAGAACAGATACTTGCAGACAATGTGTGAATGCTGTGATCAATGAGCAATAACTGCTTGTGTGATGGAATCAAAATTGAACTGCAGACTTACAGGGATGCCTTGAGGCCCAATTGGTCCTGGTAATCCTGCATCTCCCTTTTCACCCTAGTGAAAACAGACAAGAGTGTAAATTCTCCTTAAACTATATATTTATGTTAGAATAAAAACCTAATTAAAACACACACAAAAATACACACATATACAGAGATACCCACTCTCTCTCCCTTTGGTCCTGCTGGCCCTGGGACACCTGCTGGTCCTATTAGACCCTTTAAAACAGAAAGGGGAAAATAAATCCACTTTAGTAGATACAAAGAGAATAGTACTAAAGAAAATATCATCATTAAATGTTTCAAATCAGTAAATCAACAAGCCTTCTGTTGAGCATGAATACATGTCATGAAAGATAATATTATAGATCATTTAGACCAAAGTTCTGTTACTAATTTTGAGTGACATAGAAGGTGTAGGTCATTTTTCTGTCCTGGTACCTTCAGCATCAACACAACAAGCTTGTTGAAGCACTGTCCAAACTGTTAAAAAGGAGGGAAATGAATAAAATGTCAACAGCTGCAGTCCTCTGTCTTGAGTAGCAGTCAGGATTGGAGAAGAAGACCTTGCATCTCAGGCATATCCAGTATTGAATGCAGCTGTCATATGCACTGTTTGACATGTCAACATGCAGCACGGGCACCTCTGCATGCTCCTTTTGGATAGTTCTTTGCAGCCCACTGCCGATACAGGATCATGAGGCAGGAAACTGTTGAGGCAGGGTTGAGGACTGAGGATTTACACTGGTATGGTGTCCAGTCTCAGATAACACCAGGCAACATTCCACTTCAGTGGCCCAAGATAGTGGCTGGGAGATAATGGTCACTTTAAAGACTAGTGGCCATGGTTGCATATGATTTCTTTGTTTGTATGTATTATAATATTTCCTCATAAACAAAAATTACAGTTGTATGGTGCTCAGATGGTAAACACTAAAATAAAAAAACAATATAAAGGAAGGTCACCCCCCCCCCCCCCAAAAAAAAAAAACAAAAAAAACAGTGACAATTCATTTAAAGGAAAATTTAGCAGAGTATAGATTTCCACAGTATTAATTCATTGGCACAAAAAAAGAGTCACACTTATGAAAGTCCAATCTGCTCTACTTTGTTTCTTTGATTGGTGCACTGTCAATAAAACTCAACACTTGTTACACATTTTTTGGAGTCAGTCCTCACCAGAAATATGTTCACCTGAGTTCTTTAATGTTTTAAGTTACTTAAATTACAATATGTAACATATGTACACTGTGTAATTTAGGTAGCATTGTTAGGGTAGAAGGGTACAAGTACTGGCTGATATACCAACCAGGCCTTGACAGATCATGTCTGGTTGTCATAGAATGCCTCATTTATGTGCTTTGAACTGTTATTCTTTGCTTAATTTCAAAGTTAGAATTAAAAAAAAAAAAATATGATTGCTGTATGGGTTGTGGTCCTTACATGAGCCAATACAAACCATGTGGGCATAAGGGTATTATATACTGTGTAGAGTTGCCATGTTTGCAATGAAAGTAGATTCCTCATCCCAGTGCATCCTCAGAACCCAACCCTGAACAGTCTTGTCCTCACAGAGCTACTTCAGGAAAGAAAAAGAGACAGGACGAGCATGGGAAGCAGGAAAGCAAGCGGACAGGACAAGCAGACATGGCAGACATTAAGCAAGCGGCAGCAGCAGGGGGTTGGAGGAGGAGGAGGAAGAGGAGGAAAAGGGTGAGGGGACCGGAGCAGGACTTGCACCACTCACCACTGGACCCGGTCTGCCGTCTAACCCATGAGCCCCCTGTATAGCGTTGTACATAGTTAGAGAGCAGAGATGATGGTGGAGATGGTGGGAGGAAGGGGGGGTTGGGGTTGGGATGGGGAGGTGGGGGTGGGGGGGGTGAGTGAAGCTGTGACTCAGGTGACTTAAAACACATATTCAGATGATGACAAATGACAGGTGATGGAAGTGGCGGAGGTGAAGGTAAAGTGAGTGACAGTAATTGTGAGTAACTGCTTCTACTGATCATGGTGGATGATGACATCAAGTTTACAGGTTCTCAGTGGAACAACCTGGGTAGGTTCTTGATAAAACCCTTAGAATATAAAATGGATCTCTGTAGACCCTCCCGAGTGGGTTCTTGAAACCTTTCACAGATGGTTCTAGGTGTAACCCTTTATGTTGGGTTTTCGGTAGAGCTTTCTTAAGGGTTCCAAGTGAAACCTTTACAAAAGGTCTTGATAGAACCAAAAAGGGTTCTCCTATTTGGACAAGATGAAGAACACTTTATGGCTCTAGTTAGCACCTTTATTTCTAACAGTGTACTGTAAAGTTTAATTTTCATTCAAGACTCAGTAATTTTTTGACAATATAGTTTTTAGCAAATTTTACTCAAACAATATGCATGTCTGTGAAGGTTCTCAGTCATCCAAGTCATGGTATTTGTAGCAACGGTTGTCGTAGGCAAGTGGACTTCAACTGGAGTTCATCCAAACTGAAACGTCTTCAAGAACTCTATCAAGTCCAGTTGCATACGACAACAATTGCTATGCAAACAATATGTTCTATTTACTATGAAGTCTGACTTCCTCACCGAAAACCAGTGGCTTCAGCCATTTGTTCGAGGCTCACAATCTTGTTTGTCCAGAGCTTTCATTTACATCTCATGGTCTTTATCAGCTAGGATTCTAGAGCAAACTTTTTCCAGTGATGTTAACCATGAGATGCAGCTCAAAGCTTTTAAAAAAAATCTAATTTGTGTTTGGTTTGTGTTGTCAAATTGGTGAATGTGTGTCTAAATTTGCTTTTGTTCTATTTATTTGCAGTAAAATGCTGGCTATGTGCTTTACAGTTCCATCAAATCAAATTAATTAAGCAAACCCACATCTGTTGAGATGATTTCAAAGCCCAAGAGACAAACTGATGAATATATGGTCATAGAAGTCATGGTTATTTCCTGAAAGTGACCGTAGTGTAAACCAAGAACAAAGAACAGGAACCCAAAGTGAAGAGAATAAAATGAAATAAGGTAAAAGTCCAAAAGTAAATGCTTAGATTTATAGTGTAATGTTAGTCATTTACGTCCTTTGACACAATCCGCCCTTCCATGCAATATTTTAACAGGATTATGACAACATAAAGGCAACATCTGAGACACTGAGAAACATCAGTCAGTAACAACTACAATATGGATTTTAAGGATTTTTAATATGGGTTTTTAAGGCTGATATAGTAATAATAGCATAATGTAATGCTAACATTTCTGTTCTGAAGCAGTGATATAATCCCAAAAATAATCAAGACTAAATAAGACAACAGGATAGGACACAAAAAAAGATAGAAGACAGAATTCTGAATGGACAGGAAGTCTGGAGTACTTACAGGAAGTCCAAGATGGCCTCTGTCTCCCTTGTCGCCTTTCTGACCAGTCGCTCCCTTTTCTCCTCTGATGCCTATGCCTGGTTCTCCCTGAGAGAGATGGTTAGATAAAATTGCATCCTTACACTTCGAAGGATAGAATGGCTCTGAGGGCAGATACTAATCTATAAATATAATATCTCACCTTAGGCCCCGAAGATCCTTGAGATCCCTGGATAGAACAAAAACAGTTATTAATGACACAATACTTACAGTATCATAGACCATTGAATTGTTTCAGAGCACCTTGCACCTACATCATGTATGTATCATTAATTTCCCACAACAGTACATACTGTATCCCAGTTGTTGTCACTGTATATCACTGCTGAACGTTTGAGTCATGCCGAGAAATAAATTGTAAAAATACATGTTGGACATGTTTGATCAGCTTCTATTAGTGGGGCTTTGGTTCATAAACAATTCATTATTATATTTATTTAAAAAAAAAAATTTTCATTGAGAAATGACTATTAATTGCTGAAAATCATTTTTTAATCCCTTTTGTTAAAGGTATATAAATAACAAAGATTGTAGAACTTCCTTATATGCAGATGATATCATACTATTATACCTAGTTAATGTAGCATGATCATCATTTATGACTCACTAAATTAATGAACCCTTTAAGTAGTGAAATAAACTGTAGCAAATCATATATTATGGAAATCAGCCAATACAGGAAGTATTATTCTTACTGCACACATTTCATTGTGTTATTTTTCTTCATTAAAGGTTACACTCATAGTTCTGCCACAGGTGTTTTCACTTATTTCACCTGATTAGACCTCATCTCAGAACTGTGTAGGCAGGTTGTGCTTGACTGAAAACCCCTTGACAATCTTGTTACACTTATAGCCGCATACCTCACACCACCTTATGGTGCAACATTTAATACTTTTTCATTCTTATTGGTCCACTTGTTCTTCATCTACTTTAAGTGTGAATAAGTCTTTAGATCAGGGGTTAAATGGTATATTTGACTCACTGCTGGGCCAACTGGTCCTGGAGGTCCCGGGGGCCCTGGAGGACCATAGATCTAAACACAGGAACAAGGACAAACACAAGAAACAGGTTTCAATTAATAAAATATTGCCCATAAAATATGTGCTCTATTTACCATGAACTGCACCAAAATTACCTGAGGGTTAATGAATGACACTTACCATTTCTGACCTTCCTCCTTCTCCATTTTCACCTTTAGGACCCTGTGACAATAAGTGACAAAGACACAAAAGGACACAAAGTTGACAATATATTCTTTGGTCAGACACCTTATAAAGTGAAGGAAAAATGAAGACACAACACTTTTTCACACAGCACTTAAGGGTGAATACAAAATGTATTCAAGTGTTCCCCCTTTGCCAAGTCAGACACTGCATCCAGAGAGATGCAGCCTGAGGGGCACTATTGCGTACCATTGCACCAGGTAATCCAATAGGGCCAGGGGCCCCTGTAGCCCCCTTTTCACCCGTAGGGCCATCTAAACCCTACAGAACAAGGAAGGGGAGAAATTCAGGGACTAATGAATTGGTCTTCATGTTAGAAACAAAGCATAAAAGACAAATGAGATCATTTTGTTTCTTATACAATCTTAGTATTCATTACCAATCAACAACAGGGGCAATATACTTCTGTCAATTGTTTTCTTCTTTTCTTTGTATTTGAAATGAAAAATGTGTCAGCAATGTCATTTTTTAGTTTTTAGTGCTGTTGGTCCATAAGTAAAGGCCTTCATTTTTACCTGCATGTGGTTTATAAAAATTAACTAAAGGCTCCTCCTATATGAGATGAATGTTCAGTTTTTCATACGTTGACCTGCTTACAAGCCCCAGCTGCTAGTTCTGGGGCTAACTCCAAATGTGGAGAAGAATCCTGCAACTGTATCCAGGCCTTACCTTCAACAGCAACTGATGACACCACTGATGACTAATTCTATTGGAACATGTTACCTGTTGTTACACTGTTTCTCCTTTTGGACATACATTTGAAAAACTCACGATAGCTAGCTCAGTGATGCTAACGTTTGGAGAAGGAGGAAACCATTAATCACCATCAGTTCCATTACATATCAAGAGAAAGGCAGACATCTCTAAGGCCAAAATCTCCAAAACTCTGCAACTCACACCAAAATAATCTGTATACATAAACAGAACTACAGGAAAGCATATAAATTGCAAGTAAGACTAGTCCATAAAACTTGCTAACATGTTCATACAGTCTGCAACTTGAACTGAACTAAAAAATTGAGTATCCACCTGATAACAATAGAGCGTTTAATTAATTTCATACAGTATATACAGTACAAAGGCATTCGCTGACTGCCTGTTGTGTTTCATGTGTTTTCATTTCAAATACAATTAAAACATTTGACCACATGGCAGCCACCAATGCAACTTTGTGGACATCTATTTTTAACAACCCAATATGCATATTGTGCATATTATCTTAGCTGTGCAGAGATCTGTAGTCACATCTCAAAAACAAACAAGCAAACAAACAAAACAAGATATATAAGAAGAGCAAAAACATGTCTTACGCAGGGACATGCACAGGTTTAACAGTGTTTACTGTAGGCTCTTGAAGTAACACAGGGCTGCAAATAGAACAGCTCTTTATATGGGGGCACATTTGGCATTCCATGCCGCAGTGAATTAAAAGTTAAACTCAGTGTCATTCCCGGGGTCTCTTCCAAGCCAGTGAGTCTCTAATTAGATAATAAGAGGGCAGCTGGAAAAACCAAGGCCTTCCCTCTGGATAATGACAGATGTGGGACTCTGGCTTTGGTCAGGGAACCCTAGGCAATGATGTGATGTGGTGTGGTGTGTGCTTAGCTCAGTCACTCACAGGTGATCCAGATGGACCCATGTCTCCCTTGTCTCCCTTGGGTCCTGGGAAGCCCATGACGCCACCCTCCCCTCTGGGACCTTCAGGACCAGCTGGGCCTGTGGGACCAGGCTCTCCAGGCTTCCCTCTGGGTCCCTGAAAACACAACAATTCTTTATTGTATCTGAAAGAAACTACATTAAGACATATTTTTCAAAAGATCTGAAATGGGGACGTGTCATCACACTTAATATACTTTTAAGATTCTTTGTTGTCCTTAAAACGAATAAATAGCCTGGTTAGTAATATGAAGTACTTATAATTAAGTACTAATAATTAAGTATTACCTTTTCTCCATCCAGTCCAGGAGCCCCAGGTAGACCCACTTCACCCTGAGGATACATCAAGGCTGGATTACTAACTGGACAAAGCTGGCAACTGCCCTGGGGCCAAGACCCAGATCAAGTGGCCAGTAGCCATTCAAACTTTTCTACCTTTCTCTTTAAAATTTTTATTTTTTCATTATACTGCTAAAACACATATGACACAAAATACACTTGTTGGCATTGGTGTGTTGAGCTCTTGAGTGCTTCTAAATTGCAGATAACCTTCGACTCAAAACTGTGCCTGAACGCATCCTGTGCCAACCCAGTGTCATGGAATTTACACCAACATGATACAATATGAACTACGGCAGGGGTGCTATGTGGATACCTATTTTGAAAACCTGTATTATTTCAGTTTTTGTCATCTTTGAAATCCAATGTGAAATGAAATATTACATGTTAACTGTCATTCTAAAATGCCTCCTACCTTGGCACCAGGGATTCCAGGGGGGCCTGGAGGTCCAGGTAATCCAGGGGGGCCCTTGAAGGAGAGGAGAACATGTCACTGAACAGAAGTGTAAAAAGTACTGTGTTTGCAAAAGCTGTGATAAACCCAAAGTACTTACCATCAGGGGTATGTTGCGAATATCCTGTGGAGGAATATTAAAGGTTAACAATTCTCTATTTTATTCTTTTGTTTTTTACATTTAAGAAAATGGCAACTCAATAAGACTGACTTACATTTTCATTGTTGAGAATTTCAGCCTTTCCTGGCTCCCCAGTTGGGCCTGGTGAACCCTGTATTGTGAAAAGATCGTTTGTAAACTTCATCATATAAATCAAGACCATACAATTGACATTTTGTGACCTATATGTCAGCATTTGCAACATGTTGTTATGAGTCTGCCAGTCATGACTTACCCTTGGTCCAGCTGGGCCTTCAGGGCCTGCTTCCCCCTAAAGGTTAAATGAAGGTATAACAGTTAAATTCTCCAAAAACATTCTCAACTTGTGTTTGTACTAGGAAAGCTACACAATATGATTAGGGCCACATATGAATAATTTATTTGAGTAACTAAAACCTATTGCTAGTGCACCATGCACATCAAAACAGCCACCCCTATAAATTTTTATGGACAGCCCCACACTGGTGGTGGCCAGGCATGTGCCTGTGCAGCACCTTGCAGCACTTCACCCCACTGTCCTATCTCCAGCATTAACATGCCTGAAAAAGAACATTTTTTTCCCTTCAGAGAAACAGGTTTTTTGTACTTCAATACAATGTTGGCCTGACTACAGACATTATTTACTAGTATGTTACATGTTATTAAATGTAGTTTTAACTCCACCTGTGCTCCAGCTCCACTCTCTGCTCATAGCCTGTAGCTGCACCGGTGGTGTATTTATGTTTCAGAATTGTGAGAATTAAGAGGTCAGAGTTCAGTCTCAGAATTCAAGAATTCTTTTCTGACTTTATTAATTCTGACTACAGTCAGAATTCTGACAATAAGGACAGAATTCTGCGTTCAGTCTCAGAATTCTGACTTTAAACTTAGAACTCTTCCGTAGAAAGCAGTGTTCTCTTTTAAGTCCTGCCAGAAGTCCATTCATTCTGTCTTTTCTTACCTTCTCTCCCTGGTCGCCTCTGTCACCCTGTAAGAGGAGTAGCAGGCAGTGATTTGCATGTGTTTTTGTTGAAGTGCTACTCTATACTCAGGATAGATGTGTTGCTGTACATGTATGTGCCAGGTATCTATCCACTGATCAAACTATTCCTCTTTACCTTGGCTCCCATTAGGCCTGGCAGTCCTGGTGAACCTGGTTCTCCTTTAATTCCCTGGGCCGCAGTACTTGGTTCTCCCCTCTCACCCTGCCGTACAGAGAGAACAAAGTCAGATAAGAACAGCAACAAAGCAAAAGTGTAATCCTCAATAAAACTCAGATGAACATGCTACCTTTAAACCATGTATTTTACATGTACATTTCATCATTGACATTGAATGATTAATTAAGAGCCTCATATATCTGCATAAAAGCATCAGTTATACTCATAAAAAGTTATTCTAATGCACTGCTTTAGGTTTATATTTTTCACACAATAGAACGTAGCAGCAGTGAATCACATGGAGTGCCATAACAGTTTGATTAAAAAGTCTTGACTTTTTTTTCCACAGCTTTCATCTGCATCACACAGTCATCATCAGTGGATTAAGTTTGCTCAGTTGACATGGGGATGGCTCAGTTGTCATCATCTACAGCTATGTATGCAATTTTGGTTAGGTGGTTGTACATGGTAATTATATGGAGGGAGATGGTACTGTAAAGACTTCTGTTCTGTGTTTCAACTGTTCTTTCAGTCTCTCCTTGTTGTTTCACTGCTGTAGACACAGATGATGCCACACACCACTTTCTTTCAGGTAGGGTCCTGTCTTTTGGAAGTAAAAGCCAAGAGGCTTGAGGTGCTTATGATAAGGTCATTTGATATTAGTCCTAATACAGGGAAATTTGCAAAGGTGTTTTGTAGTCAAGTTGACAATTGTAACTTGTAGACTCTGACTAGCTATTCTGACAGTCCATCCATGTGAGGGTTACCCACTGGGATGCTTTCAGTGGTCCCTGTTGAGTTAGCAGCATCTGTCTTGGTCTTAAATCATGTTGGATCTCTCATCATCCACTCCTTGTTGGCCTGGAGTGCCCCCTTGAGCTGTTGTACCTCCTGTTCTCTATCCTCCTCCTCCTCACTGATAAGACATGTTCTGTCTGTCTGTGGAATGATCTTCAAAATGGACGAGTGCTTGTTGAAAAAAAGTGTCTTGCCATCTCCATGCCAACTGAGCACACTCAAGCCGCTAATGGAGACTCTGAGATGTAGCTGTGGAAAGCTCTAGAAAAAAGCAAGCTAGTAAGAGGACTTCAGTTAAGATTATTTTGCCAGATAGCATTCCTGTACATTCCCATGGACACACATAGCATCTAAGAATGGTTTCTCACAAGCCATTCTTATTTGATTTAGAATGAATCAAAGAATGCATGTATAAATATTATTAGAAGTGACTGACAAGTGGTATGGTAGGGTTTGTACAGTACAACAATTACATATATGCAAAAATCACAGAACTCCAACAAACACCAAGTGAAGCACAGTGGAACTAACATCACATAAAGATGAAACAAAACACATTAAGACTTTTTGAACTTTGGCCACAAACACTGATGTAATGACCATGTGACTTTGCAGACATCCAGTTATGAGAGGAATAAGGATGACTGACAGAAGCACAACCAAACAGTTAGGATGCTCATTCCATTCCAGGCCTACCCTGTAGCCCCTCTTGCCAGGGATGCCAGGGGTACCAGGGATGCCAGCCTGGCCCTTTGCAGTGGAAGAAAGACATTCATGACTGATTGGGTATTCAATAACTGCCACAGACACTGATCAGAAAATTACTTGACTTTTAAACCAGGAGCACCTGGAAACACCTGTTAATGCATACAGTGACCATGATGGTATATACTGTATGTCAACGGCAGTAGAACAGAAAGAAAATGAAAACAGCTGCTGCAGAGTTGCTTCAGTGTTGAAAAACACATGCAGACACATCCAGAAAGCAATTATTCATGCAGTTACGTGGATCGCCAAGGGCCCCAAGGGGTCTGGGAGCTAGTGCCTGAGCCACTGTGTGAAGTAACAATAATATTTCTTGTTGGAGATACACTAAACAACCACAAATACACACAAAGCAACTACAAAGAGATATAGATCAACCACAAAGAGACACAAAACAGCTCCAAAGAGGTACAAAGCAACTGCAAAGACACATAAAACAACCTCAAAGAGGCACAAAAAGAACACAGAGAAATACAAAACAACTACAAAGAGGCACAAAAGAACCACAAAATGATATGCAGCAACTACGAAGACACTAAACAAACACAAAGAGACACAAAAAAAACTTCAGAGATACAACGCAAACCACAAAGAGATATAAAACAACCTCAGAGGCAGAAAAGACACAAAATGATGACAAATAAAATGTCTGAGTTGTTCTTGTGTCTCTTGAGAGAACTGGTCCACCCCAAAGTTGCAAAACAACTACAAAATGTGTGTGTGTGTGTGTGTGTGTGTGTGTGTGTGTGTGTGTGTGTGTGTGTGTGTGTGTGTGTGTGTGTGTGTGTGTGACAGATTATCCTCTGTGAAGCACCGGCCACAGCATGTTGAACCCTCTGAAATTGGTTGTTAAAAATAGAAAGTAAAACATGCTTGAGTCGTTTAGTTCATCTGTGTTGTTGCTCCTCTTTTCAGATGAATGAATGGACGATTTATAGATGATGTACAGTCACAGCTGTGACCACACAAGTGCAGACAGAGCTGGCTGGTAGAGGGAGTTCAATCCTGGTTGCCTTGGTGGAATCTGTACGCTGTCAACTGTGTGTCTGATGATGTTTCAATATAATTTCTCATTGTTGTAGACAGAGTGTAACAAGTTAAGTGACAAAAGTTGGAATCTGATTTTGACAAGCATCCAGGTTTTTGGAGTTTTCAAATCCAAGAGTAAGTGTTGTAAATCCTTCACACTAACACAGAACAGGGCAACACTGTTCAAAGTTGTAATGTTTCCATTTCAATTGCTAGCAGTTACTTGATATATACAAGCCGAGATGTCAGGAGAAATTGAGAGCTTTTGTCTGTGTCAAGGCTGCAGCTAATCCCTGGAAGCAACCACACTGTTAAAAAAAAAAAAGTTCAGACAACTTATAATTTCAAGGCAACTTACTGAAGATTTTTGAGTTTTTAGTTCTTCAGTTTTGAAACAAACTTCAAGAAGTTTTGCTGACCTAAAATCTTAAGTTGAGATAATTTATTTTTCTTCTTTAGATAAATCTGAATCTTTGAGTTTTAGAAACAAAAAAATAAAAACTAAAAAATCACAATGAGCTGTGAACCTGATTTGTCCTCTTGTGCCTGAAAAAATAAACAGTTTTAATTGAACATTTCAATTAACACTTCAATAAATTTACTCAACATTTTTTAGATAAAATGTTTTGAGTTTCTAAAATTTAAAGCTTAGTAAGATCAGCAGTTGGTAAAACCTTTTTCAAAACTTCAGAATTTGAGGTGGACTCAAAAATCTACTGCAGTCTGCTGCCTTGAAATTTTGAGTTTTCTCAACTTTTTTATTGACAGTGCACTGAGACAGTAAGACAGATATTCGGTTTCTTGCACTGTCATAACTGTATCCTGAGAAACTGAAGTTTCAGTCACATATATTCAGAGTATGGTGTCATTAGTGCTGCACTTTCATGTGTCAGTTGTAAGGTGGAGATGGAAGGGACCACATTGGGACAGAGTGCCCCCGGGCGTAGATGAGTTCTCGGTCTGATCAAAGCATTGCTGCCTCCATCACCCCTGCTACCCTCAGGAGGACCTGGGTGCTGATGGCTCGAAACGCACAAAGTGGTTCATTAGAGACGCTCCCCGAACAACAGACTGCCTCTAACAGCAAAATAACATCTCCCTTTGATCTGTGACTGCACCAATCAGCTTGCAGCGTTCCTCTGGTCGCCTTAAAGATTTGTCCTCCATCCATCAAGTTTCTATTTTAACATCTCTCGCTTTCTGTTACATATGGTGGGTGTGGGCCCACATGGATCTGTCACACAGGCATGCCACATCTTGATTTATCAATACGCTGATCTCTTTATTGAACCCAGGCAGCCACAGGATTTCAGCTTCAGAGAAAAAGAACATTGATAGATGAGTTCAAACCAATCAATCACCTTCACACTGAGAAGAACTGTAATCATTGTCCAATGACATCATTCTGTTTATTGTCCTCTCATTCTCTGTTTCAGAGGAAGGACATAGAGAAGTAACTACTCACTGCCAGAGTTTCTGTAGTGACTTACAAGTACAAGTACTGTACACTATGATGATGTGAAACATCGCAATGAACAATGACATCATTACTGGGTCTTAAAGGGTCTTTGTCTCAGAACCACATCTTTAACTTCTGTCTTTAGTTGTGTTTAAAATGAAAATAATAAGCAGGACATGGAGACATAGTGCAAGGAACAGCAGCCACATGTCAAATATCAAAATAAGGGAATAACTCTATGGTAACTCTGAGGGCACAAACTACCTCAAATACAGAAGGCTCTTAAATCACAATGGTACAGTGGAAGAGGGCTCATTCGATAACTGTCAACTATCATAACTATTAGCCAGTGTCACTGACACCAAATATTATAGAAATTAGGTATTTCACTGGAAATAACTAGTCTCCTTTGCCTAACTGGTAAAGGTCACATTTGCCTAATTTATATAAACGGCATCTGCATATGAATGTAGAATCTGTGTGCAAGGGAAAGATTTTGGTATCTGAAGTCTGAGCAGGCTTTAGCTACATGCAGGTAAACTGTCCATGTGGAGAGTAAAACAGGTGGAACACATCAGCTGAAATTCAGTCTTGGAACTCATCCAAATTCAAATGCAGATGTCTGTTTTATAGAGATTCGTTATATAGAAGAGGAATTCTTGGACCATTATTTTCTACACCGGAAGCCTCAGAAACATTGGCCATTGCCCCTAGAGGCTTAATCATCAATCGACAATAGCTGATGGGTTACAGGGGTCCCTGCACCTGCTGAAGATGTTTTGATCAGATTTCCTACAAGCAAACAAGAGCATATGTTCCAATGAACATAGTCAAACAAAAATAAGTTGGATTTCTGTTCAAACAGCCCATGACAGGAGGCCAAATGTGCAGCAGTGTGAGGTATGTTCCAGCAGCCTGCCATTCCCTCCATGTCATGTCCAGAACTTTTGTGTTGCCCCCACACTGCAGCTCCCACACCTGCCTGCACACATGCTCCGAATACCCTCATCATCCTCTTGCCAGTCCTCTCTGCATTCAGTGTTGCTTTACTGCCATTATCTCCACTCCTAGCTGTATCTGTACCAGTACTTGCCTGTCTGTATCCTGTTCTTGGCCCTTAACCTTTTCCTGTAAACCTGCTCATGATCTAGTTTAGGGATCTGCAACCTGCTGCTCCGTACCACATGTGGTGTTTTTGCCCCTCTCCAGTGGCTTCCTGTGGCTTTAACAACAATGATATGGAAATGAATAACATCTTGTTTTTAACATTTTAATTTTCATTCATCATTGTTGTAGACCAAAAGTGATTCTTACATTCTCAGCTGTCAAACTGTGGGGGCCTATACATCGAATACAAAATAGTTTTAACATTTAGTCAACTAAATGTGCATCACAGCCTACATCTACAGCTCATGCCCTTTCCTCTAAATTTTGCTGGTAGCTAGTCTTGAGTCTCCTGAGGAAAATAGATTTTAATAGTTGCAGCACCAGACAAATTTCTATTTTCTTTTTCTGCCCAAAAATGGTTCCTCTGAGAGAAAAGGTTGCAGACCCCTGATCTACTTCTTGTTTAGACTTGTTGCCAGCCTGTCTTCTGATTTTTGTCTTTGTCAGATTGTTTGCCTGTTTGAACTGCCTTTTTCAGTCAGCAGTAAGCCAGTTCAGTGGCCATTCACTAAAGTGCCTTGGTGTCTGCATTTGGGTCTTCTTTCCTGTCGACTTCGCTCTGCTGTTAAAATGGCATTACATTTGGAGCACATAGTTTGGACTTTAAACCTGATTCAGGACTTGTCTATCTTGACTTGGGGCTTAAGTGCAAAGATTTGAGACTTACTTGTGACTTTCAAAATAATGTCCCACCACTGGATATTGACATTGTGTTTCTGCTTACTAGTCCAAAATCCTTTAGCCAAATAGTCTGTGCAGAGCCTGCAGGTATTAGGGGTAACTTCTTTGCTAATTTGTGCACGAGTTACTATCAGGACTGTATTTCTGAATTTAGCTTCACATTCAAAAGGGTACATCCTCTTGGGACCATGAGTCTGCCAGCTTTCCTGTGTAACCTTATTATCAGTGTGTTCTGATTAGTGCAGGATATTAAGATTTCTCAAATAAGCCTATGATTTTCTATAATTTCCTTACACAACAGTTAAAAAGGACAGATACAATCAAGATGATGAATACATTTTGTTCATTTTTACTTTCATTTCCTTATAGAGAGCCAAAGCAAAATGTCTGGTCAACGTGAAGAATAATAGAATGAGGTGGGTGATTGAAGAACTTAATTACTGTCTTCCTCTCTGCTCATCACATTTCCCCCAGCTGGGCAGCTCATTGTTTCTCATTTGCGGTGAAAGGAAAAAGGCAGAGAAACCTTTTCATTCAGTCGAAGAAGTGCAAGTGTTGGCACACTCTCCTATGTCATGAAATCCACTCTCTGTCATCTGTTGCTGCTCTCGGTTCCCACAGGGGAAAATAAAATCAAAGCTGCTTTCAAAGAACGCTTATTGGATCAGTCTGAAGCAAAGCAGTAGCACAGTGACAGATGGCACAAGGTCCTGAGGTGGTAGTTGTGTCTGCTGCCTTCATGGCTAGACGTGGGCCTGTTGCCTGCTGAGAGCTTTTGGAACTGAAGAGGTTGAGCCTAGAGAAGTCATTATTTGTGGTCGGCACCATGCAGATATTAATGGTTATTGTGTATACCACAAAACCTCTACCAGGCCAATTTATTTCATTCTGTCAAAAGGCGCCAGCAGCCAGCTCCCAAAGATTATATATAGAACAGATCTCCCCTGGGTTGAAGGAAGACTCGACTCCTTAGGCGACCTAACATATTAAGGGATCTAACATTGAAGGATCAGCCTGCAAAAGCACTTTCTCTTTATTATTAAAAAAATAAAAGCCTTTCCAGATCGCTGTTTCCTGTGGATAGCAATGAAAATACATTTTCCTTGAAGTTTTCCGCTTTTTACTTTTTCTTCCTCTTTCCCCCCATCTGTCCGTTTGTGAGGCTTAATGGAGAAAACACACACACATACACATGGCTGCGACTGCTACTGCCATGCTACCATGACCAAAGGAGAGCTGCTGTAAGTGCTGCAGTTCATCAGAGAAGGAGTACAAAAGTCAGAGAAACAAGTTCAACAACTGATTTGAGACGAGGACACTGTGAGCTCCTGTTGTGGAGACATCAGACCTCTAACAGACAATAATCACTGGAAACATCACAAAGTTGCTCATCAAGGCAAATACCTTGATAGCCCATTGATAGCTGTTTTACCCTGTTGGAGAAACAGTCAACCAATCTGGCTGCCCAATCCAAGAACTATAACTACAACAATAATGAGAACATTATGTAAACGTTTGGGTCAAACATTCAGAGTGTCCTTCCACACTGTTGTTACCAGCACTAACTTCAAAAGCCATCAGTCAGTGATGTTATGGGGCTGTGTTAGTGCCCATGGCATCATGGGTAACTGTCGCATATGTGAAGACACCATTGATATTTAATGATACATACAGGCTTTGGAGGAACATATGCTGCCATCCAGACGACATCTTTTTCAGAGACGTCCCTGCTTATTTCAGCAGGACAATGCCAAGAAACATTCTGCATGTGTTAAAACAGCGTGACTTTGTAGTTAAAGAATTTGAGTAGTAGACTGACCTGCCTCCCACTGAAAAGGTGTGGTGCATCATGAAGCCCAAAATATGACAGTAGAGACCCCAAAACGTTGAGCTATTTAAGGCGTATATCAAGCAAGAGTGGGAAAGAATTTCAGTTGAGGTGTCATTTTTCCATTTGATGAAAATATAATTTTGTAGTATTGGACTACGCTGGCTATAGCTGCTATTTCTCATAGAGTGTGGCATGAAAAGTTTTTTAATAGGGTATGTATGAACTGGGGTAAGCTGAGTGTAGACTGCATAAAAGTAGAAAGCTGGATTGTACTGATGTATTATAGGGCCCAATGGAAGCATTAAGAATATATAAAGGCTAAAAACCAGACCCTTGAGGTATAGTTCAAAGCAGCATCACCAGACAGAGTTGAAGCAAATAGAACAGATAAAAAATCTAAAAGGCTAAAAATATCCTGAGTACAAGCACTCAGTGTTCATTCTAGCCAGGTAAAGACTCTGAGATAGTACACTAAAGCTGTGCCAGTGAGTGTAATATTGGTTATGCTACCAAACTGTTACAGTATAACTCATAAATAGATTTTTCATGAAGGATTTCAGCTCATTTATGTTCAAAGACAGACAGCAGCTCCTCCAATCCTGAAGTGCCTTTCCACTCCAATCATCCAGACCCCAGCTGCAACGTCTGTCTGTAATCTGGTCATGCATGAATGGACTTCAACATGCCACACACACACACACACACACATGCTTGACTCTACCTTCTCTCCCTTCTCTCCTGGGAAACCCCTCTTCCCTTCATCTCCCTAAAGAGTGGATGGAAACATCAGGTCAGAGAAGCAGCGAGGCAGTGAGAGCAGACACGCCCTTTCAACCAGGGGAAAATCAAAGACGAGCAAAGGCTCAGGGGAAAAAAGGGAGTGCTCTGTCTTGACATGGAGCTGACAGGAGAAGATCTACATGTTTAGAGAAGACCTCAGGGGCCTTCTATCATGTAGGTCCCTGGACAGACACGACAAGTGGTTGCCTTGTGAAACAATTAAACAGTAGTCAGTGGAGAGATGATTTCTCATCCAGACCGAGCAAGTGACTCAACGTTAACCCCATTTGATTAACATGGAGACTACAGAACCAGACTTAATATGATGTTTCATTTAAAGGCTTACCATACAGGAACAAAACTGACCTTTCACAAAAATGTGCTAATTGTAGGGCTGCCATAACTCTAACCCCAGCTCTAGTGTTAGGGCTCTGTTATAACACCAACCTTTTCTTTGCTGAATGAAGTGTGTCTCACTGTATTGTACCATTGTACAGGCTTAGCCTCATTGTACCAAAAAACCCTTTTCTTCTCACCCATAGTGTTATTTATCCATCTAGACTGTTTTGATGTGAGTTGTGGTGCTCAACGCAGCAAAAAAAAAAAAAAAAATAAAAAACATTTGAAAAACTCAGCAGCAATGTCTCTTTTCAGGAATCATGATCAATCCACACACCTTGCTATGAGCAGTTTCAACTACTTTCTTCCTACTGAACCACACCCGCTGACCGAGGTTACAGCTCAACCAAGGAGGACACTATTAATGTTTAAACACACTGTCAAAAGCACAAGCCTCTCGTCCGTAAGTAGATGCATGTTTCCTTCTCTGTGGTGATATGGTTCATGGTAGTAGTTTGGTAAAAAGAAAATAGTACAACATGGAACTGCTCCCAAGAAGGTGTGTGGATTATCTTGAGTAACTGGGTCATGATTTCTGGTGAGAGACATTGCTGTTGAGTTATTTAAATATATATATATTTTTGGTGCTTTCCCACAAATCGAGTGCCATCTAGTTCCATCATACTGGAGAGAAGGCAAACATATCTATGACCGATATCTCCAAAACTCTCCAAGTCACACCAACACAAGTTTAGACGGATACATAGCACTACATGTAAGAGGGGCCTGAGCTCATCTGAGTTGGACTGACAGAGACATCCCTGTTTATTTCAGCAAGACAATGCAAAGACAGTTGAATAAGACTTCAGCTACAAGACTGGCCTGCCTGCAGTCCAGACCTGTCTCCCATTAAAAATATGGTGTGCAAAATGAAGCACAAAATATGACAATGGAGACCCTGCACTGCTGAGCCAATAAAGCAAAAACGAGACAGAATTTCACTTTCAAAACTCCCTGTCCTCAGTTCCCAAACACAAAGTGTGCTACTAAGTGTTGTTAAAAGAAAAAGATAATGTATCACAGTGGTGAACTTGCGCCTGCACCAACTTGTTTGGAATGTGTTGCAGCAATGTACTTTATTCAACTGAATATAAATATCTAACATATCTAACATTTAAACAAATCCCAACTAGTTTGTAATTGGGGTTCTAGATACAAAATCAATGATCTTTTTTTAGTTACAGGTATACCATATAGGAATAAAACATTTGAGAACATTTGCTAATGGTAGGGCAACTATAACCCTAACCGCAGCTCTAGTGTTAGGGTTGTGACAATCCTAACCCTTTCTTTGCTGAATATCCTGGAAAAACTCACAAACATGATTAAATGGCAAGAAGGATCTGATTGAGGTATCTGGATAAGAGGCATTTATATCTTCTATTTTTCCCCAACCATTTTGCTATATCCACGTGTTTAAAACAGAAGCTAAAGCTAATTCAGAACAGGACCGCAGCTATTGACAAGACTAAGCTCACTAATAGTTCCACATTTTGACTTTTAAAGGCATTCAAAGTTTGCCAAAACACTAAATAGTTTTTCTGCAGCACTCCTCAAATTAGAGACTTGGCCCACATATCTCACAGATCTTGGATTCAGGACATCAGCATTACTAAAATCTTGGCCGTGGCCCTGAACAGATCATAGGCCCAGGGCTGCAGCCTTTATTAGTAGCTGTTCCTAATACTTTGTGACACTTCAGAAAAATGAAAAGGTGAAAGATCTTACCTGAATGCCTTGGTCTCCCTTAACTCCCTGTGAAGCAAAGCAGAGACAGATGCTGTGAGTGTAACAACTGATAATAATCACAGCCGTCCACTAGATGGAGCACAAGATCCTCTCTGTGCATCGTAATTAACAGTGACAACAGTCCAAGGCCTCACAGAATGGATGGACAGGAGCAGTGTTCATTTCATCTAAGAAAATATCTAATCCCGGTTGTGCAACCTTGAAGGAAAAAAGTCAAATAACAGTGACTGCAAAGGCTTCTCCTCTGTCCTCATTATGACCTTCAACTCAGCAGCCTCGTGTGCTCATAAAGCTCATGGCAGAAAACAGAAACAGGATTCTGGGCTGATTTCATGGGAAAACAACACGAGAGGGAAAAATGGTTGAAGCTTACAAGGCAATAATCTGCACAGAAGCTAGCAGCAGTGAGGTTCTTCCAGCGGTTCCAGCCTCAGGAAAGCTGCCGTATAAACTTCAGAGGGACATTATGTTTTCACTGTGACCTTTAGAGTCACAGTGAAAACATAGAAGCTTCAGAAAAAAATCACTCTAACAGAGAGCCATGTTATAGATTTACTGTTTGATGATACCCAGATGACTGAGATGCTTTGATTTAGCTCTGTGGAGTTTAGAAGAAAGGGAAGACTGAAAGTTCATATCAAGTTTGAAGGTGCTATTTAAAGTCTTTATTGTTATTTTACTAAAATTTGATTTCTTTTCTTACAACGTATTAAATAACTGTGTAATGCAAAAGGTGTCACTTCAATAAATCCAAAAGCATAGAATCTATCACCAACTCTGCAGTACTGACCTAATCACACTAACCAACATACAATATTTGGCAGCAACCAACCCACCACATTATAACATGAAATGTTTGTTATAATCAGATGTTTCTCACAATTTAACAAGATCATTTCAAGTTATTACGACATACAAACTGTAAACAACAAAGAGATATTATTAATCTTGTTTTAATACCTTTAAAATGTAATGTTATAACAATATAAATGATCATGTTATAACATGAAATGTTTTATGTGATGTTAATCTGTTTTTCTTTTTGTGGTGGATCATCAGCACACTGCTGTACGCACACAATGTGTGTGGCAATAATCTATTTAAAGGGCCAGTTCCCCCCGCAACAAAAATGCATATTTTTCCCCTGGCCTGTAGTGAGTCCCATCACACAGCTACAAAATATTCTCTACATAAAGCCTAGGGGAACAGTCACATTTTTTACCTGTTGTCCAGCAGTGGTGATCTGACAGGTGTCCGCCAAAAAAATATATTTGAAAAATTCAAAACCAGCATTTCTTTCCAAAAATTATGACCTGATGACATTCCAATGACATTCCAAGCAATAGTTTATCGCTGCAAGTAGACAGTGGACACCTGTCAGATCACCATTACTGGATAACATGTAAAGAAAAATTGTTTTTCCCCTCAGCTTTATGTAGAGAATGCTTTGTAGCTATGTGATGGGACATACAAAGTGTCATTAGCATTGACTGCAGGTCTCATTAGGTGTATAGGTGTTTAGGTATGTTTTCTGTGAGAAAGCGTTGATAACCACCACTGTGGACCAGCTGCTCAGCACCAAACAGCAGATACACAAAGTTGGAGACTAACATGTGAACATAGTGGATGCACCTGGCACCTAAGGAAGCAGCTAGCTGACAGCGAGCTGTCAGGGGAGTGAATATTGGACTTACATGTATCAGTTGGCCAGTAACACAACTCCAAATGAATGCTAATGTTGATCTGTGTCTGCTGGATGTGTCATATGTTATTAACCCTCTTCAAATCTTTCACGTAGCTTCCTTCCTTCTTTAATTCCCCTCTTAACTTGTGAGTGAGGTTTGAGCTAAGTGAAATAGTTCCTGTCCGACCATGACAGCCCATCTCTGGCCTGCCACAGACAGCTTCGTTTAATCCTTTTAAAACATACTTTATCTTAACTACTTTCTACTTTCCCCTCCCTTTGGACATTTTTGGCATCTCTCCTTTCATCATCTATAATTTATCAAAACTCTAGTCTCTAGTAATGCCATAATGGCTTAGATTACTGTACAGCAGTTGCTGTGTGCACGTTTGCGTGTGTGTCTGTCCTCTAGAGGAAGTCTGTTAAGCCATGGAAAAGTGTAGAAGGACAAGCATGTGCAGAGTGTCCCGGGCATAGCTCACTTTGCCCCCCACACAGCTTCAAAGCCAAGGTTAGATCCTTTAAGCTGCCATCCACAGAGTGTGTGTGCATGTGTGTGTGCTTTATTCATCCCTGTTTTTTCAGTACTGAGGAAACTATTATGCAATAATCCAACAAACACTTTCCATTGAATAAATGTCAAAACCATAAACGTGGCAGCAGATGCTACCTGCATCATTTTGTGAGGTCAGGGCCTGTGTGTTTTTATGATATCAATTCTAAACAACTCCCAAAGCTTCATTTAATGCTTTTTCTTACCATTTCATATAAATGATAAAATGTGGTGATTGCTAGGAAGGGCCAGATGGTGACTAAGATGGGGGACACAGCCCACAGTCCTCATTCCATACAAGAATTCAAGAATGCAAGAATTTAAGCACATGCTAATAAGAGGCTTCAGGAATCTGAGTCAGACAAATCTAAAGTCTAATAAAGTTCAGGTATTTTTAGTATGAAATACCACCTTTGCTGGTACAAAACCAAGACAACACCTACCAAGATGACTATACACACTGATTGATTACAGCTCAAATTATACTTCCACAAAATGCATGTGATGGTATTTATCATCTGTTCATGTACACAAAGGAAACATCCATAAAAGCCTATAAAATAACCTCAGCCTCACTTTCCCAGTCTATTCATCGCCCTTATGAGTGATCTTTCCACACCTCAAACCACACAACAGCTCACACCCTTTGTTTTAACAACCCTAACAATAGCCAATGAGACTATGTAACTCAACTGGAAAGAACAAACCTTATTTGTCCATCAAACACTGGCTTAATATGCTGACTGCACAGTCCAAGTCACAAAAAAAATTTATAAGACACTCCTGTTAAGCCAAACTAAATAACCACACTTCTCTGACACTGAGACTTACTTGTTCAGAGTATTTATAGGTATAATATGCTACATTTTCCTAAAAGACAACCCGTAGACTCATGTTACATGATCTCTTTCAATCATCACTTATGACCTACTAGAAGTGTGTAGTGTTGTAGACTGTATCTGCAAAGACTCTGCCCTCTGCCTGGATGGTATTTCATCTCCTACTGACTGTATCTTTGAAATATTTGAAGTGTTTGTAATATGTTAAATAAAATTAGATTTTCAAGACACTCTGGCTGATAGATTTTTTATATGGAACAGGGACTGTGGATTTTGTTTTCTACTTCTTACAGTGTAATCTCATTAGAAAAGGATGACTTCAGAGCCAGTATGGAGAAGAGGAATGATAATAGTGACCCATAACCAATTCCAGTGTACATACGCCATGTGAATGTTGTATTCATTTTAAAGTCCTGGTCATGAACCTTTGAGTGAAACACAGAACACCACAGTCATACATGAAAAAGTTATAAAACAAGTAGAGAGTGGACTACCTGTGGGCCTTCAGGACCTGGTGGGCCGACATCACCTCGATCACCCTGTGGACAGACGGAAAGGCAAATATTAATACAAAGCTGATTAACAGCCAACAGAGTGGACCAGGTTTTCCTTCAAATTGTTGTATGGTCTGGCTGAGGTTAAAAAATGTTTGGTGTACAGAACACTACAGCAAAGCAGCGGGGTCGCATTTCATATTTAATCAGTGAATACTTGCTGATCCCTGATCCAGTCAACACATCCTCATACTTAAACGTTGGGCTTATTGTCACTTACTCCCAAAATTACATATATTACCAGTATATTAGCAGTGACAGGCTTACTGGGTCTCGACTACATAATACAGGTCACGTGACACAACTCTTGGCACATTACACACATGGTTTATGTTGTAAAACAATCACAATTTGGTTAGGTTTACGCACAAAGAACTACTTGGCTAAGTTTAGGCAATCAAACCACTTGGTTTGGGTTAGGAAAAGATTGTGCTTTGGGTTAAAATAACTATATTACGTATGTTGGACGTGACTTGACTGTTGCAAAGGAAGTGAAATTTTAATAAAACTTAAAATTAAATAGCTCTACATTTACCTTTTGTTCCACACAGGACTCAAACCACGGTCTCCTGGGTGAAACTCCTGTGCTTTTTTGAGCCATCCCTTCTACAAATGTGGACTTCCTTGCTCCTTATACTTCTCCTGTCATGTTCACTACGTCCACTAGGGGGCGACACTCAATGGTAAGAGTTGGGCTAAGCTGCTTGCACTTACGACCAGCATGCTTTTTACTGATGAGGTAGGACTGGATTCAGTATGTATCAGAGGCATTTCCAATACTAACACCGGTATCAGAACAACCCTAGTCGAAACCATCCTCACTTGAGGTATTTCATAGTTTTACTATAATCTTCTCTGTCGTATGTTTACTTTCTCTCTAAAATACCATCTTACTGCACAGGAAAAGGTAACCTCTTTGACTTCTGAGAACAATAAAACTGTATGCTTTCAGCCAAAAAAAGCAACAAGAAATAAATTACAACTTCCCACCCTCAATCCCTAAAGAAAGAATATGATACGTAAAAGTTCACCATTACTTGGGAAAATTAATGGTTATTGCGTTCTCTCTAAGATGAAAAATCCATTATTTATCTAAAGGGCAATATGTACAGTAGGTTGTACACTGGAATACATATTTTCCCAGACAATCTAACATACCGGATTGTATAGACCATCTTCTGTTTCAAAAGTGAAATACAGAGGAGAGCTCACCTTTTGTCCTGGCACACCTGGCTCACCCTGCAGAGATAAATCACAGTGTGTACACACAAAGCACATATCCACCCAGTGTAACAAATTCAGTATCTTATACTGACAACCGGACAGAAAAGCAGGTGGCTAAGGCTTGATTTGAGGGCTTCAAAGTCATGTTTTCCACCCAGATGCTTCTCTGGTTGGGCTGCAGAACAGTTCAGATATTACTGCTCATGCTAAAGCCTGTCACAAGTATGAACCACTTGTGATAGGTGTTGGTAGATCTCTATGTTTCTCTGACCTCCCAATCTACATTCCTCCTTTCAAATAATCCGTGACAATTACAGCATCATGTGGAGATCTACTCGTTCAATCCAAAGGGAATGTGTAGTCTTGTGTAGGTGGAGTTGGTCTGAATTTTCAGAGCAGCTGCACAGAGACCAGTTGGAAACATCTTGATTTGATCCCTTGTTTCATGTGGCTTGTTTTATTTGGGCCTGAGTGTGTTTGTCTGGAATAACTCTAAAGTCATCACGAGAGGCCACAATGATGCTAATCAGGTTTTTTTGAATTGTAATTTTGCTGTTTGGACAAGAACAGAAATTTGTTTACCTTCAGTCCTGTTAAAAGCTGCAGAAACAATGTAGAAATCACAAAAAAGTTCATGTCAGATGGGCAAACTTTCATTAAAGAGAAAAATCTGGGAAGTTGCGGAACTCACTGAACCAAAGCTTACCCTTGGGTCTTTTCCCGGTTTGCCTGGTTCACCAGGCTTACCCTGTATGAAAAGAGCAAAAATGATTTACACAGAATCAAAACTATCTACAACACCACTTCCATGCCATCTGAATTCCCAACTAGGCCTTTGTGCATTATAACAAGAGTCTGGCAGTGAATCATAAGTATTTTGCTCACTGAAATAATTACTGTATTTCCTCAAACAAAAGACTCCAAATAAAATGGGAATTAGTCTGGAACCTCTCAGTTCATTTGTTTCCATTTGTTTCCAAGAAACACTGATACCAGGTGCAGAACACCACACAATTGAACAGACAAAAAAACAATTATACAATGAAATGTGTGACACAGCAGAGACACAAAATGGCGGCCGCCTGGTCACAATCTTTCTACTATCTTTCTTTCTTGTATCACAGCTGAAGATCACACTGAAATATTTTTCTGAAAACATTTGAGGTGAGAAATAGATAATGTTGTAACAGAATCTTGATTGATATTCGATCAGCACTGCCTAGTTTGACCATTTGATCTGAGTGCTGTGCGCTGGATAGACCTGCTGACTGGATGCAGTTGGATAGACCTACAACCAATCTGAGCAAAAAAAAAACATCTGATGTAGTGGTGCTTGGTCTGTTTTCAAGCAGCACACAAAATGGCGGCTGCCTGGTCACAATCCTTCATGTATTATGTCTAAACAGCACAATAAAATGTTTCTGAAAACATTTATGGTGACGAATGCAATGCAATAACAGAATCTTGATCCATATTTGATCAGCACTGCATGGTTTGACAGTTTCAGTCAAGTTTCACTTTCAAGAGCCTGAGGCAATGCAGTGAACAGACCTGCTGACTGGACGCAATTAGATAGACCTACATTCAGTAAGAGCAGCAAAACATGCGACATGTGACTTTTCAGAACTGGACCTATCATTATATAGAACCCAGACAGGGGGCCAGACGTATCTGCCAGAGTAAATGAACATATGATCTTGGCAGATTCATCTGGTTCCAAGGTTAGGTACCCTCTACAGTTGAGGTAAATGAAGAAAATACAGTAAGTCAAACCAGCACAATGTTAAAATAAGCTTGCATCAGGCTTGAGGTTGCACCTCAAAGTTTGAACACTGAACAGTCTGTCGTATTTTAAGTGAAAGGTTGATTCTTAGCTTTATATTCTTAGGCTGCACCATGAAATTGTTGCCAGTTTTCAGACAGCTGAGTCACACAGCAGCACGTCCAGGTTTTAATGGTGTCCCTGAGCAAAGTAGCATTTCCAGTCCAGACTAATACTTGTAATATTTTTACTAGGCTTTCACTTCTCTGGGAACAATTTTGGGTTTATAAAGGTCTGTTTTCACGTCATGTAGGATGGATGAAGTTGGGAAACACTCCCTTGTTTACAGTTTGTAAGGGTTTATGACATTGGACTGCTGCAGACTGTTGTATGGTTGTAGTTTTGGCTGTGTGAGGGGTAGAAATATTGTGCATAAAAACAATTTTCATTAAATCTGGGCTTAATTACTTTTACTAACAGACTTTGCCTGACCTGACCATCCATGTGTTTGCTTTTCAGGCATAATATTATGCATCAAGTCAGATGTTTCCCAGTGGTAGCTACCATTTGTTGTTATTTACAAGATGGAAGCTGGTTATCATGGTATGACATATATGCATCATAATCCACATAGAGGAAACAAAGCCCACGGCATTATATATAAAGTATTTAAAAATGACTGAATCATTGAGGAATGTATTTTCATGTCCAACAATGTCCAAAAATGTTTGGTAGGGTCGTTCATTAACAGGTATAAAAGTAGACCTCTGGCACTCACCGGTGGGCCACTGGCTCCATTCAGGCCAGGTGTTCCTGGGGGTCCGGGTGGCCCTGGAGGTCCTGGGGGTCCCTGCACTCCAGGCTCGCCCTGCTGAGAGACCTTGAGTTACAACCTGCCATGCTGGAGCGAGCCCTCGCCACACTGGCCATGCCAACACAACAACCTCACACTACACCACAAATAAGTGCAGCACGGGGGGTTGCAGAGAGGAAGGTTAGCTGGGGAGCAAGGCAAGCGGTTATAATGCTTGAGGGTGACGATTCATCGTTGACCTTGAACTCTGATCTGGGATCAAATATGCAAAACTCAAGGTTCACTTATTGGCTTTTCTGGGACTCTCTGCTAACTTTGAGAATTTCTCTGCACATGGGGTCAACTCCCCACAGTACCCCTGGTACTGTTGGACCCTGGGTAAGGATCTGGAAACTCTAAAACTTTCAGAGCCAACCGAATGTGTAATATCAGCTGTCTGCGAACATGAGACAGCAGCAACTGGGAAGTGTTTAAACTTTTGACCAGGAGTCAGTGGATGGTCGGAGAAACATCAAGAAGGACATTCATATCTGATGCCAAATATAGTAAGTGCACCTTTAGTTTAGAATATTTAATCACAGTTGTGGCTATAATGCTGTTTCTTTTCAGTTACTACTTTTGTTTGGAGGGCATGGCACAGCCATATAGAATGAAGGCTAATGGTCCTGCAGGTCTCATTTTTCCAGGACTTTTTGTCAAAGGTACTTCAGCATTTTTTAAGTTTAGCTTCTTAATTCTTGTTGGGTAAAAGGAAGTTGCGAATTGGAGATCATAGAAGACCTATAACTGCATGAAATTAATTTTGACATTGATTTCCTGTAGCTTCTTTGAAATAAACAGCTAAATTGAGTGTGGTTATTCTGAAGACTGCTCACTGACAGCCAGGGCCCTGGAACATTATCTCAAACTAAAGCCAAGACTAAACAACATCAAATAAAGGAAACTTACAATGAGCACAGGATATGAGGAGAATAAATACACTTCAGTGGCTGAAATAAATTTGTCTGGCTGCTACATGTCCTGAATCTGCTTCTCCTTTGTTTCAAATAATTTCCCTACTGATCTTTTGGAACTCATAAAGTCAATTTCCTGATTGCTACAGGTCAATATTTTATAGAGTAGACACCTCTGCATGGAAATATCCGTTATCATATAGGGCAACAAGTTTGCATGGCATGACATTTAATACATTATGCAGCACTACATGATCTATTTGAACACATGGTCCAACTTAGAGGAGTTCCTAACACAAAGCTCTGGCCTCACTTCAGTCACTCAGCAATCACTGTGTTACTGTAGGAGAACACACATGTACAGTAGCTCAGGACTGGAGAGCGCTGCCAAGCTTCTATTCTGAGATAATGGAGAACATCCATCTGAATCAGATCCATATTTTATCATTCCTTCTCTGCACTGCAGTGCAGAATGTGTCCAGATATGATTTATATCTCTGAACATGTTTGGCTTTTCTCAGGGGTTATACACACACACTGTTATGGGTCCATTGCAGCTGCCAATAGCTGCCAATAAAATGTGCCGTTCTGCACAACTTGACCACATTCAAGACATTATAGAAAGAAACTGCCATAATTTATTCTCATCATAATGAAATCCCATTATTGAGACAGTCACCACTGATTGGCTGATGTCAGATTTATCATAGGGAGGCAATATGAAGTCTGTACAGTATGTTAGTCCAGCTTATGTTTTCACAACACGCTTTCATTCCCAACTCGTCAAATATGGCAGCCAGGTCAGTGGCCCAATGCTTCAAACTATGACAATGTAGGTACCCCTCTAGAATCAGGTTTGCACATGCAGGGCTCTGTGGTCAAGTTAGTAATAACAAATATACAATGTCTAAGTAGACTTTCAAAATAAAGGCAAAGTGTTTAGGTAATGTTTAGGAAGTAAAGGATTTAGGAAGTAAAACTACTTGGGCAAGTTTGCAAAAAAAAGCATAGCTTGTATTAAAATGAGTACATAACATACCATACTACGCTACACCGTACCGCATCATACCACGCGATAACGCATCACACTGTAATGCACCACATCATAATGGACTGCACTATAATGTAATAACGTAATGGAACTGGACTTATCAGTCTCTTCAGGACTATGCAGGCTGTTTGGGGGATTGCTGCAGCCTAAACTGACTGATTTCATGACAGCTTTAATAAAAAATGACAATGCATGTCGCAATGTTTTTAGGTTTTTTTTTTCTTTTTTTGCAATTAAATTGCAGGTTCAAGTGAAAACTGCAAAATAAAGTTTTTGTATGACTCATTAAAATCAAATGCAACTTGTTTCAGAGAGAATAAAACTGCACTCTGTTCTGAGTGTTATGACTAACCTCACAAAAAAGGCTCAGGATTACTAAAACTCTCACAAAATGTGTCTTATATGTAATGAAGAAGTTTTTTTTAGCTCAAAGTCAGTCAAAACAGCACAAACTTCTAAAATAATAAAAAAAAAAATGTCAATAACAACGACAAACTTGGGTCTTTTCAGACCCATGACAAAATTGATTGGTAGAACTGGAGATTGGTCAAATTTACAGAAAGGTTGTGGAGTTTTGACGAAATTGCAAGATTGCACATTATTCAAAGGGACTGGTTGAATTTGCATTAACCGTTGCGATCACAACATCGCAGCTTCCTGGAGGGACTGACTTATGTACAGAAGTCATGTAAGACATGTAACACCTGACTTCAATAGCCTATTAAAACATAACAGAAATTACTCCAGAGACGTACCTACTGCGTTATACTTTGAAGGACAGGGGCACTGACCAAGCTACCATATTTGGCTCATTGGGATTGAGAACAGGCTCTTTTTTTTATGTATGACTGTCAACAGTGCTGATCTCCAAACAAAGTGCTTTGTCCTGGCACAGAGCAGATTGAACATACACAAGCAAGCAACCTGAGTACAAAATGAACCACAGGGCAGCACACTGAGGCTCCTTCACACACAGCTTTGGTCCAGTGTTGTAGGACCTATTGGACAGTTATGGCTGCAAGACAATGTAATAACTCTACATGTTTCTTAGAGTTCAGCTTCATGGTAAAAACTACTCAGTCTGTGAAACAAGAAGACTGAGTTAGAATCTGTAGATGTGGAGTTTAAAAGATGGGGCAGGGAGGCAGTCTGGGCCTTTAATGGTCTAGTGCGTAAGATTTAGGGGGATTTATTGGCAGAATATGACAGAAATGGAATTTAATTAATAAGTATGTTTTCATTAGTGAAACTAAGTTTTGTTACCTTAGAATGAGCCCATAATATCTACAAAGAAGCAGATCCTCTTCCACAGAGGCTGTCATGTTGTGTTGCCATGTTTCTACAGTAGCCCAGAGGGGACAAAAAAAGTTTTGCAGCTTGGGAGATATTTGGGAGAGGCAAGCAGCATTCAGTTGTGTCTGCAACCTCACTGCTAAATGGCACTAAACCTACACAGTGGTCCTTTACATGATGTAAACACTATTTCTTTTGGTTTGTATCTGTTTTTTGTTTTTTTTTATTTAAGATGAAACAAAGATTTAAATAAAACTTTGATGGTTTTGTGGATTGCTTTAAAACCTGAAAAACTGCAGCATTTATGTTTGATTTCCTGTCATGCATTATTGACAGAATTGACCTTTAGCCTTTAATATGACTAAACATTCAGAAGTAGCAGCAGCCAAAGGTTGGTTAATTGCAGCATGATGGCAGAAAAAGGTTGGGGAGGTTTTGGCGACGGATGGCGGCGGTTGACATCCACAGGGCGGGCAGAGAGGAGGGGGCAGGTAGGGGGCAGAGAGAATTGTACCTTGAGGCGTTTTAGGATTAGAGGGCTTATTGAGGGCATGTTGCGCACGGTGATGGGCAACATCTGCCGGGGGCAGTCACAAAGCACAGGTGGCCAGCGGTGCAAAAAGGTCGCAGGGTAAAGGTCACCAGGAGGCCAGAGAAAGGAAACAAGGTAGAACCAGGAGAATGAGGGAGGAATTGGGGGAGGGATATGGAGGAAAAAGAGAAATAGAACATGAGAGTGAAAAGCAAGGAAATGGGAAGGCAAAGGAGAGAAAAAAGGAAACAAGGCTGAAGAAAGGAAAGACAAAAAGAGGCACCAGCACAGCAACCTATGGGCCTGGAGTGGCAGAGGGGATGGCTGATGCTCTGTGATGCTTCTTTATTTCAAAAGAATGTGACATCTTCAAATTTCATCGATACTGTCATACTCTGTAGGTTGCATATCATCACACATCCCCATTTCAGGATTTATGTGCATCAGTGTCCCCATTAACAGCAGGCCAGGCCCTTAGATTGCAGCGGAGCAGAGGTGGGCGCCAGTCTTGCCACAAAGAGAGTACAGCAGTACAGTTACAGTACACATCCAGACTTACTGTGGCCAACTGTCCAACACAGGGCTGTACAATACGCCGCTTCTGTTGAGATGACCAGCATGATCAGATACAAGTTTAAGAGAGGGCAGTACAGGTGTGATCCTGCTGACAGCTACATATCACCACTGACACCAAGCAGAGCCAGCTGCAGGCAACTTGCCTACTTTTTACAGAGTGTACATATTTCCACAATTTTAAGTATGCAGAAGTATTAGGCGAAGACTATCTGCACCCAATACCTGAAACCCAAAGAAGTATTCACTATTATTTACTACTTTAACACACAAGACAGTTGTGGAATGTAATTCTTTTTCATTGTGTAATCATTCACACTAATTTCATCTGAAAGCCAAAAATAACAACAGCTCTATTTCCATGGAAATATATACAGCATGGTATAAGTAAATATAAGTAGGGGTATAAATGGAGTAAAAGTAGGCAAGTGTGCTGCTTTGTCCCTCACCATGTCCAGCTATCCACCACAACTGGAAACACAACTGCTTTGTTTAAATGTACAGAAGTCAAGGGCTGCCAATATTAAAATTAATTTTAGTTTTCATTTTACTGTGTTCAACTTATGTATTATAGAAGCTTATGGCTGCCATGCCAGAAAAAAGAAAAACGGATCAGTATCACAATATAATGTGATTTTTTTTTTTGTTGTTGTTGTTATAACAAGATGTTTTCATGTTATTAAAAAGTACAAATGTATCATGTTACGACATAAAATGATTCATGTTATAATGTGATAACATATTGTTATAACAAGAGCCTTTTCTTGCTATAACAATTCACTTTTTTTATTTAACCCTTTATATTACGGTGCTTGTAATAAACATTAGTTATTGTAATAAGGTCCTAATAAGATATTTATTAACATTAATCTGTGTTAATAAGTGTTGATAATACAATGATAAAAAAGTTTGTTTCTAGATTAGTTTAGAGCAGTTCACTGACTGCTTGAGAATGTTAATAAAAGCCTTATGAGGTTCTTATAATAGTTTATAATAGTTTTACAAGCACATTTATTAAGGTCAACTAACCTAACTATTGTTAATCCTTTCCTAGGCTTTTGTTGTGGCTTTGTTAAGATCTCTACATACTTTATTATGTATTTCTTGGCAATTAACTATGCACCTATTAACAATAAGCAATGTTTTTGGTGGTGCTGGATCTAAATTGTGCTCTTTTTTATTACTATTTTCTGGCTTTTTTATTCTGCTAAGAATGGTAAAATAAATGCATGATGAAGTATGAATATATCTATATCTATCTATATCTATATCTATATATATCTATATCTATATCTATATCTATATCTATATATATATCTATATCTATCTATCTATCTATCTATATATATATATATATATATATATATATATATATATATATATATATATATTGGTAGAACCTGACTTTATAAGATTATGTTATTACATTATAAATGTGTTATAACATGAAGTTATTAGGTTTATAACATGAAATGTTTCATGTTACAGCAAGATAAATAGTATATTGTTATAACATGAAAACTTTCTTATTATAGTATGAGAAGTTTGTATGTCCTAATAACATGAATATATCTTGTTATAACAAAACAGAATGTCTTATGATAACAACATGTTATAACATGATAGTGATCCATTTTTCTTTCTCTGGCATGGCAGCAATATGCTTCTGTAGCAGAGAATGTGCCACTGAAACTTGAAAATTAAATTGTCATCTATCAGTAATTTTTTTATTTTATTTAATTTTTCATTGTGTGCACATACATGGAAAATGGAATTCTTAATTCTTAAATATTGGCTTCCTGTGCTTCAGTAGAACGTACAATTCACCTTAATTCCAGTAATAATTCAAAGAGAAACTGCATGAACCAAACCAGTGACAACCTCGTCACCACATTGATCTTTTGTTTAATTCAGGTGGGTGGAGAGCAGAGGGTTGAGGAGTGCCATGGCTCTAGGGCACTGCCTCTCTTTGCGGCACGACTTGGTGACACCCCTGCTGAGGGTTATCTACCGGGGTGTTTGGAGGCACCCACAAACCTTTAACGTCAGAGCCTGACTGGAGCGCAAGGCAGCCAGGGTTTTCAGAGGAAGATCCTGCACAAAGAGGCCCTGCACACCAGGGAAGTCATCCAACCACACAGAGAGTCAGTCATGTCTGGTGAAATCTGACTTAAAGTTGATTTCAGAATCCCTCAAAATATTTATTCCTTTTTTTCAAAGAGGGAGATGATGGATATCAACCTCATACCTTTGTGTTAAATACAGAGCTTGAGTCATTATTTGGTTAGCCTGGCTTAGTGTAAAGACTGAAAGCTGTGTGTGAACAAAAGTCTGAATTACTAATTTATGATTTTGGGGCTATTAAACCTGTGCTACAGAAAACAAAAATACACAATAATAACATCATCTCTGTGTTATGTTCATCTAACAGCAGTAGTTGTAGTTTTCAAAACATGTCTCACATCTGCAGTGAATATGATTTTCTAAGTTAAAAAAAAAAACAACTTAAAAAACGTATTTAGTCATTTTACAGCGACTGCTGATTCCTCACTCCTTTTAACCAGCAGGAAGGGCTTGCAAGTCGTCAGCAACTGCTAGGCTAAAAACAAGGCTTACCTCGTCTATTATAGGCCATATTTTGGCTTTTGTCGTGGCTCATAAACTGACATCCATAGAGATAAAGTTAGGTGAATGAACAGACAAACCACATCAATAACTATAACTATACCTATAAAAATATTGTTCTAAAATTGCACTTAAGGGGCGTCCACACCACAACTATTAACTCAAAGTCTGTATTCTACTATCCACTTGAGTTAGAGCAATTTTAGAACTATATACATATATATTTATAGTTATAGTTATAGTCCTCGGTTTAGATGGAGAGATAGAGTCCAGACCACAGCTTTATAGTTGTGGTGGGACCATCAACATCCACTTGAGTTAGAACAATTTTTAGAACAAAATTTCTATAGTTAGAGTTATTGGTGGGACAGCCCCTAGATCCTTGTTTTTGTTAGCTTCTCTGGCATCTTGACCTTTTACTTACAGCCAAAGCAAGAGCTACCTCATTGGCTGCTGCTGTATGTCACCACTATGCGTCTACATGGACGCCATATTTTTGAGGTCAATATCATAAACACATACAACATATACTGAGAGATGCAGATTTGTCTACAAACCCTGTAACTCAGTTCAATTGACTCAATTGAATCATTTTTTGTGTAATAAGTTGAACATGACAATGATAATTTAAATTATTGACACTACTAATGACTGGTCTTTATGCTAAGCTAGGCTAGCCACATGACTCGATATGAGATTGATATCAATCTATTAATCTCACTCTCAGAAAGAAAGCAAATAAATTATTTCCCATCCTTTTAAAGGGACAGTTTACCCCTAAATCAAAAATACATATTTGTCCCCTGACTTGTAGTATTATTTATCAATATAAATAGTTTTGGTGTGAGTTAGAGTGTTTTTTACCTTGTTGTGAGGAACTACATTTCTTCTGCAGCAGAATCTACTGGAAATACTTTAGAAACGACTTTCTTTTCTACTAGATAAAAGAAGTTCCTACCTGAAACTGCTTGATTATCTTTGGAAACAGAGACTGGTTTTAAATATTTCACAAATGTGAATTTTTGGTGCTTTGAGCAACACAAGCTGAGTGCCATTTAGTCCCATAATATTGGAGAGAAGGCAGACATCTCCACAGCCAAAGTCTCCAAAACTCTGCAACTCACACCAAAACTATCTAGATGATAACCAGCACTACATGCCAGAGGAGAAATGGGCATTTTTGATTTTGGGGTGAACTGTCCCTTTAACAGTGAGGCTGCTGCTGAAATACACATCACACAAACACAAGAAGGATTTTCTGATCTTGCTGGCAAACTCTCTAAACACTGAACATTTTACCTCCACCTACAGCAACTATAAGTCTCAGTGTAGGACTAAGCTCTGGAGCAGACACAGAAAACGGACCTCCCATACATACAGACTGCTGCAGGGGGCTCTGAGAAGTATATGAAAAATTCAGCAGGCATACAACTTGTGAGAGGAGGGGGGGCAGCTTCCAAAATAAAATAAAAAAAAAAAAAAACCTACTTTGATCATCTTAGCAGGAGCAGTTTAATAACTGAAGGTTGAATTACGCTGGAAATGGACTTAGCTATCTGAAAAATCCCCCTTTACACAGGAGACTCTTATTCTTGGCACCCCCACACTCAGGCTCTTATCACGTCCGACTGTATGCTCCAGCAGGCCGCCAGTAATTGCCTTATTTTCTCTCAACTAGCCAAACCCTAGAGACGGCGGGCCAGAGAACTGCAGAGCTACGCATGTGCTACCTATCACTGCGCTAGCCGCCATGTGTCTGTCCAGCTTCTGCAGTAGTTTCTCCTCTTCCAACTTCACTGTTCTGTTGTGGTCTGACATTAAACTGTACAGGGGGCATTTTAGATATAATGTCATACGCTGTAGGATGGAACAAGTTCATAATAACATTTATATTACAATACAAAGGACAATTTCTGAATTTTAGCATAAACATTAATAATGAAGTGGATTTTTTTGTGAGAGAGTAATGAGAAAGATTTAGTTCCACAATAATGTTTTCTTACCCTGTGTGTGTAGTCTCCACATACACCCTGGAGAGAACAGAAAAACCTTCAATCAGAACAAAGACCACACATAGTCGAGGTTTTCACATATTTTTACATTAATTAGTTACAATCAGTTTCAAATTAAAGGGGAAGTCCACTGATTTTACACATGAAGATCGGTTTACTCGTCATGGGGAGTTCAGCTCAGGCTGTGAAAACAGTTTAATGTGGTCTGAGCTGCTGTAGAAAAGCTTTGCCAAGTGTGAGAAAACACCCTGGGGATGTCATCGTGATGTCAGCAGGGTTATTTTATCTTGGGCAAAGAGACTACAAGGTCATTTAAGAAAGTCTGTGTTACAAACTGGGGGCATTAAGTTTAAAAGACTTTGGTGCTCTTCTGTATGGAGTCATAAAAGTGCCATAAAAAAGACTGAATCTGTAAAAAAGTAAGAAAATAAAGCTGGAAATAGTAATAATAAGAAATGAAACAATAAATTAGAAGATAAAAATCTGTAGAAATATATAGAGGAAAAAATGAAAGGATAAATAAATGCAGAGATCTTGAGACAAACAAAATACTAAAGATTAATTCTAAGCATTTACATTTCTCTCTCTGTGGTGTGCATTATGATGACAGATGATAAAAACATATTTGTAATGTTTTTGTGTTTTATCTCAAACCACTTAATGTTTAATATTTGAATATAACTTACTGCAATAGTAAAGGACAATACTCAACAGCCTCGTCAGTTTAAAATTCATGCCATTTAAAATTAATAATATTACAAATTAACTGTTTTCATAAGTTTGTTTGACTTTACCTCAATAATTGTGGATGTATTGTGTGAGTGTAAAGGGCCAAAAACCTAAAGATAAGGCAAGTTACCTAAAGGCAACGCCATAGATGGTTACTTTCCTTTTTTACTTGTTTGTTTATTTCTGTATATAATTTAATATATATATGTACTTATTTCTGCATATAAAGTACTCTTTACTTTTCCTATTGTTTTCATATAATGTCATTTATATTTTAAAATCTCTTTATTCCCCCTTTTGCTTTTCCCTGTTTTTTTTTGTTTTTTTTTTGTTTTTTAATTTGTTGAACAGCCAAGCTGAGTCAATTCCTGCACACACGAACCCTGGCAAAATTCATGTGGTCATTCAAGTAAACACAAAAATAAGGAAAAATAAAGTCATAAAAGTAAATAAATTACATTATATTAAATACATACAGAAAAAGTCAGAGCAATTTATATATATATATATATATATATATATATATATATATGTATAGTGTGTGTATAGTGTACATATTAATGTATATGTACAGTAAATACATACAAAAACTAACAAATAACTGTTAAGATACATAAAAATCCTGGTAATTACTCTTTTATTTATTGATTCACATTTATTTTCACATTGTTTTACATGTTGTATTCATTTTCATGGCACTGATATGACTCCATATTTACCAAGCAGCGAGGGTTTAACTCAAAAAGAAGCTATCATGTTGTATTATAGTTTTGAGTTATGAGTTTGATCCAATAGAATAATCAAAAGTCAGGATGTTTCAACTTCTGCTGATTCACATTTGAACTCTTTTTAGGGTCCCAAAACTTCATGGAAGTGCAATGCTAATCTGCTGGAGTAATTTACGCAGTGTTTCAAAAACCTGAAGACATTTTCTCTACCCAACTCTACTCTGAAATTGTTAAGCTACTGCAAACCGTGTCTCACCTTCTCGCCTTTGGGTCCAGGTTCCCCCTACAAAACAAAACAACACAATGAGACACATGAGACAGATAAGACAGACGAGTGGATGAGCAGGTTCTTATCTCAGGACTGGTATCAGACTTAAACAAACTCACCGGGAGTCCTTTAGGACCACGCTGACCCTGAAAGACAACAGCAGCACAGTCAGTCTTTAATGTGATTTGCAGCTTAATGAAGAATTCAACATGACTGAACACAAATTCCTCCAATTAACGCGAGTGAAATGAATCAAAATGTCAAGGTATCAGTCAAATTGATGAATTAGCCTTTACAAAAGTCTGCTCCAATTATTGCTGCAGGCGACAGCACTCTGTTTGACCTCCCATCAGGCCTTGGGGTGTGCCCAGTGTAAGTAGCTGTCAGAGCTCGGCCGACCGGTTGATTAATGAACTCAGGGAGACGGCCCAGTAGGACACATCCAGTTCACCCCACGCTGCTGACCCCACAGGCCCAGCAGCTCAAAGCCACTTTGTGAAGGCAGCAGTATCTCTCAAAGCCCTTTTCAATACTCGCTGACATTCATCAAGAAGGAGACACAGAAACAGGAGCTCATTACACGGCCATTAATCAACAAAAACCATCATCATCTAATTAAACAAACTGATGGTATAATAGCAAGTTAAAGAAACTCGCACAGTCACAGAGGTGAGGTCTTTTTACTAACCAGACAAGAACATTGCATTCAACAATTCTGCTCTTCTCTAACCATATTATCATTATTATGGTCATCATCGTTATGGCCAATAAACCCTGTTTAAGGTACACTTAAGGTTACTCAACTAAAATACGTTCTTATGTTTTGGGAAAGATCGTGGTTAAGTTTAAAAAAAAAATATTGTCCATCCATCATCCTGAGCTTATTAAAGGACACACTAGTTTCTGAGTGAAACTGAATAATGATCATAAACTTCAATAGCCTGTGGAAGCTGGACATCCGCACAGTTACTTTGGCTCTGTAATCACTGCAGATCTGCCAAGTCACCTTCAGATCATTAGTTATGAACAACACTGAAGAAATGGACGATTTCAAAGTCCTGCTCCATCTGCAACACCGTGTTCGTTATGATTTATGGCTAATAATGAATGAAATGATTTGAGAATAGAATGTTAATGTTGAATGGAATCCTTGAGGCATATAATGTTCTCAAGCCTCAGTGTATGGAGGACCACAAGTGTCATGGTCATTAGAAATTCATTTATTAATCAGTCAATAAATGAAGTCAATTGCAAAGTAATTTGATATTTTAATGGACAATAAAAGGAGGAATTATACATGAAATATTCATCCATCACTAAGTAGTTCAAATTAAAAAGGATTTTAATAATCAACATAAAACAGTCAATAAGTACATAATTTAAAAATACATCAATAAATAACAGAATTTAAATGTCTATTTGAAAGATTTTAGTTAGGCATTTAAAAGGGGAAATTTCTGTGACACTTTCGCCCCATTTACACCTGGTATTAAATCTGTATCCATATAAAGAAAAAAAACATTGTAATGCAGGGTGAAAATGCTATGTGAAAAAAAATGTGCCAGATCACATCTTGAGGTATTTTTGCTTGCTTTGCTTTCAGACCTTAGGCAGGTGTTAATGCAATCTGCTCAACAATCTGGAGAACGTTTTTGGATACAGATATTATTATAGTACTAGGTGTAAATGAAGTGTTTGGGCCTTGTATGTTTAAAACAAGTAAAACTATGCAAATTAGTGGTTGGAGGTAACAAGCTCTCTGATTGGTTAGAGAGCCACAGCTGGCTCATTCTCAAGACAGCTGCTCTGATAAGTGTATGTGCTTGAATAGATCATAGTGATTTAGTCTGTTTATTCAAAGATTAATAAATTCATTTGTACACACATTTTTATTGTACAATAAGTTAAGAAGCAATGAAACGCTTTATTACTGTTTCTGTGACACTTGTGGTCCTCCGTGTGGTAAGAACAGTCTAAATTGTTTTGTGCCCAGTTCAGTTGGTTAGTGTTACCTTGTAACCCTGACTGAAAGCCAGAGTGTGACTAACAGCTCCCATCTGTCTCTACCTTTTCCCTCCTGCATTCAGCCCACTGTCAGCTTATTATTGAGCTGCATAAATCACAACACCACTCTGTTTTTTTAATGACTTTGTGGGTACAAAATAAACACCCAGCTGACAGCAAAACAAGGCCCAATGCAATTATATTACAATTTCTTTGGCTTGTTGGTCTAAAGTTTGAGCAACATGCCCAAATTGTTTGACTGGTGATAATTAAAATATAGTGCAACTATGTTTATGAAAAATGTAAGGAATGCTCACCATGTCTCCCTTCACTCCGCTCTGTCCCTGTGTGGACATTAAAACAGTCAGTTCAGGTGGTCAAGCAACAAATCAATTGAAACAGATACTTCCACTTGATTTACTTTGAAAAACTTCTTAGAAATATCCAGAGCATGTTTAACTTCACCCTGTAATAACAGTCATGACACTAATAGAGATTTTATTACAATAATGACCATAATCATCCTCAACTTAATTATGCTCATTATCACAGATAATCACAGTTCTGGGCGCTGAAGGAGCACTCAATTACTCAGTTATTTCACTTTTTGACAGGAAGTCAGGGAAACTCACAGGTTTGCCATCCAACCCGATTGGACCCTAGGATGAAGGAAGAGAAGGAGATCTTTGAGCACATATGGAAATTTCTCCACCAACAGCTGGAACCATTACATGGAACACTGGAAAACTGAATGTTTGCAAATAGTGTCTAAACACATCACAACAAATAAGGTAAAATGCAGAGGTGGTTCCATTGTAGATTAATTAAATCATGTTTGTAATACAGTGAAATTTAGGTTATGATTAACCCTGATTCAGGATTGAATGTTGTGTTGTTTAGAACTTCATGATTATAGTATGAAAGAGAATAAGGGCCAGATATGAACATTTTATTTGAGTTCTTAATAAGGATGTGAAATTAAAGTCACATGTCTCAGAATTAAGTTAGAATAAATAAAGTCTGAATTCTGAGAATAAAGTCAGAATTAATTAAGTCAGAATTTAATAATTGTTTATTAATTCTGACTTTAAACTCAGAACTCAACTTTTTCATATCTGGCCCTAATTGTCTTCCAGTTCTGAATGAGAAAATAAAGTCAGACTTAATAAAGTCAGAATTCTGAAATTAAAGCCAGAATAAATAAAGTTAGAATTCTAAGAATTGAATCAGAATTAAAAAAAACATAAAAACATATTTTGCCCTAATTCTCTTCCCTATTATATTCATGAAGTCCTGAACAACATGACATACCCATGATACATAGTCTGACAATCCTAAATCAGGGCTAATCATAACCTTTGTCTTTGTCTTTGTCTTTATTAGGATCCCCATTAGCACCAGCATAAGCATTGGCTATTCTTCCTGGGGTCCACACACATACACACATTGACACTTATAGATACCACAACCACATAAACACAACAAACACAAAAGCTCATCTCTAAAATTTACAATAAAATAAAATAAATATGTAAGATAAAAATATCACTTTACAATATATTCAAGTGAGTGTGGTCATGGTTTGTTTCTTACTCCTTCCTTTGTAACATAACTATTTTCTGTACTGTAATCATTAATAACTTTGTTGTCTTATTAAATATTAAAGTAAAAACTAAAAATCCCAGCTTTTACACAAGTAATGAAAGTATCATGATAGTATCAAGCTGACGGACAGCATGGTCATGACTTACTGGAAAGCCTGGAAATCCTCGTGTTCCAGGTTGTCCCTTGAGAGAAACAGAAAAACAATCAGTGTATTTGTTGTACCTTCAAAGGTCTGACATAAAAATCAGCTGGAAGCAGGTCAGAGAAAGAAAATACTGTTCCTTTCTCCGGTCCCACCACTGCACTGAGGTATTTGCTGAGTGTTGAAATTGATTTTGACGTAAGGAGTGATACTGAAGACTCTGGGGAATAAACTGAGCATGTGTGAGTGTGCTCTCTCTGCAAGGGAGGAAACTAGAAGCTGAAATGGAACACTGAGAAGAAAAGAACAAAGAGTTCTAATCTAATAAAGATGTAGAGAAGGTGAATGAGCTCAATGAGTGGATGTCAATAACTATTAGCCAGTGTTGTCTGACGGTGGCCAGTTTGAGCTTTTCTACCCCAGTTCTCGGACTAGTAGGCGTAGAAGACATTTAATATCCCCGGGAAAAGGAACGAAGGGAAAATAAAGGTGTAGGGGAAGGCAATTACAAGGAAGGAGTGAATGTGCCTAATGAAACAGATTGTCTGGAAGCAGCAGTGGTAGTTAGAGGGAGCTCTGAATGGTTTCTGTCCCTGAGGATGCTCTGCCTTTTGTTTGGGCATACTCTTTGACCGTGGTCAAAAGTTCTGAAAAAAAAAAGAATGGATTTGACTTTAGATGGTGTATTTTTATGCCTGCATCAAAGCACTGATTCTTAAAAAAATGAATGAACTTACACACTCAACCTGAAAATAAATGAGATGCAGTTTTAAATAAAGCCTTGTCAGTGTCTTCACTTTCATGTCTTTTTCTTTTGTTGCAGAATACCTATGTATTTTTAAGGTCAAGAATGAACTTACGCACTGAACTAGAGCCAACACAAGCAAGTTCCAAAAGTTCCAAATATCCACTAATGAAGACCATGACATGTGGCTGAAAGCTCTTGTAAAAGATATTGTAAGTGCCTTGACTTTTTCTACAGAATACTTCCATATTTTTAAGGTCACAGATAAACTTTCACACTGAACTCTTGTGCCAACACAAACAAGTTCCAAAAGTTCTTAATATTCATCCACTGATAAAGACCATGAGATGTGGTTGAAAACTTTTGTAAAAGCTAGGAAGTGCTTTGACCTTCCTGTGTCGTTTTTTCCCTGAGGTCAAGAATCAACTTTCACACTCACTGGCATTAGGAAATGCATTTTTTTTGTATTGCAAACAAGCACAATTTTCATGACCAATGTGTAGGATTTAGTGACATCTAGCAGTGAGGTTTGAGATTGCAACCAACTTGCCTCTCTCTCCCCTTCCAAGCATGTAGGAGATTTGGTGACCATGACATTCATGAAAAATGCTAAAAGCCCCCTTTAGAGCTGGTGTTTAGTTAGTCCCTGCTGAGGTACTGTAGAAACATGGAAGCTGTAGGGATGTCCAAATCACATCTGTTTATTGCCAGCCACAATTACCAATCATCTATAAGTCATATCGTCATCTAAAGTTGAATACCAGTCTGTTTTTCTTTTTTGTTATAGCAGCTTGTATAGCAGTATTATAGGTCAGTTAGTTTGGAATTTTAACTAAACCCGACCAGTAATACCAAATGTTACCACTAAGTGTTGCTAGTGATTGCTGAATGGAACATAAGAGCCCATGAATTAGAGTAGAAGTCAGTTGCGGGTCAATGAATTTTCCACAACAGGGCCCACTAAATGTTTCAAAATAAAGGCCTTGCTAACAAATGAAGGGTTTTTGTCAACTGAAACACTGGATGGCTTATAATTTGAAATGGATACAGATAGTGTTGAGTTCATAAATGTGAGTGAATCAAAATAAGCTAAGCTAGCTAGCTCACTAACATAGCAAACAGATGTGAAAGCAAAAGAGACAGTTATCAGGGACAGGGTTATATTATTACTATTATGTATAATTGTATATTATTATTGAAAAGGGAATATGATTGATTGTTATGATTGCTTATAAGCTTTTGAGTGATTAATTTCACAAACTAGTTATCAACACTCCACCACTGCACACCTCCACATCTCCTGCCAATATAGTCTCCTAAATCTTAACACTGGACTTTCAAACCAGAGGTTTTTCCTCACCACTGTTGCCTCAGTGCTTGCTCTTGGTGGAAATTGTTGGGTCTGTGAGATAAAATCTGTTATAATTTGACATCATATAAATAAAACTTGACATCCTGCATGTATTTAAGGAGTCACTGTTCTTCTGAAATATGACTTCTTTGCAGCCCTCAGTCAAGCTGTTAAGTTGAAAACCTTTCTCGCAGTGGAAAATATCTTCGCACTCATCCATCTAACCTGATGAAATGACAATGTGCGAAGAAGTTGAGGCACTTGGCTTGCCTGAGCTGTCATTTCCTCTCGTTCTCCTCACCCCAGCACTGAATTAACTCCCTTGTTCCATCTAAGGTCACGACTGAAGTCTCTCATGTCAATCTCACCTGCTGTGCTAAACTAGCTTCTAGTGTTTCTGACTGACTGGCCCCTGTAAGTTCAGAACTCGGCTCCTACTGCACAGAGTTTCCTCCATGGACTGTTATTCACCAGAAATGCCTGTTACCTTTCTGGAAGAGTGGGTGCACAGGTATAGATTATAATAACCATCAATTAGCAAGATAGATGTGTACCCTGCTCAAGCTGGCTTGACTCTAGGTTGTGCCACTACTTTTTAACATCTACTGGAATTCTACAACCACTGAAATACCCATAGCAGTCATTCTGACTGCTCATGCATTCTTCAAATGAAGCTTTGAATGTCATATTTTTAGTAACTGCCTGAAAAAATACCCTATGGGAATAATTAATTGGATTAAAAAGAGTGCAGACTGCCAAGGAAACACAGATATCCTACATAATATAGTCCCTTTTTCTTTAATGTATGATACTCGGAGCCACAAAAGCCTAAATTGTTTGACTGCAGTGAAAAAGCTGTTTTTGACAGACTAATGGGCAACAAATATGGATAAATATTAGATAACTACTCAAAAATCTAACTAAAAAAATCTCTTACTTTTGGACTTTCCAACACTCTGGAGTTTTTGGAAATGCTTGGATCACAAAAGTCAGAAACAAAAGTCACCAATATTAGCATTTTTAATTCAATCTAATCTTGATTTGCAACTGTGAAGAAGTGATGGGTGAATAGAAACGCAAAAAAAAAAAAAAAAAGCTGCACATACACTGAATGCTGACTCTTCCAGTCTGTGGCTCTCAAACGGTGGAACAAGACACCAAACCATGTTCAATCAGCAGAGTCCCTCTCAGTCTATAAGAGAAGACTGAAGACCAGCTCTTTTTTTGAACACCTTTGCACTTCATTAACTGCACAAGATATATAGGCACCTCGTCCTGTCAGACTTGATCTTTGCTTCATGGCACTTACTGGTGTTGTCCTCTCCTGACTAGATCCTTGTGTTGTACCAGCTCTCAAACATATGTTGCTTTGGATAAAAGCACCTGCTAAATGAAATTGTAGGATTGTAAGATTGTAATTAGGATATGGACCTGCTCCTCTATCAGACTTAGTGTTACCAAGGCTCTGAAGCATGGCTGAAGCCTCTGTGGCAGTTCTTGCTGACATTTTGTTTTGGTATTCTTCCAAGCTTCTTTCCTCCTTGGTTTTAGCTCAAAGCTAATGCTAGGTTTTAGGTCGGCAAGAGTGTAAAAAATAACTAGACAAAAACTGTTGCTAGGCAATGATGACACCGATACACTGTTTATAATGTGGTCAATATGACTGCTATAACTCACTCATAACTTTTTTGTGTTTTGTAATTTAAAAAAAATCCCAACGTTAGAATAAAATTACACACATTTCGGAAAAGTTGATGACCTATAGTTAGACGGGTTCAATTTCAAGTTATTGGATTGCAAAATTTAAAAATGGTCAAAATGACTGGCTTGGTAAAGGCATATTATGCAATTTAAGAGGCCAAACTGTCTTCCTGAAACAGAAAAGGAGAAGAAAAAGACACTCTAAACTTTTTCAGCCTTGCAAGAATTTATGTTGACCTGGTGTCTGGATTACTACTGTAACACTGACCCCAGTTGGACCTGGACAAAGTTTCTCACTTTACTTCCTGATAGAACAAACATGATTAATGATCCAGTTTATTGCCAAATCACAGTTCCAATCCTCATGAACAATGCTGCTCTTTCCACACAGTCTATAATTCTACAGTATTATTCTCTCATTTGTGGTTCATTCACCCAGTTTTCAGTATGATTCAATCTGGCTGGGCGAGCACAAACTTGAGCCCAGTGCCCTACAAAAGCCTGGAAAGAGCAAAGTCTTTCCAATTGTCTCATTTAATCAACGGAAGTGAAAAGTCTGTTGGTGTCCAAGAACCTAATGTGTTAAGCAGAGGTCTGCTAAAATGGTAGCTAATATAAAAGCTTGGCAAGACTTTTTTATGTGGTGTTGGGAGAGGTGAAGACACTTACAGGAGGTCCTCTTGGTCCAATGATAGACAGACCTGGCTCGCCCGGTGCTCCCTATAGACAGATAGAAAGACAGGAAGAAAACAGAATGAAAAGATAAGATGGAGAGGGGGTTCCACACGCTTTCCAAGTCACCTCTACAAAGAATTAGAAAACTCAGCTTATTAATTTCTTTTCTTTCCACATATAAAATCACATACAGGGCAATTTTGGTCACACTATTTCACAGTACGCTTATGAGAAATAACAATCTGTATTTTATATCAAATAAGACTAAAATAATATGTTCTTTATTAGGCAGTAGTTATACCCTAACACCAAGTCACATATTGAAAAGATGTAACAAGCTATACTTTGTATCAAATTAGACAAAAACTAGAAATTACATGTTCCATATTACAGTATTAGACCCTTATAAGACTTATAAGAGAAGGTAGTTAGGGAAATATTAAAACAGAACTGTACTCTAAACTTGTGTGTAGCATTTCCCACTGTTAGACACTATGCAACAGCTATCACAGTGACACTCCAAGACAGTTGACTTGTTACTGTCAATTAGCAAGTAAGCTAGCTTGGTGGCTAACCGAACTATAATCTAAAACAGCACTCAAGACTCTTTGGCTCTAAACAAGCCAGATGATGCCATTATAGCCGTGTTTCCAACGCAGGAACTTTCTTCAGTGACTAGGAAACTTTGAAGGAACTCGGTGTGTTTCCACTGCAGGGATCTGGTCTGAATTAAGTTCAGGGTATAATGCTTCATCTCCCAAGAAGTTCTCACTCAGGAGGTAGTATTTTCTAAAAGTACAAGAACTATGGGGGTGGGGCAAGCAGTGCTGAACAATTCTGGTTGGTCGAGTGCTCGTAGCATATTATTTCAGCCACCATCTCTAAAAATCTCACACCAGTTTTCTTTTTGATTACTGGGCTGGAACACACATAAACATGGAGTTAACAGCTGTTGATTTGTTCATACAACAGCAGACTGAATTGCCTAATTTTCGCAGGTCTTTATGATGAAAATGTAGACAGGCTGAGAGAACCCCAAAAATAGTTCTTGGGATTAAAATTTCCAAGTACTTTTTGATGGAAACGCGACCTGTGTCATCAGACTTTTTTTTTTTTTCTTTTCCCCACGACTGTTCCACCAGACTTTGCCCAACAGTTCTGTGATTGGCTCCTACTACTGTGCTTTGATTGGCTCTGAGCATGAGTGTAGACTGGCACTTGGGAGAAGTTAAGCAAGGTGATTGTGGAGATGAATGGATCAAGAACAAGACTTTGACCCAGGCCACTGGTCTCTGTGTCCTGTGTGAAGCTACATGTCACTTTTAACCATTTTTCACACTTAGCTGACTTATTATTTTCAGTTTTCAGTCACAGTTTGTTTAGGTTTAGGCTCAAAAACTTACTTTAGGCAAGAAAATTACTTGGTTAGGTTCAGCTACAAAAACTACTTGGGTAGGTTTTGAATCAAAAACTACTTATAGTCACAAAAACTTGGGTGATATTAGACACAAATGCTACTTCTGTAGGTTTACAAAAACAGTACAGTAGGGCAGGTCTAAGCGGAAAAGTCATATAAAAAATGATGCTATCATCAGGGTTATCTCAGTTTGGGATTAGATTGTATAAATGTATCAATCTGACTTACAAACATGAAGTCAATAACTTTAAGAAATGCAAGCATTTGCCAGGTGCAGAGAGTCCAACAAAAGATGCTGTAAATTGCATTAAATGTATGATCCTGAATTTTTGGAGCACGACATGCACAAGAGATCAAAACTCAAGTATACTAATGTCTGCTACATCAGTTTGGATCACTACCCACAAGTCAAACATTTGTACATGTACTATGTGTAGGGCATTTGTGGAATAGTACTTGGATTTAGGGCATCGTGCAATACTCTTGTATTGTTTATGGTTTTGGGTGTATGGATCTCGGGTTGATACCGTATGTTAATTGTAGTTTGATTGTACATGTGTGTGGCTGTGTCACCTGTGTTCCCTTGAATGTCAAAAACTAATAACAATAAAGTCTATTCTAATCTGATCTAATCAGTACTGAAGCAACCCTTTAGGTGTTTATTCAAGGAACATATGCACTATTGACTCATCTCTGGCAGTCTACACTCCAGCAGAGAAAGAATATATAAAAGTGGTGTGACCCAACTAATAGCCTCCTGTTTTGGACTCTCAAGACAATTTCCTGTTGATGAATGGCATGAATTCAAGTGTCAAAGTTCAACCCAAGTTGAACTCAATGCAAAATATTTGTGTGGATTTACTTTGCCCGTGCAAGGAATATAATTCCATATGTGATTTACATCCATGTTTTAAATGCTTGTATGATCAGGCCTCAAGTGTTCAAACTGACTATCACTTTCATTCCAGACAAATTGGATCTGATTTCAGGATTGTTCTTCATAACTCGACAGCGTGACTCAGGTCAGCGGTGCTGTACAAACAGTGGAGTGCCTCTGGGCTGTGGATTTGGTGCAAAATAATTGATTTGCACTGTGACAGCGGCAGTCTGTGCAGCCCCTCTGACCCTCCCTGCACAATCCCACAAACCACTGAGGCCAGACTGGCCCAACTCAGGTTTCCAGCACTTTCCCTTATTAGCTTCTCTCCTCCTGAAGGGAAACCCTATCACAAGGACACATCTGATAGTCCCAGTCATCCATCAAAGACAAAAGTGAATAAATATTTCTGAACAAATGTCTACTTTAGGAGGCTAAGAATTTGTTTTCTCACTCTTGGTTTGATGGCAGATATATCACTCAGAGGCCAGAAGGCAAAGGTAATGAGGGAAAAAGAGATTTTCTGTTAGCTGAGGCAGTTTTCAGTTACTTCCTTGGTTTTCTACAGCTTTAGTAGATTAGACAAGTGAGAATCTACAGATACACTTTGCAGAGATTGGATTACTTTGGTCGCAAGAGGTCAAGGTAACGAGGCAAAGTCAGAATCACAACTAAAACCAGGACCCACTCAGACCAAATGCACACACAGAAAGTCAATTGCTGTGGAATCCTGAGCAGACAAAACTATGTAGATCTCATTTCCTTCTAAATGACATTTTCTCAAGCCCACAAAGAGTAGAGTGTCCATCTGCTGTGGTTCTCTCGCTACTTTTTTTGTTTTTGCAAAACCAATCCATCATGTCTTTCTGTTTTTTCTCTCAGCCTGGCTCAGTCTGCCAGTCACTTGCCCCCAAACACTCTCCCACAAAACCCACAGAAGCCATTTGTTTGAAGAATTCAGTGTTCTGGAAAAGCTCCTCTTCACTTATTCTTTTTGTGCCTGCCTTACGCTTCCTTTCCTGAGGAAGAAGATGCTTCCTTTTAAGAGATGATCTACAGCCAAGTCTGCTGCGTATAATTCCTGGATTTCTTCATCTTCTCTCTCCTGGCAGCTACTGACTAACCACACATGAGACAAATCGCAATCACACTGTTACAATATGTCCCTTGCCTAGAAATAAAAAGGAAGCCAATAGATTATTTTGGATGAGGATGTGTAGAGCAATCCAAAAAGCCGCCAGTACATTGTCTGCTTCTCCGCTTACTGTCTTGGTGGTCAGGTTACTATTTCTGGTCTCTCATGAGTCGGGCCGAGGCTGAACCTACTTTTGTTTTGACTGGTCGTATTAAAGATGCCTGGCTAACAAACCACACTCGTCATTGTGGTATGACAGTCAAGAATGTGCTGAGTGTTTTCCCTTTTATTGCACATTTGGCCCTACACATCACAAATCATGTTGTACTTGATGAGGACAAATCTGTAAATCTGCTGTTTCTGGCTTTGATACAGCTGATAGATGGGGACGCTGTGATCACTTTACCGAATGTGGAGAGTCAGTTTTGAAAAGTGTTCAAAACCAACAGGCACATTTATTTGCAACATATTGTATTGAGACCTATTAGCAAACAGCCTTTACACATCCAGCAGAGACAGACCAACATTATCATCCCACTGGAGGTCTTTCTAGCCAACATTCCAATATGTGTTCTCCTTTTAGCTCTTTTCTGGTTTCTACCACCTCCTTGCAATAAAAGAGGCAAAGCAGTTTTGCAGAGCTGGCAAGGATGGCAGCATTACACAATAAGCTACATACATGGTTGATTTAGTCAATGTTAATATGAAAAATAATTATTAAAGCGGCTAAAAAGAAACTTCAACAATTTGAGAAATATGGTTGGTGGGTAGGTGGTGAAGAAAGTTTTATTCTTTTATTCCAAATGTATTGCAAATTTCAAGTAAACCGCAAAAGAATTTCAAATGAATGCTACCAATAAAACTGTCCCCTACCTTTATGTAAGTATGAGGAGTTGGTTCTTCGAAATTAGCAGTAGGTAGCACCAAAACTGCAGTCAGAGAAGCATTTTACCATTACAGAAGAAGAGGGTGCACCAAGTTGATCTAATTAAAATAGCGCCATCAAACTTCAAACGATGAAAACAATGTGGAAAACAGGGTGGAAATCAGACATTTCTGTTTCATGTATTCAGATAAAGAAGATGTATTACAGAGTCATGGGAGCCATGAGGAGATTGTCAGAGCAGAAACAGCTGACATGTCATTTGAGTTAAATGTTCACTTTTTTTTCTATAAAAAAAATTTCTATATATATATATATATAAAAAAAAAACATAAAACATTGCACCAAGGTGCTAAAAGTAACCAACACATGCACAAGGTACCTCAGTTTTAAGCAGCTAATGTGATGTAACCCCCACATCTGAGTTCATTTTCATTGATGAACTTAAAATCAACCTTCAGCAATGTGCAGCAGACATCACATTCTCTTTCTGGGTAGAGTTCATTACACTGATGTGAATAAAAGTGATCATTTTGATTTTTATGGTCCTGCTCTGCTGACATTGGCAGGTGTACTGCATGTTTACCATCTCTGTTGACACACTTTTGCAATTCATGAAGCCAAGTGGGAGATATCAGAGCCGATAGTAAAATTTGTTTTACATATAATTTCCACCCTGAGGCCAATATCAATCTTTTCTCTCCCAGCTGGCAGCTCATATTTATGGTCACTTCAACATGACAGAGAGTTAAGACTTAACTGTTGTGCAACGCACCAGTAACGACATTTATTTATCTCAATATATAACTCTGCTTTTTCTTAGTTCTCTTTGAGAATCTCCTCATGTACTCTGCGGTGGCCTCTATAAATGTCTCCCCACTTTCTGTGGGGAGTCTTAAATTAGAACTTTCAGACGCTTATGTGACAAATCGTTACTATTGTGTTTCATGGTGTAAAGAGTTCAGGTAATCCAACCAGGGTGGGAAACCATTCACAGAATGTGACTCTCATGCTGTTTGAAAATACAGTCCCTGATATAAATCACATGCTACCTGTACACACAGTCCACTGCACAGCTCTGAGCTTCCAACCACCAACACCACCACCCACTAAGTCACATTTTAGCAATGTCTCAAATGACAACCTATTTATATTTCACTGCTTTTTCTAAGACTCATCCTGCTTGTGCTGATGTAAGCAGACTGGGTTGACCATAGATGACCAAAGTAACAAAAGCAGAAAATTAAAGGACAAAGCTGCAGTTTGTCTTTGACTGGTGCTACATTGCTAAATTCTGTATGTAATCCTGCTGATGGCACATGCTCCTAAACTTACCTTCTCCCCTGCTTGTCCTTTTAAGCCCTGGGATCAGTCACAGCAGACACAGTCGCATGCAAAAAGGTGTGAAGAGGAGAGAGACACAAGAGAGAGAGGAACCAGTGTTAGAGACATGGAGAGGGATCGGGGCATGCAGCATCCTCAGGACTAGTGATGGGGAGGTGGTGAAAGAGCTACAGTAAGGGGAGTTGCTGAATGTTTAAGTTAAGGGGGAGCTAAGTGGAAGCTAAAGGAATCAGTGTGCTTCAAATCACCTAACACTGTCTGAAACATCTTCTCCACCGCTGGAATCAGAGGTCTAACTAGTCATCCAACAATTTTTGTAACTTTTCAAAGCAGATAATTTGACATTCACATCCATTTTATGGTTTTTTTTTCATTATTCATACTTTCAACACGTGTACAAATGAGTGCAATGCTTTCAAAGAGAGACTGCCCAAATGTTATTGCTTTTGGTCTGTAGACATTTGGTACATCCATCTTCACTTAAAGCATACTGAGACCTTAAGGACTGCCGTATGGTAAAGAGCTACATGGAATACAGTAAGTGCTGCATCAAGATGGACTTTTCAAACAGACACCATTATACAATTTTGAGTAAGTCTTAAAACACCACTTCATGTTCAAGTTCATCAATACTGGCTTTTTATTTAAAATGAGACATAAACAGGTCGATGTTTAGACCTTTGATGTATTAGATATAATCCACCTAAACATTTCAGAGGTCTTTGTGACTCCTTTCAATATCTGCTATGAACAACCTTATTCAATCACTGCTGGCAGTGAGAAAAAAATCGAACCCATGTCTGATTGAGCACTCGAGATTCTTTTCAGGCTGTGAAAATTCCTTAGCTAGGTAGGGGCCTGTGAGCTATATCCAGTGTTAAATATTACACATGTGGCAGGGCTCAGATTATTTGAAATATGGCCATGTCCAAAAGAAATGTTCGGAACTGACCAGATGAATTGTGTGGTAACCCTGTAAATTACAGGCCGTTAACTGCACAGTAATGACTGGAAGTAATACCAAAGTAAAACAGATTGTGTAATAAGTAGTTATACTATGTACTACAGCCTGGGTGGGCATCAAGCAAGGCTGTCTTGAATATCTCACAGCAACATCTAATGCCTAAAGTATATAATATATATGACTGGCAGCTGTAAAGCAGCAGAAGTTACATTTACAGGTTTATGTAGTTGTTTGTCTTGAATTAATATGGAATATGTTTCCATGCATATGAAAATATGGCACAGTGCCAGTATCATGTATTTTCTAAAATTGTATGTACTTTACATTGTTGTCCTACATCTCATCATTCGACTCTGTCACTGTTCTCCACTGTTCAAGTCTTTAAACATGTGTGGTAGGTCATTTTGTTACAACACCCAGTGGAGTTCAGCTATTCCAAAAGTTTTCTACCACTGATATTTTTGCTCAGTTAATATGAAACTGTCCACAGTAGAGCTTCAAAAGTTCAACAGTAAGCTAAGAGGCAACGTGGGGATTCCGGTCATTGTTGGTTGCTGTAGCAAAATGAGGGAATGTATGTTGAAACAGGATAACAGTTACAGGTAAAAACATATTTTTAGTCAGTTTGTAGGATTACTAATTCAGGAGCTGGTAATTGATTTTATGAAATGTTCATTGGGTATTGCCTGATATTGTGGTGTAATAAATGGTAACACATTCTCACTATCAACTTGTCAAATAAGGCAGTTTGATCAGTGGCCCTACCAAACTATGACTATGAGTTTTACATGTGGTGTAAACTGACGTGCATCTGCATCAGGTTAGCAATAATACATATGTTGGGTCCCGTCTTAAAAAGAAGTCAGTGTTGACTCTTGGTTTCACACAGGATATAAGCTCCAGCCTCCTGGGTCAAAGTCATAATGCAATGCAACATAATGAAATGCAACATGTTCGATGGCACACCTGATTTTGATGGCACATCAGAACATAACACTAGAAGGGTGTCTCAAAAATGATGTTAGAGGGGTACCAACAGTGTTATAGTTTGAAGTGTATTGCCACTGACCAAGCTGCTATATTTGATGAACTGGGAGTGAAAACATGTTGAATAACCAATGATACATTCAGTCAAACACACCTGCAGTTGGTTTCAGTTATTTTGGTTGATTTAAACTTCTGCTTGGGTTGAAGGTGGGCGAAACTATGTCAGGTTATGCATTAGGTGACAGGATTCCTCCAACTACTTAGAATGATAAAGGTGGAATTTGTTCCACCTTAAATGGAGAGGGAAATATTAAACAGTCTACACAAACCCACTCAGAGCTGACCTATAATCAGCCAAAATAAGTGAAATCACTGGTGGGGCAGGGTCTTAAAGATCAAATAAATCCCGGTCATGAACACTAAGTTATGCTGATATGTTGCTTTTGTCATTTGCCATGTCTTAATGAATTTGACCACTGCTATAGTGGGCTAGATGCACAAACCCAAGTCACTCACCATTCTCCCAGGAATTCCCATACTTCCTTTGTCCCCCTATTGACCAATGCAAATTCAAAAGGGACAGGGGTCAATGAGAAGGTTAGACTGAAGACTGAAGTGAACTCTTAAAGGGATACCTTAGCATGTAGACTTGTAGGCTCATGTCATCTTCAAGACATGGATATAATCTCATCTAATTAAACATAATTTATTTTGAATCATAATCCACCATTACATTATAAGAAGTTGCTCCACATCACTAACACTAGTTTGTTTGCACTACTTGAATTGATCAGTGGGTGCCACTACTGAGAAAGAGATGCTAACACTGGGTATACAGAGTTTGTAAAAGTCCAATGCCATGGTATCCATTTAAGCAACAGAATCATTTGTGTTGAGAGGGCTTAGTCAGTTAACCATGCCATGCCTAATGTTAAGACTAGAGACAAGCATTCCATGATACTGTGAGAGGAAAAGACTGCAGTCATGCCCAACCCAAGACTCCTACACATTTGAGATGTTTGGAATGATGTTGCAAAGTGAGCATCAACTCTTCCTTGAGTCATTTGAGATGAGTGGTTGGTAGTCATGACAAACACTCTGACAAAACTGTGACACAGAAGAACTTTAAGGCCTTGCTCTAAAGCTTTATGAACACTTGTCCACCTAGCATCTCCATTCACACTACATCAGAGAACCACGCAAAATAAATTAAATGAGGGTATCTATTTCTAAAAGCCTTTTAATGCATCTGGCCTCAGCAGCTCTACTGGTGTCTGAGGATCAGGCAACGCTCCAGAGATGACAGCTGGTTGAAGACTCACTGCGGCAGGAGGTTGTGGACATCAGGAGAGTTGTAGGGCCATGCTCTATAAGTCATAATATTCACCTGTGCCTCAGAGCTCTCATCTGTGTGGACGGCTTTGTGGAGACACAGCTGAGCAGCCTGTGTTTGGACTTTTGGGAGAATTTGGGGACACCCAAATTGATTTCCTGTACAAACAATGCTCTTACTTTGTTCTCCTGCTGATGGATGGCACTGTATTTAAATTCAAAATACCTCTAATAGTGTTGACTGCAACAATATTACTAAGGGTCCCTTCTGCCACTGCATAAAGATATGAGAAGTCTGAATACCTTGTATACAGACTAGTGTTTTCAGGAAGGCTTTGTTCACCTTAGTATAGTGACACCTCTGGTTGTACAGATTCCACATTTCTGCTCCAACTGACACAGGATCCCTCCTGCCTCCTCTGTTGTTCTTGGGGTTTCTTTTGCTTTTCCAGAGGTTTCTCAATTTTATTGCCCTATAAAGTGTAAGATCTTCCTTATCCGAATTAAGGGTTTAAATATAGAGGGTTTCATTCATACTTGCCAACCCTCCCGATTTTCCTGGGAGACAGGAATTTTTCATTAATTCTCCCCGTTTCTTCCCAGGGGTCACAATTCTCCCATAGTTCTCCCAGTTGATGACAAATTTTATACTAGTTTTAAGTTAAGTTTTAAAGGAAAGGTGCACAATGTTTCTGAGAACAGCCAATTTAATACCACCTGACAAAACCATTTGTAAACGATTCATTTTCTGTGTTATTGTGATCAAAGATCAAATTAGAAATTGTGTTTTCTAGCTAATAATTGGCAGTTAGAAGTCATCTTCAGGCATCTATTTGCAAAGTTTGTTGTTTCTTTCAAAGTCGCCAAAATGCAACAAACAAAGTCTATGAAACTAATTTTTCAGGGGAAGGTCTCTCAGATCTGTTGTTTTGGTTTCGAAATCCTCCCTTTTTTCATGGTCTCAAGGTTAGCAAGTATGGTTTCATATGCAGCAGAGATCGAAAAGTCATCTAAGCCCAATTTGACTTGCATGTAGTGTTTTTTAACATGATTTCAACAATGCTTTGCAACCCTAGAGGCTGTCACTGGCATCATGTCCTGTATGCTCAGGCATTATTTTCTGTGAATTATGTGGGAATGATGGTCTCCATAAATGTACAAGAAAGGTTGAATCAAGGGTAAGTGACTTGGCAGTAGATTCTTGAAAAAGTCAGCTTTTCATCCAAGGGGTCTCTTCAGTTCTAAATGACATCTGTGGGAGGTTAAATATCTGGGACTCCCCACATGTCTTTCGGGTGCACTACTAAAGCACAAAACCATGGCATGTTTGACTCTGTGAGGCTAATCTCTTATTGACTACTGTCTGTCTCTGTTCAGACGTAATGGAAACCCCATCACTCAGTGTTGAAGCCAGCGCAAATGGCTGCTAGATACATGGCTCTAAGAAACTAACCCAGGAGTAACGTCTGCGTTTCCATTGCAGGTCCAGCTGTTTTTATCTGTGCAGGAAGAGACTGCTCCACATCCAAATCTGTTCTGACTGTGCCACAGGGGCATCACTGCATAATATTGAAAATGCATAGTCGATTTTTCACAAACTTATTTTCAAATAGTTGCAGAAGAATTTCATAATACTTCCAGAACAGTTACGTTTAAAACAAACATCACTGACTGCCATTATCCAATCAGATGTTAGGACAGGGAAGGACACAGGACAGGTCAATGAATGGGAACATAACCATCAGTTTTAATGAAGACATTTCAGTCAAGCTGATACCACTGTCATCTTATCTGTGCGGACTGAGTCTGAGCATACATTCAGCTGTTTTCTGTACTGGTACATCACATGTGCTGGTATCTCTGTGGCATATTTTCTAAAGCCTTTAAATACTATCAGGCTATGGCTGTGCTCTTTGAAGCCCTGTCCAAGGTCCTGATTTAAACCAAGGCCTTGGAGAGAACCAGAAAAGGTTTTAATCCAGAGCTGGGGCTTTACACAGTGTCTAATGTGATTATTTGCTGTAACCTCAAAATACAACCTTCACTAAAGTAGGTTTTATAGCCATGAGACGAATTGAGTGTTTTATAAAACCTCATTCAGTTCATGAGTTGCACTACATTCCACAGACAGAAACCTGATCGCTGCTGCACTATTCCTGCTGCTGGACAGCCCAAACATGGTTTTACTATTTTTTTTATCTTCCTTAAAAACTTAGTGTTAGTTTGGCTCTTTTGTCTGTACAAACACACACACACAGACACACATACACACACACAATCACAATCACACACACACACACACACACACACACACACACACACACACACACACACACACACACACATTCTTGAATTATCCACTGACATAATGCATTCCCAAGCCTCTAACCCTAATCTCAACTCCAACTCTAAACATAATTCCAACCTGCTGTAGAATTTAATGTCATTTAGTGGTGAACTTGCATATTGCACACACCTCACCTCACCTCTCCCTTCCAAGTGTATGGAAGAATCTACAGTGAAAAAGTAAAAGGGCATATCTACAGCCAGTGTTTAGTTTGTCTGGTTTGGGCTACTGTAGAAACATGATGATGCAACATGGATCCGAGGATCCAAACTCTCTGTAGATATAAAAAGCTCATTCTAAGATGACAAAAACACAATTTTTATTTTCAGGTGATTATATACAAATGAAAACATTCTTATGAATATTACACCTAATTTCTGTTGCATTCTACCAATAGATCTGCTTAAATCTGACAAACTGGACCTTTAAAACCAAGTTTGAACCCTCAAACAGCTCTTAAAGAGTCTATCTAAAAGTGAAGACCAGCCAAAATGTCCCCACTTTTCAAAAGTATTCTCCTCCAAAGGTCTAAAACTTAATTTGATTCTCACACAGATAGCTGTACAAGTACACACACACAGACACACACATTAGTGTCCATCTTTCCCTTGTAGCGCCCGTCACTCTCTCATGTGGTTTTCAGATTTATTAGGGCCTCAGTAGTCTCCCATTCACTTGTGTCTCACAAAACACACACCCACACACACACTGGGCCTTGAGCTGACAAATACACTGCAGGCAGAAGGATTTATGCAAGTCCTTAGCAGTGCAATGTCAAGGTGTCTGAGGCATATTTACAACCTTAATGATCCTCAGCTCGTCTCAGGCCAAACACATGCACACAAATACATTCCTATATTACCAACAGTGGACTATCCTGCTACACTGACCAAGTGAGGACCTATGGGTCTGGTGATTTAAAAAAATAGTATGATTGGAATCGAACCTTTGCTTTTTAGGTTTTTTAATAATATCACTACAAAAGTGCTTATCCACATCAGAACTGTGCATTAAAGTTGCTTCTACCAATCTTAAAAGTACAAGAGGCGACCTTCAAGTAAAATCAAAATTTTGTGTAACATAAATGCTCTATACCATTAGTTCCCAGCCTGGAGTCCAGGCCCCCCTTAGGGGGGTGCCAAAAATGACAAGGGCTCCCTAAGAGGCTCCTTAGGCTCCTCTGAGGATGTCAAAATTAGATTCGAACGTGTTAACTAAAATCAATATTTGTACAAAAGTGTGTGTACAAAAAGATTCAAAAACACATTTTTTGTCCTCAGTCAAAAATAGGCTACTTAGTAGGTCACACCCATTTGATAATGAATCATTATGTGTGTATATAACCCTGCTCTGTTGGGTTGTAAAAAGAAAACGTGTTAAGCTTATACTAGAAAAGAAATATTCACCAAAGGTAAAGGCTCTTAAAATGTAAACAATTACAATTGGAATTAATCACTTATTCTTCATGTAAGTGCTTGTATATGTGGGCTTTCAGCTCTTCATTGATACAACTAGGGAGGGCTCCAAGGTAAAAAGGTTGGAAACCACTGCTTTAGACAGTACACATTATGTGGAAAAAAATATTGCATTGCTGGAATCTATCTTGAAGACAAAAAACTGTTCTATTTTGACATTAATCACAGATTCTATAATTGTGACATTCTAATGATGGAGTGCTGCTCCAGTCTGTCTCAAATATACACCATATTTGTTGTGATATAGTGGTGCAGATATCTGTTAGCTTTATTAATGAGTGAATTAATTATTCTTCAATTGCAAGTCAGTAGTAGCAGTTAGTAGGAATTATAGGAATACTGCACGCTGTAAGTTTTGCCAACCTGCATGTGGAGAAATATGAGAGGTGTGTGTGTGTGTGTGTGTGTGTGTGTGTGTGTGTGTGTGTGTGTGTGTGTGTGTGTGTGTGTGTGTGTGTAAGAGGTGAGAAGGAACAATACATTTATGATCCATCCATCATAACAGTCAGGTCTTACCCCCTTTGGTTATAAAGAGCTATAATGTCACATTCTGGAATAACCACATTCTCTGGAAAACTCTGCTCCCTGATTTTCACTTCTAACAGGTCCTCTCTCCAAAAACCACATCCTCCCACCCTCCTTCAGTCAAAGGCCGCTGCTGATTTCATTTCCCGCTGCTTGACGTGTGTAATCAATCACAAATTGTGGAAGGAATCTCATCCTCGCTTTTGACACCAAATGTCAGCAAAACCCCGGCAAAGAAAGAAAATGTGGGGCCGGTCTCTGCTTGACTCTTTTATGGACCTGTTTCACAAGTGAGCTTGTCAGGACAAAATGGGGGGTTTGCTGGTTGCAACTGGCAACCCAGGACAAAGGTCAGATACTGGATGGCCACCTGTTGTCATGATAGGAACCATGTGGGTTTGACATGTTGAGAATGCTGAGGAGGAGTTAGACTGAAGAGAAGAGTGGTGGAGAGATGACAGCACAGACTCAGGTTTGTTCAGAGAGATTATTGAAGCATTACATTCAAGGTGTAGCAGAAATACAGGAAGAATTTAAATGAAAACAACCAAGAGGCCATGGCACGATCCAGCTGACAGCTCATGGTGTTACGAAGAGATGATGTTAAAGTTTTAAAGCTATAAGCACTCAGTTACACTGCTGTACTGACGTCTGCCATGTTGAATGTATCCGGATGGTTTGGCTTCCGTTTGAATGTTTGCATTAGCAAGTGTATTTTGTAGGGAACATATCTTGCTTCGATTAGATTATTTAAGCTTGGGTTTCTACAAGATGAGTATTTTTGTTAGGGTGGTGATACATAGCAATGTGGGCATGGGCGTCAGAAGCTCATGCACAATGCATCCTGGTACATGTAGGCACTTTCTTGGTTAGTATAATATACTGAGGAATTTATTGCTTCAAATGACCACATTTACCATAAACACTGACTGGACATCCACATGAAAAGTGCCAGAGTTTCATTTTAAGGGGAAGAACACTTCTTCCTTTATTTTGAAAGATTTGAGTTTTAAAAAATGGAATTTGGGTAATAAGTGAGTTGAATGGAACCACAAGCAGGAAACAGCAATTTAGGCTAATATTAGCCACCATAAGCTACTTGTTGAGTGGGCCGGTAGCACCAAAACCCCTGTATTTAATTTAGTAACAATCCGAGTTCTTGTAAATGTATTGATGTGTGAGTAGCAACTAATTTGCAGGTTACTAGATAATTCCTGATAAAGTAGCATAGTAGATAAAATTAGCTTCCCTAAGCTACTTGTATGTACTGTGTGCAAGTATGTTTTCTCCAAAACAGTAAGATGTAGATGTAGATAGCTTTGGCTGTCATCTGATAACCATAGCTGGATGTATTCATTTTTACTATAGTTATGATAATCAAAACTCATTAGAAAATCAAAATGAAGATAACAGCTTGGTAGAGCTCATGGAGAGATCAATACTGCAGTGATCACTATACACATGCAATATATAGAGACACACAAAGACACAAGTTAAAAAGACAGTTACCGGAAAGCCTGCTCGTCCAGGAGGACCCTGAAAAAGGGGTGAGAGAAAATTGGTACAAAAAGGAAAGAGAACATTTCACAGATAAAGTCCACATAATGAAAGATACATGCACTGAACCAGGCCAGAATAAAATGAATTTCAGGTGTTTTTGTCTTGTATGAATAGGTTTTATTTTGGCCTTTTCAGCTCAGTGACTCAACACAGAAAGAACCCTGCTGATGCAGTAACATGCCCAAAAGGCATTCAGTCAATCATATTTCAACACAACACAGGATGTTTCTGAACACAAAAGAACAAACTGTTTCTTCATCTCATCACAAACACTCATGCAAAGATTGGTTTTGTGAGAATGCATGCTGGAAGTCTACGTTTCTGTGCAACTAACCCTCATAAAGACTCCTGACTGACCCAACCCTACTTGAATACTTGCTAATGTGGATATGACAACATGTCAGCGTGGTGGCTTCCATCAAAAACAAAACACAGGAGCTGGAATACAATGGCTTTCACTTATGTCCAGGTTCTGAGAACAAGAAGGGACTCAATGAATTAAAGTCAAGTGTGTTTTGTTTTCATTGAGCGAGCGGAACACACATCAGTGCTTCTTGTGTGAGCAGCTATTATGTAGCAGGACGGAATGCTAATTGGTTGGAAGTCAAAACAGGAACTCTTGACATTTTCCAAAAAGCTGCTGAGGAATTGACGCTCCACCAAGGAGAATGATAACCGCCTGCTCGTGAATGCTGGCATGTCATCAATATTCCTCCATGAGGAGCCCGGTGGGAGTGCTGCACTTCCCAGAGAGAGAGAGTGTGTGTGCGTGTGTGAGTGAGTGAGTGAGCGTGGGCGACTGCTGGCCGACAGCAGCAGTGGGGAAGTCATTTCTCTCACATTAGTGATCCTGGATGGAAGGAACGTCAAATAATCATCTGAGCTCTTTCTTATCGGCTTTCATGAATGAATATAAAAGTTTATTAAATGCTGTTGTGTTATGGATTGACTGTGGCTTTACGGTGCATTGTGACACATGTTATTTAAGTTAAATGAAAACTCCAAAATTGTCACAAACCCAATTGAAGTTGTTTTCAGTGGAGCTTTGGGCAGGGGTGTGTCCAGACTTTTTTGACTGTTGTGGCCCAACTCACTTATGCAGTGGTGGCCATACATGTGCCCAATAAGCATAATGAAATAGCATTAATTTACCATTACTCATATATTACTACTACTATTATTACTAACATTACAGTGTCTTACATTCATGTTTAAAATTTGAGTTAAAAGATTAATAGTCCCACTAATCCCAAAACAACACTTGTAACACCTTACAAATATAATACAAGCTTTCACATCATATTCTTTAAGCCCTTGAAAAGAAATAATACCTCTATTCAACCTCTAGACTCCTTAATTCTTATTCAACCTACCATCATGAAAAATAGTTTTAGACACACATAAGGATGGCCAGTTAGCCCACTGTGGGGCCCTGGGGCAGAAATTAGCAAGAGTCATAACAGGGGTTCCAGTCTACCTTTTTGCTATGGTTTGGTAGGTCTGCTTTTAAGGTTACTGATACTACAGAGTACTGAAACCCTACATACTACCTAACTACTGATACCCTACATACTACATAGTACTGATACCCTACGTACGTTAAATTAATCCAAAATTCTGTACCTGAATGCTCATCTGGGAAACAGTGAGCTGGGGCTACGGCTAGATAAAAGTGGTCAAAACTTGATGCAGCAAACATGTAACACAAAGCTGGGGATGGTTACTCTTCAGTGTCAGTCAAAATGCACTATATTCGATAGCCACAGCTAACATTAGCACACCTGCAGTCAGCCCCTTAATGGCGTAAACTGGACCCTCCATGGAAGACGAAACTTTAAGTGAGGCTTTGACGATTTCATCTTCCAGAAAATTACTAGCCCATTGGATAAGTTGTTGTTGCAGATAACTGGGCTTTTTTTTCAGTGTCTTGTTTGATGTTATCATAGCATTTTTTCTAGCATTAGCCAACACTCAGTCACTGGTTGTGTGTATCACTTACCAACATACTGTTCAGTCAGCAATAACAGTATGTGTGAGTTATTGTACCAGACATTTTTGTACGAATTACATCTCATTTATGGTGAAATATTACAGTGTAGAAGCACTGCAGTGATGATAACAACAACATAACAGGAATGAGATCACATGTGCTTCTTCAGAGACACACAACAGTGTTAAATGTCCTGGTGACAGACTGACAGGCTGGAGGCTGGAGGGAAAGGCTGGGAGGGTAGGGATGGAGTTTATTTTGTGTAGTGTCACAGTGGTCTAAATAAATAACTAAATGTTCTAAATAAATCATAATGTTGAAATTCTGAGTAAAGTACAGAAAAAAGGCTCTGTTGGGTGCCTGTACTGAATCCCAGGTCCGGTATTGGTTCAGATGTGAATGGTGCCCAACCATACATTTTTCTTGCTGTTAAATGTTGTGGTTTGTTCAAAGTTGGCTCTCCTCCCCGCCTCCATGGCTCCTTTTAGATCCATGATTACAATCTGGCACCTGGTCGCTATGTTTTTATAGCCTTCACACCCTGCGTGCTGCAATTGGCTGGCAGCTTCACACCCCCTGCCCACACACTGATGTCCATAAGTGTCCAAAACACAGCAAAATACGAAAACTCAGGCAGAGGCTACGCTGATACAGACACTTCTAGTGGGTCACAAGTGACGATTAAGAGAGATAATTCTTGTATGAATTTATGAATCAACACTTCCTCCACAATATCTCTCATACTTTCCTTCATAAACAGCTGTTTCAATGTAAAAAATGAAATAAATAAACATTCAGAAGTGTAGCATAATACCATGTTATGTTGTTGTATATCTTTGTATAATGCACATATTTTTTTATTTTTTACGTTTTATTTTTACATATTTATTTCTATTTCCATTTTTATACAACTGTGATGCAAACATTTCTCCTCCCTGATTCTGATTCTGAATATCAATCAGGAGTACAGGGAAAACACTTTGAAGACTTTGAACTTTTTGTAATTCTGTGCTTTTTTGGTAAGGTGTGGAACACAATGTGTTTTTAATCTTCCTGGAAATTCTATTAATTATACAAAAAAAAAAGTTGCTCCCCCGATTTAATTCCAAAAAACACCTGAAAATAATGCAGCATGTGTCACAAATTTTTAGAAAACCTGAAGAGAAATCAGGCATTTTAGGACACAACAGCCTGTGAAATCCTGGAGGATTTCCTGATTTATGAACCCAAACCACAATTTCCTAACTTGTGGGTGTTTATTTGTAGTACCCTGCTGTCATTCACATGATAGAAGTGTACTTGCACTTCAGTTTTGAGGTTTCTGGGTCAGATGAGCTGTACTCCTACTAACTCAGGCTGGCACTTGGAGGTAGGTGCATGGTAAAGAGCTGAGTGTGAACACGCTGCACGTAGGTGCCCACCCGACAGCTACTGGCTCTTCAGGGGCTGTCTACAGGGGGCAGAGGTCACCCACTGCCGGAAGGAACCCTTCACTTGAATTACACAGTAAACCCATAAAACATGTGGCTCCCATTTGGCAAAGTGCTGCTGAATGAATGGGAAGGCAGGGAGGGGGTGGTGGGAGACGGGTATGTTTGGTGATCATACGTGGGATGTATGGTCCCCTGGGTCCCCTCCTCTGCTCAATAAGAAGTGAGCTGGGATATAGTATAGGAGAGAGGTCTGATTTATTCCATTCTTGTTTATGTTATTTTACCCAGTGGTTGGCTAACCTTCAATACACACGCAAAAAAACCATCAGCAAGTCAGCATCAGTGAATGAGGCCACATCCTTTTGTGTGGCTAGATTAAATATTTGTTTCAAACAGACATTGCAAATTGTGCATCTGTGTTTTAAACTGCTTGTGAAGGACTTCTGTTGTTATGTTGTTGAGGTTAATCAGAGTCACAGAGTGTTTCCAGTCATCTCTGATGTGTTTTAAGTGTGTTGGCCAATGCAAAGGTCAACAGGGTTGCGCTCCTGTCATGTTACCTGTGCACAATCATGATATTTTATGTCTTCCAAAGGATGCCAGCAAGACACTTTAAAGGTGATGAGTACAAAAGCATTGTCATATCACTTTACAGTTGTGCTAGCTTATATTAAAACTACATGTTCTTGAAAACTGGCACAAAGTATGTTCTACAAAAAAAAAGAAAGAAAGAAAAGAAAAAATATTAATACCAACACTCTAATGCCATTGTTTGGTGAAAGATTATTCTTCAAGCATTATATGAATTTCTTAAATGTTTGGTTTGGTGTAATATTTTTAAATTCTAAACTTGCTCTCTGCCAGAAAACATCCCTGTCCCAGACATGAATTCACAAGTTCAAACAATTTAAACATGTTTAAACCCTTCAAAATCTAAAACTAACAATGATGACATGGGTATAAATTGTGCTATTACAATCTTCTTTGTTTTAAAATCAAGCTTTATGAAAATGTTGTCTCCTTAAAGTTGTGTTTCTAATTTCCATCAAGTCAGTTTTTACAAAAACATGATTTAATCAGGCATAAAAATGGTTAGCTATACCCTAAGGACCCCTGTCTCACTTTCTGGTTTTAAAAAGACAGGAATACTGCTCAAGCACTGATGAACTGGTAAATCAGATGAGTCTCAACCATAACATGTCAACTCTGTAGTCAACTAGTAAACTAAAGAAGAATTATGGTTTAAAAATATGTATTTTGATTAACATTAAGAGAACTCTGACCAATTTTAAAAATGTAAAATGGCTGCTCACTACAACTATGCTGTGAAATAAAAAATGTACAACTCTGTAAGATGTCAACTCTCAGATTTTGTATCTGACGGAGTTTATGTTTACATTTAATAAAAGATTTATTTGCTAGAAGGTTGGCCAGTTACAATGTTTTAATACTTTGATCTTTTAAAATATATTTTCCAGCATAACTAAAGTGTAAAAATCAAAATCCCCACAAAATACAGTCTCATCCCAGCTGGGATGAGAAACATTCCCCTGTGAACCTGAGCAGGAAAAGATGTTCAGACTGACTGAATGGATGGATACTGTATTCATAAACACATTACTCATGCTTCTGCTCCATCAAACCTTTACTGTACCTTGACTTGAGCGTATGTTAATCATAAGTTCTAAGAAATCTTTTTGGAGGGGATGGATATGTTCTTGGCAAAGTTGTCTTTGAAGATCAGACGGATTCCAAAAGGCAGAAACCAAATGTTTTTAAAACTTCCTATTGGACTCAGAGGACAGAGAAGCTCACTGACATGGTTGATTAACATCAACCAGGCTTTAAAAACATCTCATCTAATTTAATCTATAGTGATCTCAAACTGGCAGCAGTTAATATTCTTTATCTCTTTTTCTATAAAACAGAAGCCAGAGGACTAGTCAGGTCAGAGCAAGATATTTTAGAGCCACATTTGGCCCAAGTGGTTCTACCAAGAATCCCTTGGGTGGATTGGATCTAGAACCCACCCAGAGTGTTCTAATAGAGAACCTACACAGAACACACATTGTCTTTTTTTTTATTATTATTTTACTGGAAGGAACTCCAGGCAAGGAGGCATGATTAGCAGCTAATTTGCATTTTCTGCCTGATCTTTCCTTCATTTTACTGGAAGCATTTTATAAGCTTTGCTGGTCATAAGAGGAAGTCAGGTGGAAAATGAGTTTCAACCACTCTTGTGTTTATAAAATGCTTTGTATTCTTTAGTGAAAATTGGTTAAAACCTTAAATAATGAGCCAAAACTATATGTGTTTGGCATACTGTATGTGAAGCAAGACGTCAGAGCCATGTGGAATCTGACCAGGTCTTGGAGTTTTAAATGCTCCGATCCTGTGGAGATAGAAGTGTAGTGAGGAATGGTGGAAAATCTGCCTCACTGTCTGACCTCATGTACCTTAAACCTTCCTCCGTAGGAACTATCCCTCAAATTTTCCAGGGAGGGATACTTGGCATAGGTGATTTTAAAACTGACACGGCTGTACAAAAGTCAAACTCATAGTGGCCAGATGCTTGGCACAGTGTTCCTGAACCGTGTGCCATCGAGGCTCAGGAATCACGAAGTCCATTTAGGTGAGGACTTAATTTCAACTATTTAAATGCATTTATCAAGGGATGTAATCTGCTTATCGTGTGCAGTTGCATGGAGCTGAAGTCTAGGCCTGGGCGAGAGGTGGGGTACACCTTGAACACATCGCTGACATATCATAAGACTGACAGACGACCATTGATGGTCATATTCCAACACGTCTGATTCCTAACTCTTCAAATATGGCAGCTTGGTCAGTGGCACTATGCTTTAACATATGAAGCTGTTTAACCCCTCTTGTGTCAGTTTTGCAGGTGCAGGGCTTTGCAGTCAATGCAAAGAGGAAATATATAATGTCTGGGTAGACTTTCAAATTAAAGGCACAAAAAGCATTTGGGCAGGTTTAGGAAAAGAACATGGTTTGGATTTTAAAAACAACCTCGCTGTAAGGGGGAAACTTTCCGTCCATAACTGTTACTTTTCAGGATCCCTGGGTTAAAATTATTGATTACCATGTTTACAAAAATAGCTTAACAAAGACAAAAAAAAGTCTAAATTTTCTAAACTTTTGTTTTCACTTTGGACATGAAAGTCCCGTGTCCCACCTCCTTACCACATGGACTTTCACGCACTTTCCACCACCTCACCTGACTTTTAAGGCACATTAAAACATGTTGAAGAACAGGGGCACTGACCAAGCTGCAGTCTTTGACACATTGAGAGTGAGAACAGGCTGCACAGTCATATTTACATCTACAAATTCATCAGTAATTTAGGAGGGAACCCATGCAGACATGGGGATGACATGCAAAATCCACACAGAAAAAGTTCAGCAGAATGAACCTTTTCACCATCATGGTAACAATGTTAACCACTGCTAACCAACACTTATTGAATACTGTTAGAGTCCAGGTATTAAAAATGTCAATTTACAGTGAAAAAAAGAGAAGACTTAAATGTTTCAATAGAATCAGAATTGTGTGGACACTTTCAAAAACTAAATATCTGATTCATGACAGAAAAACACTCATGTAAAAGCACCATCACTGCATCCAGATAAGGCAGTGTATTGGCATGACATCTGTTGGAGCAGACTTTCTAGTTCATCTACATCACACCATAATGCAGAAATAACCAGTCACTTTACCACATGCAGGTCACACAAGGGGTCTGGTCTACTTACTGGAGGTCCTGTAACACAAGAGAGAGAAAGAGAAAATATTTAGATTTATAGTTTATGACAACATACATGATATACAGACAGTCAGAATGCCTCAACTCTCCTGCTTATTATCGGTTCCTAGTGTATCAAATACTGTGAACATGCCAGATTAGCCTGGAACAAAAATGAGCCATGGGACCCTATTCCACCCCAAACAGTCTGGGGCCTGCTGTTACTGTAATGTTCTTTTGTTCATGAGGAAGGGCAGAAATGTACACTTTGATGAAAGCTCTTCAATAACCAAAATGACATTTCAAAGATGGGGCATTACTAACTGATGTGTTAACTGTATTTCCACCAGACACAAGAAATTACTCCCCGGACAACACCAGACTCTGCTTCAAACACACGTCATGTTCAATCACTGAAGTATAAACCACAGTATCAGTTTCAGGGGTCTCGATCATTGTGCATCTGAAAAGCTCCATGTGTGGTCCCCTGGGACGGCCACAGTGAGCCCTGAAACTTGAAAACATTTCACCAGCCTGGCAGTGTTGGAAATAGTCTGCCTACCGATCAATCCTGGGATTGATGGGGGGAAAGAGAAAGCGAGGGAGATGCCAGATGATACATCATCATCTGTAGACTGAGCTGGGGACCAACAGCAGCATCGTGCCTCCAAGAATTTCCACCACGCCCAGTCCAAATTAATGCAAGGCGCTTGGCTCGACAGCAAGACCTTCTTCATTCAGGCATACGGTCCAACTCCCAGTTAGAAGCAGGATTAAACTGATAAATCACTTTGCCTTTGTCTGCTGTTCATATCAGCCATTTATAAGTACTCGGATATAATAAATCATTGTCAGTCACTGTATGTGGATGTTAACAATTAGATCTTTTTTTTAAAAAAACATCAGTAGTACATTCTCATCTATACTGACTTCATTCTGCACAAATCATTCTTATCTTGATATGCTTCCAATAAGACTTTTAGTGACCCCTTATGGTCTAAATCATGTTGAAATGGAAAATGATTACTGACAAAACACAACTTCTTATTTTTGACCCAGTAGGCCTTGTCCTAAAGATTGCTGATGGCCTTGGTGGTATTTCCTCTTCTGTTAAATCTACCCTCTGAAATCTAGGTGCCACTTTCAATCAGGTATGACTCTTAAGGGACTGATGTGTAGGATTGAGTGGCATTTAGCTGTGGGGATGCAGATTGCAAGTTTGGTGTCTAAACTCTTTGGTGTCCAAACATCTATATTAACAATCACTTGTCTAAATGCATTTCAGAAACCATCATATCCCAAGGAAAAGAGAATATTTGTCTGCTTATAGTCTTTGTGCTAAGCTAGGCTAAACAGCTCCTGGCTTTATACATACAAAACAATCATTTTAAGGTATCACAAGCATTGCCACAGTCCTTGACTTCATTCTTACATGTACAATATCATCTTTTTTGATGCATCACAGGATGTTAGCAAAAGCTGTCGTATCTCTTACAGACTTTTCAGTCACTTAGGTTCTGTTCAGATTGCAGCAAATCAGACCTGTTTGTTGAATCTGATTTTTAAGACAGACCATCAGTACTGTTATTTTCAAGTGATGAGATCAGATTTGTGTGTTCCAGCTTTTTTTTCCATCAACTGTTGTCCTCCATATACTCTGATGCACTTCCGTCATTTTGGATTTGACATTGTCATCATGCGTCATGTTCAGACTTACACAAAAGACCCTTTCAAATCATATTTGAGTGGCCAGGTGGCCAGACTGAGACACATTAGTAGAGACTGGACTGGACTCATATTTAGCAAAAATCACATTTCATGTGTTTTTTTCATCCAGTATCAATCTGGATATATAAACGGTCTTAGTTCTGAGAGTGGAAACTATGGGTACAGAAACAATATTGATGTCACTTTTGGAGGAGCCTTTCTATTTTGTGAAACCTTATCAAAATTCTCCTCTGTTTGGTAATTCAAACTGTACTAGGCTCAAAACTCTCATCAGAAACACATGGGAGGGACAGACAGCCCAGCCTGTGACTCCCACTCAGCCCCGTAAAATAGACCTTTCACAAAAACCAATGTGCTTCCCCTTGACCTTTTCATGAGTACAATGAGAGAGCCGGGAGTCATCTGACAAAATCAATTACTGCTGAATTCAGACAGGGGTCACTTAAGATGTCGTTACGTCAATCACAGCAAGGTGGAGAAAATCACTAATGACAAATCTCTTCTGTGAAATGTCAAATCAAATCCCTACTTTCTCTTCTAAGCAGGTTTATTGTGTCTGCTCCCCAGACTGGTCCGTCCCAGCCTGGAAGCAAGCTATCAGCTCAGTTTGTCCACTTTATGCTCATATAAAATGAAAAGCAGTTGGAACAAGGAAAAAGACAGTTTGGACAGCTCAAATAGGTAGCTGCTTGCTAAGAAAAGGAATGAAGCATGGGTTCAGAGATTTAGTGTTGCCCCAAGATAAACAGTCAAAAGGTGTCATAAATTTTACTTCAATTTCCTCAAACAGAGGAAAAGACATTTAATAAAACTGACCAGAGGGAGTGCAGAACATTTGGTCACTCCTCCGGCCCTAAGCACCATTTTGACATGAGCAAAAACATTGAGGAGTAACCTCTGATGCAGTCAGGGTGACAAATTTCCCTCTCTGGACCTGGACATTATTCTCCCTCTTCCTGTTATTTTTAGGTGTGGTTCTTGGAATAATTTAAGCAGTCATTTTGTTCCTCTTGTGTTGTTTGCTGACTGGGCTGGAAGTGCTGTTTTCATCACACAGACCTGAGGGCAAACTAATGTCAAAGAGAAAGGGCATTTTGCTGTATGGAAAAATGCAAAATACCACCGTCAGTAATGGCTCCCAAACCAGGCCTGCAATCTCAGACTCCTCTTGGTCTGTGTTATTTTATTGATGTTTCATAAATTTTGACCTCTATTATAGGACTTGTATAAATTTTTTAGCCATCTCTATTTCGGTTAGTGATCTGAAAAGGCTGTATTCACATCAAATCAGGCATTGCTGCTTATATTAAAGTCTTCCCATTCATTTGAATGGGGTAATGCATTTACAGTTCAGTGGCAAATGATGCCACAAAAAAACAAAAACATAAGCAGCGATCCTGTGGCAAAAAGTTGAAACAGAATGACCTTTCACATAAGCTGACAATCAGACTAGACAATGCCCATGGAAAAAGAAACCTTATTTGTCAAGTAGCATTGGTGTTGCAATTGTATCACTGTTCAAGTTGGGACTTCCAAAACACGTTTTCACTCCCAACTCACCAAATATTGTAGTTTGATCGATTATGTTTCCCATGTAATTACTCAGATTTGCCTTGTGAACCAATTTAAAATCCACTGTAATGATAGGCCTGGCACTCTGGGTATATATTGACAGTAAGTGTATGTCAAATGGGCCATGTAGTGACACTGCAACATCACTGCACAAACCTCTTGTAATGCCTGACTGGATGTAGTCTGACTGAATGGATGTAGTCTGTGGGTGCAACACTGCCATTGGACACCTCTTTCAGGCCACATAAACCATATCTACTATCTCCTTTTCCAAAGTCCCAGTCCCTATGGGAAACAACAACAACCATCCCAAGGTGATTGTGATTGGCTGAAAGGAATGCAAACCAGACAGAGTGTTTCTTCCCCTTATAACAGAATGATCATGTAAACAGCTAGACCTTTCTCCAGCTCTGAGTGCTGTGGAGAGGGGTCTGGTTATGTGAGATAGGTTTGGTGTGGACACCTGAAAGGACCTTACGAAACGGGAAGGAGCAAGTCATTACTTCTTCTGCGTTTGCTGCCCAGCATCAGCATTGGCCTAGTCCAACAAGTGTCTGCCACTGCTGCTAAAGTTCAACCATGCCAAAGGTTGATCCTCCACTAGACCAGAGAGGTTGACAGAAACGTTGGTCCATGACAAGATGTCTTTACAACAGAGTCCCATGGAATTTGCTGAACAGTCATGTTTCCCAGAGATTCAATCACTTTTTGCTGCTTTTTGGTCAACACGTCTAATTTCAGGCAGAACTGTGAGGCCTGTATCACTTAAACACACCACAGGTACTAAACTGTAAGGGACTATAACTTTAGACCAACAAGTGCTACCTTACTTGTCACACACTTTAAGCACTCACAATCTTATAATTTGTGAGATGTCTGTTATGAGATAATGAAGTTTCGGTTACAGCGGTCCATGGCTCTGCCAGTCATTCCTGTAGTTGTGATCCACTCCCTAAAGGGCAAACCTTAAACCTTCTCTGCATTCAAGCTTGGGGAAAGCGAACATGGAGGCAAGATTCCTGTTGCATTCTGGGCCTGCCATCACATCCTGTTGGCAGGAGCCTCTCACCCAAGGGACATGCATACTGGAGAGCACCTTGATCCAAAGGCACTTTGGAAGGCCTGGGGGAAGGGGGTTCAAATATAGCGCATGGAGTGGCGCCTGACAAGGGGCCACTGAAGTAACAGCTTTACGTGCAACAAGCAGTGGGCACAACATGAAACAAACTCTTCACTCATAAACACACACACACACACACACACACACACACTGACTAGGGAATTTGCTTGACTGCATTGATATCATGTATTTCAAGCTGTCTCCTCTGCTGGGCTTAATGCTGTGTAACTATTGCTAACACCTGTTGTTTTTGCTTATGTAAGGGCACTGCGGAAATGGAGATCTAATTCTGCATGCCAACATGCAAAGTCATGGGTGTTCCCCCTTTCCTGGTCCTATCAGAATCCCTCATTTACTCAATGCTGGCTTTTATGTGGTTTTAAAACAATAATGCAACCAAATATCTGGGATACTTTGATATAATATAAAATAATATCAGAGGTGGCAAAAAATTACACATTCTTTACTTAAGTAGAAGCACAGATAATTGTGTAAAAACAGGCTCTGGTAAAAGTTCAAGTATTGATTCAACTTCTTTACTCAAGTGAAAGTGAATAAGTACAGGCTCTGAAATGTTCTCAAAAGTATAAAATTAAAAAGTAACCGTCTGATGAACATTTCTATCCAGCTGTTTCTGTGCAAAGCTAACTGATCCTCACCTTTTCTCCACCTCTGAGTCTCCCTCTCTTGTCTGATTTGTTTTGATTAGTTATATTTGTCTTCTTAGGTCATTTTCATCTTGTTATGTCTGATTATGTCATTTTCATCTTGTTATGTCTTATTACATAGTTTTCAGCGGGTTATGTCGTTTTCATCTTGTTTTGTCTTGTTACCTTGTTTTCATCTTTCACATTATTGGCTTATTACTACGCAATTGTTACATAATTTTTGTCTGTTGCATTGTTTTTGTCTTTTACATAATTTTTGTCATATTGCATCATGGTCATCTTGATATTTCTTGTTATGTCATTCTTGTCTTTTACATTGTTTTTGTCGTTACATTATTTTTGTCTTTACCTTTGTATTCATCTTGTTATATTGTTCTTGCCTTGTTAAGCTGTTTTTGTCTTGAGTCTTTTACATAATTTTCATGTTATTGTATCTTGCATTGCTTTCATCTTGTTATGTCTGTTGTGTGTGATACATGCTGATGGATACACCAAAGAATCATCTTTTCTATGTGTGTTTTATATTTTGGGAAGGCAACACAGAATGACACTGAATTATAATTTATAATTCTCCTTAAGTGCATTAAAACTAAAGTAACAAGCTGTTCTGAATATGTAATGAGTAGAAAGTACAGATAGTTGTGTCAAAATGTAGAGAGTAAAAGTAAAGTTTTCAGAAAGTAAAGTACAAATACCTGAAAACTCTATTTAAGTACAGTAATCAAGTATTTGTTCTTTGTTACTTCCCACCTCTGAATGATACACAGTATAGAAAGAGTATGCCAACAACTTTTGAGTGCTCCAATGTTCTACTAGGATACAGCAACATTATAGTTTTCCCCTCTGCATCTGCAATAATTCTAAACCCTCCAATTAACCCTCCTAGTATTCCCTTTATTCTCATCTTACTTGACCTGTTGTGTTACAAAGAGTAATCTGGTGTGGTGGGCAGGTGGACTGCCATCTTGAGACTATCTCTGTCCCAGCATATGGATCCAGGAATAAGCTGTGGAATTTCAGTTCTGAAAATATCCGGATCCGAAAACCCACCGCAGCCTTCTCATCGTCTCCCTGCTCTCTCAGATTCCCTGCTTCTCCAGTTGCCCTTGTAAACACACAGCAGCAGCCGGTGCAAATGTTATGGCTGTCAGGCTTCCGTTAGGTGCGAGACATCTGAGGAAATATGTCAGTCTACACTGGAAGGAGGCTGAAAGATAGGACATCAGACAGCAAACATGGGCTGAAACGTACCAAAGACTTCCAGGTTTGCAGGCCCAGTCTGGTGCACAAGCACGAACCAGTTTAACTCTGTGCAACCAACTAAACCAGTATTTGTCATTATGAAACATTTAGATAAATTAAAAAGACACGCAAAGTATCTCTCAACAATTTCAACCTTTTGATAACAATCACCTTAGGGGACAAGAATTTGAAGACAACATAGTAAAATACAGCTTTGTTCAAGAAATGTAACTGCCGTCTCATTAGTGGTTGAATGATAAACCATTATAAAAATCACAGATGATCTTTACTGATTCACAGTTGATAACAGGGATACCTCTTAGCCCAGGGCTGGGGATAGCCCTAGCAGCATGAAAAGCTCCATAGTCACATCTTAAGTTAGCTAATTTTTTAGCAAAAGTTAAACTAGCTGACAAATTTACATAAATTGTTAGCTAGCTAGCTAGCCTTTTGCTACAGAGCAACACACTATCTAGCTACCTAATATACAACAATCGTTAACTAGCTAGTTAGATCTAATGGCTGGTGTTAGCTAGCTAATCTACACCAGTTGTTTTGCTAATATGTTGCTCATAAAATATTTTTTGGCTTGCACCTTTAATTTATAGGACAGTTGAAGATATGATGGGAAGAGGGAGAGAGAGTTGGGGAGTGACATGCAGTGAAAGGGCCACATGTGGGACTTGAACCCACAGCTGCTACAGAGAACTTAGAGCATCATTTCATGGGGTGACTGCTCTACCGACTGAGTTACCAGGCCATCCAGCAACGTCTTTTAACCATGTTCAAAATGTGTTTTTCTTTTAAACATAGACAAGTTGAGCGCAATGCATATTCAAGAACAAGAAACAGGAAATGGGAAAGTTGACCGAGGTCCCACCGGATAACGAGCTTGCTCAACTGTTACTGGAGCACAGAGGAAAAAGTGGCAGGACATAGAAAAGGTCAGTTACCTGGGATATCTAAATTACCATATTCTGAACAGATTAAAATTTTAACTTCAACTTTTTAACTAATTAAAAGATTTGTGGATGGATGGAAAATGGATGGAAAACTTATATTTCTTCAGAGGCTGTTAGTGTTGTGGAAAACTCATTGACTTGTAACTCCACTCATTCATGGGCTGTCATTATGTTCCACTCACTAGAGTCACATTCAACAACTAGTGGTATTACTGGTTTGGTGTTTGACTTAACATCAAATCATTTGGATATTTTTACATCACCTAGTGTGAACCCTTTAAACTCTTAATTTGTAGTGAAGAGTTAAAGACTTTAATGGACAGCTCTGACAGACTGAGACTACAAGTTTGGTGCTAAATGTTTTTTTGCAAGACCAGCAGGGACACTTCATCCTTTACAAAAACCCAGTGCAGACATAAGCCGCCCTGGTCTGCAACACTGTTGTAATTTGGATTTAGTGAGATTTTTTATTGTAAATCAGACAGCTTGGACCAATAAGTAGCCTGATGAATTGTGCAGGTGGTGTTAGGTGCGTTTGAGATCTTAGTCTATGCTATGCAAAAAACTCAGTCCATACTGACGTCAAAGGTTTCATGACAGGAAAGTGAAAAGCCTGTTTGCATTGTCAGCAGAGCATGTCCAATCTCCTTCACAGCCATGCATTAATCAGGGGGCTCTGAAGGCAAAACCATCCAAATTTGCAGGTTTCTAAAGGAAGAGAATACTACGCTATGTAAATTAACTTTCACACCTCGAGGATTTTTAGCTGCAGTTGTGCAAACAGTGGAGGGGATTTACTGAGGGGCGTGTATCTATCAAAGGATAAAGCTATGTGAACTTTTGCACTTCTCTCTGTCGTGGGGAGGAAAAAAACGCCTCCACGTCTTATTGAGACCTGGAAAAATAATTTTACAAATTTCATGCCTCTTCACCACTTGTTGCAAATATCCCTTCCTTTCCAAATGAAACATGCAGATATACATATGAGCTGTGTGAGGCAGGCAAGGAGGCACTTGTGGATCTGTGCTTGAAAAAACGCAGCAAAAGTGCCCTCATGGATGCTCCTATCTAAATAAAATGTGATAAATGCACTCTAGAGAGGCCAAATGTCCAAGACATCATGCTAAAGTGCCCCCTATAGGACATTTCCAGCAGAAATGTGCCCTCTAGAGTGCATGTCCAGTGGACAAAACATTAAAAAGTGCCCTCTATGGTGCATTTCCAGTGGACAAAATGTGATCAAGTGTCCTCTAGAGTACATTTACAGTGAAGAAAATGTGATAAAGTGGCCCCTAGAGTGCATTTCAAGTGGACAAAACATGTTTAAGTGCCCTCTAGAGCAAGCTTCCAGGACACAAAATGTGATAAAGTGCATCATGACTTTCAGTGTGCTGGTGCCCCACCACATACACCTGGTGCTTTTTTTACTCATTTTTCCTGTGACTTGAGTGCACCACTGCAAAGAGGGCTAGTTGAGTCTATTAAAGAATAAAATTGTACAGACCTGTCCTTGCTAAAACCACAGAGGAATTAATGAAAACAATAAATCAATATTCCATTGAACCCCCTACAGAAGAATCTAATTGAAGCAAACCGTTCATTTCCAGGCTGTCCAGTGAAAAGAGAGGCCCAGTAAAAAGATGAAATGTCCCAAGACGCAGACAAAGGCTCCCATTCTTCATCCTCATCCTCTGCATATTAACTATATACAAGACAGCTCAGCCATTCCCATGGAGCACTTACAGCTTTGTTGCCTTGTAAAACATGAAGTCATAGTTTTAAAGTTGCCTGTGATTTCTTTGGCTCTGTGCTAACCTGATGTCATGCTATGAGAAAATGTCAAACGTAAAGAGAAAGGCAGCACGCTAATGTGAAGAGATGCTTTTTAATGCTGCTGAAAAGCCACTTGTAATACTGCTTTGGCTGTTGGACAGAGGGCGAACCTGCACATCCAGTCATATTTCCTACATGTCATTTATTTTGAAGAGGGAGTTCACGGCCAAAAGGTCTCACACAGGGAGGAATTCAGCATCCATAGCTTCTTCGGGATGTGACACCTTCAGAGCCCAGACTGTGGAGCCAGTATGCTTGAGGGTTGGCAACAACATGCTGGTTGCACTGATGAAATATCCATGTGCAGACTGTAAAAGTGCCATTTATTGTCACTGAACGTTCTGCAGGATATCTAATGTATCACATTAATCAGAGGCCAAATAACCTGCTTGTATAATACAAACAGCATCTAGTTTCATTAAAGCCTCTGCGGCTGTTTGATTTCATGCCATTCTTGTTAATCCAGGAATGGGAAAATTGAATAAGTGTACTTGTTTTGCTCCTGATGCCAAATCCTTTTGTAGGGAGACTGGAATATTTTCCAACAGGCCTTGTACCACAGAAAACAACGCTAAGCCTGGGATTAAATAATTACACAGCACTCTCCTGCAGCAGATCACCACAATGACGACATTGTATCTTGGCCAGAAAAGCCACCATTAACCTGACTCAACCATTATTGTGAAATTGCTCTCAGGAGGAGAAAAAGGCATCTAATAAAAACCTCCAGTGCTCCACTCCAGTCCGAACACAACACAAGCTTCCTAATGCAATTTATGGCATTGAGTGGGCCTGAAGTGGAGGCACATATATAATACCTGTTTTTACCCTTTCACATGCCTTTCCTCAACTTAAATCACACTTAAAGCTGTGATAATAAGTTCCTTTTGCCACTTGGGGGCAGCAGAACAAGCTGAAAACACAACATTTGACATATTATCACCCTATAAAGTTGTTGGCTAACACCTGCAGAATTACAAATCAAGCAGACACAGAGAAACATTCCAACAGCCGACTACAACCAGAAGCAAGGTGCATCACTTTCTTTCTCCAAAGAACTTTTTAAAACAATTTTTACATGCTAACATCTTTCTGCATCTTTTTTTTTTAACCAGTTAGGTGCTTTCTTCACAAGCTAATTTTGTCTCATACTACCTTGTCAGGAAAGGTTAGGGTAAGGGTGGGGTTAGGTTTAAATAACACTCCAAAGTTCACGTAAAAGATTTTGACAAGGCAATAATTGGCATAGCCCATTTCAAAGAGGTCCCTTGATGTCTCAGCTCAAATAATTTGTATGAAAATGAGTACCTCCTCTTTACATGTATGCCCACTTTATGCTAATATGCAATTTGGGGCAAAAACACATAAATGTGTGATGTTAATGCTCATAGTAGCCACTTTATTGTAGGGAGACCATTTTTTTAAACTTGGCATCAGTGTATAATAAAATGACTTGTGGTGACCTCTAGGATAATCAAAGCCTCGTGAAACTTTATAACTACATAGGATAGATGGCTTTTCTGCCTATATTTACAATAAGGTCGCTTATTGGGTCTGAGCAATCCCCAAAACAGAAGTGCTCGGCATCCAATCATTTAAAGATAAGGTTCTAACAGAAATCTCCAAATCACAGCATGAATTTTTCTATGGTGTTCTTGCTGTCTGAATGGTATTTTGGGAGGGAGGGACCTTTTTTTCTTTAAATCAATTCTCCAGTGGTAGAAAATGGTTACATTTTGCACTGAATTTGTGTAATAAATGGTATCAACCCTAAAAATGCTGCAACATCTTATGAGACTTGATAGAGCATCATGGGAATGACCACCTCTCTACAGTTAGATGCCCTTATACACCATAAACTTTTTGCAAAGATTAGCAAAGATTGATGACCAAAAAAATGTGACAGACTGCTGTGCTGCATCTCAAATTAGTCTTCAGGTTCCAGCTCTTAGATGACGTAGGCCACATCAAAGGGGCATAACACTTTTGGCCCACCATCTCGCCCTAAACATTCCCTGTGCCCCACTAAAGCAGACAAAAATGGGCCTATTGTAGGCAGTTGCTGAGAAGAAGACAAAACTAAAGTAAGAATTAAATTATTCCTGCAGCAACTCAATTCACAAAATAGTTGCATTTGTCTGTTTGAATCCACTCTGTGGGTGAAAGGTAGTAAAGCTTTCTGAGGAGTCCTGCATATACAAGAACAGGCTCTGTGTCTAACCTGTTGAGTGACGAAAGACACAATGTTTACTACATGTCCTTTAAATCATATTTGACTGCTTTAGCTCAATGTTCCCATGCAACAAACACTTTACAGAGCTTGGGAAGGTAATAAAGCCTGAAGTCTATCATTAAGAAATTAGGCTAAACATCAGTGCCCCAGGATACAAGCTTACATTTCCCTGACTCGCTAATTCACTAACCACTAGAAATGCACAGTCAGAGGCTTTTCGCAGTAGGCCAGAGCTGAAATGAGCCCGCTCCTCTTTCATTGACTTAATGGTGGGGTTGCATTCAGGCACACTGAGGGTTTGTTCAAGTTTTGCTTTTGTGGGACACAAAAGATCTGTGGTAGGAGAAGAAATGAGTTTGACTTTCCAAGCAGAGAGGTCAGTGTGGTTTAGGAAACTGATGGAGGTGAGATGATTTCCAGCAAAACCTCACCGCCGTGCAGAATAGAAACAAATATGGGCTGCCGATGGATGATTCAGGTGGACAAATAAGCATAAAGAGGAAGACATGAAGACGTGCCAAAGAGAAAGAGACGGGCTCTTTGTAAATAGTGAGTGATTATGTGTGAGAAAATGTGGGTAAATTCACATAGTGGGAAAAAAGAAAGAAGATGTAATGTATTTCACCAACGGAGCCATCGGAAAAAGACTTCCTCTCAACGCCTTCAGCTAGGATGCGCCCACCTCCCACACTGTAACCCAAGAGGAGCCCCTCTGCTGTTAAATAACCTTCAAGAGCGGCCTCTATCGTGAAAACCAATAAGTCATCCCACTTCCTCAGCTTGATGTCACCAGCCAGAGGAAGCAGCAGCAGAGCTCTGGGACGTCACAGAGAGACAGTGTGTGGAAACAAAGATAGCAGTTCATCTGCTGTGGGGTTTTAAAATCATCACGGTTCATTCAAAGCTACTCTGTGGGATTTGGAGCCGTTCCTCAGAAGCTCTGGGTGGGGCGGGTGGATGTCTGGGTGGAGTTGAAGTAAAAAGCTCGATGGGTGGAGAGAATTTAACAGGCAGAAGCTGTGCCAAAGGAAGATCTACTGAGGAGACAAGGATCTGATTCAGATGTCATACTGTAGCATGCAAAGTCAGGCCAGCAGAATGTAAACAGACAGGGGATAGTTAGAAAAATGATGCCAAGTGTCTTTCTTAATTTTCTCTTCTCTGATATGATTAATATGTTTAGCTCATTTTTAATGCCCCCTTGTCTAAATGGATAATTCAGCCTTCACCAGATGTTTTCATGACCGGATCAGAAAGCCTAATAAAAGAATGAACACACTGAATGCATGCCACACACAGCGTACCACATGAACTTCTGCAGCTGAAACACTGAAAAGCCCCATCGAAGAACTTCATCCCCACCCGTCTGCTCTGAAAATGAAAAAAGGCAAAATAACAAACAAGTGCCAGATGGAAAGGCTAACATGGCCATGCTGGACACTCACCTGTCTGTCTGGGGAAACTTAAACACTTAAAAGACATGAAGGTGAGACAAAGACATCCAGACACCAACACTTACCAGAAATACTTGCCAGTAAAATGAACTAGATTCTGAATCTCCTTTTTCATGTCCCAAGCAAGCTCCCACATTGTTAAAATACAGAAAACACAAAGACAAATACTAGAAAACACCCTCCCTCCAATAAGTGAGTTAATTGGCCGAACCTGGCCCATGCTAGCTTTACACTAGCCACAGCTAGCACTACGTCTATTTGCTTTCCTTCTGAGAGTGAAAGGTGTGACAGCCCCCCACCCCATCACATCAAACAGGTCAGTGCCCCAATGCTTCAGTCTATGATGTTGTATGATGCTCTAGCGTCGAGGTGACATAGTAAAAAAAAAGCGAGAAGGTCCACGCATGGAGGAGGTGGGTTGGATGGATGGTACAAACAACCACAGGACTCTTGACTAAGAGACTGGGGTGTGTTTCCTGTTTCAAACCGTGGCTTTCTAAGACATTACATTATGTTATGTCATGCTACGTTACATAACTCTTGCACTTACATTATGTATTTACATAAGCAACATACTCATTGTAGCTCAAACTATGATCTTTTCTGAAATAACCAAATAGTTTATATGCATTAATTTTGAAAGTCTACCTGGATTTTGCATATTTATTACAAATCTGGGTGCAAGCCCTGCAAAATTGATGCTAGAGTTATGTTACATTACATTACATATGTGCATAAACTTACATACAAAACATATTTATTTTAACCCAAACCATGACTTATTCCTAAACACCCAAGTAGTTTTTATGCTTTTATTTTGAAAGTCTACCTGGATGAAGCATATCTATTATTGCAAACTTGAGTGCAGAGCCCAGCAAAACTGATTTAGAGTTACTTTATATTCCATTACGTTACGTTTGTGAACTTAAGTAAGTAACAGACTTATTTTAACCCAAAATTTGACTTGTTCCTAAACACCCAAGCAGTTTATACGCCCTTATTTTGACAATTTAGTCCTGCACATGCAAAACTGATGCTAGAGGTGCACTTACTGTCGGGAACGTGTTGAGTATGGAGCAAACTCCTGGAGTTGTTTAGCAAAATAGTTACAGCCACAAATCCCACTAAGATCACAAGTGATTACTTATTTTTCTGTTCTATTTATGTACAGGTTAGCAAACAAGATACATGTTGTAAAGCAATGAGTTTTAGAGGCGTTGGTAGGTGTACTTTTGAACTTCAGACAGAGCCAGGTTAGATGTTTCCACCTGCCTTTATGCTAATCTAAGCTAAAATAATGGATACTGGTTCTTCCTACATAAATAATACAGTAACATGGAAGTGGTATCAATCTTTTTATCTCACTCTTAGAAAGAAAGAAAATATTTCCAAACTATGAACTATGCCTTTACAAATGTGAATTTGCTTTGAGACCAAACAAGCTTGAGGAAGTCATTCAAATCCTTGCAGGTTTCCTGTTGTATCACTTTCACAACTCACTGCTTTTCCCAGATTGTCCCAATGTTTTTGATTTACAACTTTTCCTGTTTAGTATGACTGATCCCCACAATCATCCTGTCCCTACTGACTCGTCACATCCACAAATGTTGTATAATGTGAAATGATGGGTTCAAATTTTTTTTCCCTTACTTCCTTACCTCCAAAGTCGCTGTCTAATTTCCTCATATATTTCCAGACTTTCACTGTGAAGGAATCCTGCCCTTGAACTTATCAATCTATCTTAAGCACATGATAACATAATTCTCAATCATCTATTGAAGGCACTTTCTAATAATAGGTCGAGCACGTGGCAGTTCTGATGCGAGCAGCATCCAGGCGCCACTCTCTTCCTCTCGGCCTCACATTAACACGAGACTGTGGTCGTCATGGGAGGGAAACCCCACCTCTGCCTGACCCTTCAGAACATTACTTAGCCCAGACAAATGGCATCTCAGCAAAGGTTAAAACAACAAACTCACAAAGGTAAACCTACGGAGTGTTTTATGCATGGGTTAAGACAACACTATGCACATTGTGCAGGCTGCACAGTTGCCCTTCCTCCATCTTTTGATGCTTAATTTGTATATCCAAGTTCTTCATCAAGAGACGTTCTGAGACGTTATCTAAATAGCGTTCTTGTTTTCAGAACCTGATAAATGGATTATCAGTGAAGTGTTACAAAAACAGCTTCATTTAAACAAACAAGAAGAAGTGAGGCCAGTAAATCACATCAACAAGCAGCTGGAGCAGTAAAGATATCTTTTTTTTTTCATCATTCATAACAAGCTTTAATAATTCCACTGTAATATAACTCGAGGTCGAGGAAATTACCCACCGACTCAGAGAGCATTTTCCCTAACAGGCCACCATTATAACAGAGACATCTGACAAACTGTTGGCAGGACATCTTGAACTGCAACAAGCTCAGTTATGACTCTTCTTCTATGGGCTGAAAGGGCACTCATGGGCGGGGACAAGACAGGAAACACTACTGTTCATATTCAGTGAATGTATAACCAGGAAGTATAGCTGGACGCTAGAAAACTTTTTCAGTTTATCTGCCAATTGAGCAACTCTCATTGCTCTGAATGGGCACCATCTTTGCATAAACAATTTGTTGTTTGTTGTGAAAGTGAGCTAGCTAGTTAGCCTCTACAAGTCTGGCTAAAGACAATCAACACAGCCTAAAACCAGAGGTCTTCCAGATACTTTTCAGAGCTGGAAGCTGCAGGTAGCAAACGTAGTCAAATCACCAATTGTTTTCTCGTCATGGAAAAAAAAAAAAATCATAATTACTCATAACTACTAACTAGCTTTTCACAGGTCAGCTCTGCTGTGAAGAGTACATAAAGACACCACAATTTTGTTACATAAAGAGACTTTATATTTCTATTATGTGGCAGCAAACACAACACACAGCTTTTCATACACTGTGATCTGAGCTGACCTACACACTTCATGTCTGACTGACGTAAAGTAACCGACCCTCAGCAGCAACCAGTGGAAACAGTGGAAATCACACATTAATTCATGCCCAAATATAATGAATATAATGATATATCAGCCAGCCCTAGTCCAAACAATTACAGTTAGAGCTAAAATGTAATAAACTGGAATGATCTTAAAATCTTCAAAAAGCAGTGCTGGGGTCTTGTAATACTGAACTCACTCCATGAGTCCCTGATATGAAAAGGGAGCAGGATCTTGTTTACTGACTTTAAATAATGGATTTTAATGTGCCTCTGACAAATTTAGTGAGCTGCAGGAATTTTTATGTCCATTTATCAGTGTTATTTATCACGGGGGCACTGACATACATCATAGTTGTGTGAGGAATGTAATCACAGCTTGGATTTAAGATGGCAATTAGTCGCTTTCCTGACACCCTGCGGTCTTAAAACAACAAAAACACTCCCCTCTGTGTACTCTGTGCTGTCATATCACTGCGTTGAGTGAGGGGAATACTTTTCAGTCCAGCTTTGTCACATCACTGATATTACAGACGTCACATCCCCCTGAGGACCAGTGGGGCTGGAACCTCCATCCCCCATGTGACTTCATAAGTCAGTCCCTTGCCAAGTTTAAGAATGAGGTGCTGTGAGGATTTAAAGAGGCGATTCATTCTTAAATGGAGTTACCAGGCAGGAGAAATGGTAGCCGACACACTACGCTATGCAAGCTATTAAAACAGAAGCTCAGACAGAGGGAGAGGGAGAGAGATGGATGAAAAAATGAAAGTAAAGTCAATGATTCTAGCATGTGTGCTGTAGGAGTTTGGCACTGGTCCAGCCTCACACTCTGCACTACTCTTAGTGTTAAAACGAAGGCTCTCGGCCTAATAGCTCTCATCTGTTAGGCTCATAACAAAAGCAGAACCACCAACATAAACATCACAGGTCTGACGTGTTCGAGGGGACCAAAGGGTCTGGCTCTAATCAGAAAGCAAACTGTATAGACGGAAGTGAAAGAAAATACAGGAAAGCACACTAAAAACCAAAATATTTAACAATTTCTAGATGTTATCACAAAGTCACGTGATATGTGAATGGAAGAGATTAGATTTGGGCCTGAATTTATAAACTGCAAGGAAATCCAAGGCCCCAGCACCTCTCTGAGCCTTCCCTGTGCATTTTATTAATAGTTGGCCACTGTACACCCAGGCCTTGAAGTGTTTCTGTGGCTCCGTGAAGCCGAAAGATGAGCCTGAGATCCAAGCTAAACCCCCCTCGTGCAGTCGGACGGTGGGACCATAGCAAAGCTTGGATTTCAGCTTCTCCGAACCCCCAGGCAAGAAACCACGCAGCCCACCCCACATCGTCCTCTACCCACTATCTGATTCCTCCTAACACCTTACACAGAGCAGCGCTCTGGCTTTCTCAAGGCCAGTGTGGTCGCCAGTATATCTGGAGTGAAACCAAGACTGTGAACTTCAGTCCGGTTGGAAAAGGTTCTGAAAAAAAGGCACTTTTTGGAAGCCAAAAATGATCAGATATATTTAGATCAAAGCTGCTGATAACTAATACAGGATTCAGCATCAATGACATCTAGGTGCCTGGAGTCAATTTGTACTTGGCCCTGTACAAACTGTTTATTAGCGGTTATCAAATAACAGCAATACAAAGTAACAAGACTAAAGTTATCATTAAGTTAATTGTTAAGTTAATTGTCATGTTTATCCATATCTAAAAATAGATAAAAATGTCAGTCCTAGTTTCTTAAAGTCCAAAGATATTCAGGTTAATATGATACTAAAGTGAAAAAACACAGGTAATCTGAGAGGAGAAAACAGCATTTTCTAACATTTTTGAATTAAACATTATTTGAACAATTAATTTTACTTTATTTTTGTCCCAGACAAATGGTAAGTCCTTGTTGTTGAGCCCTGTAATATTACAAGTTAAAAAAATAAACTAATATGTGTCAGAAAACCAAAACAAGAGTCACAGTACAGCTACAGTAAAACATAAAAGCACTGTATGGGCATTGACAGTTAATCTTTCCATGTGAATTTCAAACTATACTTTCTGCATGAGACATTTGATTGGCCCACTAAATTTCTGGACATGTCTGCAGACACCTGAACCAGTCTTTGTGTTGTTAACTGCAGCCAGCAGCTCTATGGGTGAATCCCAGTTCCACCATCTAGTGACACCGCCAATTCTGTGTGTCTGATGGTCATGTCTAGAAGGGGACCCAACATTTGCGAAATTGTTGTAAGATTTTCTCATGGTTTGGGTTAAATTATCACTCTAAATAGGGCTGCATGATTAACTACAAAAACTCGATTCATACATCTATGCAATCTCATTTCTTAATGACAGCAATTTGCTTGCTTCTATAGAACAAACACCATATGACAAAATCCCAGCCGCCAGACCACACAAACCTCAATAATGCAACATTTATACACTGCATCACCATTGTATTTTTTATGTTTAGCAGCAAGTAAGAGACTTGAAAACTTTAAGTGTTCAAAACCCTGTCTAGACAGCAAGCGTCTCAGACCCGTTTTGTTAATTGAGCATCTAACAGATGTGTTTTCTTAAAAAATAAGAATCGTATGAGAAAACTGTGATCTCCCATCTTACAAAGAAAAACTGTGATTCACATTTTAGGAAGAACTGTGCAACCTTATTGTCAAATCCTTTATGGGTCTGGGGTTCTCTTCTAGACACTGTGACTGCTGTTGCCGGCTGGCAGTGACAGCATGGATAACTGGATTGAACTGTGTAACATATATATAAATTACGTACAAATTCATATTTTTTCTAGGTACTTAAGTATTAAGTCATCTTACATCTCAATCCTCTGTACACGCAGTGATTCTATGAAGAGTGTCTGGTCTCACAGAGGCTCTTCACGAAATTTGACACTACTGTTGGAGCGAACTGGAGAGAACTGCACAGGTCACCATGTTTAGGTGTGCTGTTTGCCATTAGCAGGGACACTTGAATGTCATAAGGCCAGGCTCAGAATGGGAGCTGTCATCAGAGACATTAGTCAGCTGGACTCCCATCCAAAACAAATGAATCAAGTACACATGGAGACATGATGGGTGTAAACAATCACTTCAAAATAGCACACAGCAACTCTCCATTTACCTAAAAGTGAAAACTGAAACCCATATTTATATTCAGTGTCAGTATAAAGATAAATGAACAGAAAATGTTAAAAGGAACAGGAAATGTAACATTTTGTTTGATGGTTAGACTAAATAATAACCCTGTGGTCAGAAAGCTAATAGTTGACAAGACAAATCTACATAAATGTTACACATAAAGTCTCTGAGGACACAGTTTAGTCTGTTTTTTGTGTCCTCTGAAGGATGTGTTTGGAGCCATGTATGTATGGAGAACAAATGAAGGAACATGATAAAATGAAGTGAAGGCAGCTAGAAAAGCTTAGAGACTTAAAGTAGACCTACTCTGTATGTCATCACCATTATGTGCTTGTGGACTGCGTACAATCTATTTGTTGCTATTTAGCGTGACGGAGCTACATCAGCAGCAAGAGTGTAGTAAATGGGGAATTGACCCACACAGGGGGGCATTGTAATTCCTGTGGTAAACCTTCAGGTCAATTCTCGGTGGATAGTCTCGCTCTCCTTCCCAAACAGCCTATCAAAATAAACAGAAAAGACTGATGAGGGATGGCACGTCCACTGCAAAGACAAACAAAATGAAAAGCTCAATCACACCATGGAATCGGGTTTCGTACAGAGCTGCCCCAAATGAGAAAAACAGCCCTGGCCGCAAAAAACAGCAGTTTACCTCCAGCTTGGCAGAGTTATGACTGACAAGACATTCTCGCATTCCTTCATCGCACCACCAATGAGTGACTGCTTCTGCGCTTTTTTGTTTCCTACCCATCAGCTCTCCAGAAAAGAACAAAACAAAAGGTTGGAAAGCGAATATATTCTCATGTGGACCACGCATGTGAGGCTCATAAAGCTGAGCACTGATATGTGACACCCCATGCTGTCCAGTTTGGGACACCACAAACATTTCACTGCCCTATAACACCACATAGTGTGCATGCACTGTTAATGCTAGATACAGTATGGAGCATGGAGACCTTGTCATGTGGTGGTCAAGTAGGAATTTAGACCTGACAGGGTTGCCAGAGGAAAAGTCAAGGGGGCAACCAAAAACAATAGGAACCATCCTCTGGGAACCATGAATGTCCACATTACAGAGATTTGTAGAACTGGACTTAGATCCAGTTGAATTAAAATGTCATTTTGCTGGGTCTTGTTACTGAATAGGAGACGGCCGCTGTGTAAATACATTCATAGTAGAGGGGTTGTTTGTTAGATTATTTCTTTAATGTTGTCTTTACTCTCAACAAATGTCTAGGGAAAAGCACAAGCAGCCAGATGCTGTTTTTGCAGCCCTTAGATTGACATCTGCTGTGCTGTGGCCTAAGGGCTAGACTATACTCCCAAACGGACACGTGCATGGACAGCTGCAGACACCATGCCTATTATTTCTGTTTAAATACAAATTTCTGGAGTCCACTCGGAGGATGTGTTCCAAACATGCACAGTAGATCACCATCTGTAGTGGCTGCATGGAAAATTCTGCACAGTCACAACAAATTAAGCTATGTAGATGTCCGCACAGAGTGTGTGCACCCTCTGATGGCAAAATGTATTCCACACAGACCCCAGCGGACCCTTGCAAGCTCAGGGATGCAGAAATTTTATTGTCACTGTAGGGCATAACCTTTGAGCCAATGCACATTGGTTGTGTAGGCAAAGTGTATAGTCAACAACCATGCTGGCATATACCTAGCTGTTAGAAAGATGAATCAAACAAGGGGATAATTTGAAATTTCAACCTGATAATACCATAAAATGAAAAATCTGTGGTTCACCAAAGTTTACAAAGACCATAATCCATTCATTCAATCCATTCTCTGAACACCATGACTTTCTGTACCAGATTTCATGGTAATCCACTCAATAGCTCAGTTTCACTGAAAACTGAAAATGTAAGCTTTAAGATGGAACTAAAACAAATTGGTAATCCATACAGTATGTGTAGAGAGGTTCCTCTCTGGAACAAAGTGGAGGACTGATTAGCTGACATTCCCATCCACAAAGCCGCTCTGCTGACGTGGCTAAAGATCTAGAAATTCTGTGTTACCATTGATGATTTCAAATCCTCCACTTAGCATTTTTCTTGTGGAGTGCCTCAAGGATCAGTCCTTGGCCCTTATTATTCTCAGTCTATAAGCTACCATTAGGTCAAATATTGACTGGTAAAAACTCGCTCTCTCAAAACATTTTCCAGCTAAACTTTAAAATTTGACATGGAATACAAGAAATATGGTCTGTCAGCTGCAGCAGTCTTGTCTACCACCACTGACAGTATGAACCTCAGTGAACAATCATGGTTTCCACAATCTGTCCTGGCACATACAAAAAAACAAAAAAACAAAAACAAAAACATCAGACTTTTTTGCCTTTGTTTTGAAGATGTTTTTTCTTGTGACCTCTCCATCCCTAACTGTTTTTTTCTTCATCAGTCACTCCTTGTCTCTCCCTACCTTTCTCTTCCTGTCACATAAACAGTGTATCTGTTTCCAGATGTCTTCTGCCTATCTGTCTGCTGTGTGATCATGGGATTTCCCACACATCTGCCTATCAGATCTACATTCAAACACACACAGACCTGTGCATCTTGCATGCCACCCAGGTTCTAAACCTAAACTCAAGAAAAGTAAAAGCCACAGCTGGGAATCAAGTTCAGGGTCTTTATTTTAAAATGTGTTATGTTACAAATCAATGGAATACATTTAAAGTTTTAATTCTAGATATGAGCACTATCTGTTAACTGCAGAATAAGATCAAGTTGTGCACTGCTTGCAGCACTGAACTGAGCATGACACTGACAACAACTGGTTTGGCTGAGATGCAGAGGTTTCTATGAAATGTTGCAGCATATATTTTGATGTTGAGAAGATGCTGAGAAGGTGATCTGCATCACGGTTAAAAACAAATGTAGGTAGACCAAAATTGTTTCAATATCTGCATCTCTAAAGCAGACGGAGTTCAAAGCTAGGCTACACAGTTTAAACCTACAAATACGGTATTTCAACACAAACAACATGCAGTCCTACTTCATACAACAATCATACAGGAACTTGTTGGAGTTTGTGACCTCCAAGGATAAATGCATAAAAACAAGCCTGACAAAACAATCAAAATCACCGTCTTACATCAGTGGACAAGAGGTTTCTTCAATCTCACTGCAGAGAGGGGGTGAGGATTTTTCACGGTCCACACCAGAAATTGGTCATGCCATCACCTCACCACTCCCCCAGTGCTGCAGCACTCATTCCAGGTCATTCTATGAACTCGTGTCAGTCTATGAATGTGGGGGTTGTAGGGAGTGATTGTCAAATCAGTACCCAGAGCATCAGTACTGCTTTCTGTAAAATCATACTTCAGCATGGCTTAAATATTTCCTACTATGTCTCATATTCACTCCAAGACAACAATATCTGGGACCTCAGCCAACACAAGTAAATGTTTGTGGCCAAGTGTATCTGAATAAGTGATTAAGACCTGGTGGTGGTCACTAGCTATGCGCTTCCAGTGCTTACAGACTTCAAAGCATTCAAAACACAGACCTCAGTCCACCCAAATTGCTGCTTACTCCTTGGGGTGATGATAAAAAATGGCTCCAGGGTTTCCGGACAGGGGAAGCTCGGACACATGAGCTCTGGGCCTCTGTTCAGTGCTGACAATGTTGGTCCAGATCAACCATCTGCTATTCAATTGTTACCTGCAGAACAAAAACTGGAGGCCACTGTTTGTCTCTGTGTCTCAGATCAGTGGAGCAGAACCTCTGAGCAAACACACCTCTAGTCGCCCTGTGGGACCACTGACACAGTGCTGCAGGCAGGGGAGCTATGCTGTCCATTTTGGCTTGCTGGAGCGAGACTGAGCCACTGTGGTGACACACTGGTTGTCCAAACCCCCTTTAGTGGCATCAGGCCTTGTAATCTGGGATATCCATGTCATCACGTGTGAATGGTCAACCATGAAGGCAAACACTGGGGCCACAGCAAAGAAGACCATATTTAAAGCCCTCATTCACATGACTTAAAGGTACAGTGGAGAGTAAAGGTGTGTGGTTGAGGTCTGCTTTGATAGGACAGCAGGACAGTTAAAGAGGACATTTATTATATCACAGGGTTGCTGATTTGGAATCCATCAGAGATCTTAACATTTCAGGTGCACCAGAGCAAGGCCCTACTAGATCCACTTTGATTGAAATCCGTTAGCATTCAGTCAAGTTGCAGGTGAGAACTATGAGGAAGTAACATGTTACTGAGCTCCAGTTGGCAAAAAATTATTAAGATAATTTTGTTCACGCATAAAAACTACAATGTGGTCAACAAAGAATGAGCTACAGTAAGCAAAGCATGCAGGTCAAAAATGACAGACAGAAATGCAACAACTTGGTGAAGAGCGCATGACAACTTGTTTAGGACTTGAAACTCAAAGGTTAAGATTTGGGACTTGCCTGTCTTTGATTTGGAATTTGACTTGGGACTTGAAGGCAAAGATCTGAGACTCCCTTGTGACTTGCAAAACAATGACGGTCTCTCCTCTAAAATCTTAACTAACTCTAACTCCTAAGATCATCCCACATCCTTTAGGGTAATGTGTACAACATCAATCCTCATAACATGAATATATTTGAACAACAAAAATTAAGAAATTATGACTTTAAAAATACATGGCATATTGAGAACTTTTATCTTAGAGATTGCTACAAGTTTGCCTGAGCATCCTTGCAGACTTGACTCACTATAGATGTAGACAGCCCTCTGAACTTGTGAACTTCAGCAAAGTCTGGAAATCTTTAAATGCGGGAATGTCCGGACATTTGTGTTCAGCCAAATACTGATTATTTTACTATTCACAAAGCCTTGCAAAGAATTGAAGCTACAAAGGGGAAGTTTATCCCAAGGGTAAACTGCTACAGGAAAGCTCAAAGTGGGAAGGGTTCATCTTCTGGGAGTATGAGTGTGCTCGGTGAATTACACTCCAATCTAGATTAGATTTAGATTTTGATGTCTCATGCACATGTGGAAGAAAGGTCACAATAAACCAATAATAATAAATAAAGCAGCAAATATGGTCAGTATCATAGACAGGGCGTGAGCTGTTTCTTGACTGCCAGAACAACCTGAAAAACAGACTGAGTGTGGAATGTGTACTTCAGGATGTTGCCGGACTTGGAACCTGGATCATCCTCTGACTGCCCTCCTGAGCTTATGCTTGATGACTGAGCCACTTCAGTGCACGATCAACTGGGGACACATAGACGTCCATGTCTATGATCTCATCAGTTAACTGCTAAGGTGTGTCTCTCCATCTAGGTTTGTTTGGAATTGTTTTTCATTGTGGAACGTCCCTTTGTTTTACAGGCTTGGTGATGAATCCAACTCCACCTGATCTGTATCCAATATGACAGTTTGAACAGACTGGCTTTGTTGGAACTGATTTACGTTGTCATCATCTGTTTATCCAACAGAAGCACGGCATGTGTGTTGTCATCATTCTCTCAAATTCCTGTCCATTCCTGTCCTGACCCAACAGTTTCACTTAAACCTAAAAGTATTTCCAGACGTGCATGACAATGGATACAAACCAAGCTGGTAATTAAATGCTTCTCTTTGTACTGCCTCTTGCACACTGAAGACATTATTTTGTGCAATAAAACTGATTTAAAAAGACAAGATCCAGGAAGTCTTACTTAATATTAAGAGATGCAGACAACAAGGGGAAAAACAAGGCTCTCCATCTTCTGGTAATATTTAAGCAAAGGCAATCAGACAGAACAATACATATTGAATCTAGGTCTACAATCTAGAGTTGATACATGTTGACATGTGTTGGCATCTCAGCTAAAGATCTAGAATCGATATGTGTTGATTGTTACAGGTTGGTTGGTACACATTGGTCTCTAAGTCTACAATCTATAGTCAATACATGTTGGTTGTTAGGAGGTATTTATAGTATTATTCACTAGAGGACAGATTCCCTTGGTTGCTTCCATGGTTGTCTGCACCACTTAATTTAACGTAAGATTTTCTGGATCTTTTTTATCTTTTATATATTTTCACATGCCCCACTAAAGAGATCCTGTCAGATCAGCCATCAGAACCATGCAAAACTTTCTTCCTCCATTCTGAACTGTAGGAGTTGTGTTGTTTCTTATTACATTTCTGCTGAAAGGAGCATTTGACCAACAAAATGTGACACTTTTTTCAAAAGTGAGGATCTGAATTTCAGGTTGAACTAAATGTTCAGCAGCTTTAAGTTGGGACAGTACAATGCAACCTGTGAAATCTTTGGCATAATACTCCTGGCTATATTCAGGTTATGGTCCAGCAGTTTGTACTTTCCACAAGTCAAAGTCACAGTGACCTAAACACACACACACACACACACACACACACACACACACACACACACACAAAATGAATGAACCTGTTGCTACACACACGTGGTTGTGTTTCTCAAACTCCATGCCTTTCCAGCAGCAGGGATACTCTCTGATAGCAGCCAAGCATTTACCACAGGCAGCAAATTACCCAGCAACCTTCAAAACAAAGGCCCTGGTAGCTGCAGACACCTGCCATTATAGTGCTGCTGTGGAATGACAAAATGTGATAATGTGATGCAACTGGAGGTGTGATAAAGAACACACCGAGTTCCTTGATTACCCTGCAGGGCACTATGGGCAATAGAGTTTTTGTTATTACCTAAACATGATAGAAGTAAGGCTGGTCCCAAACTAAGACCTACAAACAGAAAAATAAAGGTGCTAATTGGAACCAAAAACCGTTCTTCAGAGTGTTGCCATATAAGAACCATTTTAGTTCCACAAAGAACCTTTTGAAAATAGCTTCTATAAAGAACCATTTCTGCAAACATTTCATTAAAGAACCCCTGCAGGTGTGTCAAAGAACGATAAATGGTGCTCCAAACAAATTTACTAACAGATAAGGAACCATTTTTATAATAGTTGTTTGTAGACCTTAACTGTTTCAGTTGAGAACCTTTTTAACTAGTTCTTTAGAACATTTTCAAAATAAATGCTAGCTATAAACTTTGTTACACATTCTGTGCACAACATGAAAGCTTTACAGCAGCCAGGTCTCTGCTGGGTTCCAAGTTAAAAGGCTTAAATGCCACTTACCCACCACCAAACTCCAAGAAAATTAAGAACCTTTAGCACTTTAAAAGAACCACATAAAGTACATCAAGGACCACCCTCTTTAATTGGTGTAATTTCAACCTGGTGTGCAGCAGTTGATTCTTTTATTTTTATAGTAATTCAGTTGACCATAAATTCTCAAATACGAGACAATATTCAAATCCTGTTCAAAAGTGTGTGTTGTACATCATTGTACATGATGTGCAAAACGTATGCTATTAGTGGAACATTGAGTGCATCAGTAGTGTTCTCGCGCTCACCCTCTGTGGATTAGTCTCAGTCATCACCTCCCTGCTGAGGAGATGACCTGTGTTGACACAGGCAAACAATGCACACACTGAGACGCACTGCCCTCCATGGCCTCAAACATACACACACAGATGGGGGACTAAATCCCTGAATACTATGAAGGCAGCCCTAACAAGCTTAGAGTGCTGAACTGATCAGCCCACCATCTCCATCACTCTCACTTGCGCTGTGTTCCGCTGCATAGTATGACACGGCTCTACTTGACTAACTTTTGGTCCCGGGTACTTTTCTCCATTTCATTTTCGACCGCAGATCATACCCCCTCAGTGAAGGCTGCATTCTTTGGTGATCGTCTTCACAGTGTCATGTCAAAACTGTTGTTACCGCATTTTCAATGCAACACAAACACAGGAACATTGGAGGATAGTCTGACGGCTGCTGCGTTAAAGAGATAAACTTTGTTTAAGAAAAGAGTGAAGGCAGCAAGACTAACGACTACTGAAAAAAATAGTTTTTGAAATCCTACATCAGAGCACAGATAATAAGACGCATGTTTGCTTCATGTCTGTATGTGATGACTGTAGTTATGATTCTCTGACCAATCAGTAGTCTGCTGTGCTTTTACTTATTCATCATATCAACTTGCTTGGAACCTCAACTGAGGTGATCCTGCCAAAAAGTACAAGGTAGTAAAATGCACACAATGTAAATATGTAAAATGTAAAATACCCAACAAAGAATTTGAAGATGCACCACAGACTGCAAATGACATAATGATAAATAATGTTTTATGCATCTATGTTGGTGCCCAATTTTATCCTGTGAAAAGTAACTGAAAGGCAGCCATCCATTCTTTGGATTGAGACAAATCATGTGGATCATGTCACCATTGGTGAAAGGGTATTTTTTAAGATATATACATACATATACATATATATATATATGTAAGATTTTCCATGTCATGGACTTGATGTCTGCATTTCATAAAAAAAACATTAATCACTAGGAGGTTTGGTTCAGTACAAGATTTAATAGCCAAGAATTTGATCTTTTAAAATATATTTTCCAGGATAACTGAAGAGTAAAAATCAAAACCCTGTTAAAATATGGTTTTGTCCCGGTTCTCAAGAATGAAAGATGCCTTCTCTCTCTAAGGCAATTCATTCTGTTGAAACATTGGAGAAATGACTCAGGCATACACATGAACACCCCAAATACTCCCTGCTGCAGTGCAACAATATCAGGGAGTGGTTGCATTAAGAACATAAGAGAAATGGGTTTGTTTTCATCATTTCAAACTACTGACAGAGAAAACCTGGACAGGGAACGTGACTAACTGCTCTCATGCACCATCACTGTCCAAAGGCCAATAGCAGAGCATTGTGGTTGTACTGGATATCTGTCTGTGTGAATGTGAAGCATGCTGCTCCTGGAAAACAGCATGGTGCGCTGTCAACTTTCCCTGAGTAAACACACTGGCAAACAACTAAAACACACGAGGAGTGTCAGGAAAGAGCGAGAGAGTGGCGGTCAGCTCCGGCTCGTCACTACCTCCTCCTGCACTGTAAATAACCCTGTTTATGTTAGCAACATCAAAAGGTTGGTTAACAGCTAGATGAGCAAACCAACTGTTCCCCCTTTCACACACACACACTCTCTCATTTAGCAGCTGGGGAAGTCATTGTGCACAGACGCATGGTGTCATCATCTGGCTTCACACACAAACGCATACACACACAGCCCGGGGGGGAGCCAGCAACAGGTTTGACCTCTGACATCTATAGATAAGAGGCCTGCAAACTACACACACACCCGCAGCCACTTCACCTCCACTTAGCAGCAGCAACACTGTCACCTCATCCACAGAAGAAGGCTTTTTGATCAACATTCATCTCATTAAAGGGCCAGTTCACTCTAAAATCAAAGTTTTTCCTCTGGCCTGCAGCACTGTTTATTCATCTACTGTTTTAGTAAGAGTTGCAGAGTTTTGGGGATATCAGTCGTAGAGATGTCTGCTTTCTTTCCAATGTAATGGAATCCGATGGCACAGAGCACAGGGCACCAAAAAATACATTTGAGAAATTCACAGCAATGGCTATGTCCAGAAACCATGACCACCAAGTAATCCACATAACTTGTTGTGAACAGTGTACTTCCTTCATAAAACAAGTTCTGTTGATTATCTTGAGTAACCGGGTCATGACCTTTAAAAAGACACTGGTTTTGAATATGTGATGTATATTTCTGGTGCTTTGAGCACCACAAGCTGAGTGCCATTTAGTTCCATTATACTGGAGAGAAGGCAGACATCTCTACAGCTGATATCTCCAAGACTCTGCAACTCACACCAAAAAACCTAGATGGATAAACAGCACTACAGGCCAGGGGGAAAATATGTAATTCTGATATTGCGGTGAACTGTCCCTTTATCTGTTTCCAAACTAAATCCAGTTGATGGACAATTGGTACTCTAAAAAGGAAGACTTGAAAATACTTGAAAACTTCCCCCCAAGTCTGAAGATGAAAAAGACTGTCATTTAAAACATTGTGATTCCACAAATCAATTCATTCCCCTTCATTTCCTGAAAAACCTAACCTTAACGCTATTCATTCTCTGCAAGTCAGCGCTTAACTCCCCAGATCCACTTTGTTTGAACCAAGTGACGGTGTCCAATCAAGTTGAACCATGAAAAGCTAACTAATATGTTACTGAGCTCCAGCTGGGAAAAAATGAATCCAAAGATAATTCTGTTCACATATGTGAAACAACAAGGTGGTCACACAAAAAAAAGAACTGCAGTACGCAAAATGTGCAGATCGAAAATTACAGATGGAGATATGACAATGTTCAGCTTTGTTTGACATTTTAAGTTATGTTAATATTAACACAGTGAGCTAATGCTTAGCTCATGTTTGCTTAACTTTTCTAAATCAATGAACTGGCAGCTCACTGTTACATTATGACTTTTTTAGGACTCAAAACTTGAAGTTTAGGACTTGGGACATGCCTGTCTTGACTTGAGACTTGAGTGGAAAGACTTACCCGTGACTTTCAAAACAACACCTTGGTCCCACCTCTACTGGAGAGGTACAATTTACACTCTATTTATCTTTTACAGACCCTCTTTCTGAATGAAGTACTTGCTTGTGTTTACTAGAGGGGTGATCACTGTAAAGGGATTGTGGTGATTTCATATTATATTGAGTGCTGACCTTTCTTTTTTGATATAAGGTAAGTTATTTTCTGAATTAGTTTCTTTTTTAAAAATCATTTCTATCATAACATCATTGACAATAATATTACTAAAGTACACAAATACAAAAATCTCTGAAAGCTAATATCAAGGGTGTTTAAATTGTCAAGCTTGTTTGGTAAGTCTTTCACCAAAATGATATTAATTATTCATAATAATCATTGTTATAATCAACACAGCATACAACATTTTTGGGCTGAATACTTGGAAACAGTTGATAAAATACTGGCTTTATAAACTGTTTATAATGCATCACCCACTTACTGACTGTGATGGTTCATTTATAAAAACAGATATCTCCATTCTGACTTATCTTCCTAAATCATGGTTTGTTTGTGGTTTTTGTGCACTCCAGGAAATTCCAATCAAACTGGTGTTGGCTTGTTTTGATAAAATATCTCTTTTTTTTCTTTTTCATGTTTGTGTATTGTGCAGTCAAGAGAATATCAACCAAACTTTTTGCAGATTTCTGTGCATTTATACGAAAAGCACAAAGCACGGGGGTCAGCAAAGTATGCATATGCTTTTGCACGTTAAGCTATAAGCGAAGGCTTCCGTCAGTCTCACTGACTATGCTTAGATGGGGGGCTTTTACAGCAACTGCAACTGCTAAGTGTTTGTTGAAGTATGGAAGAGGTTAGCGTCAGTTCTGGAGAAAAGCTTAACCTGACTGCAGCCTCAGTCTCCAGTGATCTGTGTTCCCAGACTCTGCCAGTAGAAGAACCAAATTTTTCAACTTTTCAGATGGGTTGCTTCAGTGTTTGTGAGAAGGAAAATGGAGAGATAGATGGATGAACTGGTGTGTGGAGGACCACACCAGAGGTGGACTTTTAAAGCTTTTTGAATAATGAATTGACAAGACTAAACTTTCCGTCTTTGGCTGTTCTTGGAGTAAATCTGTGCGCTTACTGGAGTGTCACATAACAATGCAACCCGAGCACTCCAACAGAGCCTATCTCACTTCTCACTTCTTCACAATAAAATGCTCCAGTCATCCTCAGGTTGCTGCGGGATTTTAGCTTCTCGCTGACTATTGCAGGACTCAGTGTCTCTGGTAAACCCATAGAGCTTCTGTTGCATTCTTCAACTCACCTCAGAGACCTGATGTGCTAACGTCTTTACAAGACAACAAGAAGCAAAGAAGCAGCCCCTACGTGGGAGCACGGCACATTCTTGGGCTACTGAGAGGAATCTTTGGCACTTTGGGTCCACGTCCAAACTCACACCACAGCAAAGATGTGAATGTGGAGGATAAGATTGTTTCAGCAGAGTGGATGGCACATTAGAAAAGAATGGGGAAAAGAACAGACCAAGAGAGAGGCACTGATCAGTGTTACTTGGTTGTATTTGTGTACCTTCAGACTGTATTATTCATCAAAGCAAATCATCCTAAAAACAGAAATGACCCTTCAGGAGGAAGAGCACTCTTGTCATTAATCATGTCTGTTTGTTTTCACAGCATCATAAACTGTGAGAGATGTCTGAGTGCTCTTCCTTCCTGCCCTTCGTCCAACAGAAACCTCCAGGTTAAACATCTGAGATAAGAGTGATTAAGACAAATGTATCTCATGGAAATATGAGTGCAGTCTTTCAATGCCAATGTCTCACTGTCACTGTAAATTAACAAATAGTGACCAAGTGTCCAATATTGTCTGGAGCAAGAACAAATAAAGACTGGTTGCCATTCAAGGGAGGAGTCAGTGGTTGAGATACTGAAATAAATCATAAAATGACAATGACATCTCATCTGAGATCAAAGAAACGTGTTCAGTTGAAATACTAATGCGCAATGTCAAATGAGTCAGTGTCTGTTTTATGAGTCATAAGTCATTATTAACAGTCTTATAGAAGGCATAGATGTTTAGTGTAGTTTATATGATTTATAAAAGGACAGTGTGCAATGACATTGATCATTTACAAGCAATGAAGACATGGTTGCACCAGATTTAACGAGACACTAATTTCCACTTGTAGTCCTACAAATAACAATAAGATGCAATAAATAACATTTAAAGTGTAATACAGACTAACATAATAAAAGCAGTAGGTCCATACTGCATAGTACAAATACAATATGAAATACACAATAACTACCTTATAAAGTGACTGTTAAATTGAAATGGAAACTGTTAAATTGAGTAAAATGTTAATGGAGTTTGGCAGGCAGTGAGACAGGCAGCAACAGCAGGCTTTTGTTTTTAGGATAACAGGCTGAACTTTACATTTAGAAACAACTGACAGAGTAATAAACAGCTGATCAACTCATAGTGGCCATCGCTTGTTACTGTCAATTTCCCATATTGCACACATCTTACACTCCTGTGGTGCTTCTGCAGTCAGTCCAGTCCCCGGTCTGGGGAGGAGAGAAAGGGGGGAAAGCAACTTGCTTCAACCATAGATCATATCTTAAACAGGATTTCCACCTATTTCATATACAGTCTATGGCTCATACTTATTATTCGGACTGCTGTAATCATTTTTGCACCACCCCAAAGCATTGCCATTTGATCACTTGTAGCTCCTTTAAAATGCTGTGAAAATGTACATTCTCAAAAATATGGATGAGGAGTTGAGCAGCAAAAAAGACCTGGGTCTCTCTGATTTTGGGGTAAATACATGTACAGTGTTGCTGATACCTCCCTGAAAGTCATAAAAGCCAAATTACTACAGCAGGCAAGACCTCATACTTCAGACCTAAAGAGAGACGGAGACAGACACAGTAAAGTTTGTTCATGTCCATCATCATGTCTCAAGTATACTTATTCCCAGATTATCACACATAATTTTAGGGCCAGAGTGGGTGGGTGGGTGTTTGAGGGTCAGAGGTCGAAATGACCCCTGTAATGGATCCACTTTACATTCTGATGTGACGCTTTTAATCCTCACCTCCCACTTTGTGCCACCCCTCCCACTCTGCTCCATCAATAGCCAACATTAACTGCACTGAAAAAGTCCCGGGTCCCAGGCCTATAAAAGGATCGGGGCCTAACCTTGTTATAGACCAGTGATGAGGAGACAGGAGGGCAGTGGATGGGGGTGGAGGTCGAGGTGTTTCTAGATCTAATGTCCTGTCAAACCATCTTCACCCAGAACATTTCAGATTTTCACTCTTGAGTTTTTGCTAAGCTACTCTACCACTGTTATTATGTTCACTTGAGTGTGAGAGCAAGATTATTATTGCCGTCAAGTGAATTGTATGATATGAAATACAGCTTATGTGCTGTTAACTGTGTCTAGTGTGGATATGTTAGAGCTGAAAGAAAACAAAAAATATCAAGCCAAGCAGTTGACTTTTAAATGACATTTTACATTTTAATGTAACTTTGCTGGCTGTGGATGGGTGTGAAACAGAGTGGAACAGGAGGGAGAACACCGAGACATTAAAATCACAGCCAAGAGAGAATGACCTTTCATTCTGACCCTTTTGGCAGATGTTCGGTACTGATATTTAAAATATGGAATTTCAATAGAGACTTATAAAACCTGTGTTTCCACTACAGGAAGTTTCTCCAGGGACTAGGAACCTTTGGAGGAACTCAGTGCATGGGACTGCAGGGATCAGGGTCTAAATTAAGTTCGGGGACATTATTTTGTGCATTAAAAAGCCACTGCTCTGGGGTTCTGCTTTCCAAAAGTACAGGAACTGTGGGGGTGGGGCTTATAGCACTTAAGATTTCTGAATGGTTGAGTAAATGCTGCATTTAATTTCAGCAATCTGCAGCTGCAAACCAGCTTTTTGTTCATTGTGCTTTGATACATCAAACAGTTACAGAAGAAAGCAGACAACAGACAGACTGACAACAGTCCAGACCTTGTCAAACTTTCATGCTGTCTGTTGTTGTTGTTGTATAATTGCACAAAAACATGACAGCCCTTGTTTTTTCATACATCAGTGGACTAATTTACCTAATCTTTGTGGGTCTTTAGACTGCAGTTACAATAACGGGCTGAAGTAAAATTTTGGTTCCTTGAAAAGTAGTTCCTTAGACTAAAAGATCCAGGAACTGTGGGTGGAAACATGGCTAAAGGTTGCCTAAAAATAAAAATGAGCACAAAACAGACATCTGCAAAAGAAATTTTCACAGAAAATAAATCAGTTGACAACTGCGGGTGAAAGTCCAGTGTAAACAGGAATGTAATTGCATTCCCTCTATAGAAATAGTGGCAAAGGTTTATACATGAAAGTACACCATTGCACAGTTACATGGGCAGTAAAAGGACTGTGAATGGCCGACACTCCCTCAAGTCAAACGAGGTCACTGTGGCCGTTCAAAGTTCTATTCTGAGAAACAATTAAGCATCATTATTGCAAAAACCTGCACTTCTGCCAGTCAATCTGAAGAATCTCTACATAAAGTGGCCCCACAAACCCTGTGGCTTCTGGCCTCATATGAAAAGTCCATTGAGCGTGAGGGGAAATGGAATAAGCTCAGCCTCAAGGCTGATGGGGCAAATCAGAGCCGTATGTCAGACACAAAAGGTAAACCATCCATGGGTGAAGCCTCTCATACTGTGTGCAGCTGGAAATATCGTTGAATTGATTTGAAATATCAGACAGAGGACTTCACTATGATTAAGTAAAGCTCTTAGCACTCTTTGTTAAAGTGGTGCCTGTGGTACTTTATACCAAACCACACTTAAAAAATACAATGTTTGGAGAGTGGAAGTTTCTTCTTCAGTATGAGTGACAAAATTTTGGCTTTTTTGGAGCTTTCAGCTGCATCTCAGGTCTTCATCAACATATGGAACTGCCTCAGGTATCATGACGTGACCTAAGTATGGAAGGTTAAACACAGTATCCCCAGGAATTTGATCCATATTGGGGAATTCTGCACCTGATGATGCCAACATTCACTGTAGGAAGTAGTGTGTTCTTTATATAGCAAGGTGGAAAGTGAGGTAAGAGTGTGAAGGTCGTGCTGGTGGACTGACTTGTAGTGTGTAAGACTGATGCACAGGACCGGAATTCTCACTCTTTCAGAGATCTACAATTAGCATTTTCCTTTTTGCCTAATCTATTGAGAAAAGTGAAATATTGTAAAAAGGTTCACATTGGACATAATGTGTCAAAAATGGAGTTGGGAACATCTTCTGGGTTGTTTGTAATGATAAGACTACCAGAAACACAGAATCAAGCTGGAAGCTATTTGCAATGGAAGATGGCAACATGAAGAAACTGATATCCAACACTTGTTGCTGTGTGTCGTACAGGATACACTACAAATCAAAGTTGAGCTGGTCTCAACTTTTCTCAGCACTCGGCTGCAGTGTAGCTACCCACATTTGTCTGTTTTGTAGCTTTGTTGCCAGTAATGTGAACATACAGTAAGTCCTGACCCAGATGACCAACATTTTAAATTGAGACCAACATCAAACATCAAACATCATCATATAGAGGGAACATTCATGAGACCTGTATAAAGGTCACACAATCCAAAAAGTTCTTTAATGGTGACAAATGTCCCACACCTTTACAGAATACTGGGGACATTCCTAAAACATAGCTCCTTATATGACTTTGGAGAGACATTCCATTTTGGTTATTTTATGGTCACACTGCAACATAGATACTATCTGGTCCCCTGCTGGTCATATAAGAACATTTTGTTGGGGAACAGAACATTTACATACAGAACATTTGCATTTGGATCTAAGTTGATCATAATAAAGATACTAAAAGTTCTGCAAACATTATGGGAATGGGTTAGTTTCTTAAACATTCCCAGATTGTCCTGAATGTTCCCTGAAAGTCCATTTGAAGAACTTCACATAGTTCTGGGAAAAAAAAAAAGAGTTAGGATTATTTTGTCAAAAACATTACAATGAAATTCGAGCTTAAAATTAGAAGTAACAAGTGACTCCTGTAAGATTTACTGAAGGTTCTTGCTTTTGCTTGTTGCTTAAACATCTTGGCTATTTCCACTCAAGGACACAATGGAAGGCAAGAACACATACATGTCTAATATAAAAACAACACATGGTTAAAAAAAAAAAAAAGGAAACACTGTAGGTATGAGCTGCTCAACTGATTCAGAGCCTGATAGTGGAGTCAGTGGGTGCTGTTTAGTACAGACAGACAAAAAGAAGGAGAGTCCTTGGAAACCAACAGAATATCACCTGTCACCAGCTCGCTGCTTCTAAAGCTCCATTCAGAAGAATACAGCTCTTTAGAAGCTGAACATTAAAGCCGCATTTGGCACAGCTCCTTTTCCTGTAGTCCAGGTTGTGGGTTTCAGCTTTCCACATTCCTCAACTCTTTTTCAAAGCCAAATATGTGGATGGGTTCTCCAAGCAAGCAACTTTAAATGCAGAGTGGAGTAACATCTCAGCAGAAATCCAATTACAGAGAGAAATCTATAATCCTCAGCAAACCTGAGCCTCTAGACTGCAAATAATCAAACCACTGAATGAATACAAACATCACAGAGTCCTGTGTGATTCAATATACAAACTTCAGGTTAAGCTGAGATGCATCAGAAGCAGAATCTTGTGGATTGTTGTCCCACAGTTTGATTTAGATGGGAAACATTAAGGCTGGGCAGTAACTTCAAATTTAATATTACCCAGTTGTGGTCTCTGGTGATTATTAATATACAATCCTTTCACTAGGGGGCAGCAGATATGGGAGCAATTACGACACATTTCGCCAGTGAAATGTCAGCGGTGTCAAGAAATATAACCAACACCAACTATAAACCAGCATAATAATGCTATTACCAACATTAACCAGCTAAACAGACACATTATCATACCAATACCGACAGAAAGTAACATTTGCATTTTGGAGCACACTTAAACTTTTCAGTTCAGTCCAGCACTAGACCCAGGCATTATGGTAAATGTGGGCCATCACTAGACTCCCACTCAATCCTGTGGGCTCTGACAAAGTTTGACTGTATGTTCACAGCTACAAAACAGCCAGACGTAGCTGACAACATTGTGACTGAATGCTGAGAAAAGATGAGGCCAGTTCAACTTTGATTTGTCATGCATCATGGCTGACACAGTGACAACTGTCATATGTTGACTTCTGACCTCATGACCCCAACTTTAATTGAAAATGGTTTGCAGCTTGATGCTGTGACACTGGTAGTTTGAACTTAACATTACATTGGTATGAGATGGCGAAATCAAGGCAAATTTATCTTTCATTTTATATTGATTGCCTTGATTTTATTGTGGACCTTTCCATGTGCTGCCACAGCGCTGTGCAGGCATACAGACAACAAGTGCCACTACAGGAGGAAGTTACAGGGGTTCTGGACCCATTTTCCTATGAAAAATGGAGTCCATTTATTGTCATTGTGTGTTAGAAAATGGTCCGAGGGCCAGATTTTGCTTATGGGCTGCAAGTTGAGCATCCATGCCCAATGGCAGTTACTTTTACTGCAACCCAACAGAATGAATAAAAGCAAATTATTTATGAAAATATGTCTTCATTACAAGGGAGGTACTGTGGACAGTTTCAGAATTTTAAACTTTATATAATCTGTAAAGATTACTTAAAGATGTTGCTTCCCTCTTTGGTCAGTTGCTCAACACCACATGTTGAAGAGGCCAGTGTGTGTGTGTGTGTGTGCGCGTTCCCTTCAGTGGAGTCTTTTAAGTGCCTGCAATTACAACTGAACTTTGAAGGTGATACATGACCTTTTGCAAATGAGCTACTGCAATTTTAACTACCATTCCCTCTGCCCTCCTTCAACCAGCTGAAGGAAAAAAGAAAAGAAACCAACCGATTCTCAGCTCTGGTCCTGAAAACGCCTCTGAAACGTGCTGTTGTTGGCCAGCTGCCCAGCTCTGTTAACATAAGAGCACGCTCCCTGTGGGTTTACTAAATCACTCTGATACCCACAGGATGTCTGGAGCAAAGCAGCACAGGCCTCACAGACCGTATGCCAAACTGGGAGCTGGTGTGTGTGTTCATGTGTGTGTCTGTGTGTGTGTGTGTTTCAGGGGGTCTCGGTCACGGAGCTGTGGATAACTCACCCTCTTGACAACTTACAGTATGACAATTTTGGCTCAGTGTTCCCTGTAAGCAGTAATTAGTGAATAAACGTATCTTAATGACTGCCATTAGCTTAACAGAGCTGATGTGGTGACACACCAGCAGTGTGTCCCTGCACAGTGGGTGTGTTCCAAAGAAAGAGCTCGGTGTTGGTCTCGACACACCACAGTATGTGTTTCCATATGTTTCCATCTTGCAAGTAAATTGTCAAACAAAATAAAGCCCTAATTGAGTGTTTTCACCAGCTCTTTTTAATGCAATTATTCAGCAGTCCAAACACCTGAAAATAAACACCATCTTCAGGAGTCATACAGATCATTTGGACTGGGGCGAATTAATTTAATTCTCTGCCATAAAATACACATATACACGTGTTCACACCAGGGTTGGGCTGATAGTCAACCACTGAGTCCTACCATCGTAAGACCAAGAATTAAAAGCCTTCTGTATTTAACGTAGTGTGTCCCTTCAGAGTTGCCATAAGGCAGGAGTCATTGCTGAAGTTCTGTACTGATGTGGCAGAAAAAATAAAAGGATGTTATGTCTCCATGTCCCATTTTTTATTTTCTCACTTACTAAATTGCCCAGTTAGATGAGGCCAAGGCACTGTTTTCTGCGGATACTGTTAGTTCTATTATTTTCTTAGTTCTATTATTTTCTTAGCTTATAGCTAGACAGCTTACTTTATTTCAACCTCCAGAGGCTGAACACAGATATATTACAGATATGTGGTGTGTAACAATAATATCATCCATCTGTTTCACAGTGGACATTATCATATGGCAATTTAGTAGACATCGTCCAACCTTTGATCACACCTAAAGATCCAGTTCATGGAACCGATGTGATGCGTTGTCATAAAGACGGCGGAAAAAAGACAACAAACATCCCAATTTCTACATGGACATTAGGGATGAATGATTTGAACAAATATCTAATTGCTATTATTTTGACTTATATTGTATTATTGTGTTATGATTTGAGATATTTTTATTGAAAAACACATTAAAATGATTGTGGTGTGTTATTTTTTTCAGGGATCTGTACTGAATAAAGATGTTTTCTGAAGTCTAAAGAATGACATGTTGGTCAGGTCACCTCTGTAGCACCACAGTATTTCACTTAAAATGGTATTTTGTCACACAGTTAAACTTTAACAAATATTGCACATTGTGCGATTTGAAAAATGCAGTAGACCATGTTGCAATTTCGATAAAATTAATTGTTCACCCCTACTAGATATGGTTCATCATGGAGCACCATCAGCTTCTGTTCACACTGGGGTTGATCTGGATCATATCAGCGGACTTTAGAGGATCTTGTCTTATAAGACAGGAGGTATTTAATAATTTAATAAAGCAGGCATTTCTCACTTCATCGTCCAGTCCAGGTTTGTCCTGTCAGTCCACATTTTGGTAGCAAACATGCTGCTAGTTCACCAGTCACCACAACAGGAAGAGAAAATGTTTTTGTACCAATGAAACAGCATGCAATGCTAAGCTTCTGTGACTGGTTTGAATGGTGATCACATCAGAAATGAACCGTTCACTTGATCACCCCTTTGAGGTGTACCAGGGAGTAACTGTCCACACCAGAGTTCAAACTCACACCAACCCAAACAAACTGCTCCATTCAACCAGACTAAACAAGGCTGGTGTGAACACGCCATAAGTGGCACTGCTGGGGGCAGATTACAGCAAACAAACTGTGACTAATTAATGTTCATATCATATGTAACTTGCCAAAACACCAAAATAAGACTTTGTGGTTGTCTGGGTAATGTGCTGTCTGCAGGTGGACTGTGGACAGTGTGTTTCAGCATTCCAACAACACCAACGGAGAGTCATCTGTCTCTCACAGTTTTATGAAAATCTGATCAGCGTAACACTTCTGAATGTGGACCATTGCACAATGCATTTGAGATTAGACCTGTCACACACAGGCAGTAAGGAACAAAGTCTCTGATTGGTCCATTGACTCAATCCAAGGCATCATATGTTATTTTGAAGTATAGTTATGTAGTATAGTTATGAACTTACTTACTGTTTTAGAACCCAGAATACAATCAAAATAACACAATGTCAGTATTTTCCACTTCATACAGTCAAGTTAATTTTATTTCTTTCGCCCATATCACAAATCATAAATTTGCCTCAAGGTGCTTCAAGGTGCCTCTAGACCACCTCTTGCACATGTATGTCCTATAAATATTACATGTAGTACAGATACTTTTCCATCCAACTGCAAATATTTAAAGTTTAAAGTAAAATGTGTTTTGAGGGAAATGCTGTAAAAATGTCTCCTAAAAGTGTTGGATGTGAAACTGTGGAGTTGAGCATGAAGGGCAGTGGACCATGGTGTATGTTGTGCAGCACTTGTTCACTAAGTGGCTTCAAGGGCTCGTACAGTCTGTTGCCACAGTAGTAATAGTGTAAAACCGCAAGTGTGATATTCACACAGGGACTAATTAACACCACAAAAAGGCTGAAATGTGTGAACACAAGCAATGTGTCAGTGAAGTGTGAATTCAACAAACACATTTGGTTTGGAGTGGGTCGGCTTGTCCAACAAAGCTGTTAACTTTCCACTCTCAGGCTGCACATTTGTGCTAATTGCCAGTAAAACTGTGCTTAATAGCATAACATGAACAATCATAGGGGCTAAACATCAGATCCACCACCTCTGATGGTAGTAGTTAAACCTGTAAGTTGTTTTGTTGTGAATATCAGGACCATCTGGAAAACAACTCAGCTGTCCATGAGAATAACATCTGACTTTGAAAACGAAGCTGAGGTGCATGTGTGTTTGGTGGTTTTCATCCAATGCAAACAAATGCTGTTTTGCATTCACATATTTCAGTTTTTACCTTCAGTTCCTTGGCTGCATGTTCATGAGAAAGATTTCAGCCAAGTCTCACTAAACATGAGATAGTCTGTCCTTTTTTCCTCACCTCTTCTTCCTCTTAGAGGATCAATCTGATTTATTACAACTTGAGTCTTTCTTGTAGTTTTGGCCATGATTACTATCTGTAACAGTGATGTATGAACCAAGTTAATGGTCTGAGAAGTCTGACAGATCAAGAAATATGAGCAGTTAGACAGCCAGGCTGTAAACAACACTCCAGGTTAGTCAAACTTATTTGGAAGACAAAATGAATATACAGACAGATCTTTTTTGGCTTACTTAAAGGTCCATTGCGTCAGATTTTAGATAGATAGATAGATAGATAGATAGATAGATAGATAGATAGAACCCTGACTTTAGCCTAGGGCTAGCTGGCCCTGCTTTGCAGTAGGGTTGGCCCTGAGTTTGCAGGGGTTATCCCCTGAGTGTGTGTGAAATGAGGCTAAATTACCTAGGGGTTAACTCTTAACCCAGGGCTAAGAATATGCAATGTGTAAAGCCCTTTAGATAGTTTTTTTTATTAATGAAATAGAAAAATGCATTGGGTTATACTGCAGATTTTAAAACATAACTGGTACAGAGAGCTAGTCAACTGCATTTTTCTATACATTATAAATATATATTTAACACTAGCCAGTAATGGTTTCAGATTAGATTTGCTGTCATTTGATGACAAGATTGTGTTCACATTTAGAAAAGACAATGGTGACTGTGGACATTTAGACAAACATTTACAGCAGGGCTCCAAACTCACTTTTTAACCACCTTCCCAAAACTCATGGGGTGGTGGGGGGTGGGGGGGTTACTGACATTGTTCTACAGCAGCCGTACTGCTGCCTCTGATGTGTCTGCAAACACAGTTTTATTCATCTGCCTTGTTAGCGCAGAATGCCAGATACTTGGCCCAGCGATGCCCTTATTAAGTCGATTGTATCTCAGCCATGAGGTGTATTGATAGCCTGCTTAATTGATCCGCCATTTAGTTGGTCTATTACGACATCTCATGGCTGATATGCAGTCCACTTAATAAGAGCATCACATAATGATCCAGTGGATCAGATCATTGAATTATGAAGTCTAATTCATGATTAGGACCAAGCAACCCAATAGCTGACATGGAAATGTCAGACAAAAGAATGGACTCACGAAAAGGCTTAAACTTGTGTAGTATCAAATACTCAGCCTGAACATTTCTATACTCCAAACCTACACCTCTGACCTGCTGTGGTTTGTGTATTAAAACACAACAAACACAGAAAAGTCACGTCAGTACATTTTAAACCCTGTGGGGCTGCAGCGCCGTGCCAATACAGACTCTATTTGGAAGCCCTTTTTCCCGTAAGAGGCAGCTGAAGAGTAATTGTACTTTGGGGAGTTGGGGTGCGCTGGGGGAAGGTCAGATTCAATTACATCTAATTTCACCTTGCTGTATTCACTACCATGCTTCTATCTGGACCAGCAGAAATGGTCGCTTGTTTGCGGTCAGCTCTTGCTGAATGAGAGTGTATTTTCTAAACCCCACTCACACACACACACATGCAGAGAACAGGCCAACATGAAACAAGATCGAATGGAGCTTTGCTTTAGAAAAGCTAATTTGCAAAACCAGATAAGCATTACTCTTCATTCATGATTCATGATTTTGAGTGCACAATAAACATTGTGAATCTGGTTTTGTTTTTGTTTTGTTTTTTTTGGGGGGGGGGGGGGGGGGGAGACTTTTGAGGTGTGTCATGCAGTGTTGTTTTGCATTATTTGTTTCAATGGGTATTTTTTGTCATTTAGATTTGAAATTCTGAAGTTCAGAGATGTTCATGTTGATTTGTATATCAGAATAAGCTTAATTAGTGCTGTCAAAACACAAACACACACTATGTCCCTGTTTGCATTTCTCAAATTCAATCACGACGAGACAGAGTGCAGGAGGCCAAATGGGCCGTAAAAACACTTCTCTCTGAGTTGGCTTTGAACACTTTCCAAACAAGATGCTAACAAGTTCAGGGCGTGAGTGGTGTGCTGGTTGTGTGTGTTTGTGTGTGTGTGTGTGTTGTGTTCAGGCTGGAACAGTGGGAGAGAGAGGAGATCAGGTGGCCAAAAGCTCACTACAACATTTATTACGAGGAAACCAGATGGTGTGTTTTGCTCACTCACCTACTGCAATCACCTCGTCAGACTGACTCTCTACTCACTGCACGTGTCACTTAGACAGCAAACCAGGTCATGTTCATTCATATTCATGGTTTCAAAAGGGCAAACAGTTAGTACCCCATTGCCAAGGGTAGAGAAATGGCTAAACCTCTTCTTCCTCACCACCTTTTCAGTTAACAAACAAGAAAACTGTATCACAGCCAGGATCTTGTGAGGTGCTGGACAGACAGCTGGCTGACAAAATCATTACTAACATTTGGGGCTTAAGCCCTGTAAGCCTGCCCTTGGCACTGCCTACTGGGCCCTGTTTTCATTGAAACTATAAAAAGAGGATGCAGGAGTTTAACATGTTTTACCATTGAAGCTGTGCTTGTGTATTTACCAGTGCTGGAAAAGTAAATAGGTGGAAAATTCTGCCAAACTATCATTCACTGCACTGACTGTTGCTTATCCCCTTCATGGACCAGTACAAACATCCACATATCACATGTTTCAGTAGAATCAGACCACACAAATAGGATAAATCATGACATCATTGCTTGGCTCCTTTTATAAAGTGTCCTAATGCAAACTTGTGTGAGTGAATACAATCCAACACAACAGATATTATCCCTTGGTGAAGACTGTAATGTTCAGTTGTTGGTAACACTGTAGTTGGCAACATATTCTAACTTCCTAGTAATAAAACACAGCAGCTTGTTCAGAGGCCCTGAGCTTCAAATTATGACACTGTAGGTAGCCTTCTAAGATCAGTTCTGCATGTGCAAGTTATTAGTAATAAATATCCATTATTGAAGTAATTATTAGGTTAAGGAAAAGATCATGGTCTGGGTTAAAATAAGTACATTACTGAGATAAGTTTATGTAAGTACAGTAACTTGCATAAGTTAAGTAACTAAGGAAACATCTTACAAAACAACTCACTAACACTTGGTTTCACATGCGATATGAACCCTGACTTATTGGGTGAAAGTCCTCTGTTGATTTATTTAGGTTTAGTACATTGTATGTTTGTTATGTCTTACAAATGCTGACTCTACTAACTTGCAAAATATGTAAGTTCACGTACGTAATGTAACTTGCATGAGTTACGTAACATAAATAACATCTAAAAGAAGTCGCTGACTCTTGGTTTGACACAGGACTCAAACCCTAGTCAATCCACCCCTTCTCCTCCACATCACTTGACTTTGACAGCAAATCAAACGCCTCCAGAAATGGTGCCCCAGGGATATCTACAGAGTCTTAAGGGGCTTTTCCATCTGTGCCTTTGACCGTGCAAAAGTGCATCCCACCCACCACCTCCAAGAAGGCTACAGTGACATCTTGTCAACTGTTACGACGCCCTTCTTCTAAAAATGCATGCTCAGTTTCAGTGCTTTTGTAGCTTCTAATTGAATCTCTGTGGTTTGAAATTCAGTTCCTCTCATGTGTTATTGTGTGTACTTTCACACATTTGCTTTGTTTGATTGTTTCATGTTTGGCTTCAACCGATAGAAGTCATTTTAAGTTACTGCTGATGAAATCCCATTCTGATATTGCTGCTTCTTAATCAAAGTTTTCAGATAGCATCCTGGATGCGGAACTTTTATTGTGAAGAATTTATAGGCAATGCAATGTTTATCCCATGAGAAGCCAGCACATATATACGGCAAAGGGGTGTTACTTTGCGGCATAGTAGCACCAACCGCACTGCCATATTTGACGCATTGGGAGTAAGAATGGGCTGGTAGATGGGTAGTTAGTGGTGGTGCTGCCATTATTATGTTTCACTCATATACTGTATGTACATGCAGGTGGATGAAATAAAAGCTGAACGTACTCTTGACAAAGACGATGTTTATGTCAGGGACTGTACAGGTGTGCCTCATAAACTAGTAATGTCAGTGTTGCAAATCGTACAAATCACAGATAGAAGCGTATAAAAGTCACAGTAAAGGTGATGCCTCTTTTAGCTGTGTCTCCTCCTCTTTTGTCTGTGGAACTGTCAGTATCGTGTCTTTTTCCTCTCCCTGTCTCCGGCTGCCACATTCCTCCAAGTATGGCCACACACTGGCAGCTGCACTGTGAACTTATCTCGAGCTAAGAAAGGGGATCTGCCGTGCTCTCTTCCTGTCAGCACAGATGTCAAGGTGAACTTGGGGGACTTAAATAACCGGCTCCGCGACCCTGGGACCCTCGCAGCCCCCCTGTCAGCTGCACAGATTAGAGGAAGCCTCTTGTTTACAAGGGGGGTGGGCTTTCTTTTTTAGCTGCAACCATATCTACAGCAAAGAGAATATTTATACAGGATGAAAAAAGTCAAGGCCTGTGGATTACCTGGATCTGTTTGATCTAAGCATGTCAAACAGATCTGAAACCTATTATCACACATAAGAAGGAGGAACCTTTGATGCACTCCATCCCCCATTTCTGTCTCTGCTAAACTGTCCACTATCAAAAATAAAAAGCAAACAATTGCCCCAAAATACCATATGTATTCTGTGTTCATGTCAAACTGTTTAGAGTCTAATTACAAACAGCCAAGTAGGAAAAAACATCCACGTCAGCCTCATCATTGTAATTCTGTGTCTGAGAAATCTAGCAGCTACAATATCTCCCCCAAGAAATACAGAAGTGTCAACAAACCTCTGGCAAAAAGGCTGCAATAAAGCCTCACTTGTCGTCACTGCTAAATAAATTCCAATAGCCTACTAACATTAATACAGCAATGATTACATATGTTGGCTTATTTTTTTTGGTGTGACTGTGAGGTAGGCAGTGGGCTTATCTTGAAATATGGCATGAAAACAAGTCAGAAGAATACAATACTGTGTGAATGAAACAATAGTATGGAGGGTTTGTACACCATTTTCACTTTTGTTTGGACAGTCATTGCAGAGAGTGACAGGAAATGTGGGGAGAAACATAGGTATGAAACGTACCAAAGGTCCCCAGGCCAGAAGGTGGACCATGGACATTGCACCTACCTTACAAACAGCCTATGTTGCAATTTTAATATATCACTTGTGACTTTGCAATAACGTTACTGCATTAGTCCCTTTGGCATATGGATGAATATATCGCCCACCGACAATGGGTTGAATCCCTCACCGGTCATTTTTTTTGGCAAATTTTTGGGGTGATATTTGTCTTTTTATTTTGGATATGTAATGTTCTGTAGAGTGACAGCAGGGGGGACAAAGATATCACCAGTCGCCGATAGATGAGCTGACAATGGTTGGTTGGAAAATTTCAACATATTATCCAACCATAGTAACACATATTCTATGGTATTTTTACATTGTCTCTTCAGCATCCTTTTTCTGTACTTTATGTCATGACGTTGCTGCAACATGCTAGTGATGACACATTTCACTTGGGAGGTTGCCACAACATCACATGTCACAAAAGCTACATTTCAACTATGTTCCTGCAATGACTTTGTATTTGTAAGGTATCTGATATGACTTCTGTTGACGCCCACTTATAGCATTATGTTAAAAGTTTTCTAACTGGCCCAACAACCAGTGATTGCCAATATATTTACAAAGGTCTGTCTGTGTCTTCTTCCGAGGTAAACCTTTAAATTAGATAAATAAAATGATAGTCAACCAACAATGGACCCAAAATGCCCAAAGTTGATCTAAAATAGTGCAAAAAAAGAATGATTGCAAGGATGGTACAGGGCATCTACACAGGACAGGTAAAACACATTGACATGGAAGACCAGAAAAGATCATTTCAATTAGCTTTTCAGCAGCAATATTGCTTTTAGACACGTTCCACTGAACTGGATACGTGTCTGTCAATCTCTGTCTTGTATCGATATCAGTGACTCTTCACAGCCACAGAAATCAGATACAGTCTGATCACTTTTATGTGGGCATGCAGTTCATCATGTATCTCTTTCTGTGCTGCTGCTCTACGCCCCCTCCCGACACACACACACACTCTTCAGCTTGCAGCTCTCTTTGATCCCATACCCAGTAGTCTGTCAGCAAGCAGACTGCTGGGAATACTCCTAGTGCTCAGAGATCCAGTTGCCCTCTAGTTGTACCGGCATCCTGGCAGCCGTTTTGGCACTGGAGCCCTTCGGTCCAGGGCTTGAATCTTGGGTATCTTGGGGCAATAAAAAAGTCACATTGTTCCTGCATAGCTCTGTCCACACAGGTCATCCTCCTGTCCTAACCAGTGTGCTATTTACATGTCATAGATGAATATAGCACAGTGGTTAGGCTGACAGTAGGGCCAGTTCTGCTGCTGAGAGGATAGTTAGAGAGATACTTAGAATTGTTTGGATGAAGCTCGTGGCAAGAGTTCTGTGGATCAACTTCAGTCTGTCTGTTCCTTCATTTGTAGATCTGTCACAAGCAGTGTTAGGAACACCTCTCATCAGATTTTGACTGATTTGCAAATTCTCAAGTTTTTGTAGAAACTGAGACACCCAAGGGGGGTACTAGGACTGAAGTTTGAATCACTGATGGTCCAGGGCATTCTCTGTTCTTGGGGACAACATACTTTCTGCTTGGCCAGATGTCAGGTAATATAAGATAAAGATAAATCAAATAACCACAAACCAGCTGTCACACAGTAAGCCTGGAGCTATGAGGGCTTTGAAGCAGGTGCCCAATTTGTCTGGTTGGTTGTCCATTTTAGTAGGGGAGGAAATCACAAGTTTCATCATGAAACAAAATTATACTGGTTCTTTGGATACGATATTTACTGCAAAGATTCCGTTTCAGTTAGATTCGGTTTGATATGAGACAAAATTGTATTCCAATTTAAGAAGCTGCAACCCCTTTCAACAAGAGTGCATCTGAAGGATTAGGGATGAACCAAATCTGAATACGTTGTTTGGGAAAAGCAAAAATGATGTGATGAAAACACATGGTTCTTATTTTTGAAGGTCAAGGTTTTACTTTTACAGTATGTTTTTAGATTAATTTTGGCATTATAATATATTTAGAATATTATAATATTATATATATATACTGCTCAGAAGTAGTGACTTGTTATGCGCACAGTTGACTTTTCAAACTCTCAACCAAGAAGAAAATGTCAGAGGACTTCGACATAGAAGAGGAACATCATTTCTTTGCTGCAGCTGCGTCACTTGGGCGAGAGTCTGTGTACCCGCTTCAGGTGTCTGCATGAGGATCACTTCTGAAAGGCTACAGTTGACATTTAGTCTAAAAACATGGTGTAAATGGCGTCTTTTTGGGTCAAATTTTAATGTTGCAGCTTATGGACACTTGGAATACACCACACGAGCAGTATGGAGACATTTTGTGTTTTTTTTGTGTTCTTTTTTTACATTTTAAAACTGGTCACCATTCACTTCAATTGTACTGGATTTGGCTGCAACACTGTTTTCTGCTGAAGCTCCAGGAGTGTTTAGTGAACTGGAGATCTTCACCCATCCTCACATCAGCACAGGGGTGAGGAGATACTGGGTGAAATTTCATTTTTGGGTGAACTATCGCTTTAAGGGGGTGGTGATCATAAAACTTTAAGTAAAAAATAAGTTTAGTAAAAAATAGAAAAGACAGAGGTGAAAAGTACAATGAGATGTGCAATATATGTCATAATTAATTCAGTGTCAACATTAAGTTAACGTGATGCTTTGTGGGCACAATAATTGTATTGCAGGTGAATATTGGGTAACTTTTGCCTGATTTAACATGTTCCATATAAACCACACCCACTTCTGGTCTTCCATATTTGATCATTGAATTGATAAATCAATACAGATTAATGAATCATTACACCACTACATTGTACAGGCTGAGAGGATTCAAACTGAGCAAATTGAATCAATCAGTTGTATGTAACGTAGTGGGGAAGCAAAACTTTTCCCTGCCGCAGCCCCAACAACTGAAACATCATCAAACATCAACTAGAACATCAGTAATCTGAAACTAAAACCACAATAAACAAATGTGACCCTTTTGTATGTGTGTGTGGAGGGTGGGGAACAGGTCTGAATGGGGTGAGGGCTGAATTATGCCAACCACGCCAGGCTGCCAAGCAGTGCGGCTGGCGGGGAGGGGGGTGAAGGGGTTAGATTACATGCCTCTGTTCTCCCATCATGGCTTCCTCTGGGATCGCCGCCAGGTAAACTGTCAAAGCCCACTTCCCCTCTCAGAGGTGTCAGGCTTTAAAGGGCCTTAAACCCACCCCACAAACCCTGCTGTCTCTTTCCTGCTGAAGCCACCATCTCCTCCTGTTTTTACCACTAATCCACCCATGTCCCGTCCAAGAGAGTGTGGGTGGAAGGTTCATGGTGCATTTGCCCCAAGATAGAAGTGAGGTCATGAGCATACAAATATTCATGGGAATACAAACATAAAACTGATTTTTATTAGTGTGGGTTTGACTGAAAACAGCAGTGGTCTCTAATGGGCAGGGGCAAAAAAAGTCACTAGCAGTGTGCAGTGGGGCACCGACGCACCAAAAGTTATCATGTTTTATCCACTGGAAGGGGACCCTAAAAGGCACTTTACTACATTTTGTCCACTGATTGGCACTCTAGATGGAACATTATCATGTTTTATCTACCTCAGGGCAAACCAAGAGGGCACTTTTGCTGCATTTTTTCAAACATGGGGTCACCAGTGGGGGGGGCAATCGTATCAGTATTCCATGGGGATATTGAAGGACAATTTGGACAGCTTGGGTCACATTTACAGACATTTGATCAAAATTTCTTTCACTTATGATAACATTGTATTCACTTCAAGTAAAGTCAAATCAACCTTTTTTATGAAGTGCCAAAAACAAGTTTTCTCAGGACACTTTTCATATAGAGAAGACAGAACTCTTCAAAATATCAGTTACAGAGACCCAATGATTCCCACCATAAGCAAGCACTATAGGTGACAGTGGTGAGGAAAAACTCAAAGTGATTGCTGAGATCTGAAATCGGGAAGTTGGTTGGTATACTGTGAAGGAGGTTTGCAACCACCAGTTGCAATCATGATTTTACTGATGTCCTTTTTCTTCCAATTTGGATGTAAGAAGAATTCAATATCCTAAAAAAAATTCAGAAAACAAAACTAGCACTCAAAACCAAATGTTTAATTCAAACATTAAAGCCAGTCAGTTATACGTTGTTTCTTTTAGTTTTATCTGTCTATGTATTCTACAGATTTTTTCCCCTGCAGATTAGCGACCATTTTTACTCGGTGACTCAGACTAGAAAATGATATTTTGTCATCAAATAATGTATTTTGTTGAATATAAAATGGTCCACCTAAATTGTTTAAATTATGCTGTTAAGGTTTTTGCAAACTCAACTCATTGAACAAAACCATCTAACGCTAAATCATGCTAACATTTGCAGTCATATTCTTTATATTTAACAAACAGAGCACACTGAGAGTACTACAAAAACTACCTTTCCTGAAATCACACTATTAGATTGTTAAGGAGCAGGATTTTACTTTTGAATAAAGCAAATAATTGACTTTGAAAATTTGAAACTAATGCAAACTATTGATTTAAAAGCAATCAGTTTATTAAGTACATTTGACTTAAAGTTGACTTAAAACTGTGTTCATCTAACTTGTTAACTTGATTTGACTGTGAAAAACTGAAGTTGTACAAAATCTGTATTTCCAGAACTTTAAACATTAAACAGAATTCTGAATAGAACAATGACCACTCGCATAAAACAGAACAATCATTCATCTCAAATTGTGATTATCAGCTCTTGTATTCAGCTTCCAAAACCCCAGTCTTAAGCATGGCTCCTCATGTCGATCACTACACAGAGCCCTTCCCCACAACTTGAAGTTCTCTGGCATTGTGAAGCTGGGGCACAAAGCAACTAAATCCCGTGAGTCAGGGCTTCTTTGCTGGGACGGAAATGCGATTGACAGGAGAGGGAGGAGGGGTATCGGCATCTCACAATCCTCTCTCTTTCTTCTCTTTCTTCTCTTCCAAAAAGAATTGCCACTCACCCTCTCCCTGACAAAAATGTGTGGGAAAAAGTCAGTTCTCAGACTTTGGACCTGACTTCAAGACCACAGCAGTTATACAAAAGCATGCACTTCCACATGATAAAGTGCTGGAAAGAAGTAGATGTCAAAAAGCCCACAAACTAGAAAATGCTTCCATGAACATTTACTTGTATACCGCCATGGCTTCAAGACATCCCCACCATGTTCCCCTCCTCTTTCCTCTGACCTGATGAACTGCTAACTTGTACTCACGTGGCTTGTCTAAACAGATCTGACCTTGGGCTTGTTTTGCACAGAAATAGTCATTGGTGGGATTTGTCACTTGGCTCTCTCTACGATGTTCTAAATAAAAACGCAAACATTGTTTATGACAGTCCTGGATGAGGTGGATAAACTCTGCTTGTGTATGTTGACCCCCATTAATCACTGTGTAATGTATACATACTGCATCCTTTGTCCTGAAACACAACAATGGCCTGATCTCATTGCAGAACATAGAAACACAGATGATCCTCACACTCTGTTTATGTGACAGTGAGGCACACTTCCTCTGACAGTGACTGAATACATTTTACAAAATTTATTTAAAAGTCATACAGCGCATAATGAGTCAGTTGCTCTTTTTAGCAGGTTTAGCCAGGTTTAAAAACCTCGCACATAAAGGGCCTGCACTATCAAAAGCACAGTTCTAGTTCACATCACAACTATAAAGCTGCAGTCTGGACACCACCATCCACTTGAGTTAGAACAACTTTAAAACTTTAATTTGTATTGCTATAGTTATAGTTGTTGATGTGGACCACCCTTTAGAATCTCTTATCTCGTCCCCTAACCTACAAACCCTAATCCTAACCCAAATTTAGATGTGCATACGCCAATTACCTAAATTATCTCAAAATGGAGATGTGTTATGCAGAACTAGTTGAGACCAAGAGCATGCGGGTCATTATAACAAACTAACCTGATAAATCATGCTTCAGCTGCCAATGAAAACAAAGGCTCTGCAGAATATTCTTATCCACTGGGAAGAATCTTTATTCTTGGCAGCATGGCTGGTCGGCATGTGATACTGAGTGAGAGGTGACACATTCAGTACATAGTTTGACTCATCCAGTCAGCCAGGCCATGGTGTCCTATGAGGTAGAGATGAGTGTGTGACTGGTGTATGGGAAAGTTTAGAAAATGTCATATAAGAGTCAAATTAGTAGGTGTGTCAGGCCGTAAAAATATATAGGAACTATAAGATCCCTCAATCTGCTTACACAGAATGTACAGTCAGAGAGTCAGGGTGCCCACAGTGAGAATGGGAATGATGATACCAAACTGCCCCAAGAATCCTCCTAGAACCATAGTCTGCAGGTGTGTGCTGGGGCTGGGGGAGTGGAGATCATTTCAGGCTAACAGCGACTGAGTCAGTCACTGGTTTTTTAGGGGGGGTGATATTTGTCAATTTATTTTTGCTGATTCAATAGTCTGCCTCTGAGAGCTGCTGCTCCACATATGACTTTCATTCAGTGAAACAATACACACACACTGAGCTGAAGAACAGGTGAGAGGAAAACAACGCAGAGCCAGAATATTTTCACATCTAACTGTCATTTAAGGATTGATTTTAACCAAAGCAGAAGACAGTTTTGGTCACTTTTGGTTAGTCTTAACATAATCTTGCATAACCCTGTCCACTGTGCTCAGCGGTGGAGAAAGGGAAAGAAACAAAAACCAAACACCCTGCCTTGTTTGCATTTCTTTAAACCAATCACACGTCTTGGGCAGCACTAAACCCAGGATGCAGCAACAGTGCTGTTGCAAAATATTGTTGAGGGGAACTTGTTTTGGAGGAACATGTCAGGAGGTGAGCTCTGGCGTTAAAATGACTACATCACTGCAAAAGAAAAGGTAACAGCTGTTAGCTTGTTTATGTTCATACAATTAGCGTCACAGGCACTAATTTTATGTTTTCAGCATGTAGATTGCAACTAGAGGGTTGGTCTCATTTTCAGACTTTAAAAGTGTAGATAGCTGATGCTGCGATGCTGCTTGAAGCAAGCAAACAATGGCAGGACTTATACCTGCGGTGTGCACCTGGTAAGTCAGGCTAGTTTTAACGTTACTTCAGAAGGTGTCTGGATGTATTTATGTTTAATGAGGAAATATTGGAAAATATTGATAATGCTTTATTTATTTATTTTTTTTAACCTAATACTAGAGTTGCACAATTAATTATTGGCCAACATTGGTATCTGTATCGGTATCGGCGTATATTAACCATTAAATATCAGCTGTATCAATATCTGATTTGACAGATTATGTCAAAGCAAATCTGCATTCCTCCGTGAAATCTCTATAAAAGCTAAAGTATGTTTGTGATTTTTTTTTTTTTGTTGTTGAACTTGATGAACTGTTCCTTTATTTTTGTTGTCATAGTGATGTCATTTAGCTGTGCATTCCATGTTATATGAACTCCTTTTTAAAATACAAAAATGTGAAATTATCAGTTATCTTATCAGTATCAGCCATGAGAAGCAGGTAATTATCAGTATCAAGTGAGAGAAATTAATATCATGCATCCCTACCTAATACTTTCTAATTACTGTGAACAAGTCTGTCTGTCCGTTCCAAAATGTTCCTTTGTTGTTCTGGTTTGTTCAGAAATTGCTGCTGACCTTACTTCACATGCTGATATACTGACCCCACTGATCATGGGCTTAAATTGCATGTTGCAGACACAACGTCTTTCTTTAACCCTTGCTCTGGCTGCAGCTGATATCTGCTGACCATAGAGCTTGAGGTTTCTGCCTGTTATAAGGGAGTTTTTCCTCACCACTGTTGCCATAGTGCTTGCTCATGGTGGAAACTCTTAATAACTCAAATAACAAGAGTACAGTATAGATCTGCTGTATATGTATAACGCTCTGAGATAACTTCTGTTATGATTTGGTGTTATATAAATAAAAATTATCTTGACTAACTTGAGTTAATATTTAAAGATAGACACCACCAAAGCTCTGAAGGAAACCATGTGAAATTACCATCATGTAAACAAGCATAGAAGTGCTCTGAGGGGAGAGCAGCAGATAGCAGAGAGATGTGTGATGTACGGAGTGGAATATGTCACATGCAAGTGCCAGAGCACTCCAATTCAAACCAGCTCATAGGCTTTGCCCCATTATCATTGTCTGAAAACCCCGTCCTGCTCAAACCCTAATAGGGCCATGTGGTGATTGCACATACACAACATACCCAGACTGTTGATATGAGGCTCACTCAGCCATAAGCAATGTGTCTGGTGATTCATCTCCATCCACTTAAAGCAACACGTATGTTAAACATATTTTTAGGCCCATTGCTTTGTTTCATGGCCATGATAAACATTTGAAAGACAACAGACTGTGTGGCACCTTTGAGGCCTGAAGTGTCTCACATTCTGCTGCTCTACTTTTAGCGAGTTCATTTTTCACAGGCTGCTCAGAAACATGTCGAGCTCAGAATAATACTCAGTGTCCTTCAAGTGACACACATCCATGACACACACGTGTGTGTTGGAGTGGCACAGCCCAGAGTCACAGCAGCTATGTTCTCAGAACTACACAGAGATAATATATTCATCTTAACTTTTAGCATACACTGTAAAAAATACATACATACAGGAATTTTCTCATTAAATATACATGTTTTATTTATTCAAGTTAGTTAAACTTAAAGTTTCTTAAGGAACATGATCAGCATATTAGACTTCCCAGCATGCTCTGAGAGTTTAAACTCTTCTTTTTGAAGAAAACATATGATGAAAACTCGCTTTCAAACTCACTTAAATTTTTAAGTTGACTGAATTCAAAAAGGCAAGTTGAGGAAATTTTGTAATGATTCAAAACAAACTTTTCTTGTCAAATACACTTGATATTAATTCAGTTGTACATGAGAAAACATAAAAGATATTAAGTTGAACTCTTTAGTCACACTGACAAACATTTTCTTTTACACTTTTAACAATTATCTTAAAATCTATTAGAGACACAACTTTTCATTATATGTTTTCATCAAACTGCAAAATGAGGAGTCTCAGGAGAGCATGCTGGGAAGTCTGCTGATATGCTCATAATATTCTTTTGAAAGTTGAAAGTTGATTTAATGAGTTGATTTAACTCTGTTCAGTACATTATTTCAACTCATCATTTCAAGTTAAAAGACTTCAAGTTAGAAAAAGTGTGACTGGAGTTGTTGGTTCAACCTAATATCTTCAGCATATTGAAAATGTTTTCTCATGTACATGAGTTAATGTCAAGTTTATTTGACTAGAAAACATTGTTTTTAATCATTACAGAATTACCTTGACTTATCTTCTCAAATTCAGCCAACTAAAAATTTCAAGGCAACCTGGACCTGGAGTTTTAGAAGTTAGAACATGTTTTTACAGTGTAACAGAAACCTTCATGTTAATGTTTATGTTAATGTTATTAGGTCATTAAAATCCAAATTCTACAGGTAGCAAACATGCAGAGTGTACATTCTATATTTTATAATGTTCAGTTCAGGCTCCACTAGTGTGTCAGAAAGTTTTTGGGGTTGATAATTACACATAAGCTATGTTTTTATCATCTAGTCTCTCTGTCATATGAGCTGTTTAGTCCTTTTACTGATTGTCATTGATTATCTGCTCCCTTTAATCAAATGCATTTGTGATTACATGAGTTCCAGGCTGCAGTGTCTCCATCGGGGCGTCACAGTTCTGCCCTCTCGGTCACCTGGCACTGTAAATAATCAAAAGCACGGCAGCCATGTGAACATGGTGTGCAGCTTGTGCTGACTGGCAGGCACCAGGTGGGCACTGGCAGGCTGCCCCGCACAAGGGCCGGGGCAAGGTCTGCTCCACTGACAACAGCTACAAGTTAATTGAGAGCCATGAATTTGCTATGGTATGGGACTATTATACAGTACAGTTAAAAAGGTACACTGTAAAAACAAGAAAAGGTGAGAAAACTTGAAATTTCAAGGCAATTTACAGCAATATATTTTTTGAGTTTTGAGCCCAACACAAACTGACTTCATTTGTTGAGGTAATTTACTTTTCTTCTTTTGATACACTTGAATTGTTGAGTTTTAGAAACCTACAAAAATTGCATTTTAAAAATTAATGAATAAACTCATTGAAGAGAAAGTGAAGAATTGTTAATATTTTCACTAAAATACATTTTAGGCACCCAAGTAATGACAAATTAGATTCACAGCTAATTGTGACCAATTTTTGAAATACATTTTTTGAGTTTTAAAAATTAAAGATTCAAGTTTATTTAAAGAAGAAAAGTAAATTATCTCAGCTAAAGATTATAGGCCCAGAAAATGTTTTTTGATTTGATTTAAAACTTTAACTTTAAAAAAGAGTTTGATTTGGGCTCAAAACTCAAAAATACATTGCAGTAAGCTGCCTTGAAATTTTAAGTTGTCTCATCTTTTTTTGTTTGACAGTGTACATAGATCCAGCCATGGGACTTTTTAATGTCTCTGTCTTTCATGTTCATTTTGCTGGCTGCTGTCCAGCCTGAACAGTAGACAACAGTGCTTTTAGGTGACTGGTCAGCTGACAACTTGACACTACAAAAACCCGTCTCTCCCAGACTCCTGTTCTACCAGTTGTAGAAGACGGAAAGTCACAAGAAGCTGTAAAAGTGCCAGACCATCTGGCAGCCCCGAGTTGAAAGACTTCCACACCTGCAGCGACTGGAGAATCTCCGCTGAGGCTGCGAGCAAACCACCACCTTAACAGGCGTTCACGGGCCATCCCACAGACACTTACCGCCACGTTAAAACACTAACATCCTATTGACAAGACCAATTAGCACTAATGTGTGGTGACGGGCCCCTCCCCCGGTTCTCACAGTACTGTCCCAGACAGACACACACACTCACAGTGCACACACACAGACGAAACTAAGCAAGGAAGACCTGTACCCTGCACGTCTCTGTCCACATTCTAAGTTAAATGGTTGCTTGCTGCACTGGACAGTAAAATGTGAACAACCCTTCAGTAACAATTACATCAAAACAACACATATTTTCTTTTATTTACTTAAGTATGTAACCACATCACATAAGCATAGCCATGCTTCCAAACGCTCACTGGAGCTGAAGCTGTTACATATTTAGGAAACAGTCAACATTTTATTTTTGTTAACATCACAAGGTATTTAAGTTTTATCTCTGATTTAAGAGTAAATAAATATCCAGGACAGTAGCTCCCGTTATCATATTTTAACTTTAGCTCGAGTAGGGATATAACAATACCAAATGCTCACAGAACGATAATGCAAAAAAATAGTCATAATTAATACTAATTAATAATAAATCTCATGTGTGCAGCATTTTTGTCTACATAAAATGTGTTAATTTTGTAGTTTTCCTTTCAATTGAGGGTGTTAATGACTAATTATTAATAAGAATAATTAATTAATTATAATCACTGTAATAATCAATAGTATAGCAAACATTTGACACTGTTTTGTCTGGTGGAGCCACATGGTGAATAAGGGAACTTAAACTTCAACTTAAAATGAAAGAATAGGAGAACAAACAAGAATAAAAATGAAAATCATGAAAAATTAGAGAAAAGATACAACCCTGCTTTACCTGCACTTATGCATTCTTTCTTTAATCGAATGAAATTAAAAATAGCAGTCATGACTACTAGCCGTCCTTTTATCAAATAAAATAAAAATAATAAAATAAAACAATTAACCATGTAATATCTCAGTATGTATTGTCACAATCTGGTATTGAGATATTATTTCATTGAGACATTATTTTATTGTGATGTTGCAATTTTTGATATATTGTGACATGCTTATAAACTTTATACTTTGTCAGAATTGTTTGCTGGATGGTGGAACTCAGAATCTCTCCTGCCACCCACAGTGAACTGTGAACACCAAAGTCCAGCACTGTGACTGACTCAAAATGTTGTCACCTTCCTGATGACGTCATGCATCTTGTGAAAGACGGTAAGCAATGACTGGTTGGGTACTAATGCGTAATCTGTCATGTCTCTCAGCCAAGTCATGGCAAGAATTTATGACTCTATAATCACCTCATTTGACACCACCAGTGAGCATCATAACAAACAAAAATCTGACTCTGGCACTGGTATGGAAGTTTTTCTTCACCACTGTCGCCTTAGTGCTTGCTCATGGTGGCAATTGTTGGGTCTCCCTTTGCACTTCAAGCACTCAGCCACTTATCTTGTGTTCATGTCATATAAAATTTAAATGTAAATCCCTTTCATCAACATCCAAGTCATATTTACCAATGGAACCTTTTTCTGAAAGTTCCTAAATGAAAAAATAGATGATCTCATATCAGCCAACGTCTGTCATTCAAGGTTATCATCCCTAAAATCATCACTCACAAGTGTCTCGAGTTGTTTGGTGAACACTCACAAACATGGGGATCCTTTCCTTCTCTGCCATCGATATGTGATGTGAATACACCATTACTGCAAGAGTTAACACACTCACACACAGACAGACACACACACACAGACACAACCCTTGTCTAGCTGATGACTTAATGACTACCACCTGGAGCCGCAGCAGAGAAACAGGTGGCTTTAGACACTGAAGGAGTTACTCAGCCACTCTCATTCAGCTGCTGTAGCTTTAGGATGCAAATCTGAGACAGTCATTGAGTATTTTTAGATCTATAGATCTCAAGTTTAATGTTGTCTGACAAGGGTGAATAACTGAAAACGGCTGAAAGGCTCAGGCATGCTCCATGTTCAGTTCACAGAGAGCAGAACATGTGGCCGGTTATCCAGGAAAGCCTCAGTGATGCCACCTCATCTCACCAGCTTGCATCATGACCTAATACAACACAAAATGGCCCCGACTGCCAGCTGAGCTGGAAATACACCACAGCTTGTCATCGTATCTGAGTGAGCTGAGGAGCATGAGTGCAGTGAGGCCACCAGCTGGCATGGGCACCAAATACAAGACAAGTTTTACATCAGTGAAACAGACTAGATTAATTTCATTTGATTCTGCAAGTGAGAATTAGGCCTCGATCCAGTGAGCTGAGCACACAGAGAGAGAGCACTGCACGACACAAGTGGCCAAAAAGAAAGAAATGTTTTTTGTGTAGCACCAAATATTGAAATCAGTGTCTATTTGCACCCAGGTGAAAATAGTCACATAGCAGCTACTCTGCTATTTACACCTGTAGATTCAGGCAACAAAACTACTTGGTTAGATTTTGGAAAATGTCATGGTTTGTCTCTGTCATGCTGGTGTAAATTGTTACATTGGCTGTACACCCTAGGTGCAAATAGAATTGACCTGTCGCTAAGCCCCTCCTCCAAACAGCAACTGTCCAATCATAGGTTAGTAACCATAACTAGGGCTGTCAAGCATTCCATTTCTCTGCATTTTGAAGCAATGTGCAGGAGGCTCAGAGAAAAGCGATACTCTGTATTTCATGAATCTGGATGCTGGCGTCTTTTTTGTTGTCCCTCAAACACATGAAACTCAAGAGCACACGTGTGGAGAATGGATTAAACTCTGTCTTCATCTGCTTTATTTGGAGTTTTCTAACACACATAGATCATAACCCTTGAATATAGCACCACTCATTGAGATTGGTTCTGAAATATACATAGAGTGTTTTTTTAATCCAGAAATAATGCAGCTCCCCTTTTTAAATAGATCTGTTCACAGGTTAGTCTTAACCTAACAAAAATGATGGTGGCATTAAAGCAGTCAGTGTGGCATTTACATGTATGAATGTCTGTCTCAGCCATGCCAGGCTATATACACCCTGGTGTAAACAGTAACATTGGCTACCTTGGAAACAACTTGCATCATTGGCTACTGACACCTAGGTGAAAATAGCATCTGCCAAAATTAAATGTATAAATTACTAGTATGGCTGCACAATTAATCACAGTTGCAATTAAAATATGTGCATTAAAAACAGCATTATAATGAGATACTGTAGTGCTGCATAGATGACCTGACCTAAAATCTTGCTCTGCAGACAAAAGAAAACATGTTTGTTTGGTACAGACCTCAATAAATATCACATTGTCATGATTTTAATCTTTTTTTGAGCATGGAAATTAGACTGCAAAACTGATCATTTCCACTAATCTTATCACATATTGCAACTCTTTTGGCTGAAATTGCGATTGCAATATGGCGTTTTTTAACAAATTGTGCAGCCCTAATTATGTAAATGTCATTATTATGAATTTACTTTAATTATAAGCATCAAGTCATTTCACTCTCCCTTTCCTTTTCATGACACATTTTATTTGTTGTATCATTAATCTTTATATGTTGCTGCTGTTGCTGACCTCTTAAACAACAAAAGCTGACAAACAGAATTACCACATCCAACTTTCAGTCATAAAGTTGTGATGTTACAAAGAGGTCACATGTTGATAACCTGTTTAAATGCAGCCCTCTCATCTCCTACTAACTGATAGACAAAATGTAACATATCAAACATGAAACCATCACACAGCAAACAGTCGAAACCCAACAGTGCAACACAGTATGTGCACCGATGATTGCAAAGGTTTTTGAAGATCTTTCTTGACCTTTTGGCAGTGCTTTAAACTGAGCTCCCCACCCACTGCAGCTTCGTCTGCTGATCCAAACCTGCTCCAACAAGCACTTAGAGCAACATAAGAGGCTTTCATAAGGAGGAATCATAACTGACATGTCTAAATATTGAATAGCCATCATAGTGGCCACCATGAGGAATGTCAAAACACCCTGTAGCAGTGAAGCTACACTTGTTGACTCCTGCGTTGAGTAGTGACCACACAGTTGTGTTCAGTGTCCCGTGTCCTCTGTGTGTAAAGTTGAATCAGTCAGAAACATGTGGATGGGTGAATGGATGGAGGCTGAGAATCTTACCTGGGGGACACAGGCAGCTGTGGGGAGCTTCTCTCACCTCCCGCGTCTTTGGTAGTCGTGCTGCAAGCTTCTGCATGAGAGAGGGCACAAAAGAACAACGTTAGAGAGCACAGACATTCATGTTGCACCTGGTGTGAAATGTCAGCTGTCAAATTTACATTTTTCCGTGCGGCCATAATATCCTTTCTATTAAATGCCTTAAATTACTGTGGATGATGGCATTGCAGCTTTTGACTAATATGTTGCACTTGATGCTGCTGTTAACTCTGTTCAAAATAGCTTGAAGTATTTTCTCCCAAAATTAAATCCTTGACAGATTAGAAAAATCTCAAAACTTAAGACCCTAAAACGAGGTACCGTGTTTGCCGGTGGAGGACCCTTCCTGGAGGTGCAGAAGGTGTGGCCACGGGCTGAGGAGTCCTAAATCAAACAGGCAGCCTATTAGGCCAAACCATGTGCTGCCAGTCATAGACGGGCTTAGTTTTCAGTTTTTCTATGTATTAGTTGTAGGTGGTGTCCATCATGTTCTTATGTTGTTTGTTTTGGCCAAACCATCCTGCAGTATTCCCTCATGTGTCATTGTGTTAGGTTAGACCACCTTGCCAAAAATGGATTAAAAGCAAATCAAGCAGAGTTGACAGTTCCAATAAGTAAAACCAAGTCTTATGGTAATAAATAATATGGAGAGAGTCATATGGAGAAAGAGTTGAAGGAGTGTCAGATGCCATGGGACAATGATACTAAAGTTTGTACAGGATCCAGTAGGAAGTTGGAGAGGGTTAGACAAGACTGCTCCTCTTAAATTTGAAAGCAAAAACTCTTTCTTTTCTCTTATCGTTTTATTGTAAAGCACAAGGCCTGGCTGCTAACACCTTTTAGTCTTCCTCGAGACATCCATGTGTGACAGTTGACCTCATTAGATCAACAAAAGCCTGCATGTGATTCGACCCTGAACAGAATACAAAACCATACGAGTACATTCTCTGCAGCATAGCAGTCAGTCCCACTGGTGATGGTTACTAGCAGAGGAATGCCAGCACGGGCTGTTTAGAGGCCTGTAACAGGTGCTGAAGGGGATGTCATGAAGGCACTGTCTTTCTGAGCACTGCTGCAGTATTCTGGGTACTGCTGCTGTTACCTCAGTGTATCTCGGAGGATGGCCATGAATCGAACCAGAGATCCTTAAGGGCAAGTGTCCAACATTTGCCTGGCCCTTTTTCTCGTAAATGGACAACTTTGTATGAAGTGTCGTCTGAACCTGACTAAAGCTAGCCATTATATTGACCTGTTATTGAACTGTTAAAATAAGGTACATCCTGTTTCAAAAAGATGAAGAAAAACTGGTCCATGCATTTAATATTGATTATCAAGCTGCCACTGTCAGCTCTGAAGAAGATTTTTCTGTTATATTCATTACATATATGTTCAGAGGGTATACTTAATGTGTGTTCTTTCTGTTAGAAATAATTTTGGGGTCTGATTGAGCTGATAAAAGTCCTCAACTACAAAAATATTGTTTAATAAAATAGGAGGTTGGTCCGTACAAGGTTTAATAGCCAAGAGTTTGATTTTTTTAAAATATATTTTCCAGCATAATTGAAGAGTAAAAACCAAAACCCCTTAAAAAGCCTTCTAAATGTTGCACAATATGAGAAGTTCAAACTCTTCTTTCTTTCATACCTCCTGAAACCCGGCCAATCACTGTATGAAGTGGGTGGGATAGTCAGATGATCAGTTTTGAATGGTTACCAAAATTGATGGACGGAGCCTGAACTCTCAGGGGGTTACAGACCCTGTTTGGGGATCCAATAAGCATCCTGAGGCCTTAAGAGCATAAAGTCTGAAGAGAAACCAAATGTAGATAAAACTATAAGAATGACTGAAAAAATGCCAGTTCTTGAGTATTATTCCTTAAATATGGGGTTAGCTATAAAGCACACTCTTAAAAATGTGCATTAAAAAAAACAAAGATTCCAAAGCTGCAAAGTTAAGTGCTCTCGTCGTTCAAAAGTCTCATGCGGAATCAATTGTAGGACTGCACACTCAGGCATAAATTTCCCTTAGCCCACTTTATATTATTCATGAATACTTCCAGGAATTTATTTGGTTGATACTGGCAGACCCCGCTCACGACTGGAGAAGTCTTTAGTAAGACTAATCCACAGAGCCGTGCAGCCACAGCTCTCCACGGTCCGCCCTGAAGCAACATCACTGAAAGACTCCAAACTAGATAATGGAGCTAATGCAGAGTAGAGATTCAGGTCAACTGGAGCAGTCAGCTCTGAAGAATAAAGGGCTGCACCTACAACCACATCAGAGCTCACAATATGAGAGGGCCTGTCAGAGGGAGATGAATGGAATGACCACACTTCAAAGACAATCAATGGCCTTTAACTCCTCACACAGACATTGTCCTACAGTCTAATGACTGTGCTGGGACACAATAATGTCATAAACTGAGAAATTAAATAAGAGCCAGAGAGCCACTAACATACAAGTTAGTCACAAAAATATGATGTAAGATATTAAACTAAAGTCAATTAGCTTTAAAGAACTCAAACTATCCAAGTGAAAGCAAATGAGGACCACATTTTGTACAGTTTCCAAGTGGGATGTTTATCTGTGATGTACATTTTAGATACTGTTACTGGAAAGAATGAGTCTGTTTCCAGGACTGTGTGTATGATATATGGTTACTGTAAACTAGTGGTTCTTTGGCTCCACCCACTCATGTTTAACTCAGCCAATGATATTACTTCTGCCTGTAGCTGAATTAACTGAGCTCTGCATCCTAATAGGGATGTCCTGTATGTAAAGTCATACCATGATATCCTACAGACGGGTTGTGATGCATACATAGAGCAGCTGGGGCACTCAGTCTGTTTGGGAAGGCGGATGAAGTGTGTCTGAATGTGAGACAGAGAGAGAGAGAGAGAGAGAGGGAGAGAGAGAGAGAGAGAGAGAGAGAGAGAGAGAGAGAGAGAGAGAGTGTGTGTGTGTGTGTGTGTGTGTGTGTGTGTGTGTGTGAGGTGGTAACCTGATGCCACAGTTTTTGATGTGGTTTTAACAATCTATTTTAAAAAGATGACAGAGCCTTTGGTTATCCTGTACTCTGATTAATATTAAGACCTGGCACTGCTGCTACATGTACACTGCCTCATATGGTGTTCTCAGTCCTGGCCTTCACTCAGCTTCTTAGCTTCACAGAGAACTGAAAGTTGTAATCATACCACTTACTAAAAAAGTATGCTCCAAACATACCCTTCCTTAAGGTTGTGCCAATAATATAATTTGATATTTCTGTTTTATCAAGCTCTAACAAACTGCTTTGCGATGTGACTGAAGTCTGTGGAAGCTTGTTGCTCTTATTAAAAGAAAACATTTTTTTAATCAAATTTTAATTTCATTTAGCATCTGTGTGCATGAAGTACAAAAAATAAAAATTTTAATAATTGAATTTAACATATTTCAAAACTTTTTTTTCATGTTCAGTCTTAAGAAAAACTTTCTTGATTTATTTTCCCAAACTTCATGTCTGAGAAATGTCAGAACTTGACCATTATGAAAATGACCACAAAAAACTAATTGCATGTCATTTTCATTTGATTGACTAACTGTCAGGACATGATTAAAATGCAAATAGTTTGAAATTTCATTTTCACCTTGTGGTTGCATGCTGTCTGAAAGTGTATAGAATCCTATTTCCATGAATGTCATTTTAAAAAAGATCCTGTAAGTCATTATCATGAGACACTCATAAGACACTTTCTCATAATAACAATCTTTTTTAAATCACAGTGGTAGAAATGGGATTCCATAAAAAGTGAAAATTAAAATTTGAGACAATTCTTCAGTATTTTGGCACTGTCACACTCACCAAAATACATTTTTCAGTGAAATTTTTATTTTAAATTTACCAGTGTTGATGATTTTTAAATGAAAATTCAAATAAAAAATGAAGTTAATAATTATAATGTACCCATGAATGGAAAGTGAAATTTAAACTTTTACATTTTTTAGTCTTCAGCAATTATGATTAGAAGAGTTACAATGATGAGGCAACATTAGGTTTACTGTGTTTTGAACACTCACAATATTTAAAATATTTAAAATTCTATTGGCAAGTTCTTTAGTAGATAATCATTAATTGATGACAGACCCCAACAAAACAAATGAAAGAAGTTCTCACTCAGAGACTGTATTAAGTTAAAGAAGCATGTGGGACATCTTTAGAAAGCAGAGATGTTGCTGTGGGCTGTGGCTGTAGCATGAATTCAGTGGCCTTTTTTGGCCACAGCTGATTTATCTAGCAGGTGCAGTATTAGCAAACAGCTCCCATCAATCACATAGTCCTGTAGCATTTAATACAGTGTAATGAAATGTCTTATTGATTCTTTTCTTCTCGACAGCGATCTGATGTTGTCATTAAATAAACACTCACTGTGAAACCTCACTGTGCTGTATATCTTTACAACTGTCAGCATGCCTGTTCAGTCTCAAGCTCAACTGTAACGAATCATTCAGCTCAGGTTGGAGAAGTTACTCTCAGTGTGTGTGTTTGTGTGAGAGTGTGTGTGTGTGTGTGCAGCCATCACTAACTGTGCTTTGACGAAGTGCAGAGGTGGCTCGGGCACTTCTGCTTGAGTATGCTGTTTGCATTAGGCTGTCTGATTAGCACATGGGTCATTTATACTCCTGCACACACACACACACACACACACACACACACACACACACACACACAGATCACAGAAGATGCAGATGTGTATATGCATTTATTTGTGTTTGTGTTGTGTGACTGTATGCTCAGACCTCGTGGTGTATTGGGTGACAGCTCTGTGGGGAGCAGAGTGAGGAAACCGGGGCAGGGGGAGACTATATTTTTCACATTTCTTCACCTCACATTGTGGCCTCCAGCTCCCATCATGGCTCTGCGCTCACTATGTGCACCAGGCTTGTAGTGGGTCTGCAGAGAGCACTTTGTGGTTAATTGTAAATGTTAAAGGGGCCGTGTTTGGGGCGAGATAACGACAGAGGGGGAGGTTAGAGGGTCAAACTGTTTTCAGGGGTGTTGTTAAGAGTATGGCAGTTATTTTGGGAGAATTCAAGGACCTCACAAAGCTTATTCTTAGTTATGACACCTGTTGAGAGTTTGCAGCTATGAGGAGTTGTGAACCTTCATTGCTTTCAAAATAGGAAAATGTTTTTACTAATACAGAGGAATTATTATCCTTGTCTTTGCATTAAATAAAGCACTGGAACTGGGAGACGGTTAGCCTAGCTTAGCACAAAGACTGGAAGCAGGGGGATTTAAAGCACAAACCTACTATTAAAACCTCCAGTGATCACAAATTAACACATTGCATTTTCTGTTTTCAATCTGAACATAAACAGAAATGTAAATCACAACCATTTGTGATTTTAAAGGAGCAATATGTAGCCATTGTGCATGCAAAAATGAGTACAGCAGCCCAGATAGTGAGTTAGACTCATAGGCTGTATATTAAATAAGTTGTAAACCTAGTTGAAGTGAGTTGTTTATGATTTATTACAGTAAATTTCTCCTTTGAGGTACATGCTAGAAAAATTTCTTGATAACAACAATTTTTCTAACTGCTCTGTCTCTCTGTCTCAGGCCATAGGTTGCCAGATACTATCAGTGAGCACAGGTTTTGGTTTCTGTTACAACAAGACTCTTGTGTCAAAGGGCAGGACTGAGCTCATCCTCCACACACCTACACACACTGGACTGCAGCAGCAGAGCTCACAGCAGAGGAGGGAATGAGACGGACTTGTTGAACAAGTAGAACACAAAGCTGCAGAAATGTGATGTCTTTGGCAACTCTGCCTGCAGTAACCTGTTGTCCCCTCTTAATCTGTACCTAATTTGTTTTACACAGCCACATGTAGCATGTTATGCTAAAGTGCTGAAAGTGAACTCATGTTATCCTCTAAAGCTGCATAAATTGTTGAAAACCACAAAAGCCACAAAAACGGAAACACAACATCAACTATAATATAGAAGTGGTTTGCATATCTCAAAAGTGACACTGAAGCACATATTACGATACTAAGACTAATACAACTAATACAAAAATGATTCTAGACTTATTATTCACTGCAGCGGGTTACAATTTAAAGCATTATTTGAACTCTTTCTATTGTCGAGAAATCCCATGAAAAGACCAAAACCAGCAACATGTTAGATCACCTCTCACTACTCTTTGACTTTTACACCTGGTATTATAATGTGATCTGTGTCCAGTCATCCAGATAAGGAAAAACACATGTTAATGCAAGGTGTAAATGCTATCGAATGCTATCGAATGTGATCAGATCTGCCAGACCACATCTGGAGGTAGACTGGCTTGCGCTGTGTTCAGATCTTAGGCAGATGTAGACGCAATCTGCACAACAATCTGGATGACACATCTGGATACAGATCACATTTTATTAGCAGGTGTAAATGGGGTGTCTGATTCCTACTGAAGATGCACATCTTTAGAAAGATGCTTGTAGTTTTAAACAACATTACTCAAATAGAAGCAAACAGTGCATTTGATGAGGACTATTTCTCTTCATCCTAACGGCGGACTGATCCACATTTGTTGCTCCAGTGAGCAGCCTACTTATGGCAGTAGGATAATGTGTATATGTGTCTGTGATAATGAAGGAACACTAATGTGTTTTAATAGACAGACAGATGTGTTTAAAGCAAACTTTCATACACAGGCACAGTAACTGCAAACAGAATTTACTCAACACATTCGTCAAAAAGCTAATGGACTCAGCTGTGATCTAAATTTGACTGGAATAATTAGAAGGACCAACACTGCTAGAACCGGGGACATTTTCCATAACAGAGGAAGCCGGTCATCATTGAAGGAGACAGGGAGGTGGACTCTGGACTGTGTTGGGTGAAAGTACCACAGACGTCTCTCTCTCCCTACAAAAGGCCACATCTGTGCTTGTGTCCCATTAATAATGACTATTTATACACAGAGAGCTAAACAAAGAGGCAGGCTGCATCGCCCTGGGCCAGTCTGGAGAGGAAAACGGAGAGATCCTACTCCCCAGGCCCCACGGAGGAGCTCCAGAGCCAGGAACTCCATCAGCAGCACCTTCAATTGTACTTAAGTACATCAACATCACTACGTTCAACTTGTGAATGCAGATATGAAGAGTGGGAGCACAGCATAAGAAAATATCCAGTCTTATTTGATTTGGTAATAACTTCATGTCTGTGTGTTAGGAACAGAGCTGGAATCAGGACATGGTTAGTTTAGCTTAGCATAAAGACTAGAACCAGTGGGAAACAGCTAGCATGGTTCAAAAATACATCTACTAAGACCTCTACATCACAGTTACAGTGGTTGGCTCACCACTATAGAGTCCACTCAAGGCTTCTACCTGTTAAAAGGAGGTTCTTCCTCACCACTGTGGCATTAGTGTTTGCTCTTGGTGGGAACTATTGAGTCTCTGTTAATAATATTACAAAGAGCACAGTCTAGGCCTGAGAAAAATAGCGCTATACAAATAAAATTAACTTGGATTGACTCTAAAGCTCTTAAATGTACAAGTTGTGTCATGTGCAAACACATCTCATTTTGTTTCTTGTGTTTGTTTTGTTTGTTTGTTTGTTTCTTTTTCTGATTCTGATGATAGACTCTCCTGAAGTCTAAACCATCCTGGAAAAGATGTATTTACAGTAGAAATGACCCTAACCATGTTTCCTGAACCAAGACCACCTTTTTTTTTGGTCAGACCAAGGTTGTGGTCCAATGTAGGTAACAGACACACCTTGGTCTGACCAAAAAAAAAAAAAAAAGGTGGTCTTGATGTAATTTTGGTTCGGGTCAAACTGAAACGTCTGAAAGTCCACATCAAACAGAGTGAAAGGGCCCTTAAATCCTGGCTATCATCAAATGTGTATTTCCTCAAATTTTGAATTATTCCTTTAAAGTGTCTCAGATAAATCATGGGTCAGCTCATTGAATTATTATTTTCCAAGCTTAGATTATTTTAGGAAATTTCTTCCTGATATTTGCTCAGGTTAACATATGGACAGTGCAATATGGCCGCCCTCCCTGGTAGTAAGCACCCAGTGTTCTTCCCTCTCCTGGTTAGTGCATTATACTGGCCCTTATACTGGCCCAAGTGAAAGGGCTCATGGTGGAGGGGGGAGGTTGGGGTGATAAAAGTTAAACCAAAGCAAACAGAGGAAGAGAAGAGAAAACAGGGTCCCTGTGGGACTTCAATCACGGGTGAAGAACTTGTTAGTGTAGCTGTGGAAGTGGTCATTGAAAGGGCAGCACGGACTAGACTTCAGGAGCAACAGATGTGAAAGGCCAGAGAGAGCTCGCCTCACGTTATCTCAGTGAAGAAGCACACATGGACAGCCTGCTCGGTAACAGTGTTGAATTTGTCCAACTTTGACTAACAGCATTCTGGGTCCACTTTATAACATGGAGCACTTTATAAAGCCTTTATAAGTACCTGGTGGTTTTATTAATGGTTAATAAAGCCAGTAGTAACACTTTATAGATCAGTTAGAACCCATTAATAAGAATGTGTTTAGGGTTACCAGGGCACAAATAAGTCTTTCTGACTGGTGTTCACCCTTTTAATAACACTTCCTAATCAGGCAGCCTTAATTAAGTGTTTATAACTTGTTCATTAATGGTTAATGACAGCTTTACTAACACTTTACAGATCAGTTGGAATCGATTATTAAGAGCAAGTTTGGGTTGCCAGGGAGTAAAAACATCTTTTTGGTTGGTGTTCAGGCAGCCTTACTTTAGCGTTTAGAAGTTATTAGTAAATGGGTTATTAATGGTAATTACCATATTTACCAATGTTTTATAGATCAGTTAGAAGCCTTGAATAAGAACAAAATTTGGATTGCCAGGGTGTAAAAACTTTTTGGTTGATGAGTTCCCTTTCACAAACACTTAAGCCATACTTAAGTGTTTTTAAATTGTTACTAATGGAAAGACAAATTTACTAATACTTTATAGATTGGTTTGAAGCCACAGGAACAAATTTGAGTTGCCAGGCTGTTAAAAAAACAAAAAACAAAAAAAAAAACTCTTTGGTTGGTGCTTACCCTTTCACATACATTTAGTCTGGCAGCCTTAATTAGGCCTTTATAAGTCGTTACACATTATTTATGAATGGTTAATAACAAATTTACTAACACTTTATAGATATTAGAAACCATAATAACAAATTTGGGTTGCCAGGGTGTTAAAAAAATCTGGTTGATGCTCACCCCCCTAATTAAGTGTTTAGAAGTTGCTACTAATGGCTTATTAATGGTTAATGACAAATTTACTAACCAATACTTTTGTCCTTTTACTTAAGATGTTAAATTCAGGAGTTTAAACCACGACAGTTTCTACACTACAACTATTACAACTTTCAGTAAATGATCTGAGTGCGTCTTCCACCGCTGGTGTTTCACCTTTCACTAACACTTCTCAGCAGGCATTCTTAATTAAGTGTTAATAAGTTGTTACTAATGGCTTATTAATGGTTAATGACAAGATTACCAATGCTCTATCCGGTTAAAAGCCACTGATAAGAATAAGTTTACCAATTGTGACAAAGTTAATATAACTAACAAGTTATTTGATGACAAGTTTGTCACAGTTTTTCAAAAGGATTAGTAGAAGGCAATAATGTTAATATTTATTTAGTTAGTTATTATTTATCTATTTTATGTTTACTGAAGTTATGTGGACAGTTCATTCCACTTAAAACTTCATGAAACAACTAATAAACCTGCCTAAAAGTAATAAAAATTAAAATTCTTGTTCCATCAAAACTAAATAAAAAAAATGTGGACTCTCGATTATCCTTCATTTCTTTCCATCATCTACTTAAAGACATGAACTAAAGCTCGATGTCCCGTCTGAAGTTGCAGCAACACAGCAAAACACTATAAAACTGAAAAATAAATTATTCTCAGTCCTCATCAGATGCCAGACTGCTGTTTGTAAAACTTTTAGATTTAGTTTGTGCGTAAAGCGCTCACCTCCTCCAGGATCTGGTCCAGCCGGCCCAGGATAACGGGCTCCACCTGCTCCACAGACAACATCCAGGCGGAGAGCTGCTGCTGCTCTAGACTTACTATCCGGGACTGTAACTCCGAGGTCCGCACAAAAACCACAATGCAAAATCCAACGCACAGAACAGACAGCGCGATGCAAAGCGTTACACCAGACAGATCCCTCCAGTTCCTCCACAACGGCTGTTTGGACGGTTCCTCCCGCTGATCCTGCTGCTGCTGCGCGCCCAGAGTCCTCCTCTCCTCAGCCGCTCCACCGGCGACTCCCCATTTCTGATCCTCCTCCATTTTATACCTCTAACTCTGCTTTATCCACACAGAAATCCCTCTGTTCATCAGGTGAAGAGCTGCACAAGAGGAATCCTGACGAGCTGCAACTGTGGAACTTCTGAGATACTTTGTCTCTGAAGGGAAAAAAAGTTTTCTTCTTCTTCAAACTGTCTCCAAACTGCTGCTCCGCACTCAGATGAGCACCTATATTAAAGTTAGAATATTAGACATTGTGTAGATGGTCATCAGTCAGTCAGAGATGTTCCTGATTCACAGGGACCGACTCTTATTCCTCTGCGTTCCGCTCCGTCTGTCCCATCCGCTGCGTCCTCTCTGAGCGCTCCAGTCTGCTGCAGGTCACCCGTCAGTGCGCGTCTGTGAAACCCGAGCCAGCCTCTCCTTACTCTGCTCTGCTCTGCTCTGCACGGCTCTGGATGCCGCGGGCCCTTTGCTCACTACATGCTCCTCCTCTCAAAGGTTTTAGGTTAAATACCGGGGCGGGATCCATGGCGGTGTTGCTGCCCTCTTTGATCCGCGCACTTGGTGACGGATATTTTTAGGGTGCGCACAGCGAGGCCGCTCAGTCACACAGCTGGTGTACTGACGAGCCGCCTGCTGTCAGTACAGCTCAGGTCCAGACCAAAACACTCTGCTGTCCCCAGTCTGGACCCGGTTCTGTTTGAAAGAGGATCCGCAGCATTCATTGAAGCTGTGCAGAAAGACTGGAGCACCATGGAGTGGATGACTTGTACTTATCAATATTTCATACCAACAGTTATATCTATTTCCTTAGGCTGTAACTGGAATGAGTTACCTATGCACATTTAAAAAAGATAAATAACCACTGCTATAGCTATAAACTGTGACACTGGCGTGTGCAGGCTGTCTGGAGGGCAGGGGTGAAAAAAGGCACCGGCTGTATGCAGTGGGGCACCAGTGTGGGGAAAGTCAGAATGCATTTAGAGTGGAACTGTTCCAATCCCTGGTTTAGATTAAAATGGTTTTAATATGTGACTTAAAGCATAACTACTATTACATCTCTGTAATAAAAAACACACAGGGAAGTATTAATTATGTAGCCATTTAGAATAGGGCTGTGCTAGATGGTAAAAAGTGATATTGCAGTTATTTTTGATTGAAATTGTGATATGCAATATGATTTTTTCATTTTTACTGAAAAAAACTATTAAAATCATGATGATGTGATATTTGTTGGGGTCCGTACTGAACAAACATGTCTTTTTCATCTGAAGATCAAGATTTACTTCACTTGGCCGTATTGCAGTTTTGAGACTATTGCAAATAATTTTGCAGCCCTAATTTAGAGACTTGTAGAGACCAACTAATTTTCTTGCATGTAGGGCAGCCTATATGTCACTGTATCATGTTTGCTCTACTTGAAGGCATGTAACTTTGTTTTATGCATTGTAAGGGTCCGCAGAAAGGCACTTTATCATGTTTTCCCTGGGGGCACCCTACAGAGCACCTTACCATAATTTTCTACTGGAAGGACACCCTAGAATGTACATCATTACGTTTTCTACATTGGTGGGGCAACCTTGATGGCTCCTTATCATATTTTGTCCACTGGAAGGGTACCTAGAGGGCAATTATCATGTTTTCTTTACTATAAGGATATCCAAGAGGAGAGCGTTAAGTTGCAGGCAGTCCATAAAGGAGATATATGTCACACTACGTTGTACAAGAGGAGAGTTGATTTACAAAGTTACTGAGATGTTAAGCTAATATTAGCTGAGCATTGACTCACTAACTATGTTAATATTAGCCTCGACTTACAGTTTTTTGTGCCACTTGAAAATATTGAATTAAGTTGGAATTTATTGCATCTCCAGCTGTAATTTTCCACATTTTTATTGATGGTATAGCAACATGATAAAGTCCACATAAAGTCACAAGTTATTGGTTTTACAGTCCAAGTCGAGCTGCAAGTCTTTTTGATTTTGTTCAGTCAAGTCTAAAGTCATCAAATTTGTGTCTCATGTCTGACTTGACTCCAAATCTTGTGACCACACCTCTGTGAGTAGCTGGTACAACTCAGTGCAGCACCTTTACATTTACAACCTGTTTCTGGTCTGAACATAGCATTCCTCTTTTGTAACCATGAAAGAGGAGTTTGACCCATAGATGTATTCAATTGAACTAGATAGTGAATGCAAAAATGGCACCCATTCAGTCCGTTGAGACATGCCCAGCAGGCACTTAAGCCAAAAAAGTTTCCTCACGTCCAGGTTTACGTCCTGGTTGTACGGTCCGCTGATTATGCACAGTTGTGTTTCTGCACTTACACCTGCCTACAGGTTCCTGCTCAGCCTGTAGACTTTACGGTGCGATGACATTACATATTTTTAAATTGCTTTTTTCGACTCCAGGAAAGTTTTAAAAATCTAAAAAGTTCATAACAGAAGAGGTCATAACTGACCCTGTCTGCACTTTGAGGTGTCCTGTCAACAGTTTTACAGACGTCTCTTTTATAATGGTGGTCGTTTCCGAGGAAAAATGCTTTCTGGGCTGGTGCCCTGTTTAGTTCTATTCCCCAAAATGACTTGAGGCTGCCTTTCTGTCTCATTCTTGTCAAAGTGCTGTTTCAAAGATTAATCTTTGTGGAAGAATACGAGAGAAATGAGAATAATTTAGCTTATTTCATCCTGAAAAATTAAAATGAGACAAATGTAACATTTGTCACGGGATCTGCATCAAACGACATTTTAAAAAGACCTGTCACTCATTTTGAACATAGACGATATAAATGCTGTCAATATGAGCATGTCTCTGTCCATTCTAAGGACAGCAGCTGGAAGGAGCGGCTCTGACAGTGAGGAGGTGAATTCCTTCTCCTGCTGGTTGCTGGTCCACAGAGGGTACAGGCCGGTCAGAAGGAGAAGACAAACTGATTAGTTTGTTGGTGTTGTTTAACCCACAGTTAAATAAATTACAGTGTTCAGGTCAGCTCTGCTGGTCTTTGAAGTGCTCCTCTCCCAGACCATTAGAAACACAGGCCGCTCAACTGGACTCTGTCCGACTCTGTACATCTGACAGCCAGGACAGAAGCTCTGAGAGGCAAGTGAGAAAAAAGAAATTCTGGTGATCCAGGATCCAAGTCTGATCTCAGTAATTTTCTCTCTTGTGTTTATGACTTAAGACTTTTTTTTTTTGCCAGTATCATTTTTCTAAGTTACTTTATTCACCCTTTGGCAAGTTTGTTGGGTGTTTTTGGGAGTGCACCATTACCCCATGTTGTAAATAGGACTAAAAGCATTCATTTTTCTTTCAGGTGAGTTTTAATTTCTCTGCGCCCAAGCTTCATATATAATGTGTGTTCACAAATTATGGAACATTATGTCTTTCTTTTGGCTAGATATCAGCCCCTCTAGGATTTTGCAGGCCTGAAATGCCTGATTTCACTGCAGCATGTTTAAGAAATTGCAGTGCATGTTGCAAAGTTTAAATGAGAACTGCAAAAAATGCTACAATTATGTTTATGTAATTCATTAAAAATCAAAGGCAGCTTGTTCCAGAGAGAGTGAAACCACAGTCTGTTCTGAGTGTTCTAACTAACCTCACTAAAAAGGCTCAGAATTACTAAAATTTTCAAAATATTTATATGAAATATCTGTAAAGTCCACCAGGGCGGTGCTCCACAGAGAAGCAGTATCTTTTTGGAGCTCAAACTCTGGAGCTCAAATACCTATGGCAAAATTTAATAATTATAAATGCATAAAAAAGTGAAAAATTCAAAACTCTGAGTTGGTTCATTGAGACGTACATGTATGATGTTTCTGTGGGGGACTGCTGTGATTGGTGGAACTTGTAGGAAGGAGCGATGATTGGTCAAATTTGCAGAAAGTGGCAGAGTTTGGTCAAAATTGCAAGGTCACACAGACTTCACGGGGATTGGTTGAATCTGTGTGAACTGTTGTGATCGCAACATCGCAACTTCCTGAGGGGACTGAGAAATGTATTTTAATGCTATGGCAGAAGATAGATTAACAAATTTTCCTCTTTTTAGAGTTCAAGAAGAAATTCAAACTCACCTGAGAGAAAACATGAATGCTTTCAGTCCTGGTAAGAACATGATGGTGGTGGACCTCAGCCTCTTGTGGCTGAAATGAATATGACAACAACAAACAGTAATCACACTACATCTTCCTTTGCACCTGGCAGACAACAGGCATAACTCACCAGAGGGCCGCACTACGAAATGAGATCAATGTGTTAGCTTAGATGATGTTCTTCATGAGCAATATAGATTCTGAGTTGAAGAAAGTTGCTGAGGTGTATGTTAGTAAATTCACTGAATTCTACAACAGTATTATGTTTAAATCTGCTGTGTCAAGATTTAATGTTTAATTGTCATGTTAGAAATACAGTGTACAACAGGCATTAAGAGCTCATTAAGTCAATTAGTAATTTCGGCTTTTTTGCAGCAACTGTTAAGTTTTGCAGGAATATACTTTTTATATTCTTACCTGTTCATCTTGACTGAAGTAAGCAGTGTATAATTGGTCCATTTTGTGTGGAAGAAGAGTCAAATACACAGCCTGAAGAAGAAACTGTGAGTTAACAAAGAAAGGTGATAACTGCCATCGTGATACCCATTATCTCTGACTGGGGTTTTAGGTTTTGTAAACCAGTTCATGCAAAGGGAGCCTGGCTGTGTTGAGCTTCCTTAATAATATATCCAGGTTGTTGAAGGGACAGTTCAGCCCAAAATACATAATACATATTTTACCTCACCTGTAGCACCTGTAGTGCTGTTTATCCAACCAGATAGTTTTGGTGTGAGTTGCAGAGTTTTGGGGATATCAGCCATAGAGATGTCTGCCTTCTCCCCAATATAATACTAGCAGTAGTAGTAAAGTAGAGTAGTATTAGATGGGTCTTTGCTTGTGGTAGTCAAAGAGCCAAAAATACATTTGAAAAACTCAAGAGCAGTGTCTTTTTTCCAGGAATCAAGACCTGGTTACTCAAGATAACAGTTTAATGTAAGAACTATTAACTAACCATTGTCACTGTGCAGAGGGAGGCGTGCACCTACTCATGGATGAGAGGTTACAGCTCAGCTGAGGAGAACGCCATTATTGTTTACATCCTGCGTGGTGACAGTCTCTCATTCATGATTGGATGCACCCTTCCTTCTGTGCAGTGATACCGATGGCATTCAGAAGAAAGAAAATAGTTCCTACATTAAAACTTTTTTTTTGGTGCTTTGTGCACCACAAGCTGAGTACCATGTAGTTCCATTATATTGGATAGAAGCCAGACATCTTTATCGCTGTTATCTCCAAAACTCTGCAACTCACACCACAACTATCAAGGTGTATAAAAAGCACTACACGTAAGAGGAAATATGTGTATTTTTGATTTGGTGGTGAACTTTCCCTTTAATATGTAGGAGGAGTTATTTCCATATAAAACCGATGATACAGAAAACTGGCATTGTAAAATAAAAACAGCCTTTGAAAAAAGGACAGGTCATATTAAAAACTAATAAAATAACCTGCAATTAACTGATTTTTTATTTTTTAGGATGAAATAAAATCTCAATAATGAATTCCATAATCATTAAAAAATGAATACCTTGTTGATTATGTAATGTAGTGCTCTAATGTCTAGTCCTGATGATTCATGATACAGTATAACATGAGATTTACTGTATAAAATTGAATGTTTCTATTGTATCTTGAAGTTTGGGTAAGAACCGTGCCCATGAGTACACACTGCACAAAAATCTTTTCTGTTGACAGAGATATGTTGTATTAAACTTATATATTCAAGTAAGAACAACTGAAGCTCCTCAAGTTTTTTTTTCACCAGTCACATTTGCCCAGAAGGACAAGTTTTTCTTCATCATATTATTTCACAAGTTGGTGGTTATATTATGCATTTTGTTTGAATTTATTCACAAGATGACTTGTAATGTTCTATTTATCTGATATTTACCACTGTAAGCATAGGCATTTCTTCACAGCTAGAAACAGGGAGAAATATGTCAAACAGAAAAATATTTTTGATTTCCTGCTCCTGTCTATGCCTGTACCCACACGTGCTCATCTTTAGCTTGTTAGCATCCCCTGTATACAGTATACACTCCACCTGCCTTCTTATAGTCAGTCCCAGAGGCAAGATTTCTCTTTTTCATTGTAATATTGACAGAATCAGCATCACTTTCCTGATGTAGAACAGAAGAGGTCACTGTTTCAGTGAGTCCACTGTTGCAGAGAATTTACAGCTAGTTGATAGGTTGAGCATGTGTTCATGCTCTGCAGGGTCCTGCGCACATAAAGGTGGGATGTTCATCCATTGATCGTTAAAAAGCTAAATTAAAATTTACAACCTTTCTGTTTTTATGTGGTGGCTTCTTCATGACACCATGTTGGTTAATCCCCAACATATGGACGACCATCCACAGTCTGCTGCTGTGCTGCAGCTTGACCATAAGACAGTTCACGATGGTCGACCTCATGCAGCAGCTCGTCTAATTGCGTTTATGAAAAAGCACACGGGTGGTTTTCTTTACGGCCTAGCGCCACCACAGAAGGCTTTTTAAAACTAAAGCTAATAAAGAACTTCCTGCCTTGTGTCTTTGCACTGTAATTGTAGTCAGACCAAGAGATGTCCCTTCTGCTGTCAGCCACATCTTAGAACGCCATGCGCGGAGGTTTATGACGATGGCTTGATGGGCCAGAATCTCTCCATGCACTGTGAGTCCTTGTAATTACAATGTGGCTCAGTGTGGCCAGCTGGCTTTGTAATTCTCTGAGCTGAAAAACACACTTTGAAAATGATCCTCTAAATGAAAGGTACATTTATTGCAATCATGGGATTCTTTCAAATTAAAAGTGACTAATCCTGCTGTTATAACAGCTGTGATAGACGTTGGAGTTGTAAAGTGACTAAAGAATGAGATTACCACTTGTTTTCATGCAAATCAGTGCAGTTAAATGCTTCACTATCTCTGCAGTCATTTGATCTTCATTGACCTTCATTCTTGCTATTAATGTCTGTCAGGGTTTCACTGGTCCTGAACTAATAAGTGGGTGTTTCCGCTACATTTTCTTTGTTATTCCCATTCAGCTTTTTAGAAGTGAATACAAAGTTAGCCAGTAATGAACTTTGCTTTCTCTTTGACATATTTTCCCAACTCGATGCATACTGAGTGCTTATTTTTAACCCAGTGTAATTATGATGATGAAGCATGAAGGAAGGAGAAAAGCAGGACAAAAAATCTAGTGCTTTTCAGGGGAAAAATCCTCACAAGTCATTTTTTTGTTAGTCCAAGTCAAGTCTCAAGTCTCTGAGGTGCGATTCTACGTCACATTTTGTCATCTGCTGTGTGCCGTCCAGTCTGCTTAGAACCCTGCACAGCCGTACCAATGGAATTCAAAGTATGTACTGTTATGTACTGTATTGTAGCACACAGTATCAGCACTGATCATTTGTTTGGTATATGATCACTTTAAACAGACTATTGTATTATAGTATGATATTATGCCCAGCCACAGTGTCATGCATACAATATCTGGCTGGAGGAAGAGGAGCCTAATTTCCTGCACTGTAAAAGTGCAGCGAGGAGCAGAGTAGGGAACAGGCAGGAGGAAGAGTGTGCAGCCATATCACCTCATATCAGTCTCAAAACACTCAGTACAGAGTGAGTCACAGAAGAACAGAGACATCCTGCAGATAAAAGCAAATGAAAGAGCAGGAGAAGACCAAGAAAAGCTGCTGCCATTCCTCCATACAAAGCAGGGGCAAGATCTCTGTGCACACTCTTTTCAAAATATTTAATATTCAATCTTAGCAAATTAACCTTCCTTAGATACAAAGCTAGTAGCAAGTTAATGTTAGATAGCTGACAGCTTTGCTAACCATCCATAGGTGCTAAAATTAGCTTTCATGTTGTGGGTGCCTTTTTGTCTGGGCCTTGTGTGAAGTAATTTAAGACAAAGATGATGACAAATGGCTCAGCAGCTGCAGGTGTGCTTGTCATGTTTTGTTGCTGCAGCTACAGTCATCTGCTGTGTGCACCAGATAGTGATGGGTATCATTAGGATTTTATCAATACTACTACTCCTATTGATCCTGGTTAACGATCAGGTACTTTAACAGCTCTCTTGTCAGTTCATCTTTAAAAATCTCTACTTTTTAAAAAACAAATTCAGAATGGAATTAGAATAGAAAAAAAAAAATGTTGCAGAGCAGCATTAGTAATGTTTATAACAGTAAAGTCACTATATGAACTCAAACCTAAAAAAAACTCAAACTAAATCATATTTAATAAAGGAAATGGTTGCTCTATAATAAATCATAGTATTGACATCACAATACATAATGTCTACAAAGACTGAAGAACATCCTCCCTCACTGCCTGAAGGTACAGCTGGTAGGGAAGATGCTGGTTTGTAATAAACAACAAAATCTGCTGGAAAAAACATAGAACATATGTATGGACAAAGTTGACAAGGATCTTCGCAGTTCTGGGCAAAGTCAAACACAAACTGGATCATAAAGCACTGTATACTGTTCTCCATATTTAAATTATTGTGCTATTATTGGGCAGTATTGGGCAACACTTACAAAACCATCCTACAACCATTATGTATTCTGCAGAAAATAGCTGTAACAATATTAAACCACGTTGGATATAGGGAACACACTAATAACCTGTTTTTAAAGTCACATGCACTGAAATTTACGGATCTGGTGGATTTTAAAAGTGCTCAAGTCATGTACGAAGCAAGAAATAACATACAAAAATTGTTCTTGGACAAGGGGGGGTTAACTTAAGAGGTCATTTAAATTTGAAACAACGTATGTTTTTGCACCACTCTTAAAAACATGTGTGGATCAATTTGTGGGGTGATTTTGTGGAATGCACTGGGTGAAGAAATCAGAAAGTTTAAAAAGACATACATCAAATGCTTATTTATGTTTCTCATTGTAAGTCTGTTCATTATTTATTGTTTGTTTCTATTTTGTATATATATATATATATATATATATATATATATATATATATATATGTATATATATATATATATATTTTTTTTTTTTTTTTTTTTTTTTACTTAAATATATTTCATTCAGTGTTCAAAATTAATTAAAAAATGAAATCAGTCAAATCGATATCTAAACCAGGGGTGTCAACCTCAATTTCATCCACATCTGCATTATTGTTTCCCACAAAGGGCCTGTTGTAAGACTATATAAGTGATTCTACTATTACATTTTTGCCTCTGCATTCAATTATTATTGGACACATTCAGTGTTCTGATAACAAAATTGTGATGCATTCTGGGACATGTAATTTGGAGATGCTCGGGGCAGTACGTAGTATAAAATATGTGTTAGCATCTCTAAAATCACCACAAGAAGTTCTTCATAGGTCAGTGATAAATGTTATAAACACAGCACACAAATATTACAAGTATTGTTTTTATTGTCTCTTACAGTAAATTGCAGGGAAGTAACATTTGTTCAAAACGGCCATATTACACTTCAATTGAGCAGAACAAACAATCTAAATATAAATCTGTGGAGGGATTTTGTTCTATGATAAATGATTTATTAAGAAACTAGAATGAAGGTTTTGTTGTTGCAATACAACAGTTTCATAAAATCTTTAACAAAATGCATTACCCTATTTTAAGTATGTTATTTCTTTCATCATTTTTCATCATTCTATGTAACTCTTCAAATTATTTAGTTTACTCACAAACTACTCTAGTTTTTACACACATTGCAAAGCTGTATGGCATCTTCCAATCTTACTCCTTCCTTTGTACAAATCATATTCTTTGCAAGCTCTCATGGGCCACATAGAACAGGGTACCAGGCTGTGGGCCTGCAGTCTGACACATGGTCTAAAACTTTTAATGACAACCCATCCACTAGTTGTTGGGATTTTTCACTGGAGAGGTTTAGACCTACAGGTGCTGCTCAGGATTCGTCCTCTGGGAAGCACAGATGCCTGTACTAAATTCTATATTGAGTTTGACAGTTCTTTGTTCACCTAGCAGGCAGCAGTTGACCAACCCTGAATCGCTTTTTCTGAATCGTATTTAACAATAATCCGACAATATCGCACATCAGCATCAGCAGATGTAGTCCTGGATCACAGGCCATGTCCCCACAGGTCCAACTGAACAAATAACATCTGCCAGTGAAGACTGTGTGATATGGTGCAAAGCTCCAAAACAAACCTCAGGACCTCAGTTACTCTACTTTGCTCATGTGTGGTTAAGGTTGAATGCATCTTTTCTCAAGACAGGATTTGTCTGTTTGCAATTATCCACCCTCACTAAGTGAGACAGAGAAGGAGAAGGAGGATGAAAGGACAATATGTCTTAATCTCCCCTTTCTCTGTCCCTCATTGATCACCTTCCTCTGAGGCCAAGTGTTTTAAGATCGAGAACATTTAGTTGCTCCTCGGATGGATGTGTCTGTGAGAGCCACTAATGGGTGGGAACACATCTGAACACATACACACACATGTGAAGCAGGAGTGTGCCTCTATGACCTCGAGCTAATAATCCACCAGAAAAGTGATCTGTCTCTTGTTTTCCTCCTGTTTCTCTGAGAAACCATAATTTAAGAAGCCTGTAAGCACTAGAACCTATCATGCTTGCACCAGGTCACTTCAGGAAAGTCTGTGGAAAAGCTTGAGGTAGCCTGTTTTTCTTAAAGCACACTGGATTTCTGCTTTCAGTTTAGGTGACACTGATGTCATTGATGAGAATTTGTATATCATTTATATTCAGCCTTATGAAAACATATTCATGACAACAATGATTTTTGGGAACAGTTTTGGGACAATTTGTAGAAAATATTTACCTGCTTCTACAGCAGCCAACTCAGATCTTAAAAGTAGCAATACCAAAGTGTAGTAATAAACTTTACTGTACAAGTAAAACTCATGTTTATTCATGTAAGAATATTGTCCTGTAAATGAGGAAATTCTTGCTAGGGATGCACAGATACCACTTTTTTCAGACAGAGTACAAGTACTTACATTTGGGTACTTGCCAATACAGAGTACCGATACGAGTACTTAATAATTCCATTAAAGTTCTTACAATAACTTTAAAAACATGTTTCATTTTCATTAAATGGCAACTTTCTAAATGTAACAAATCATTTTTGCTGTTTCCTGCTACAAGTGTATCTATGTTTCCTGCTACAAGTGTATCTATAGTACACATGACATTTTTAGGTTATTTGTAGTAAGTTACTTTACTGATTTTGTGCAGTTTACTTTGTAAATTACATATTTCGGTATAATAATTTCACAACATTATTCTGAACTTGCAGAATTAAGTTTACTGTTATAAATGTAGTTATATATGATAATTATTTCATTATCATTGACAGCACTTTAACTAGTATTTTAATGACACATTTATATGTGTAGTATTTAAGTTTCTTCTTCATGTCCCTCTTGTCTAAGAGCTAATCAGTTCCTACCTGCCATTGTTTAGTGGGGACAGGTATGAGTGTGGTGCCATGTATGCAACAGTTTTGTTGACTCTGCTGTGAAACCCAAAGAGTGAAGTTGCATGTACTTTGCTGTCAGGCCGTTTTGGTGAAGAATAAGTACACAAAGAGAAGTTGTATCAGCTTATTACCAAGAAAAGATGGTTACAGACTGGTGGTGGCAGGGGTTTTAAAAACATAATTGACTGTGACAACGTGTGACAGTCATGTTATGATGTCAAAGAGTCATGTTACGCTGTCAGCAGCCCCCCTTCTTCCAGTCTGTAATTAACTTTATCAAGTGTCTTTACAATCGCGCCTTGAACATCTTGAACTGAAAGCAAATAAGGTACCATCACTGTCACTTTTCATAACGTAAAGCTCATGTTTAAATGTTTAAATGGACTCACTCCTCAGCTGCTCAGTGATTACAGAGCAGATTCACCAAAGCAGCTTCAAGTGGCCACTGTAAAGTTCCATTCTGTAAAATAGCTTTTTTCTGTGACACAGCAAAGTTGTAGAACTCACTACCTGATTACTTAAACTCTGCTGCAGAAAGCAACCAAATCCAGGTTGATTCAGCAACAAATATGAACTCATGTATAGTTTTTATATGTAACATCTTTCAGTGTGTGCTTCATTATAATCTGCTGTACTAATTTTTATGATACTTTGTTGCATCAATTTACCACCAACATAAAAGCCTTTCTAGGGATGACTGTTGCAAATTTGTGTTCACTATAAACTTACTTACATCATAGCTGTTTTTCAGCTTGTCTATGTAAACTGTATCTGTCCCTATCAAATTATTATTTTTTTTCTTTCAAAATGTACAAGCGTGTAGGGATCGAATGGGCCCGTTCCCTCAGTGTGGACACTGAAAATGTAATAGATGATGCTGACGCCCTGGGTGGATGGGTGAAGCTGTCTTAATGCGGCCAACGCACAATTGCTGCAATCTGTCTTGAGCTTTTTCGAAATAAGGGAAATGTCCACAGGTCAAAGGGATGTTCACAGGCCTGGAGGCGAAATACCACTAATCATGTGAAGAAGCATCCTGTTAAAGTGGACACATGTGTCCACACCAGGCTCTGTGTCCATGAGAGAACTCTGAGAATTAGAGGGAGCTAACAGATCATTTGTCTTTGATTGGACCACCATGAACACTGCGCAATAAATCACTGAGAACCTCCCTCCCCTCTACACTTTGACACAAATCTGGTTCAATCTGGTTCAATTAGGGTAGTCACACATGACTGCTTTAGGAAGAAGTGTGTGGCATTTTAGTAAGTGTAAAAAAACCAAAGAATATACAAGATATACAGTTCTTGATACTGCAGACCTTCTTACTCAGTGAGTGGAGGTCAGGAGGAATTAGTGGCATGAATTAGTATTACAGGCCAACACCAGCAAACACAACACATTACACATGAGCAACTCTGGACAATTAATCTGTTGCACAAGTCATGTATTCTTAAATGGTATCTGAATGTGGATTTGTTGTTTGATTGATATATACCATTATTATATTTTTATGGCATTAGAGTTTGGGCAAGGTAACATGATGTGGTGATCACCTGCTGATCTTCCTTCTGACCAAAATCTATTTTGCCTTGGCCCTCCCTGAGCAGTTGTAGAAAAATGATTCAGTCCGATGACCTGAATCATTTTTCAGACCCAACAGAAGAGCCATTTCAACATTAATCAACATAATAATGAACAAAATATAAATTGTGCAGCAGCTTGACCTTTGCTGCAGTTGCAATGCCAAGTTAACTGTCTGTGATCTTTCACTGTCTGACTGAACCTCATGGAAGTCATATTTTACAATTCTTCATATTATTATTTACAACATTTGTTAAACAAGGAATTTGGTGTTTTTAAAATAATTCTATTAACCTGAGACAGACTCCATATTCTGCTCCCGTTCAGAGGCTGCAGGTCCGTCTCCAGCTGACAAGGTGCACACTGCACTGTTAGATATAGTTGGCCTGATAAAGTCAGTGATCACTCAAAGTTAAAAAGCAAAAATCTTTAAAAAAAAAAAAAAAAAAATCTCTCACTCACTTGGTGTCAGGTCTCAGACAGCTAACTGTTGAAGATAAATCCATCATGTGCTGCATCTCTGTCAGTACTTCAGCCAGAAGTGGTTTGGATAAAGTCTGAATCCACTGTTTTTGCACACTTCGGGCTTCTCTTAGAGTTTTGTCTGAGCGAACTGCTCACTGATCCTCAGTCACACTTTACATCCTCATTGTATCTGTGACGCTTGCAACTCTTTCGTTACATAGCATATTTTCAAACCCTAAGGCCTTGTGTTTATAGTTTAGTATGTTTTAGCCTTTAGTATTTTTCCTAAGTATATTTTATTTGAGTGTATAAGAGTGTGAGAGTATAAGTGTTCTGTCCTCAGACATTTTGCTTGTAGATTGTTCACTTTTTTTTGTTATTCTTAGAGTTGTTTTCAGACATAAAGAACATTAAAAATGGTACATTGACTCCTGTTCTTATAACCTATCATGCCTCTATATGATTTAATGAGGGGAAACAGGCTGTCTGCAATTTTTTTTTGATTTGTTTTTTTTTTGCCACATGTCCTACATTGCAGAGGGAAGCTTGTTAAGAAAAATGTTTTTTGTTGTTGTTGTTTCTTTTTTAAAGTGATCAATTCAAATTTCCATGGCCCTCTCCATGATGTCAATTAAAAAGAATGTACCCTCCCTTTGACTAAAATTAAAAAAAGCATGACCCTCTTTTGTTTTCCTCTAGCGGATCCCTCCATTACATTTTGGAAATAAAGAGCAAAGTGTTCTAAATATAGAACAAAATGTTCTAAATAAATAACAATGTTTAAATGGAGAAGTTTAGACTTACATACACACAGTTACATAGACTTATATATAGATAGTCACATAGTTACACAGACTTACACAGTTAGGTGGAAAAGCTGTACTATACAAAATCACTTTATTAAAAATGTTGCAAATCTCAGCTGGTTGGTTGTGATGACATTGCAGAAGGTGCTGGCAGAGATCTGCACTCTACTGGGTGACCTCTTCTAGTTTCTCTCTGTGAACATGCTGGTGAGGCTAACAGGCACCAGCTTTTCCAGGCTGGTTTTAAACGAAACAAGTGCTGAACAGGCCACAAAAAGAGCATCAGTCTGTCTCTTTTTCATTAATTTGCCTTTAATCAGCTTCAGTGAAACCAAACGAGATGAACAGTTCAAGGACTCGTAGAACACAAGGCACCTTCCAGAGAACTTCAAGTGGTTTTTTCATCTTTTCCTCCGTCACCACAGTATCAAGCAGCTGTGGCTTCTGAATATCAAAATTACAACCTCTGTCCCTCTGTGCTGTGTTATTATCCAGTAGAGCAGTCACGGGCTACACTTGTTCAAAGGGACACACGAAGCCTGCGTGGACTCTAATGAGGCCACGCTGAGGTTCCTCTCTCAGGGCTTGTTTTCCAGTACATCGCTTTACTTGTTCTTCATCTCCACCACCTCTTCATTTTGTGCTCTGTGTTGCTGCTCTTCTTTCTTTCTTTCTTTCTTTCTTTCTCAACTATTGGATGGATTTCCATGAAATTTTGCACAGATAGATGTCCCACGGTCAGAGTATTTTCATGACTTTGGTGGTCTCTTCGTGAGGTGGTATGTGGTGTAAAAAGTTTGAGAAACATTGATTTAGATCCAGCAGTTCCCACTATGGGCAAGCACTTGACAACAGGGGTGAGAAAAAACTTCCTTACAACAGGAAGAAACAAGAAACCTCGAGCAGAACCAGGCTCTGAATAGGCAGCCATCTGCCTTGAACTATACTATAGTACAGATATTTGGGTTAATGCTGAACTATTCCTTTAATATAGGAAAGAATTGTTTCAAATTTACACTAAGCAGTGTTAAGCGGGGATGTGTTGAGGGGGAACTGGTTCTGGTGGAACATTTTGCATGTCAGGAGGTGAGCTGTTGGATTTAAATGACCACATCACTCCAAAAGAAAAGGCAACATTTACGTTTGTGCCATTACCAGCTAATTTGCCATTTTCATTGTGTAGGTTGCAGCTTGGAGGTTGTTCTTTTTTCCCTGGGACTTGAAAACGTAGATCGTGGTCACGGTAATGCCGCTTTAAGTAAGCGACCAATGGCAGGACTTCTACCTGCAGTGCGCATCAGGTGAGTCAGATTATTCCAAATTTAACTTTCCAACAATGACTTTTGAACAGGTTAATTTATTTATTTTATTGTTAAATTGGTGCCCATATCAGTTTGTTTCTTGCTTGCTCTCAGTCAAAAAGAAAGTAGTCACAGTAGAATATACTTTAAAATGACAATAGTTCCCAAATGAAACTGCTCACAACAAGGTCTAAGCACCACATGCCAAGTGCCATTTATTCCCAATATATTCATGAGAAGACAAAAGCTCTGCAATTCACACCAAAACAAGCTAGATGGATAAATAGTACTGCAGGCCAGAGGAAAAATATGTACTTTTGATTGTGGGTGAACTGTCCCTTTAACAGTCTCTGACGCCACAGACTGAGGCTGATCCATGTAACATATTGGACCTAAGTGTTCTGAGTCCTCACCCCAGGCCACCGGTGGTTTGTGCGGTTTTCTCACTCTTCTATAATTAGTCGCTCACTCCACCCTTCATGTTATTTTCTTTTCCAATATTAAAGTATTGCTGACATCCTCATCAAATAAATTATAGGCTCTCATGGTCAGGTCATTTAACTTCTCTGTGTGCTGGACACTTGCCCCTCTCAGCTCCACATGCTTTAAAATGAGGCACCTGACAGAACAGGGCAGTACTCACACGAGCTCTGAATCTGCAACAAGAAAGACATTTCTCACCATTTCTTTTTTTCATAAATATTACAGCCATTACCAATGTACCATTCTTACCACCTGCTTTTATACACATTTTACATTTGCACATAAAAACCAGATGGTGAAACATATAAAAAAAATGAGATGGTGTTATAAAGACTTATGGATGCCAGTTGTTCAAACAGCCATGTCAGCCAGACAACAGATTTTGGGAAGTGAAATTTGCTGCAAGGGAGATTGTATGGAGCTGCAGAATTGCCATCTTCCGATGGACCACCATGGAACCGAGATAACTTGAAGTATTAGACTGTGATGATCAGTGTTGGGGCTAGTTACTCAAAAAAGTAATATATTACATATTACATATTACTCTCAAAAATAGTAATGCCTTACTTTACTTTATTACTCCCTGGATAAAGTAACTAGTTATATTACTAGTTACATTCGGATCTCAACATCTCGGATTTTGATGTTGGTAGTACTTTATGTTCAAATGAAAGTTTTTGCTGCTTGCAGGGATGCTCGTTCTTGTCACTCCGTCACTTCACAACAAGCTTGATGTGTCTGTGCTGTCGCTCCAGGTGCTTCTTCAAGTTGGAGGCAGAGTTACAAGCGGTGGAGAGCAGCTTTCTCCCCGGGCAGAGTGTGCACTTCACCAACAAGTTATTTTCCTTCCGTTGAACATATTCAAAATAATGACTGAATCTCCACCCGTCGAAACTCGCTTTCTGCTGCTGGGAACCTTCCTCTGAAAAAGAGCTTGCCGTTGTTGACGTCTTTGCGGGTGCCGCTCTGCTGCCGGCTGCCGGGTGTCGTCCAATCGGTGATGGTAAATGATACCTCGTGCCAAACCCAGACCAATCACTGTTCCATTCACGCCCCCTCCCCTTCCCTTCTGTTCTCTGTGTTGTGTGCGTTGTGTGTGATGAAGGTGCTACTGGCAAATGTAACGCAAGTAACTGTAATAATATTACCATTTTCAGATGAGTAATGCCTTACACTACTAGTTACTGAAAAAACTATGTTACTTTGTAACACCCAACACTGGTGATGATACACAATTAGAAAGACTACACACCCAGAAGTCACCTAAGTGACAACATCAGTGTAACGTTAGCTGCTGAAACTACAATGCCTGCGTGTTTTCATACCAGTCACTGCTAAAACACTTAAGGTAAGATAATGTTACAAGGGACAGTGAGATTGGTGTTGATGACGTATATTTTGTGAGATGAGAGATGTAGTCATTTCACACAAAACTAAACTATGACAAACTGAGACTTTCTTGACTTGTAAAATTCTGTTTTAAAATGCCAAACAACATATGTGAAATTTGTGGCACAGTTCAAATGGAATCTCTCCATGAGAAAATAAGAAAATATTAGGTTAGTCATTGGGGTGGACCAGGGGGCTTCTGGTTTTTGTAGTTCCTGCTGTTTGCCATTAGATGTTAGTAAAGAGTACATATTGTTGATTGTCCCTTTAATAATTGACCAGTATGAAAAACTCCATAAAACTTGGCTTAATCCTGAAGAGGATGACTCAACAAACATGTGGCCTTCTTGCTAAGTACTACCATCTGCATAGCAAAATAAACCAAGTGCTTATTAAATGCCTTTGGTGTCATCCTCCTCCCAGCAACCTCTTATCCCACTACCTCCCCCCTGCTGTAGATCCACTTTAAGGCTGGTAAGGTTAATAACGAGTACGGGATGACAAATTAGAACCAGCTAGCCTGAGGTTTTACTGCTGAAAGTGGGGAGTTGTTATAGGCACATGTGGAGCAGAGATCTCTTTAATGAAGAAAGAAAAACAAGCCGAGGCAGGCAGAGGGAGAGGCGTATGGGCACTTTCTGATCACTGCAGCTTGACTTGCAGAGAAAAGCTGAAACTGGAGGGCCTAGTGTATCATCCATCTGCTGTCAAAGTGTGTCATTGAATTACACAGCTTATTTGCCTAGTTGCATTTGATTTACTGCTTATTTCCACACTGTAATTTTGACATTTGAGTATTGGGTCCACGGCTCTTGCCTCAGGTGATGGATTTTCATCCATCACTGGTCATTACGAAGGCAGTTTGCAACTAATAGGCTTCCACTTTGGTAAGGATTGAATTTCAGTTGATCCATGTCCCATGGTGATTTATGCACTTCTGTTCTGGATTCTGTTCTTCTTGTTCTGGTTCAGTTTCTCAGTCAACTATTTTATTCACTCTCAGATTTCCAGTCATTGAAAGAAAAAAACTCACAGTCCGACCAGCCTCTTTATAGGAATTATTTCCATAAGTCAGCGTAGTCTGTCCAAACTTTTATGCAGGAGATTTACATCCCATTGCAGAGCTGTTAAGAACTTTTGTACCTTTTTATTAACACCAATGGAAATCTTTGTTAACCTTATCCATGTGTTCTGGTCGCCTTAACAAAACAGACACTGCAATTCATCTTCTCACTTTGGTTTTTGTAGAGAAACAAATAACATATAGTGTAGTGATCTTAAGAGGTGCTGGTGGGTAGCACACTAACTGTTTCCCAGTTTCTAGTCTTTATGCTGAACAAAGCTAACAGGCTGTTTGTTATAGACTCAAGCCTGTATAATACTTCACACAGACAGCTGCACACACTATGGATGCACAGTAGTTCAGTTTATACTAGAGAGAGACAATCCTGGCCTCTGTGGGGCCCTAAGCAAAATTCTGTCAAGGGGTCTTCCTAACTGACCAGAGAGCCATGTAAGCCAGTTGCCATTTCCACACATTCACACCCCAGTTCTCCCACTACGGTCCTTCCTCCTTTAAAATAGTTTGCTCCATCTTTAGGTCAAAATATCCTAACCCTAACCCTAAGCAGATCTATACAGAACAGAATGAGGTACAAAAACAATATTTAATGAAAAGAATATTTTGTGTAGCATCTCAAGATAAGTGAATATAATAAGAATTTTTTAGAAAACACAATGTATAAAATACTAAAACATAAATAACACTGAGCTTTGGTGTGATGCCTGGTGATTAGTGAGTCAGTCCAGATTTACATCAATTACTGTACTTATTTTGTACTTTACTTGAGTTCCATCTTATCCAACTTTATGCTTCTACACAACATCCCAGAGGCAAATAATGAACTTTTTAATCCACAAAGCTGAAAAAAGTCTGTTTTCTGACATTTTAGAGATACATGGTTCTCACAGGATAGTGATGCTACAGATGTTAGATGGTCTCATAGACCATGATGCATTGCTGTAGAGTAAACTAGCCACAGTGGCCTGAAGTAGTTGAAATGAGTTCAACCTTAAACATCTACAGCAGTAAACATGAATACCTTTACTTTAAGTACATTTATCTGATAACATTTACATACTTTTACTTCAGTAAGGTTTGTGAATGCAGGACTTTTACTTGTAGTGAAGTATTTTTACAGTGTGATATTTGTACTTTTGCTTCAGTAAAGGATCTGAATACTTTTTACACTCCTGGTCACCTCAGAGGAGGAACGTCCTGTCCATATATTATCTGGACAAACAGACAGGCAGACAGACAGGCAGACAGACAGACTGGTCTCCACAGAGGCTGCAGAAAAGTGTGCATGCACGTATGAACACATGTTCATGCACAACATGGTTATCTTTTCTGAGCTACAACTTCTGTTGCACATCAGGCGTGATAAATAGTTTCAAATAGATAGTGTTTCACTCTCACTTCAGTCAGACACAAAGTCAGAAAGCAGCCCTGGATGCGTCTGTAAACAGGACGCAGACAGACAGACTGCAGCACAGTTAACATCAGACAGACAGAGGGAGGAGCATCACATGGAGAGAAGGAAACACAAGTTTACCTGATTACTGTTACTCTCTGGATGTTATTTTCTCTTTAGTTTTGCTTTATCGTTTTATCAAAGTTGTAAACACTGACACCCAAGTTGACACGAGGCTGAGGCGTACCTCGTAGGGCCCTACGCAACTTGTGTAGTATGCGTATTGGACCGGCCAGCTCTGATACCAAGTTCTGGGGTCCACTTAGACCTGGACCACACATGTCTGCACAGAGCTATACATCCTCTGATGATAAAATTTACATCACACAAACCCTAGCGAACCTTACTGCATCAGCAGATGTGGAAAGTATAAGACATTTACCATACAGAAGCAAACAAGTTTTTTTTCCCAAAATGTTGAAGTAGCGCTTGAACCACAAGCATTCCTTTCACTCAACTATAGTTACCAAGTGGAATATATTGTAGAAAGCAAGAATTTTTAAAAATGTAGGCAAAAAAAGTAATTGAATATGAGGATTTTGCAGAAACATCAGATACCAACATCCTTCTTTAGTCAAGTGAAGGCTAAAATGTCTTTTCAGTTATGTATTAATGTAGGTATAGTGCTGCATATTGTCCATTGTTGGACAGATGGAGTATTAATCTTCTCCACTCTAATTTATTTGGTTTATCATTCATTTTAAGGCACCAGTAGCAAACCAGGCTTTAATCGAGCCAAGCTAATCAAGATTTATGAAACAAACCCGCAAAGGAAAATAAAATGAAAACAACTCCACCCACCTATCATGTATCATTACCATCATTAATGAGAAGTTACTGCAGACGATATTTCTGGACTCCCTGCAAAGCAGGAATTGGATTTCTAAATAATCCACGGCTGCATGGTTTAATTAGGCTAACCACAACGGTGAGTGAGCTCATTGGATGGAGGTTTATTTTTGGAGACATGATGAAAAGTGCTGCTTCAGCACCAGGTCCTGCTCACTGGGGTTTGTAACCACTTTTGTTTGGTCATGCCTGCTGGCTGCAGGCTACGTGCTCAGACCCTAGTCAGTGGACTGATTTAGACGCTAGGGTTTGGCCTGCTCCGAACCTGGACCCAACACAGCTAAGATGATCCAGATCCAACCACACACACTTAGTCTGCGGATGGTCAAGATGTCAGGCCTTGAAACAGAGGGCAACTGGATCTCCAAGTAAAGTTTTAAAAGCTTTATATCACATGAGCAATGTACAACATGTTGCTAGTGACAAATGTAAAGAGAGTTCTAAGAAAGTTTGCTCTCTGCGGTGCTCAAAGGAGCATTTTAGTGTCTTTAAGCTCATCTTTTTTGTTTTGCTGCCTGGGACTTTACTTTTCAGTTTGGAGCCCAACTCAAACTTTTAAATTTTGAAATAAGCTTTAAAAGGTTTTACCGACCTGTAATCTTTAGTTGAGATAATTTATATTTCTTCTTTAGATAAACTTGAATCTTTGCATTTTTGAAATAAAAACAAAACAAAATGTATTTCAAAAATTTGTCATAGTGTTTTCCGAGCTTGATTTGCCATTCTTTTGGTGCCTGAAAATTAAATGGTTTTAATTGAAAAAAATCCAAATTTTAACCATCATTCACTTTCACTACAATGAATTTGCTTAATATTTGTTTAAATACAAGTTTTGAGGTTTCTAAAACTCAAAAATGTGAGTTTATCTAAAAAAGTAAATCATCTCAACAAATGACTGGTAGTTGGTAAAAAGAATTTGAGTTGGGCTTAAAACTCAAAACTATTTAACTACACTGCCTTGAAATTTTGAGTTTTTTCGACTATTTTTGTTTATTACAGTGTACACTTACCTGCGCAGCACCAAACATCAGTCATAGCTAGACTACCTGCAAGTCAGATGGTTTTCTCAGGAGTTGGTGGTAGGTCTGTCCCCTAACAGTCGACTGAACTGTTATAACCCACATACTTCCATGTATGTCGCTTGATCTACTGGCAGCACTGCTACCCAGACTTCACAGCTACTGGGGATATCGCTGTGTTTCATCTGCATTCATAAGCTTTCAGAAAGCATGCATGAATATTCATGAAATGAGTGTAGTGTAGTGTGAGTGCAGGCTCTGTCCACATTTGTATGCGTATCTAATGCTAAGTATAAATGAGCCTTTAGTTGACCATTATCAAAACCCACCACAACCTCCATTTTGGAGCTAGGCTATGCCATAAGGCTTGGGATTGTTGCAACATGGACTTCTTCTCTTGTAACACTGAAGTCATCATTAGCTAAGTAGCTCACACACAGCCTCTGAGACTGACAGAGACGACCAGGAGTGTAGTACTGAGGTGACGAAACACAACAGAGGCTCCAACCAGAACTCTGACTTCAGTGCAGTGTCTTCCATGGGTCCAGTTTTGCAAACCTGCTGCTGCCCTGCAAAGCTGGGAACCATATCAACAATCTCTAAGTCAAATCCACACCCGCCTGGAACCATTAATATAAGCCCTGCAACCCGACCTGCGATTAAACACACATGCATTCACTTCCTTCACTCACTTGTGTTCGTAACTAGAGCAGCACCTGTGCTCCTGCAGCCAATTTATTTTTAAAGCTATTTACAAGCAGCAAAGCCACTGACAACGTTATTCTCACAGTCTTTGAACACACAAAAATCCTGCCAAACGTCCAACTTGGCCTTCAACAATTTTTGGTATCCTCCACTGGCTATTTTTGCCTTTATGTCATCAGCTAGCCTACATTGTTGTCAAATCAAACAGTGATATCCCATAGTTTAACAGGATGTGGGGATGCATTATAGGCTTTCACAATAAAATCCTGGCAGCTGATTAGGCTTGATAATACTGTATTAGCAAATAGAAATGTTACAAACACTGCACAATCATTTTATTTCTGATTTATTCAGATAAAAAAATATTATTGTATTGGATGAGTCCACTGCGGGACTACTTCAGGGACATTCACGCAGCTGTAAGCTTGTCAATGTGTCCCATCTTACTAGCTAATTAGCTCTTAGCCTGCAAACTGACTGACTGCAAAAGACGTGTCTTTGCTTGTAGATAATAGTAGCTAATGAAAGCTCATGTGGCCTGCTATATCTGTGGTTCTTTCTGTGTTGTGCAACTCTTTCTTGGCTCTCTGGTGTCACTGTAAGCCACTGATTGGCAAAAGAAGACTTCCATACATTGGACATTGTGACCAGCATAGTGATGACACCAAAAAATATAAAATATAAAGTTCTCTTGCTGGGTGGCCTGATGTTTTGTTCTCTCAAAGGGAAGCACAGGACATGTGACGGAGCAGATCTATATTGTGGAAAGAAAAAAAAAAAAATGCATCTTAAATTCCAAACATAAAGCAAAGTGAAAAACACAGAAGCTCAGGAGGTCAGAGAGTTACAGCAGAGTAAAACAAGCTGTTGGTACTTTTTTTGTGTATATATAGAAAGAGCCGGTATGCTTTTCCCATCAGCCTGATGGTGCTCTAATTTGTGAAGAGTTTCATTTCAGGAAGCTTCAACAGGTGGGAGAGCTGGGGGTACATGACACATCCAACTCAGTCATCCATGAAAAAGGCAACCTTTAGCCCTATCTGTCCTCTTTCCCTGTCCCTCTAGCCCATTGTGACCATTAAATCGCATGACTTTGCAGCTCCAATAAAAGAAAGGACACAGGTTCAATTTCACCTTTCAGGGGAACACACTGAATATGATACACAAACTGATACTCTGCTGTAAAGCAGCTCTTTTCCTTCTGTTCATTAGCATGATTTAAACAGGGGACATAACAGCACATGTCAACATTGTTGAAAGCTTTACAGAAAGTCAGAAGTGTATAACAGTGACAGCGAGGCACTGCCAAACTGAACCACTGATCAAAATGCCCAGAAATGTGAATAAAATGATATTCCATTGTGGTTTCAGCAAAAGCCCATTTGGTGAAAGTGATACATGCTTCATAAACCACATGTTGGGTAAATATAGTTACAGAGTGCTCAGGATGTGTTTTGAGCCTAACCACACAGAAAGTTGTTTTTATATTAGAAAAATATGCCATCATGTCATCACTGTAAAAAGTGTTCACTGTGTGGACTCAACAAGCTGAGCTCATTTTTTTTTTTTATTATAGCCATTGGAAGTAAATAAAAGTTCAAATATGGAGCGTCAGTCACACATTTACAAGGAAAAAACTTGAATATTCTCTGAGATTACAAAGTCATAAATAAGCAAGAAAATAAATGAGAGATTCTTAAAACTGAAGTCAGAAATTTATGAGACAAATTGAAGAAATTTAATATGGAAGTTACTGCTATTTTGATCTGTAACTTTCAAGGAATTTAATAAAAGGTTTTAAGTGTATTTTTTTTTTTGCAAAATGGAAGTCTACATGTGTGATTCCAGTGAATAACTTCCAGGTAGAAACTTAGAGACTACTTTTTACAGAGGAGGACAGACTGATTCTTTTGGATATTAAATGTCATCATCTCATCATCTTTCATCACCTTATCCTATTACATATTTGTGTGTAATTTTGTCATAATTAGCAAATGAATTGTTGAGTTATGGACAAAAATGTGTTTAGTGACCAAAATCTAATCAGTTTATCCTTGAGTCCATGTGGACAGTTGAACCAAGTTTGAAAAAATTCCCTCCAAGCGTTCCAGAGATGCTGCTGTCATGAGAACGAGACAGACATGAGGTCTCAGTGATGTTTGAACACCAAAGTTCAGCTCATCCTTAAGTTCAAGTGATCATTTCTGCCAAGTTTGAAGAAATTCCCTCAAGGTGTTCTTGAGATATCGTGAATGAGAATGGAATGACCTGAAAATATAATGCCTGTGGCCACATCTGTCGGGGGCACGGAGCGATAAAAAAAAGGTTTTCAAGATCTTTTAAGAACTGTGAAACGCAGAATGTACACAAAAAAAATTAGGCTGATCAGTCCTGTAGCATTTGAGATGTTGGATATCTTTGGATGAGATGCAGGTCTGTTGATCACACCACACATGCACATGGATGACAGCAGCCATACATCTCTTCCCTCGACTACGCCACATTTTGGGTGAGAACAAGTGCTATTAAAGTACTAGCACCAAATAGAGCAGACTAGTGTCATTCATTTACATGTTAATATTGGCAATGTAATGTGTTTATCATAACATCACAATAGACAGAGGACTAAAACAGCAAAAATCTTAAAAAATTACAGATGTCAGAAAGACATGACCTGGAGATTCAATAAGATACAAGTATATGTCAGGTTAATATACCATCTCCAACCACTTGTAATGATACTGATCATTGATTGACAATGACATAGCAGAGGATTTGGACTCCTAACAGCTACAAAGTGACTCTGTTTTCTTATTTCATGCACTTAAATTGGCGAAGACCTCAGAATTTTTATTGACCACCAAATTAGCAGTTGTTTTCACCCTAAAAGGGGCGGGGCATAACGCAGGAGTACAATACCTGGATGGGCTGCTTTCATCTAATGATCACATGATCCCCTGCAATTTAATAGTATGATTTATTATGGTTTTATACTTATTTAATCAGGGAGTCTTATTGAGGACAAGATCGTTTTTGTAAGAGAGATGTGAGAACAAACACAAAGCACACAAAGCAGTCATCACACACACACACACACACACACACACACACACTTATTGAAGCATTAATCTCAGCTCAGGATGTTAATTATCTCAGTAAGTCAGACAGCATAGCTTTTATAAATGAAAACACAGGTGTGCTGATGGCTTCTGGGTGTCAGAGATGACCTCTGTCCTTTTCACATAACTCAGATGGAGTAGGAGCACTCAGGGCCAGTGTGGGGCTTTTTGTCAGCCTGGGCACACTGGTCACTGGAGCTGATATCTTGGGTTGCGTCTGCTTGGACTGAATCTATACCAGCCTGCCTAACGTCCTCTGCACTAGTCATCTTTATCATATGTCCTGTGTCATCCACTGCTTTGTGTATGGTGTCTTTTGACAGCAGAGAGATGCTCTGCCCTTTGCACCGGCCAAGTGTTTGCATGCAAATCAATTTAAAGACATCACCATTACTACCAGGAATATTTCCCAAGCTATAAGTAGCTCTCCTTTAACTCCCATGTAACTCAGGCCACATTTGTATCTAACTTCAGAGACATCAAGTATGCAACCCATCACCTGATGTTTCTTTTTCCTTTAGTTGCCAGCCAACTGACTTTTGTACATTTAAAAAGTAGCACCTGCTCTATCTCTGTGAGTCCTACTTTTCCATGTTCCACTGTCCTTTGATGAATGTGTTTCCACGCTTTCATGCCTCCCTTTCTGAGAGTTCTATCAATAACCAAATGCAAGACAGATAGACAGTACTGTTTTTTTTCACAGTATTTCAACAACCTGCAGTTGGTTCCAGCTTTTCTGTTGAAAACTTCTGATATAGGAAGTTTTGGTGTTTGTTGAGGATGATGAGAAAAAAAAAAAAACATCTATATCCTGTGACTGAGAGCGAGAAAAGTATTGAAAACCATCCAGGGTCTGATGTTCATCTGTCTGTTCCTGAGCATGTGGTTCAGGCCTCTGCAGCTGCTGCTGAGCTGTTGTTGCCTCTGTAATCAGGCCTGAGTAGCCTCTGCTCTCTCTTTTACACTTCCTTCAGTAGACCTGTGAGACTCATCTGCAACTGCATTAAATCACAATAAAAAGCAGTTTGTTCAGTTTGTTGGGCTTTTGCAAATTTAACATGGAAACATGTTTTGACTCAAACTAACTTTTATTGTTTTTATGCCAAAATATACAATCATATTTCATATTCTTTTCATCCTACGCCTTTTGAAGTTCGGTGTATATTTTTCAGGAATGAAATAAACTAATTACAACTCTTAAAATTACTGTTATTAAGTAGTTTTTGGGGGGGTACTTGTACTTTTTCAATTCTGTAATTTTACTCATACTTAAGTGTGAGTTTCACTATACAATCTACTTAGTTACTTTTAATATAATTGAGTAGTGAATACAATTTGAATGAATATCCAAAACTTTCATCTGTGTATATGTAGCCAATAAGGCTGTCTGATCACAAAGAGGCCAAAATCACAATCACCATTTATCTAAAAGTCTGTACACAAAACTTCTTAAAAAGACACATTTCTTTGTCCTAGGAAAAGGAATAAATGTTGGGAACCACTGTGTTAGACTAAAGATGTGGAAAAACAGAAACCCCTTTGACTGAATGCTGTTTTTGATAATGCATTAAACACCCATGGTTAAAAGACACTTTTGCTCTGAGAAGTTTTTGAGAGAAAAAAATACTGATAGTTTTACTTGTGTTTCAGTAATGTAACTTGTACAATCAGCAGGGATCCCTCGTGGCACATTACTGGGTCCTGGAACTGTTTCAGACACTGAATCAAATTTGAAAAACTTGACTGCAATCTTAATTTAAATTGTCCCACCCTCCTTATAAAACAAAAATGTTCTGATTATCATTAATTGAAGTAAGCTTCATCCACTTTTTTTTCAGTTTCTAACATGCATTGCTCAAACTGTAGTCACATTGTCAAAGTTCTTCACAGTCAGTGAACCTATGAAAACCTATGAATTTTTCATTGCTTTCACACAAAATTCATTCAGTGACAAAAAGCCATTAATTCTTCTCATTCATAATTCTCCACCTGCAAATCATGATATACTTCTAATTCTACAAATCCTAACAATACTTTGGTTTTAGACCCGTAAATGACAGCTAAATCTTTTAATAACTTTTAACAGGAGTACAGTGACTGATAGAGAGCTGAACATTATGATGTCACAGTGATGGTGACCTTTGACCTTTTGGATATAGATAAATAAAAAACTTGCAGCATGGGGGATGCCCACCCCCCAGCAGCCACCCTTGAGCTACTTGATTGGCTACTTGAAACATGGCGTCCAGGCTCAGTTTTTCAGTTCATTCAGACCTCTTTCACAGCAACTGACACAAGTCAGGTGATATTTTTGACGTCAGTGAAACAGGCAGTGTTAGAGACACTTATGTAAATAATTTTGATTACAGTTATATTCTAATTGTTATGTGAAGGATTTAAATCTGTATTTTTTTCACATCCCCTAAATTTCATTTAATCATACATGATTCAAGAGTCAAAGTGAAGTTATAAATTTGAGTTAATTTGCTAAAGATAAACTTACAGTGTTTAGAGTTAACTATTAACGATTTTATGTTCACAGCAGCGTCTGTAAAAACAGTTACATTTACTGAATATGTGTCACACATTTACCTCAGTCTGCCTAAGTTACTACAGCATTCAAAGAAAAGAAGGAGAGAGGAGAGAAATCAGTAGAAGAAGAAAGGAGGACATTTGGTCTCAGTGGTTTCAACAGGACATTAATGTAGAAACCTGCTACGGGTGATGTGGACATTGTGGACTACAGGAAATATATTGCCCGAGACAAACATGAGACACTACACTTGAAATAAAAAAAATGACACTAGACATTAGAGCAAGGGTGGGCAATTATTTTTCCTAAGGGGCCACATGAGAAGCCCTGATTGTTGCCGGGGGCCGCACAAATTTTTGTCACACTGTACCTCAAGATTAAATATAGAAAACATACTGTACACTTACTCTTAGTCTCATTTATTATATTGAAAATAATTCCAAACAGCATCTTATTAAGAACATTAAATTATGCAGGAGTTTTTGAAAATACTGTACAGGTAATCTAGAGCAGCACACCAGGGATGCTGTGGACACAACCCATCCTGTATACCTGTTTGATCTTTGACAAGAAGTGTTAGCTGCATGACAGCCAGATATAAAATATAACAAAAATGCACAAATTACAGTTTTTAGATGAGAACATTAGTTTGTTTTTTAATAATCCACTGTAGATTCTCAGTGCCAAAAACAAATAGCATGACAAAATAATACTGTTTTGTACACACAGGACAAACGTGATGCTTGGACACAACTCATCATGAACTCCTGTTTGCTTCTTTGACGAGAACTGTTGAGCAACAAAACAAACCTGATGAGAAAAAATCCAAAACAGTACAATATCTCCTGTCCTGACCTATAAACATGTGTAGGTTACTTTTTTCAATTTACGAGAACAGGAGTACTTTTGTTTTGTTTTTGTGGATAATTCAGTGTGGATTGTCAATGCCAAAAAACAAAAATCTTGACAAAAAATAATACTGTTTTCTACACAGCAACATGTTCGTTGCAAACTAAGCACACAGCCTTATTGCTGACGTCTGTGAAAAAAGTACTTAACAGTCCATGACTTATTAAACACTCGACATTCAGCATCAACCTTACGCTTTTTAGTGCTCATTTGGTGACTCTAATGTGTTTCTCCATCAACTGCGTGCCACGAACCAAATGAAAATCCCCGTTCACTCAACCTGCCGTGGGCGTGTCTCAGTCACCTCAGCAGAGATGCAGCAACTGCAAATATCACTCACGTCAATCAATTGTGACAGGAGGAAGCGCACTCGCACCATACAAGCATTTAAAAATAAAAGCTGATTTAGATCATTTCATTCGTCTCTTTAGCCTCCTAATTAAAATGGTGTGGTTTGTCTTCAACATCGCGGGCCGTACAATGCCCAGGTCTGCATTAGAGTATGATGAAGTCTGTCTTGTGCAAAAGCTTTAAATACAAACATGAGCTCAAGCCAGAGACTCAATAACATTTGTTAAGCTACAAAAGTAAAAGAGGTTATCCTCCATGTGTCACCTCTAACATTAAAGGGGAACTATTATGCTTTTCCTCTTTTCTGACCTATAAATGTTTTCACAATGCTGGATACTCGTGTTAAACGATTCCAAAGCATCAAATATTGAGGTTCATGCATTTGGAAGAGAGCCCTGCAAGCTGTTTTGGATGGCTCTGCACGCTGTGTGTTACTGTCTTTAACGGTGTAGTAACATTGACGTCTTATATGGTCATACCCCGGCATGTGTTCTAGGCCTGCCCGCTCCACCACTCTGCTTCGGAAGTTATATCGCTGTGCGCTGCTCTGCAGGGTGAACTATGAAGTGAGATTAATGTGTTAGCGAGCTATGCTGAGTCTAAAGCCAGGATTTTCAGTGTCACGAAGGTGGCTCTCTTTTAACCTGGTAACCATGGTAATTTATACTAAACTCATAACCTGCTCGCGAGCAGGTTATGTTCAGAGTTTCAAATTAAATCGTCTGTAAAACGTGCTGTTCTTCAACTAATTATTGTCCTTAGCTTTTAAACTGAGGGAGGATGTTAACATTGAAAAATTACTGAGCTGTATGTTCGTAATATCACAGAATGAATCCATATAATTTAAAAATAAAACAGCGGTACAAACTGTCTGCATCGCGCTGTCATGGTAACCTCCGTTTGGTGATGCAGAGTCATTTTCCCCGTTTGCTCCAGATCATATTAACACTTTAAATTTTCTTCATATATAATCCACACACTAAAATAATGATGAAGCAACTACAGACACTTTGAATACTTTTTACTGTTATCTGTTTTGTCTTGGTGATATTGCAGCTCAGATCACTGATTAGAAAATTCATCATCATTTATCACAGACAATCTTAAATCAGTAACACTCATTTTACGTTGGTTTGGTCAGAAACTTAAGTGATCTCCACGTCTCTGTCATCATAGGACAGTGTCAGACAGACTTCATCATGTTTAAATCTGCTGTATGGAGTTTTATTGTTTAATGTGCAGTTTTCATGTTAGAATAAACGGCAGCATTAAAACCACATTTAGTCCATCAGTCATTTTCTGACATCATTCTTCTTCTCCTGCTTTATTTGCAGCAACAATGTTGCATTTTGCCGTAATGTATTTTGTATACTTTCCACAGCTCATAATTATAACAACTTGATCATTTTGACTTAAGTGGCTCGCGATCGCTTCATTTCATGTGGAAGAAGAGTCAAATGACGCAACAAACGCCCCTTTTATGTGAGCGTGAGCGAGTCTGAAGACGAAAGCCTGGATTAACAAAGTGAGTTGATAACCACCATTGTGATACACGTTATCTCTGATTGCGTTTTAGGCTTTGTCGATCCAGATCATGCAAAGAAAGCCTGGCTGTGTTGAGCTTGCTTCGTAGTACACCCCTCTGGTGATTTCTGACTGTCACTGAGTCACAGCAGATTAAAATATTCCTCCAACTAACCTCACCATTCTAACTTCATACCACTCTAACACCATTAACATGGCATACAACTCAACCACACACAGTCAAAAAGTTACAGCACACACTGTTGTGGAGGCAGCAGTGAACATATATAGTGACCAGGTCAAAACAAATAACACACAAGAGGAAAACAAGATGGACGCCAACTACAACTAATACAAGACAAACACTAACTAAAGCCTGACCCCCCCCTCTGACTGCAGCACATGGTTTGGGCTGATGAGCTGGCCTTCAGATTTAAGAGGCCCCGCCCCTCAGACACACCTTTTGCTCAACCAGGAAGTGAACCGACCCCAACAACCACAGTAAGTCAAAGACAAAGAAACACATGATTAATATAACAGAAAAGAGTTTAACTCCACAGTGTGAGAATGTGTTCACTCCATTTAAACAGAGTGAGAATGTGTTCACTCCATTTAAACAGTGTGAGAATGTGTTCACTCCATTTAAACAGTGTGAGAATATGTTCACTCCATTTAAAGAGTGTGTTCACTCCATTTAAAGAGTGTGAGAATGTGTTCACTCCATTTAAACAGTGTGAGAATATGTTCACTCCATTTAAACAGAGTGAGAATGTGTTCACTCCATTTAAACAGTGTGAGAATGTGTTCACTCCATTTAAAGAGTGTGAGAATACAAGCAAACATTCACATCAAACAAACTGTCTCATGTGAATTGTTTGGGTGTGTTTGACTGCAGATAAAATTAACCTGTACAGGTGAGTGTGAATGGCTGTTAGCATGTGTGGCTGTTAGCATGCCTGTTAGCATGTGTTGCTGTTAAAATGTGTGGGTGTTAGCATGGCTGTTAGGATGTTGACAGTAACCTCAAAAGAGAAAAGTGAATTATTATTATTAGATTTATAAAGCCTAATAAAGTGTGCACAAGACAGGATCACAGCTTTCAGATCATATTTATCAGATGAGTCAGCATGACAGCTCAAGCAACTTTAGTGTTTCCTCTGTGTGCTTACTGGGATACAGAAAAATGAGGGTTAAACAATTATAATCTATAACATACAAAATGAACACAAACACGACATATCTGAACACGAGACTGGCCTAACCAGGGGAGAAAATGACAGAGCCTGATGCTGGTTGGATATACCCGTTGGATAACCTGTGTGTAATTGTTAGTGGGATGAAGGAGTGAGGATGGGAGGAGGAGATGAGGATGAGGAGAAAGCAGAGAAGAAGAAGGCGATAGAGAATGGGCAGCTGCGAAGCTGCACCTCAATCTGGAACAGGTGGGTGTCTTCAAGATCTTGTTTGGCCATAAAACTCACCCATGAATTAATCAAGGCACTTGGGCACAGCTGATAGTTGTATCCCACTGTGTGATACTGGCTCAAGGGGCAGAACAGGGTAGGATATCCCTGTGCCACAGGTGCAAGATGGCAAAGGTGGATCGGACACACCTTGAATAAATTAAATCCATTGCGCCTCAAACTTTCCACTTGCGCTTTAGATCAGCATAAGATAGGGCCCATGATATTCATTTACAAAGCTTTACTTCTGAAGCCTCCAGACTTCCTCACATCTCTTCTATCATTTAAAACGACTAACTACAGTAAACAATCGAGTAATTATCTAACCTCAGACATCCCTCATGTATGCACTAATGTTGGCAGAACTGGTTTCAGGCACTGTGTACTTTTAAATGGAATTAGCTGCAGACTGTCCCTTGCATTCTTCTTGGAGATTTTAAAGCTTTATTATCTGACATTTTTTGGGATTCTTGTAACTTTTTTGTTCTGTTTGCTCATTGCATTTTTGTGAGTGCTTGTTGTTCTCAGGCCTCTCTTGCAAAATAGATCTTAATCTCAATGAGATGCCTGACAAAATATAGACTGAGTAAAAATAAATCAAAATACATTGACCTGACCTGTGGTTTGTAGGGAACATTATAGGTTATATTTTGTTTTGCATGCCTGACATTTTGGCAGTGCTCGCTTACAGGGAATCTTCCTGTCTCTCTTGATTAGCCACTTCACACTATTACTAACTCAAAACTCTGCCTATAACTGTGAGTAGAAGTAACGCTGTTGGGCCCTCTGGCATCGTGCAGCATTAAGTGCACAGCTCTCATCTCGGTGGATGTCAAAAATGTAAAGGGACAGCCTGCTGCGGCGTCCTGGGAATGTGAGAGCAGCAGAGCACTTGAGATGAAGCCAGAGAGTGTTAAGCAGCGGAGCAGCCGCACCCTGCACCACTGCCCACTGTACCAGCTGCTTGCTGAGCTGAGGGAGCCAGGAGGGCAAATCCCTGACTGTGGCAGATAAATTAAACCCGGCAAAGCCCCTCATCTCCTCTGACTCGTTAAATATGCTTCTCAGTAGTCCAGCAGTGATGACACGGATACCTCCCTGTGGAGTCACATCTATTCTGTTATTCCTGCCTGTCGTCTGGACACCAGCTCAGCTATGATGGAGGATGTGTAATGTAAGCTGTTGGTGGTTTTCTTAAATGTTCCTTTCAACTCTAAGTTGCCATGCATAGACTCTGAGGTTCATTCTTCAAAATCATGGGACTTTTTAACCAAAAGTCATACAGAACAAACTCTATCCAAACCATTAAAGGATCATTTTCAAAACATCCACCTGTACTGATGAGCTAGAGGCTGTTTACACCAGGACTTTACATTTCTCCTGGGTGATATGATCTCAAGAGGACAGCTCTGAGTACATCAGGTCAAACCTGTCATCAGAATGTGTCTCAACATGCATCCTGAGGGACCACTTGTGATCAGCTGTCAATTTCCTGCTCCATATGTAAATATACATGTAGTTATGTCATTTCCGTTTGCAAAGACCACGTGTTTTTAACCAGCTCCAGCATTAGAAGCAAACACACTGTGATAATCAAAGAAGCGGCTTATACTGGTTACTGCTTAGTGTATTTGTAAAATTTTACTTTTCTACTATCAGTAAATTAACAGGCCTCATGCAAGAACATTTTTGTATTCTTATCTTAAATTTCCCTTACAATGTGTTGTACGGTGGGCTTGTATGAACACACCACTTCAGATTCAGGAAACACTCTTAACTTCAGATAACTGTGTGAATGATCTATAGTGCATATCTGAGTGTGCATACATTAGATTAGTAAATTAGCATAATTAACGCCTGAATAGTACGATATAAAGCTATGCTTCCCGCCCCTACTGTGAGGAAGTGTTCATTCATGAAAATGGCATCAAAGAAAAAAGAAGAACTTTACGAGCTCAGAGTCCTGCGTTAAGAGATCCATAAAAAAATGTTATTTTAACAGCATCAGCAGTGAAATTAAAAGTCTTTGAAGCAAAAAGCAAAGAAACACAAAAAGAATGTTGTTAAAGCCAGACTGTCACTGAAATAAAGAAGAAACTCAATATGAAAAGAAGAAAAAGTCTTGCCACAGCAAAGTGATCAATGACTGCAGTGGGTTTGACATGCAGTCAAACAGGATAATGTTGACATACTTATGAAGTGTAAGTTATCAAACTCAAAATGTCTTCAAACTAATGAAACGTACTGTCATTAATGAAAATGTTAAGTTTGATACCAGCAGACTGACTGCATGACTCTACGACACGTCTGAACCTCATCAATTGTGTCTGAAAGAAAATTCAGACAAGAAAATTGTTGAATGCCAGATGTTTTCCTAAATCACTCGTACATACCACTTAAGTTTGTACGAGTGGTTCTTGCATGAGACCCAATGTCTCCATGTATAAATTTAGTGTAAATCAGTTGAAATGTAAATGTTTGCATGTAAACGCACTTCAGACAAGGGGTACCCACCAGTACAGTGATGCCACAACTGCCTTTGTTTTTTAAAAGGAAAGAAACAATTTAATGTGTTGCATTTAATGCTGAATTTATCAGAACACAAATGATTATAAATGTTCACATCTTTCACAACTTTCAAAATTGTGCAATTTTTAAGGGAGTCTGTGACATTGCAATTGCTAGTTTCATGGTGAAATTAGTTGAAATACACAGTGTGTTGACTGCATCTACTGCTATTTTTCTAGCTTTCCTTATCTTACATTTGTTTGAGTGACCGGATCTCGATGTGTTCCCAACGTGTCTTGGGTGTACTCAGAGCTTGTGATTGGATAACCCAGGATGCAGGTGTAACTAGCCTCTTAATCTGCAGTAAAATGTACCTTTTCATTCTGAGACACTAACACAAAAAAAAAATCTAATTTAACAGGAAATAACTAGGTGTACTGTGACGTCCAAATTACTTTTTTGAATAGATTTTCCTTTTTTTTCCTCGAGAGAGGACAGTTGCCAGATAATGTACACTTTGGTTGCAACATCATGAATTAACCAATAAGTAAAACCAGAGGCCCCTCGTGTCAGATCCGTGACCTGGACACTGAGCAGGGTATTTATAGATATTTGGCAGGACAGTTTGACTTTAACAAAGAGACCTCTGGGTGGAATTTGTTTCCAGCAGCGTTCCTGAGCTTTCTGGTTTGGAGACTGATCCAGGACTCTGGGATTTATTGAGAGACAGAAGACTAATACCAGAGAAACAAAACTTGACCCATACAATTACAGTTTTGATAGGCTGTTAATGTTTATAGAGAGTCTATAAAGTGTGCATGAGAGCAATAGCAGGAAGAGGCTTGATATCTGGAAATTGTGAGTGGAACAGGAGTTCTGCTCACTTTTCATTGATTCAACATTTGAAACTCATACTCCCTCCTGTCTGAAGTCACAGCATCAGTAATAATAATATACTGTTTAAGATTGTTTTAACCTGGTATAAACCTAATGCACAACTTTTCCACTTGAAACAGGAAGTGTGTCATTAACTTGTATTTTTCATCTTTCTGTCAGAAAGACATTTATACCTACAGACTAGTCGGTGTCCAATTCAAATAATCTGCATGTCTGTGGACTTTAGGAACTGCACTGAACCCAGCTGAACTGCAGAGAACCCACACGACATCCCAAGGTGTATGTATGTATTTTAATACATATTTTAATGTTAAAAAAAATACCAAATACAACACACTCTCACAGTGATTCAAACTTTAATCTCAACCACTGTCAAATTGAAGGCTCACATTAATTATTTGTAGTAAGTAGTGAAAACTAACTTAAGATTGTTGAGTGCTCATGGAATTTTCTTTTTTTGTGTTTATAAAACCCAGAATTTTTTTTGATTTATGAGGGAAATAAGGTCCCAAAAATTAGTGAGATTAATAATATATATATATATATATAAAAAGATTAATTCATATATATTTATTATTTTAATATGATTGAGTTTATTGAACATGAAATAATGTGTTTTTATACTTAAAATGTATTCACTTCCTTTAACTTATTGTGGTGAGAGGTGCAAATAAAAATTCTGAGTTGCATTACTGAGAGAATGAAGTCAAGAAAATTGTGGCAACTGATTGCCTCATATTTTTTTTTAGTTCTGCTTACTTATTTCTTATACTTATACATATGCCTCCGCCAACCAGCCAAGTTGCATTTTACATGCATGTCTGTCCAGACTCATGAGGAGTTTGAAGGGATGTGATAAAAGGTATTAGGTGTATGTTTTTTGGCAAAACAGATGTCTGATTCCAATGAATACTTTGCAGGTGTCTTCATTTAGAGACTATTTTTTTACAGAGGGCTGATAGAGAAATGGACATTATGATGTCACAGTGAAGCTGTCCTTTTGGATATAAAATCACTTCATTTCATCCTATTAGAAACGGTGAACAGTGACTAGTTTCGGTAGTGTCCGTAAACCGCAACATTAAAATTTGACCCAAAAACACACCATTTACACCATGTTTTTAGTCTAAATGTCAGCTGTAGCCTCTAAGACCTGATCCACATGCACACAAGCTGTATTGAGACATTTTGTGGGGTTTTTTGTGTTCTTTTTTTTACATTTTAAAACTGGTCACCATTTACTTCAACTGTACTGGATGTGGCTGCAACACTGTTTTCCGCTGAAGCTCCGGGAGTGTTTTATGAACTGAAGATCTTCAACCATCCTCACATCAGCACAGGGATGAGGAGATGTTGAGTGAAATTTCATTTTTGGGTGAACTAACGTTTTAAGAACATACAGCATGTTTAAGGCAATTATTTAGATTTACTTTTAGTACATTTAGTTAACTTACTATCAGAAGATGCCATGAAAATAATCTGTGCCCTGTTGTGCCTTTAGAGATGTTTCTGGGGGAGCAGAGCTCTGTTACTCAGCATAAGTGATGGTGAATTTTAAATCCTTGAAGCTACTACAAGGAGTTTTTAACTGGTTATGAAGTTATGGATTTTCATATCAATATCTCATTGTGTTCAAGAGCTATTACATATTTTAGAAAATAAGCTATTTAAATAAAATATAACTGGCTCATAAAATCCAAATGGAATCAAAATTCCTTTGATAACTTTACATCAGCAAAGTCTGTAGATAATGCAGACTATTTTTTTTTTTTTTGCTGATTGGCCTAGTGGTCTGGGAGGAGTTTGCAAAGTAGCTTTTTGATAAAACTGAGAAAAAGTCAGAAAAGTTGACATTTTGAAACCAAAATGAGAAAAGAGGCAGATGAATTAATTAAAATATTAAAATATTTTTGAGTCTAGGCTAAGGTGTTTTCAAGATAATTGAAAAAAATGAAAACTTCTTTGTTACAGCACCACCTTGAGGAGAATGAGTGTCATTTTTGTTGTCTGGGCAGTGGGTGGAATTTGCAACCCAACTGCCAATTTTGGTAAAATTTCATCTTGCAGTTTTTGCAGTGGTTATGTTGGCGGGAACACTACGGCTTTCGTCCACACGGGGCTCCAAATCAACACAATGTCAAAGTTTCTTCTAATAGTTTTAATTACAAACCTGTTTGTTTGTCTTCTTGATGCCTTATGATTCCTCTGAACTTGTAGCAGCTCTAAGGTTTGTGAGCACCCTAATAGTCCATGGCCTAACATAAAGAACTGCCTCCAATGGGGACTTTTTGGCACCAGGAACTATGGCAGAGGCAGTAACTAGACATTGATTCTTCTGGGTGATGTTACTGAGTTCCTAAAATGCTGCCTGGGTCCATGGAAAAGTTCTTGTGGTGGAAACAATGAACATTTCAGTTGAGTTGTACCTCCTGAGTCAATGCCCCAGCACAGGCTCTTTACCCCTAAAGAGGCTGATCTCATGTTCGGAGATGCTGCCGGCTCCTCCTGTGCCCTGCTCTGCCATGCAGGGTTTGAGCGAACAAACCTAATAGTCTTATTTTAATGTTACAAACTGTGGTTTAGGTGAGACGCATCAAGCCTGTGATGGTGAGATGTCTTTGGTAGAGGGCTTATTCCCTGGAATTTAAGACAAAGAGGAAACCATCTCAAGGGTCTGGTGGACTTTTCGAGCGTGGCAATCGATGTTCCACCTCAGCCATCACTCAGGTCCTGTGAGGTTTGTGCAGGAAGCTGTCTGCTCGTGCTCCCAGCAGCGTGACCACTGCTTCCCCTGGGCCCGTCGCCGCAGTGTCCTTCTGGAGAAGAAAGGAGGAAGTGCTTTGATGCTCCTGTGGGTGCTTTCCATCTCATCAACCCTCCCACCCCTCCCCCTCTGTCTTCTTCTCCATCTGCTGACATGGCTCATGTATAACAGCCGACCACTCGAAAGAGATTATCACTGCCCTTTAAAGCAGAGCGCAGGCCTCACATCAACATCTGTCTGTCACAGTACAAGTTTAGCTCAGGAGTGTTAGCTCTGAAACATAAAATATATTAAATATGCTTTTGTAGTCTGGTCAAGGAGAAAATACAGGGAGGATTATTTGCAGAATATTTGTGGGGTTGGGAGGGTTACTTTAAAAATGTATTCAGAAATGATTACTAATTCCTTGTCAAAAAATGTATTCAGTAACCTAATTCAAGTATCATGATATTAATGTAGTAGTAGTAATGTAGCTTAATTACTTTCCATTACTTTTAGTTTACCTAAATACCAAATATGGTGAAATTGCAGCGCCTGATAAAATAATAATTGTTCATTGTTAGGTTTGTATCATTATGAAAATGTACTATTAAAAGCCGAAATATACTTTCCATTTACGCAAGTCTGTTTGATGTAAATGTTGTCATTTGAGGGTGTACTCATAGGATCTGTACAGACATCCATGTACCTCCAATTGGATGTAACAGAACTACTGAGTGTCTACAGATGAAACAGTCTTTGTGGAGTTGATGAGGTGAATCACACCATTCAGTGCCTTCTTGACACTGGAAGATTCAAGATGGCGCCTGTGTGTACGGCCTGCCGTCTGTCTCTGCCAGCATTGTGTGTGTTTGCGCTGTTTCTGTCTCTTGTTACCCAATATGTCAACTCTCTACTGGTGTACGATCGCCAAACACTGATGGATCTTCAACTTTCTACCCAAGATCTGGTGAAGTCAGATGATACGGGACATAAAAGTTTGCCCCCGTTTCTATCGGGGATCCCAGCTCACCTTTGCCGCGCCCTAGCTCCACCTCTCCGGCGTAAGCGTCCCCGCCGCCGGGGTAAACGCAGCGGTCAGCTGGTGAGGCTGAAGGCCTGCATGGCGCGTTTTTCTACGGCTTCCTGGACCCTGTTTGGAGCGATGCCTCGCGTCTCCTGGCTGGTACCCGTTGTCGGCCCGGATGAAGTGTTCCAGACCCGCGGCCCCTGCTCTCCCCGTCCCTGCCGGCGCGGAGTGAATCTGTGTAACCTGCGGCCTCTGAGTCGGGCTCCCCGGACAGCTGACGCTGTCAGGATTGGCGTGGTTAATGCTAGATCGCTAGCGAATAAAACTTTTGTTCTTAAGGATTTCTTCACGTCCCGAGGATTGGACTTTCTCTGTGTGACTGAGACCTGGCTGAGTGTTGGTGAGTCCAGCGCTTTCACTGAACTTTTACCTCCGAACTGCTGCTATTTTAACTCCCCGCGGACATCGGGCCGAGGTGGAGGAACTGCTACTGTTTTTAAGAGTCATTATAAATGTAAGCAGCTATCGTTACCATCCTCGTTCACCAGCTTTGAACTGAGCCTATTTGAACTTTGTCGCTCTCACACAGTGTTGTGTGCAGTGGTCTATCGGCCTCCCAATTACAATAAGGACTTTTTAAATGAGTTCTCTGATTTCCTGGCAGAAACCATGCCTAAATATGATCGTGTCCTTATTGTTGGAGATTTTAATGTTCATGTGTGTTGTCCTGATAAGCCAATGGCAAAGGACTTTTTAAGCCTCATTGACTCTTTTAATCTTGTGCAGTCTGTGTCTGGTCGCACACAAGAACGCGGACACACACTTGATCTTGTTTTATCTTTCGGTTTGCCTGTTTTTAATTTGGAAGTTTGTGACGCAGTATTTTCTGATCATATGCCTGTAGTTTTTGAGGTTGCCCTTGCTTGTAAAACAGTCAAACCTCGCGCTGCTGCCCGACCTTGTCGCATTATTAACCCTTCCACTGCTGTTCAGTTCTCTTCCGTTTTCAGTCAGACTCATAACTGTGTCTCTGAGTGTTTGGACAAAGATACGGAGGAGCTCAGCTCATGGCTGCAATCCACCTGCCAATCCATTTTAGACATCGTGGCTCCGTTAAAAACCAGGCAGTCTAGGATTAAATCTGAACCCTGGCTGAATGACACAACCGTGCTGTCAGACGCGAGTGCCGTAGAGCTGAGCGGAAGTGGAAAAGGGACAAACTGCAGGTGTCATTTCAAATTTTAAGGGACTGCTGGCGTCATTATCAAACAACTGTGAAAGATGCTAAAAGAAAACATTTTTCTGATATTATTCTGTCCAACTGTCATAAGCCTCGTGTCTTGTTTAAGACCATTGACTTTGTTCTTAATACCCCACAGACTGTCTGTATTGAGTCCTCCCCTGCTGTGTGTGAAAATTTCCTTCACTTTTTCATTGATAAGGTTTCCTCCACTAGGGCTTTAATCTCACCCTCTGCGTCTGACACTTCAGTCTCTGTGTCCTGCTCTGCTGTCTTCAACAGGTTTGAGCCTGTAACTCTGTTGTTGTTACAGAAGACTGTTGGTCTGTTGAAGCCCTCAGGTTCTCCGAATGATGTGGTCCCTCCTCGACTTTTTAAAGAGGTTCTCCCCACTATAGGGTCCTCACTTATCAATAGTAGTTTGTCCTCAGGTGTGGTCCCTAAAAATCTCAAACATGCAGTAGTACAACCTTTGATTAAAAAACCAGGCCAAGATACTACTGTTCTCTCAAATTACAGACCAATCTCTAAATTGCCTTTTATCTCAAAAATCCTTGAGAAGATAGTTTGCAGCCAATTAATGGTTTTTCTGGATGAGCACAACATTCTTGAGGTCTTCCAATCTGGTTTTAAAACCTTGCACAGCACCGAATCAGCTCTTTTAAGAGTTTTTAATGATATCTTTTTAGCCACTGATGCCGGTGACTGTGTTATTCTTGTGCTTTTAGATTTAACTGCTGCATTTGACACAGTGGACCATGAACTTTTAATCTCTCGTTTGGAACAGTGGGTGGGTATCAGGGGTGTAGCACTGGAGTGGTTCAGGTCATACTTGGCTGATCGAACTTTTTGTGTGAGCCTTGGTGACTCTGTGTCCTCCTCTGCTCGTCTCTCATGTGGGGTCCCACAGGGCTCAGTTTTAGGGCCTCTTCTCTTCTCTCTCTACTTGCTTCCACTTGGTTCCATACTGAGAAATCATGGTATCTCATTCCACTGTTACGCAGATGACAGTCAGATTTATGTCCCTCTCAAAAAGAAAGACTCCTATTCTGTCAAACCACTACTCAGGTGTCTTGATGACATAAAGGCCTGGATGGCTTTAAACTTTTTAAATTTTAATGAGAAAAAGACAGAGGTGATGGTTTTTGGTGGCACCACTGGGGCTCCCCCTGTAGATCTGGGTTCCCTGGCCCAGTTCATTAAGCCAACTGTCACTAATCTTGGGGTTAAAGTAGATGCTGATCTCAAGCTCGACTGTCAGATCAGGTCGGTTGTTAAGTCAAGCTTTTTCCAATTGAGGCAACTTGCCAAAATTAAACCGATTCTTTCAAAACAGCACTTTGAAACAGTAATCCACGCCTTTGTGACCACTAGGCTGGATTACTGTAATGCACTTTATGTCGGGGTTAGTGGGTCCTCTGTCGCTCGTCTTCAGATGGTGCAAAATGCTGTGGCACGTCTTTTAACTGGCACACGTAAGCACGAGCACATTTCCCCCATTTTAGCCTCACTTCACTGGTTGCCCATCCATTTTAGGATCAGTTTTAAAATTCTTTTATTTACTTTTAAATCCCTAAATGGTCTCGCCCCGCCCTACCTCTCCGAACTGCTGCAGCCTTATACACCCCTCCGCTCTCTCAGGTCAGCTGATCAGCTGCTCCTGAGTGTACCTAAAACTAAGCGAAAGCTCAGAGGTGACCGTGTCTTTGCTGTAGCAGCACCTAAACTGTGGAATGATCTGCCTCTCCACATCAGACAGGCCTCCTCGCTGCCTGTTTTTAAATCACATCTTAAAACCCATCTCTTCTCCCTGGCTTTTAACATCATGTGAGATGTTGAATGTATTGTATGTATGTGCATATGTATGTGTGTATGTATATGTATATATATATATATATATATATATATATATATATTTGTTTAATTTTATTTTTCTATTGCTTTAAATTGTATAGTTGTTTTATGTCTTTTAATCTGTTCTTGTATTTTATTTCTGTACAGCACTTTGGTCCACTGCGGTTGCTTATAAAGTGCTTTACAAATAAAGTTGGATTGGATTGGATTGGATCTAAATCAATGCCAAAATGCCAGTATTTTGAACAAGGTGGCTGCTCTGTAGCTGACACTCCAGCAAGTTTCTTCCAATTCTTGGTTAGTGAAGAGGGGATTATTTGGAGAGGGCTTGACCTGCTTCCTTTCGAAGGGACTTGCATTTTCAGGAGTTAGGATGGAGTCCCGAGAAGAAGGCAAGGCCCCCATGGCTCCCAGCATCATCGGCTGTCTCCGGTGCCCAGTGCCACAGAACGCCAGTTGGTCATTCCAGCTGAAATACAAGCTGAACCCCAGTAAGCCATCTCCACCAATGCACAACCAGACCTCCAGTCCAACTGATTCTGTCTGCCAACAATCAGCCAGCACTTTGGCCTTTTAGCCTTGGGTTCATTAGCCTTAGGCCTGGCATCCAGCGGCCATCTTTCAAAGGGACTTGCCATTTTGAGGGCGTACTATGGACTCCTCAAAATAGATTATGGTCCCCATGGCTCCTGACACCACTGACTGTCTCAGGTGCTCAGTGCCACAGAGCCCCAGTTGGACAGTTTGCTCTCCGCCTAGCCATACATGTAGTCCAGCTGATTCTGTAGCCCTGACCTTCTGGACCACCATGATGAAATGCTCAGTATTAATGTTAAAATAGGGGTATAAACAGAAAAGCTTTAATGAAGCAGCAGTTATAGTCATCAACACAGAAATATCTGTTTCTGATTGGATTTCTAAGCAGGTGAAATTTGCTTGAGAAATTAATGAGAACCATCTCCACAGCAGGGTGAGGGAGTCCAGTCAACCTGCCCTGGAGCAGATAGGTCTGCCAGCCCAGCAGGAGGGACCATGTGGCCTCTCTGCCTCCAGCTGGCACTCAAACACCCACCCTCACAACGGTTCAGTTTAGCTTACTGGCCATGTTGAAAAAAAGAAGCCAGCTGTGGCATCACATGGAGGATCAGTCTCGTTGCACCAAGAATAAATGTCACAGAGACAACCCCTGTCCTGAGAACATGCTCAGACAAACACTCCTTCTGCAAAACCTTTGTCAAAGAACATGTCTGAGCCTTTAATGGCTCCTGGACCGGGGATTTGTACGGACACACATGAAAAGAGATTCGTAGTTTTGTTGTGAAAATAAGTCTCGGTGTCCTCTGTGACTTTCCTTCCCTTTGTATCTCTGCAGAGTGGTGACATTAGTTTTTAGCCGGCTTTGAAATTCACTCCTCCCTGTCTGTCTGTACACTCCACAAGCTGCTGTTGTGTCTACTTGATGATAAAAGCTGAAGTAAAAAAAAAAAACAAGCGACTTAAAGTGAATCTAAGCTCACATCTAACCTTAACTAACACATAACATCCAAGGAGTTCATTAACATTTTTCCTGCCTGGGCTCAGCAGGACGTTCAGCCCTTTTTTTAGCTCTTCCATGCCAGTAAATACGTTAGCTATTAAAACACAAACAGGCTTAAATGACGGCCTGCAGCTAACTGTCAGCTGAGAAAACATGAAAGCAGCTCTTGTAATCGCTGCAATTGAAGGGCTAATCAGCCGCCCCCAGAAACAGTTTAGCCTGGCAGGGATCAGTGAAATACCAGCCTAATGCTCTGCCGCACTTTCACCATCCACACCGTCACTTCACATCCCACACTTCCTCCATCACTGCTGTTTATAACCACACTGAACACACCACAAGTATGTCGATGATAAGGTGTATTTTCATAAATGCACTCATTTATATTGTCTTTTCAGATGTGAATTCTGCAAATTGTTTTTGCTTTTTCATGACATTTTGTCACTTTTCAGTCATGACTTTCAGTTAAAAGGTGACTTCACTCATAGAAATAAACAATAATAGAAAATATATCATCAGTGTATTCTTTCTCCTACAACTTTTTGGATGGATTTATTTTGTGTTGCTTGAGTATTTGTCTAGTGAGTTTGTTTTATAGGTTTATTGTTTATTGAACTTATTATTTGTAATTTTTTTGTTTTATTCCATATATTTTGAAATGATTTTCAAAATAAAGACTTTACATTCATTCATTTTCATTCTTAAATAATGTAAATGCTGCTGGTGGTGAAATGTTATAAAAGACATGATGATAAATTCTGTGGGATTCTGGGAACCTATCAGCTATCACCTGACAATGATTCAGCCTCTTGACACAACAGCAAATGTTTTCAGTTTTCCAGTGTGTCCAGCAGATATCCAGGCCAAGACTTCCTCTTTTGTATACCAGTCATTGTATACAGTCCAATTAGCAACATGCGATGCAAGAATGGAGGTAAACTCTATAAAGAGACATCTGTAAATCAATGTTGGACAGTAGCCAATGGCTTCACAGACCCTTTCACAGCCGATGCATTTTAGCAACAGAAGTTATCAAACTACTACTTTAATTGAATATGCACAGTATATCAAAATAAGTTACAAAAACACACACAACATCCTCCCTCCCTTTTGTTTTTCCTTTTACTTTTTCATTTCCTTCATATGTCACTTTTCTTCCTTATTTTTCTATTAAACCTGATTATGTATATGTATGTCCACATGTTTGTCTTCATATTTGTTCATGTTCAGAGGTGTGGATATGTATGTATGTATATGGACAAAAATTAAATTATACTTTTTGCTCATGAATGTTTTTCCAGATGTATATGTATGACAAAAAAATGCAATAATATGCAAATACTGAACAGATTGCAGTTGTAATCGTGATTTTATTGCAATAAAAGTATTTTAAAACACTCAGTACCTAATTAGTCATGAATACAGTTTGACAAAAAAAATGTAGCTATCTCATTGATTATGTGTGTTATGTTCAAGTGCTGCTGTGAAAAATTCTGTACATTTAAACATGGCTGAACAGACTTGTAATCACATTAGAAATTTGGATAATCATATAAAGAATAATGAAAATGTATCGTCTTCAGTTGACTATAAAAGCTTCTCTCCACTGTCCACTGACTGTTTCTAGCTGTGGCTCATACATGCAACCACTTCTGAAGTCAATGTAAAAGCTTGATCATGTTATCTCACTGTTGGTTGTTGTCTGAAGATGAAGAGCAGTGAAACAGACACATGTTGCAACATCAGCTCTATCTCTGTGTTAATAAAGTAGCTGTGGGAACAGTTTCTCTATAAAGCCCCAGTGCCAGCCACGACCCCCAATTAAAGGCTTTGCTGGTGTTTCTTTGGCATAAATCACAAGTTTAACCCCAGGAAGCGTTGGGTCCTGCCCTCCTCAGCTGTCCGTGTTTATATTTAGTGCTGCAGGCAAAAAGATGGAGCTGTGGTGTAGGTTTACTGTGAAACCCAAACTGCTGGGCTGTTTTATGGTTTGGCCCATATTTTTCCCCTCAGTGGTCTCCGTGCAGGTATGTTCTGTATCAGAGACGGCCTCCCTCTGTGCTCCTGGCATGGGAGCTCACGCAGGCTTTTTGCTGCAGTCTGAACCTGTAATCAGCCATAGCATTTCTTAATCTTCATCTGTCAGCTGGTCGTTATGGTCACTGCAGATGTTCCTGGTGCCTACATCAGGTCTCTGCCAGACATGCTTACCTGCAGCAGTGCTCTTCATACTGGATCATCAGAAACACTTCTGACATCAAGTGTTTCTCTGCTGTCACACTGAAATCAAAGCATTTGAGCTGGCTATTGTAAGGAGTGAAAATCATTACACTTCAAATTCCTCTTTATATGAAACATATGAAACACACTCGACATAACACAAAATCCAAAATAAATCAAATTGTATTCCAATGTTTCTTTTAAATAAATGTTGCAAAATGTATTAATTTAGGATTGAATTAATACTGTGGTGAACATTCACCCATGAATCATACAGTACATGCCTGCATTATGACAGAATGTGAACAATTTATGGTCCCAGGCAGGGGAGCTGCCATCAAGATATTTCATCAGGCCCCTTTACCACAGGCCCCGTAAAGCTGTGCAATATCTGTGACCACACATCCAGAACTCATCCGGCCCACTCCAAGATTTAAATAACTCCACCTTTGCAGGGTTGCAACTCTCGTCTAGTCCAATACTTACTGTACAATATTTACTGAGAGTGAGCTGTGAAAACACTGTGCAGACATGTAGGGAACATTCTGCATGCAGTGGAATTCACTTATGATGCAAGAATGATACCCACTATAAGAAATGTGTCAGTGTGATTTTAATCATAAAAGTCTTTACTGGAAAATGATGTTAAAATTAATGGATAACTTAAAATATAACTTAATTTAATACATATTTCAAAAGAAAATGTAACTTTAATACAGACTGAGTCACTCAAACAGTCCAGCATCCAGTACAGACTAAAAGCTGTTTTTGTTAAATATAATGATCATGATGTTGAAAAAAAATTGCAGTGTTTAAATTCTTACCATTGAAAAGGATGTCATCATTTTTCTTTTTTGATAATAATAAAAAAGAAATTCCCACAGACCCCCTGATATGACATTCCACACAATACTGTATCACTGGGAAAAAAGTTGAGAAAACTCAGTTTTCTTCAAATGGTTGAATTTTGAGCTCAACTCAAACACTTTAGTTTAGAAATAAAGTTTTGCCAATCTATAATCTTTAGCTGAGATCATTTTCCTCTTGAAAAAAACTTGAATCTTTGAGTTTTAGAAAGTCAGAGGTCAGACTTAGCTGTGAACCTTATTTGTGATTGTTTGGTTGCCTGAAAATGAAATGGTTTTACGAGAAAATATTAAAATATTAACTATTATTAGCCATTATTAGTTTACTCAGTCATTTTTGATATACAATTTGTTTGGGTTTCTTAAACTCAAAGATTCAGGTTTATCTAAAGAAGAAAAGTAAATTATAATTATTATTATTGTTTTAGCCCTGCGATGAACTGGTGATTTATCCAGGGTGAACCCCGCCTCTTGCCCAATGTCAGCTGCGATAGGCTCCAGCCCCCGGCAACCCTTCCAGAGTAAGCGGTTACAGAAAATGAATGAATGAATAAATGTTTTTGTTTTTACAGTGGGGATGGGAGACAGGGCTGCTGAGCCTGAAGCTACATCTGTTAGCATCCTGATTTTAATATTTAGCTCTCAGTGATTATTCTTTGTCCCAGTCTGTCATCCTGGAAACATCAACCTCCATCCAATAATTTAATAGAAAGTTTTTTCTTGTCATACAGTTGACACTGAGTAACACTTTAGTATATTTGTTGTACACAATTCAGGTTTTGTTCAAGTGTTTGTGATATTTAGGTATTCTGAAGATCTGAAATCAGTGATACGAAAACCTTCCCTCAGTGTAGTAGCTTTGCATTGACCATTTATGGTTGAATGTAGGAATGTAAAAGCCAAGATATGAGAATGATCTAAATCTGATTATTTTTTGGCGCACACCATGTTTGACTTTTCTGTGCTTTGTGTGTTGTGTAATAAATTTTTTTTTATTGAAATAGCAATACGGCTTTCTGCAATTTTCAAAGTGCAGCAGGTGCAATATTTGTTTAAGGCTAAATGTGCACCAGAAAACTTTCTACAGACTTAAAAAAGCATCTTCATTTGGAACAGATTCTGGCTAAAAACTCACACCATATTAATTTTAACATGTTTTTCAATCAAAGTAAGAATTATGATGTAAAAATCATCCTTACGTCTAATCACAAATCATATTTCAATGGTAATATCAGTCAAAATAATCGCAATTAGCTATTTTTTCTAAATTATTCAGCCCTAGATCCTATGCACTGTTTTAGAAATGAGGGCTCTGATTTGTGGAGAGATTCTTCATTAAGGACTTGTACGTCTACTGACTTTTCCAGAACGATGTTCTCACCATCCATGAATAGAGACAAGGGGAAACATCTCCTAATGTATACGACCACCTGATATCATGTGGTTGAAGTTCCATATTTAGGTCACATTTAAGTATATTTAAGTATTTGTGCGCAGACAACAGGAGGCATCATACACAGAAGATTTCCTCCTCCACACAACTTCCTCTCTGCACAGTAGAACATTTCATGGTGGTCTATTCAGGGTGGGAAGAACAGATTAAGAGGTCTGTGATTTCCACTTCCAGCTGGGATAACCTTGTGTTTATCCTTGAACTTTATTCTTTGACTTAATCGGGACATCTTCTGCTTTCCTTCCATGTTTTAAGGTACAGATATCTGGAACAAGGACACTGACAATGTTCTTCAGATAAAGAGACTGTATGAGAAACATGATATTTAAAATTAATGTTTCAGGTTCACAAAAGAGAGCACACAGGGAACAGCAGATATGACAGAAAAAAATGGACCAATGCTATCAGTTACAGACCTTTAATGACCACAAATTGTGGCTGTAAATGACCAAAAGCTAAAAATATTTTCTGTAGGTACACCTCTAGTGTCACGTTTGCACATGCAGGGCTCTGCAGTCAGGTTAGCAAAAACAAATATGCAATATCCTGGTAGACTTTCAAAATAAATGCAACTACTTGATCAAGTTTAGGAACAATACTTTTCAGGAACGGAGCACAGTTTGGGATAAAAAGTATGATACACAGTGTAATATGTGTAAGTACTTGAATTACTTTGTGTACATTACCAGCAACCAAGAGGTAGAGAGAGAGGACCATCATCCTGAAGAAAGCTCAACATAGACTTTTCTTTTTGAGATAGTTGAGGAAATTCAGAATGAAATGTTACAATGTTACAGTTTTATAGTGCTGTAACAGAAGTTGTGCTCACCTTCTTAATAACTATATGGTATGATAACACTACAGTCCATGAGAAATATGGACATAGTTGCACACACACTGGCAAAAATTACTGGCTGTGAACTTCCCACCATGTCTGACCTGTACAACATCCACATTCAGTGGAAAGATTTGAAAATTCAACTCCACTTTAACTTGCCACTCTCAGACACATGAGCCTTATAATGAATCACACTGTTGTATTTATTGTTACTGCAGTGTAATTTGTCTTTGTGTATACTTTGTGTTATTTGTAGAAATGTGTTACTTTTTTTATTTTGAACCTCATCAGAACAAATTCCAGTCAACTTTGGCTGATACGGCAATAAATTATTGAATTGAATTGAAAGTTATGTATGTTATGTCACTATACGTAAATTAAAAAAAAAAAAAAAGTCAGTGTTGACTTGTCGAGGGGCTCCTGCACAAACGACACTACAGGGATACCTACAGCGACATGGTTTGAAGCACAGGGGCACTGACAGAGCTGTTGTATTTAATGTGTTGGCCAAAGGCCAATCAAGGTCAATGAACCACAGCCGAAGCCTCCACTGGGTGCTGGGTTTGCATCCTCTCGGGGTAATGGGGCAGGTCGAGTGTTTTCAGAGCAGTAAAGCAAGTATTTAGACTTTGATCCAGCCAGGCGTTGTGGTGTTGCTTTGCCTTTGGCGTGAAGCTCTCTGGACTGCAGCGAGGTGGGACAGCAGGGGGCTGTTGGACATGGCAGACAGTCTGTATGGGGTAAAAGGGTAAAACACACTCTCAGGGTTAAAGCCTTAGTTAAATGATCCCACAAACAATAGCTGATTACAACATGATGTTTGGCTTGAATTGAGAGCAGCCATCCAACATGAACAGACACTTCACGCCTGTTCAGAAACAATGTGGGACAAAGCAGCACAGACTCAAATGGATACACTCTGGGTGCAGCAGCTGGCTGTGGACAGCTGACCTGCAGATAGAGAATTTGTAGAGGGATGTCGAGGAATATTCATTCCCTTCACACAACATACAACTCACCCAGGAGACCAGGGTCTGTGGCACCAAAAGTCAACGTTGATTTCTTTTGAAGAAGTTAGATCACGTACATGAACTTATGTAGATAACGTTCTTATTTTAACCCAAAGCTCAATCTTTTCCTGAACCTACCCCAGAAGTTTTTGTGCCTTTTCTTTTGAAAATCTAACTCAATGTTGCATATTGATAACTTGAGTGCAGAGTCCTGCACATGCGAAAATGATATTACAGGAGTACTGACAGCGTCACAGTTGGAAACTTAGGCCACTGACCAAGGGCTGGAAGTGAGAGTGTGATGGAATACAGCACAAATGTCAAACAGCTGTGATGAAAAGAGTGGTTTCCAAACCTTTTCTGGCATGCCCCCCTTGAGATGCTGAGAAATCTTCACACACCCCCACCTCACAATTATTATCAGTCATTAACAATAATTGGGGAAACAACTGCTAAAAAAGGTGAAATAAAGGTCAGCATGATAGCATCAGCAAGTCCTTTTTTCTTTATTTCTCCTACATAAATCATATTCATTTTGATTTAACTTAGTAACTCTATTTCTCCCTGGTCATTCATGGTTCCTACAGTGGCTCTATGCCCCCCAGTTTGGGAACCACTGGGATAAATTTAGAGCTGAAATAGTCAATTAATCCATCAGCTGAATGTTAGAAAATGAATCATCATTGAGTCATTTTCAAAATTTCCTGCATTCAACCTATTAAAGGTGAATATCTGCTGTCCTTGTGTCTCCTCTGATACTAAATTTAAGAAATTATTTGGGTTTTGAACTGTTGGTCAGACAAAATAAGCAGTTTGAAGATTTCCTAGTTAGTCCTGGGAAATTATGATGGACTTTTCTTACAATTTTATGACATTTTATGGATCAATCATTTGATAATGAAAATGATTGTTAGTTGCAGCTCTAATCAAAAGACACAAATGCAGGGTTGAACTGGGAACAAAATTTGGCCCTGGCATTTTTCATCTGTATCCATCCCATCACCACACCACTGACCCCTCCAGCACTGAGCTCATACCACTGAATTCACCTGTACCTCAACAGGCAGGATTAACTGAACACACAGACACAGTAAACACCAACAGCAGCAGCAAAGATATTCATTCACCTCCATCTAAACAGATTTACACAATCAAAGCCAACAGCACAACTGGATATTGTTGAAAACCAACAACAAAAGATTTATAATGCAGGTACACTCAATTAAAGCCAACAGCACAATCAAAAAATACACCACTCTCAACCACAGAAGTGAAAAGTTGAATATGTCTCCAATATGAACACAAACAAAGCCTAAAAGTTTGGCGTCAACCAACGTCGCATGTAGCAAACACAGGAACACTTTGTAAGCCAACATTAATCATAAAATAGTCCTCTGCTTTGTGCGGAACTATCCACGATTTCCTCAAAGTTCAGAATATTGACCAGTTTGCTGTCATTTTCCATGAGAGAAAGTGTCTTCAGGTATTACAGTCCTCAGTTCCTTTTTATTCCTCCTGGACAAGCGTCTGGCAAGCCTAAAAGTGTCCATCTGCCAGTTTATATACATCTACAGCTGCTTTTGTCTGGACCAAATAGACATAACATGCGGACATAATGGACATAACCTGGCAATAGCATAATGACACTTTAATATTTCTTGAAAGTGAAAAATGTTAATCACAGCTGTGATGATCAACAGTTGGTGGCAGTAATGCGCATATAGCCATACATCAACAAAGGCAGCAAACATGAAGAAGAACATGGATGTGAACAATGCACGATTTGAAATGTGAAAAAAGTTAAATGTTTTATGGGAAGAAATGCATTGAGCACATTAAAACCTCACTGCAGTTTGGTGATACACTGACTTTTAAATCTTTTTCTCAGGCCTTTTGGGTAATTCTCAACATTTAAAGACGTGAAAATGATCAAATTCAACACTAATTTCCAGACCTTCATGCGACCCATGGATAAACACATAAACTTTTTGTATGGAGCGGCTGTTGAATGAAGTTGTACACCGTTGTGTGCGAGTAATTGCATCCATGCTGGATCTTAGCGGACGCTCAGAAACCCTCTCATTACAGCTGAGCACTTGCTCTGTTGACTCAGGTGCTGTTCGTCTTGTTAATGACCGTTGCAGAAGTTTGTGGGTGGCAATTTTGGCCGAGGCGAGTTGATTCATTCGTCTATATGAATGACAGCTTAAGTGCATCTCTGACAAATGTGACTCTTTTAAAGATAAAGTTATGAGGCAAATGGATCCAAATCAAGTGATGAATACTGTACAATACAAAGAGCTCATTTTGTCTCTCAGCGGTCTTGCCAATTGAATAGTAATAGCTCTCTGATTGGTGTGAATGGGTTGTTTTAGTGAGAACATTTCTCTGCTGACCTCTTCCCTACAGCAGTTGGGAAACAGACCGTGTCCTCTGGTGGGACAGGTAAGCTGCACAGGGAACCGGGCAGGTCACATTCATTCATTTCAGCGCGAGTCAAGGTTGATCAGCTGCCGCTGTGCTGTTTGAAATGGCAGCAGCTCCAAAGACGGGTGACAGCTGATGGCCACCGCCTGATGAGCCAGTAAATTATGTTACCAGCAACATCAGTCTGTGGAATTCAAAGAAAATAGTGCAGACACTGGTGGAGTGAGCCAAAGCACACAATGATAAAATAACATTTACTTCATCCAGTGCAGGGCTATAGCAGTCATCTCACCACTGTCACAGTTATGTGTTTATTGTTGACTGATTTGATGCAAAAAAAAAAAAGGGCAGCTGCAAAAAGCATCTGGATTGCTTCAGCATGCATATACTAGTAAACCATGCAACTTACTTTTCTATTTTTTCCTGAATTTCTAAATATTTTTAAATCTCATTTTTTGTATATAATCAAGAATAAAGAAAGACAAACACAAGACAAAGAACAACATTCAAAATCAAGTTAACTATATAAAAGAATCAGACAAAAAGAAAACAAAAAAAAGACAAAAATGAAAAGAGAAATAACTCACAGGGAATAAACATATTTACATCTTTCAATTAATTTAATGTTTACACCCAAGAAATAAATTACAAAATAAAATAATCAGGTTCTATGCTATTAGAATACTGTACCCATTTGGCCCAAAATAACTGGAATCTACTTGGTGGCAGCTTGTCAAAGAAAATGTCAACTTTTTTGAACATAAGCATCCTTAATAATTTCAATAAATTCTTGTAATGTAGATGATTCAGGCTGTAACCATTTTCTAGTTATAGCTTTCTTACTTGCAGCCAAAATTATTTTAAATAAATATTTCCTGAGAATTTAAAAGTAAAATAAAAGGTATTTAACATAAACATGCTTATCATTTTCATTATTTAAAAGTCACCAAAAAGCAGGACACCAAGTCTCTGAAACTCAGATGTTTGGTCTCAAGTTTGGTAAGTATGAAGTAAATGCACTGCATGTAAGTTCTGCCACCAGGGATCTCTCACATTAAAACATTAACAAAAGGTGTAGTTTGATGACATCTGAATTAGTGTGGCATCATGGGAGTTGGTTTATTCATTGTTAAACAACAACCATTGCATTTGAAAATCTATCTGACATGAAAGGTACTACTGCTGAACATCAGTGCAGACTCAATGTCCGGTCCAGATTTCTCTTCTGATTTTTGGGAGGCTTGAATCTGAGGAAAATCATCCTGAAACTCCTGTGTGTGGAGCATTATTAATAATAAATGCAACGTCCAGGTAGACTTTCAAAGTAAAGCTTTCTGGAAAACATTTATCGATTAGAGGGGCAACTAGAGGGGCACTACAGCATCGGAGTTTCAGTCGCAGTGCTGCTGACCAAGCTGCATTTGATGCACCGGAAGTGAGAATGAGCTGCCTTTACAGGCACCCAAATAATGATATGAAATGATATGAAAAAAGATCTAAAAAATCTAAAAAGCATCTTCAGTGCAGTTTACCATGATTCTATTCAGAATGGGAGCAACAGATGAGAAACAGCGGCAGAGAAGGATGCAGCCTGAGAGGAAACCAACGCCTACCGTGATGTCCTTGAACTGACCATGCAAAATAATCATCTTATTGTCCTCAAACAGAAAAGCAGCTGCCGCCTTTTGTGGTCACAAAAGCTTCATGTCTCCAAATTGTCACAATATCAGTCGTAGGCTGAGGCTGATAACTTAGTGTCAACAAAGAATCCATGAAATACTGCATGTGACGCACTGAAAGACAATCAAATCCCTGGTATTACAAAAGCAGTACAAACATTGGATTTCCTCAGTGCTTGTGTTGATAATGGGGATATCCTGCTGATATAGATACCATAAGGTCAGATCACCTTCTACCTACTATCAACCATCCACAGGTGGAGTCAGCAGCTGGAAGCCATATTATTTCCTCTCAGACTAAAAATATTTCATTATACCTGACTATTTTCAGTAAAATGTTGCTCTCTTTCTTCTTTCTAACAATGATATGTCATCCTGACACGCCCTTTAATCCTGAAATAGACCTAAAGCCATCAGAGGTATATGGACTTCTGACCTTGATTTAGTCTAGTTTTAGTCTGATGAAAAGTTCACATTTTTTATACAAGTGACTATTGTTAGTTTAGTTTTGGTTGACAGTAAGTCTATTTTTTCTTTTTTGTAACTTATGTACAGTTTAAGAAAAGTCTAAAAAAGAAAATTTAGAGAGTTCATCTATTCTTGAGGGTTGGGACAAATCATGTCCTACCAAAATCCTTTACAAATCATTACTACCAACATTCTAATTCAAGTTTTTTGATGAAAATGTATTATACTTGCTTTGTGCCAGAGAATACACAATTTCAAAAATGTGTTAAAAGCCTTCAAAATGTAAAACTACCAATAACTACTGATAATATACATATAAAATATGCTATTATAGTAGCTATTATATCTCTGTTTTAAAATATATTTTTTATGAGTGTTTGTGCTTTAAAATTGTATCCCAAATTTTCAACAAATCCATCAGCTTTTTACAAAAATCTGATTTAATCAGGCATCAAAAGGGTTAGCTATACCCTGAGGATCCCTGTCTCACTTCCTGGTTTTAAAAAGACAGGAATACTGCTCAAATACTGGCAAATTGTATTTTTTTTTTCTACAAATTCATTCCAAAATATTTCTATGAGATGTAACAAATCAAAGTTGAATAAGAATTATGGTTTAAAAATGTGTATTTTGATTAACATTAAGAGAACTGTGAGACACTTTAAAAAATAAAATGGCTGCTCACTATGACTATGCTGTGGAATTTAGAAATAAAACATTTTGAGACGTAGCACCAGTCTCACTGTTCACTGTCATTGTTTGATAATTACTGTGTTCTGTGTCTTCCACCTACCTTTTAAAGGAACAGTCCAAAGTTAATCTAACTGTGAATCCTCCTGACCATCCAGCAGCCTGTCAGTGGTAAAACAAACACTTTTAGTGGACAGACTGGTGGGTACGATTGTCCTTAAGGATTACACTGCAGCTGATTTCAAAGCTGCCTGCTGCAGCTGTCTCCCTCAATACTGGACCAGATTCAAAAATTATTGGCACAATTCCATTCACCAAAACATGAGAAAGTAGAGTCCAGGTTGAACAATACCAAAGTTACCCCTTTTGTTACATAATGTCATGTGCATCATTTTGCACAATGTTGCCTGACTGACAGGATGCACATTCTGCTGCTGGTCGCTTAATTCAAGCAGCATCTCTGTGTCTGCTATCTACATATTCAAAGTCTCTGGGAAACAAGAACAACCTCTGAGTACAACCCACACAATGAAAACAACAAATAAACGCCTGGGGTGCTAATGGTATGAACATAAACAAGCTAACAGCTGCTTTTTGTTTGCAGTGATGTATTCATTTTAATGCCAGAGCTCGCCTCCTGACATGCACATATTCCACCAAAACAAGTTCCCCTTCAACATTGTTTTTGCACAGCACTGTGACTGCATCCTGTGTGATTGGTCTAAAGAACCTAAAATCCAAACACAATGCAAGCTGGACTCCCTCCTAATGTGGTCTGGCAGACAACTTGGGTTAACATGCATTTTTCCTTATCTGGATAACACATCCAGGCACAGATCACATTCTAATACCAGGAATAAATGGTGTGAGATGCTTAAAGGGTACCTTGTGCATCAGTATGAGGGCGTGACAAAGATGTCAGTAATTAAAAACCTGGGAATGACAAGCAATATGAATTATGTTCCTTTGCAAAAGAGTTTTTTGTATTGGACGAAAAAGGATCAATATTTGTCACCTGATTCTAAAACATCCTACACGTATATTTCTGAAAAAGTGTTGTGTTCCTTTAAGATGATTATCATCCATTCATCCATTATAAAACACCCACTCACCCTTTTTGGATGGTATGGACAAATAAGTCAACTTTACCCGTGTGGTAAATTTTACCACCCACCAGATTATTTATTTACATTTGAATAAGTAAATGAAGTAAATGATTGAATGAATCTACCTTTTAATCTGCTTTCATATTAGCTGTGGTTCATGCCTTTACTTAATGATATGAATACATATGTCAGTACACTTAATGGACGGAAAACTGCAGAACAGACGGACCAATGACTCTGTTCATGGGGAAGAAAGTTAGAGGTGATGATGGCTCACTGCATTATTTTCAAGGTAAACTCTTTTGTTTTTCATGTAGCTCACAGTGTTGAGCACATGGGGAAAGCATTAGCCCTTAATGCACTCTCTAATGACTCTATAGGCCTGTGCTCCTACTTTGGTAATTCTCTTGTGTTCTAGTCCAAGTCCTCTCTGCTTCCTGAGTAATCATCAGTGGCTTTGCTTTTGCACAAGTTCAACATCAAAGTACTGTAGGCATGCCTATGTCTCACAAAGACCAGTACGGTCTGGAACACAGTGACCTCTGACTTTGGCACAGGTTGGCATGAGAACAATAGACTATTAAGTCTTCCTCACACAATTACGGTAAAGAAACTGAGAAAATACAAAGAGCAGACAGAGTGAATGTGAATTTTTTTTTTTTTTGTTTTATGTTGAATTCCTACAGACTTACTGAGTGAAAATGTAATAAATATAAGGTTTCCAACCCAGCACAGTAGTCAAATTATATCCATCAGGAGTGAGTTTTTAACAACAGACCACTGAGTGAGATACTGGTCCAATGACTGTGAGTGCATGTAGAAATTAAGATGATGAGTTTGACATATCAATGCCCTCTAAGGTGCCCTTTCAGTGGGCAAAATGTAGTCAAGTGCCCTTGAAGGTATCTTCCAGTGGACAAACCATGACAAAATGTACTGCAATGCCCCTCCAGTGGCATGACAGTATACCCTCTATGGTGCCCTTATAGTGGACAAAACATGATACCTTGAACGCATAACAGTATTTGCCATGATGAGGCCCCACCATATACAGCTGGTACCCTTTTTATTTTTTCGTTCACCACTGCATGAAAAACAGCAAAGGTGTAGGTTTTGGTCTCATCGTTGCAACCCAGCTGCTGAGAACCAAGACACAGGGATGTCTTGAACTTCTTCCACAGTGTTTATACATGTGCAACCTGTACATTTACTGCCACTCAACACAGGGGCACCGCCAGAAATCTTGGGGCCCCTGAAAGATTAGATAGATAATACTATTAAAATAATATTGATAGCCCTAAAAGGGCCCCCTGTCAGGCCCCGGCCCTTAGAATCATCCTAACTTTCCCCCACTGACTCAACAACTTCACTGCTAAACTTTAATTCCTCTGCTGGGATTGCCAATCTATCGCCAATCGATACACCTATCTGCCAGTGCAGCCACAGAAACTTGATGGAAAATAGATCTGGAATATTCACACATATCAAAACAGAAAAATTGCTCAGAAAGTTTGACCACTCGTTTGCTGTTAATGCTTTGAAAGGCATGGGTAGGTCTGAGTGAGAATAGAAAAATGCTTCAGTGTGGCATGAATGCTGTTGTCACATGAGTGTAATGCTGATATATTTGCAGTAGGCGTCAAAAACAAAACTTTCTTTATCCTGGATTCTCTGGGACCAGACGAGACAGTCAAACCACACCCATCTGCATCTAGATCAGTTTTCTGCCACTTTGAATTTGATCCTAACTTGTTTGTCCGCTACTCCTGCTAAAGTTTTGAGCAATCATTCTCAAGTGTGGTCTCTGGACCACGCCAGAAACAGTAACCCTTTCAGATTTTTGATATTCATAAAGTTTTAATATAGATGGCCCTTAACTCTTTCCCTGCCAGCGTATTTGAAAAAAAAATGTCAGGAAGCACCAGCATTTTTGACAGATTTTTCAACACCCAGAGAATATTCAGTTCTATGAATATGTTAACATGGAATATGTCAAAAGAAAGAACAAATCTTTCAGTTTCAGTTTCATTCATTCTTTTTTTATGATATTTGGTTGTTGGTTGGTTGCATCAAAAAACACTTTTCAGACAAAAAACGGGGAAAAGACAAATTTTTGTCAGATCCGTCACAGCAACTGATGGAATATAATGTCAATGGCAGGGAAGTGTTGTTTCTTAAATGGTGAGATATCTCGTCCATGGCAGGGAAGGAGTTAAGGTTTGCTTAGATGCTGTGTCCAGGGCTAATATTACAAAAATGTGTCATATTGCCTGAACACTGTGCTATTGCAAACCATGTGTGGTGGATATATGATGTCTGAGTGATGGTGATAAACTTGGTCATTTGGCCAATAGTGAAAATGTGCACTGCACTAGTAAATGGATTTTAAATGAATACAATGTCATTTAAAACAGTATTGGGCTGTGAGCTAAAACGTAATGCAAATTCAACAGGGAGCAGATGTTTTCTCTGCCAAAGTGTTGTGTGTGATTTTGCCAGAAAAGTCATTTGTTTCACTTAGTTATGATACCTCTGTGGGAAAGCCTGATGTCTCTCTCTAAGTCCTATTAGCTGTTTTCAGCCTGTGGATATGTCTGTATTTTCTGTTGTAAATTCCAAGGCAAAGAAAAATACTGGTGAGCTGACTGGAGAGGCTGAAACTTCAGATGTGTCCCCAGTGTGTCTCTCTTTTGGTTTGTCTTGTCCAAGAGGGTGAGAGCTTTCCAAGAGCTCCAAGTTCCTGCTGTCAAATGGTCTGAGACCACTCCACTTCCTCTGAGAGGGTCTTGGCCAACAGTCTAACAGTACATGCTCCTTTGAGGAGTTGAGCAGTATGTATCACACTCAGTGTACATCTATTACTATGTCTTTTTGCCCCTGCAGGGCCCACTGATGTCAAACTGTCCATCTCTTTGTCCATCAAACTGTAAATTCATTTTTTAAGGTCCCCAGAAGATGGTTCTCAGTGACTGACCTGATGTCTGCTGAGTCTTCTGGTGAGTACTATCTCTTGACCAACACCTTGCTTTGATAAATTAGTTCAAAATTGAAAGGTCAGATCACTATGGCATTTTGCTGTGGATATTCACCTTCCCAGAGGATAAATCTTAATATTTTTGGTGATGCCCTGGCCTTTCACTGAGGCCACAACTTCAATCACAGCTTCAACCAATAAGAAAGATGGTCACTTCAGCAGGTGAAGGCCACTCCCCCACATTCATGTATGTGTGACCAGGCCCTTAGACTTTAGTCTTGTTTAAATGTTATTTTAACAATTTCACAGAATACTCTTAACTCAAACCAACAACTTTGTTCGCTTTGCTGCACTCATGCAGATAGCTCTGTCCTCACTACATGAATGAACGGCAGTAGTGGCACATGTAGATGCTGTAGCCACAGCATTTTTGTTTTAATCTATTAGAATTATGGCTAAAACATGAATCACCTATAACAGAAAAACATTCAGAAGCACTAGAAAAGAAAGGGTTTGGATCAAAGAGCAGCTCAGTCCCTGAGATGGTCAACAACGCACACAGCATCTTTCAATGGATTTGAACTAATGTGCTAAAACACCAATGTCAGAATATTATAATGCAAACAAACTGCACAAGGTAATGGACCAGCAACTCCAACTGATGAAAAATTATTGTTTTCCTCAATGGAGTCTGGTGGCTTTGAAGAGACTGATGATCAATATCTGCTATTTCTGCATAAACAGAAAGGATAATTGTCTTCATGTTTTGTCAGATGTTTTCAGATCCTCCACAACCCCCTGTGCTCAAGCAAAGAGCTCACAAAGAAATTACTGATTATGAACATTATTGACTGCAACTCAAGTGCATGTTACAAATACTGTCATGATAAACAGGTAGAGTCGGGGAAAAATAAATCTTATACCATAATATTGTGGGGTGGTTTATACTGGGAAATTACACATGATGTATGAGAATGTAGCACAAAATTCTGGACCTTCTACATGTGCGTTTTCTATGACTATGACTGCCAGAGTACTGTACACAATAAAGACAAAAAAGCCTCAAAATACTTTTAATTTGAAAATAAGTCATTATTTATTGTTAACAAGTGGATAGTAAAGGATTAATTAACCTTAATAAGCATTTTTCACAGATTAGATCTGGTAACCCACAATGCATTGTTAACTAAAGGATTAATTAACCTTAATAAGCACTGTTCTTATTTAAGATCTGGTACTCTCAAAATGCATAGTAACCTGTTAATAACTGCATAATAAAGTATGTAGAAATCTGAATAAACAAACAACAAAATCCTGGTAAAAGTGTAATAATGACAATTGGTAAGTTAGTTTAACTCAATAAATGTGTTTGTCTTTTTTATAAACAATCATAAGAAACGCATAAGGCTTTTATTAACATTAACAAGTTTCCTTTGTGCTTATAAGTGCTCAAGTGCTTTATAAGTATCAAGTGCTTATAAATGTTTTATAATCTCACAATGAACATGTTTATTCATGTTTATTATGCTATTATTAACACTCTTATAGTCCTATTAACACATCATGTTAATCACCGTCTTATAAGGGTCTTACGACCCGCTAACTAGTGCATTTACAAACACCTCAGTATAAAGTGTTAGCCTAACCTCTTTTCACTCTTACATGCTGATGTGCATATATGTTACCATGATGACCAAATAATCACTTCTCATCAATTTTCCTCCTGAACAGGTCACACTCAGCATTGAATTCATTCTAACATCACATATCCCCTTTCTCGAAATCCTGTGGTTGGTCTGCTTTGCTTTCACATTGTAAAATAAACCGCACCAGAGTTCAGATGGAAGCGGACCGCGACCCACTTTTCCAGGGTGTCTTGGTGTGGTTGTTTAGTCTGCAGCAGAGTTTGACTGACAACTTTCAGACCAGCTCAAACAAACCGAACTAAACGGGCAAACAAGCATGGGCACCAGACTTTGTAGAGATCCGGGGTCCAGTTCCTGTCAGTGATTATCATGTCTGTGAGATTCTCACAGTGTCTTCTTTTAGCAGAAAACAGCTTTTCTATGTGCGCGGACATTAAATCTGGGTAAAAATTGTTTTAGACTAATTTATTGGTGGAAACAAATGACATTTGTATTCCCATGTGCTAAAAAACTTTCAAACACTCCTGCAGGGTTCTTGTCGTACAGTATATAAAGAGCCTTTAATGTATGTAGCACCTACAGCCTGTCCAGGGAAAGAATAAATCAGGTCCCATTGTTGACCGTCCAGGGTGTTGTAAAACAGCTGCTGCACGGCCAAGAACCCTAAAGTAAGCAATCTGGAACTGACTCTTCAAATATTATTTCACATCCTCTGCTATAGAGCACTTTGTAATCACAGTTAGATTTATAGTGAATCCTCAGCGAGGTGTCGTAAAGCGTGTTTGCTGAAGCATTTAATAGGCTGCTCAGCTCATGTCCAGCCGAAGCTTCCAAGTCACAGTCTTTGTCCAGGCAGTGTCTGGATCAAGTGGTTCTGGATCTCCCAGAAAACATGCACGCAATGAGGCGTAGTGATGACTGCTCTGTTTTGGTTTTAAAAATGTTATGGTTTACAACAAAACCGTCCTCATAAAACAGATTCAATCCTTGAATAAGATTGGCTAAACAGCTCCATAAACACACCTGTGACTGCAAGACTGCGCCAAACAAAGTGATTCAAAAAGTCTGATTTTGTTGTGAATCTTACTGGCTGAAGAGGTGGACAGAATAGAGGAGGAAGATAAAGAAGAAAGGAGACACACTGGAATTAATGACAGAAAAACTGAAGAGTTGTTAAAAAAAAAAAAGTAATGAAAAAAGCCAGGACTGTTAAACAGATTGTGTGGTCCTTTAGCTGTTTTCAGACCTGAGGCCTGTACTACGAGGCAGGATTTGTGGTTAGCGAGGTAACTTTCAAGATTAACCCTGGATTATCGGTACTATGATGGTGGTTCACTGATGTACATCACCATGGTAACTCATGCTGAATACCTAACCTGCTCCAGAGCAGATTATGTTCGAGATAAGACATCTAAATCATTCAGTCAATTTAAATTTTAATAGATGGTATTGGGCGCCACAAAATCCTGTGGAGCTTGGTGCATACTGTTTGCTGACTGACAGATGATCAGTAAATGTATTAAATCATATATATCCCAAGTCAGTTTGACAGCACTGGGTGCAGCTGAAAGAGCTGTCTCACACGCAGTACGATTAGCCTACATCTGAGCAGCACATTAATTCAATTGAATACACAAATGTAATTACAGTCAGATGTGTTCTAATGATGGAGCAGTGATATTATAAGACCCAATGTTTTTTTCAAGCTTAAAGTGATTAATATTTTCTCTTACAAATATTTTGTATGTGTTTTCTGTGATCATTTTAAATGATGCAAAGTGTCTTTGAGGATCCTGAAAAGCGCTCTATAGAATAAATGTATTATCATCATTATTGTTCACACAGACTGGGATTTTTTTCTTTTGCTGTCTATCCTTCCATGTGGCAGCTGCAGGAGTGTTCCTTTCAGTCTGGATTATGATGGTTATGATCGCCTTCTTCATTATTTGTCTGATATTATAGTTTGCTCATCATTTGTAAAATATGCCAGTGCATTGTCAGTTGTCTTGTCCATGATGTGATTGGTCAGATTCTGCAAACACCACACTGTGTATGTGAAGGCGCTCGTGTCTAGATTGGGAAACCCTGGGTTTACTTGCTGCAGTTTTGTGTGACCGCTTATCCTTGATCACTTTAGTAATGTTCAGTAAAGGCAGATCAGTTAAACATACCCTGAGTATGTTGAACCTGCTTCATAGTACAGGCCCCTGGTGTGCTAAGACAGATCTGACTATTGATTTTAAAACATTCACAAAACTGGAGCTAAACCAGACTCTCCATCAGTTTTACACTACCTTGAAAAATCGGTGTAGTTGTGTTGGCCTATATGATATTCATCCAAAACTGCACAAAAAGTAACAGCATATCAACTAACAAAATACCAAAATAAAAAAATATACACACACATAAACATATATACACATACATGAATACATAGAGACATACATCCAACACATAAATTAAGGCCACATGGTAGAAATTGGTTTTGAGAAGTTTTTTAAAGCTGTTAATGGAATCGGCTGATCTAACAGAGGGAGGGGACTGTTCCAGAGAGATGCAGCTTAGACAGAAAATTATTTAATTATGCATAAAAAATCTTGGCTGTTTGATCTGAGTTGTCTAGAGGGGGGGTACGGCAGCAGAAGTTCAGAGATGTATGGCAGGGCGAGGCTATGGGGAGCTTTGTAAGTGATGAGCAGGATGTTGAAATCTATTCTCAGCTCAGCAGGGAGCGAGGATCACTGTGATATGGGTTCTGCAGTTGCTGCCTGGCTGCAGCATTTTGACCAAGTTGAAGACGGGATGGAGCTGACTGGGTGAGACCAGAGTAGAGTGTTACAGTAATCAAGGCGTGAGAAGATGAAGATGTGGCTGAGTACTTAAAAACTGACAAGTGGTCTTCACTAACATGTACACCCATTGTGCAGTATCAGTATTATTATTATTATTACTTATTGTCAGGTGTCACTTCATACTGTGCAATATTTCACTCAGGTGAATTTTAATTTCAGGGTGTAATAATCAGGTGTATCATCATTCTGTGTACAATATGAATATTTATTTTGTGCAGTGGTGTAAATTCAACTGCTGAGTCTTCTTATATTGTATATAATGTTCCTGTTTTTATATTTCCTCAGTTTAGATTGTTCATGTTTTTTATATTTCCTCTTGCTTATATTTTTTTTATTTTATTCTTTAGATTTTTTATTAATGCTTAGATTTTTGCTCTCCACTTTGCTGATACAGCACTGTAAATTTCTCCACTGTGGGACTTATCTTATCTTAGTTCTCAGTATCTTTTGGAATGTATGGATTTTACCTTTGCAATATTTCAGAGTAGAAAAATGCAGGTTTGTAGCAGTGTGTTCACGTGTGGTTCAAAGTTGAGGTTTTGGTTTAAGAGTATACTCGAGTTTCTTGTTTTGTGTAAGTAGCCAGAGTGTTGAAGCAGGCTTTCTGTAACCACCAAGTTTAATCCCCATTCTGCAACACAATTTTACATCTCCACAAACATCCCTTTTTTATAATTATAAAACATTGTGTTTCTTCATTGAGATGTACGTGTATGACATTTGTTCATGGGACTGTTATGATTGGTGGAACTCACTGGAAGCAACAATGATTGGTCAAATTTGTGGAAAGGTTGCAGTGATTGGAAAAGAAAATGCCAGGTTGTGGAGAATTCAGATTGGTTGAGTTTGTATGAACTGTTGCGATCACAACATCACAACTTCCTGGAGGGACTGATTAATGCCTTCTTTGTTGCAGCACTACTTTTGTGATTCCAGACAGCTAGTGTAGCTTTAAATAATACAGACATCTGTAATACTGTGAATCCATGATCCCAACATGATGAATGCATCAGTGATGAGTTTTATTGGGGGGGAACACTGGACCATTTAAGTTTGCCTGTTCATGGTTGAAGAGTGTGTAACCTCACCTATCAGTTCATAGAGACACTTTGGTTCATTGGTGCAGTTAAAGACTCGGTCCTCTGCAGTTTAAGGAGGACAGAGGGAGACCTTGTTACATAAAGGAGCCGCAGGTCTTCACCTCTCAGACAGAACTAAGTGGAAATATGTGTGCTGTTGACCTGAGGGCCTCCCATTTTCTTCAGGCCTTCTTAAAGCCTAACAAATTGCTTCCTGGTCATGGTCACAGTTCACATGATCATCACTGATGCAGGGGGCTGCAGTGCAGCTATCAGTCATGGGAAAAATCCGATATGCGTAATATTATGCTTTTTAACTGAGACCTCAAGAGAGTACAAAGACTTCATGTGCAAGGTAGAACACTGACTGGTACAGACTGAAGAGGTAACCTATGCAGGACAGGAGTTTGACTGTCTCAGACAGACAAGCAACCACCTCCTCCACTCCTTCCTACTCTACCAGAGACACAATTTTGTCCTTTTTAGCGGGGGGCAGGGATCTTTAGTGAGAGAGAGCAGGTCAGCACTTCACATAGAAGTGGTATACATAAAGCTGGAACGTGAGTTTGTTTTGAAAGTTTACAGTCTGTAAGGGCTAACAACATTTTGATTGAAGACATTCTCATGCTCTTCTAACTGTCATAAGTTGTTGCAGCAGTTTATTTATTAGGTTATGGTCGAATTACGTAAATCCATCCATCCTCCGAAAGATTCAGGTCTCTAGTTTGTGGTTATCTCCAGGCTGTGATTATCCTAGAGGTCACTGTAGGTCATTTTATACAGAGAGGTCAAGTTTCAAAAGTGGTCTCACTACAATGAAATGGCTGTTATGGGGACTAAGATCATCACACAGGAATACAATGAATGCAAGAGTCTCAACTTTCCGGTCAGACCCAGTTTCCCCGGGTTGCCGGAATATTTAAGTAGAATAGATGAAAATAACACATTTCTAGCCTACTGCATGTAAAAAGAACTGGATTTTGTTCCAAACTGCATGGGATTAGCATAAAGTGTCCATTTCTGTACAGGTGAGACTTTTAGGACCCATTTGATGTCCCTCTGCCACTTGATGCTTGTGCATGTAGCAGTAGCACTGCCTATATTGGTTACTGTTTATTGTATTTGTAAAATTTCACATGCTAATATCAATTAAATGCGTCCTCTTTCAAAAATTTAGCGTAAATGTCGAAATCAGTTGAAATTGGAGAGACAAGACTCATTATTGGTCCAACTGAAGGCCATTGTTTTTTTTCCTCGACCCCCTACCTTTGGACACTACTATATTTACAAAACTTTTCATAAACTAAAAACATGATTCAATGATTTTCTGTTTTCTTACACTTTTTGATTGGAAGGATTGTAGGAAGAAACCTGACATTACCAACTGTATTTTCATCTATTCAGCCATCCATCAGAATCCTGATCTCATTACACACTTAAAGTCAATTAGTACAGGCAAATGGACAACTTTGGGTGTAAAACAATTCAAAGATGTGTTTCATAAAAATGTGTTTTTGATTATTTGAAGTACAGGATATTAATATCCACTACAATTAAAGGTAAGATTAGTGAATGTAATAAAACTATAGCCAAAGGAGTCCATTCATCGTGCCCAACCATATTAAAGACTTGTAAAAAAAAAAACGATCTGGAGATAATTTTAGATGAAAATACCTGATTAAACATCTGTGAAAGAATACAATTTTCCATTTACAAGTAATAACAAGGAAACTAATTTTACGTTCATCATAAATTCTGACTCACTCCGTGACAAATTCAGAGAATTTCCAAAGATAACACATCTAACTGCAAAACTGAAGAAAGAATATTCTACATATGTTTTGGCAAAATCATCTGTTGAAAAGTTGGTGAAATCAGTTCATTCATTCACTACATTAGTCCTGAAAATAGAATTCAACTTAATGCTTGTTTGTACTTATTAAATGATCCAGTCAGACCTAAAATATGCAGAATATTAATTACCATAACACACTTTGTAAAGAAATGTATACTTTTATTTTGGAAAAATTAATCTCCTCCTACTTTTTAGCAGTTCCTAGACCAATTATCACAATTACTATCATTAAATGATCTTAAAAAAAAACAACAATCAGGGACATATTTTTCAAGAATTCCCCTTTATTTTCCATTATATTGTTTTGTTGTTGTGTCTCAAAATTGTGCAAATTCTAAGGGAGTCAGGAGATATCGCAGTTACTTGTAAAATCATCTGCTGTGAATCCAAACACTTGCATTACATCGGTTCAGTAGGTGGTCCTTCAATGCAGCCTTGACCGAATTTGGTCTGAGTGATTAGATCTAGTGTCACAGCTGTTCTCAGAGCTGCCAGAGTTTGATCAACTCACCCAAGACACATGTTAATACCAGGTGTAAACAGCTTCAGTGACAACTACAGTCACACTGAAGGCTTTATGGGGATCATGACTAATATAATAAATGGGATCTGAGCTGATAATAAAAATGGTACGATTACAAAGTAAGGAACTAAAATGATTCCTGATGCATTTAGCAGCTCGCTTTTGAGAAGATGTCTGTTTGACCATTCCTCAACACTCACACTACCTAACCTTTCACTGACCCTCAGCCTCTGCCTTTTCTCTGACTTTCAACAGCTTCTCTGAGTACCATCAGACACAGGACTGACGGTGACGGGCCGGGGATGCTGCAGCAGCTCCCATGACAGAGGAAGTGCACTTTTTTGCCAGGAAATCAGGGAATTATTCTTTGGAGAACCCCAACCCCCCCTTCCCCTATCCCCCACCCCCATGCTATTCTGGCAGACCGACCTACTTCCTGTCCCCTCCAAATACAGTAATGTGGCTTAGTGAGCGGGTCTATCAGTCCATCAGTCAGTCAGTCAGTCAGTCAGAGCAGCAGTCAGCAGGGGCCCCCCGTCTGGCTTCATCATCTGGCAGCTATCAGAAAAATTAAAAGGCCAAATGCTCCAAGTGCTCTGGTTCTCGGTGTGTGTGTGTGTGTGTGTGTGTGTGTGTGTGTGTGTCCACTATCCCATACAACCACAGAACAAAACCTAAAGTGCAGGAACAGGAAGCTGGATTTAAAGGGGTCAGAGGGACTTGTACCCTCGAGGGTTTCAATGCAGCCCTGCAGAGGAGGAAGAAGTCGAGGGGGTGGGAAGGAAAAAACATTCATTCACCAATTATCCCTTTCTTCCTTTCTTCCATCCACCTGCCCATACAAGCTCTGCCTGTGTCATCTCTGACCTCTCCTGAGAGCAGGACAAAGGCTGCAGACTGCCGTCAGTCAGCGATTGCCTGCCTGGCTCTGAGGATGGATAATAGGTGCAACGTGAAACAAGACACAACAAAGAGTGTTTTGGAGCGTTTGGCAGTAAGAGAGCATGTGGTTGTAATGAGGCCTGAGCCATTAAAGACCAAAAAGAGGTTCAAAGTGAAGTAAACAAACCACAAGTACCTTGATGCCTCCCAGAGCTCACAGATAAACACTATTACTATAGTGATGCAAGATAGAGACTTGCAGGAGAAGGCTGCACTGTTTGTAGTCAAGGGTTGAGAATTTTGATCTGATCTGATTTTGATCACGGTGACTCATTCAGAAGATGTTTACATCAGAAGAAGTGGCTCATTCACTTGTTTCTTTCCATATTTCTTGAGAACAGTTAACACTAGTTGATAGCAATTTACAAAGCACAGGAAGTATAGGTTAACAGGATAAATTATAATCTCCCTAAATGTTACATTTAAGTAGAATCCTGTTGGGGTATTGTGGGAGTATGGGGCACCGTGGCTACTTATATAACCAAAGTGAGAGCTGTGTCAAATACATTTTCAGTGGGTGTTGCACCTCATCTACAGTCCTGTTTGTGACAATCATGGACAGGATCTGAAGGGCCCAAAGTGTGCCAGGAAAATATTCCCCACACCATTACACCACCAGCAGCAGCCTGAACTACTGATACAAAGCAGGATGGATCCATGCTTTCATTTTGTTTACTCCAAATTCTGACTCTACCATCTGAATGTCGCAGCAGAAATTGAGACTCATTAGACCAGGCAAAGTTTTTCCAATCTTTTGTTGTCCAATTTTGGTGAGCCTGTGTGAATTGTAGCCTCAGTTTCCTGTTCTTAGCTGACAGGAGTGGCATCCAGTGTGGTCTTCTGCTGCTGTAGCCCATCTGCTTCAAGGTTCGACATGTTGTGTGTTCAGAGATGGTCTTCTTCATAACTTGGTTGTAACAAGTGGTTATTTGAGTTACTGTTGCCTTTTAGTCATCTCTAACCAGTCTGGCTGTCATGGTTGTAGGTGTTTTGGTCTGGCCTGCGTTGTGTTTCCCTTTTTTTTTCTTTGTCTCCCCTTCCCTCCCCCGTTTTCCTTCCAGGGCAGTGTGTGTGGCAGCGGCGGCAGTCATTGGCTGGCTCAGCCTAATGAGACGCACCTGGCTCTCATCATCACATTCCCCCTGCTATTTGAGCTCGGCCAAGTCACCACTCCTGTGCCGGACTATTCAGTCTCAGTCGCAGTCGGTAACGTAGCGCAGCAAATTTCCTAGTGGATTTATGGTGTTTTTTCGTGGCTCTAATCTTCAGTGTTTTTGTGCAGCCTTCAGTGCTCCTCCCGGCCGTGTGTGCGGCTCACTAGTTCCTGAACCGACGCCAGCACGGATCTCCTCCTGCCTGCTCAGCTGCGCCAGCCAGCCGACCGCGTCCAGCACCTGCCCTCGCCTTTAGTTGTTTTTTTGCCCTGTGTGAAACAATAAATCTTTTTGAAAAAACTTCCCTTATCTTGTTCTCTGCATCCGGGGTCCTGGCCAAAACTCAGAACGTAACAGAATAGTCCGGCCAAATCATGGACCCCGCGGAGACAGATAAGTTTCGACAGGCGCTATCCTCGCAAGGTGCACGTGTTGGTCAGATGGGGGAAGCCATCCACGAAATCCAAGGCGTTCTCCAGAACCTTGTGACCAGCGTATCTCAGCTCGGCAGCCGCATGGATCAGGCCGTCAGTCAGATCTCCAGCTTGGTTCCGCCCGGGAATCTTCCTCCTTCCCCTGTTCCCACCATGGCGTCTCCGGCTCCTCCATCCAGCCTCTCCCGGGAACCATACATCCCCACCCCAGTCAGGTATTCGGGAGAATTAGGGGCATGTAGTCGTTTCTTGCTTCAGTGTACTTTAGTGTTTGAACAGCAATCCCAGACTTACGCCACAGATAGATCGAAAATCGCTTTTATTATGAGTTTGTTAACTGATCGGGCTGCCTCTTGGGCTTTGGCTATCTCCACCAATTCGGCGGTAACTCAGTCATATTCCTCCTTCGTCAGTGAGATGCGTAAAGTTTTCGATCACCCGGTCCAAGGGAAAGAAGCCAGCAGTCGGCTCCTTTCCCTTCGCCAGGGTTCAGCTCCAGTCTCCCAGTACGCTATCGACTTCCGCATTCTGGCAGCCGAGAGCGGGTGGGATGAGCTCGCATTGCAAAGCATTTTTCTTCTGGGATTAGCTGATTATGTTAAGGATGAATTGGCAGCACGAGATGAGACCCAGTCTCTTGATGAACTAATCTCATTAGCCATTAGACTCGATAACCGGCTACGTGAGAGACGCAGGGAGAGAGTTGGGAGACAGGGCACCCTTCCTCCCTTGGCTTCCAACCACCCCTCTGTGTCCGCTCCTCCACGCGGGATCTCCCGGGACCTCACCCCCATTCCAGCCCCAGTTCCTCATCCGGGTTTTTCCTCTGCCCCTAAAGAGGAGGAATCCATGCAGTTGGGCAGAGCCAGGTTGTCTCCCGCGGAACGGGAGCGCAGATTCCAGCACCGGCTCTGCATCTACTGTGGCCAGCCTGGCCACTTCCTCGCCACCTGTCCACAACTGTCAAAAGGGCAGGCTCATCAGCCACTGGAGGGGCGCTGGTGAGCCGTACCATCTCCTCTTCCTCACCCTCCACCCGAGTTCAACTGCAAGGTATGCTCAGACTCCCACATCACACGATACCCCTGCAAGTACTGGTTGATAGTGGAGCAGATGACAATTTTATTGACTCTGAACTGTGTAGTCAAGCTAACCTTCCTACTGAGCCTCTCCCGGAGCCTAGGAACGTTCTCACTCTGAGTGGTCAGTTACTTGCTAGTGTTACCCACCGTACTGCTCCTATGACCCTGCAGCTTTCAGGCAATCATCAGGAAGTAATTTCTCTGTTAATTATTCCATCTCCCACATCACCTCTGGTTCTGGGTCTCCCCTGGCTAAAGCTGCACAACCCCCATATTGACTGGTCCGCTTCTGCCATAACCAATTGGAGTACTTTCTGTCATTCCCACTGCCTTCACTCTGCCATTCCCCCCAGCGCCTCCTCGTCACCTGTGCCACCTAAACCTATTGACTTGTCCTCCATTCCCCCCATGTACCATGACCTCCAGGAGGTTTTTAGCAAAGACAAAGCTCTTTCTCTTCCCCCACACCGGCCCTATGACTGTGCCATTGAGCTGCTCCCTGGAGCCCCCCTTCCGTCCCAAAAGTTATACAACCTGTCCAAACCAGAAAGAGAGTCCATGGAGCAGTACATTACTGACTCTTTAGCTGCGGGGCTCATCCGCCCTTCCTCCTCCCCAGTGGGAGCAGGGTTTTTCTTTGTCGAGAAGAAAGATAAAACCCTGCGCCCTTGCATAGATTTCAGAGGCATAAACGACATTACAGTGAAAAATAAGTACCCACTCCCTCTGATAGACTCCGCTTTTGGTCCTCTGCACCAGGCAACCATTTTTTCAAAGTTAGACCTTCGCAACGCCTACCACCTCATCAGAATTAAGGAAGGGGATGAGTGGAAGACGGCATTCAACACCCCCCTCGGGCATTTCGAATACCTCGTGATGCCTTTTGGCCTAACCAACGCTCCAGCCGTTTTTCAAGCACTGATCAATGACGTTTTAAGAGACATCCTCAACAGGTTTGTGTTTGTGTATTTAGATGACATTTTGATTTTTTCCAGAGACTCTGATGAACATGTCCAGCATGTAAGACTGGTATTGAAAAGACTGCTAGAGAACAGACTCTTTGTGAAGGCTGAAAAATGTGAGTTTCATGTTTCATCCGTCAGTTTTTTGGGGTTCATTGTAGAAAAGGGACAGTTGAAGGCGGACCCTGCCAAGGTCCAACCGGTGGCCGAGTGGCCTGTCCCCGCTACCAGAAAACATCTCCAGAGATTTTTGGGTTTTGCCAACTTTTACAGGAGGTTTATTCGTAATTACAGCCAAGTAGCGGCCCCACTCACGCAGCTAACCTCCTCCAAGCTCCCCTTTGTGTGGTCCCAGGCGGCTGACGCTGCCTTCAACCGGTTAAAGTGCCTGTTTACCTCTGCACCTGTGCTTTCCCACCCAGATCCCGCACTACCGTTCGTGGTCGAAGTCGACGCCTCTGACTCTGGTGTTGGAGCAGTCCTCTCCCAACGTTCCCCAGTAGACCACAAGATGCACCCCTGTGCCTTTTTCTCTCGCCGGCTCACCCCGGCAGAGAGGAATTACGACGTGGGCAACAGGGAGCTTCTCGCTGTGGTCTTAGCTCTCCAGGAGTGGAGGCATTGGTTGGAGGGCTCCACACACCCTTTTATGGTATGGACTGACCACAAGAACCTCTCCTATCTACGATCGGCACGACGGCTAAACTCCCGGCAGGCTCGGTGGGCCCTGTTCTTGGGCCGGTTCCAGTTCTCCCTCACCTACCGCCCTGGGTCCAGGAATGTTAAGCCAGACGCCTTGTCCCGACAGTTTACTCCTCCTGTGGAAGACGCACCTGTAGAGACCATCCTCCCTTCCTCCTGCGTGGTGGGGGCGGCCAGGTGGGAGATTGAGCAAGTGGTTCAGGAGGCTCAACAAGATCAACCCATTCCTGAGGGCTGCCCTCCCAACCGGATGTTCGTTCCACCCTCTGCCAGGACTCCTGTGCTCCAGTGGGGACATGCTTCCAAGGTTGCCTGTCATCCAGGGTTTCATCGCACCCTCTCCTTGCTCCGACGCAGTTTTTGGTGGCCCACCATAACATCAGATACCAAGGGATATGTCTCCGCCTGCTCCGTCTGTGCCCGCAACAAATCCTCCCACCAGACTCCTGCTGGCCTCCTACGTCCACTGCCCATCCCTCATCGCCCTTGGTCCCATGTCGCTGTGGACTTCGTCTCTGGACTCCCACCTTCAGAGGGTAACACAGTAATTCTTACCATTATTGATCGTTTTTCCAAAGCTGTGCATTTTGTTCCTCTGCCCAAACTCCCCTCAGCCCTAGAGACTGCCAACCTCCTCGTCCAACATGTGTTCAGACTTCATGGAATACCTCAGGACATCGTTTCGGACCGGGGTCCGCAGTTCTCCTCCCAGGTCTGGAGGGCCTTCTGCCAGGCTCTGGGTGCGTCGGCCAGCCTCTCGTCTGGGTACCATCCTCAAACCAACGGCCAGACGGAGCGGGCCAACCAGGACCTCGAGTCAGCTCTTCGGTGCGTCACCTCAAGACATCCCGCCTCGTGGTCCACCCATATCCCCTGGGTGGAATATGCCCACAACTCCCTTGTCAGCTCAGCCACAGGTATGTCCCCCTTTATGGCCTCTGTGGGTTTCCAACCTCCCCTCTTCCCCATCCAGGAGACCGAAGTGGCAGTTCCGTCCGTACAGGAGCACCTCCGGCGGGCTCGTCGGGTCTGGCGTGAGGCGAGGGCGGCTCTCACGCGGACTGCGGCTCGCAACCAACGGTTGGCGGACAGACGTCGCGCTCCTGCCCCCCACTATCTGCCGGGTCAAAAGGTCTGGCTGTCCTCACGCGACATCCCTCTGCAGACGGAGAGCAGGAAGCTAGCCCCCAGGTACATCGGTCCTTTTGAAATTGAGAAGGTAATCAATCCCAGTGTGATGAGACTCAAGTTGCCTGCAGCCCTTAATGTTCACCCGGCTTTTCACGTTTCCCTGCTGAAGCCTGTGTCCACCAGTGCTCTGTGCCCTCCGGCCGAACCCCCTCCACCCCCCCGGCTCATTGATGACCACCCTGCCTACACTGTCCGGCGGTTGCTGGATGTCCGCAGACGGGGCCGAGGATACCAGTTTTTGGTGGACTGGGAGGGGTATGGCCCAGAAGAACGGTCATGGGTGTCCCGTTCATTGATTCTGGACCCGGACCTTATTAATGACTTTTACAGGGCCTTTCCAGACAAGCCTGGCAGGCCGCCGGGTGGCGTCCGTTGAGGGGGGGGTAATGTCATGGTTGTAGGTGTTTTGGTCTGGCCTGCGTTGTGTTTCCCTTTTTTTTTCTTTGTCTCCCCTTCCCTCCCCCGTTTTCCTTCCAGGGCAGTGTGTGTGGCAGCGGCGGCAGTCATTGGCTGGCTCAGCCTAATGAGACGCACCTGGCTCTCATCATCACATTCCCCCTGCTATTTGAGCTCGGCCAAGTCACCACTCCTGTGCCGGACTATTCAGTCTCAGTCGCAGTCGGTAACGTAGCGCAGCAAATTTCCTAGTGGATTTATGGTGTTTTTTCGTGGCTCTAATCTTCAGTGTTTTTGTGCAGCCTTCAGTGCTCCTCCCGGCCGTGTGTGCGGCTCACTAGTTCCTGAACCGACGCCAGCACGGATCTCCTCCTGCCTGCTCAGCTGCGCCAGCCAGCCGACCGCGTCCAGCACCTGCCCTCGCCTTTAGTTGTTTTTTTGCCCTGTGTGAAACAATAAATCTTTTTGAAAAAACTTCCCTTATCTTGTTCTCTGCATCCGGGGTCCTGGCCAAAACTCAGAACGTAACACTGGCCATTCTCCTCCGACCTCTGACATCAAGAGGGCATTTTTACCCAGAGAACTGCTGCTCACTGGATATTTTCTCTTTTTCAGACCATTCTCTGAAAACCCTAGAGATGGTTGTGCGTGAAAATCCCAGTAGATCAGCAGTTTATGAAATACTCAGAGCAGGCTGTCTGGTACCAACAACCATGCCACAAGTTTGAACTTCAGAAGCTCGTCTTGACCATGTCTGCATGACTAGATGCACTGAGTTGCTACCATGTCATTGGCTGATTAGATATTGGTGTTAACAAGCAGTTCAGCAGGTGCACCTAATGAAGTGGCCAGTTAGTGTACATTGCAACCCCCAACTATGGTCATGACTTTTGGGTAGTAACTGAAAAAATGAGGTTGCAGATATGAGTGGCTGAAATGAGATTTTTCTGTAGGTTGGCCAGATTCAGCCATAGAGATAGTGTGAGGAGCTCGGAATAGAACTGCTGCTCCTTCATGTCAAAAGGAGCCAGATCAGGTGGTTCGTGCTTATGATTAGGATACCTTCTGGATGACCTCCTTTGGAGGTTTTCTGGGCATGTCTACTGGAAGGAGAACCACAGTAGACCCAGAACCTGCTGGAGGGATATCTCATCTGTACTGGCAACACCTTAAGATCCCCCAGGAGAAGCTGGATTCTGGATTAAAATGCTAAAAAATATCAGCTTTGCAAATGTTTTATGAGGATGGAAATGCATTCAACACATTTTTAGAGCTCAGGGTACATCAGAGCTGATCTGTGCATCTCTAGTGTAGGTTACATGGCCCTTTGCTGTTGTCCCATATGCTGGGAGAGGGCACACACAGTGCATGTGTGTATTTAGCAAATTTTGCTCAGGGCCCACGGTCATGATAATCTGTCCATGACAGCTGCACAGCTGGATCACCTGTCAGGTAACATGATGCACTGTCCAGATACTGTGCAAACTCTGTACACTGTCTGCACATACAGATACAGTAGAGATCAGTGAAAGAGGCTACAATATTCATTACATTTCTTAATACAAAATATACACAATTTTGTCTACAAGTACACAGATTAAAATGCAAATCTTCTTATTTCTTTCTCCATTTTATTTCTTTCTGTAAATATTTTCATAATCTCTGCATGGTATCATTTATAATTTATGTCTCAGATTCATAACCTTTTCAAATCTTTATATCATCTTTGGCCATTACATAACCTTTCAACCTGTCTGAACAGCCATTTGCTCTGGATCCATCCTGAATGTCCCAGAGCCACCATTCCACCCCTCTGCTACAGCACATACTGGTGGTGGGTCACATCATCACCTATGGTCATTCATCATCATCAAGTAGATTTTGACAGCTTTATGCATCCGGGGATCCAACCCAGAGATCCACTTCCTCCGGTGGAGATAATATAAACCATACCCCCTCCACCCACTACCTGCACCTTCACCCCCTGCACACACAAACACAATCACTGTATCCATCTCCAGAGTCACATTAAACTGATCCCTGTGGACACACTGCATTGTTCCAGAATAGTAACAGGATACAGAGAAGAACATAACTCAGTATAAACAAAGTATAACTAAAGACTGGAGCAAAGAGGGTCATGTCAGGGTCAGACAGTCTCGGTACTACAGCATGAACCTCAGTATCCTGCTGGTGGATCAGTCAGTAAAAACTCATGTTGTACAGCCATTTGTTCAAACTGCAAAACAAAATATTTTGAATTCTAGTGAAAAGTTTCCAAAGATCTAAGGTTCAATTTTGAGGAAAATTACTATTAAAAAGATGCACAACAACTAGAACACTTCCATTTGATGAAATGGTGCAGCCAAAGAAAACAGTTGATACACGGTAACGTTGATTCTGTCTGTCTGTCTGGGTCATCTTCAAAATCTCCCCTTAAAGGGAAAAAGGAATGAAACTAAATGTTAAAGGATTAAATGACACAACAGGCCTTTGTTAGGTCATCCTACTTATAAGAACACAAAAGCCACAAAATTTTCACTTCACTTTGGTGGGATAATTTCCCCAAGAATAGATGATTTCTGATTCTGATTAAGAGAAGGGACACTGAGATAGACTGTAGAGTTCTCCACTGAGCCACATACCCACAAGTAACCGGTAAGAGACCCACAAAAACATTGTCTAATGGGTAAAAAATATATTTATATCAATTCATAGGGGAGGGGAGGGGTAAAAATGAAGCAATTGCAGGCAGGTAGCAGGCAAGAACCTTAAGATAACACATACAATACAATCTTTTGTTGCCTGGCAAAATCAGAAATAAAGATTATTCTGCAGCATTTTTAATTTCTATATTTGCCAATACAGTAATATCAAGTCTAATCAACCACCAAAGTTTTTTGTGAAAATCTACGATAAAACCTTTGACCCCACATCCTGACCTCTTCCATCTGACAGCAATGTAAGCTACCTGACAACTAAAACTGATGACATAAATACAAAAACAGCCAGTGGAAGATAAATTGTGGACAATACACTGTTGAAGGCGTTGTCAGTGACTTTGCTACGAGTAAAAAGTTGCACGCAAGTGAGGCTTGTCGTTGGAACACAAGGCGCTGTGTCGACTGACAGTGTAATGTGTGTTTAATCACAATCACAAGTGCAAGTCTGGTTACGGTTTATATTCACCATTCAAGGTGGACGCAGAATTGACTTAGAAATAAAACTGGTGCAGGACTCTGATGGACTGACAAACCTAAGTTTATCAACATAGCTTTTCATCCCTGGTAGACATAGTGTACTAAAATAACAGTTTGACATGCTGAAATAGAACATTTAGCTACTAACAGGCATTAGTGATTCAGCCCTTGGCTCCATATTGTGGCACAGTGTGTTTTCCCCTCATGTAGGTGTGGTTTTCAGAGTATGACATGTTGTGCTCTGTCTCTATTCTCAAGTATTTTATAAAGTCAAATGTTTTACTGCATGTTGCTGTGGTCATTTTCAGAAAGAGGACATTTGCTTGAAGGGATAGTTCACCCAAATACTAAAAAACCTAAACCCAACCTTCAATCCATGAGGGTGAGTAGATCATGACTGAATTTTTATTTTTGGTTGAACTATCCTAAGTATTCAAAAACTCACAAATAACTCTCACTACAATCTGATTTTCTTTTTGTCTGCTCAGGTTCAGTTTTCTCAGACCGTACCTGTGGCTGAGATGTATTTTGAGAATTTCTTTGAGTTCTATATACAGTGACAGATCTTTCCATATCTCCTCTAACAGTCACTGTTTCTGACTGTTGTGGATCTGAAAAACTTATGCCGGAAAGTGCGTTATGTTATGACAGCTCGCACTCCGACAACGCTTCCTAACATACAGCAAGTGAGCAAACTCTAGCAGATGGAAGTGTCTAAGTTATTTATTCCTGAGTAACATTTCCTTAAGTCAGCTTTGTGTCTATATTAGGGATGATAACAATTAATCGAAGATCGACTAATTGGTCGTTAAGGATTTTCTCGATCACGTGAGACTTAATCGACCTATGAAAAAAGAGATCAACAACGTTTAACAGTCTCCCATTACATTCCACCAGCCATCAGAATAAAGGTGTATTTTCAAAGCATGTTGTTTCGATGAGCCGCCAACAGAGGGCGGAATCGAACTATTTTATGACAAAAAAGACTGACTCCAGACAGCGGCAACTCCGGAGAATGTAGCGGACGGACGGCGCCAGTTTTAGCCGCGCTGAAGTGTGCAACAACAGTGATGTCAATGGAGTCCAGTGTTTCCATCAGCAGCGTTTACCCCATTACCTGTTAGCATAGAAGTTGAGACACTTTTTACAGGACATTCCCCCAACACTGGTTACACAGCCGACAGACTGGTGGAAAGTCAACGAAGGGAGATTTCCATGGCTGGCAAAACTGGCACGCGAGTGCCTTTGTATACCCGCGACATCAGTACCATCAGAACGGGTGTTTTCAGCCGCTGCACTAATTGTGATCAGGCTGCGCTTCCGTCTGACCCCAGACCATGTCGACATGCTAATTTTCCTCAACAAGAACAAGTAGGCAAAAGACGGGACACTGTGAGTCTGATGTGTTATTTTTCCTCTTGCAGTGTTAAATTTGATTATTTTGAGCATCTTTTTATATGACAACATCTCTTGGAGATCATTTTTTATGATCGCGCTCCGCGTACTTTCCGATATATGAGTTTGACATGTAAACCTCTACATCATTTATATATGGTTCATAGACAATGAGATGCTGCCAGAAGTTGCTGTGGAAATTAAACTTTGATTAAGGGAAAAAAACGTATTTGTTATTGTTTAGGCTGATATCGGTACACTGAGCCTGTTTGTTATTCTCCTGTTGCAGTTTAACATTTGTTTGTTTACCGGAGATTATTTTTATGATCGCGCATGTTGATATCCAATTACATGACTTTTAATATGCAGGCCTACGTCTTTATCTGTTTAATACACGATGAAATACTGCCAGAGAATATGTTATATGTTGTTCTGGAAATAAAGCTTTGGTTGAGTAGAAAAAGCAGGTTTGGTATTGTTTGTTATAGGAAGAGTTTCCACGTGTTTTTTTAATTACAATTAATCGAGAATTGATCGGTAATATTATCAACGATCGAGGAAGGAAAGTGCTTGCAATTTGCATCCCTAGTCTATATAGTGGGGGACAGTTTACTTAATTGTTACTCCCTACAGATCCCCGTTTTCCTTCCAAACCTCATCCTTATTAGTTAGTCTCTAACATCTCCGTTGACCGCTTTGATGAGGGGAAACTTCAACGTCAAGTATGTCAACATTGATACAGAGTAAAGAAAATAGGTTGGAGGTGAAGAAAGTGCATGAAACATGGCAAAAATAGAACCGGGGTGAGAATCACTTAGTCTGTTTGCTGATGCATGGAGCAAGTGAGGATGTCCTCGTTGGGAAAACTGAAAATCTGATGTTTACTCGTTCACGTTGCTTGAGGTATTGTCACCAGTCTTAGCTGCAGCATTTTTATTATGGTGATTTCATGGTTTACTTCTTATTCCTTCAGTTTTGATACATTTGAAAATATATTATAAAAGGTAAATAATTGTTTGATGCGGTAAAATGATATGACATGGAGGTGAAATAAAGAATGAGAAAGAGCGGCAGAGATAATCTACTATAGATGAACGGAGAGCTGGAGTTAAAGTAATCACTTGTGTCATGAGTGGAACCAAAGACGTTAAATGAGAAAGTGGAGGAACGGAAACACAAAAGAAAGGCCGACATGCCCATTAAAGCTTCCATCGAGAAACTTGATAAGATTCCCAGTTGCAGCATCAGTGACCACTATCCGTTCCATTCCTCTCCCTTCTGTGTCCCACCGGTGATTGTCTCCGCCTGATTCCCCAACCTGCAAAGTCCATCAGGACCCGAGCGGAGGGAACCCAGTCACACAAATACCACGGGCCCTGAAAAACAATCCACCTGAACAAAAGAGAGACAGCTGCTCAGGAGCAGGGAACCTAATCTGAAGAGGCTGGATGCCGCCATAAGAGAAAGCAGAGGTGGGGGTGGATCCTGAGGTACGCTCAGTCCCTCTCTGAGAAAGAACTTCCTGTGTGTTTTATAGACTAACTGTGACTGAAAGTGTCACCCTCATCCCTAAATCTGCCGTATGCACTCCAATCTGGGAACAGTTAGGAAGAAACAGGGAAACTTCCTCTGTGAACAATGAAACTATTCAAAGCAACAGGTAACTGTCAAAAAAAAAAAATCTGTACAAAAAACTCCTTTTATACCAAATAACCAGAAATTATCTTCATGGACAAGGTAAGTCATCATAAGTCTGTTTTATTTGTAGAGCACCAAATCATAACAGAAGTTATCTCAGGGCACTTTTCATAAAGAGCAGGTTTAGACTGTATTTTTATATAGAGAGGACCAACAATTTCCACCACGAGCAAGCACTGGGCAGTGGTGAGGAATAGGGTTGGTGTTACATCTGTCGTGTGTGATATGCACTGATGGATACACCAAGGAATCGTCTTTTCCATTTTGTTATTGGTTAACATTGGTTTTGATGTTGGGAAGGCAGTACGCAATGACACAAATTAAAAATAATTAATATTGCCACTCAAATGCATTAAAACTAAAGTTAAAAAGGACTAGAAAGAACAGATATTTGTGTAATGTAGGAAGTAAAGTAAAAAAAGTTAGAGAGAAAAATGAACAGATAAAAGAACAGATACCTGAAAAATATTCTTAAGTACAATAATTAAGTATTTGTCTTCAGTTACTTCTCATCCCTACCAATGATTAATATATAGAGCTGTCATAGAAGCAAACTTTACAAAGTGCTTCACAGTTCAGGATCAAATGAAAAGATTATTAACAGGAAATTAGTGGCTCTAATGTAAATAAAAAGAATCTGGCCCCTGGTGGCCACTAGTCATTTGCTCCTACACCCCCTAAAATAAGAATAGGAATGTATTGACATTTTCAAAGAATAAATAGCTAAAATAGATAACATCAATCTGTGGAAATGCCTACTGTCAGTACATGATCAGTGTATTGTTCATGACTGCAGTCTGAGACACACACAGTGTTGTGTAGATGGAGCGCTGACCTCTGCATTCTGTTTGCTTCAGGGCCTCCCAGTAAGACAGACGATATACTGACACTTTTCACAGCTGTTTAGACGTCAACAGCTTTGCTGATGCTGAGCAGACACCTCTAACTTCTCACAGACCCCAGGACAGTGTGGTCTAACAGCCTGCTCTGCCTTGAACTTGCGTTCAGTTGTTGTTGCGGACGCGTCCATCATAGCAGTTGTTCCTGTGACAACAGCAGAGGTCTGCTGCTTAACACTCTTTGTAGAGGAGAGCTGCAACCCTCACAACGTCACTGACCTCCGACCTGCCTTGACCTCTGCTCACTAACACAAGTGGCTGACACGCAGTCAGGAGACAAACTGCTGTTGTCTGTTTTTAGGTTTGCCTCGGGACACACCCAGCAGGAAGGAGATACATCATACATCAACACCATGACGACCATCCTCTGCATGGGGTGACCACTGCATGTAAGTGGCATCTTGACACATGTTAACTTCTCAATCTCACTGCCTGGATCAGCACATCCTGGTGACCACTTCTGCCTGTGTGGTGCATCTAACAGACAGTTTTTGTTGCACTGAAAGAGCAGGATTTCACTGTCAGCAGGGAAAAGTGGTGGAGAAAGAGTCAAACAGCTATGCAGTGACAGCAAACACTTCAAATTGAGGCTCACTGTAGAAGTCAGATGAATGTATGCACTTGGATGAAAGCTGAATGAAACAGAGGGGTCGAATCTTGGTGTCAAGATAGCTTGGTCACAAGGTATATTAAAGCAACTACAAAAACAGCCTTTTATCACCTAAAAAATATAGCTAGGATCAAGGGTTGTATTTCACTAAATGAGCTGGAAAAGCTCATGCATGCATTTATCTGCAGTGGACTGCTGTAATGGTCTCCTAACTGGTCTACCCAAAAATAACATTAAACAACACTAGCTCATCCAGAATGCTCCTGTTTGAGTCTTAACAAAGACCAAGAGAACAGAGCATATTACAAAAGAATAACACTGTTAGATGACTCAAGGTGTAAAGTTCACAGCAGTGGTGAAACCATCACTTTTAACATGAAGGTGATGAAGAAACATCTAGAAAATCTATTTAAGTGACTTCTACTAACAGAAACATGTTCCACATGTTGATAATCCTCATATATGGTGTTTGGGTTCTGACAGAAAGTAAACAGGACGATGCTGCAGCAGCTGTAGGAGGAGGACAGGTCACTCGGTGCTTCATTTCCAGCACTCATACGGAGCAGTTTGTCCTGCTGTGATAAATCACGTCCAGTTTGTGGAGCTAAAGAGAGACAAAGTATTGCACCTCTGTCTAAAACACTCCCACACTTTAAAAATTCTTTACAAATTAAAGACATGGCACATCTGCACAGGATTAAGACACAGACAGCCTCCTCAGTTATTACAAATTGCTTGGGATCCCCATGTCATAGTCCCGTGCAAATAGGCCTGTCATTTGCAGCTGAGATTTGTAGTTCAAATGACTTCCAGTATTATTTCGCTCAGATAGCAGTTCAGTTTGAAGTGGATTTATTTTCAATAGCGTAACAAGTCAGCATCAGGCCCTAATGCCAGATTATCAGACTGAGCCCTGCCCATCACAATCAGATGTAACATAACATCATTTTAGTAAATGAAAGAAGTGAAAGCACACAGCTTTAAAATGACCAACCACAGCTAAATGCTCCACTGTGATATAGAGGAGGAGTCATACTAGTCAAGATAGTGATAAACTAACCTCCCTGACAACATCGGGTGTTGGAGCACCAGAAAGCATCTTCGCTCTCAATTTGTCACATATAAAAACTAACAGGTGACAGCGCAAACATATAGGTTAACAGGGAATAGTGCACCTGCACACAGATGAAAACTAACAGGTGACAGCACACATTAAAGCAGATGAAAATACAGTAAACAGGTGACAGATTGAGGGCCCTAATGCAGTTGCATTACCTGGATATATGGTAGTTCTGCAGGGGGTTTGGGCTGATCCAGAGCTCTCAGGTTAAACAAGGCAGGCAGGCTGAGCAGGGCTGGTAACTGGTAGGCTGACTGAGGTGGCAAAATACAAATCCAAGAGAAAAAGCAAAGACACAGAAAGTAGGCTATAGTTTTGTACCACAACGGTAGACTGAATGAGGAATGAGGAAAAAACACAGACTATGACCATTTCTACTAGTTCAAACAAAGGATTTGTTAGACATTTCTTTAGTTCTGCTACTCAGTTCAGTGAAACATATATATTATTGTCACCAGTCTTCATTTTCACTGCACTGAATTACAGGTTTCTCTTTATGTTGTCCCCTTTGAAATGTCCATTCTGTACTAGAATAGCTGTTTTTTATGTCTGTTTCATGTTAATCAGAGTTCAAATTAAAGCAGAATTTTTTGCCAAATGAGTAAGTGTCTGTTTATGAGTTGAAAGAAATCATTAATAATCTTGTAGAAGGTATAGATGTTTAGAACTGTTAAATTGAGCAAAATAATTAATGGGGTTTTGCAGCAGTGAGACAAGCAGCCACTTAACTCATCATCCAGAGTGTGTTATTTCAGAGCAGTGGGCTTTTGTTTTCAGGATAATAGGCTTAAATTTGCATTGAGAGATAACTGATAGTTAGAAACAGCTCATCAACTTACAGTAGAGGACCTACTGTCTCTTGTTATTATCATTTTGCGATGTAGCGTGCATCTCATGCTCCTGCAGAGCTCCTGCAGCCTGCCTGTCTCTGCCATGTCTTAACACAATTTCAACCTACAGTTTATGGCTCCAACTCACTATTTGGACTGCTGTGCTAGTTTTTGCATGTGCAATGGCTATATATTGCTCCTTTAATATAAAAAATAATAAATTGGGTTCATAATGGGAATAGATAATCATTATCTGTACAGAACAGAGCTATGGGTCACAAGAAAAAGGCACCAAAGTAACTCCCTAAAAGTATCTCCATGGCTGCAGGGCTCACGCTTACATAAGTAGTAGTTGTGTCCACATGAAGTCCATTTGAGCATGCACCTGTTTTTAAATACACTGTGGACTAATCCGTTCCTTATGCAGCCAGTGTTAGTGGACTGCTGGCTAATTGTGGCTTTAGCCGCTGGCGCTGACTCACAGAGAACACTGTGTTTGATGAGGACCAGCTCGGTTAGAATAAGCAAGAGGCGCCCAATCAGTGGCTTTAAAGTAAACACCAGCACTCACGCCGTGTTGTTATGATGGGTATCAGCTGTGCAGTGCTGCACTGGACTGACACGACTCTCGGTGCACAAACGCTATTGTAGGCTGATTCAAATCCTGTAGAACAAAATGATGCAGATCTCCTACTGGAAAATGCTAGATGTGAGCTCTGAAGCAGAATTCATGACCACCTGCTCACAAACATCAAGTCTTTGCACATGAATGCAGAATAGGTCGACAGTGAGAGCTTTGGAGTGAGTTGGACCTTTCCACTGCCTGCTCCAGGCCTCACAGCTTGAACCGCCTGATGTCAGAGCTTTGAACAAAAAGACAGGCTTTGTAGTGGAAGTGAAAACAGCTTGTGAGTGTGTGCATGTCAGCGGTTTTAAACCTGATACAAGGCTCAGAAAGTGAAATGTGTTTTCACTGCAGGGTGCTACATGTTTTCAACAACATGTAAAATACCATATATTCTCTTTGGATTATCTACAACATATTGCCTAAGAGGAGCTCGCAGGATTTAAGTGTATTCAAACAAAGGACAGCAGCTTCAAGTCTACAATGAATTCTTACTCATATTGCTATTTTACTACTTTGCTCAGATTATTTGAGTCATAAGAAAAGCCAGACTGACTTTTATGCCCTCCAAACATTTTACTCTCACTCTGCGCTAACTGTAAAACTTGTTCATTGTGCTTAATTTGTTCTGTAGCAAGTTGCTGTGAGATGTGAGGACATTTGCCTCAGTTACACACTTACCCTTGTTAAGTACATACTTGACAAGGTACATCTCCAAACTAAAACAACAAACAACATTAAGACCAGGGATGGAAAAAGAATTGAATATATTACCCAAGTGAGTAAACATTATAGTGTTAAATTATGGCAGAGCCCGTCCCAGTTCCTTTTCTATTAACATGTACTTTGCAGTCTGTGATTATCAACTATAAATACAGAACCACCTTCTTTTTTAGAATATTTTACTACATTCTACCTAGTGATGGGAAATATATATGTATATATATATATATATATATATATATATATATATATATATATATATATATATATATATATGTACTACTTCCATCTTAAGACTTTAGGGGATAGTTCACCCAAAATTAAAAAATTCAGTCATTATCTACTCTACTCACCCTCATGCTGACTGAGGGTTGACCAGGAAAATCTCCCGACCAGTGGAAGTGAATGGTGACCAGTTTTGAAATGCCAAAAAAAAAACAACAGGAAAAAAAAAAAAAAAACATAAAATGCCTCCATACTGCTCGCCTGGTGTAATCCATGTCTTCTAAAGTCCAAACATGCTAAGTTGACTTGAAACACATCATTTACACCATGTTTTCTACTTAAATCTTCAGCGTAGATCCTCAGCTTGGAGCCACGTTCATGTGCGTGTTGTCTGAACTAGGTGAGCATGGTGTGTGTGGTGTGTAAGTGTGCGAGCAGCATATCAGGGCTTTCAGAGACTTGGATTACACCAGATGATCAGTATGGAGGCATTTTATGGATTTTATTGTGGTTGTTCAAAAACTGGTCACCATTCACTTCCATTGTCTGGGAGATTCTGCAACACTATTTTCCTGTGAAACTCCGGCAGTGTTTTGTGGACTAAAAAACTAAATTATTATCCCTTTAAGACACAACATGGAGGCAGAGGGAGCTGCGCAGACAGGAGCGACACAGTGACAGTGCACTGCTCCCTCACAGTGAGACAGACTGAGACCTCAACTGAACTGACTGAGAACACATCGATTCAGTTCAGTTTGTTCTGTTCTTTCAAACCAAACATTCATAAATGACCCAACACTACTGCCGCCCACTTTTCTAGTTTTTGCTGAGTTCCTTATGACACTCAAGGTATTCAAATGTTTTTTAATATAAGTTATTCATTAATGTCATTCATATTTGTAGACATGTTTATGTGGAGTTTTTACTGGATGGAATTTATCAGTCATAATTTAGATAATTACTTCTCCTTTCCTCTTTTCTAATATGTTTGAATTCTCTATGCAGTTTTTGTCTCTTTCCAGTCAGTCAGTCCTATATGAATTTGTAATTAAAGTTTCAAGACGGGTCAGCAACCTGTGGCTCCTTTACCTCTTTCCAGTCTGTTGTGACTCCCAACATGATTTAGTTGTAAAAATGTGCAGTCTATACACCAATTTGAAAATGAATGAATATTTTACAAACTTTTTTTTACAGGCTTTCCAGGAGAAAAGCAAAGGTGTGAAAATCTGTCATAAATTGGAAGAAATCCAGAAGAAGTTTGATCCCTGGGGGAAATCGGCAGAAGTGGAGAAAGTTGGGAGGGTTAGCAAATATGTAAGAAACAATGGCAACGACTCGGTGCCTGTTCCCCTAAATTTTGCTGGTGGCTAGTCTAGACTCTCCCCAGGTTAGCTATGGATGCCAAATCCAAAAATGAGTCTCAGTGGAAAACAGCAAATGTAACAGTTGCAGCTCCAGACTGATTTTCTTTTTCCTTTTTGTCCAAAAATGGCTGTTTTGATAGTAAAGGTTGCAGACCCCTGGTCTAAGAGAAGGGTGAGTCATCTTAACAAGGAGTGTAACTTGTCTTTTGCAGCCTTAAGTTGACTCAACTATCATTTTGTTTTTTATTTAAGCTATTTATGATGTGTACTGACTATTTAATTGTATGGTACAAGTGCCCCTCCCTTTTTTTCATCAATTCTTGATATATTTTTCTACAGGTTGCTCACTTGATGTTTTGTGATATGTGTAGTTTCTGATGAGTAGTTTATTACTATGGACTTGTTTTCTGAGTATTATTATTTGATATATTATGAGTATTTGGCTCCTCCCTATAGTTCCAGCCTGTGTTCTTACCTGATTAGGAGAGGGGGCTTTAAGAGGTTGTGAGTCTCCATTGTGTTTGATACAGTGTGATGCAGTGTGCATATAAATATTACTCTCTTAACAACTCAGAAAAAAGGGTTAGTTTTTACACACTGTAGCACATTTACACACACACACACACACACACACACGCACACACACACACACACACACACACATACCTGCGTTGCTAGACAACGTAGCAGTTGTTGATTTTCTGTGGAGAGCACATCCATCACTGAGTGTGTTGTTACACTCACCTGTCTGAGCTGTGCTCTGCAAAGTCCACCACAACCTGCCCTGAAGCAGTGCAGGAATATATATTGTTGCTGTCCAGTGGAAACCACTTATCTCTAAAATGTCAACTGTCAGCTGCAGGAGCTGTAAGAAAAACAGCCATGCATTCAGCATTGTGGCGATGCATTTTTCAGACGCTTTGTAAATGGTTTCTTTGGCTTATGAAATAGCAAAATAGTCCCAACTCATAAGGGAGTACTCCCTCCTTCGGTTCTAGAGAAAAATTCAAAATCACCAAAGTGGTTTTCACAGTACAGCGACAACTCAGGTGTTGTACTTCACTTGAGCAGCTTGTTTCTTTCTTTCCATGCTGCCTCATATTTTTACTCCACTACATGTCAGAGGGCACTTGTGATGTAGAGCAGGTTTAGATTCTAGTCTTCATTTATAGAGGCTCAACAGTTCCCACCATGAGCAAGCACTTGTCAACAGTGTTGAGGGAAGAATCAGGCTCAGGGTGGGACGTCATCTGTCGACATCTGTCTGAAATATGGAGAAGGAGAGAGAGCGGGTGCAGGAGGAAGGAGAACATACAGTAGAACAATGCAAGTTCCACACAGAGATGTAAAGTATATTGCAATATTTAGAGTAGCAACAGATAGAGGAATTTATTTTGATGAAATAAAGCTATATCAAGCACATATTTACTTTTTATTACTTTACTTTTTATTTTATTACAAACACTTAGTACCATAACTTTAAAGAGGCAATATGTAGCAATTGTGTGTGCTAAACTGAGTGGTCCAAATAGCAAGCTGGAGCAATAGACTGTATATTAAATAGGTTGAAATCACATTTAAAATATGATCTGTGGTCTGCCTCCTACCCAGATTCAAGGAAGCTTTGCAGGCTGCAGGAACACTGCAGGAGTGCAGGATGTGCATAACATTTTAAATTGATGAATAAGTGAGAATGAGTCCTCTGCTGGAAGTTGATCAACTGTTGATTTATTACAGTAAATACACTGATCAGACATGACATTATGACCACTGACAGGTGAAGTGAATAACACTGATTATCTCTTCATCATGGCACCTGTTAGTGGGTGGGACATAACAGGCAGCAAGTGAACATTTTGGCCTCAAAGTTGATGTGTTAGAAGAAGGAAAAATGGGAAAGTGCAAGGATTTGAGCGAGTTTGACAAGAGTTAAATTGTGATGGCTAGACAACTGGATTAGAGCATCTCCAAAACTGCAGCTCATGTGGGGTGTTCCTGGTCTGCAGTGGTCAGTATCTATCAAAGGTGGTCCACAGAAGGAACAGTGGTGAAAAGGTGACAGGGTCATGGGTGGCCAAGGCTCACTGATGCACATGGGGAGTGAAGGCTGGCCCGTGTGGTCCGATCCAACAGACGAGCTACTGTTGCTCAAATTGCTTAAGAAGTCAATGCTGGTTCTGATAGAAAGGTGTCAGAACACACAGGGCATCGCAGTTTTTTGCAAATGGGCCCCTGTGCACCGCCGAAAGCACCAACAATGGACATGTGAGCATCAGAACTGGACCACGGAGCAATGGAAGAAGGTGGCCTGGTCTGATGAATCACATTTTCTTTTACATCATGTGGATGGCCGGGTGCATGTGTGTCGCTTACCTGGGGAACACATGGCACCAGGATGCACTGTGGGAAGAAGACAAGCCAGCAGAGGCCGTGTGATGCTTTGGGCAATGTTCTGCTGGTAAACCTTGGGTCCTGCCATCCATGTGGATGTTACTTTGACATGTACCACCTACCTAAGCATTGTTGCAGACCATGAACACCCTTTCATGGAAATGGGTGATGAGGTGTTGACTTGGCCTCCAAATTCCCCAGATCTCAATCCAATCGAGCATCTGTGGGATGTGCTGGACACACAAGTCCGATCCATGGAGGCCTCACCTCACAACTTACAGGACTTATAGGATCTGCTGCTAACATCTTGGTGTCAGATACCACAGCACACCTTCAGGGGTCTAGTGGAGTCCATGCCTCGACGGGTCAGGGCTGTTTTGGCAGCAAAAGGAGTACCAACGTAATATTAGGTAGGTGGTCATAATGTTATGCCTGATCGGTGTATACTGTACTACAGATTTCTCCTTTAATAAGCAATATGCTGAATCACTATACTAATTTCTATCGCATTTACCAAAGAACAACATTTTATATAATTATAACTTTGCATCTCAGAATTACGAGATGAAGATGAGATTTTCACACACAAAAAATAATGTGAGTAAAATAAATGAGTAAAAACTTGGACCTTATACTTATCTCAATCATATAAATTATACAAATCCTGAAAGACATATCGTATAATGACACAATACCACTCCGATGATGAGATTCTCTCAAATTACAGGATGTTAATTATGAAAAAACATTTCAGTTTCTTTAATCACTCTCACTAATAATACACAAAAAGAGTTTTAATTTTCAGTCTCACATTCACAATCTAACAAATGACCATTGTGTATGAAAGGAAAGAATTAAAGTCACATCTAGAAAGCTGTGCGTGACTTTACAGAGTGTGGAGTTGTGTCATAAAAGCGTTCACCGCAGCCTTCCGTGCAGCGCAGCAGTGTTTTACACCTGCAGCCGACTCTAATGTTACATTGTTTGTGCATTAACACATATGCCACCTGAAAAGAAAGCACCTTTCCTCCCCACATGGCCCACAGATGGTGCAGATTGATTTAACAGGACATCTGAATATTTGGTATAAAGGCTGTTGTGTTTTTATGAGAAGGTACTGTGAGCTTTCAGCCTTCATACTTCTGGATAGACTCAGAGGAAATGACAGCAGCTGGTGTGTGTGAGACCGACTCTGCTGCTCAGCTTTACCATCACAGTGTTCTACAGCCATAATATCTGTTTACAAACCAATATTTCTCTAAATGTTCACACTGATGAACATACAGCAGCATAATACTGTCAGGCCACAAAAAGAAAAACAGATCAGTATCATGTTATAACGTGAAAAGTTTAATGTTAAAACAAGATGTTTTCACATTATTGCAACATGAAAACTTATCAAATTGTGACAAGAAACTTCTCTTGTTATAACAATATACTTAAACTTTTATAATCTTGAATGTGATCACATTATGATAATTTTATTTTAACAAGATGTTATCGCATTTTAACTTAAAATGTTTCACATCATTACACAGTTATTAGTATGTTGTTAAATTTTAAAAAGTGTTTTAAGTTATATCAATCAGTTATCAGTTATGATAGTTTTTGTTATAACAACAATCTTTTCTTGTTATAAAAGTATACTAAACTTGTCATAACATTTCACATTATTAGAAGTTAATTAGTATATTGTTAGAACAGGAAAAGTTCCTTGTTATAGCATGTTACAATATAAGTTTTCAAATTATAACATGAAATGTCCTAGTCAGCTAGTTGTTGCATGTTTATGCCATCCATCCATTCATCCATCTTCAGCTGCTTACCCAAAGTAGTTTCATGGAAGTAGCAGTTCCAGCAAGGGACCACAGACTTCCCTTTCCCGTCCACTTTATCCAGCTCTAACTGGGGGATCCTCACGTGTTCCCAGGCCAGGGTGTAGATAAAGTCCCTCCACTTAGTCCTTGGTCTGACCCGTGGCCCCCTCCCAGCCGGATGTGCCTAGAACACCTCCCTATGGAGGCAACAAGGTGGCATCCTTATGTCTGAACCACCTCAGTTGGCTCCTTTTGTCTACTCCAAGTCACTCACAGATGACTGAGCCTCTCACCCTGTGTAAGTTTATGATATTAATTTAATTATTGAAATCACCCCTGTCTCACTTCCTGGTTAAAAAAGGCATGAATACTGCTCAAACACTGGTAAACTTTGTATTTTTAGACAAATTAATTCAATAATATTTCTATCAGATGTGGTTCAACCATAACATGTCTACTCTGTAGTCCTTCTAAATCAAAGATAAATAGGAATTATGCATTAAAAACGTATATTTTGATTAACATTAAGAGAACTCTGAGACACTTTAAAAAATAAAATGGCTGCTCACTATGATGACGTTGTGAAATGAAAAAAATTTAGTTAATTCTACATTTAATGAAGGTTTAATCATTAGGAGGTTGGCCCGTTACAGGAGTTAGATCTTTTAAAATCAAGAGTAAAAATCAATCCCCCATAAAAAATACAGTTTTATCCCAGTTCTCAAGAGTGAGTGATATATGTTAACTATTGTATAACAGTATACTAATCATGAAACATTTCACATCATAAACTTCTAATTAGTATCTTGTTGTAACAAGAAAAGTTTCTTGTTATAACATGATAACAAGTGTGATAAAAGTGAAACTGTTATAACAAGATAAATAGTACATTGTTATAACAAGAGTATATTACACTGCAAATATGTAGCTTTCCTGCAAAAGAAAATAGATGGAAAGACGGTCAGTTAAAATGCCAAAAGTCATTTCTACAGCTGTATTGGTGAATTGTATATACATGAATCAAGGGATGAATGAAAAGACACTCCCACACACACACACACACACACACACACACACACACACACACACACTTCCCTAAACCTAAGGAAATAAACAGGGCTGAGCTGCACTCTCTCTCTCAGGCTTGCAGCCTTCATGGTCTTAAAAGAAGGCCAGACCAGAGGAAGGTACAGCAGGCCCTTTGGGGGGAAGCACTCTGGGTGACCCAGGCCTGGAAGCCAGCCTCAGTCAGAAGATCCAAGACGGCTGTCTGCCTCATCTATCATCCCTCCACAGTGGAGGGCTAAAATATTACAGGGCTTGGTTCCTCTTCCTGCTTCACTGGAAGCTAGAGGCCGTTCTGTGGATGACATCATAAATTCTATAATCTCTTCAAATACTAACCATCTTTAAGAAATTCTGGCTTATTTTTAGTTTTTGTGTCTGTACATCCAAAATATTTACATCAGCTTGGACCATGAGGACCCGTGGCGGGAAGTCTTTACCACACACAGGAAGTGATGCATTAGGTATTAGGATGAAAAGGATCAGGATTGTGGTATAAAGTTCTTGCTATTTTTGGGTTGTAGTGGTTGCAGAGTAGCATGGTACTCACATTATTGGAAAGTGTGGAAGCAATAAAGAATAAATATTAGCACTGCCGCAGAAAGTCCTAAGGGCCGGCAAAGCAACGGAGCCAATACACTGCAGCATCAAAAAGGATTTGTGGGATTTAACATCTGTCTTCTGTGTGGGGAACTGGAGCAACTGTGGCTACCAGAACCTGTACCATAGACTATGGTTACTATTTTTCACCTATTCTAAACTCATCACATAGTAACACAGTGGGTAAAAACTTAAAATAGAGCAAAAGATTCACAATATGGAAATATATTATGTTTTATTAACTGATGCAATGCCAGCATTTAGCCTGACATCACCATTAGTCTGGGACCTCGCTGTTCATTTTAATTTCTCAGAGGGTTTATTAATATGCACAGACTGAAATGCCTCTGCATGGAATAAAACCTGTAACCAATCAGTGCAACAAAATGTGACCTACCATCAATTAGGGCAAGGAAATGTGACCTACAACCAATCAGAGTAACCTATAGTAAACATATAGTACATAGACATAGTCCATTTCCAAGCGAGGCACAACATGGCCGCTACCACGTTTAGGTGAGAAATAGACATTGCAGTAACAGAATCTTGACCTATATTTGATCAACACAGCCTAGTTTGACAGTTTGATCTGAGTTTCATTGCCCTGGACAGACCTGCAGACTGACATGCTGACATGAAAGTGTGCAGTGGTGTGGTCAGTTGCAGGGTTACTGTGAAAAACATTCATCATATCAACATTATAATCTGATCTTTGTGAATGTAAACTAATGCAAAGAGTCCTTGAATCAAAATTAACTCAGAGACACTTGATGGAGCAATGAAATGTGTGACTGATTCGCCCGTCTGGATCAAAGCCTTATGGAATTCAGTTGGCAATATCAGTTCCCATGAAATGTATACTGATATTCATGCTCCCCAGAGGAAGAAGCCTACAGTCTCTGGTGATCCCTGATCTTGACCACAAACATCATGACAGCATCACACTTGCATGACAACAGTGTTCATGCCACACTGAATCACCTGTCTGTGAATTTCAAAACATCCAGCAGCAAATGAGCAGTCAAACATCCTCTGCAGTCTGAAGTTTTGCTGCAATATGTGTGAATATTTAGGATCTAAGAGTGCCGGTGGCTGCACTCAGAACAGAAAGGTGTTGCTGATCAGAGCAGAGGGATTTAAGTCTAGCAGTAAAAGTTGTTTAGTGGCAGTAAATGTACAGTTTGCTCACAAAAACACCACAGAAGAAGTTTAAGAAGTTCCCTATCTTGTTATCCCAGCTGCTGAGTAAATGCCTTTTCAATGGGCACTAGACTCTTGTTTATACCCATATTGACGAAAAAATAGATATAAAGTCAAAATAAATGCTTCAACTCATGTTTTGATCGTCAGACACTGCTGGGATGCAAGACTGCTGTGTGAGTGAAAAACGTGTCTGACTCACTTGCGATCGAGACAGAGGGTATGACCTCCCTCTGTGCTGTCTCTGGCTTATGGTTATCACATTAAAGTTACAGCATTAATTTGATGGTGATTATAAACTCTGATGATAAAACATGAGCCATGACATAGAGTCTATGAATTTGTTACAGCAATAAATAAGTACTTGATTTACATTCAGTTAGTGACATCATTTTATGGACTTTGTAGGGAAATGAAAATCACCAAGAGGATATGAAGAGTCTGAACTGAAGTGACATTTAACAGAGCACCTCAATAAACTGCTCTGCCTCTGAGAGCGAAAGGAACGTGGGTGGGAGAGCTGAAAAATTTCTCACAGTGTTAAGGCAGGGGGTGGTCAGGAGAGTCAGGACAGTAGCTGACAAAGATTTACAGTAGCTGGCTGGGCCTGCCCCCACTTACCTGCCGACGTGCTATTACAATGATGATTTATCAGGCTCCGACCTGCACAGGTTGATGGCTTTAGCAGCATGACCCCGAAACCTGTCATATCAAGCCTGGCTGAGACATGAGAGAAGACACACACATGGAATTCTGTCTGTTCAAAGAGGACAGTGAGTAAAGTGCAAGAAACAGATAGCTACTAATGTAATCCAAAAACTGTGTGAAGAGGACTTTATCACTGGTGGTTTGTGTTATTTGCAAGTGGAAGCTGAGTAGTGGAATTGACAGCACATAGGAGGGTTTTGTATCTATTTTACTTTGTAAATTCAGGACATGATCAATGTTAGTAGTGATAAATAAACCTAATGATCTTAATTCACAAAAAATCAACAACTTAGTAGCTCACCTGGTAGAATGCACGCTTTAATCCAGCTTTGGACATCCCCCCTTACTCTCCCCCAGTGACAATAATATAAGATAATATTATAATAATATATTATTGTCACTATCATCATTATGTGCAACATACAATAACACAACATACCATAATGCAATGGGATACAATATAACATAATATAATATGCAATATATTACAATAATGACCATTAGAATTACATTTCTACAGTAATGGGGGGTGAGGCCAAACTGGGGGACCAGAGAGGTGAAACTTGCTAAAGGAAACAGCATCTAAACCTCATGTCCTCTGAGGAGATGCACTGGAAAATGACTGGAAAATGTGCATCCCATAACTGTTGATACAAGTTCTTTACAACATTGAACATTTGTGAGGACCCACAGTTTTAAAGTGATAGTTCACTTAAAAATGAAATTTATCTCAGTATCTACTCACCCCTGTGCTGATGTGAGGATGGTTGAAGATCTCCAGTTCACAAAACACTCCCAGAGCTTCAGTGGAAAACAGCATTGCAGCCAAATCCAGTACAATTGAGGTGACTGGTGACCAGTTAAAATGAAAAAAAAAACCCACAAAAAATACAAAATGTCTTCATACTGCTTGTGTGGTGTAATCCAAGTGTCTGTAAGCTGCAACATTAAAATTTGACCCCAAAAGACACCATTTACACCATGTTTGTAAAAAATAATTTCTTTTTTTGGTTATTACAATTTACACATAAAGCAAAACATGTTTCTAATCTCAGTATGACTTTATAACTGTCAGCACCTCTCTGTGTAGACCCACTGCACAGCCTCAGCATCAATCTATACAACTTTCACCAACCATGGAGGATGACTCTCAGGAGAGAGGGCAGGACGGCTACAAGTCATCCTCTATGCCACTCTGCCACTTAATGAAAACAACAAGAAGAAATAGACCATGCTATCTTACATCCCACATGTATTCCTACTGTTTACGCTGTCTGTAGGGAAAACTTAAAGTCATGTAATATGAAGGTTCACAGAGAAAATCAGGAAACACTTGTCCTGAAACTGGACATTCAACACAAACATCCTCCTCCAAAGGGGGCTCACAGTCCACCCCACGGTGCGCTGCAGTGCTGTGATAGATGGTTCCCAGGCCCTGGGCAATATTATGTTTGAGCTGAGTCCAGACTGAAAGAGGGTCTCTGGGGCCCACCCATAGTGTGGGAGCAGTATGCCCACAGTTCCTAATGAAGCATCCTGGAGAACAGAAAATATACACAAAGAAAACAAGGTGCAGAGTTTTACCTTTTGTCCTTGGGGAGGAACTATTTTAAATTTAAACAAATACAAATACTAGATATTTCTGGCTATGTACGATAAAAATTAAACTAATATTTAATACACTTAGAAGTTGCCTCATCAATGTTGAAGAAAAACTTCTCAGTCAACTTCAAATCCCTCTGGTTAAGGCACAATAGAAAAACAAGTAACTTGTTTCTATTTTTGTCCACCCACAGGGTTTTTGCCGTAATATAAAAATTTGCCTCTGATACAGAATGAACATCCTGGTGTAGTAAAGGAAAAGTCCAAAAAAAAAAGGTCAGAAAAAGTCATCAAACTTTTTTTTTTTTTTTTGACAGACAGACAAAGGGACACTCCAGTGGTGCATCTGTTTGTCTTTACATAACATGTCGAGAAGCTTAAAGCCATGATTTACTGTATATCTCAGTATCTGTTTTGGGTATCAGATTCAGGGTGCAGAGGCATGGCTTTCTCATACAGCAGTTTTATAGCACTGGGTTGATGTTAAACAGTTTTTTTAGACATGTTTTTATCATCAGTATTACTTTTGGCATACCTTTGGTTATATATGTGTTCATAATTATGAAGGAAGTGTTTATTGTGGTAAAATTAAAAACCATGAGCCAGGAAAAACTATTTTACATCTTTATAATCACATGATGGCTACCTTTTCGCTCAATAAAGATGAACTAGTTGCCCTCACGCTGAATTCACTGCTTATCACACCACACATGAACTTGAACTTACATTTGATACTTTGAATACAAGAAGAAATGTTAACCTGCTGGTGGCACTTTACAAAAGATCACAGGTTCCAGCTTTGGACCACAGTTTTGAGACAAATTGGGGACCACACCACTAGCATCAGTCTCCCTTGCCTATGCCAATAAGACACCCCCCCATTGTGTGATGCTTCCCAGCAGCCACCATGTCTCACTGTAGGGATGGTATCAGCAGTATGATGAACAGTACCTGGTACCTGGAGCGCTTGGATTCCAAGCCCTGTAAGCACCTTGTCAAGTGCCTTTTGGTAAAGCCTTTTATTCAGGAGAGTCTTCTTTGGCCACTCTTCCAAAGGCCTGATTGACAGAAAGTCATCTGCCTGACCAGGTCCCTTCATGCTTAGTTACTGAGTTTGGGGTGATCCAGTTCTAGGAACAGTGTTGGTGATTCCAGACCTTCATTCTGCAGTCATGGAGCAATGCAATCATAGAGGTCTGTGAAGATTCCTTTGACTTTATGGCTTGCTCTTGGCGAAAAACTGCTACCACTGAGCAGAGAGGTGCCCCAAGCAATGCATGACGCGGCTAGTAAGACCAGTAGTTCCAGTTCCCAGTCCCAGACAGACAGTTCAAGTGGATGTTTGAGATATGGAGTGCTGCTTTGCAAGAAACTTTTGAGGTGTTGGCAAAATTTATTTCTCCCATACCTCAAGTTAATCTCACCAATCAGAACCGAATGTGTGTCCATTTCTTGTCTGCACTCTGTGTGCAGCATATCACATCACAATATCAATATGTTCAATCAAGTTATTTCATTAGACCTAACTGTTGTATAAACTGGAAAATCTCAACAACCACTGGATGGATTGCCACATTGTTTTCCACATGAACCTACTGACTTTGGTGATTCATGACTTTTCCTTTAGAGCCACCATGAGGTTCACAGTTGTAGTTTTGAGTGCAAATGAACTTGAGATATTTCACTAGCTGATGGCTCTTGGCTCATCCTCTGGGGACCCTGACTATCAATTCACATTTCATAGAAATCTGGCCTATAATTTAAATCATATCCTGCTTTGGACCAAGGTTTGGGACAGACCCAGTGCCCCACTGCTATCAGAGCCAAAAACACATGCCTCGACGTTTTATAATGAAGCAAATAGTCATGAAAATATTTCAGACAGAGGAAGTTTACTGCCTGAAACATCTCCACCTCTGTCTGGAATAGTACAGTATGCATAGACTGAAATAAATTTATATCAATCCCATCAAAAGCATTCCATGATGTGCGTAACATGCAGATTTCATTGCTTCTACTCCCTGTCCTCTGCAGGCTAACACACACACCATCTGCCCAAACATCCCTGCTCCTGTCCCAGGCTGTCTGTAAAGTGATTAAAGGACATCTGCCAAACCACTCACGATACACAGCTCCCCTTTTACCCACAAGCCTCTTCACCCCCAAACCACTGGCCAAGTTCAACTAATGAACTTCATTTTCCCGGTTTGAATAAATACCTAAATTGTTTAAATCCATTTGTCAAAAACCACATAATTGCCTCCCAGGGTACAACCAACACCAGTCTGGACCAAATACTAATAAATCTCTGAAGGGTTTGGGCACCAAAGCATCCTTTTGGTCCAATGTTCTCAGAGGGAGTGTAGTTCATCGTCCATATTTCATTCAGGGTTTATTTTCGTTTGGGTACATTTGGGGGGTTTTTACACAGGGGCATATGTTATAACGTATTTTTATTTTTTATTTTTTTTGCATCACTGAAGTAATGTCACAAAAAACAGATGGGAACCTGTCGTAAAACTGTCGTAAAAAGTACTTAGGAAGAACTTGGGTTTCCCAGCCACCTGATGACAGTTTTAACTCAGTCAGTTCAGGCAGAAAGTATTTTATCCACAGATGGACCTGTTCAAACATAAAACTAATGTTTCAGTTGGAGGCTCATACAGAACTAAAGACAAAAATTTGGTTTTCCGACTAAAGGAACACTCCACTCAGGTAAATAAAATAAAAAAAAATCTTCTTGAGTTCCCTGCCATTGTAATTTTTTTTACAGAATAAAGACAGTTTGTGACATCCAGCCCACACTCATCAGAAAAAACGACATGCAGGACATCTGCGCAAGCAGCGTATTATGACCTACATTTCTGTTGGCTTCTTGTGGCCAGAATAATTATAACAGGACCAGTATAAAGAGCGAGAATAGCTTAAGTTCTCCATCTCTACGATGGATTTCCATCATTTGTTTTCCAGAGAGTACATGTAGTGTCAGTGTTTGTGGATCCAAAGTAAGAAAGAGAGGAGAAGGACAGGTCACTGTACCAGGCAGTGGCAACGGGTGAATTTCTCTCCAGGGGGCGCTATACTGAAAATCAGGCAAATGTCTCGAGGTAGCGACCCAGTGTATTTTAACGTATGAAAAGGGCTTTTATTTGTATTTGCTGAATGAAATTAACATTTTTTTTACTCTAATGGAACTTGCTTAAGTTAAGATACGTCAATTGATACTTCAAGTAAAAAACATTAATAATAATTCTATTATATTTTAAATTGTGCTGAAAAACTAAAGTAAGCAAAAAGTACCTCAATAAGTATGAAAGAAATCTGAGACTACAAACCTTCAGACAGTGGAAGGAAATTCTGAACACACTAAAACCTTAGAAAATAATAAGATTTAAGAATAAAGTTTAAAAAATATATGATATTACATTTGAAATTTGAAAATTGCCATCTTGTGACTTAAATTTTATTTTTTGTACATAAATTCTCCCTGAGAGATGTGAATTTCTCAGAGACTTTGTGGTTAAATGTTTTTTACAGGTTTATATAAAGTACCTACTTTAAGGTGTGTCACACACTTTTCTGCACAAAACAGAACTATTTAAAAGTTTTTAAAACCACAACACCAAACATTCAGCTTCTGTCATCTCCAATGAGGGGATGTAATGAAATATATTTACTCAAATTCTGCACTTATGTAGGATTTTGCTTATTTATAGTTATACTTAACTTAACATTTACCTGACAGGTAAAGTTACTAGTTATCGACAGGGAGCATTTTACTGCACAGTGGTTACTTTTACTTTTCATACTTAGAACAGCTGGTAATTTTACATACTTTTACTCAAGACAGGTTTAGAATACTGGACATTTACTTGCAGCTGAGTATTTTCACATCATCATTCATCATTATCACTGCAGTACTCCTGTACAGGTTCATTTGCTTTTTTTCATTGATGAAGAACCAGCAAGTTCAGGCAAGGACAAGGGGTGTGAAGCAGTGCAGGAGTGCGTTAATTTGAAAGTATTGTTTTTAAGTCCATGAGTGTTTGTTTCTGTTAATTTATTCCTGTGTTTTTGAGTAATGAGGTTATTCAGTGCTGAAATAAATTAAAAAAATGTTCTGTCTCTTTGCTGGTTTTTCTAACGCATTCAATCATTACCCTTTTTGGTATTATAATATTTAACAGGCAGCTCAAAAATATAGATTTAAATAATTAAATTAACATCATTAAGTGTTAACTAATGGCTTAAATTGTCGACGACTGCTAGTCAGCTAGGAAAATTTTACTCCCCATCATTATTCCCCGCTGCAGGTATATCTGACTGTTGTTCATGTGTGTGTTCATGGGGGACCATGGCCCCAGGACGTCACTGAGCCATGTTTCAGGTCTGCCCAAAACAACAGTTTAATGGTCTAACTCCACAATTCAGTACTAAATAGTTCTCAGTGTTTTTACATGTTTTCAGCAACTATGTTCTAATTTCTTTGGCAGAAAAATTCCCTTTTTCCTTTATACAGACTTTAAAACTTGTTGTATGAGAGCAGCTAACTGAAATGTGATCAATCAAGGGATCAATCAATCAATCTTGGATGACCTAAAACATTATAGTTCAAGGTGGCTTGTGCAGCTGTAAGGGAAATAGTCCTTAATGTTCTGTCCTCATTTCCTTTAATGAAGTCAGACAGGACATGTTACATCCTGTGCACATAATGTGCTCCTATTATCTTGTTTGCTTTTCCTTTAATATATCAAACAACACAAGATAGATTCATAGTTGTTGCAGACGGTTCAGTGAAATGAAAAGTAGAATTAGTCGGGGACATGGAACAAAGATTCCATGTCTGTGATTTACAGGGGATTATGGGATGGCAGACATGCAGGATGTTGCAGTCGTCTGATCTCCTCTCCTCATTTGATTAATGTGCATCTGCTGTATCTGATCTTACTTTACGCTCCACGGACGACACTGAACGCTGAAGTATTACACACATATGAACATTTAGGATAAAGTTTAGGGTCTCTTCCTTAGAGACCAGGAGAATATTGTCTCATTTTCCACATGTCTATAATTCATATAATAATCATATAATAATCTCTCATGGTACTTTCTCAAAGTGAAGAAGTACCATGACTATTGGTCATATTATTATGTTTTCATGTGTTTGTTATAGAACTGTTTTAGAGTTCCTGTCTCTGAAGAACAGAGTTGAGTAACGGATGGAAATGCCCCCTCAATAATACTGTTCAGTACATCAAGTCTCACTTCAGTATTTAACTTCAAATTATGCTGTCACATAAAATGTATGTGATTCTTTTTATAGTTATGTATACAGATGACACCACTCAGGAGTCATTTGATGCGCAGTAAGCTTGATTATAAGCTAGAGATCATTTGTACATAATACAAGCAGTGGAAGAGAGAAAACATCTTTGGCAGGTTGTTTTAACCACATGTGGCTCTAGAGATGCCAATACTGGTGAGCCCACTGCTGAATTCAGTTAATTTAGTCCAGATTGAATTATCAGAATTATCATTTTTCTGCTGACCCTGATTGCAACAGTGCTGAGGTATAAGTACCCCATACACTCCACCAAACTATCCCTTTAACTTATAGCCTGAACTATAGTTTATTATGCATGTTATATCCAGGTATCAAGCTAATTTATTATCTATGTATGTAAGTTGTCCCAGAAGCTGCTCATGTCATTCTATCATACACTGTTGAGAGGATACTCACCCATGACATCTTGGTTTGGTATGCCAGCTGTACTATACTGTACAGTAGTGGACAGGAAAGCTCCTCAGAGAGTAATCAAAACAGCACAGAGAATAACCAGCACTCTGCTACCTTCACTTGAGGACATACACCGAACCCAAACCTGTCTACCTAAGGCCACAAACATCATCAGAGACTCATCTCAACCACGCAACCACCTTTTCACTCTGTTGCTCTCTGGAAGGCGACACAGGTCTATGAAATCCCGCTCTTCCAGACTTTTGAAAAGTTTTTACCCGAGTGCAATCAAAGAACTGAATTCCATTAATTAACCTGAGTACAATAATAACTTGGATGTGAATAATATCCCACTGAACTGAACTCTGACTTCCTGGAACTATGTGCAATACATAGATAGGATAATTTACCTCTATTACTAAGAATAAGTGCAATTACAGATAAAGTATCTATGTCTACTTTTTTCACACCTAGTATACTGAGATTTTTAATGCGTTTTATTCTGTAGTTACATATGCAGTGCATATGTGTGTGCTGATCTGTTGGATGTGTTTTTGTGTTTTTATTGTCTGTACCACACAGGGAGGCAGTAAATTTTGTGGTGCAGCTGTGCAATGACAATAAATACTGAGTCTACTGACAACAGACTCAGATATTGCTGTGTACAAATCAGAGATAAAAGAAGTTGTGCAGCAGTGTGAGGGGCATAATCTAATTTTAAATGCTAAGAAAACCAAAAAAATGATTTCTGATCCTCGGTCCATTAGCAATCACAATCCAGTTTTTATCAGAGAGAGAGGGTTGAGCAGGTAACAGTATACAAGTAATCTGGTATTCATTTTGATTGTCAGTTGCAATGAGCTCACCATGATGAGTATATCTGTTCAAGAATTAGTCAGTGCCTTCAGTTTGTGCAAAGGCTTAGGGTCCATGGATTGGCTAAAATATTATGTTGTTGTTTTATAAAACAGCTACTGAGTCCATGGCATTACAACATGGTTTGGTAACCTGACCATAAAACTCAGATCACAACTCAAAAACCTGATCAGAAGGGCAGGAAAAATAATTGGAATTTTTACCCACCTTCTCTCCTGGAGATATTTGAGGAGACAGTGAGGAAGCAGGGCCTTAAAATCACTACTGACCCAAACCATGTCCTTCATAAGGAGTACAAGCTCAGGCAGAAGGTGCAGGTTACCAAACTTAAAGCTGAATAGGTATAATTTTTTGTTAGTCCCGCTATCTATCAAACTACTTAACAGGAGGAGATGAAATGTGTGTATTTGTGAGGGAAGAGAAATGTGCAATATTTTGGTATAGAGCATTTGTGCAATAATTGGATGTAGGGGATTTGCTGGGAAATAACCGTATGTAAGGCATTTATGCAATATTTTTTGTGTGGGACTTGTGCGTAACTACTTGGATTTATGTGCAATACTCTTGGGTGTATGCTTTTAGGGTGTATGGATCTGGGGGTGATATTGTATGTTAGTTGTAGTTGGTTTGTGCATTTGTGTGGTTGTGTTGCCTGTGTTCTCTCACATGTCCAAGACACATTTCTCCTAAGGGAGACAATAAAGACTTATCCTTCCTCTCATATCCTATCCTAATGAAAGCATTCCATTCTATTCCATAAGCATTAATTAACAATCACTGTTGGCCATTTGCTTCCATTTAAGAAAGACTCTACGAGGAACAACAGGACAGATCATATGTTTACAGTGTATGTGTCTTGTCTCTTCTATAGTATGTTTGTACAACTAGTCAATGCCAAAGAGTCGCCTAACCTCCTTATGCCACTAACAGTAATGTAACACTGACTAAAACTGCCCCAAGAAAAAGAAGACCCCAGTTTATCCAAAATTTCCTAGTAAGATCAGTTTTATTAAAGCACATCTACCCAGGACATAGAAGTAGACGTTTGCGGCCTGCTTTTCTCATCTCTTCATCAGAGGAGTTATTCACACCCTCCTCAAGGGCTTGTCTTCAATGTGCAGTATGTCGGACATGTCGAGTCTTCAAAGTGGGGGTGGAGCTTCAACATTCTGTCTGCTGTCAGTGTCTTAAATCTTGCAGGATGGACAGAGTCAGTGTCCCTGATTCTGTGGGCTTACTTTACATCCAGCATGCCAGCTAAATGTCCCCACAGGTTCTTCATTTGGGTCTGATTTGTCCCCCAGTGCTTCCCTTCTTGACCTCATCGTTAAATTAGCTTGTTTTACACTGAATTTCATACTGCTGTAAAGATTTGTGTGGTTACGACTTGCAAGCATTTACATCACACACGACAGCTCAGGACAGTTGGGTGACTCCAGGGCTGCTCACATGGGAGTTAAAGGTCCAGTGTGTCAGATTTAGGGGGATCTATTGGCAGCATGTCAGAAATGGAATATAATATTCATGAGTAGGTTTTCAACGATAAAATGCAATTTATTTGTCATTTACACCAAGGTTGTGTAATGAGATTACAATATAGTTCTAAAATATAGATTGGTAGATTGGAACTGGCTGAATAAGAGTTGCACACTGTGTTCCTCAAAGAGGGAAACCAATCACAGTACCCGCTCTCAACTTGGATTGATGTAAAAGCAGAAATACATCATCCAGGCGCTCTGTAACAAGAACAAGCAAGCTCTCCCTCTTTCATTCTAATAAAACTCAGTAATGGTGACGGCAGGAGAAAGACAAGATTAAATCTCAAGATGTAATTATAATTAGAAAAAGAGAAATAATTCCTGATAGGCTTTTAATGTTGTTTTAATTGGGATGGAAAATACCACATTATTAATGTATATACTGCTCCTAAAGACAGAAAGAAACCTTTTTCTGATGTAAATGATTTTAATACATTTACATCAGAAAATGACAGTAGCTGTCCTTTTTGTTTTTGATTGCATTTCTATGCTGAAGTTTTTATAGGTGTTTCTATAGGCTTTGTGTAGCAGAGTGGTTCTACAAGCAGGTCAGTGCATCATTATGTGGTTTCAGAGTTACAAGCTTCTGAAAATGCATCATGAAAACAATACAGCATATATTGATATTAGAAAATGTACTTTGTAATTTGTACTTTTGAATACTTAAGTATTTTTAAGCAAGTACTCTAGTACTTTAATTTTAACTAGGCAACTTTCACTTGTAGTTGAGTAATAATTGACAAGTAGTATCTATACTTTGAACTCAACCCCAGTACTCTGACAAGTACTTCTTAAATGTGAATATTTTCTGGTTTCTTTACTCCTCTCTGACAGTAAACTGAACATCTTTGACATTTGAGACATTTGAGGATGTCATCTTGGACTTTGGGAAACACTGATCAATATTTTTCACCATTTTTCACTAATAGCTAATGAATCAAATATAATAGATAGGTTGATCAGGAATAAATTATTTGCAGCTCTAATCTTGATGCATGTTATTTGCAAACATACATGTTCAATATTTATTGGATTACAAATAAATATAGTTATGCTGTGTTAATGGGGCATCTCATTGGTTTTATTTCCTCTCATAACAATCCTCTCACAATAATATAGAACATTTTAGACTACTGAATTATAAGATATAATTAAGATACTATTTAAGTCTTTTCTATTTATTTGGTGATCCAAACAAAATCTCTTGTGACCAACCTGTGGGTCTCGACCCAGTGTTTGGGAAAGACTGCTCTATAATGTTAGAAAAAGGCCTGCAACATTCAGGAAGATTTGGGAAGCCTTCATACATGCACTACCTTGTCTCAAATGTGATGGCTGACACTCAACTGCTGTTTTACTTGCAACTTGCAACTGGACAGTGGGATTGGAAGGTGTGCATTTAGTCAGTGGGATTGAGGAGATCCTCAAATTATTCCTTCCACCGTCCAACAATATCCCCAGTCGAAGTCAACAGCTCCCTACCACCACTGTAAACAGTGTTGGCAGGGTACTGCTTCCCCCTCCTGAGGCGCCGGACGGTTTGCCAGAATCTGCTCGAGGCCGACTGGTAGTCCTCCTCCATGGCCTCCCCGAACTTTTCCCATGCCCGAGTTTTTGCTTCCACAACCACCCGGGCCGCAGCGCGCTTGGCCTGCCGGTACCCGTCGGCTGCCTCAGGAGTCCCACGAGCCAACCAAGCTCGATAAGACTCCTTCTTCAGCCTGACGGCATCCCTTACCTCCGGTGTCCACCACCGGATTCGGGGATTGCCGCCGCGACAGGCACCGGAGACCTTATGACCACAGCTCCAAATGGCCGCATCAACAATGGAGGCAAAAAACATGGTCCATTCGGACTCGATGTCTCCAGCCTCCCTCGGGATCTGGTCAAAGCTCTCCCAAAGGTGAGAGTTGGAGACCCCTCTGACAGATGGTTCCACCAGACGTTCCCAACAGACCCTCACAGTACGTTTGGGCCTGCCAAGTCTGTCCAGCTTCCTCCCCTGCCAGCGGATCCAACTCACCACCAGGTGGTGATCAGTTGACAGCTCAGCCCCTCTCTTCACCCGAGTGTCCAAGACACACGGCCGGAGGTCAGTTGACACGACCACAAAGTCGATCATTGACCTCCGACCTAGGGCGTCCCCATGCCATGTGCACTGATGGACACCCTTATGCTTGAACATGGTGTTCGTTATGGACAAACTGTGACTAGCACAGAAGTCTAATAACAGAACACCACTCGGGTTCAGATCGGGGGGGGCGTTCCTCCCAATCACGCCCCTCCAGGTAACACTGTCGCCACCCACGTGAGCGTTGAAGTCCCCCAGCAGAACGATGGAGTCCCCAGTCAGAGCACTTTCCAGCACCCCTCCCAAGGTCTCCAAGAAGGCCAGGTACTCTGCACTGCCGTTCGGCCCATAGGCCAAAACGACAGTGAGGCACCTATCTCCGACCCAAAGGCGCAGGGCGGCAACCCTCTCATTCACTGGGGAAAACTCCAGCACATGGTGGCTGAGGTGGGGGGCTATAAGCAAGCCCACACCAGCCCGCTGCCTCTCACCATGGGCAACTCCAGAGTAGAAAAAAGTCCAGCCACTCTCAAGGAGTTGGGTTCCAGAGCCCCGACTGTGCGTGGAGGTGAGCCTGACTATCTCCAAATATATTTTCATATATACATTAATAACGTGATAGTTTTTGTGGTGTAATACTACTCCAACTACAAAAAACCAAATCTAATACAGTGTTTTTTGGTGGGTGGTGGGATTCTTTGTCTTTTTGCATTGTCATTATTGTTTTAAGGAAAGAAAGAAAATCCATAGTGCATTTCTTTTCTTTTTTATTTTTTTTTGTATACCTTTCTGTTTTTTTTCCTGTTTTCTCTTACTTTGTCATTTGAGTTCTTCATTAAATTTTATTTAAACAAATCATTACAAAAAACTGCTAGGAAGAGTCCCTCAAAGTATAAAACATGTAATTTGCTGTTGCCAGTAGGTGGTGCTTTGACTATGACTGAATATTGTCATATAGATGTGTTCAGGTCGGGATACTTTTTAAACATGTAAAGTTTGAGCCTGATTTGACCATTCACCCTCAAGTTACAACTTCCTGTTTCCTCATGCCCATGCCATTCAACGAAAGTGTCATAACTTTTCATCTCTAGAATGCACATACCAATTAGAATATTGATTTGATTGATTCTGCAGAAGGAGTTGCTGTGGAAATCACCAAACACAGTGTAAAACCTGCACAGTAAATTCAAAATGGCCAACTTCCTGCTGTGTTTATGCCACGACTCCAGGAGACTTTTTTGTACATCTGGACTTGAAACATGCCTACCAGATTTTGCACATGTAGGTGAAATATACTGGTGATGCTACTTCCCTGAAATTTTGAAGGGGGCACTTTCGAAACATTTTGCCATGGCCATGTGCGAGAGCCATAAAATATGTAATTTTTCACCATGACTGATGCATGTGCCAAGTTTTAATGTAAGAACATTTAGGCAATCAAAAAGTGTAGGATTTGAATACTCCCTACACCAGGCATCACCAAATAGCAGACCTCGGTCCGGACCCGGGCTGAGTGACAGTTCTGTCCGGACCCGTGACCAATCTCTGATAAATTCACGAGAATAGATAAGCAGAAAGGAAGAGAGTGATGACAGCATGGCTTGCTCCAAAAGAAAGAAACCATTGTTTTAAAGGCAAATGGATGGAGAAATTTATGTTCATTCTTCCAGCAAGCAGTTCAAAACCAGTGTGCCTCCTCCAAAAACGTGGCATTAATTAAAAGTGGCAACGTGAAGCTCCACTACGAAACAAAGCACAACTCTTTTGAGCAAAGTTATCCCCTGAAGTCTGAGCTGAGGGCACGCAAAATAACCGAACTGCAAGCCCAGTATGACAGATCTACCCGACTCATCATGCATACATTTACAGCCCAGCAATGTGCAAACGAATGTTCACAAAAGGTATCGTGGATTTTGGGGCAACATAAAAAAACTTTTAGTGATGGGACAGTTGTGAAGGAGTGCTTAACCCTCTTAGGGTTATGCAGCTCTGTTTGCACTTTTTTATTTATTTTATTCTGAGGTTTCTGTTTTCTGTAATCTGAAATAAAGGCCTTGAATCTATTTGCCTGGGACTACTTTTATTTATGGTAAAAGAGCTACCTGTGTACTCTGTTAAACATTTCCTGCATTGAAAATTGACAAGAAATATTGTTGAAACCATGTGAAAATGTGGACATAGGGGAAGGCTATAAGACACAAGCTGGACTTCAGTTCAGACCTTTTACTTGGAGAAAATTTTAATAACTGGACCTCAGTGACTTTTAATTGAATACTCCTGCCCTACACCATTGGTCATTCAGACCATGAAGCACAGGCTGCTGTAGGCTAGATAGCCTCTCAGGGTATCAGATGCTCATGGCGGAAGCTGCTACCAAGGCCGGCTGAGCAGGATTACAAAAACCTGAGGTGAGTCTGCAAAAAAACTCAAATCTTTTTCTCCTTTTTGTCCTCTTGAAAACAGTGGCACAAATTAGTCATCTGCAAGCGTTCATCCACAACCCCTTTAACATCTGTGACCACTGAGCTGTTTTCTTAGTAGAACGCAGGACTTCCAAAGCCCATATGTCTGCTGGAGTCATCTCAGAATGAGGAGGAACACACAAAATGGGGCAAATCAAGTTAAATGTGATCCAGACTGACAGGTCAATGTGGCAATTACACGAGTACAGTTAAACCCATTAGAATGCTTTTTTCTCTGAAATGACATCAGTCTCACAGATGAGTCTCTTTTTTCTGAATTGTAAAGTTCACAGCTTCAAGCAAGATTTATTGGACCTGTTGTGGAAAATGGCAAGTCCTCAAATGATATAAAAGGACGCAGTCATTTCAAGTGAAGCATAAAAATGATTTCATATTTTATAAGATATATAAAGAGCGGTCCTCATCTGTATTGACAGGCAAGAGAAGCAAATTCTGCAAAACTCAAGGTTTTCTTTGATGACAGCATTACTTGGCATCTGTGGTATGGCTTAACTATGGTTGAGGTATGGTTAGGGTTAGTTCCACCAGCCCTTCACACCATTACTTTCTGCCTTATTTCTTAAAAGCACAAAGCTTGCTGCATTGTCACTTAACATAAGCACTGGTCACAACTGGATACTGGTTTTTCCTTTGAGAAGATCATCAAAGTTGGACATTTGATCACTTCACCAATTGCATTTTTGGCTAAAACAAAGACACAACCATTATATCAGACCAGCGCTCTGCTGTTCTTTTTTTAATGCGCTTGAAGGAAACCAGGTCAGCTTCACCTCATCCAGAAGCTGTCAAACATGAGATACCTGCTGAAATGAGAAAATCAAGTGCTTTACCATAGACGACTCCAACCAGGCTGCATGACAACGGCACTGTCAGGGCTCTAGCTGCCTCCCCGTGATGCTCCTCTCATTGGGCAGAGGGTAGATGTCAGGACGACTGCAAAGTGAGTGTCAGGGCTGGGAATGACAAGGATATGATTGTGGAAAAGAGCTCAACATTCCCTGGCTCAGCATTTTGAAGTATTCAGGACTTTCCTGTTGCAAATGAGAGACTGAATTCTTTGGTTTATAGATTTATTGAAGATAATGGAAAAGGTGCACAGGAATGGAGAGCACTTTGATCCCACTCAACCCAAAGTAATGCTGGAAACAATTCACCGGTGCTCACGGGAAGGGCAGAAACAATGCAAGGGCCAGGTGGACATTTTGCATGGGAACCACAGCTTTTAGATATGTCAAGGGTTGTTATTGTTGATCTTTAGCCTAGCTTAGCATATAAACTTGAGGCAAGGGGCTGCTAGCCTAGCACTATCAAAAATGAACCACTCCAGAGTTCACTCATCAACAAGAGATCACCAGTTGTTCGGTCTACACCAGAGTTCAAGTTCAGCGTTTACACTGACCCGAACGAAGCACAGCAAGGAGGTAAAACGCTTAAATAAGAAACATACACATACATAAGTCTGTCTCACACATGCACTGAAACCAGGAGGAATTAGGCCAGACATAAAATGGATGTTACCCTGGCAGCTCCTTAGTACAAACTCCATGCCACTCATGGGAATCTCCCCTGCTTCCAATGCTAAACTGGATGGAAAAAAAAAAAAAGAAAGAAAAAAAAAGAATTTTGAATGTTTTATTTAGTAGAGGCTTCTATCTAAAGCAATGTACATCTGAAAGCTGATACAACACAAGCAAAGAACTAGTGAGGAGAGAACAACTGTGCCATAAAGCAAAGATTAAGTGGTGCCTACAGGCAGTTCCAGTGGCAATATGCATGTGTCTTGCATATATATGCCTTGTGCAGTCAGTCAAGTGCAACGGTATTCATAAAAGAGCTGGGTCTGGATCTCTCTAGCCCAAGAGCTGGATCTGGATCCCTCTAGTCTAAAGTTGGATTGAGCCCATGAGTAAATAGCGCACATCATTGTCTGGAAAGTTAACTGCGAGTGAGTGGGTGGGTTGATGGCATTTCTATCTAGCGGGCTCACAAATAACCTGAAACAACCTGAGAAGTGTACTGTCTGCGTCATGTTCTGCCTCCTGCACACTCTACCCAGACGCCACCCCTTGCTTTAAGCAAATTGAATATTTGCAGTGGGTGAGGACGGATCTGACATAGACAATATCCTGTTTGGTACATTTGATAAAACAGCTCTGTTTGGAGGTGTGAGGGGTTTCTGGCAGAGGTATGGTTTCGAGTAACATGACTTGGACTCAAGTCACAAATTCAATTGTCAATTTGGACATGGGCTACTTGGGACTTTTCTTTCTTGACTTGAAAAAAGATTAAACCCATTCTTTTTTTAGAATCAACTCATGTCAATGCTTTTCTTTCTTAGGAAGTTTATATTTAATTCCCCAGATCCATTTTGTCTGATCCAATCTGACAGCATCCAGTTAAGTTGCATGAGAGAACCATGAAGAACAAACATTATGTTACTGAGCTCCAGTTGGAAAAAATGGACACCAAAGATCATTTCATTTGCATACAACAACTACATGCATGTTAAAATTACAGACAGAGATGCAACAACTTCCAACTTCATTCAACATTAGAAGCTGTACAAAGAAACTGATAAGTTTGTTGAAGAGCACATTATGACTTGTTTAGGGCTCAAAACTCAAAGTTTACTGCTTGAGACTTGCCAGTCTTGACTTGCGACTGGCAAAACAATGACTTGGTCCCACCTCTGGTTTCTCACCTCACCCATATTTGCAAGATGTATGGAGTCTTAAAGGACGATGACATTATAGTTATAACTTGACTTTCGTGTTTGTTGCTCCAGCCAGGGCCTCAGTTATGAGTTATGATCACATTGTATTCACCAAGTCACTGTAATAGTAGTGACATAGTCAAAGATACATGAGTAGTTAGATGATCAGACAGGTTGTGTACAAAAGCATTTTAGTTTTTTAGATATAGTAAAAGGAAACAGTTTATTGACACATGCATGAGATATGAAACATGAAAAGTCTTTGGCAGTTAGACCCCATTGTGGTGAAACAATATGCACATATATAATTGGGGGTAATGAAGCTGTAGTGAAGAGAACCGGCTGCCTGGGTCCAATGACTGGAGGAGAGAGGGGTGGAGGAGGGTCGCACGACTGACTGAATGACAACTGATGGAGCAAAGACAGAGGCGATTTAAAGTTTGGCAGCAGCAAATTGACTGGCTACCGTGACAGTGGCAAAATCTGATTGGACAGTAAAGAGGAAGGTGAACGCCCACAATCAGCTGATTAGAGGGAACAGGAGGAGTGAGACAGAGTAAAGGAAAGTTGTGAATGAAAGCAGTGTAATAGAAAGTCTTCCTGATTGAACTTACGCTGAGCTTCATTTATCTGGAGGCCAAAGTGAAAAATGACCCTGAAATTTCTCCCTACATTCTGGAAAATGAGTTAGCATCTACATACCCCAAAGAGGTTAAATAATTAGTTAAAATAGTTCTCTGTGTCTTCTTTATTACAGAGATATAGTAGTTATACTTTAATGTGAGTCATATGATAAAACTATTTTAATCTTAACAAGAGTTTGGAACCGTTTCACTATGAATGCAGAATGACTTTCTCCACCACATGCAGTGTTGTCCTCTCTATTTTTGTCACGAGGACACCACCGCCTTGACAGACTGATTAATTTATAAATATATTTCTATATAAATATATTTGTGTGCATATTTTCTTCCTTATGAGCATCCAACCTTAACCCCCAACTGTCCCTGTGTATCAGATATCTCCTAGCCAGAACACCTTAAAAAAGACTGTACATGCTGACTTTGATCTATACTGACTGAGGGGACTTTCTTTTTACATCAGCATATTCAGTTCACGTTTCATGTTTCAAATGGTTTAAATATGGTGATATTTATTTATAAAAATGTACTTGGAGTGCAATTAAAGCTCCAGTCAGCAGTGAAACAGCTAATGTAACTGCCAGGAGGGAGCCATGAGGACTGGACCATGACTCAGCATACAGCTCCAACTGACATCTGTCACATGAGTCTATCTTCAGTTTACCTGATTAGTACTGAAGTTTCATTTACTGAGCTCTTTGTGGTGTGTTTCCTATTTCACTATCATAGAGTGTCAAGTTTCTTTTTTTTTCCACATTTATGTGTCAGTGATGTATCTTGTGGTCCTTTGTGTGGACAAGGTATCCCTCCCACAAATAAATAAAATATGTTTACGTTGATGGATTATCTAACTCAAGACAGTTCCAAACTGCCACATGTTTACTTTCATACTATATAGGAATGACTGGAAACCTTTAGCAAGCAAAATACAGTGACACAACTAAAACAAATTTAACTTACCTTGATAATCAAACAGTTTTTGTAACCTTTTTAGGACATTTCACACTGATGGCCATCACTTATCAACCTGAAGCTAAGGAAGATTCTCACCTGCTGTAAAAATAAACACCACAACATAAACTTAGAACACGTCAGTTACAAGCCATTCTGAGTAGATATGAACAAAATTCTAACCTGAGTTCTGTCTGGCTAACATCTGGATCTGATTAAAACGCCAACATAATTTCATTCTGTGTGTGTGGACTCATTTTGTTAGACCATCAGTGCATGGACACATGCACATTGCTGACGAGCAGTGTGGCTTGTATTTCACAGACTCGTTCAGAAACGTCACATCATTAGCAAGCATGACAGTGTGTGAAAAATTTTTTAGGTTTTGCATTTTTCACAACTATGTCTGTGCAGCCTCATTTCAACCATTTCTTAATGGTAAGAATGACTGTTTAAATTTCAATTCTGGGCCAGCAACACAAGGAATCTTAGGACTAATAATATTTGAAACATTTTGTGCAGAAACTACAACATGACACATAATGTGGAGATCCTCTATATATAAAATATAATAAAAATCATCCAGCAGTGCTTTAATATCCCAAACTGGGAAATTCTTCTGTTACAGCAGCTCATCAGCAAATCAGTCATCAGACAGCACATGGACAGGAAGTATACAGTAAATATACATGTAAACACAACAAATATTAAAGCTAAATATCTAAATATCTAAGAATATCTGACAATATAGACAATAAATACAAGAACAAACTACACTTAAAATTAAAAACAGTAATATACATGGATAGATTATACCAAATATAAAAATACAAGTAGTATACTAGAACACTATGGCAAAAATATACATATGCAAAGAATAAGATAACATAATGCATATTCAATGGCTTGATTTATGAAAGCAGAGACTAAACAAAAACTTAAAGCTGCAGGCCAGAAAACTAAAACACTGCACTGAAAGAGCTGAGAGGAAGTGCAGAGCGGGTTGATAATTCTCTGTGTGTTTGTCACTACAAGTGACACCTTTCATATTGCTGATACCGATTAGTGCACCTTTAACTATATTCAGCAGTAGTGGTGTGGTCCTTAAAGTCATCAGTGTATTTGTATGGCTCTTTATTCAGTGACATAATCGCACAGCTCAGTGAATCAATAAAGTTTGATCTCATGTTAGCTGCATCTTTTGACTGTGACATGGTCAACACTGTCACAGGTCTGAGGAACTGACTGCAGACCAGCCCAGCCATGCAGGGGGCGGAACGGTGCCCTCTTGACCCTGAGGTTGCCAAGGTGACATTCCAGCCCAGGTTAGCACAAGGGCTCTTCAGTGTGGGAAGGAAGTGCTGATGGAGGAAGGGACAGGTGTCTTTATCACCAGCACACAGCTGTATCCATAAATCAAGAGCTACTAAGGCCCAGAGCGGCCACAAGTGAGGTAGCAGGACTGTTTTTAGAGCAACACCAAAGGGTGAACGTCTCTAAGGCCAGGGCTTAGCCGTATGGATTGCAGCATATGACGTGTCGTGCCACGTTATGCAAAACCGCAATACCGGCACTTCATCACAGCAGCGGAGAGAGGGAACATGATCACGCTGAGGACAGGGGGCTTAGATTGAACCAGGCGGAAGCTCATTTCATGTCAGCCCTTTTTCTGTTTTAATCTGTGCTCACGCCAAGCATTCTGTTAATATCCTGGACCGTCAGGGTGCTGTGTTGTGGTGGGACTATTGTTGTGCTGCAGCAGATTCTGTGAATGTCATCAGTCCTCCAACAGAACAAAACTAAAGACTTTCTGTCCAGCTGCATGTTTCCAATCATACACACAAGTGTCAGAGTTTATGGAAGAAATGTCACATTTTCCACTGACATTTTCTGAATGAACACATAAAAATCCAACTGGACTTGCTGGAGTCCTCGGGGCTCTTCCTCCATGATCACCCAAGGAGAGTGTAACACAGCTGATCCTGGACCAGCTGACTTGAGTGTCTGTGGTGGTGTTGTAGCAGCCCCTCAGAGCCTCTCTACTCCCAGCCTGGTCAAGGACTGAGATCCTGTTTCAGCTGAGGGGAGAGTCTGTGTGTCTGCAGCAGGCTGCTCGACTCACGCTCACTTTATGTAAGCAGACAGCATGGGATTCAACTTTTAACGTTGCTGCTCACACTGGATTTTCCTGTTTGTTTGGAAGACAGTGCACTGCTATGACCTAAACTGTACTTTGTATTAAAATAGACAAAAACTTGAGAATTGTATGTTCTTCATTATACAGTAGCTTTTTCCTAATTAGACACTATGCTACATTTTCCATCCTTTTTAAACCAGGAAGAGAGACAGCAGTTAATGCCGGATAAAATCATGTTTTTGTAAAAATCTGACAGGGTTGATGGAAATCTGGGACACAATTTTACATTTTTCTATCAAAAAGCAATCTTGAAACAGATGATTATGATTGCATGTTTTCAGACAGACCCGTGTTATCAGTAGGTATTGTTGGTTTCAGATTTTGAAGGCTTTTATAACACATCTTTAATAGTTTGAAGTTGAGAATTCAAGGCTGTTTTCTGGCACAGAGCAAGTTTAGAAATTATACAAATTAAAGTAAGCCAAAACATTTCATGAATTACATAATAATCATATACACACATTCAATAACCTTGCCAAGCAAGTGAAGACTAAACTTTGTGTCTTTCTTTTTCTGCTTCTGACAAATTACTACGGCGCTTCCAGGCAAATTCTGACCTAGTTTACCCTAAGTTAAACATTTTCACCTGTCGACCACCCTTTTTTTTGTTCATAGCAAATTTGAACCACATTAGTGGGTCTTCTCCTTTAAGAAACAACAGCTAATGAATAGCAGGTGTATCAGCTGATGACTTAGCTGCATGAATTATGTTGATGATGTCACAATTGTAACTCCCAAAGCTCTCAGCATTGTAAACTTCACTTTCATAGAAGCTTTAAACCGCTGTCCACAGATGGTTTATATTTAGTGATGGCAAATGGTTTCAGTGTTGGCACATCAACATCATCCACCTGCTGTCCTGATTATTCAGCTCATTTAAATCAGTCGTCCCATGAACAAGCAATATACATAAGGGTTTTCTTATATCGTAACTAGCTGGACACACCACCACAGGTGTGACCAGCCCAGGTGGGGAGGAGATTAGCCATGCTAACCCAACTTGGATCCAAGGCTGTTCCTGGCTAATGTCTGGTCAAGAAAATGGGATTCAGGTTGACCTAACAACAGGAAATCAGAGACTGTTGTGCCCAAATCTTACAGAGACCTTCTCCACCACAAAATCCCAGCTGACCACTTAATGGGCAGACTGTGTTCTGAGCCGATAGGACACAACACACAAGACTCCAGCAGGACGAGGGGAGGAGGACGCTGTGTTTATGTTGATGATGTTTTGAGCAAAACACAGTCACAGTTGAAAGACAATGTTTCCCAGATATTCAACTCATTATGTGAAGATGTCGACCACATTATTATACTGTTTTACATTTAACCTGAGGTAATTAAAAAAAATGCACTAGAGAAATATTTCCAAGATGTATCCATGTATATGTATGTATGTAAATAACTGTATATATTGCTATATTTAATCTGACTTTATTATATTTTGTTTTACATTTTTTTATTCTATTTTGTTATGTAACCGTGTTGTGTGATGAGAAGAAATTACATTGATAACTTCTATATTTCATGTAATAGTTGTGTGTTTATTATTTTATATGTATTTAGGTTTTTCTTTCAATTTCTAACAAGCATCAATCAGTACTGAAGCCACTTTTTCTAATACTCTTCATACGGTCTGTGTTCCCTCAGTCAAACCAAAATAAGCTCATTCAACCAAAAAACTGGCAACAATTCTTCTTCAGAAAACATATGTCACTGATAACACACTGACCTGGTTTTTCTCATGAATCAGTATGTCATAGTATAATAAAAGTAACACGTATCACTTTAATGACAAATTTGCTTCAGAATTCTTTATTACATTTTTTTCTCTAAGTAATTGTGGAAAACTGAAAAGTTGAAACATAAAAACAAATTTCTGTAATTCCAGGAATGTAATAATATAGTAATTACCCCCAAAAAACAAAGAAACAAACAAAAAAACATGTATAGTGTAATCAGTCATACTGCACTGTGTACCGTCCTCTTTTGTGTACTTGGTATCAAAAAAGCAGGACTTTGCAACCAGTGCTTGGAATGATGATTATTTCATTCTAAATATTCTCTATTAGATTTTATATATATTTCAATATGGTTGCCACAGAAATACACAAAAAAAAGTTGTCTTTTTTTTTTTTTTTTTTTAAATTTTGGGGGGCTTTCATGTCTTTAATTGAGAGAATAGCTGAGGATATGACAGGAAAGAAGAGAGAAGAGAGAGTGATGGGGTGACAAGCAGCAAAGTGCTACAGACTGGAGTCAAACCCACGGCCACTGCAGAGCACTCAACATCAGTGCAGGGGCACCAGGGCACCACTGAATGTGTTTTTGAAAACACTGTATTAGAATTTGAAAAACGTGCTGCAGATATGCAGTGTTTTGCAGGTGGTGGTGTATGAAGGAGAGAAGAATGGTCACTGAATTCATTTTGTTTGAAAGCAATGAAAACAGTTTGACTGTTTGGTCCACACAGACTTCTGTTTTGCTGACTGCATGAAGAGTTTTGACAGTGTGACTTCAGTTTTGACCAATGCATGTTAGCAATTTAAAAAAAAGCTGTAAAATGAGCACCAGTGATTGTGTCTTGAGTCCATACAAAGAACTGAGCACATCACAGTTACTTTAAAGTACAGAAGAGTTTAATTCATTCAAATTGAAGACTGTAAGAATGTCTTGTAATCACACTGTCACCACTCACGTATAAAATTTATATCCTAAAACATCATTAAATGGGCTTACTGACAGCTAAATAAAAATATTCTAGATGTTTCTCAACTTCCTCAAAGTCCTGACTCAGGATCAGATTGTGATACAATAAGGAAGTAGCTGCTCTATAATACCTGCTGCACAGCCTCTATATTTACCTGGTATTGTTATGATATCCAGCTCACCAGATATGGGCTTCAAAGGGATGCCCACATAAGAGCCCGGCATGCCGGCAGAGCCTTTGAAACCCTACACTGTTATGTGATGTTGTTGGGGCGACTGTCCATCAACCTGACACACTCAAAAACAAACACCCCCGAACGGGGCCCAGCATGTGATGAAGGGGGACGGTCTAAACTCACTCACTGTTCACTCTATTACCAAAATGAATGTGTAGAATCAGAGTTTGAGGAGGGTGTGATTAATATGTCAGACTTGTACTTGTACTAACTTTGCAGCCACCTGCTGTTAGATAAATACTCTGCATCTGCTTTTAATCACTGCAAATTTCCATTTGAGGCAGATTTGAGGGGAAAAAAGGCTGGAGTGTGTGTTTGTTGCTCACACACTCATGTAATGGCACATACCTTTATTCACAAACTGCTATTTAAATACTTAAAGATCATGTGAAGCAGCAATAAACATGTGTTCTGAGTTTGTCACACCACTAAATCATGTCTTATAAAACACTTAGCCAAATTAAAAAAAATTGCTAAGTCTATTATATTAGGGCTCAAAATCAGGGGAAAAAGCTGTTTTCTCTGCTCTGAAACGCTGGAGGTGTGTCCACTCAGCTGTCTCAGTGTCAAGCACAACCTGAAAATGATCTGAAATATGGACAATCCATCTCACAGCTTTATTGGACATGTCCAGACATGTTTGAGCCACCAGAGCCAAAGGACGGTAACAGGATGGTATGTGTTTTTCTTCTGTGTCAGGTTGCTGGAACTGAAGTGGGCTGAAGTGAACTGCTGGACTGATTTGGACTGAGAGAGTCACTGAAGGTACATTTGTAATTGACTGTTAGGGAGGATGAGGGGAGGGGGAGGTGTCAGTTCATGGGGCTTATGTAGCGTTGGGGGACCATGGCTCTGGCACGTCACTGAGCCATATTTCAGATCCGCTTGAGAAATCCTGAACACAGAAATAGTGAACAATAGTTGAATAATCTGTCTCCACAATTCAGTACTACATAGTTCTCAGTCTTTTCACATGTTTTTAGCAACTATTTTCTGACATTGTGTATATCATGTTTACAAGAAAAACTTTTTTCCTTCACACAGACTCTGATAACATTTTGGTTTCCTATGGAACATGAACAAGTCTCCTGGTTGAAAATCATGTGTTTATTTGACCCATCCATCTACCCCACTTCCTGTACATGCAGAATTTCTCGCTCTTTATACTATGTTAAAGGCCCAGTTACATATTTCCAGGCTTACTTGAAAGCCCGATGCATCTCACACAGATGCTAAAAGGTACCAGTTCAGCTCCCACCTGTTTGCTCCATATCATCCCCCCTTTCTTGTCATATCTTCAGCTGTCTCTATAAAGGCAAAAATGTCCAAAAAAAATCTTTAAAAAAAAGATACTCAATATCTCTTTCAGTACTGTGACAGGAAAGAAATAAAGTCTGAGACACACAAAACAGAAAATGAACAATAAATTTAACAATAAAATTAACAGCCTGCACATGGTGTTGGTACAGAAAATGTCACTGATTACTGTCTGGTTTTGGTAAAAGCCAAATGTCAAGAAGGACAATAAAGACTGAAGGACTTGAACAAGCATGTTCTGTTTTATATATCTTAGGTACTTTGGATGTCATGGAATGTTAGTGTTGTACTGTTTTAAGCAGTGTGGAATTGAAAAGTATTGACGTTTTGATACTTTTGACAACCTTACACTACAGCATCTGCAAGGCCAGTTGGGCCTTTGCTAAGCTCCAGAGAAGAGTCTTTGGAAACGCTGACCTGCCTTCAAAGAACTAGACCTGCTGCTCTACAGGCAGTTATGTTGCCCACACTTTTATATGGTGCAGAGACCTGGACTATACAGTAGGCATATGATAGTCCCAAAAAGAACTAACATTAGTGTCCTTTATGATGCAACCATCAATAGGATTGCCATCAACCTTCAAGCAACTGAAATGGACAGGTCATGTGGTCCTGCAGTCCATCGAGCACCTACAGATCAGAGAAACCATTTCAAGATCAGGATCAACATCAAAAGATTCCACATAAATAGCTCCACCTGGGACGACCTTGCGCAAAACAGAACTATGTGAGGAAACATGAAGGAGCCAAACTCCATGAGGACGATCTCAGACATGCTGCTGGAGTCAAGCAGCAGCAAAGAAAGAAGAAAAGGTCCCCACCAGTCCCACATTCCACTTCCAGCAGCCCACATCAGTACCCACGCTGCAATAAAGTTTTGTGAATCAGACTCTTTGACCTTTAGAAGACCTACAATAAAGACCCCAAGGGAGGACCATCATACTTGACTTTGACTGATTGCTGATGATGATGATGATGATGATGATTATGATAAAGTGAATAAGCAGACATGAGGGTGGATATGCAGCATGAACATGTGGATATGTTCATGTGTATGGCACTGTATGTAATACATTCACTGCATTCATATTTACAGTCCAGCCAATATTTAAGCAGCAAACCTCCCTGACAACAGTCTCTTTTAGCTGTTGTGTCTGTCCTTTACATTTTAGAATACTCATAAATGTGAAAACAAATTATCTGAACCACATATTAAAACTGAAATTCCTTTTAAAGATACTCTAAAACTAAAGGTAGTCTATATATCATTTATATTATACTATGTCTGTTAAATTCATCCCCTGCATTGTGATATGAGTACTGAAAGTGTGGTAGACAAAGTTAAACTAGGATTTGTGGGACGTAACATTGCCAACATGCAACATATGTTTACAGCACAGTTAGGATAATATCTTAACCTTAAAGCTTTGTTTAAACCCTTATCATATGGCAAAACACTGTACAGTGCTTTGCAATGCTTATATAATTATACAAGTCTGAAAAGTTAGAACAGAGGCAGCAATTTTATCTTTTATTGACATGATTGTGGGATACAGTAAAAACAACACATACATCACAAAGTAATGTGCTTGCAAAGATTTGATTGGCTAATATTATACCTTGCTAGAAGGCTTTGGGTTGGCTTGCAGCTAAAGTTGAGCTTGGTTCAACTTTTTTGCTCGGCATCCCTGCACACACTGCAGCCATCTGTGTTTGTATCCCCACTGCGCTGACAGATCATCTCCATTCAGATCAATGGGAGGGCTGTGTTTCTTCATGCAGGGCCACTGCTGGTCTGAATTCAGTATGAGTGCTGGACTTGCATTCATCAGGTGGACACAAATATGACACCAAATAAACAGAGGTGACAAATATACACACATTGTGTACTCAAGTGGAAGGCCCTGTTAAAAGCAGAAGTATTGATTCAATGTCTTCACTGCAGTAAAAGTGAAAAGTTCAGGCTCTGAAATGTTCTCAAAGTATAAAAGTAAAAAGTCGTCCTCTAAAGGACATTTCTATTGGCTCTTTTCTGTGCAAACCTCACCTTGTCTCTGCAGCTCAGTCTCTCTTTCTGTCTGTTTTGTCGTTATATCACCATTTTCATTTTGTTTATGCCTTTTCACTGTATTAATATGATTCATCTGATTACATCTTCTTTTTCTTTTTTTTTTGTCGTATGTCTTTTATGTCTTTTGCATTTTATTACACTGTTTTTTGTCCAATTACGCTGTTTTCATCTTGTAACATTTGTTTTGGTATTGTTACATCTTTTTGGTTTTGGTATGTCTTGTACATTGTTTTTTGTTTTGATGCCTTAGATTTGTCTTGTTATGTCATCTTTTATGCTGTTTCTCATCTTGTTACAGATTTTTGTCTTGTTACATCATTTTTTGTTTTGTTACATCATTTTTTGTCTTTTCAAGAGTTTGCATCATTTTTCATCTTGTTACATCTGTTGTGTGTGAATGATGTACAGTGATGTAAATAAAAGTAATCACTTATCCTCTTTTAACGCATTAAAACTAAAGTAAAAAGCCTGTTTTGAAAATGGAAGGAAGTAGAAAAAGGAGTGAAGAGAACAGGTATTTATGTTCAAATGTAGGGAGTACAAGTAAAAATTTGTCAGAAAAATAAATACTTAAGTAAAGTACAGATACCTGAAAATATCTAGTACAGTAACAAAGTATTTGTACTTGGTTTTACTTCCCATTGCTTTTGCAGATCAATGAACTTGTTGCTCTGTATCTGTTGGATGAGTAAGTAGGCTTCTTGCTAACACGTTAGCCACAATACACTTAATAGGTGTTAGAATGTGTTCAGCTTCTTCCACTGCCTGCAAGTGGACAAAAGACCAAAATTATTAATAAAGATGTGATGATTAAAATTATGAACATAAGACCCAGGTTGTAAAATAATGAATGTGTCTTCTGTAAATGTCCAAAGCTCATATTGAGGTATGATGCCTCAGCTTTGATGGTGTGAGAAGGTGTTTCATGATTTCACAGTACATTCACTGCGCACCCACAATAGCATGACAGTCAGCGATACTCTATCTGGACAATCTAGACTCTAATACTGACAGCAGATGCTTACCAGTCTGAGAGGAAAGTCCCACATCTGCGTCACTCCTCATCTTCCCTCTCATCATGTAGGTCTTTTCATCTTTGAAAGGAAACTCCAAGGCTCACTCCAGCTTTTGGCTCAGAGGCAGTCACGTCTCAGATCAGCCTGGCTTCTCTGAGCAGTTAATCCGATCCCTTTCCCTTCATTCTCTGCTCGTCAGGTTTGTATTTATTCAGCAACAAAAGCCACTGCCTAGAAAAATCAATATTACTCAAAGGGTAAGTCTGCTGATATTCTAACTTTTACTCATTAAAAACCATCTGCAGAGCTACACCAACAATCAATTAATCCTTCTGATGAGAACTGAGTGTGTACTGAAACCTGATGAATCTTATTCCTCTGTGTCACAGACAGACTTGGGGATTAATGCATTATATGTAAAGGGATTACGTAATTTGGATACAAAAAAGGTAACTGTAATCCATTGCAGATAAAATCAGAGGTAATCAGAGGTAATCAGATTACAGATACACACTAATCTTGAATGAAACCATAAATAATCTTAAAGTTGCTAATTTATTGGCATTCAACTGCAAAAGTAGCTATAGAGACCAGAAATTCAGTAATACAGTACAGTACAGTACTACAAAATATTTTCAGACTACTGGTGGTGGTTCTGGTGATCAGGACGGTGTGTGGATAAATACAAAGGCCCCAATAAGTGTATGGCCGTTAACTTAAAGTTTGAGTGTGTAGGCCTACATTAAATGTGCATAATTACCACTTTAAACATGCATTTACACACAACAAAGGAGAAAATATCTGTGCAAAAATTAATAAACCTACAACGAACATAAAACATTATTTTAGGGTAATTACTTTTTACCATATTAGCTATTGAGGTAATCAATAAGTAACAGAAAGTAATCAAATTACATTTCTTTCATATTGTGATACTTAGGTGACTGACTACATTTTTTAATAGGTAATTAGTAATTTTATCAGAATCCACTTTTAAAGTAACCTTCCCAACCCTTGCCTGTTGTCCAAACACTATTAAGACACCAATAAGCCACATGGAAACATATATTTGAGACTGATATTCACTGACTACAGCTGAGCATTTAATTCCATTGTGCCCTCCAAGTTCATCAACAGGCTCACAGACCCAGGGCTCAACACTGGCCATCTCTAAAGGGAAACCCAAAATTTACTAAACTCTATTTGTATGTGTTGTTTCCTCATCATGCATGTTGTTTATAATATGACAGCACTGTGGTTAAGAAGGTTAAGATCAGGAAAAGATCATCACTCTTGCAAGATCTTTTATGATAGGAATGACCACAACCTCCACCCTGACACTCAACATGGGCGCCCCTCAGGGCTGCATGCTCGGCCTTAGCCTGTACTATTTACACACAAGTGCATGGCCGGCCAAAGCTCCACCATGCCAGCTAACACGACAATGAGATGGCCTACAGAGAGGAAGTCGCTAAAATCCATGGAGGACCTCTACAACCAGCAGTGTAGCAAGAAGGACAACAAGACCATCCAAGACCCCAGTCTTTCCCAGTATACTCACACCGCACTGGTACACTTTACCTTTAGTACTTTTACTTAATGTTACTGCCTGTTTTGCATATACAGTATATGCACCGTATGCAGACAGTCTTTAAGTATATGCATTTGTCTACATTACAGTTTATTCATTTTATCACTACAACTCACCACTCTTCAATTTCTGCAACATTTTATATCTGTCTTCATTTTTTTCTTCCATTTGTTCCTGAGAACAAAAAATTTCATTCCTTCGCTGTAATTTTTTATGTAACAAATAAAGAACTTCAAATCCAACAGATGTGGATTAATCCACCACCAAAAATAGTCCCCAACAAAAGCACTATTTCCTCCTGTTTGAGTAAGACTTGCTAAAAACTGCAACAATTTCTTGTGAAAGTGACTTCCTCAGATGAGGAGACTGATACCACCCTCATGACTGTGCATTAAGTATGGAGGTGGAACCAGGAAGCTGTTAACTTAGATTAGCATAAGAAGTTGCTCTGCTGGTACATTAGCTGTTAGGGGACAAGAAACAGATGGCACCAACAGTACGGCTGTCAAATTTGCAAGTTTGTTTTGTTTTCTGAGTGAGTGAGAAGATTGTTCCAGCACATAACTCCCCCCTGAAACCACAAATTGTGATTTCTTAGAGGTGTTGGTATGTATAATTTTAAACTCTGGACAGAGCCAGTCAAACTGTTTCCCCCTGCCTCAAGTCTTTATGCAAAGTTAGGCATACAGAGGTTTGTATTCTTGACCTTGGGCAGAGCTAAGGCAAGCTGCTACCTCCCTTAATGCTCAGCTGCTCAGCTGAGCTAACCTGACATCTAACTGGCATCTAATTTTTCATCCAAGTACCCTTTAGGGACTGTATCTGACGTGGCTAGAGAGCCTTCTTAACGCGATTAAAGACCTTTTCACACCATTTTATGTCAATAATTCATACAATGATACTATTTTTTGAACCTGTATCCATCCAATGTAAGCTGCTACATCAATGGCAGAGTTTTGCTGAACAATATCCAAGGTCATTTTTTCTGAAGTTTTTCTTCAGACGTGAACATGTCTGACCAATCAAGCTGCATATTGTTGACAATATCTCATTCAAAGACAGTGTATGGAGGAGAATAGACAATGAGCTTCAGTATGATGATGGAGCACATATCAAGCATCAACAGTGTATAGAAAACGTCTTGTTTAAACATACAACTAGGTGACCTACTTCCTGTCCGAGTTTGAACGAACCCAACGCGCTCTGTGCACAGATGGAACTGTTAACAAATCATATGAAACATCTTACCCAAGGTCAATCAGCTCTCTGAAATCACTCCTCTGCTTCTTCAGACTTTGTACCACTCTTAAATACATCCTGCTGCAGCTGTGTTACAGTTTCAGATCCTGAAGTGAGCAGTCAAACTCACCAAAATCTCTCTTTCTGCATATTTGCTGTACACACACATTTTTTCTTCTCTGTATTAAGTAAAAAGATCACCAGGTCATGTTCACTTGATGTTGATTACATCTTTTTTGCCTTGGTGCGAATCATTTGTTTGCAAAATTGTGTTGCGCTTGATGTATATAGTCAGGCGGGTCAAAATTTTGCCTCTGAAATAGACATAAGTTCATGCAGTTTATTTGTTTTGCTGTTGGTGTATAAAGGCCTTAATGCAATGAAAGCGCTGCACTGCCGTAATGCGATGCAGCAGTAATGCAGCGCAGCTCTGAATGGTGGAATTTAGCCATTTAGCACAAAACTACTTGATTAGGTTTAAGAAAAACATGTTTGAGGTTACAATAACTACATTACGTTTCCTACGCCATGTGATGTCACATGGGCAAGTCACATGACGAAAGTCACATAAAGGTCTCTTGATAATGTTTTGGTTTTACATGAGACATGAACCTGAGTCTCCTGGGTGAAAGTCCTGTGTTTGTTTTAGTGACCCATCCACCCCACCTCCTCCACTTTATACTTATATACAGCTTATACAGCTTCATCCTTTACAAATCCAAAATATCTTACTTCACTGATGTCCATGTATAAACATCATGATCATACATGCAGCATTACATACAAAATTGACCTAAATCATGCAAATCTATGCAGGGGGAACAATCTTATAATAGAAATTTGCTGACAGAAACTGGACAGGCATTGAGAAAACATGTAAACTGTCCTTTTATTCTATTTTCATTTGCATGTTCTCTTGTATGGAGGTCAATGCCATACACAGCAGTAGCTTAATTAGGTAACACAGGTTAAGTGCTTCCACAGGCTGCCTCCCTGTTCACTGCTGCTGGGAACATGGAGCTCTGGCTCCTCAACAAACATCTGTATTTGTATGAGGGCAGTTCAGTGTGCCGCTGCAGTAAATTCTCTCTTTTTGTCTTTTTCACACACACACACACACACACACACACACACACACATTTACCATGATCAGAGTGCTCTGCCAACCCACGGTGCTGCACGTTATGATTTATGAGCATGACTTCTTTTCCAGATGGATGCTTGACTGCTGCAGAATCTTACCTGCTGCAGCTCTGGCTACAACTCAGACTGTTGGAGCAGGTACAAAACCACTCCTTCAATGTGTGTGTGTGTGTGTGTGTGTGTGGGTGTGTGTGTGTGTGTGTGTGTGTGTGTGTGTGTGTGTTCACATGTGTGTTTTGCCCTCACATAGCGAGGAGCAGCAGGTTGGTAGATAACTTTCAGCGTCGCCTCCTTCTGAGCTTCTCATGGATGGTGGGAGGTGTTTGATGTACAGGCTCTTCATAAGAAGCAGATGGTCAAGTGAGCAGAGATATTCCAATATGTGAGGATTAAAGGCAGCTAAATCATGTGGGCTGCAAAATGTAACAGTATTCTATTGTGAAATATCACAGCTGCTTTATATTGTAACCCACATGTGTCCCCTTCCCTTTTTAATCAGCTGCAGCAGAAAATGTAATGATATGCAACTGCAGACACTATGGAAGCCCACTGCAAAATCACAGATCATACATATTTTCCACTGCCCTGTAGTGCTGTTTATCCATGGATAAACAGCACTACAGGGCAGTGGTGTGAGTTTCAGAGTTTTGGAGATATCAGCTGTATCAGCTGTATACAATGCGACTAAATGGAACTCGGCTTGTGGCACTCAAAGCACCAGATATTAAATTTTAAAATCATGAGCCTGTTACTCCACAGACCTTGTTGTGAGTGGTTTCATGTCAGAACTATTTTATTACTGCAGTAGAATCTACTGGAACTACATTCTAGAAAGACAGTAGTTCCTACATGACACTGCTCACAACAAGGTCTGTGAATCTTGCGTAGCTGGGTCATGATTTTTGTGTGCTTTTTGTGATTATATGAGAGAGAAGTCAGACATATCTACAGCTGATATCTCCAAAACTCTGCAACTCACACCAAAACTATCGAGATGGATAAATAACACTGCAGGCCATGTTTGATTTGATCTGTCTCTGTAAGAACAGAGAACAGGATACTCAGGACCTGCATAACACACAGCTTGACAACAGCTTTCTGGGGTATTTAAATAAAGTGAAATGCTTTCAATTAGATTTGACCTTTCTGTATGTTTAACAGAGAGGGCAAAAGTAGACACATTGTGTACTTTAATAGAAGTACAGATACTAGTGTTTAAGTAGAAGTACTGATTCAACTTCTTTACTGAGGTGAAAATGAAAAAGTACAGGAAATGACACGTCCTCAAAGTATAAAAGTAAAAAGTTGTCCTTTGAAGGACATTTCTACTGATCGTTTTTGTGCAAAGCTAACTGAACCTCAGCTTTTGTCCATTGCTAATTCTCCCTCTCCGTCCATTTCGTCTTGTTACATATTTAATATTGTTTGTATCGCCTTACATCCCGTCACATCTTTTACCTTTTACCTTGTTTTCATCCTATGTATTGTTACGTCATTTTCATCTTGTTACCTTGGTCTTGTCTTACGTCTTTTCTGTCATTTTTATCTTGTTATATCATATTTGTTTTGTTACATCTTTTACGTTATTTTCACCTTTTTATATTGTTATATTTTTTTCTTCTTGTTACGTCTTGTTATGTAATTTTCTTTGTATTACATCATAGGTGTCTTGTACACGTTTTACATCGTTTTTGTCTTGTTACATCACATTAGTTTTGTTACATCTCAATTTTCACCGTGTTATGTATTTTTGCGTCGTTTATGTCTTGTTACATCTTGTTACGTGTTTTATTGTAATTTTTGTTGTGTCATGTCATATTCATCTTGTTATATCTTTCATGTGATTTTTGCCCTATTATGTATTGTTATGTCATTTTCATCTCATTATGTCTTGTTAGGTCTTTTATTTAATTTCCTGTCATTTTTGTCTTGTAACATCTGTAACATAATTTTCATCTTGTGTTTTTTTGAACGTCATGTTCATCTTATGTTATTTTCGTCTTGTTACATTGTTTACAGTGTCTTCATCTTGTATCTTTTTACATAATTTTTGCCTCTCTTTTAAGCTAAAGCAACAAGCCTGTTTTGAAGATGTAAGAAGAATAAAGTACAGATATTTGTGTTCAAATGTAGGGAGTAAAAGTAATGAAAACGGGTAGAAGTCGACGCTGAAGCTTTGATTCTGATGCCTCGGCCTGCAACAGTTTCATACAACTGTGACTTTTTGTGTTCTCTACACCTGATTGAAACCATTGATTCAACATTGTTCTCAACATTCATTGATGTTGAGAACAGTATGCCTCTGGCCCGGCACCTTTGGCGGATGGAGGCATAAAAAGTTGTGAGAAAAATAAATACTCAACTAAAGTACAGATACCTGAAAAGTCTACTTAAGTACAGTACCAGAGTATTTGTACTTAGTTACTTCCCACCTCTCATGTTTAAATGCACATTTGTAAATCAGCTAGTACAGTTGAAATGTGTGAACTTTGTTTTTTTTTGCCTTACTTCACATTAAGAATGAATGCACCAGTATGTAGTACAGTATGAGGGAATTATAGAGTGCTGGCAGGAAAGAGGATCAGCTCATAAAATCAAATGGGGTCATGGCATCACTGCGTCGAGCCTATCATCACTAATTACTCAGTGTCATGGAAAACACAGCCTTTAGGAAACATGCTGTCGACACCTCACTGCTGCCTGACAGCCTGAAAATCAGGCTCTTATTCAAAAATGTATGACACTCAGAGAGTGCTGTTCACAGGTGGGAAGCACTCATCATTAATTCATTTTACATACCAGCCGGGCAGTCTGCCTGTCCAAGCAGCTCTGCAGTCTGCAGGTCTGAATTAACACTTTGCAGGATGTTGTCGGTGTGAACAGAGCACATCCTCGGTTTGAGTCCTGTGGAATGGAAACACAACAATCCCCCTGCTCCCACACGAGACTGACCACAGAGCTGCTGAGGGAGCAGGGTGGAAACTCCACGGCATCATCCTCTGAGCTGGATTACAGTTCATATGACTCAGAGGATTATCAGAAAGTTAGTTTGCCATAAACATCAGTGAAAATAGTTTCTGCATAGCTCTGTGAGCAGGTCAACATGAATATTCAACTACATGAATGTGGAACATCAAAACAAGTGGTGTCATACAGGGTCACAGCAATATTTATAGGAAACTTTCAGGTGATGTCACACACACTGGGGCAGCCATGAGTGAGTAACATGAAACTTGGCCATGTTTAAAGGGATAGTTCAGATTATTTAAAGTATGGTTGCATGAAGTTCTTATCCAAAGTCAGTGTGTTACCTACACTAGATGACAGAATTCTGATGTGGGAAGCTAAGCAATGTGCTGCTGTGGACAGGCTCGGCAGCTAGATATATTTTGGACAACTATATCAGGTTAAGCATATGCTATATATAGTATTTCCAGTGCTTTACCTTGTTGTGAGACAGACTTTTTCAATGGGAAACCATCATTATATAAACCAAATATCCCTCTCTCCAAAGCAACCAAGGTTGACATTTGGGTAATACTCTTACTATCAAGTATCTCAAACAACTCCACCTTAAATAGTCCAAACATCAGCATAAACCACCACACACTGAACTGACTTTACCATGAATTCACTCAACAGAATCTGATGAATGATGATTCTGTTGAGTGAACCTGAAGAAGCCACAGGTGTTACGTGTTTTTCGCTCCAGTAAAGTCAGTTCAGTGTGCGTTGGTTTATGTTGCTCCTGCGACTGACCAGCACCTGATCCCTTAAATTGGCTCGGCATTTCTCTAGTTACATATTCGGTTAATGTTGAGTTTATATAATGGCAGCAACAATGGCTGCACAATGGCTAGTTAACAAAATGAGGCTACAGCAACAGCAACAAAAAAAATCGATTCTCATTCAGATTGTTTTTTTTTTTGTTTGTTTTTCTTACTATGATGAGCTGTTTTTTTTAATACACCTAGATTTAGCAAGTAAAATACATGTGTAACTAATAACATCAATGGTTCTGCTTTATGTAGGGAGCCAGCATCCCCAGAATAACTACAAATGGAGCGGAGTAATTATTAATTAGTCTGTTACACTTGTCTAATTCGAAATGGCTGCAGTGTATAAATCAGAAACACAGCAACACACTACACTTGACAGAAGTATTTGAAGCAACCAAAGTGGATCACTACCTCACAGTACTGCTGAGCAGCTGCTGATTCTATATGAGAACATGTTCTCCTACACACTGGGCCGTGTTCTATAAGCTGCTCACTTTGAACTGGAGAACAGTCTAACTGAAATGAAATGAGTGCTGTATCATTTGGCAGCAGAACTGAAGGTGTGGTGTAAAGGCAAAGCTTTAAACATGCAGATTATGGACATGTTACAACTTGGCAACATGGTGGAGGTTAACAGGACAGTAAAGATTTAAATAGCTGCACCTAATGAAGAGAGCAGAGACAGAGCATTCTGTTGACTGTGGCTCAGTCTGGTCTTTGTGGCTCTGCAACATGAATCCTGTGAGGAGCTCAAAGGCTGAGAGATGCTGCAGAGACCCCACGACATCCTTGTCATTAGCTGTGGTGACTTTGATGCGGCAGCAGAATGAAATCATGAAAACTTAAGTGCCCTCGTGGAATGATGCACAGATGAAGCTCAGCATGCTCGAGGTGCAGTTCAAGCTGTCTGCTCCAGGTTTACATCACTTCCTTCTGTATGAATTGCCTTGGATTCATTTATTTTATTCATTAATTTATTTTGGACTAAAAGCTATCAATATGAAACAGGACTAAATGATTAGAAGAAGAAAATCAACCACACTCACAGAAAACACCTGTGTGGGTGTACAGTAGGGCTGGGGCATTCATCGATGTAATCAACACCATTGATTATGAAAATACGTTGATTTGCATATCATGCATCAACAATTCGCTATGAACTGCTGCACCTGGTCAGAGCATGGATTCACCTGGAGAACAGTCTGCAGAGAGCAGGACTCACCACGATCATCTAAAGTGTGGGAGTATGTTAGACAAAGAAGCAACAGTTTGTCTCTCTTTAGCTCCATAACCTGGATGTGATTTATCACAGCAGGACAAACTGCTCTGCACGAGCACTAGAAGTGAAGCACCGAGCGACCTGTCCTCCTGCAGCTGCAGCATTGTCCTTTTCACTTCCTGTCAGCATCCAAACATGATATATAACGATTATCAACACGTGGAACATGTGTCTGTTAGTAGAAGTCACTTAAGATAGATTTTCTATAAGTTTTAAAAATATTTTCTTTGCCCGACACTGCTGGAAAAATACACTGCCAGTGATCATCTTGCCTGCATATGACTCCAGTGATGAAATAACTCCACGTCATAACCACTTTCAGTTTGAAGTCAAAATACTGATTGTCCAGTTCAGTGAAGGGTTGACAGTGATTAGTTATTAAGTTAATCTGCATCACAGCTCCTTTTGAATTAGAGGTCAAGTTTTTTTCTGATCGGACATCTGACATGGAGTCTATTAAACAGGGTGGAAATTAGACAAAATTTTAAATTGAAGAATATACAATCAACAAACCTGACACTAGTCTGACTCTAGTCTACACCTTTGTTTGTTTATTGTTGCCTTGGATCTACACAGGGGATTTATTGACAATAAAAAGAAACATTAGACAATATTAGACTTATCCTTTGAGAGTGGTTTCACATGTCTCAGCTTGCCAAACCACGTGTAAAATGATGGAGAATCTTATTGTTCTGGGTCCATGTAGCAGAGGAAACTGACTTGGCTTGGGTCAGTTCTTTCTCCTCTCTGGTCAGTGATGATGGTGCCCCCTACAGCTTCATCCAGACAATGTGATGTTTGGCAATGATCAGTTGTCACAACCTTCACGAAGACTCCATTGAGCCAAATTAAGAAAAGCTCACATGGAGGATAATGGAAACAAGTGAAGTCTAAATCCTTCATGGTTTGCCTGGTAAACTGTTCAGAAAGAGATGTTAACATGCATGTTTTTTACCATCTCATTCATATACTGTTTTACTTCCTACTACTTCCTCACCAACCTTCCACCCTATTGCTCTTTTGTTCGCATTACATGCTGGTGCATCATATAAACAGAACCTGTCCTCTCTGCTGAGGTTGTAGCTGGACAGAGAGACAGACCAGTTTCCTGAGGTCTGAGTTGAGGGACATTAGCCGTCGCCTTCCCGGAGGCAGAGCAGGACAGTCTGGTCTCCTCAGAGTCGCATAAGCAAGAGTCAGGTTACATTCATAAGATGGCTGACATATCAGGGTGCCCATCCGTTTGGGTGTCACTGCATTCCGCCTTCATGTTGCAGAGGCATAAATAACAGTTCCCGTCAAACCAGCAGCCAGTGGAGCTCTGAGGATCACACACAAAACTCAGAGGTGGAGAGAGGCTGGAAGCTGAAGATGAAGCTGTTTCAACTGTATTTCTTCCTTAAACTGACTAGATGGTTTAGATGATTTAGATGATTTAGATGATAGCAACTGTCATTTTTGTTTGTTTGTCTCGTGCTTTGTCCTTCAGTGGAGCGTTTGTAAAGAAATGCACAACCCAAGACTCAGGACATTATATATATAGTTATATAGTTATTGGTAACACTTTATGTTAAGGTGCTTGTAATATGCGTAACATAATAAGATCCTTATAAGATGGTTATTAACATTAATATGTATTAATAAGACTGTATAAGTGTTAATAATAACAAAACACATTCATTGAGTTTGAGAGTTTGAGAATAATAAAAGTAATAAAAAAGCCTTATGCATCTTATAATTGCTTTTAACAGCATTACAAACACATATATTTAGGTCAACTAACTTACTATATTGTATAACAATACAACTACAATAAACTAACTTTTTTTTACTTTATTAAGGTCGATTAACACTTTGTTATGCCCTTTTTAACAGTAAACTATGGATATTGCAGACGCTGGATCTAAACTGTGAACACTGCATATTAAGGTTAATTAAGCCTTTATTATACACTTATTAACAGTTACCCATGATATATTGACATAAGTTAGTTAAACTCAATAAATGTGTTTATAATGCTATTATAAAAAACTTTTTCTTAAGCAGTCTATAAACTGTTAACAAGAACTTAATGTCAAGAATAAATGTCTTATAATCTAAGAATAAATATGCTTATATTAATGTTACTAATGTTAAAAAGCATCTTATAAGGGCCCTTTTAGCTATTAAGTAACACTTATTATAAGCAACCTTGATATGAATTGTTATCAAATTATCAATGAAATATCAGTGATCAATGAGTTGTAGACTATTCCTCAATTTGTTAGAGGCTCTGTTTTAAAATCTAAGCGGAAAACAAAGTGATTCTACTGATAATAAGATTTACTGCTCTTTATTACTTGTCACTTTATCATAAATTATTTTGTCCCTGTCAGGATCCTGTAGGAATGACAACTCCCTCTATTTTTACCAGTGATCTCATTGGTTGGTTGGTTTTGATCTGATTCTCTGAAGTTAACCTGCTCGGGAGCCAAAATTGTAAGTGCCAAAATCTGCAGTTCCTCCAATGTCCTCGTGAGGCTGGATAGAACCCCATATCTCCAATTGAAAGCAGGAATAAAAGGAAATGTTTGCAGCCTAGTACAAAGAAAATTCTATTGCTGATTGGAATAATTGCTCTTTTTTATGTCTGTTTCACATGAAGCAGAATTCAAATTAATACTGAAGGTTTGCTGAATTAGTTAGTGTCTGTTTATGAGTTGTTATACATGATGAATACTCTTGTAGAAGGCGTAGATGTGTATAACTGTTAAATTGAACAAAATGTTAATGGAGTTTGGCAGCATTGAGACAGTCACTGAACTCATCATCCAGAGTGTGTTATTTCAGAGCAGTGGGCTTTTGTTTTCAGGATAACAGTCTCAACTCTACATTAACAGACAACTGACAGTTGAAACAGAACTGTCAGTTTACTGATGTTGCACACATCCTGCACTCCTGAGCTCCTGCAGCCAGCCCAAGCTTGTCCACTTACTTTAAACATATATTCCATAAACTGTATATTAAAAATGATCTCAACCTATGTAATATACAGTCTGTGGCTCCAACTGCTATTTGGACAGCTGTACTCATTTTTGCAAGTGCAACTGCTACATATTACTCATTTAAATTATATTAAAACTTAAAGTTATGCATAAAAAAGTGTCCACTTTGGGTGACAGGTGGGCTAGCCACTACATAGCCACTTCATTCGCCCAACACAGGTGCACCCAAAAATAGTGTATATATTGTTTGAAGCTTCACAACCCCCACAAAACGAAATTTGGAAATTCTAGAAAAGCTGCTCATTAAATCATTTCTAAGTAAGTGGAGGGCTAAACCAGAAGTTATCTGTGTCTATGCAACATCTGTGCATAGTGTATGAGCACTGTCAACTAAAGTTAACATGACATGAGATGAATAAATCCCCATTTTGGTAGCATCACCACCGTACCGCTTGTCAACCACTGCTGTATGTCATTACTGCATCTATGCTGTTGCTGTGTTGGAGCGTTCAAGGTCTGCTAGGAAACACAATGTGTATTCAGAGATGCAGTCTCCATTATGAAATTAGCTGTAACTCACTTCATTTTGAACCCATTTTCATGAAATGTGGTTTATTATAAATGTTGTTACAATTAAATTCAGTCAGCTCTACACTGAAACATTAACTATCTGAATAGCCAGAGCTTCCACTGGGACACACAGGCTCTGTCCTATGAATAGACTACAAGTGTAAATCATTTAGAATTTCAGCTTTTGTGACTTTCTACAAAATGTAGATTTCTCATCTATTATAATGTTGTAAATAAATAACAAAATGCTCTATATAAATAATAAGGTTTAAATTAGGAAGTTTAGATTTATTGTCTGTTTCTTTATTAAGTTTATACAGTGAACCCAGGACGCTCAGTTAGAATACCATGACACTCTTCTAAGTAAAAAACTTACTTACTTAGCAAATTTACACTATAAAAAACTTTGCATATCTCTGCTGGTTGCATCTGGCAGTTGTGGTGCCGTTGCAGTAGATGCTTCACCATCTGTTGCCTGGCGGAGATCTCTTCTAGTTTAGGGATGTTTTTCTAATGGTCAGTTCAGTCAACCAGATCAGTGTAATTGTCCTAGCTGTGTCCACTCTGACTCATGTGATTGGTTGTTGGAGTCCCTGGCTGTTGTATAGTGATGTTTTTGTTTCATGACTGACATTTTCAATAAAACTTACTGTAGACAGTGTAATTGACAGTGTTCCACTGTGGAATTCAGGACTTTCTTTTATATTTGTGAAGTAAAATAACTTTTATTGAAAACACATATGCATACATTTTTAGCTGAGTGCGTTTGTATTTTGGACCGGCTGCTGGTGTGTGCTTCTTTCACAGGAACAGGAAATAGTGCAGATGGTATGGCTATGTAATGTGTTGCCCAGTCTAAATGCCAGCACTAAAAATACCCAGCTGGAATGCAGGACTTGGCAGCGTGGACGGGTTGGTGGCCCGGCCTTTGTCGCCACTCTCAGGGCCTATTTTGACACAAGAGGGCCGTCAGACCGAAACCCGAAGCCGGCTCCTTGGTTCAGCTCCACTTTAATCTGCTATTTTGTTCTGGGAGAGTTTTCAGAGGATACTTGCAGAGACTCCAAGTGCAGATGAGAGGGGGATTTGGGGGCGCTATTCCTGGGGTCCTTGGGGAGACTCTTCTGAAAGACTGTTTTTTTTTCAGCCGGCAGGCAACATTGCTCAGCCTTCTGGTGGCTATAAATACCTGAAATAGGTAACCAGGCCTGGACTGCACGGCATATCAGCTTGTTCTCACTTCAGACTTCACTTCCTACTTCACCTCCTCCACTCGGTGATGGAGACAGAGGTGGCAAAAGTACAAACATTCCTTACTCAACTAGAAGTGCTTATGTAAAAATAAGCACTCTGGTAAAAGTAGAAGTGCTGATTCAACTTCTTTACTGCAGTAAAAGCGATAAAGTACAAGAAATGAAATGTACTGAGAATATAAACTTAAAAGTCTTCTTCTGAAGGACATTTTTACTAACTGAACTGAATGTTTTCTCCCTGGTCAAGTCTCCCTCTCTGTCTCATTCATCTTGCTACATCTTTTTCCTCATTTTTGTCATTTATGTCTTTTACGTTGTTTTAAGATTGTTACATCTTTAACATCATTTTTATCTTGTTACTGTCTTTTTCCTCTTGTCTTTTACATATTTTTTGTCCCATGTCTTTTTCATCCTGCTATGTTTTGTACTTATTTTTTCATCTTGTCATGTCTTTTTGTCTTGTTGCATCTTTTTCATATTGTTATGTTGTTTACATCTGGTTATGTCTTATTATGTTTTTGTGATGCACAGACCACAGTTACAACTGCAGGGACTGTGGTTAATCAATTTAAAATAACTTTCCAGGTGGTTTGTTTATTGCGTTGATGTCTGAGTGATTTACTACAGATTAGAGAGGCTGCTTTCAGGTTCTTTTACATGCTCGCAGTAATGTCACTGCAGCAAGTATAATAAGACATTTAAGCAGCAAAGCCCAAACCTGTATTAATTGACCTTAATCTAATTTAATCTACATAATCAGACTCTGCTGAAGACACAGTGGTGTTTAAAACATTAGTCTGTTTGCACTATAAAAGCTGTAAATTGACCAGTTGAGCTCCAGCCCTTTTTGTTCCTTTGCATTTGACGTCTACAAGCTGAGAATCACCTGATTACAGCTCCATTTTTGCTAAAAGATACACAGAGAACTCTTTTTCCTTTAAAGAATCATTCGGTCTCTTCAGCTGATTAACGACATCACTAAAGTGTGTGCATGCATGTGTGCATCACAGGTGCACTGCAGTACTTAAGCTTCCATCATAGGAGCACTGACCAAGTTGATATATCTGACACTTTAGGAGTGAGAATTTACTGTTTGACCACTTGATATATTGTTCTCATACTACAATGATACTAGCTGTCTTCTCCTTTTTACATGTCCCTTAACACTTGTTTTTTATTTCCTCTTTGTCTGCTATTATTATTCTGACTGATTGTAGGTGCAGAGCTATGAGCTACAGTTTGTACAGCATTAACCTCAAGCATCAATGCATCTGTTTTCCATACGTTGTTCTTCTACAGCCAGTCAAATAAACGCTGTAGAAAACTGGAAGCTGTGATTCATGAAACTAAAGTCCAGAGGCAGGAAAACAGTGGACATACGGAAACTGATTGATGACAAGTTGTTACTTCACTCTATAGATAATAAATGGATGTTTTGATGATGTTGATAATGACTGCTGTCTTGTGGCATGTGTTTCATTTCCTGAACATTTCTCATTTACAGCTAAATCATGAGTAGTTGTCACCTGTTCTGAACAGGGTCCACATTTCATTTCAGTGGCAGTTCCTCACCATCACCAACATTCAACACCTATCAAAATGTTTCTACAAATGTCCGGTGGTCTCAGGTCTTTCCCAGCAGTGCCATCTGGAACATTGTTTCTTCCAGCATCACAGAACAAACTGATGTAACTGTCAGCAATGATTTACGTACAGCAAAGTTCTGCCTGATTCCAACTCAAATAAAGTGATCATCAGGGCCTCCAGTCTGCAGCGGGGCCCCCTGCTGTGTCTCTCCTGCTTATTTTGACCTGAGTTTCTATCCCTCTCCTCCCCACAGGTATTGCTATTCATTGCTGAAGCTCATTCTGTAGAGGTGAGCATGGATTTCTGCTGAAGCAATCTGTTAGCAGGTCAAGAGAAGGAGCAGTCTAGTCAGACACTGTAACTATGTGGTATAGTTTGATAGAAGTGTAGCATGTGGAAAGTGTGTTACCTTCACCATCTAACAAAGTGCTGTCCAGCATTTGTAAAACCAAAGGAAGGAATTTCGTGGGTGAACTGATACAAATGTACTAACCTTATACAGGTGGACCTGTAACATGCAGTCTCAGTGTATACACTGCCTGGTCAAAAGAAAGTTACCACCTGGATTGAACTAAGCAAACAGGTAAGACACTTCCATTGGCAGCAAGTTATTGAACCATAACTGATGCAGTGAGTAGCCTCTCATTTCTTAAATAACCATGTCAGAAGACATGCCTATGTATAATAGTACAAGTAAGAACATTTCCACACACACAATGTGAAGAGAACTCAAGAGATTGAGACTAAACAGCTGTGTAGCCTTAAGAAAACCACTTATCAGTGAGGAAAATCAGATATTAGGGAGCATAAAGATTGGACTGTGGACCAATGGAAACAGGTCATGTGGTCTGATGAGTCCAGATTTACCCTGTTCCAAGGTGATTGCGTACTCAATACTCAAAACTCACAGGAATAAGTAGTAAGTCTCATGATCTCAACTAGACAATAGTAAAGTTTTGTGAATGTATCTTGCAAGACACGAGATGCTATTGTGGTGACAAAATCTGTCCACAGACACACAGACAGACAGACATAAACATAAACACCTGGCAAAGTACTCAAGTTCATCTCCTCAGTAGCTCCTGCCACAGAGCACATTTAACCATGTCAACACACACACACACACACACACACACACACACACACACACACACACACACACACACACACACACACACTCACAAGTTCAATGGGAATGATTAAAACACGGATACAGTGATCTGTGACTTGAAATTAATATGGGCCAGGAGCATAAGTGGGAACTTCATTTTAATCTCCACTACACACCTGTGAAGTTTCGGGACCACATCTTGCATGATTATGATGTTATATTTAGGTGTCTCCAGGGCCTCATTTCGCCATGATGACATACAAAAAAAATACCCTCCACGCTGCACACTCAGGTTACAACAACTTTCTGTTTCATGGTGAATAATTAGTCATCATGGCAACATGTTTGATGAAAAGTCAAGCTTCCAAATTTAGTATCATCAAGGTCTTAAGACTTTGCTGACCACATATGAGGTGGATCTGATTAACCTGTAAGGAGCCATTTGTAAGAGTATGTGGTCTGTAACTTCCTGTTGCCAGTGGCTGGCACTATGACGATGATAAATACCTCCCTACTCCCAACACCCTTGCTTGGACCACACCAATCTTTGAACCTGACCTTCATTTTGATTTCAGCTGAACACCTGTAAAGTTTTGTGACGTGCATGAACACCTGGCAGGTTTGTTCAACAGTCATTTGATCAATATTTTGATTAATTTATTCAAGTACTGACTATAAGCAATGTTAAGATCTATGTGGTAATTATTGTCTGTTCATTCATAGACTTAAGAATAAGTTTTCTGTGTTTTATTATATTTCAACAACAACATGACATTGTAAGCTGAGAACTGATTGCTGATGATTTTCATAGAAAACTCATTAGTCAGTGTAGCACACCAGATTAAAAAAGTCATTTTCACACAGCAGTGATGACATGACTTAGAGAAAACTTTATCTAACTATCATCTTGGTGACTTTTTTTTTAACTTTATTGCAGGTTTTCTCATTGCAAGTTATCAAGCTCATCAATTCTTTCATTCATCCTGCCACATTTGTACAGTTTTTGTTTTTACAGACAGTTAGGGGAATAAAATAAAAAGAAAAAAGAAAGGAAGAAGAGAGAGAGAGAAAGGAACAAGGGGAAAAGGGTGGTGGGGTCCTTCTGTACTCTCTTAATCATAATTTATTTATCTAAATTTTACTATTCCACTTCATCTGTTTCTTTGACCCATTTAGTCCAGTTTCTTATGAATTCATCCTCTCTGTATCTCAACCTATAAGTGATTCGTTCCATGTCTTTAATGTCTTCGACTGTTAATTTTCAGGCATTAATAGATGGTGACTTAACATTCGTCCAGTTCTGTGTAATTTGTTTTAATGCAGCTATAGATGAATCCAGCAAAGTACCGGAATTAAACAAGCTGCCATTGCTGTGGTTAGGAAGTATTATTCCATACAAAAATGTATCCCCACCCCTCTCTATTCCTGCTGGAATGATACCTAATATAATGCTGGGCAGCTGTAATTTCTTTATGGTTTTCCCCTGAGTTGAGCCCCAACAGTAGACAAAAGTAAAAAAAATAAATAAATATGTGAATGATGAGCTTCCTGCTTCCTTCCAGCATTCAGTCCAACCTGATGAACTGTATTTTCATATGATTTTCTCATGTTAATTTTCCAAGCAAATTCTTTCCAGTATTTTGATTGTGACGTCTTAAAGATTCTTTTACAGGCATGTTCCCAATCTTCTTTTATGACTGTTATTTCCATTTCTGTTTCCCGTTTCTCTTTGCTTCTGTCTGTGTTAACCTTTGTTTCTCATAAGATCTTATATAGCTTTGAGACTTTCCTATTTGGCTTATAAAATTCAGTAACCCACGCATCCTCTGACTCTGTTCTGCTCTCATCTTGGTGACTTAATAGTAGTGACAGCTAGTTTCATTATAAAGATGTATTTAGTTGTTATGGTCTGTAGTAGAAGTGATAAGGCCCACTAATCTCCTTTGGTCATGGCCCATAATGTGAAACTAATTTGATCTAAGGTGTTTGCCACTGAATGCTAAGATCACAGGTTTCTGACTGATTAGCACCTCAGAGATGAAACTAATCAGTACAAATTGCTGCTGAAGTGATTGGATGGAAATAAACAGTAAAGACTTTGTGCCTGGAGCCACACTGCTGCTTGAAAAGACACTTAGCTGTTGACTGATGAGCGAAATTAGATCAAAAACTCTACAGACCTTTCGACCCCGGGCTGAAAAAATGCTCTGATAACTTCCAAAATCAGGTTTGATCATTACCTAACATGAGTCATGGATGCATGAGAAAAGTGGGCCAAACAGACAGAGAGTAAACAGTCGGATAGCTTTTCCAGCTGCGCCTTAACGGTGCCACCTGAGTGCGGTTTGGAAGACGACTTTTCAAGGGGTTCCTCTGCTGGGAAAACAGTTGTGAGCCGGTCCCACATGCTGCTGCTGATGGGTTTGTCACACAGGCCTGGGTTAACCCATGCTGGATCACTAAATGTGTTCCATCTGACTTTAATTATGGCGAACATCACAAAACCACAGGATGTGCGGAAGATCAAACGCGCTGGATTGGCTTATGGGGCTGCTGACACACTTTAGTATGTGTAGATACATGCAGTCACGTAACAGGAAGAAAGGAAGAAGGATTGGACTCGTCAGGGAGTGACTGTAAGTGCATGTATTTTACATCAATAAATCATTAGCACATTCATTTTCAGACATTAGTGTAGCCAGTAATTTCCACATGATCTTCCAGGTTCCAGGAGTAACTTGGCTCTTTATTTGTTTACACAGATATCAAAGTAGTGGAAGTTCCACATGATTCTGCTCATTCAGACACAATGAAAATGTACAGTGAAAGGCTAATTAATACAATGACTCATGTCACAGAATGGTTAAATTACTGCTGCCTGCAATTAAATGTGTCAAAAACCACAAGCATGTATTTCACAAAGAAAGCTTACAATACTGTTGAACCACATATACTTGTACTTGGACAAAGGCTAGGAAGTGTCAGAGAAAATAAATATCTTGGAACTCAGGCAAAGAAAGTTTACAATAGAATTAAATACAACATGGCAAATTTCAGATTCAGAAGAAACTGCATGTCAACTGAGGCTGCTAGAATGTATATGAAATGATCATTTCACAGCAAAACCTGTTGTTTAACAAGCTGGTCACAGGCAAGTAGGCTGACCTCATTTTCTGGGCACATAACGTTGTTGAACCTCGACCTGAGCAACTGAAGCAACACCAGATCATCAACACTGACCCCTCAGGCTTGTACAGTAGGAACTAGGCATGATGGGAGCATCACTTCATCTGCCTCTCTTCTTACTCTGATGCCCCCATCACTCTGGAACAGGGTAAATCTGGACTCATCAGACCACATGACCTGTTTCCATTGCTGCAGACTTCAATCTTTATGCTCCCTAACAAACTGAAGCCTTTTTTTCTAATCAGCCTCACTGATAAGTGGTTTTCTTAAAGCTACACAGCTGTTTAGTCCCAATCCCTTGAGTTCTCTTCACATTATGTGTGTGGAAATGTTCTTACTTTCACTATTAAACATAGCTGTGAGTTCTACTGTTGATTATTTATGATTGGATTTCAACGTTTAAATGATCTCTGACTGCACTAAACACAGCTGAAGCATAAGATAATGTTATTGGTTTTGCAGGTATTTGGTCATAAGTATTGGACAAATTGAGATTTTAGATTAAGATTTAAGATTTTGACCTGATGATGGCACTTGATACAAAGTTAAGAAATGACCAAACAGAAGACATAAATGTCATGGCCTATGCAGTTGACATCTGACTGTGATCCAGACTTCAATATATAAAATTTAAATTTCTTGGTTCAAGACATTTCCATTCCTGTGCCTCACCACTATTGCATCTTAATAGTGCACCTATAATTTATTTATTTATTTATTTTTTTTAAGGTTTTATAATTCTATAGATTCCTAATGTTCCTTGTGTAGGCCTATTCATAAAAATGCTATTTTCAAAGCCTTCTCAAATCATTTGCCATGTCAACAGATGTAGGTTTCTGCATGATGACACTGCTACATATAAATATAAACCCTCTTGATGCCCTCCCCTTCTCTCTTGAGGGAGGGAAAAGGAGGGCACTCAGCCACAGGACCACTTGAAAAGGTACCTCTGTGTTACCATAAATGAATAAAACCACCAACAAAACTATTGTCAGCTGGTGCATCATCAGAGTCCAGTGCTGCAAGATACATCTAGTGCAGTTTGGTTCACACTCAGAATGTTAGTCACATGTTGTACCCTCTCTCTGTCCCCATGTTTCCTGTCTGTCTCAACTAGTAAAGCTAAAATGTCACAAAAATGAATCTTAAATCAAATACACTGTTAATTAATACACTTCATTTTATGTAGTGTGCCCTAACATCAGTTTGGAGGTAAATCAGCTGTATTTGCTGCACAAAGCCCTTTACTTTGAGCTCCATCAGTCTTAACTTGGCCTGAACGTACCTGGTGTGAATACACTGTTATCAGCTCTTATCTCTCTTCTTCCTCTTTGAAACAAACAGAGCGACGCCAAGGAGGGAGAGTGGAGAAAGTGGCAACATCCTTTTTTGGAAAGGAAGGTTTTCATTCTGAGAAACACTGAATGCTGCACTTGTAAATCAGGTCCTGGCTGGATCCTGCTGTGTGCTGTGTCTGTGTAATTACACAACAATCTGGGGCGCACAAATCCACCAAGATAAACATGGGTAACATGCCAACAGAAAGGAAAGCCAGCCATGAGGAGACAATACAATAAGAGAACTTAAGAGCAACAGATTTGCTTCAACCACAGCAGGAAATAACCAGCGTCAGGCTGTCATACGTCACTGTTCCACACTTTAATCTGGCCTAAGTGGTCTTTGTTGTACAAAGTGCCTCAGTCCTCCGATTACAAAACCTCACAGATAGGAGCTGACGCTCCATTACATTCACCCTGACCCCACAGCTCACAGGTCACACAACAAAGTACAAAGGCAGTGAAATAAACAGCGACCCCTAAACCTGTCATGATGTTTGTCCATAAACAGCCAGCAGAGGAAAGGCAGGGCTTCCCTCTCATCTCAGATGTATGTGGGTGACAAGCTAGTTTGGAGAAAAGGGATAGGGTAGGAAGTCCCACCCGGCCAGCAGGTCACTTTCCCAGGGTGAGATAAACAAGGGTGTGCAATGAAATCTACAAGAGATTAAATTCAAGTTACTCAGTATTTTTATAGAGGAATTCAACAAGAACAGCAATAATTTAAAGCAATGAGCACAAATCAACTGACATTTATTGAGGTGCCAAAGAAATTACAAAAGCAGGAGCAAGTCTAACTTATGTGAGCTTGTGAGCAGCAAGGCACTGATCTTTATTGCACCCATTAATACTAATTTGTTGAATGGAACCAACAACACACTGGTTATTATGCTACTCTTAGGTTCACGTATAGACTAAATAGTGGACAGCCTCCAGACGGCTGTACTACAAAGGAAACTCAACAAAGCCAGGCTTTGCATGAGCTGGCTCGACAAAACCTAAATCCCCACTCAGCGACAGGTATCACGATGTTGCTTATCAACTTGCTTTGTTAACTCAGGCTTTCTTCTTCAGACTCACTCACATCACATAAAAATGTGAAAAGTGAAGCAATCGTGAACCGCCCAGTCAAGATGAACAAGTTCTTACAATGAAGAGCTGTGGAAAATATTAAAAAAAATACATCACAGCAAAAAGCAACACTGGTGCTGCAAATAAACAGAAGAACAAGAATGCTGTCAGAAAACTACTGATGTGGCAGAGATGTGGAGATCACTAAAGTTTTTGGCCAAATCAAAGTAAAATGAATGGACCTGATTGAAGATTTTCCCTGATAAATAGGATAGACTGATTAATTTTCTAATCAGTGTTCTGAGCTGCAATATCAGTGATGCAAAACAGACTTTAAATAGTAAATAATATTCAAAGTGTCTGTAGGTGCTTCATCATTCTTTTAGTGTGTGGATGATAAACAATGTAATGTAACAGCAGCACAAACTGTTTGCAATGCACTGTCATGGAAATCTCAGTTTGGTTTCAGGTCATATAAACAGTTTCAGTTTACACAGTGTTACATTTCTACATTATATAGCTTTACTCAGTGATATTATAAACATACAGCTCAGCAACTTTTCATTTTTAATGTCTTCTGTCAGTTTATAATCTATATCACTCATACATAAGTTTGTTAGGAAAAGTAATTAAAAATTACAACAATTAAAAAAGTAAAGTAGTAAAAGTAAAAAATTAGTAAAGAGTGGTGCTTTTTACAGATGATATAATCTGAAACTGAAAAGGTCTGAAAAGGGCTTTAAACTTGCACTCTCGCTAATGTCCAGCAGGGAGCAGCTCCAAAGAAGTCAGATTCAGCTGCAGCTGGTGAATTTTTCTCTAGGGGGGGCTATATTAAAAATCAGGCAAAGTTCTTAAGGCGTTGCACCAGTGTGGGGTCAAAGTACTTTGATTACAAATTGTATAATAACTCTGTAGTGCTGCGTGCATTATTCCTTTCAGAAGCTTTGTAATCCAGCTGTGGACGTCAGTGACTTTTTGTAGTCTTTCTACACTAAAATCATAATGATACTGAGCATCTTTTGTGATTATATATCCATTTTTCTGTGCTGAAAACAGTCCTTGCTGTCCTTAGCTCCTCTGTTAGCTCCGCCATATCTAACCCATAATGCTTTGCATATCAGAGTGGCCATATGCGTCATGTGACGTGTGTAACAGGTATACAGTATACAGGATTTATATTATCTTTTTTTACAGTGGTGAAGAGCCTGGCACCTCTACTGCAGGACAACAAGCCAGTCCCCCTGACCCACAGAGTCTTCTGACAGTCCAGATGTGTGCTGTTACAGCTGTGTTCTCTTCTGCCAGGACACACACTGACCACATATCTGTGCCAATCTCTGCTCAGGCTGACACAAGCAGGTGAGCCTCGTATGGACGCAAGACACTGCAAGCAGATGAGGCAGGCCAGTCCCAGGAGGTGTAAGGCCATTAAACAATTGGAAACATTGTACTGGGTTTACACTTTAATTCAGTAAATTGTACAACCTTTGTAGCTTTTTTAAAGTGCTCCGAGGTCTTTGAAACATCTCTGTATGTCACACCATCTTGTTGGATAATAATTTAGATCAGCACAAAGTGAAAACAGAGACTAAATGGATTCTTTTCTCCACACTGTGAAGGAATTGCTGTTTCAACCTTCTCCTTCTGATGTTTATGATGCCACAATGCTGAATGATATATGTTTGAGGGAGCCTGCAACAGTCATTACTCCATCTTAAAGCTTGTTTTATCGTCTTTCAGAGGTAAGCAGACAGACAAGCATCATTTTGAGTAAACAGTTTAAAACATTACATAAATATCACATATTATGCTTAACATATTATCATTTCTTTCCTACAGACTGTCACCAGAACAAGACAAGCTGGATGTTGCATTGATAAATAATCCTTGTGGATAACGTGTGTCTGTTGCTGGGATACGAGCTAAAACTAATATAAGGGAAGGGTTTATGTTCATGCTAAATGATTAGCCAGATACCCAAGAGGGTCATAGGACAACATGGAGTCGTCCCCTGAGCCTGCCAGTAGATAAACCTGTAAAGACACACTGTAGCTTTCTTCTTCTGTTCTGTCCTCAGTGGATGCTCATTTGTCAAGGTGGCTTCATGATCATGGTTAAAAAAGTTCAGTGCTCCAGAGGCTGCTTCATCATGATGAGCAGAAACATTTTTGGCAGCATTATAATGGATGCAATCAGGGGAGAGGGGATAAATCATTTTTTGTGAAGTACTGGACTGACAGGGAAAAATAATTCAGCTCACTGTAAAACCAAATGCTTACATTAATTGATTGTAACAAGGGGCAAAAACTTAAAACTTTACCAAACACAAAATAATTGTTTTTTATTCTTAAAATTAACCAGTTCTGTCCTGCAAAAAAGTTGAGAAGACTCATAATTTCAAGGCAGTTGCCTTCATTAGATTTTTAAATTTTGGATCAAAATCAAACTTAAAACTTTGTGAAAGTTTTGAAAGTTTTGAAATAAGTCAAACAACGTTTTGCTGACCTGTAATCTGTTGTTGAGATAATTTACTTTCCTTCTTTGGATAAAATTTAATCTTGCAGGGTTTTTTGTGAGAAACCACCCACCACAATGTGCGTCTTTATTTGGATGTTTGAAAATTAATTTAAACATTATCCCAACAAAACAGGGTGGTGCAGTGGTTAGCACTACTGCCTCACAGCAAAAAGGTCCTGAGTTCGATTGCTGGGGCAAGACCTTTCTGTGCGGAGTTTGCATGTTCTCCCCGTGTCTGCGTGGGTTCTCTCTGGGTTCTCCGGCCTCCTCCCACAGTCCAAAGACATGCATGCTAGGTTAATTGGTGACTCTAAATTGCCCATAGGTGTGAGTGTGAGTGGTTGTCTGTCTCTATTCGTCAGTCCTGTGATGAACTGGCGACTTGTCCAGGGTGAACCCTGCCTCTCACCCAGTGTCAGCTGGGATAGACTCCAGCCCCCCACGACCCTTCCGGAATAAGTGGTTACAGAAAATGGATTGATGGATGGATCTCAAAAAAACATTATTAATTGGTAAAAAAAGTTGGGCTCAAAATTAAAATCTATTGAATTAAGTTGCCTTAAAATTTGAGGTTTTCCCAACTTTTTTGTTTTTACACTGTGTTCACTTTTTGCAGTGGGAGGTGTGAATGAAACATGTAACACTAACTACCACATATTTAAATTCTGATTCTGAGTTTATCAACTCAAAAGAATTGTGGTAACCGATTGCCTCAATTTTTTTTAAATATGGCTAAAATGTTTGGGTTTACAGTGCAGACATAAATATGTCAAAAACATGTGATTTCTGTTATGCTATTCTAATTGTGTAGTGATTCCACTCTTGAAGAGGACACCATTCTAATCTGATTTACAATTAGTCATAGCATTTTAAACAAAAAAGTACACTATATGACCAAAAGCTTGTAGACACCTGAACATTATAATATGTGGTTGATAAAAATCTCATTCTGACAACATCATGTGCAGATATATCAGCCTCCATCCTCCTGGTTTCAGGCTCTCCACCAGATGTTGAACCTGTTGCCATAAAGTAGCTGTAGCAATAAAATCACCTTTAATTAGATCTGTTACAGAAGATTGTTGGGCAGTGACTACAAACGCAGTCCAAGACCATCTCCTGCAAATTACATTTATTACTTAATTGTTCTCCCTAATATGTTGTGACAGCAAACATAATTGCTGCCTGGATTATGTTCAGAGGCAACATTTTTTTTAATGAATAAAGAGTGACATTTGGGACTGCATGGGTTCCATTTATACAACTATGGCGTTTTTCCATACACAGAGCTGGCCTGACTTTGACTCAGCCTGTCAGCCCAGTACAGCAGGGGTTTGCATTTCCATTACAGCAGGGCTACCTGCTGGAAGATGTGTCTTTTACCTGAAGATCAGCTCGAGGAGGCTTGACTCAAGCAGCTGTATACTGAGACTACTGGCAGCTAAGGGTGTGGTTTTTCATCAACAGCAAGAAGCGTCCATGGAAGTGACTCATCTGGAACAAACAGTGAAGGCTCCTGAAGTCGTTAGTGAAGATACTGTGATAGCATCAGTTATATCAGAACTGGAGAGAATTTCTACACTGAGAGAAGAACAAAGAACGACACAAGGTTTTTATCAGTAGAAAGATGTTTTCACTCGTCTTCTGGCCGCCTTCAGCTTGTGTTTGGTGAGTTGATGTGATTGGTAAATTTGCCCGTGTTTGAACAGCACTCACCCTGTTCCAAAAAGTTTCTATGGACGGCTTCGTAGATGGCTCTAAATAACTCCATTCTGGACTAAATGTAGTTTCTCCAAGTCTTTATTTGATGCTCTTGCCCATACTACTGGACAGTAATCCAGATGAGTAAGAACTAATGTTTGAATAATATGAGAAATGCATTCTTGAGGTAAAAAGCTCGCATATCTCTTAAATACTGCCAGACTTCTTCCCATGACCGCAACAGTTTCCTCAATTTGCTTTGACTTCTTCAATTCACCGTCTAATATGACTCAAAGGAGTTTGTTTTCCTCTCCTTGTTCCACAGGCACTCCCTGCACAGACAAGCTTAAATGTTAAAATCAAGCAGTGCCTTGTGCTTCAAGTCACTGTGAAATTATTTGAGACTATGATCTTTCCTTAACCTTAACAAAGTCCTGTGAGTGCCTAAATATTAAAAAAATGCTTGACTAACTGAGCTACAGAGGCATTACAATATCTCATATTTTAGTGAAGAACAAATTGTTGTTAATGATATATACTGATATACTGATATGTTTAGTATCAACATTTTTGCAACTTGCCATATAAGTTCATTAATATTTCCTCGATATCTTCATATAAAACATAATCTGGGCGGCATTATGTTTAATACCATACCATACCATTGAGTGACATACATAGTCATATACAACATTGAGGTTTTTGTTGAAGGAGGTGATGTTTTGTTGCAAACTTGAGGAAATAAAACTGCTACAGTCCTTAAATCTGTTTAGAAATAAGATTTAGGTAAATCATTTAATGAACATGAATGGGATCAAATCTGTAGCAACTCTCAAATAAAGTAAAAAGATTTATGGGTAGAGATCATTGAAATTTACATTGTTAACATGAAAAGTTAATGTTACAACATGACGACTTTTTACAAAATGTTTCATGTTTAATATGATATCTTATTGTTATCACAGAAAATGTTTCATGTTATATCATGATAATTACTGTGGTATTGTCATGTTATAATATATAAGTTATATTTTAAGATAAATTATCATGTTTTAACAACATATATTATCACGTTTAAACAATATAAGGTACTGTGATTGATTATATTGTTATATTGTCACGTTATAACAATATATGTTATGACATTTTAACAGTATAAGTTATCAGATTTAAACAATGGAGGTTTTAACAATATAATATAATATAATATATCACATTACATGATCATTTAGATTGTCACATTATAATTTTAGCAATATTAGTCATCTTGTTTGAACAATGTAAGTTATCACGTTATAAGTTGTGACGTTTTAATAATGGAAGAAAAGGTTATAATGATATATATATATATATATATATATATATATATATATATATATATATACAGTTAAGCCCGAAATTATTCATACCCCTGGCAAATTAACCAGCAAGTTTTTTTTTTGGACCGGAAATGACACAGGCTTCTCCCCAAAAAAAATTTATTTCTCAGCTTTTATTTACATTTGAACAAAAAGTGGCATGTCCAAAATTATTCATACCCTTTGCAAACTGTCACAGTCTATGGGAAAATCCAAAGGTCTGTAAAATTCCAAATAGTCCAAGCTGTTCTAATTACCCTGATTCATTGGGAACAGCAGTTGTAATCAACTCAACAGGTGAAAAACAGCAGCTCTCTGCAGTTGGTTTGTGAACAGTCATGGCTAAGACAAAGGAGCTCACTGAGGACCTGCGGCTGCGCATTGTGGCTGCTCACAAGTCTGGAAAGGGCTATAAGGTCATATCTAAATGTTTTCAAGTTCCAGTGGCTACAGTGCAAAGTATTATTAAAAAATACAACACGTTCTGCACTGTGGAAAATCTCAGAGGACGTGGTCAGAAGCTAAAATTGACACCTATGCTGGCCAGGAGGATAGTGAGAGAGGTGAAAAAGAATCCAAGGATCACCACCAAGGCCATCCTGGTGAATCTGGGCTGTGCGGGTGGCAATGTCTCAAAGCAGACCGTCCAACGGACACTGCACACTGCTGGGCTACACGGACCCACTTCTTCAGATAAGGCACACAAAAGCCCGCTTGGCCTTTGCAAATGCTCATCTGGACAAAGAAGAAGACTTCTGGTCTTCTGTTTTATGGTCAGATGAAACAAAAATTGAATTGTTTGGCCACAATGATGTATCCTTCATTTGGCATAAAACAGGAGAAGCCTTCATCCCTAAGAACACCATCCCCACTGTCAAACATGGTGGTGGGAACCTAATACTTTGGGGGTGTTTTTCAGCCAATGGACCAGGGAACCTAATCACAGTAAACGGCACCATGAAAAAAGAGCAATACATTAAGATTCTCAACAACAACATCAGACAGTCTGCAGAGAAACTTGGCCTTGGGCACCAGTGGACATTTCAGCACGACAACGACCCAAAACACACAGCAAAAGTGGTGAAGAAATGGTTAGCGGACAAAAACATGAACATTTTGCAGTGGCTGAACCAGAGTCCTGACTTGAATCCAATGGAAAACCTGGGGAGGGAGCTAAAGATCAGGGCGATGGCAAGGAGACCCTCCAAGCTGAATGAGTTGGAGCTCATCGCTAAAGATGAATGGGCAAAAATACCATTGGAGACATGCAAAAAGCTGGTCAGAAATTATAGGAAGTGTTTGATTGCTGTAATAGCCAATAAAGGTTTTTTAGGATTGATTATTGAGAAGGGTATGAATAATTTTGGACATGCCACTTTTTGTTGAAATGTAAATAAAAGCTGAGAAATAATTTTTTCCACAATGATGCCTCTTGTACATCGTCTTATTATCTTTTGAGAGAAGCCTGTGTCATTTCCGGTCAAAAAAAAAACCTTGCTGGTTGAATAAAAGTAATTTTAAGCAAAATTTGCCAGGGGTATGAATAATTTCGGGCTTAACTGTATATATATATATATATATATATATATATATATATATATATATATATATATATGTATATATATATATATATATATATATATATACATATCTGAGGGGTTGTGAGTTTGAGAAAAGGCTGCATTTTTTACCCCATCATATATAGTATTTATTTTCTTGATATATTTCAAAATAAAATCATTTTGAAAAGTCATTAAACAAAAAAAACATTTACCTTCACTGGAAATTAGAATGCTAGTTCAAACCAGGAGAAACAGCCCAGGACCAAAAGTACACAAAAGCATGTTGATGGGAGTCATAGACTTTTGGCCATACACTATGGTGTATAATTTCCACCATGCTTTATTCCATTTAATTTCCTTGTAGTCTGTCAAGTCCTGATTGTTGTTCTTTCATGAATATGAGAACAGGTTTGTTGTCTCTGGCCCCACTGATGCTCTGAGTGAGTCAGTGAGATCACACATCATATCCAGTAAGCTACCACTTGTATGTCCAGCTCCTGTCTGTCCTGACTCACTGTGTTATATTTATTACTGTGTTGAAATTCAAACGCAATGAAAGAGCCACCAGCTATGCACTCCCAACAGACACACACACACACGCACACACAGACACACAGACAACTTCCTCATCCTGCAGCAGAGCCAAGAGGACCTGCTCCGGTGTTTTCAACACTAGGCACAGGATTTGTTTAGACTGCCTCGCTATCCAGGTGTTTTCTCCATCCACGGTGGATGCTGACTAAGAGTGTCCATGCCCCTTCAGTTGAGGGGCTCTGGGGCCTCCTCCTTCCCTGAAGCAGCAGCGAGGAGGCTGGGGAAGCAATCTGCCGGGGCCCCTCTGAAGGAAGATGCTGCAGCAGGCAGCATCTGCTACAGTATTAAGTCCATCCAGCAGTCTGACTGACCACACTGATCACATCCTGGAGGTTCAGGTCATTAAAGTAGATCCAGCATCCTGCAGAATCTCCCTCAGTGACTCAACCTTCATGTTCATACTCACAAGAATTCCTGCTCATCATGATACAACAGACATCTGGAGATACTTTTTAGTTACTCTGATGACTGCCATCACAGACAGATACAAGAATAATTCTTTGTATATTATCTGAGCATCCTGAGCATTTACAGCTCTGTGTTTTATAAGAGTTTAACGCACTCCACTGCAGCATGTTCACCAGAGAAGTGTCTGTGGTGAGCTACTTGAGAACAATCTGAATGATATTTTAACATCTAAATCAAAAGTAAAAGCTGATTGAGCTGATCCCAAAGTCAGAAATAAAAACGAGTGATGGCTAACGTAAGGATGCACATCTGTTTCTGTCATTGTCTTTGGGAGACCAGTCACCAGCTACAACACTGATCCTTGTATAGATCAGACCTCCACTGACAGCATAGTTGAAAAAAGAATTATGAAATGTCTGAAATTTCACAGATTTTTTATTTGAAATTATTTTCTTTTAGTCAACAAAATGCTGCTGGAGTTTCACAGGAAACAGTGTTGCAGAATCTCCCAAACAATGGAAGTGAATGGTGACCAGTTTTCAAACATGAAAAACAACTGGGGAAAAAAACATAAAATACCTTCATCTTGCTTGTCTGGAATAATCCAAGTCTCCTAAAGTCCAGAGGTGCTGTTTGCACACTGTCACGACACACACACACAGTTCAGACAGTGTGCATGTGTACGTCACATGTCGGGATCTACAGTGAAGATTCAGGATAAAAACATGGTGTAAATAACATTTTAACAGCTTGTCAGATTGTCTTTAACAGATCAGTCACCTGATAGCTGGAGCAACTGTAGTGATTGTGTCTGCGTGTTTACTGGGATCCAGAAAAACAAGAATTGAACGATTCTGATCTTATATTGTTATATATATATCATATACATGAGATCAGTCTGACCTGGGGACAAAACAGTATGTATATTTCTGTCAGAGCCTGATGCTGGGTGGATAACCTGTGCATAATTTTGCGCACAGGTTGAAGCTGCACCTCAATCCGGCTCACATGGGCGTTCAGTTGGGTTGAGGTCCAGGTTCATCTTCCCTGCTCCTGCCCACCAGCTCCTTCTTCAGCTTCTGAAAGGTGATGAGAGCTGACTTTCTGATTGGTTTAGTGCATGTTCGGCCTAAACTCGCATGTAAATTAATCAAGGCACTTGGGTACATCTGATAGGGGTATCCGGCTGTGCACTGGTGGCGCAAGGGGTGGGACAGGACAGACCTTGAATATATTAAATCAGTGTAAGATAGGGCCCCATATGTCCACAGACAGAAGGATGGACACACAGACAGATCAACATTTGGTGGACAAGTGTGGACTGCTGTTTCTGATCATTAAATAAATAAAATAAAATAAAATAAAATAAAATAAAATAAAACTATTACTGTTTGTGGATGTGTAACAACGTTAAAGTCCCATGTTAGATAGGTACGCATGTGCACAGACACATACACAGACTCACAAGGTGAAAACAGCCATGCTGTCACAGCTGGTAAAAACTACGATGAATTCTCAACCTTCCTCTATTATTCATCCACATCCAGACCATCAGGGAAGCTGTTGTATATCTACATTTGTGGAAGAAAACAAATACCCTGAAATCAGAAACCCAGGTGGTATTTAGCTTCTTAAATTTAGGCCTTTAGACATCAGTTCATTTCCTCTGACACTGTTTGGCTGCGTTCATTCCCCTGGAACTCACTGCTTCAGCTCATCTCATGCTATATTATTTTCACTTTGTGTAGCTTTGGATCCTCTGACACTGTTAGTAATTACTCTTATTCTGTCCAGTTTCCAAACAGCCACCTTTTGCCAACGAACACTGTTTTAAAGTCAACACAGCCAGGCTTTTTTCTGACACTGTATGTCTTCCAACTCTTCACTTTTTACAGACAGCACTGTGTCCAAAAACCAGATCTAAATGGAAAGAGTAGAGCTAGAAATTGATTGGTGGGATGAAGTTTTCAGCATGGTCTTTATGCTAATCCAGCCCACCTACATTTAATCCTGTTTGGATGACATGAACTGAGGCTGATCCTGAATCCTGCTGGCAGTCCTGGAGACACACACACAACTCTGTCTCCCTTTATACTAATAATGATATTAGATCATTATTTCCTCTGGTCTGCCGCAGAGTTCAACACAAAGCTGCTGTTGTTGTCCACCAGTCAACAAAGACATTCAATCAATCCTATACTGACCTCTACTGGTGAAATGGAATGTAACAACAGTGAAGAACGTAACAACCAGTCGTGAAGAACAGGCAACATGAGGCACTTTTTACATGTGATGATTTTACTGAAAAATAGAAGTGTATCTGTTTCAAAGAAAAGTTATTATACAGTATATTTGTCAGATTGGTATTTACTCATGGAAATTAAAAGTTATCTTATTATTCTAGTTTTAGAATAATGACCCATCAATAAATAAATAAATAAATAGTCCTATGGCACAAGTTTGGAGCAAAATGAACACAGATTCTCAGTCCATTTTTCTTGCTTACTCAAATACAAGTTCTATGCATTTCCAAGTTCATCCATGAAAATGGTCTGCAAGTATCTGCAAGTTCAAATTCTATGTTATTATCAAAAGTCTGATGAGCTCTTGCACTTCTTCTTCTTCTTGTCACTTCTCGTTCACTAAGTTATGTTTGGAAAAATAAGATCTATTTTAACTGTTAAAGGCACAGAGAACATCTTTGTTGCTGCACCCTTTTTCTTTCATCGACCGGCCGCAGGCTGCAGCAGAGTTAAGAGGCATGACCACATGACCCCATGTTTAACCTCCTCATGCTTGGCTCCCAGTAGAATTTATTTTAAGATTGCAACTCTTCCTTATATGTCCCTTTTATTTCTTTACTTATGTGACTGAAATTTTTTTTTAACCCATTGTACTGTAGTCTATTTCATGTCTTTCTCCATTTCATTTTATCTCTACTGATTGCTGCCTTTTACCTGCTTTTGATTTTGAAAAGTTGACATGCAGATGTTCAAACTGTATGGAAGCCCTTTTCTACCAGTGTGTTGGGAAAAAAGATCTTGAAGGCCATTATAATGAGAAGTTTTCTCAAAATAATGACTTAGTACAGGGGTCTGCAACCTGCAGCTCTGGAGCCACATGTGGCTCTTTTGCCTCTTTCCAATAGCTCCCTGCAGCTCTGACAAAATAATTATGAAAATAATTGTTCATTTGTAGCATTTTAATTTTCATTTATATTTACTATTAGCCTGTAGTGACTCCCAACATCCTTCAAATGTAAAAATGTGTAGCCTATACACCAGTTTAAGAAAGTTTTATTATTTCATCCACTAAAATATGCATCATAGATCATGCTTGCCAAATTTGACAAAGAAATTTAGTGAAGAAAATTTGCATTCTGCATTCTGGTGACTTTAAAAAATGAAAATAACATAATAAGTAACATTTTTGTAAGCAGATGACTTCTGAATGGCAGTTACTGGCTGGAGTACACAGTGTGACCACAACATTTAGTCTAGTAGTCCAATTTTAAATTTGATTGCAATAACACAGAAATTAATTAAATCAGCAGAATTTGGGTTGGCAAGTATGTCAGAGCTTACAGCAACAACTAAACACCTTTTCCCCTAAATTTTGCTGGTGGCTAGTCTCGAGTCTTCCCAGGCTAGCTATGGATGCCAGACCAAATTCTCCAGTCCCAGCGGAGACTAGAGCTTTTTGAGCTTTTTTTTTAAGCTTTTTGTCCAAAAATGGCTCTTTCAGTAGTAAAATTTGCAGACTTAGTACCTTCAAAAAATAATTTTCTTCAGTTTCTTATTTCTCTTTGAGATTCTGACTCCTTATTTTGAGAAAGTTTCTCATTACAGTGACTTTTTTTTCTTTGCATTGGCAGAAATGGGCTTCCATACAATTTTTGTGCTGGTTTCCTCAGCTGCTTTTTCCATGTATGACCAAGAGGGAACTTTGAACCTCTGAAAGAGTTGTCGGCCCAAGCCCGACAAAATTCTGTCCGAACCTGACTTGAACCCCTCCCTCATTAGCATATTTCAACCCGAAACCGATTACAGCCTGACATTTGTCTTAACAAGCTTCCCTCTATGTATCAAACAGTGGGAGTGACAGGGAAAATATGTGAGAGGAATTTGAATTGGTAATGAGAAATTGGGGCGAAAAATGAAAAAGAAATTACTACTACTAGTACTGCTACTACTGATAATAATAATAATAATAATAATAATAATAATAATAATAATAATAATAATAATAATAATAAAACCCAAACCTGATGTAAACCCATGAAATATGTGAGAAATATGGCCCGAACCAACCCAAACCCATTGGGTCCCGTCGGGTTTGGGCACAGATCTCAAGCTTTACTTGAGGCATACCGAGCCTGTCAGAGCTGGTGTTCTGCTGCCCTCTGTAGACTCTTATAAATAATACATGCTAAATGCTGCCTGCTGTTTCTGATAACATGCTGAACTCTCACTTCATGTGGGAGTCATTATTGCTGCAAGAAGTTGTCTCAGTCCATGAAGCCTGTCAGGCTGCTGACAGGCATTCACACTGGTATCCACAGAGCTCTCTACCAGGAATGTAACAAACAAAATCACACTGGATATGGCTTCAACATCTGGACTGAATTTGATTGGGTGGAATTGTGTAACTGTATTGATTCTTTTTGCAGAAGCAGATTTCATCATGGGAAAGTAAACATGTTACTGGTGGTCAAGATCATATCTCTGTGTGGTATTTATGTGCATACTTTGAGCATGATAAACATCATAAAGCCAAAAGTGTCCAAATCACGAACCACAGCAATCGCCCTTCCCATCCATGCAGTAATGAGCTGATAGACAGCAAACAAAGCCACATCCTCAAATTTAAAACTATTTATAGCCATTTGACACTGAGTTAAGACTACCATGCTCATGTACAATGCTAGTGAATGAATAAGCAGATATACAAACAAGCTATCTGCAGCTAGATAGACACAGAAGATGTCCTGTCTTTATGTCAAACTGAGACTGAAGATAAAATAAGATAATAAAATACAGTAAAATAAAACATTTACCGCATCATCATATCCCAAAGCAAGCAGTCAGGTGGAGCACTTTCAGTCACAATCATACTGTTATGTTTATATGCATTATACTAATACTACTTAATTAATTTAAAGGGATAGTTCACCCAAAAATGAAAATTCAATTATCATCTGCTTATCATCATGCTGACTGGATGCCAGGCTTTTTTTAGTCCATAAAACAATGCTGGAGTTTCACAAGAAAACAGTGTTGCAGAATCTCCCAAACAATGGAAGTGAATGGTGACCAGTTTTCAAATGGAAAACAAACAAACATAATCAATAAGTCTTCTAAAGCCCTGACATGCTGTTCACTTGCATGCGCACGTGACATCAAACACACACACGCACAGTTCAGACAGTGTGCATGTGCACATCAATGTGGCTCCAAGCTAAGGATCTACAGTGAAGAGGCAGGCTAAAAACATGGTGTACATGACATCTTTAAAGTCAATTTGGCATGTCTTGGATTACATCAGACAAGCAGCCAAGTGTTATATCTACAACTGATATCTCCAAAACTCCGCAACTCACACCAAAACTATCTAGATGGATAAATAACATTATAGGTGAGAGGAAAAACCTGCATTTTTGATGCTTTGGTGAACTGTCCACTCAATAATCACAATAAGTATGTGTGAAATAAATTTAGTCTCAGATGGTGTCCACTGTGGCAGAATAAAGACAGACTGTATGATTTGGGTTGATGTTGATTATAGCTTACTGCCAGCCTTCACAGACAACACAGTGACCACAGAGGCTGCAGGACAGGGACAACATACTGCAGGCAGTGACAGACATGTGGGCATCCCAGTGAACATGTCCGGCAGGTGTTGCACCAGCTGTCAATGTCTCTTCAAGACGTTTTTCGTTCTTAAGAGTGACCTACAGATTAGAATGCAAACCCTCTAGGAATGACAGATTCCTTCACTTTCATATTGTTTTGGTCAGATGGCGGCTGGATCCCAGTCCTTCCAGCTGAAGATGGAACCTGCTGTCTACAAATAATGACAGTGTGTCCCTCCCTGTGATTGGCTCATCAGCGTGGATTTAGGAGAAGTGTTCCATAATGAATTAATGTCCAGGGCAACCCATTTTACCTCCTGAGCCACAGCCACCCCAGTCTGTCAGAGACTCCTGCTGCTGGTCTCACAGTCAGAAGACAATTTATTTATTCATTCATTTATGTATTTACTTCTAATTACAGTAAAAGCAGAACACAGACAGTGTTAAGCAGAAAACAGGCATGAGCAGCAATAAAAGCAGAGTAATAAAAGTAGAGCAAATCAACATTCAAAAAGACCAGAAGCAAATGTAAGCAAGGACAGACAGGAAGAAAAAAAATCAGAGTAACTTTAGACAAAATTAGACTTAAGCAAAGATGTCGAAGAGCAAAGACAGACAGGCAAATACAGAGCAACAGTTAAAGAATAGAACCCGGGGTTGGAAGTAACTAATTACAAATACTCAAGTTACTGTAATTTGGCTGATACATAAACACAATCTCAGCTACTCAGAATAACTGAAAAAGTCTTTCAAGTGCTTCAAAAGACATTCCGTGAGCTGAGGTCTGAAAGCCTGTCCAGAGGTAATGTCTCCTACATAAAAATGTCTTTATTTATTTATTTACTCATTTATTTATTTTTAGGTAATGATGTATTTATTTGGCATAAAAATTGTTTAAGTTAAGTTGATTACTGGTTTTAAATTTGATCATAAAACTGGAATGTGCGATTTATTCTGACTGAAATGAAATAAGTTACTAATACTCAAATAAATTAACGAAACAATCTGCATGAACATTTCTGAGTGGACAGAAAGTAAAATACAAAAGTTAGAATAACTTAAACACAAACCTCTGTATCATCTTTGATAACCACCACAATTTCATTTTTCAAATGCCTAGAGCTCAGAAACAGTAATCCATTTATCCATTTCATCTGGGTGAGATTAGTGCATCACACTCTTCTCTTACCTCACACAACAAAACCTCCATTAAAGGTATAATCTGCAACATTTTCCTAACTCATATAATCATAATCCTGTTCAATCATCACTTATGACCAGTGGTGGAAAGAGTACTGAAAATCTGTACTCAATTACAAGTGTTGTTACATTACTAAAATATAACTCAATTACAGGTAAAAATACTGGCGCTACAAAAATACTTAACTAAAAGAACAAAGCATTCATCTAAAACAAAAATTACTCAGAGTATTAGTTACTCTTTAACTGATGATGTTTAATACATTATCAATAGCCACATTCAATCAAAGGAGTTTCTGTTTGTCCAAATCTTCAGTCCAAATTACTCCAAGCTCCTCCTCTGTCCTGCTGTTCAGTGGTGGCCATCACCTCTCCAAGGCTGCAAATTTTGTGCATTTTCCTTAACCAATGAAAAGGATAACAATTGATTTTTTTTTTTTAGCTCCAAAACACATTTCTTAAAGGTTTATTCTCATATTATTGTTTCTTTTTGTGTTTATTTGGTCAGTTTTTAAGAAAAAGATTCTGTATTCAACAATGGTACATGTGGTTCAATTACTTTTAATTAATTTTAGACCATTGATTAAATGATGATTCATAGATTCTTGGTTGGTTAAATTCTTAATGGTGATTAACTGATTAATGATTAATCCTTAACATCCTTACTCCAAACCTGTGTTTTGTTTTTCTTTTATATGTCATTATTTTGATTGTCCTGTTTGTGATCAGATCACCTGATTGGTTAATGGAGATGAAAGGTTTGCATATTAACTCAAACTGTACACAGTACTCAATCATGACTTTGGAAGTAACTAAGTAGATTACATGGTGTAATGACTACTTAAGTCCAAGTTAAAGTACAGACTTGAAAAATGTACTCAAAAAAGTACCATTTATATATATAAAACTACTTTATTACAGTTTCAGTATTTGTAATTAGTTACTTCCTCCCCTGCTAATGACCTACTAGAGGTGTGTGGTGTTGACTGTATCTGCAGAGCCCTCTACTTGTGTTTCCTTATTTTTTTCTTGCTGTTTTGGTGCTCAGAACATTTCATCAATCCAAAATCTGATGTCCTGATGCGTTTGTGAACGGCTCGGACAAATCCCACCGATTATACCTTTAATTTCCACTGATTCAAAATGCTGCAGCCAGACTTATGACCAGCTCCAACGGGAGAGAAGACATCTCACCAGTGTTTAAAATGCCTTCAGTGGTTCAGTGGTTCCCAGTCTGTCATAGAATAGATGTTCACATTTTAATGATCATTTTAAAGGCTTGTAGCATTACCTCCAGAATATACAGGTGACCCCTACGAGACTAAAAAATGCAACCTGAGGTCCTCTGGTACGTCATTCCTGGCTGTTCCTCAGTCAAATTTTAAAACTAAAGGTGACGGGGCCTTCGCTTCCGGTCTGCATGTCCAATTGTAATTAAATACTGAACCCCAGATTGCAGCTGATGGCTGTGTGTGTGTGATTGTGTGTGTGAATGGGTGAACATGACATCATAGTTATAGTGACCAGCAGGGGCTGGTTTCATAAAGATACACTTTAACTGTGGCTTAGATTTAGTAAAACAGACTTCAGTAAACATCTAAATTCATCATTCATGCACAAAGCAGTTTAGCTTTTGGCTATCTTATGTAGGACTGCAGCACAATGAATTCTGGGTAAATTAAGACCTTTTTCAAAATTAAAAAATGTCAGACTGCATCCAGAGGTTCAGCACTGTTTACCCCAGCAGCAAAATGTATGTGTCTTTTAGAGGAATTTAACAGTTACATGGACTTGGAAAGTTTAGTGAAGAGTGAAACAATACAAAAAAATTTGACGTGGAAAAAATCCCACCGCTGAGTGGAGCATCAACAATGTTTGAAAAAGATATAAAAAATATTATATTAATTGCTCTCTCTAGTCTAACATGACAGATGAGTCTAAAATATCTCTGTGAAACCAGCCCCAGATGAGAATCAGTGAAATCTGGGACAGGGGAGCTGGTGTCAGGTCAGATTGATTCAAATGTAAAGAATAATTTAGAGTAACGTGAGACTGTAACTCTGACGATTAAAGTGATGAAGATCAGTTATAGATTCTAAGGATAGTGTTAGGCTCAGTGTAACACACAGGTGGTGATTTACAGCCATGTTAAATGTCATTTCACCAGCTAAATGTGTCATTAAACTGTTGGAGCATCCTACAAACACATTTTTAGATATTTTTCATATCACAAATTTGTCCTACGGTGGCGGCTGCAGTCTCCATCATCTGGTTTCTAACAGGTCGAGCAACATCAACAATCCACTATTCATGATAGCCTAATCAGTGAAGTGAAAGCACATTAATAATTACACATTTAATTAAAATATAATTGCACTTTACACATCAGATTTTATTGCTATTTTCTTGTTTCATTTTGTGCAATGTGCTTTGGCAATATGGTACTTTATTATGGTCATGCCAATAAAGCCTCTTTGAATTTGAATTTGCAATAATGCTAATAACTAAAGGGCATTTTTTAATAACTAAAAGCAGGAATTATAGCCTACGTCATTGATTTGATCAGAATATTCTCATGGATTCATGTGTTTTTCATATTATATTTTACTAACAGTTGACTAACAGTTAGGACAGAATTTAGGATTTGGGACAACTGTTTGTAATTCAGGACTCTCCTAAATTTTTCATTTGGGACAAAATCATATTTTGAGGAGGATTTTTATTTTTAATCTTTAATGATGCTGGAAAACATATTTTAATTTGGCTATTAAGTCTTGTAACTGGCCTACCTCCTACTGATTAAACATTTTATTAAATGTAGACATCAACTCAGTCATTTGAAAAATCTGACAGAGTTGATATTTTAGAGTCGACAAAATGTTACATTTTTTATTTCCTGGCATAATCATTTGTGAGCAGCCATTTTATTTTTTAAAGTGTCTCAATAGCTCTCTTAATGTTATCAATCAAAATACTCATTTTAACCCATAATTCTCATTCAGCTTTGATTTAGAAGGACTACAGAGTTGACATGTTATGCTTGAGACACATCTGATAGAAATATTATTGAATGAATTTTTCTACAAATAGCAGAGAGCAGGTAGTGAGACAGGCATCCCTGGGGTATGGCAAACCCTGTTTAAGACAGATTAAATCCTGTTTTGGAAAAAAACGATGGATTTGACAGAAATCTGGGACAAAACTTGAAAGGGCCAACATTTTTCATTAAAAACTGATTTAAAAAAAGATAATACTACACTTCTATACCTATGTTATATCTAAGTATATTTGTAGGGCATGATTTGTATCAATTTTTAGTAATGGAGCAGCGATCGATAAACTAAAAAGGGCTCATTAACACAGTCCATTTACAATTTATTGCATGTCTTCTGGTGCGAGAGTACAAACACAGTGAGAGCCAAGAATCACAACACTGTGAACACTGAGCTACCATCACTGACAATCAGCACTAAATAAAGTCTGTCAAGAGCTTGACTCTTATAATAATACATCATTTCAGAGCATTTTCCACCTTCTGACTTGTTTCCACTCATTTCAATACACCCTGAAAATCAACTGGCAGAGAGTGGAAACTACCATTAGTTAAATAATAATTCAAATCATGTCTGTGTCTATTATTATCAAAGGTCCATCATGATTACATGGTAACGCAGCAGTGGACTGATATGACAAGTCTGCACAGTATTAGGCAACGTTGGAATAATAATGTAACTGACAACAAAGACAGACAGGATGTTCACAGTGAGACAACCCTCCTGACTTTCCCAGGAGACTCACAGTTTTTACTGCACTCTCTCTGTTTCCTTCCAAGATCACAAGCCTCCTGTATTTCTCCTGATTTACAACAAACGTCACTTTTTTTTTTTCCTTTTCACTCTGACAATCTGCTTTTGTGTCTGATTTTGTCAGGTTTTAAATGTTGTTTTTTGTTTTGATTACATACAAAAAAAAAAAAATAGAGTCATGCAGTAAAAGATCTATGTTGTAAGTCAGAATGATGAATAATTAATGAAATTCTCTTAGTAGAAAGCCTAAATCACAAATAAAACAAACTATTTCTGGCACTAAACAGCATGTATAAGCCCCACAACTCCCAAAGTCTTTTGTTTGACCCTGGACAACACAGCAACACCAAGTCAGGCTACAAAAGAATTCCCATTTCTTTAGGAAAACTTTAAAGGAAAGGTTAAAGGAAAGAGGCATGCATTTTATAAAATATGCTACATCAATATTCTTCTAGCATCAGGGCAAAAAATACATAAATGAAAGAAAACTACTCCATATCAGTTTATGGCAAATTCATTATGCCAGAGGGGCGACTTATTTTGTATTCTTTCTGTACTGAACATGCAAATGCTGTTGCAGTGTTTTATTTTCAATCTAAAAAGAATCACCAAAATGCAGGAAACAAAGTTTTTGAAACTTAAATTTTTTTGGTTACAAAATCCTCCTATTTTTAAGGTCTCAAGGTTTGCAAGGATGGTGACAGTTGACCAATCTCGCTGAAGTTTAAACTGCTTCAAGCAGATGCTAGAATAAATGGAGTGACCAAGATTGGGAGGGTTTCTTTAAAAATGTTTTTTTAAGTACAGTTACTAATTATCTTTTTTAAAAAATCTATTCACCAAGTGTCATAATATTCAAGTAATGTAATCTGATCATTTTATGTTATTTTTGGATTACCTCAATATAAAATCTTGTGACATTCTTTAGCCTAATATAGTGTTTTAGGGCTGAAACAAATTATTATTTTTCATCACTAATTAATCGGTTGATTACTTTCTCAAATAATGGATTAATAGTTTGGTACATTTAATGTCAGAAAATGGTGAAAAATGTTGATCAAAGCTGAAGATGACATCCTGAAATGTCTTGTTTGATCACAACTCAAAGGTATTTAGTTTACTGTCAGAGAGGAGTAAAGAAACCAGAAAATATGCACAAGCTGAAATCAGGGAATTTTGACCATTTTTGAAATAAAAAAAAAAGACAATTAGTCATTTATCAAAATAGACGCAGATTAATTTAATAGTCAGTTAATAACAGATTAATGGTTCCAGCTCTAAGTGTTTTATATTTGTTGTTATGTTTAATAGGTTTTCAGCTGTTTCTTCCTTTGTTGTACACAATTTATTGATCGATTGATTGATTTAAAAAACAAAAATTGGCAAATTTCCACACAGTGAAGTATTTTTTGACTAAAGCCAATGATAATATAATGAATAATTGGCAGCTTTCTTCATTTTATAAATGTAATCCTCCTAATAATCCCCATTTTAACTGAACGTATCTGTAATCTGATTATGTATTTTTAATGGAACAGGGTTTTTTGTACCCACATAACGTAACAGCGATACATGTAATCTGTTACTCCCTAAACGTACGTGACAGAATAAAAGACAAAACACCACGCTCTGCTGTGATGTAAAGATGTGATAAGTGATGCAATATATCATATAGTGCCATTATGTCCTCAATAGTGGCTGTGTCTGTCGTCCCCCTGCATGGATCTATTGGGTTTGACAGATCAAAGATGGAGTCAAGAGATCTGATTGGCTGCTGAGACTCTCTCAGCCCCCTGTGAGTTCTCTTCTGATGCATCAAACATGCTGCCAGGATCATCTGTCTGATTCACTTCCCACAGTCTGCACATTCAAGCAGAGAGCTTCATTTACTGTTTCACTACCTGTTAGAGCTGCAATCAGGCTCATTTCACTCAGTTTACACAGGGACACTGTAAAGCAGGGAGAAGGCTGCAAAGCTGCAAAATATTAAGTGAAATATACATACGACCTTATGAGGGGTCATTTTAGGCCAGTATTTAAGATCTGCAGGACCTCTTTAAAGAATTTCTTTTCCATTAAGGTTATATTTATGTTGCTTTGCCGTCTTTGCACATCGCTGTTCTTCCAACCAACATTTCCCTCTTGAAGCCATGTTAGGGGGGCGTTTTCACTGAATTTTCCCTCTACTGAATTTTTCCCCTTTGCAGCATCAGTAGCACAGAGCCAGCCTCCGAGCGGACTACGCTGTTCCTGCTTTGCTCTGTGGCTTGTGTGTGTGTTTTTTTTTCTAAGGTTGGGAAGCAAGATTACACGCACAAGGACAGCAGATAAACAGAAGGAAAACAAAGCCGAGGGGATTCGTCTGTGTTCGGTGCAGGAGCATCTGTGGCCCGCGCTGATCCGCGTGAAAGGAGCAGAAAACAGGTAGAAACTTGGGAGGCTTTTTCATTTTTCATGCCTCGGCGGCGCATATCCGGACTGACGGGGGACGCGTTACTTTCCATGTCTGATGTGATTCCACACATGCACACAGAGGACCGGAGCTACATGGAGGGAGAAGGGGGCGGGCGGGGGCTCGCTTAAACAAACGCCTCGTCGTGGTTAATGTCTCTATTGTACAGTAACACGCAGGAGTGCCTCCCGGAATGTAGACTGGATAATTAGGTTTAGCTAAGCAGAGCATGGAAGCTAACAGTAACCTTTAGCGTGTGTTTTCCCTGCTAAATTGGAGTGAGTAAATAAATACTTCGTCGTGTAAGCTAGTGTCAGTTTTTTTCCTATTTAAATAAGTCCAGTTTAACGTCTGCGTAGCTCCGCTGAGGTGCTGCCTGCTTCATGTAACGCTCGGCTCGCGACTGTAACGTTAGCCTCCATGGCCGCGGTCACGTTCCAGTCCTTTTCCATTCGGCTCGTGGGCCGCCGAACACCGCACATACACATCATATCCCTCCACCTTTAATGCCAGCTGTGGGCTCCTGCGTTAATTAGTCCATACATGTAAATTGTTGTGTTGAGCTCCAGCGGCGCTGCTGCAGGCCGCAGCCTATCAGAGCGCTCACTGCTGGAACTTGTTTACATGGAAACCTCGGGAGGGGGGGGGCAGAGCGGTAACCTTTCCTCCGTAACAGCCGCGGTCAACATATGGCTTGAAGGAAAGAAAGAAAAAAAATGACTGGCCTTCATTATGGCAGCCGAGGTACGAGTGGTGGATGTGACGTATTTTTTTGTCCTGGTACAACACTGTTAAACGTTAGCTATACAAATACGTGACATCACTTTCTCGCGCAGAATTTGTGTTCAGCTGTCAAACGCCGCTTAAGACTCATTGACTTGTAATGGTTGTTTGATGGTTCTCTGAAGGTTTCATCGGTTGTTCGGTTCCTCAGAACCTCATCACGTGTTACACTGAAGATTTAGAAAATGTATATAGGGTTCGATATGGAACATAATTGATGAAAAAGCATAAAAGAATCTTTTTTAGTGACTGCTTAGTTTATTACACATGAAATTCAATCATCATAAATAATTGAATTTATTATTGGGGCAAGGCATGAAAGAAAAAAAATGCGAGGGGAAGAGAAGGAAGTTGTTTTTTTTTTTTTCGAGAATAAAGTTAAAATGTCATAAATAAAGTCAAACTTTCAGCATTAGTGCCAGGCTTAAGGGAAAAAAAAGTGGTAATTTTTTCACCTTTTGAGAAAAAAATTGGAATTTTCAAGAATAAAGCCAGACTTTAAGTATTAGTCTCACACATAGGAAGTCATATTATTTACCTATTTTTGTTTGTTTGTTTATTTTTTTTAGTATTAATCCCAGGCATAAGAAAAAAGTAAATCAGAGGAAAGAGATTTTTTTGTTTTGCTTTTTCTTTCTTTCTTTCTTTCTTTCTTTCTTTTGCCTTTTTAGAATGAAGAGGAATTTTCAAGAATAAAGTCAAACTTTAAGTATTAGTCACAGACATAAGAAAAAATAAGAAGATAGTATTATTATTATTATTATTATTATTATTATTATTATTAGTGATGTTGTTAATATCACTATTAGTCCCAGGCATAAGAAGAAATAAGAAAAGAAGTTGTTGGTTTTCTTGCACTTAGGGAATAAAGTGGAAATACTGTTTTGACTTTATTGTCAGAATAATTTACTTTTACTTATGCCTTGGACTACTACTGAAAGTTTGACTTCATTCATGACATTTTGACTTTATTCTCATAGTGCAAAACACAAACAAAAAAAAATCTCTCACACTCTCTTGCATTTTTGTCTTTTATGCAGGGTCCAAATAAACTATGCTGGTTTTGTTTGAACAGGTTTTGAAATATAATTTCAACCAAAGAAATACTCCCTATGAAAACTGTCTCCAGTGTTTTCTGTAGATTATTCAGAGAACAGGGACACTCTTTCTGGAAAGAGATGTTCCTGATAAATTTTTAAAAGGTAATTTTCAATGCAAGTGCAATTCAAATGTTATAAAGAAACCCAAAAAAGCTTCCTCACTGTATTGGGGAAAAGGCAGAAAACTGAGAGACAGATATTTCAAAACCCTATGCAGATTGAAAGTATGTTTTTTATTTTCTGTTTCACAATATATGGATGTGAGCCTTTGACAATCCATATATGGTTGTTTTATTGTTAAGAAGCGTGATATTTGTGTTTTGGTTTGTGACTGGCTGTGTTTGTTCTGTGTATCCAGAGCAGGATGTCAGCCAGAGGAGGAAAGAAGAAGGCCACCAAGCTGTCCCGTTCAGCCAGAGCGGGTGTCATCTTCCCTGTTGGGAGGATGATGAGGTACCTGCGCACCGGCACACACAAATACCGCATCGGTATGGGGGCACCCGTCTACATGGCAGCAGTCATCGAGTACCTGGCAGGTAGGGGGGCATCACATGACTCACCCTTCATATGTACCAGTGGCAGCATCTGTAACCACAGATTTTTGTACGCTGTAAACAAGTAGTGCAGAAAAATCCAACATTTATATTATAATGTTGCTTATTAAAATACTATAGTTGAACTTTTTTTACTACTTTATTTACTATGTTTTTAATGCATATGATTGTGTTTATTTTAATGCCAACATGAAACATTTTTATATTGTTGTGTTAGTAATTTTAATATACATTTAGTTCATATCATATAACACTGAGCACAGGTTCTCTTTGAATAAAATGATACATAATTTGCCAATGCCTTTATCTGACATGCATTATAAACATGTTTATAATGTGTTATACTGTGCTTATAGCAGTGTGTAATTATGGTATAATTATAGTTTGTGAGCAGCAGTTTATGAAGTACAGTATAAGTAAGTATAGTGTGAGTACTACAGTGTGACATGGTAACTTAGTTTTTACTAGTGTCATGTTTCCCCTCAAAGCATAGTGGTAATACATTATAATGATTTTATAATGCATTATAATCATATTATAATGCACTCTAACAATGATGTAATGCGTTTTAAAATGATTAGAATGTATTACAACTGTGAGAATATCCACTAATACTAATACACTGTGATCTTTGCCAAAATATCAGTCAGTGACCAGCAGTTATGAAGTATTATGAGACTTGACCTAATAAGTCATTTACAGTGTGTAATGATTGTTGTTATTAAGAATATTTGAGTGTTTATAGCTATAATTATACATTGCTATAAGCAGAATATAATGCATTAAAATCATTGTTTTAATACATTATGATGTGATTGTAATGCATTATAAAATCATTAAAATGCATTGCAGTTAGTGTTTTTTTTTTGGGGGGGGGGGGGGGGGGGGGGTGATGTGTTACAGCTATGAGAATTATACTATGAGAAGTTATTTATTATAATAGAATTATAATCAAGTGTATTATAGAATTATAATACACTATGATCCTTGCCAGAAGAAGTCAGTCAGTGAGCAGCAATTATGGAGTATTATAACAGTTATTATAACAATACATATACAGTTGCTACAAGCACAGTATAATTATTAGTATGTTTATAATGCATTATAGACATGGGTGTCATAGAAGTGTTACCAATAAGTCTTTTGAGTCTTAAAGCTCACTAAAAAGAAGAAAAGCAGACTTTTCATAGTGTTTATTTGCTGTGTTTGTGTCCACAACACTGCTGCAGCGCTCAGGTGTCCTCACAGGAGACATTGTCCTGACTGTTGTATTGTTGTTGGTGATGGGTTTGGAGTCCTCACATGTGAAAGTCAACAGCAGAACACACACAGGATGTTTGATGGCCTTAACAGTGTGTTTTCTCTCCTCTCAGCTGAGATATTGGAGCTGGCAGGAAACGCAGCACGGGACAACAAGAAAGGCAGAATAACTCCCAGGCACATCAAGCTGGCTGTGGCCAACGACGAGGAGCTCAACCAGGTAACACAGTAACACAGCGCTCTACAAGTGGCTTGCACAGACGTGTGTGCAGACTTTTACATTTCAGGTATTAGAACAGTCACATTTGGGCTGTCATATGGTGGAGCTGCTTAAAAAACATCATGTACAAACAGAGGTAGCTTCTCTAAATCAGTCACACTGTGTTGGTACAGAAGAGTGGATCATTGTCCTGTCCCTGCTCACCAACACACTGTAGCTTCATCTTATTCTACCCACATATGTTTAGATCAGTGTTAAAGGGACCTGCTAAAAGCAAAGAAACGGGAAAAACAAGTGCTGTTAATGGTGTGGTACATGAGGGTCGGACTGTCACTGAAATAAAGAGGATATGTTTTGCTATGAAAATTGTTTCAAAGACTCACCATATCAAGGGGCAAAAGATGGCTGCAAGAAGGAGGGGGTTGAGGGGAAGTTCCCATGAAGAAGAAAAGAGGACAGAATAAGTGAGGATGTTCCCATGAACAGCAACTTCATAAACCTGCATGTGCAGATATACTGCCAATACATCTGACATCAGGTAATATACATCATTAAATTTATGATGCTAGGCTTTATAAGTAAATTTATAATTAGATTATTAGATTAGATTAGAAAAACTGGCTGGTGTTGGCTAACAGCAGACTGACTGCACAAAACTCTACAACAGGTCTGGACCTTGTGCATTGTGTTTGTATCAAAGAAAGAAAATCAACAGAACATTGGTGGATGCTTAAGAACAAATCTGTTTGTCCTCGTGGTTCTTGCATGAGGCCCAATGTGTCCAAGCAGGCAGAGCTGAACAGAACGGCAGAATTGAGACCCAAATGCACTAAAAGTGCTAGCTGATGCACCTCTTTTGCTATGGTCATGACCATTTACCAACAATATGAAATAAAAGCATTTGCAAATTTTTGGGTGAAAGTTTTGCACTCAAAAAATTGAAAGTTATGAAGCAAGATCTTACTCGTGGGAAGGGATCATTCTACTACTTTACAACCAAACTCAGCTGGCTTGCTAAATGTTTCCTTCTTTCCTTCCAAACCCCATCCTTTTTGAGGATATTCCTCTAAAAAGGCTGCTGTGGAACATATAAAAGGTGCAGCTTCTTAACAACTGCGTTAATTAGTGACTGGTCCTCCTTTCGACTGCTTTGATGAGGGGAAACACAAAGGCCAAGGTTGCCACATCCATTTTAATCAGATAAAATAGATTGGAGGTGTGTGAAACTTGTCTGAAATAGAGCCAGGGTGAAAGACTTTTCATCCTGTTGGCTGACACACGGAGCAGGTTAGGACGCCCTTATTTCAAAAAACTAAACCAGTTAGCTGTTCATTCCCTCACTTGTTCACATTGCCTCCAGTTAGGAAGTGGTGTGAGCTTTGACAGCTGTGATGTTTAATGTTGCTATGGTTACAAGTTAGGTGGTGCATGCATTTTGAACAGTGAATAAACTTGAGCTTAACTACATGTGTGTTTCAACAACAACAGTTTACAACAGTTTGACAACATTATAGAGCAGACTACAAACTGAACTTTAACATAAACCAAGGACGTAATGAGGGAGAGACAGCATCTGGACAGTTCATTATAGATAGATAATAATGCAGTGCAGTGACAGATGTCATACAGGGGAGACACAGATCTGTCTGTCTGAGACTCCAGTCTGCAATGTCATCCATGTTTACTGATAAACCGCACAAACCGAACTGCACAGTAACATCAGGATTCATGATCAAAATAATTTATATCACGTCAACACATCTGTCAATATTCACATGATCCCTCCCTCTGTCTCTGCTGCCTTTCCTCATTATTATTTATGATTAATTAGCATGGAGTAATTGACTGGATTTACAAGTACACAAATGGCCGTTGGTTATGGTGCATTGGAGATCCTCAAATTTTAAACTTTGACAGAATAAAAAATGATACTCGCTAGAATTTATTATTTTTTTTTCAAGATTCAAGATGTTAGACAAGGATCATGTGAAAAACTTTGGCTGGAATGTTCCAATACAAAAGTAACAGTAAGTAAGTAACAGAATAATAAATAAGTGATAAAACATAAAACAATAAAAAAGATGCAAGACGATAAAATGTGCCTTTTTAAATAAAATATACAGTACTGGAAAAAAGCATATACACACACACTATAGCAGATAAATACATATACAAAGCAGTGAAGGTTGCATAGGTTGTAGTTTTGCACAGAGTGAAGTCCTGGGGCAGAAAAAATTAAGGGAAGACAATGAAGACTGAACTGAACTGGGGTCTTAATGAACTATACTGGGGACTTAATGAGCACTGATATTGTTCCTTTTAGAATTTTAAAATTCACGGTTTGGATCGTATCATGGTTTTGAGTCATGGATCGGATCATTTTTCAGATCAGCAAAAAAGAAAAAAAAGGGGTGGGATTAGGGTTAAATTATTTTAAAAATGGGCTTGGCTTTGATTGCTTTCTTTAGGCATCACTATAGTAACGTAATGTAATAATAATCGATCACTCTTTACAGAGATATGCTGAAGAGTAAAACACAGCAGCATCTGTCCTGACTTTAACTGCAACTCTGCATTGAGATTTTGGGGTATTATACACCATGATGGTTACATGTAGTCTGCATACCCCTAATAATAGGTAGGGTACTTTTGATTCTATAATTAAGATATATTGTATCATTTTAAACATGTGGTATCAGAAAAATATAGATGTTTCGATTCTTTTGACAGCCTTATGGTCTGTTACTGTGAAGAACTGGAGTGTAGTGTGGACTGGGACATGTGTGAGATGCCCGACTGTGCAGAGCCTCGATTGTAAATAACTGTAGAATAGAAGTGTGTGTGTGTGACTAGTCGTGAAAAGCAGAGAGTATGTCTGACACCTTACACGCAGGCATTCGATCCATAGTTAACATAAACATATTGATGAGTGCAGCTTTAAATGAAGTGTTTGTGGGAATGTCTCCACAGCAGGAGTGACATTTAAATGAGCGAGAGCATCCAGCTTGATCTCTAAGTAAAGAAGACGTCTCTCTGCCATCTGGGCCTCCAGTGGATCAGGTTACCTGCTGCACTTCTTACCCCGTCTCCTGTGCAGGACGCTCCAGTGGCTCCGTCACTACAAACACGTTGGACTGCTGATCTGAGTTCAGTGAAACCGTAGTGGAGATTGGACAGTTTCCAGTGAGATCTGATATTCACAACACTTTTTGACAATATGTTAGTGTTGTCACAATATCAGAATTTTATTCTTCGATACAATACTACTATAAAAAAAATATAGCTGCACGATTCGGTAAAAAAGTCATATTGAAATTATTTCAACTGAAATTATGATATGTGATACAATTAGTGGAAATTTTTATGTTCACTTTAAAAATTTAATCATGATGTTATATATTGAGGTCTGGACCAAACAAGCATGTTTTCTTTCATCTGGAGAACAAGATTTTCAGGACAGGTCATCTCTGCAGTTCTACAATACCTCATTATAATGCTGTTTTCTCACACAATTTTCCTTTTTCAAAAAACTGCAATTTGGTTCTGATCCTGCAATTTGGATATTGCACTTAATCATAATGCGATTCTGTTGCGATTGTGATTAACGGTGCGTCCCTAATAAAAATATGATCCTCAATACCTCTTTCAATTTCACAACAAAAAGAAAAAATCCTGGGCTTATTTTCATTTTCAATGAAGTAGTTGATTATTTTCTCAATTAATTGATTAGTTAGGTCCATAATGTGTCAGAAAACATACACTGTTGCCCATAAAGTTGGAATAAAATATTTTTTACCTCTTGTCATGAAATGATTGTGACAATGTGATTTATTCTTGATAGATAAAGCATGGCAGGACGTCCCACTCTTCGGTCAGATCCTGGGTTAATTCCTGTAGACTCTGAGGAATATTGTCCCTCTCATTAGGGGCACCCCAGGCATACTCAATAGGGTTCATATCAGAGAAGCAGGGCAGGCCATGGCATCTGGTGCACCACTTCTGCATCAAGAAATTCTCTCACTGCAGCTGCCCTATGTGCTCTTGTGTTGTTGTCTTGCAGCCTAAAGTTGTTCCCTAGACCCTTCTTGCATGTGGGAGGCAGTGGTTCTCCAGGATGTCCCGATACATAACGGCATTGACGTTTCCATCCAGCTTCACCAATGGCATTTTTCCTCCATAATGAATAACGGCCCATACCATCACTGAGCCTCCTTGAGTGGTTTCCGGGATGCAGTCATTGTGGAGGTTCTCACCACGTAATCGCTGCTCCCTTTGTCTTCCATCTATACGGTCAAGGATATAACGGCTCTCATCCATAAAGACAACATGTTGCCGATGCCCAAGCTGTAATCTTCTGTGCTCCCTATCCCAGCGAAGTTGAGCAACTCTGTGTTGAACAGTTAGGCATGGACGCTTGGTCATTTGTCTTGCTTGATAACCATGCTGAAGCAATCTTCAATTTACAGTTTGGCAGGAAATGTTGATTGCATGGTGTCTTCTCCACAAACAACAAAAGTGGCTTGCTGGCATTTTCCCATTTTTACGGCACAGATTAAGCAGTTGCCGATCATCTCGTCTGGTAGTTAGTCGTAGTCGTCCTGGAGATTTTTGTGCCCGCAAATGACCCTCCTCTCGATTACATTTGAGAATTTTGAAGACCGCACTTTGCGATATTCCAAAGAAATCAGCAATGTTGGCTTGTTTGTGTCCATCCTGATGAGGCATAGCCTAGGGAACTTCTGTGTCAAATTTGGTTGAAAATTATACAGCTAATTCTGAAAATGTGGACTTACTGCATACAGACTTTAAGCAGGAAAAGGACAACACAGCGAATGTCTTGCCTTTTATAGCACCAAACAATTGTTGAGCATGAATTCGTTTCATCTGGCTAACTGGGACTCAGTATATAATCATTGCACCTGGTCAAAAGTGATTACTGATTATGATAAATAGGAATAAAAAGAGAAATGTGCCTGAAAACAAAATTATTCCAACTTTATGGGCAACAGTGTCTAAACCAGTGTGTCTTTCTTGTTTTGTCCATAACCCCAAAATATTCAGATAACTAAAATCACAAAATATTCACTTTGAAGAAGCTGAAATCAGAGAATTTTGACTTTAAAAAAGACAAAGCGATTAAAACTGACTCAAAGTGATGAATTGATTATCAGATTAGTTGGCAATTTATGTAAAAAATGATTCATGATTGATTAATTGTTGCAGCTCTACTTTTTCTTTTTTTTTAATTAACAACCTACAAACAGTAGTGGTACAGAAAAAGTTACAGAGAAGTGTCTGGTTTTGCTGAAAGACTGAACTGACCTAAGGTCCTGAATGAGCACTTAGATCTTATTCTCTTATAGCTTCAGTACCTTTGATACTGTAGAATCTTACTATTGTATTGTTTGTTTGATACTTTTGGCAAACTTACAATATGTTTAAAATGAAAAAGACATGAACAACTAGATGACAGTAGTGGTGTAGTTGTAAAAATGTTTTAAATCGTTCTGATTATGCTATTACTGTTATATTAGTAATAAGGAACTGTGGTAATAGCAGGAGTGTAAGTCTTTCCTGTGTGTGTGAGGTGCACTGTGTGCGTGGTGACTGAAGGTTTCAGCTGACAGCAGATGGTGTGTGTGTAGCAGCTAATATTTCAGATCCCAACACTGCAGGGAACAACCACAGTCATCTCACATCTGCCTGCACAACACAAGTCACTGGTCTGAAAGAGAACACTGATGAAGACATGAGGTGTGTTTTTGTATGTTTTAGTACACAGTCACACTCTTGTTGTGAAATGCTCTCTCCATCAGCTGTTGCGGGGGGTGACCATATCAAACGGAGGGGTTTTGCCTCGTATCCACCCAGAGCTGCTCTCCAAGAAGAGGGGCAGCCGAGTCAAAGTGGACAACCAGGCGTCCGTCCCTGAGAAGGAAGAGCGCTCAAAGAGCAAGAAACCCAACAAAACCTTAAAAAAGGTTAAAGGCAAACGAGGCCGCAAGCCAAAGGTCAGTGAACGCAACACTGTGGACAGAATTCACCAGTAGAGGAGGGACATGAAGGCCCAGTCTGCAGATTGTCACCAGAATCAGGGGCTGCATCTGATCTTTCTTTAACTCTCTGAAAACAATCCAAACAACTATTTCCAGCCTCAAGAATCTCATACTTAAAAGGACAATTCACCCCAAAATCAAAAATACCTCTCCAGTATAATAGGACTAAACAGCACTTGACTTGTGGTGCTTAAGCACCAAAAAAACACATTTGAAAAATTCTAAACCAATGTCTCTTTTCAAAAATCAGGACCCAGTTTCGAAAGATAATCCACAGACCTTGTTGTGAGCAGTTTTCATGTAGGATGTCTTTGTGCCGTAGAATCTACTGGCACTACTTTAGAATTTGCCAAAACTACTTTCTTTCTATTAGAAAGACAGATATTTCTACAGCTGATATCTCCAAAACTCCACAACACACACCAAAAACATCTTGGGCCCCGTTTCCCAGAGCCTTCGTAGCACTACGTGCGTCGTAAGTTGTATTTTAAGGGAGACCTTAAAATACAACTTACGATGCACGTAGCGCTACGAAGGCTCTGGGAAACGGGGCCCAGATGGATTAACACCACCATAGGCCATGGAAAAAAATAGGTTTTTGATTTTGGGGTGAACTGTCCCTTTAACATGTTTGAATCTTTATTTCATTTAACAAAACATGCTAAACTGCTCAGTGCATCTGTGTTAAGTCAAGATAAAATAAAATAAAACTTAATAAAGCTAAAAAAAGGTTTAGATTCATGAAATATCTGCTCTAAGAATAACCCAAGAATTTGATGAGGGATTAGATGCCAGTTTTTTATCCTTGGCAATTTTACTTAACAAGTCCTGAGGTTTGATTCCCATCTCCAGGGTTATTTGTTGGAAGCACTCTGTGATGATTTAAGTATGGGTTAAATGTGCCTTTGTTTTCTCCATCTGGCAAAGAGCACAGATGAGTCTGTACCAAACTCCACAGTGGAAGACGGTCCTGGAGACGGATTCACCATCCTGTCAGCAAAGAGCCTGTTCCTTGGACAAAAGGTAACGCAAGGTTCCAATGTTAAATATCCAAAGCTTAAAAAGCAGCACACACACACATCTTCAGGACAAAGCTGACTCAACTCAATTTCACCAATTTATTCTGGTCATGTCAACAAACATGCTGATGAGAGTAACGCATGGATTAGACTCAGTGAAGGCCAGTGCTGATGTTTTATGTACTGAAGCTGCTGATGGGTAAAAAATACTAATTGGAGTTCATATTCAGGTCTTCCAACTGACAACAAGTGTAAATATGTAATCATAGGTGTAACAGTAACTGTGTTTCCTTCTAGCTGACAAGCAAATATGAAGCAAACTTTTTAAATGTTGCAGAGAAGAAGAAAATGCCAATTCATTAACTGGTTTGGAGTGAATCAACTCAGCTACACAATGTGTAGTTTGTCAGAAGGCAGCAGTATAGGCCAGTGGTTCCCAGGAAAATGGAGAGAGGTCTTCAGGAATCAAAAGGGTGACGCTGACAGTAGAAACAGCTTCCTCTTCCTCTTCTTCTCGTCTCCCTATTCTTCTTTATTGTCTGTTCTTATTTTCATCTTCATCGTCTTCCTTTTCTTTGATGTCTACTTCTTTTTATTCTTCCTTTTCTTCTTCTGAGTGGAAACAGATGACCAGTCATTTGAGTTAAATGTTTGCTACATCAGAACCTAATCAGAAAAGATTTTTCCTTCTCCTATTAAAGGTCCAGTGTGTCAGATTTAGCAGGATCTATTGGCAGAAATGAAATATAATATTCCTTAAGATTTTTTCATTAGCGTTTAGTCACCTGAAAATAAGAATTATTGTGCTTTTGTTGCCTTAGAATAAGCCCTTTACACCGATCAGGCATAACATTATGACTACATGCCTAATATTGTGTTGGTCCCCCTTTTGCTGCCAAAACAGTCCTGACCCATTGAGGCATGGACTCCACTATACCCTTGAAGGTGTGCTGTGGTATCTGACACCAAGATGTTAGCAGCAGATCCTATAAGTCCTGTAAGTTGCGAGGTTGTTTGTCCAGGACATCCCACAGATGCTCAATTGGATTGAGATCTGGGAATTTGGAGGCCAAGTCAACACCTCAAACTCATTTTTGTGCTCCTCAAACCATTCCTGAACCATTTTTGCTTTGTGGCACGACGTATTATCCTGCTGAAAGAGGCCACAGCCATCAGGGAATACTGTTTCCATGAAAGGGTGTTCATGGTCTGCAACAATGCTTAGGTAGGTGGTACATGTCAAAGTAACATCCACATGGATGGCAGGACCCAAGGTTTACCAGCAGAACATTGACCAAAGCATCACACTGCCTCCCCCGGCTTGTCTTCTTCCCACAGTGCATCCTGGTGCCATGTGTTCCCCAGGTAAGCGACACACATGCACCCAGCCATCCACATGATGTAAAAGAAAACGTGATTCATCAGACCAGGCCACCTTCTTCCATTGCTCTGTGGTCCAGTTCTGATGCTCACATGTCCATTGTTGGCGCTTTCTGTGGTGCACAGGGGTCAGCATGAACACCCCTAGCTTTTCTTTGGGAATGAGCGTGGACCCTCTCGTGCACTGTAATGGGGTCCTTACCGCGCGCTCTCTCTCCTGTTAAAAGTCATTGTAGCTCACCCATCATTCTGATCGCTCCGTTTCTCTCTCTCCTTACAATCAATTTAAAGAGTAATCCAGCCAGATCAAATGAAAATGCATTAAAAGGAATAAAATGACAGTTTTCTTAATGAACTGATATACTGATCTACATGATCCATAGTGAAAACATAGATAAGGAGATATCCTGTGCCATTTGAAATAAATATAAACTTAAAGTTTAAAGTGAGATTACCAGTTGGAAACACTGTTAACTTTTGTAATTAAAAGGCCCATCCGAAGTTACCGTGGCCCACCCAAAATTAAAATCCTGGCGCCGTGCTGCCATCCATCCATCCATCCATCCATCTTCATTAATCAATTCACTCACCAAGTTCACTCTTGTACAGCCATGCGGAGTATCTACAGTCTGACAGCCATGCTGGATCAAAACCAGACAGACGGTGGTGACCCGTCTGCAGCTTTTTACTGCGTGCTTCAGTTGGAGGGCTGAACAGGTGTGTTTGGGTCTAGTCGTGGTGACGTTAACAGGGGCAGGAGATCGGCAGCGCTGTGGTTGGGTCTGGAAGAGATGCTCTCACACAACAAACTGTGATTCACTGTGTGTTCTGACACCTTTCTATCAGAACCAGCATTAACTTCTTCAGCAATTTTAGCAACAGTAGCTCGTCTGTTGGATCGGACCACAATGACCAACCTTTCCCCAAGTGCATTTATGAGCCTTGGCCACCAATGACCCTGTCACCAGTTCACCACTGTTCCTTCCTTGGACCACCTTTGATAGATACTGACCACTGCAGACCAGGAACACCCCACAAGAGCTGCAGTTTTGGAGATGCCCTGATCCAGTTGTGTAGCCATCACAATTTGTCCCTTGTCAAACTCAAATCCTTGCGCTTTCCCATTTTTCCTGCTTCTAACACATCAACTTTGAGGCCAAAATGTTGACTTGCTGCCTGTTATGTCCCACCCTCTAACAGGTGCCATGATGAAGAGATAATCAGTGTTATTCACTTCACCTGTCAGTGATCATAATGTTATGTCTGATCGGTGTATATCTACATAGGGAGTGGCTCCTCTTCCATGTTGCATCATCATGTTTCTATAGTAGCACAAAACGGACAAACCAAGCACTGACTCTAGAACCCCTTTCACATTTTTTGAGAGAGTTTTGTGGCCCTTTGTGGCTTTTTCCTAAACCTGCTCAGGTTTGGACGGGGAGAGTTAGACGAGTGGTAATCAGCACAACCTCACCGTTAAACCACTGTTTTCTGTTTCCATCAAGATTTTATAATGGGATGCTTCAAAATGCATATAAAAAGATGGAAACATGACTGGTGTGATTTTTGGTAAAAGGCCAACCAACATATCAGTCTAATCTACCACATGTGCCAGATGAACCAGAGCACTCAGGCAGCTGTTTTCTCACACTGTGTCAATGACTGTGTGAATCCACAGCTTTCACTAACAGAGAGTGAAATCAGCAAAATTGGAACAATCAAGGTGGAGGGGATCATCAACCCGACAAACGCAGAGATGGACCTCAAAGACGGAGTGGGTGAGTCAAACAAGTTTTTATGTATTTCATTTTTTATTAACAAGTGTTCAGACGTCCCTCTACCTACACAGTCATGAACGCACCAGCTGCTGTTCACTGTTTTCAGGCAATGCTCTGGAGAAGGCTGGAGGTCGAGAGTTCCTGGAGGGAGTCAAGGAGCTGCGAAAAGCACAGGGGCCTTTGGAGGTGGCATCAGGTACACACTGACCCGACTCAATCTTCATCCATGGAAACTCACAGTGGTGCTCTGTTAGAAGCTAGTTTTGAAATGAAAATTTGAGAGCGGTCATAGAAACACTCATCAAAGTCACTAACTAAAATTACAAGTACAAAAAAACTTGTTGAAAGTGACGCGTTCTTTTCAACATTTGAGTGTGGTGCTGAAGAACAAATGTGTTTTGGCATGATAGTCCTGTGTTATAACCAGAAGCAGCCTTTATAACGCAGACATTACTGCACACCTCAGAGAGCCATTATTGATGAAACACACCAGAGCTGCTCTGTCATGTTACTTTGACTCAACTCAACTCAGCTTTATTTATACAGCACCTTCATACACACATGCAGCCCAAAGTGCTTCACATAGAAAAACTTTTAAATGTTAAATAATGCTGGAAAAATTACAACAATAAAATGAAAGTCAGAAGAATTAAGTAAAAGAAATACTAGGAATTGGAATAATATAACAACCAGTGACTGAAGCTTAAAAGACCAAGGTTATAACATCACTCCCAATCAACAATTAAAATCCAGGCTAAAAAGATGTGTCTTTACTGGCCTCTTAAAAACATGGAGAGAACTGATCTAATGTTCAAAGGCAGTGAGCTCCACAGTTTAGGGGCATAAAATCAGAAGACGCTCTCACTGCTATGTTTTTGAAACACAGAAAAGAAAAGTGGTGGAGAACCTCAGAGATCTGGCTGGAACATAAAATGAAAGAAAATCTCTGGAGTGAGGTCATTCAGCACTTTATAAACAAGTAAAAGAACTTTAAATCAATTCTAAAAGAAGTGGGTGGTCAGTGTTGTGTTGGAGTAATGTGATCAGTTTTCTTGGTTTTGGTTAAAACTCTGGCTTAGCTGAACTAGAATTAGCTGTGGTTTCCTTATCGGCTTTTTGGGTGAGCCAGCAAAAAGTGAACTTCAGTGCTCTAAACAGCAAGTAAGAAAAACGTGGGTGAGAATTTCTGCATCCTTGGTGGATGACAGTAAATAAAAGGGACAGTTCACCACAAAATCTAAACTACCTGCTGTAGAGTTGCTGAGTTTTGAAGAAATCAGCTGTAGAGACGTCTGCCTGAGTTTTATATTGGCCCATCATGTGACATTAGTTAAAGGCCTGTTGAATGCATCTTGCTTAAAAGTTATATGTGAGTTGATTAAATGTTATTTCAATAATAAAAATCTTTATTGTCCACAAATGTGGAACTTTGCCTTTTGCCACAGGTTGGTTTAAAAAATACATCACATTAAATTACACTTTCAACAAGACTTCTGAAAACAGCCTTTTCTTACAAAAGTACTCCGTTATCATTCCCAAACCTCTGACCCTGACTATACCACCCTGATGTATCACCTTAGCTGCTTCCACAAATATTCTCCCCTCGCAGGAGGATCAAAAATGTAATGCAAAATCTGTTAAAATACAATTTTGAATTAAATATTGTGTTGCCAACACTTCATATTGGATAGAATCAAGGAAAGAACTTTGTTTGGTACAGATCCCTGCCATAAACCATCATCAGATCATGAGAAAAATCATGTAAAAATGATCATTCCCTCTAATACTGCAAATCATCTCACAATTGCGATATCCGTCAAAATAATCACAATTAGATATTTTCTCAAAATTGTTCGGTCACAATACTAACCGATATGGAACTTCATTATCCTGATAACATTTTCAGGTGTATCATTCAGTAGAAAGAAAATAGTTCCCACATGAAACTGGAGAGAATCTGATATCTCCAAAACTCTGCAACTCACACCAAATCTATCTAGAGCCTGGTGGTACACAAGTTCTCTCTAGTGCAGTGAAATGTAATTCAAAATTAATTTAAAAGTTTTCTCTTTCCTGTATTTTTGTTTCAACATCAGCCTGCTACGTGGTCACAGTCATTCACATAGCATGAAGCATAAAGAGAAGTACAGATCAGGAGAATATTTAGAGTAGCTGCTGAGTCAAGCAGAGCTGTTAGTGGCTACTTAACAAGACTTAGCGTAGTGTCCACAGCTCCTGCTGGCACCAAACAGTATGGTTGTACTTGGAGGACTTCATATTTTCAGAGGTGGTACATGGTGTAAAAAGTTTGAGAAATACTGATCTAGAGGGATAAACAGCGCCAGAGGTAAGACAAAAAACACATATTTGTGATTTTTGGGTGAACTGTCTTGTTCATGAATAAACTCAACTCAGACTCATTCTTCTGTCCAGTCATACAAGAGGCCAAACAGGAAAACACAACATTACCTGCTACATACACACAGCACCACGGAAAATAAAAAAGCAACACTCTACATACCTCATTAACTTTTGAGAGAAAAAAAAATATTACTGCTTTATTATTGCATGTATGATTAAATGGAGTGACTGAATTGAACAAGGTTGTAGTCGGGTGTGCATTTAAGGGTTAACTTGTCAAACTGTGTGTGTGTGTGTGTGTGTGTGTGTGTGTGTGTGTGTGTGTGTGTGTGTGTGTGTGTGTGTGTTCCCTGCAGTGGCGGTGAGCCAGGCCAATGGGATGGCGGCCCGCTTCATCATCCACTGTAACGTCCCACAGTGGGGCTCAGAGAAGTGCGAGGACCAGCTGGAGAAGACGGTGAAGAACTGCCTGTCAGCAGCAGAGGAGAAGAAGCTCAAGTCTGTGGCTTTCCCCTCACTGCCTGCTGGACGGTGAGCTGCAAACGCACACACACCCTCTGTCTGCTGTGTGTGTGTGTGTGTGTGTGTGTCAGTCAGTAGTGCTCAGAGTTGACAGGCAGGTCACTTTATCTAACGTCCTCCTGACTGCTCCACAGTCTGTGATGGAGACACTCTGGGCTCTGTGCTCACTGTCAGGCACATGATGAGTTTTGTTGGTAGTTTAAAGGAACAATATGTAGCATTGTGTGTGGAAAAATGAGTACAGCAGTCCACATTGTGAGGTTGAGTCATAGACAGTACATTTAATAGTTTGAAATCATATTTAATATACAGTCACATCTCAGGGAAATTCTGCAGGCTGCAGGAGCTCTGCAGGAAACGTAAACTGACAATGAGTCACAGTGAGTCCTCCACTCTAATCGGCTGTTTATAACTGTCAGCTGTCTGTTAATGTAAAGTTCAGCCTGTTATCCTGAAAACAAAAGCTCTGAAATAACACACTCTGGACGATGAGTTCAGTGACTGACTTTGCTCAGTTGAACTGTTATGAACATCTACACCTTCTACAAGATTATTAATGATTTGTTATGACTCATATACAGACATTTACTCATTCAGTGAACATTCAGCATTAATTTAAGCTCTGATTAATGTGAAATGGGCAAATAATATAATAGAAATCTCAAAGGAGAACATGCTTACTGCAGTGTTGTCAGAGAAGCCAGTATTTCATCTGAACATGTTTCCTTGATGATGACATGTTGTGGTCATTTTATGATTTATTACAGTGAATGTATTACAGATTTCTCCTTTAAGTCGCTGTTCTCATGTCTGAATATAAAACATTTTTGTATCATTTTCAACACAGCAAGTCAGTCAGATTCATGTCAACAGTTTTTCAGTGATGCAGCCTGTAATAAAACAGAAAGCACTCTTCTTCCTTTGTATCATTAAACTCCTCGCTGTGACACACACACACACACACACACACACACACACACACACACATTGGAGGTCAAACGATAATGGATTTTTAAACGCTGATACAGTAATGATAGTTTAGAGCAGTAAAAAGCCGACAGAAACAGGATAACTGTTGAACTGAACTCAAAGAAATAAAAACCTGACAAAAGTGTTTGTCAGATAATCAGACATGTCTGTAGTGGTGCTGAGCTTTTGGCCAGACAAGATTGTAGTGACCATGCTTGCTGCAAAACAGTGACACCATGCTTTGGGCAGCAGTCATCCTCAGTCTGATGAATTGATAATAATCTATAACCAACATCCTTATCATTCTCATAATTTATGAATACAGCTAATATGAATTTAACTTTCATTAAAACATAAATGATCTCAGGTAGACAGTGACATTTCACTGATCCATGCAAAACAGTGATGTAGATCCTGGTGGAAACAGACATCAGACATCAGTGGCCAAGTTTGACTGATTAATCAGTCCAACCAATAAATCAGTCAGTCTCTAATACACACATCCTGTTGGCTGAATAAAGACACAGCAGACATATAAACTAGTAAACACGTAAACATTCAGCTGTCTGATTGTGAAAGACAAAAAGCCATCACTTCTAACAGTTGAAGGCATCAATGTGATATTGTCTCTTTTGTACTGAGTCTGTTTTTCTTTCAGCATCACTGAGCATTTAAAGTTTAAGTTAAACTTCTTCCACAGCACAACCTGCCAGCAGTATCATGATAGTATTCTTGTTTCAGATTTTCACTTATTGTGATAACTGTTTGACTACCGCACTATAAAAAAAAAACTGTCCAACATCAACCAAAGTCAGTGTCGGTCTCCCAGATGGAGGAGCAGAAGAAATGTGGGTTTATTTTGGGTCACTAAAAAAAACAAATCACAAAGAACATGATGTCATTTCAGATCTTTGAGAGGTTTTCAACATAAAGCTCAGTGAAATGATTTCAGTGTGTATCAGCACACTGATCACTGATACAGGAGGAGGATGAAACAAACAGGACCAGCAGACCAGGATTCATGTCTAATGTGAAATGATGACTTCTTTTTAACTGATCTAATGTTATGTTACATACATGACCTTACATATTGTCACTATATCATCACTAAAACCTTTACTTTGTCATCACTAAAACAAACCCTAAATAACTGACCACTACGTCGTCAAAGTTGGTGGCTCTGTAGGGTCACCAGCAACACAAGCGTACAAACTTATTTTAACCCAAACCATGATACTTTCCTAAAGCCCACCCAAGCAGTTTTTGTGCCTTTATTTTGAAAGTCTACCCACATGTTGTGGGGGACAGTTCACCCCAAAATCAAAAATACATATTTTCCCCCTGGCTTGTAGTGACACAGATGTCTGCCTTCTCTCCAAAAATAATGAAAATAAATGGCTCTTGACTTATGTCTCTTTCCAAAAATCTCAACTCCAGTTAATCCACAGACTTTGTTGTGAGCAGTTTCATGTAGGAACTACTTTCTTTCTAGTAGAAAAGAAAGTAGTTCCAGTATATTCTAAAGTAGGTCTGGTAGATTCTACTGCAGAAAGAAAGTAGTTCCTACAAAAAACTGCCTGCAAAAAGGTGTGTTGATTATCTTGAGTATGTGGGTCATAATTTTTTGAAATTTCAAATGTATATTTTTGTCACTTTGAGCACTACGTGAAAACCTGACAGTAGAGGGTACTTACAGAGTCAGGGCTTGAGGTGTAGGACCTCTGATTTGGTAATAATTTTGGTAAAACAGCCATATTATGATTAATTTGACTGAAAATTAAATATGATCAGTTTTGCATCATGTTCACTGATATTTATTGAAGTCTGTACAAAGCAAATGTTTTTTTTTCATCTGGAGAAAAAGATTTTCAGCTCTGCAGTATCTCAGTATAATGCTTCTTTCTCACACTTTCTTCCTTCTTCAGAACATTGTGATTTGGTTCTGGTTCTGTGGTTTGAATATTGCACTTGGTCATATTGTGATTTTATTGTGATTGTTAGTTGAGATGATGTCAGGCTGAATGAAATCCATGAAATGTGAAGACTGTATTGCACAGTGTTCTCATTGGCTGTCGGTATTTTGGTGACTCTTTCTGAGAACAGCAGTAATGATCATCAGGTCGTAGAACTGGAGGCAGAGTGCAGCTCCATCTGTGACTCCTCTATTTACTATCATCTGATGCTTTCAGCCGTCCCTCCTGCACATTAGTCGTCTTCATTAGTCTTGTATGTTGTCAGTCCTCCTGCTCACTACAGATCGATTCTCTCCCACAGGAACGGCTTCCCAAAGCAGACGGCGGCCCAGCTCATCCTCAAGGCCATCTCCAACCATTTTGTGTCGTCCACCAGCTCCTCTCTTAAAAACATTTACTTTGTCCTGTTCGACAGCGAGAGCATCGGCATCTATCTTCAGGAAATGGCCAAGCTGGACGCCAAGTGAGGCCTCAGGTGCAAGGGGTCGGTCTGTTTTTCTAACTGTCGTTTGTTGCAGCTGGTGTAGATAGGTGACATGACATTTAGGGGTTTTGATGTGGAATCTGTCTCGGTTAAAGAGGAAAAAACAATATTTGTGAGTGGAGTGCTGTTCACGTTTCTGTTCCACTGTCCCTTCATGAGGTTGCATTCTTTCTAGATTAGATAATTTAAATCCGTACAGTTTTTTGCCATGATGGTTCCTCGTTTCAATGATGTTTTTACATTCCATGTACAAATATAACCGTTTTTTTCCTGCCTCTGTAGTTTCTGATACAGTTAGTTTACTAAAAAACTGTGGTTCTCATTCTGCTTTTAAATAAAAACTCGGATGTTTTACACCAGAGAACACTTACACTTCTTTCTTTTGCCTCATTATTTTTTAAATGTTACATTTTTATGGATCAAGTTCATCTCAAATGTTGCAGCACAGTAAAAACATGCACAGATGTACAGAGTCTGTTCGGTAGAAGCAGACACTGATTAAAGCACGAGCATTTGGTATCTATGAAAAAACACTTCCTCCAATGTGATGAGAAAAAAGATCCTGAGAGTGATTATAATAAGAAACTTTCTCCAAATATAACTCATCTTTTTGAGGTATTTTTTTATTATAAAGACTCACAGGAAGTGCTCTCCCTTTACAATAAGAGTAAGTCTGGTGTTATTCTGTATTTTTCTGATAATGAAATCCCAAATGCAGAAGCAAACAATGTGTTGTGAAAAATAGGATACAAGGCACTCAGTGTATAAACTTAAAGGGATAGTTCAACTAAAAATCTAAATAAATTGCTGCTGTTTGAAGGTCAGATTTATTTTTTCTAGTCCACAAAACACTGCTGGAGTTTCACAGGAAAACAGTGCTGCAGAATCTCCCAAACAATGGAAGTGAATGGTGACCAGTTTTCAAATATAAAGAAACAACAGAATAAAAATATAAAATGCCTCCATACTGCTCGTCTGGTGTAATCCAAGTCTCATAAAGCCCCACAATGCCACGCTGACTAAAAAGTTATTTCCACCATGTTTTTATCCTGAATCTTGACTGTAGATCTTTAGCTTGGAGCGACGTTCACGTGCACACAGTCTGAACTGTGTGTGTCCGCTGTGACGGTGTGCAAACAGCATGATTCAGCACACAATCTTTAAGATTCTACAGTGAGTCAAGTGAGTTGTATCCTATTTTTCCTACTGAAGTTGTAAATCTTTATCAACTCCTCACAAATAATTCATGTTTTTAAAGGCTCAGTAATTTCCTAAAACAGCAGCTCACTGTTACATGTCAGCCAGAGCAACAGAGCAGCTCACTGATGTGGAAGAAGAAGATATGTGATGCTGTGATACACAGACGCTGTTTGTATGTAGAGCAGCTCAGTGGTAGTTTGTATCTGCACATGGAATTTGTTAACAAGAAGAATTATATAGAACATATATAGAAAGTATGTTCACTGTCATGAACCTCACAGCATCACTGCTTTCAAAGATACTAATCATTTTTGGTAACGCTTCAATTTCCAGGTCCCATAATTTTATGATAAACGGGTGATAACTACCATGAAATAAATTTGAAATTTATTAATCACCTGCAAATTACCCACTAATTTTATGGTAAGTATATGATAATTCGCAAGTGTCATTTTCATTTGCATACTTATCATGAAATTTGTGGGTAATTTCTTAAAAAAAAAATCCATATATATCACTTGATAATTATCACCTATTTACTATTTAAAGAGTCTGTCAGCAGCCACACCAACATGTCCTCTGTCTCTGCTGAGTGGCTGGAGTTCTGCAGCTGTGGGTTTGGCTCGTACAGGGATGGGATGTCTTATTCCAGCGTGATGACGGGGCCGTGGCGCTGTAGGAGGTGCCTAACCTGACACACCAGATGGTTTGGTAAGATGTCATCCTCCAGATGAGAAGGACGAAGTCCTGACTCTCTGTGGTCAGTAAAGATCCCATGGCGTCCTGGCAGCTGAGCTGAGTTTCCCTCCGACACTGTGAAGTGCTTTGGGTGTAAATGTAAATGTAATCCATTATTAGTTTGATTACCTGAACTGAACTTACTGATTAATAATTCATAATTGCTCTTTTCAGACATCAGTTTCTTTCACCAATCATCCATCAGATGTTCATGTTCATGTTCCTCATCCTGTGTGCTGATGAAATGTTCATACGTGTTTTATTTTATTGATATTTGATCGTGTCCACCAGTCACTGTATACATACATACATAGTGAGGAAGATTCAGTCTAGATCAGAGTAATCCAGGTTTTGTTTATTTTATTTATTTATTTATTTAGCTGTTCCAGATAAAAACTGCTCTTGTATGTTTTGTCCTGGTTTTTCAAAGAATTTTCAGACAGATTCATTCTGATCCAAATATCACAAGATCAGGGTTACAGAAACTAGGTTTGCAGTCTCCTTGTCATTCTTCATTAATACAGACCTGTGAACATGAACTATCTGCACTTGTACACAATACATTGGTCAGAATTGAAAAATATGTCTCTTATTATGTTTAACTGTCATTGTAATTATGAATACATTTAATGTATCATTATTATCACTGCTGTTTTTGTTGATTGAAAGACGCTCAGTGAAAGTGTCTCTCACTGTCTGTCCTCCTGGTCCAGCTGGTTGCAGTACTGGTCCGACAGGGTCTATTTGAGGTTGTGAATGATCACTGACTCCATCGCAGTCAGGAACTTTGTGTTGCTCAGTGATATTATGAAGCACAATGCAGATGAGAGTTATGCTGTATGCTCGCTGTGGGTTTACATGTAGGTTGTTCAGGCATTCAAAGTGTCTTTTTAACACCCCATTTAATCCTTCAATTGTTCTTTTAGTTCTTCTAAGAATGATTTAACATGTGCCATGTGTCCTACACGTCTCTACATCACTCTTCCAGTGGGATCAGGATTATCCTGATCTTTTGAATCAAAACTGCCCTCATCTGCACCTTGGAGTTTTGAACCACATTAGTTCTGGAGTCTGAGTTGGATTGGTTTACCAAATCCGTATCCCTATTTTGCAGGATCAGGCTCACATATGGTTTTAAAATGCCCGGTTTTGAGATTGAATCCTATCCAGATCATTCTGATAGATTCAAACTTTTCAAATTTTTAATCTCTAGATTAAAAGTGTTGAAATACTCTGCCTAGATTATGCACAAAGTGGATTTGACACACCCTGAATGTATGCGCACCATGAACTTTAGACCACGCATTATAAATTGTCTAAACAGGAGCCACAGTGTCGGGTTGTTCTCTTGGTTCTTCAGTCCAAGTGTCTCAGCAGCTTTGTGAAGAGGAAGCCTGTCTGGAACTCACTCTGGTTTAAGATCCTTTGTGAATACACACTGAATTTCATTTGGGTAAAAAACAACACAACACAGAAGAGTGAGTATTTTCTTTACATTATATTTATTACATAGTAAAAAGTACTTTACCTTTCATTTATATATACACATTATATTCATGTAATTTCCTGTTCAAGCAAGAATCAGCTCCTGATATATTTACTGTAAGAGTCCCGAACAAGTAAACACACAGCTTACAAACTGTCTCATGTTGGTGGCTCTATAAGGCTGTAGTGTTACCTGACTCACACACACACACACACACACACACGCACGCACACATACACACACTGTATCTACAGCATGTCGACTGTACTGCAGTGGAAGAGTCCGTCTCTTCTTTTCCAACTCAATAAATAACATTAAACATCAGTGAGAGAATCCCAGGGCCACTCTGAACACGCCTGTCCACATCCACACAGCTCTACGTCACATATTTGGCATTAAAATGGTCAGTTCCACTCTTCTCAGTTTGTCAGGGTCCATGTTGTTGTACACAAGGCACAATCAGCATGCAAGAACGTCAAAAGGTTTGTATGGAAGCAAACTGCAGCAAATCAACACCAAACTGTCAAATGGAAACAGCACTGAACTTCATCAGCACATCAATATTTTACCATGAAAAAGGCTGATGTTTCTGATTCAAGCTGCTCGAATGTCTAATTCTGATCTGAAGACTCAAGTCAGGTCAAACAATCAGAAGAAGACCTGCAACGATTAATCAAATAACTATTTTGATAATTGATTAATCAAATTCTCTGATTTCAGCTTCTAAAAAATGAATATTTTCTGTTTTCTTTACTCTCTGACAGTAAACTGAATATCTTCGATATGTGAGTAAAACAAGAGGACATCATCTTGAGCTTTTGGAAAAACTGATCAACATTTTCTGACATTTTATAGACAATTATCAATCAGTTAATCAAGAAACTAATGAACGATTTAATTGAAAATGATCAGAATCATTTTTATGTCAGAAGTCATCAGTCTTGCAGCAGTTTGTGAAATATTCACAAAATCTTATCTGTTAAATTTGTTCACATGAACACAACTTTTCCATTTTTTTGTGATACATATTAAAGTATTATCCACTATCATTCTCCTCAGTCAAGTTAACAATAATAAATATGCAACATCCAGTTAGACTTTCAAAATAAAGGTCTTGGGTAGGTTTATGCACCAAAACTACTTGGTCTGGTTTAGGAAAATATCATTTGGGTTAAAAGGTTTCTTCATTAAAACAATCAACATCTCTGCTCACACTTTCTCATATATACCACCTGCACCCTTATTATTTTGAAACTAATGCTGCCCAAATAAATACATAGACGAAGACGGACACAAACTCAACACATCTCTGCTTTAACTTCCTGTCTGTCTAATATATCAGAGGAAATCCTTCCACTCAAATGCTGATGCGCATGTATGTTACCATGGTTACCAGATAGATGCATTTTAAATTGAAGTTAAAAATCATCGTCACACATCCTGTGGTTAGTCACTTTTGCTTCACAAACAAGTGGATGTGGACAGAGACAAAGAGGTTTGGTGTGAAAGCATCTGCTCAAGATGAACAATTCAGTCTACAAGATCTGTTTGGTCAACAAGCCCCAGCGTGGAGCCTGAACGAAGTTAATCAGACCTCTGTTCAGTCAGTCCACACCGTCAGTCATATGATGCGTTTAATCTGCTCATATATTCAAGTTTTCATTTGGAATCTATCTATTTATTATCTTGTCCTGTTCTCTCCATTGAGATGCTGAAAAATGCTGAAGTATTCAGGCTACAAATGGAGATGGATGGTTTCAAAGTAAAAATATTTCAGTGCTATAAATTCAACAGGAAGTGTTCAGTAATGATCCCATGAACAAGGTGTTGTGTTACTGCTGCTGGGAGCTTCCACAGATGTTGGCTGTGATGTGATGAGTAACTCAGTGTTGTTACATCAGGCCCTGGGCATGAATCATGTACGCAGTGAGCTGCACAAACATGATAAAACTACATCAATACGCAACTCTTTAAATCATGTGTTAGACTCATCATAAACTGTAAAAGCCACTACTTGGGTCTCTGGCTGTGCTGCATTTGTACAGCGGGTTGAGCTCACTGCACTCTCTGCAGACTATCTACATTTTGGAATGTTGTACATGTGACACGTCCCGTCCCTCAGAGGACGGCTTCATGTGCACACGATCCCTCTTTGTTACATGAATTGATAAGGTGCCTGAAATCAGAGCTTGTTTCTTGTTGATGGGGTGGAAACAAGTAGAATTAAAAAGAAATGTGTTGAAAGAAGAAGCAGCTCAGGCCTGTGTGTCTGCCTCTGGCTGTTACAGGAGAACAGAAGAGAATTTGGCCTCTGAAACAAAAACAGACTGCTGTACTGTATAAATAAAGTCATTTTTCTGTACAGTTCTCACTGATCCCTCAGTGGTGGGTGATAGAACAGCTCTGTTAAGACCTCTGGAACATCGGACTGAAGTCAAAGCTCTGGAAATCCTATTTGATCAACAACATGCAGTAGTACCTAAAATCCAAAGAACGCACTGACTGTGTGGGTCTTTACTGTCCCTGCCTTAAATCTCTACATTAGTATGAAGCCATGAGGTCAGCCTGGTCTTATCAAGCTCAGATCTGTGGAGGAAAGAGAAAAATGGTGCTGCCCTTCAGGTGAGAAGTGAATCCTCTTTCTCTTCACTGGAAACCTCAGAGTGGTTTGATGAGACATGTGGCTGACAGTCTGAAATCTAGACTGAAGCCCACTTTGGATGTCTCAGTGTTTTATACCACATTTTTAATCATGTCCAACATCAGGCTGATGTGTTTTGACTTTAAGTGTGGTTGTGGTTGAGCTACCTATCCACAGTCAATGTGTTACCTACAGCAGATGGTGGCTGACACACCCGCAGGTCGGAGAACCGCCATCTACTGTAGGTAATATACTGACTATGGAGAAGTACCTTATGCAACCTTTCTTCAAATAATTTGAACTACCCCTTTAACCTGATGTTGATCATAATAGGAATAATTCCACCCTCTCATGAAACCTGTTATATGGATTTAATTCATCTCTTCATTCAGGAGGTTTTTTTTTTTTTTTTTGAAGACAAAGTGTTCAGTCATGAGACCAAGTTCCCCAAAGCAGGTGATATTTTATATTTTTTATTACCAACAAATCCCATGAGCAGAGCCGCACTAACACCAAGTGTATCTGCTAACAAGTGTGTGTGTGTGTGTATCACAGCCTGATGTGTCTTCTTCCTCTGGGCCACAGAGCTCCACTGTTGTCCAAAAACTGTTAAAAACAAACCAGTGAGCATGAACACACACACACTGTAGTTTATTTGGACTAAACCCCACATACACTGGTGCTGCCACAAATAGTCACTTCTGCACCAAGTGTAGATTAATCCGCTGCTGGAACAAATGCACCATTTCCTCCTGTTTGAGGAATTTTTGATAGAAACTACAGTCATCAGCTGTTTTAGGACATTAATGAGCCATAATAACACTAAACTACACATCTGTCGTGTGTTTGTTAAGATTTCCAACTTCAACAGGAGCCAGTGGGCTTGGAGCTGAGGGTCTTTTCTTGGGATCTGCAGGCAATAAGAGAAATATAGAATAACACCTGCCTTATCATGGAAATTTGAATTTGTATAGTTATTTTATTATTTAGTATTTATTTTATTGTGTTGGTCTAAAATATATATGATGCATTGATTTTAAAAGTCATCAAGTAAAACATTCACCATGTGTAGTACAATAGAAAGTCTCCAAAACACCATAAAACCATGAGGACAGGACTTCAGTTTTCTCTGTGAGCTAAGCCAACATTGGAATTGACATTTTTGTCAAAGCCACTTTAGCTCAGTCAGTCTTTGATTTGAAATATTTTTCCTATTTGTCCCCAAATCTCTGCAGCAGCTGGAGTTTCTTCAACAGTGTCAGATGATTGGGGGATTGCTCCTTTAAATGTGGTAGAAATCTGTCCTCTAATTCATGTTACATCATTTCAGGAACCTGGTGAGAGCAGATCTTGAGGCTGTAGTCTGTTGGGTCCAGGACAGAGTGGGGGTGTAGGTATCTGTAGTTCTCTTACTTGACCTCGTCAGACGGGCTCGTGGGTCTGGGACCGGGCAGCAGCGGTACAGGAGACGTGGCCTCGATGAGGGCGGGGTTCAGGATGATTGGCAGGGACATGGGTGGGACTCCCACCTGCAGGGGGGAGGCGAGGGGCTGCAGGATAAGGGGTGACTGGCTCAGGGGTGAGGGAGCCTGGGTGGGGGACGCTGTTAACGGCACCGGCATGGGCATAGAGGGGACCGGAGACGATCGGTCTGATCCTGGAGGACAGAGGAAAACATCAGAACTATTGATTAGGGGGACATGTCAGCAGGACACAGTTATAAAACAGAGTTAAAGGGATCTTTCAGATCTGGGATCATATGTGTCCGCTAAAACAAATTAGGGACAAAGAATAGACTTATTATTATTGATTATTATTGATTAAAATGGACTCAGGAGAAGCTTTGCTCATTTGCATCATCAGTCTGTACCCCACTGAAGTGAGGACATGCAGTTAGTGCTGGGCAATATGGCTTATAAATAATATCTACATATTTTGGGGCTATTCCACAATATACAATATTTATCTCAATATACTCAGTTTCTCTAAAATAACATACTTTAAATTCTCAAATAGTGCAAACATATGATGATCTTATAGAATATGATGAGATAGATAGATTAAACTACACAACTGACTATAAAGTAGTAGTAGGGCCATTTCACCCTAAAATCAAAAACACATTTTTCCTGTAGCCTGTAGTGTTACTTTTCATGTAGAGTTGCAGAGTTTTGGAGATATCAGCTGTAGAGATGTCTGTCTTCTCTCAAATACAACAAGACTAAATGACACTTGGCTTGAGGAAGTCAAAGAGAAAAAATAAATAAATAAATAATACATCTGAAAAATTCCAAACCAGTCTCTTTCCAAAAATCATGACCTGGTTACTCAAGATAATCCACAGACCTCGTTGTGAGCAGTTTTCACGTAGGAACTGCCAGACATACTTTCTCATAGAAATAAAGTAGATCTGGCAGATTCCACTGCAGGAAGAAAGTAGTTCCTACATGAAACTGCTCACAAGGTTTTTGGATTATCTTGAGTAACCATCCATGATCTTTGGAAAGAGACACTGGTGTGTGTCGAATGTATTTATTTGGTCCACTGATATTACAAAGAAGGCTGATGATAAATAGCACTTCAGGGCAGGGGAAAAATATGTATTTTTGATTTTAGGGTGAACTGTCCATTTAAAATGAGCACAACCTTAAACATCTACAGTAGTAAAATGTGACACATTAATGCAACAGTAATATACAATAGTAAAACACTGACAGTAGGGCTGGGTGATATGGACAAAATCAAGTATCACAAGATTTTTGACCAGTAGGCCTAATTTATTATTATATTGTGACAATATTGTAGTGATAACTATTGGTGCTTTCACAAAACATGAACGCAACGAGGGGTTTGGTAAATAATCATCAGTAATGTGGATACAATAAGTGTAATAAGTGGCTAAAGACAAATAACAGAACGGATGGAACAGTCTGGTAAGTTCAAAATATAATTTTACTATAAAACCAGGAAAAGACAACACTCCTGTCATACCAGGATATAACCATATCCAAACTGTAAGTCCTTATCTAGTCTCATATCACAATATGGATATAATGACCACAAGGAATAATATAAGTGTTCTAAAATAAAGAACATTAACTGCAGGAATGCCCAGTTGCCATGCTCTTACTTTTCAAGAGCAAATGATTATCTGTAGCCTATCAGATGTCGCCTTCTGTTTCAGCCAATTACATGAGAGTCACATCTGCACAATCTCCAGTTATTGCCAGGTACATCACCTGTTCAGAGAGTCAGTGTGTAATGTTAATGTTGTTCTTACCATTGGCACTGGCTGGCTGGGGCTCCTGGGGTGATGCTGGCCTGCTGGGGGTCTGTGTCTCTGCAGGGGCTACTGGGACGGGGACTGGGGAGGGCAGCTGGGCAGGTGGAGGAGACGCTTGAGGAGATGGAGGCCGGACTGCTGGAGGTGCTGGCTGCACGGGCTCTGCTGGAGGATTGGGTACTGGATCTAAAAACAGAGACAATACATGATGAACAACAGTGTGAAGCTCCTGGTACTACAACACATTAACAAGCACGTGTCACGGCAACACATCGAGACAATCACCTTCTCACACAAAAAATCTAGACTCTGCTGTACCTGGTATGACAGTCTGTTTGAAGAGCTCCTCCCTCAGGTTAGGCAGGAAGCACACAATGCGTTCCCAGGTTATTTCCCACAAGTCTGAGAATCCTGTCCTGGAGTCAGCGCTGTGGAAGATCCCTGCTGTGTCCATCACCAGCAGCATGTTCTTCAAAGACTCAGGGATCGCCTCCAACTACACAGACAGACACACAATCAGCACGGAGTCAATCACTAGCAGGCTCACAGCTTCAAATCCTGGCAGATATACTCCTTTTATTCCAAGTTTAGTGATTTTTACTACTTGAAGGAAAAGCTCTTTTATTTATTTGTTGAGAAAATTCTCCTAAAAACACTCTTAGCCACTGGATTTCAGAGCTTCAGTATCCTCAAACAGGCTATTTTTCAATTCAGTTTAATTAAAGAGGCTTTACCGGAATGACCATATTAAAGTACAGTGTTGCCAAAACACATTGTTCAAAATCAAACATGAGAAATAAGCAATGAAACACTGTTACAGCAAAGGGATGTACAGTCATATTTCTGCTCATAGCACAGTGTTACAGAGGGTGAAAGTTTGTAGCACAGGCCATAAAAACTGTAGCACGAGAACAAAATGCCAGTTCCCATCTTTAAAAACCACCAGTAGGACATCACTGAAACAGGCATGTGACTGGCAAAAGGACAAAATAAAAATGAGACAAACTTTGTCTTTATTTGCCTATGATGGTAAATTTTAGGGACATAACTAGCCTGCTAACAGAGTGAACTTGTTACACTTTATTTCCATATTCAAAGAAACAGCCAACTCAGTGGAGTGAGTAGATCTGAAGGTCTGGACCCAGGCTACAACTTAACACCACTTACTATACAACACATCCATATATTAGACTTTAAATGAGCAGTACAAAAAAATCTAATTTATATCATCCTTTATACATTATTTAGATTATATTCATATTGATCAGACAGTATAAATCTGTTAAGTGTTTTTGTTCTTTGATCAGTAATTTAAACTGAAAACTAGAATCCAAAGATTTTCGTTGTTTGCTGCAACAGATTCATAAAATATCTGAAAGAATAAGAATCACCTTATTTCTATTAGGTTATTTCTTATTTAACCATTTTAATTCTACTTAATTCTTTACCTTTAGTGTTAGTGTGTCACAAACTGCTTTTATCTGCTCATCTTGTTTTCTCCTCACACACCGACACCTCTGGTTTCTCACAGCACACACACACACACACACACCGGCTGGCTGCACCTCATTCTGTTTCCCTCTCCCTGTACAGTGTGTCTCTGATTTGCTGACTTCCTTCATCAGCATCATGTTTTAATTGCCCAAAAAATACACTCACACTTTGGATTTTTTCACTTGCAATTCTGTTTTCACAGCAGCAGGAGAGCCATGATCATCAGTACCTGACCCTGTCACTATAGCAGAGTGAACAGCTACAGGAGGGAGAATGTCCACTATGGATGAAAAAATACAAATAAAAATGCTAAAATGAATCCTCACATAAATTTTGGCAGCTGTTATTATATCTGGCGGCCCGGCAAAGTTAAGTCTATATTTGGGGAATGTGTTACAGTGCCACAGATGTGATTTCATTCATCATACTGACCAGTTTTTTCATAGCACGTGCAACATATATGTTGCAACTTACAGACAAATAACTTATAACCTTCATCACATCAGAGGTGGAGAACAACAACAGAATAAAGGCATCAGCTGTCAGTGTGATACATGTGTTATCTGTAACCACATTACAACATACTACATGTGAGTATTAATACTCACCAGCAGGTCACTGGATCCTGCGTGCATGTACTTGTCCATGAAGTCCAGGATGGTGAGCCAGAGGGCAGCGAAGGTGGGCAGGGACAGCAGAGGAGACAGATGCTGCAGGAACACCTGGATACATGGATGACAATCCAACATCAGGCACAGCTGCTGCCACAACAATGAGCCCAGCCAACCTCAGCAAACTGCTGCTGAGTGTTAATGGCTACATAGACAACAAGCTCACATAGCAACACAAGGAGTATTAAAGGAAAATGATGCCTTTATGTGCTACAGGTTTAATCTTTTGTCTATTATTACTACTGGTTACCATAATGGTCTACTCGCCAGCAATGTGAACCCAGAAATGTTGAGTTTTATGTCAGAAATGTAAAGTATGGCAATATGAAACTGCTGGATGCTAACTTGTATATGTTGTGATTAGTTTAGCTTAATGACCTACATGGACAATATTTCAGCAATTACTTGGACACTATGGGCAGGGGTTTGGGGGTTACTGAGGATGCTGAATTCATTTCTGACATTTTTAAAATTCAAAATGGCCATATAAAAGAAGAAACAGGAATATTCTATTCCTGCTGGGCCGATTCCAGATTCGGTTCCAGTCAACTACTCAGCTTTAGAAGACACTGAATCAATTGGATTGTACAGACAACTTGAAATAACATCAAATCGATTATAAATTATAGGATGTTTATGAGAACAATTATCTAAATGCCATTTAAAATGTATTTATTAAAAGTTATTTTAAGTCAAAATGGTCATTTTAACCATATGTAGCCAAATTTTGAGCTTCAGTCAATTTTTATATTTTAGAGGATGCTCAAAATCGATTGGTGACTTCCTGAAATAACCAAATAACTTCAGCTTGGTTAGAAATTGTAGGATGTTAATGTACACAGTTATCTAAATGAAGTATAACATGTACATTTTAATGCACAGCCAATTACACTCTGTTTTTTATTGGAATTAACAAAGGGCAGTAAAATGCCAAGGTAGAATAATATGACTGTGGCTAAATGACATCCTCAAAAAAGAGGCGGGAGTAAAATAAAATAATAATTATTATTATTATTACCACAGTACATTAACAGTGCAATGTAAGATGATAACAGACATTTCAGACGTGTTCCCCTTCATCTTCACTTCAAAACTAGTGTTCGTCAACAACTGGTTACTGTTGATGCAAACTGCTTATTTAAATGATCTTCCTCTTGGTTTCATCTTCTTTTTTTAAACATTATTTTTTACAGCTGAAGATATGACAGGAAAGTGGGTAGGGAGAGAGACAGGACAGGCGGCAAATGGGCCACAGATGAGAGTTGAACTGGCAGCCGCTGTACAGGACTGACAGCCTCAGTACAAGGGGTTTTAATTTTCCACAGAGAGCTACATAAAGAAGCTGTTCATAAAAGCAAATATAAATAATTCATGTGTCCAATCCTCAATTTATCAATCTGTGAAGGACATCCACATGATCTACTTATATGAAAACTGTTACTTTAATATAAATCACATATTTGCTGCAGAATGTGTTGTTCTGAACCTTTGACAAGAGCGTGCAGGCTCTCATTCTGGTCTCCTCCATGCCGCCCACATCTGCTGGGCTGATGTTGTCAAGCAGTTTAGTTAGCAGGGGGAAAAGCACCTGCAAATACACACAAACACACACTACATCAGCAAAGCTCTTGAATTCTGTGAAAAATGACTGATTTGAAAATGAACACAAGTGGAGCCAATGTTCTGAAACTACAAATGAACAGTGTAAAATAAGGTTTGCAGGAGATTTGATGATCTGGTTCATAATATTCAACATCATTAGCACATTTTATCACCCTGCTCGGTATTGTATAATCAGACAGAGGATTTGGAAGTAGCTGTGTGTGCAGACATGTAGTCTCTCTTCTCCTTTCTTACCTTATTGAAGCATGATTCCCACTCAGTTGCATCAAGTGTCTGCAGATCGTGCACCAGCAGCGCCCTCTGCAGGTAGGTGAGGGCCTGCATACGAACCTGTCGCCTGGCATCACAGCACAGCCAAGCAATGCCTGCAGTGGATAATGATACATCAAACATGAGCTGCTGTAGTGGACTGCATTAGACCGTCTCTCTCCTGTGTTTTTGAAGAGGCTCTACCTTGCAGCAGCGGGCACCAGCAGCTCGTCCACAGAGTCTGAGAATCAGCCTCGATCTTCCTGCCTGCAGCCTCCAGATGGCGCTGTTCCTCTGCCCAGGAGCTGTAGATGCTGGCAGCCCGGGTATGCAGAGTGTGCATCAGGTCTAACAGCTGCCATGCACACACACACCAACAAAAATGTTAGCTTTAACATATGTGAGTTTAGATATACAGTATAAGATGTGGAATAATGTCACTGTGACAAGTGAAGCCAAAAAAATATTGTATAAATATTTACACAATTTCAATTACTGAAGTCCTTTACATGTTACTCAGTCTGGTGAACTGGGACAAAACTGTAATTTTAGAGAGTTTTGATTTCTACTCTTCAATTATGCTGGAAAATATATTTTAAAAGATCAAACTTTTGGCTATTAAAACTTTGTAACAGACCAACCTCCTATTTTAATTCTTTTCTTTTTTAATAGTTTTTTGTAGCTGAAGACTCAAATTCTCCATCAGACCCAAAAATCATTTCTACCACAAAGAACACACATTAGGTGTACCTTGAACCTTGACATAAACTAATGTTATAAATTCCTATGAAGATATATTTAATGAATATAACAGAAAACTAACTAACTTATTTCTTTATGACAGAGCTGATGTCACATGCAGGGGTGTGTCCAGACTTTTTTGACTGGGTGGACAAAGTGGGCACTTAAAGTTATTTAAGTCTTTTTTTTTGTTTGTTTTAATAGATTTTAAAAAAGTATTAAAGAGAGCTGAGAGTTACATTATTTCTGTCAGCATACATGTCAACTTCGTCAGATAGAAAATCTGACAGTTGATGCCTTACAGAGTCGACACAATGTTTCATTTATTCACTTCACAGCATAGTCATAGTGAGCAGCCATTTTATTTTTTAAAGTATCTCAGAGTTCTCTTAATGTTAATCAAAATACACATTTTTAAACTATAATTCTTATTTAGCTTTGATTTAGAAGGACTACAGAGTTGACATGTTATGGTTGAGACACATCTGATTGCAATATTATTGAATGACTTTGTCTAAAAATAAAAAGTTTACCAGTACTTCAGCAGTATTTTTTTAAACCAGGAAGTGAGACAGGGGTCCTTGCGGTATAGCTAACCCTTTTAATTCCTGATTAAATCGTGTGTTTGTAAAAATGTGATGAATTTGAAGGAAATCTGTGACACAACTTTTGAGGTAGGTTTTGAGCACAGAGCAAGTTTAGAAAAAAAAGCAGATCAAAGTATTTTATAAATTCTATATATTTCATATATATAAATATATAAAAAAAATAAATGTTTACCAAAACAATGAATGTGGGTCTAATGGCATTATATTATGTATTATGACAAGCAAACAAACCTGTAACTTTATACTTCATACAGATCTATTTACATGTGTATTGCTATAGAACAGCCCCCTTTTAAAAGGTGATCACATTTTAAACAAATCCTCTAAAACCATGTTAGTTACCACAAAGAAACGTCCACAAGATTCATTTAAATGTTACAGAATGATGAGAGGACAGGCTTCAGTTTCACAAGAGGAGGACATACAGAGTATATTTAATGTTATTAGTGAACAAAGTAGGTAATATAGAGTACTTTATAAAAAAGGGTCAAGCTTTGTGTGTGTGTGAGTGTGTCTGTGTGAAAAGGGAAAACAAAGGATTCACAGTACTGTCATGTTCCCCTACAGCACAGATTAAAGGATAACACTGGTGAATATTCTGTTGATGACATCTACTGGTATGTAGATGTTTTTGAAAACAGTTGGAAAATACTGTATAATAAGAACAGCGATAGGATAGAAATACACAGGTATTACCCTTTAACCCTACATTCCCACCCAAGACAATACAACGTCAGAAACACAGGACAACAGGGACACTATCAGGAGGGGTGTAATGTGCTTAAATTAAGTACTGACATGACTGGAAATACTGCTTTGTTCCACATGACAGCTGGAGGGAACGCTTCACTGTGCAACATTTTCATGTTAGTCATCATCTAATGTTACACCCATCCTAAATGTCCCTTTGGGAGCCAAAGCCACAGTTTCCCAAAAACATCTTGATGCCACAATGCTCTTACCTTAAAGCACTGATTAGTCAGCCACTGAACAAACGGTGAAGGTGAACATTAAACGTGTGGGTGAGGCAAGATGATTTTGGGGTGGCTGTGCTCAAATCAACAAAAGGTAGAAGGGTAAAGAGGGCTGTTGTACTTACGTCCTGACTAACCTGTAAAGACACCGTGTGGTAGCTGGCCGGGACACCCTCGTCCTCCTCGTCATCGCTGTGGGAACGTGACGGACGCTGGCTGGATGCCCGGCTGCCACCTCGCCTCGTGCCACCTCCGCTCTCCTTGTCCCTCCCTCCGGCCTTCTTCCTCACCCGGGACTTGGAGGAGTCGTACTTGTGGCTCTTCTTCTTGTCGTGGTTACGGTAACCTGAGGAAATTTTTTTTGTCAAAATAAGAAAAAAATGTATCTTATTTAGGAAACAAGAGTCTTGTTTTTTTTCTCACCCACTACAGAATCTACATTTTCCAGTTTTATTTACACAGCACCAACTCATTATAGGAGTCTTCTCAGGGCTGCAGCAGGTCTAGACAGTATTCTGTAGAAAATTTACTGACACCCAATAGTTCCACCCTGAGCAAGCAGTAAGGAGAGAGTGACGAGGAAAAACTATATTTTAACAGGGTTACTTCTCTTCTTACTTCAGGTTACTTCTCACCTTTTTATTACATCAATGTGTAATGACACAATTATGCCGTTGATGGAAACACGCCTAAATCTCATTGTTTTTCCTTTCTTTTTTGCATCATTTGAAAGGTTGGCCTGAAATTTTCTTGAGAATTAGATGGAAATGTATGATGGTGTGAAGTTTCAATGGGGTATTTTGATAGTTGGAAAAATAACCACTTTAACTGAATAGCATCAGACTGACTGACTGGAAAACCACAGCAGCAATTCAAGTGCCCACCAGACTTTGAAAGTTTAAAGTGAACTTACAAGAACTTTCAGTAACAGTAATTATGAGGGTTTTGCTTCAGAGGCAAAGGTAGATGTCGTAGGAGGTGGTTAAAACATCCCTAAATCTCTTGAAGTGTACAGTTGGGTCAACAAAGTGTGTAACTTTGGAGCTGGAATTTCTTGCAGTGAATTGCTTTTATTTAACCATGACTACAAACTGTTTTCTAAACAAACCAAAGTTGTTTCTGTTGTTTGAAATGGCAGATCAGAAATTTTTATCACTCCACAAATAATTTTTGTAACAGTGATGATGATATTGAACTATGTAGTTGTTAGTTGGGAGGACTGTTGAACAGTGGAGGAGGAGGAGAAAGATATTTGGTCACATTTGAGGGGAGAAAAATAAAAACATCATGTTATGAAAATGCACATCTCTAAAGTCCAGATTGTGGGTAGCACTGAGCTCAATGGACAAAATACCCTACAGGTTTACATATAACTTTCTTTCTTCAACATTAGCTAATCTAGACATCCCATGATGGAGCAGCCTACGGTGCTACTGTGCTGTCCTACACCTAACCTAAATCCACACAACAGAATAAAAAAAAATAAAAAAATCCTGACATGCAGCAGACCAAAGTATGAATCAGAATTCAGTTTTGGACTGAAGTACTGAAGAAGACTCTGTAATGGTTCCTGACAAACATCAAACAAAATATGTTCACCACACCCAATTTTTAGTCTTTCCCACACTCCTGTGTTAGGTGGTATGGTCCATTATCATGGCAGAAAAGCTTGTCATGAACTAATTACACCTGATTCTCCAAACAATCAAACAAACACAAAGCTACTGTACGCGTCGTTTCCAAAATACTCAACTTGAAACCACCTTTAACAAAAAGATATGAAGTCAGACCGCAAAAGCTCAACAGAGTAAGAGCAGGTTTTGCACTTTCTATTAGTATCTCAGACAGATTAGCGCCATCCTCAGCCCAGCGCTTTGATCGACCCATTGCTTTTGTTTGTGTGTGTAAAGCTCTGTTGACAGCGTGTATCCAATGGCCTGGAGCACGAGGAGAAAATGAATAGACCATCAGCTATGCCAGCGCACAAGTGCACCACTGCCATTTCTCAAGCTTAATCCCTGTCTTACTGTAGATCACAAACAGCACAAGGAGGGATGAATGGAAAAAAGGGGGGGGTGTGAGGGGCGGATGACAAGGAGGATAAAGAGCGGAGAGAGGAAGAGGAAGGAGGAGAAGAATGTAGGGCAGGACACTGAGGTGGAGACATGAAGGAGGACAAGAAACAAAACAGATTGAAGACAGGCACATGGTTGCTATTAAAAACCTGTCAGGCTGAATGATTGATCATTTGAACGTCTCTGGAGTGTCTCTGTCACCGTTTACAGGTTAAGTAGATGGTTCAATGATGGGACGCTAATTGTTTTGTGTCCATATGGTTTAGCTACATTTAAAAGGGTAAATTACTTGCAGACATTCTTTTTTGAGGACCTAGTCTAAAATTTCTGTTTTTAATCAATTTTGACAGAATACTTGGGGAGCAAAGGCAAAAATGTCAATGAGTTGTAACCATAAATACTTGTATCAGATTATTCAGGGTACCTCCAGGGTTCTCCAAGTTAAATGTAAGACTTTTTAAGACCTTTTTAATACTACTTAGAATTAAACTTAATGCCAACTTCACAGCCATACTGGCAAAAGTATTTAAGATATAAGAATCATCAGCATGGGTTTTAAGTCCTAGAAAACAATTCTGTGTTACTAAATTTAAGTACTTAAATTTAGTAACACAGAATTGTATATATTTTATTTTAACTGCCTGGAACAGGCCTACTCTTATTTTGGATTCTGTTGCCACTTACAAAAAAGAGCCCTTAATTTTTTTTTCCATTACCAAATAACTTCTTATAAATTCAGAACAGGTTTAGGGTTTAATATGTTAAATATGACCAAGTGTTGTGTGCAGAGCAGCAAACAGCAAAGTCACTACATAAACTTAAAATTGCACTGGAAACAAATCTAAAATGTCAGCTAAATAAATCATATTCCTGAGTGAAGTTTAGAACGATTCAAGACCACAGACATCTGCCAGTCTCTGTTGTCCTCACTCTGCTGCTGATGTGATTCCCTGCCTGCAGGTACGGCAGGTAGAGGGAGGAGGAGCTTGTTTGTCTCAGCCAGCAGCGCAGTTTACAATGATCTGACAAATTTTAAAATATGTAGCAAACTAAGCTAAAAAGTCAGATGTGAAAAGCAGCGGTGGATTAAGGGCAGAAGTCAGAGCAGATTAAAACATCACTGTCATCATGTTTAAGCTTGTTGAACAGGTCCATTAGAAAGTACTGGCTTTTCACTTGCCAGGTTTTCTTGCACTTACAAGCTTAGTAGTCATCAACTCAACATTTCTGACGTATTTTCACTTTAGCGTCTCCACCTCTGCATCTCTGCTCTGCTGTTCACTGACTTTGCTCTGTGTGTGTCTTTGTGTGATTGTGGGTGTGTATGTGAGGAGCTGGCCCAAAGGAAGACAGCAGGGAGACACAGATTACACCAAAATGATATACATTTCAGTTATTTATGACATTATAGCATTTATTAAAGCTGCAACGATTAATATATTATTAATCAATTACTGAATTAATCACCAACAATCTTGATAATCAACTAATCGGTTTGAGTCATTTTTTTAAGAAAAAAGCCCAAATTCTCTGATTTCATCTTCTTAAATGTGCATATTTTCTGGTACTCCTCTATTACAGTAAACTCATTAATCGCTGATGAAAATAACCATTAGTTGCAGCCCTAGTACATATTTAATTCTACAAAAGATAAGAAAAAAACAGATCTTTGCTAACAACATTTATGGCTTTGTAAGTGAAATTCAATACTCTTAAGGCCTTAATTTTAGATCTTTCAATATAAATACATAGATTTTTAATACTTTAAAAGATCCCATGGGTGCCCTGTAAATTAACATGCTTGAAAAGTACCTGCTATTTTTGTTACACCACACAGCTACTTCTATTCATCTTCAAAGTAATTTCATGTAATCTTTTTTGTCATTATATGCTCACTTCATCTTATTTCCTTCCTTTCCAGCACTTTGTACATCTCGTCTTTGAGACAGCTCCTCTGAAATGTAAAATGTGTCTGAGTGTCTCACCTCCGTTGAGACTGGCCTCCACAAACACTCGTATGGCTCTGACACACAGCTCAAAGTTGTCGGGGGTGACATGCGCAGCATCGCGGACGATAAAGGAGAGCGTTTCCACACACTTGATGAGAGACTTGGTGTCATGCTGGCCCAGATCCTGACCCAGAGTCAGACTGTACTGGTTGACCAGTGGGTGATTGAGCTGAGCTTTAGAGCCCACTGCAGGGCTCTTACTCAGCTCCAGGTCGTCCTTACCAACCTGGAAAACAACAGAAATCACAAGAACAAATAAGCATCACAATTTGACCACACATCAAGGCATTTGAGTGTGTATGTGTGTGTGTGTGCTGACCACGAGCCATCCACTGTTTGCTACATCTACGTCTGTAGTGGAGCGAGGGATCCTGGTCTTGCTGTGCTCGGTGTAGACCTCAGAGTCAGATAAGTAGCCGCGGTCGACACTCACTTCACTGGGGTGATGAGGTGGCAGCTCACTGTCTGACTGAGCTCCTGGAGACACAGAATACACAAATACATTTTCATTCTCTCAAATCACCAACCGTTTTCACCCAGGTCAGGTCAAGATGCTGAGAGAGACAGTGAAACCTGTGTCGTTGTCAGTGGTGGTGGAGGTGAGCTGGAAAGAGGCGGGAGGTTTGACTCCGGCTCCGATGCACTCCAGCAGGGAGAAGAGCGTGTACCAGTCATCTGTGCAGTGGATGTTGGCTGCGTTAGTCTTCAGCAGCTCGTGGAGGCCGTAAGCCACCTCCCTGCTGACCCGGGACAAGACGTGAGGTTTCATCATCAACAGGAGACGCAGGGAGAGGAGAACCTGTAGGTGCACAGGGAGAGAAGATCAGGGCTGGGAAAGTATGGTGAGCTTGCTGTAATAATTATTATTATTATTTTCTTTTTTGATTACTCTGTCAATTGTTTTCTCGATTAATCATTTACTTAATCCTGACACCATCATGTCAGTTGAGAAATAGGTCCAAACACGCACATGGACATACGTACAACTTTTCAAGTCTTTCCTGTAATGATTTTTCACTGTCGATTAATATGTTGATAATTCTCTCTATTATTATACAATTAATCAACTAATAGTTGCAGCTCTAGTTGCAACTTTAATGGTCTTTAAGTACATTCTTCACTCCTCAATTTCATCTTCACTTTGGTCAGTCTTAGCAAAACAGTGCACTCAAACACATTTAAAACTCACAGAATAACCATCAGTTATGGTGTCAGGACATAATCAGGGGGCTATTCCATCTCAATTCACTTTGATCCTCTTTTTCATGATTAAAAGTACTGATCTGTGGCCAGGTTTTCTTGTCAGCTGGTAGTTCTTATTTGACCTAAAATGTTTCCTCCGCCTTGTTTATTAAAAATACATCCTCTCGCCTGTAGTGCTGTTTATCCATCTAGATTTTTTTGGGGTGGTTTGAAGAGTTTTGAAGATATTGGCCATAGAGATGTCTGCCTTTATCTTGAATAACAGGGTCGTTATTTTTGAAGAGACAGTGGTTTAATTTTTTTTTTTTTTTGGTGTGTTGAGCACCGCAAGCCGAGTGCCATTATAGTGAAGAGAGGGCAGAAATCCTGACAGCCAACGTCTCCAAAACTCTGCAACTCACACCACAAGAATTTAGACAGATAAACAGCACTACAGCCTGTAACATCACACCAACTCTGCTGCAGTGTTTGTGTCCAGGTACGTGTGTGTGTGTGTGTGTGTGTGTGTGTGTGTGTGTGTGTGTGTGCGTGTGTGCGTATGTGCGTGTGTGCGTATGTGCGTATGTGCGTATGTGCGTGTGTTGTACCTGAGAGCTGATGTCTTCTCGTCGCAGCAGGCGGATGGCGAGTCGGAGAAGGCCCACCACAGCCCTCTCCACCAGGAAGCAGCTCTCACTGGCGTGGACACAGAGGTGGTAAAGGTGGTCGCGCACTGTCTGCCACACACACGACACACGGTCTCTGCACACACAAACACAAACAGAGAAAGAGATGTGAGTATGACAACACAAGGATCAGGGATTATCGACAGAGTCTCTTTCCTACCGGTTCTCCAGAACAATCCGCAGCAACATCTCCAAGCAGAAGGCAGCATCCTCTTCATCATATGTCTCTTCATCAGGGGTGACTGATATCAGAGCCTGAGGAGGAGAATTATGTTTGTTTTGTTGTCTTTGTAACAGAACAATAATATAATGCCATTTATTAGATTCATTTTCTAAACTATCTTAAAAGCACATTGAACATATACTTCTATAAAGGCAGTAAAAAGCAACACACAACAAGATTGTTATGAGCTTTATAGAGTAGGTTGATATGAAATGTTGCTAAAACATAATAATAACCTTCATGAGATCCTGCAGAGACTCCAGCTGTAGGAATTTACTCTCTGTGATCAGCTTTTCTGGGTCACATTGCTAGAAAGAAGGAAACATAAAACTCAGTGATGTTGATAGATTTTACACAGTGAAAACTGTCTGAATGGCTGCTGGCAAACCACAAGAGTCCTAGTAGTTCAACATACAGTATATGACGTACTACCACACATTTAAAAAATCAAATTCAAACACTCAAAACACTTTAAGACCTTTAGGGCCAATGTAAAAATAGAACTAATAAAACGAAGCAAGTAAACTTAGTCCAGCTTCAACAGTTGATAGAAGCTTTAAAGTTCTTTTTTGATTCTCTTATTTGAATATTTAGAAAGGACAAGTTATTGTACAAATAATGAAATCGTTCAAATAAACCACAAAATCTCTGTGAATTCTAATACAGGTTTCCAAGAAAGAACAAATTAGTTGCAGTCTTATCGAAAATGTCGACCTTAAATGTACCATAAATTATGTTTTTCCAATTATCATTTAGGGGTATTTAAACCTCTATAAACAGACGTTTTTAAACTATTTATAGGCAGAATTAATAACTACAGACAGACAGATTCTTAGTTCTATAGTATCTGGTTGTATGGTCCTGCACTTTTATGTAGCACTTAATTGTTGTCCAACACTCATTGTATGTTTTGCATCACATTCTTCGTATAGTGTGTTATTGTATGCATATGTGATGTGTCAGTGTAGCAGCTTGTTGTATATCAGGAGTGTCCAGTATCCTGGACTGTCCCAGGCAGCAACATGCCTGGAACAGATATCCATACACATACACATTTATGAGTGGTTACATGTATGGATTCTTTCTACAGTTGCGGGTCCTGTGGGATGTTTGATTGTCTAAATCACACATGTCCAGACTCAATATAATGTCTTAAATATTTTGTAGTGTATTGGTCATTTGTTTTTATGTTTCTCTGTTACCTTCCTGGGGACCACAAATGTAAATTAGCATTCTTGCTAACTCTGGCATATCTACATAATGTATTATACACTGATGTTCATTAATGGGCTCTGTCTCTGTTAGATAAATAAAGAAATTAATAAAATAAATAAATATAGATGTTAGGGGTGTCCCGATCCGATATTGATATCGGATATCGGGCCAATATTAACCAAAAAACGAGTATCGGATTTTATCGGACTGCATCTTAAATCTCTGATATATGCGCTCCGATAAGCAGTCCATTTTCTGCTCCAGCACTTCTATCCATAGGTGACTCTGGTTGCTGACTATTGTTCTCTGTTTGAGTAACATCACTTGATCAAGCCTTTTCTAACATTCTACACTACAAAATAAGTAATAAAAGTATGTATGATTCATGCCGATATCGTATCGGATAGATATCGGTATCGGCCAATACTCAAGGCTGCAATATCAGTATCCTATCAGAAGTGAAAAAGTTGTATCGGGACATCTCTAATAGATGTACTACAGATATTATTCTGCATTAACAAAGACCTAAGAAATGGGGCTAAATATGCTTCAAAGTACATTTTGGGCAGGGTTTTACTGACATCTCACCTCAAGATATCTAAATGAAAATGGGTTCTATGGGTGCCAAACAGTCTCCCTTTACAGACACGCCCACTTCATGTTAATGCTTTTAATGTTGCATGTACTTATAACCTCACCTTTATGCAGAGGATGGCGGCCTGCTTGGCCTCCTGGTTTTCCGTGGACGGTCCTCTGAGTCCTGACTGCTCGGCTCCACTCAACGTCAACCAGTTGACAAAACTCAACACAGCCGACTCTCCACTGATATACAACATGGAGAAAAAAAAAATAGGTTTGACTTTCAGTCCTCTTGATCAGCGCTGTTTCATAAAATACATTTCTACTTATTATAGAAAGCCGGACTCTTCTTCTGTGAAGCAGATGCTAGATGAGGTTTGTGCGTACCGATTTGAAGGTGTCTCCTCTCTTTGAAGAGAAATTTTTCCATTTGGCTCCACAAAATCCTCCACCTGAGGCAACAAGCACACTGTGTGAGTTGTGAACAGTAGGTGGCAGCAGAACATGTAGAATGAATGCAGAACAGAACCAGCTCACAGACTGCATGTGCAGTGCTGTCACAGAGCAGATATGTTCCAATCAGTGACAGAATGGAAAAGAGTGTTTAGAGTTTAGAAACGGAGCGCTGACCTCGACCATGGCTTTGGGCAGCAGCTCGGCTCTGAACAGCTGCAGCATGGAGTCCATGATGTTCTTCCAGCCCTCCCTCAGGATGTTGCCGTGCCGATGGGCGAGGTCAAACACGGTCTTGGCTGCCGTCTGTGCCTTACTGTTGCTGCCAAACACTGTAGGAAGGTTTTCCACAGACTGCAGGGACAGAGGACACATCAACACACAGTCAACAGACTGTATACATACTATATATTTACAGATTTTACTGATACCATTCTGCCTGTTTTAGTTACAGGGTAGGTTTTTTAACATACAGCTCATCATTACTTTCATTAATTTAGAGTTATGGTGGTTATGATGTTCTCGTCCCTAACGCTTGTTTATACAGCTTCTGTTGCACCAGCAATTTACAAATGTCCAACTGAATTACAGCTGCAACAACCAGAAATTTTGCCAATCATTAATTGTTTCAGTCTTTTTTTAATTAAAATTGTCAAACGTTTGCTGCTTCCAGCATCTTAAATGCATGGATTTGCAGCTTTTCTTTCTCATTCATGACAGTAGGAGGAGATTAAAAAAAACAAAACAAAAAAACAAAACAAAAAGAAAACATGAGTGAGGAATGGTCCTTTTCCTGTAAAGCATAAGAAAAACAGAATGGAAACTTGTTTTATATTTTGTGGCCCTGTCGTGTGTATATTTTCGTTCTCACTTTTATATTCTTATGGCCCCTAACATGTGTCTACTTGCACTTTTAATCAAAGAATCAATGTCAATAAAATTTAAAATAAAATTTAATCAATGACAATCACTTGACAAAATGAGTATCCACTTCCATCTACATAGAAAACATAGAGCTAACAGTTTGTGCTTTAATTTGTTGCTAGTATGTATATTAGTGTGCATGCATGAAGATGTGCAATTATGTACATATGTTTTGTATTTTTCCTTTTGTATTGTATGTTTCTACTGTATATTTTATGGTGATACTTGGGTTTAGGGAAAAATGATGCATTTGTTTTAAAAAAAAAAAATAAAATAAATGAACCATCTTGCCTTTATATAGTCTCATCTGCTTCAGAGCCAAATTAAATAAGTGTAGCATTGATAAATTCCACAATAAAGACAACATATCCACCACATCAGAGGAGAGATTTTCAAAGATTTAAGATAAAATTATCACCAAATCAATTCATTATTCTAATCTTGTGTTTCCTGTTGTGTCTTTCTGTAGATCAGGATAGGATCCTGTCTTTCAGTTTATGTGACTAATAACAGTTTACTGCAATATGTGAAAGATGCTATTCATACTATATATATTGTTAGGACAAAGTGGACCACTGTAGCACAACAGGAAGCTGTGTAGCTCACCTCACTGCTCAGAGTGGTGAACTTGCAGAGGGAGATGATCAAATTGTCGAAAACATCACTGAAGCCATAGTGAGCTGCTATCATTGCACATTTCCTGCAAATACAGAAACACATACAGATACAAAAAAACACACAAAACACATAAGACATAACAAATTGCATACTTTATTTTTTGTGTGTGCAGCCATTTGAAATAACATAATATTTTAAGCCTGCCAAACTGTGGAATGAGAAAAGAAGAAATTGTGGGCTGGAAAGGTGAGCTACAGTGGCCTGTGACTGACACAAATGGGCAGGTTTTGTTCCAGAACAATAAAGGAAGAGCTTGTAGAGGATATGGGTTTGATGCTGTGTGGCTGTATCAGTCTGTTCCACCACTGTACCTGCTGACAATTTTGAAACTGTGTACCTGAAGCCAGTGATGGCCTTCTGGATGATGTTTTCATCCAGGCTCTTGTCAAATACGTAGGACAGAGCAGCGATGGTGGGACCCCAGGTCATGGTAAACAGGTCATGGTCGTAGCTGCCAGGCGGCAGGTGAAGGAAGATGCCCTCAGGTGTGGCACCGCGGTGTAGCAACACACTCCAGACATAGTTCTCCTTCACCAACCCTGTCTGCTCATCTGGCATCACAATCTCCTCATTCCTACAGAGGAAAATACATCTCAGCTTGACAGCAGCTCACTCATGACAATGTAGGAATTAAAGCTCTGACCTACCAGCCTTACACAATCTTTTTTATATTGCTGCTGTTCGACCTGTGACACCAACTAATACTTTTTGCTTCCTTACATTGTGGAATGTAAAAATATTTTTCTACAAAATAATTTTTTAAATTTCTCTTTGATTTTTTTTAATATATAAAAAAATCTAATGTTTATTGTTGTCCAGTCATGAGCAGCCATAAATGAACAGTGAAAAGGTTTAAAATTGGCAAATGTTTGGAGAACAATCTGATGAAAGAATAAATAAACAAGATTATGAATCTGAGCAGAAATCTAATGCCAGCTCGGCAGTAGAGCTGAAAGGATTAGTCGATTAATGGATTTGCACAAAATGTTTCCACAAAATTGTGCTGATCCATTAATCATTTAGAGAATCATTAACAGTTACTTGGGTATTTTTGAACCTGGACCCTGTTTTGCCATGTTTTTTTTGGGTCTAAGTGATACGCTCAACAATTTTTGAAATTGGTCCAGTATTGCGTGAGCCAGCTGCAGCCATCAGCAGGCTGCAAAGTAATCCTTATGGGTAATTGTGCACTGTCAAAGTGTGTCCACTAAAAGTGTTTTTTTTTGCCACTGACTGGCTCAGATTGTTATTATAAGTGTTTGACAACATTATGGAAAGGATCCCTACAGAGAGAGAGCTTTTTGTTTAAGAGGACAGTCCTTTTTGTTTTATCAGGAACAGCTGATTTACTGCTCTCACCAAACTCAGAGGAACTGTCATTTTCACGCTGTCATCTTCATTTAAACTTGAAAGAAACCAAATAAAACCACCTTGGTTTGTCCTTTGACCTTTTATTTCAACCCTCACTTCACTGAGTTGTGTATGAAAATGTTCTGGCTGCAGGACCTGCATTTAAGTTGATTTACATTTAAATGATTTATTGATATTTTTCTTTGTATTAGTAAGTGTGCGCCCTCCGCAGGTGGTGAGTGCAGCTGTAACCTTTAAGTTGGTGGAATGACGTATGATGAGGAGAATGTGGGTGGACAAAACAAACAAGTCTCAAAAGTTAGGAGATCATATTTGACTATTTTCTGACATTTTTGATATTAAATCAGTAATTGATTGGTAAATTTAAAAAATGACAGACAGGACTAGATGCTGGCTAAAGAAAGTCAGCTGAGCGCTGCAGTGTGACAGCAGCTTACTTGATAGCAGTGTAGATGTCCTCCAACATGTCCTGGTCAAAGTCTTTGTTTCCATTTACTCCCTTCAGATTTTTCTTGAATTGCTGTTTAAAGAAAAAAAAACAGTACAGTTAGTGTGGAAACTTTATTCAATCACCTCACACACTTTGGTAGAAACATGGACTGTCATTTCTCCACCATCAACATGTCAGTCAGTGCATCTCAACACGGCAGCTTAGCTCAGACACCCAAGCCTCTGGCATTCAGCGCTTCATTAACTGTGCATCCAACCAACAATTAAAAGGGCCTGTGTGGAAACACACTCGTTATGTGTTACTTAATACGCTTTAGTTGCAGCGTTAGGAAAACAGGGATTAGAGCCAAGAGCCTCCTGTAAATAAACAGAAGCACCCTGCGATGAGTGACAGCCTCAAGGCTCGGTTTTATGCCTCCACGAGGCAGGCTTTGTCCTCCTGGCAGGTAAGAGGAGGGAAACAGGAGCTTCTCTGCAGGGACACATAGAAAAATAAACAGCAGCACAGAGAGCTAGAGAAAGCAGAAGGCTACAGAGGATCAGGCCTCTATTTGTCGTGCTCATAACAGGGACACGCACCGTCTCACACTCACACGCAGTAAGTCACTCAATATCAGAGAGAAACTCTCTGAGCTGCCACTGCTCACACACAAGGTGCCAAATGGAGCAGCATGCTGCGTTTTCTGGACAAAATTGAACATTATAGCACTGACCTCACCTGTACCGCACTGAAAACATGTCAGCACACTGTCACATCCTTGGGAACAGGATCTGATTTACACACAGTGATGCTAGGCATACTTTTCCCATTTCAAAAATAACCCCACTGCCAACACATGCTGTGGTGAATACTACACATTGCAAGCTGCTAAGTAACTGAAGTGTTAGGCGCCACTTTTATTGGCCCTCTCCAAACTATTGTGTGGAAGCCTCTGCCTGTTGTCTGAGCCTGGAGGTCAACGAACCTTCCTCACCAAAACCGCAGTTGACCTTCAGGGAATGTATAGGGATCATTAGGGACCATACAACGCCAGCTGTATGACGACGTATGACTCGACTCAAGACGGATTAATTCTACAAAGTATGTGGACATAAAAGAGAGAAAGAGAAAGCAAGTGCTTGCTATTATTTGTCAGTGAGAGTGGCCCACCCACAAGCTGCCCCACAGACTCTGTTTAGTCTTCATCTGCTGTCAATCACAGACAGAAAAAACACAGCCAGAGATGGCAGATGAAGAGTTAGACACACTCACTCACTCAGTCACACACACACACATCCACCACCCCCTCGCCGCCTGTTTAGGATGAGTTCACCTCTCAGACGGACCACCACTGGCTACAGCTGTTGGCTATGAGCTTTCTGAGCCGCCAAGCAGCACCAGTGCAAATGCAAAGCACTCACAGAGGAATGTCATATCACCAGATACAAATAGTGGCATGTCCAGATGAGAGGGAGAAATAGATATGTGAATACAGTTCAGCTTTTTTCCCTTTTCAGAATTAAATATGCAAACTTGTGTGTCAGAGGAATTAATAAGTATGTTTACATTAGTGTATAATCACCTGGAAATAAGAATTCTTGTGTTTTTATTACCCTAGAATGAGCTCTATACATGTCTGGAGGGAGCAGCTCCACTTCCACAGAGGCCACCATGTTGCACCACCATGTTTCTAGGGTAACTCAGAACAGATAAACCAAATACTGTCTCTAGATACGGCCAGTCACGTTTTTTTGAGTATCTCGGTCACTACACTGCCCTACAAAGGAAAAAGGCTTCATTAACTTAATTTTTTGTCAAAAATTAGTTCTAATAACTTTTGTGACATTAAAGATATTCTTTGTTATGTGGACAAATATCTTCTCTGGAATGCAAACCACTGTAACTTCAGTTACTGTACTCCAACATGGAAAAAATATGCAAGAAAATGAAGAAATATGTCAACTATGTGCATTATACTATGACACACCACTACAATGACTGATCCCAGGTGTGAAAAGACACTGCATTACAATTCAGCAATCAGTGTCATATTTTATCAGAAAAGGTTTGATAATATTTAATATTTTTTTCTATTGCAGCAAATTGACTTTTATATTTAAAGTTCCATTTATTTCCATTAGCATAGAAATATTAGTAGCTTCAAATGCTCAGAAACATCCCAAAACCATCGAAGTGATTTGACTTTAAAAATTCAAAATTTTCTCAGTTCTGCACTCTGGGAAGTTACTGTCTTTTCCTTTGTAGGGCATCGCAGGTTCTCCAACAAACTTGGAAGGAGAGGGAGAGGCAAGGTGTTTGCAATCTACATACTCACCACTGTTGTACACCCTGTCCTTTTGGACTCAAAGGTACATTCTTTTTTTTTACCAACTTTACAAATGTACATCTTACACCCCTTTAACACTGGACAAAAAACTACTAACATCTGTCTTTTGTCTTCAGTGTGAAAGGGTACAATCAGCATTCAGTCCCGGGTCAAATGACTCTGCAGTGGTCACAGGTATTTATCAGCAGTGTTGGAAACATGACACCAGGGGGGATAATGTTAATATTTGCCTCCTTTCTGGCACAATGCTATGAAGGTTTGTTACCTCCATTTGTGACTTCTGTGTCTCCTTCAACCCATTTCCACCTGGTATTAAAATGTGATCTGTATCTGGATGTGTTATCCAGAAAAGGGACAAAATGCAAGGTGTTTAATCTTTGTGATCAGAATGTGAATCTGCCAGACCGCATCTGGAGGCAGTTGATCTTACACTGTGTTCAGGTTTCAAGTAGGTGTAAAACGCAAGCTGTACTACATTCTGGATAACGTATCCAGATACAGATTACAATCTAATGCCAGGTGTACATGAGGTTCTTGTTATCTCAATCACAAAGTCCATCAGTTTCCTTATAAGTGGTGCCTTGAAAATTGTTCCAGGTTAGTCAGAGTTGAATTTAAAAGGGAGACTGAAGTCAAAGATATTAAATAATAACCACAGTTTGTGACGTTGAATGTGACATGAGAAAAAAATAAATAAAAATCAGCAAGTCTACTGACAATGGCAGAGGAGTCAATCACTTATTTAAAGGATCTACTTGTTTTTTTTTTTTGTTTTTTTTAAACTAAATACACAATGTGATAAAAAAGTGAGTGTCATTCAAGTGTTTATTTATTCTTATTTATTTTTAGGACCCCCTCAAAAAAGAGATGCTACATTTCAAGGGGCTATCCTTCAGTAAATTCCATTTAATTCCCTTTATTCTGATGCAATGTTGATATGCAAGCGGACAAACCTCAGTATAACTACTATTAGTAAGCAGATTAAGGTGAAGATGTCAATTTGTCAATGTTATTTGAACATTTCTCAGTGTTCAAATAACATTTCTCATCAGTTAACAGACTTTTCACTGGTCTTTTACAACTACCAAGTTTTAAGAGCTCTGAGGCTAAATGCTGGATTTTACAGGACAAAGATACGTAGAAATGTTCAGCTTCTACTGGTAAAATAAATGAATGTCATATGGCCACACAGGTTGTTTGTTATTTATTATTATTATTACTTTCCTGTGTCTGACTACAGCATTTTAATAATTAGATGCTAAACATATCATTCCTTTCTACATAGAAACATTTTAAGAATTCAATTAAAAAATCCTATTAAATTGTTATTTAAAACTCACCTACATTCTTGTACAAAGGGTCCCCAAATACATCTATGATCATTTTCAAGTTGTTTCAAGATACTACAACGACCTTTCATATTGTGTTGATCCTGTAATAATTAAATAATTATTCCTTTTAATTGGCTAACATAGTACTCTGTAACTTTGCCTGGGAAACATTAAACACAGGTTTGTTTCATCTGATGTCCCAGAGGATCTGACCCAGCGGCAGATGTTAAGAATAAGTCTAAAATACAGCCGATCTCTCTCTGATGGTTCAGTTTGCTTATGAAGGTCAGATAAAGGCATCATTATGAAAAACTCCTTGTAGTAGGTTAAATAGACAACATTGGTGAAAATAGTTAAATAAATACATAATGCTACACAATAAATATAAGGCTTCAAATAGGCCATGTGACTCATAACAGCCATTACCGCTTCCAGTGACTGCTGATGGGCTCCAAATACCCTGATCAGAGCACCCTTGGGACATACAAATGGGTCGAATACCAAAGTCACACACTCTCAAACATTTTCTCACATCTCCCTCCTGAAAGCAGATAGTTCTTTTTTTGGACCATCAGGGTACTCCCATGGTTCTCCAAGTTAAATGCAAGACTTTTAAAGACCTTTTTAATACCACTTAGACTGACATTTAATCCTGACATCACAGTCATGCTGGCAAGAATATGAAAGATATAATGAAAAATCACTATGGATATTAATACCTGGCAAAGAAATATTTACAAAGTATTTTAGTTTAATCAAACATTTTATTATAATATTCACATTCAGTATTGCCTGAGATAGGCTTAAAGGGATAGTTCACTTTAAAATAAAAATGCAGTCATTATCTACTCAACTTCATGTTGACTGAAGGTCAAGTTTAGTTTTTTAGTCCACAAAACACTGCTGGAGACTCAGAGGAAAACAGTGTTGCAGAATCTCCCAGACAACTTGGGTGAATGATGACCAGTTTTCGAACAAATGGAAAAATAAATAAAATGCCTCCATACTGCTCACCTTGTGTAATCCAAGTCTCAGAATGTCTCAACATGCCATTTGCACACCATCACAACACACACAGTGTTTTGTGGACTAAAAAACTAAACCTGACCTTCAATCAGCATGAGGGTGAGTAGATAATGACTCATTTTGAGGTGAACTATCCCTTTAACCCACTGTTATTTTGGATTCTGCTGCCACTTAAAAAACGTCTCTTGCCCATTCTGAGCTGACAAGCTAGTTTGTTCATAGCAAGATGCAAGACGTTTCTTTCCTGACAGCTGACTGATTCACACCAGAGCTTGTACACACTCCATGCTCAAGAGCGTAAAGCAAATAAAATACTATGGAGGTAAATGGCATTTTAATGGTTACTTTGCATGGGCCACAGACCTGGTGTTAAAAGGTTTCATTGGAAATGCGCACGTGTGTGTGTGTGTGTGTGTGTGTGTGTGTGTGTGTGTGTGTGTGTGTGTGTGTGTGTGTGTGTATGAGAAGAAGAGATCACTCACCTCTACAGTCATGGGGATGTTCTGCTTGCGGACATTGTGGTTATGCTGGTCAGTGTTGAGCATGATGACAGCGTAGGCCAAGGCAAAGCCTGCATCATTGGTCATGAAAGGAGAGCCGTTCACTTTCTACAAACACACAGTACACACAAAATAAGAACACAACAAAATACACAAACCAAACATTAAATCAGACTGTGCTACTGCATATTACATAAGCAAAGCTAACCTTGTTCCTGCACTGAATCTCACCTTGCTCATCCTGCTGATATTACAGTGACCCCATAGAGTGGAAAACTCATTTACAGTGTCACTGCCTAAAATTACTCATCGACTCTTCCAAGGCCATTATTTGTGTCTATGAGGCCAGCCTAAGAAAAGGACATTACTAGAAATAGTTTCCAGGCCACATGGTTCCTCCTGCTATTTACAGAAGTCAAATATTCCCCCCTGTGGAGTTTGTCCTTTGGCCACCATTGTGTATATGTGTCAGTGGTAACACTTATGTCATCTTACTACTACCACCTGGAGGCTTCATCACATGATCAGGTAATCAGGTTGGAAATGAATCGCAGTTGTCTTCTAAGACATGGTGTATATTATATAGTAGGCGGGACCAAGTCAAACTCAAGTTTCCATAAGTGGAACAAACAAGTTTTTCTGGCCCCACCCTACCTGTCTGAACTCTTTCATCAACACACTCCCACCCGTGCACTCCACTTTGCTGATGCTGATCTTCTGTCCCCACCCATCCGGACTAAGAACAAATCCTGGGGGGGGACAGGGCCTTCTCCATCGCTGCTCCCACCCTCTGGAACTCACTCCCCAAAGCCATCCGAGACTCGCCCTATCTCCCTATCTCCCCATATTCAAAAAAATCGCTCAAGACTCACCTGTTCAACACTGCTTTCAATCACTGACAGTTTCAAGTCTTGGCAATGAAATCCTAAGTCAAGTTGATGTCTTTGTTATGACAACTTCACATTAATCAAGACAACATAACCTGTCAATGTCTGTCAAATCCAAAATGTATCACTGTAGTTGAGATCAAGGAAAGTATTCATGACACATTTATAATGGTCTCATGATAGCCAACATCTAAACCAACCTCCTACCTACCATACCTACAAAACCTTGGTCTTATCTGGATGGCCTGTACAAGAGCTGCTGCACAGCAGTATACAACAGTGTCATTAGCACAAAAATTAAAATAAGCATCCAACATACCAGATTATTTATCTCAGAATTGAATGAAATGGACCTAATACATAGTCCCTTTTACCCATTTTGGATGGATTCAATATTCAATATTCAATATTCAGATTCAATACAATAGCTATTCAGTAGTTTGAATACCAAACGACTGCCCCCTCTGAGAGTCGGGAGTTAAGAAGTCTACATTTTACTGAACACAGCTCTGGAATGTTGTCCCCTATTAATCTGAATGGCAGAATGTTTCAGATCCATAGTAAGAAAGAATCGTGGAGACATTTTCAGAGGTTGAGGAGATGTGTCTTACATGCCAGTTGTCTGTGAAAGTTTCCAGAAGTCTTTGGATGACAGGTGCCTCTCCAGGTAGTCTAAAGGCCTCCAGGTAGAGCCGCAGGGCCTCATCAATACGAAGCCCCTGGAAGGCGAATGTGCTGGAAAACAGATTCACATTATTAGAACACACTTCAATCATTATCAACACTAAACACACCAGTATGTCATAGGAACCAAAACCTCTACACCCTTTGAGACCAGACTGTAAAATAATAAATTGTTATCATCTTTTAAAATGACCAACTGGAATTTGAGCCTACTTTACAAAGCTGTCCAGAAGCTCCATGTGCTTGCGATCACTGATGTATTCTCCAATCATCTTTTTGTCCAGTCGGGGGTTTTCTCTGAGCCACTGGGCCACCTGGTTGTTGTCCATGGGGTTACTGAGAAGGCAATTGTCCTGCAGGAACTGGATTCCTTTCTTGGGCTTCTGGTTAAACTGCTCTGTGCCTGTGATCAGCAGCTGGACACATGACAGAAATGACAGTTTGAGGGTGAAGTTGTAGATCTTGTAACGTTAGAAGAAATCGAGTTTAATCAAAACATCTCACCTTTTTCTTCGTTCTAATTTCCTTCAACTCTTGAGAATCAGGTAAACATGATGAGAAACGTTGGGGTTTTTTCAGAGCTCTTTTCTCAGCTGGGTGAAAAAAATAAACAGCTGTATAATTTCCACTCCGATGCTTAGGAAGGATTTAAAGTCAGAATATGAGTAAGATCAAAGTCTCACCAGTGTCACTGTCTCCTTGATCCTGTCTACCCAGTCTCATCTTCTCTGCCATCAGATGTCCACTGGTGGGTGGACACACGGGGCTATTCTCAGCCTGTGGAAGACCATTGGTACTACCCAATCTGTTCAGATCTGAAGACAAAAGAAAAATACATTTGGTTGAAGCACAAAAGAAGGAGAAGCCAGGTTAAGGAAGAATATTATTGATATCTACTATTGTGGTGTTATTTCATATCTTTACATTTTACGTATTTTGATGGCCTAAAAATGGTTACTGTTTATTATTAGAAGAAAGAGATGAAGACTGAGGGTCAATATTAAAAAAAAAAACAAAAGAAAAAAAAAACAGAGCTTATGTACTAATTTTCTAAGGTTCCAACATTTAAATGTGTGTAAGTTACATGTATATACCATTTGAAGTGTCTGTTCCGTTTTTGGTTGAAGCTTCTCCCTCTGCCAGCAGTGTTTCTGACTGGTCCTGCTGAGCAGTGTTGTTGACCACCTTGGCTTGGCAGTGGGCTTCAGTGCTGTCGATCACTGTGAGCAGAGCCTCCAGTGACAGGAGGTGGGTGGTGTAGAGCTGCCCTGACACTGGGAATGCATTCTGTATCAAGGGGAGGAAAAACATTTTTTTTAACAAAATATTGGCATTAATTTTATATAAAATCAGGTCAATCATTTGCATGATATTAATCAGTGTTTTATTTTACATTTGTTGTCTTGAAAATGGTCAGGATGCAGGATGCAATTTAATACTTTTTTCACAACCATGCCAGCCAAACATTGACAGACCAGAAAACCAGAAACAAGACTAGCTCAAAAACTAGAATATAGCTTACGTGTGCAAGAGACATTAGAGGGCTTTTAACTTGAAACAGGGGCTTTTAGCTTGAAACAAATACAGGAAATGGCAACCATGATCCACACAGGATCATGGTTAAGGACTATCCATGCCACGCTGTAAAGCTCTGTTTGTTTATGCTCAACACAGTGTCCCAGGCATGAGAATGTGTACAACAAAAGTGATGTCACTGCCACTCTGAGCTGAACGTTACCTCTCAAGGATGGTTGTTGTTGTTGTTTTGGTATGGTATGTACAGATAACCAGCAACACAGCATCAGGCTAGAATTAATTTTCAATGGAAGCCAAAGACGTGAAGACAGGAACATGTCTACAACTGTCACTGTGTGTTGGACTTAACACGCAACAAATAAAGGTTGAGCTGGCCTCAACTCCTTTCAGCATTTGGCAGCAATGAAGGCAGCTACATTTGCCCATTTTGTAGCTGTGTCACCAGTGTGAAAATGAAGTTAGGATAGCTTCACATCTCATTTGCACTCTGAACTTATATTTGGGAATCCATGCATCAATTGTCCTTCAGGCGTGTGCACACAGGTCCAGCCTAAGAGGCTACAGTTGACATTTAGTCTAAAAACATGGTGTAAATTGTGTCTTTTTGGGTCAAATTTTAATGTCGCGGCTTATGGACACTTGGATTACACCACACAAGCAGTATGGAGACATTTTGTGTTTTTTGTGTTCTTTTTATACATTTTAAAACTGGTCACCATTCACTTCAATTGCACTGGATTTGGCTGCAACGCTGTTTTCCACTGAAGCTCCAGGAGTGTTTAGTGAACTGGAGATCTTCACCCATCCTCACATCACAGGGGTGAGGAGATACTGAGTGAAATTTCATTTTTGGGTGAACTATCACTTTACGTCACTTTTCTTTCCATATTGCCAAATCAGGGTTCATCAGAAAACAATGCCTGTGTCACGCATTGATGCACATTGAACCAATGCAGTCAACCACACCCTTTCACTTTAAAAGTTAACTGTTTGATCTCCCCTTAAGACCCTCTCTACTCTACAAGTCTATTTGCACCTATTCATTTTGAATGAGCACTGGCCAATTGGGAATTAATATTACTGTATTTAGGAGAAAAAACATTCAAGACCTTTGTCATTTCAATTCAATACATTCTGATAAATTTCTAGAGCTTTTTAAGGGATCTTTTTCAAAGACTTTTCAAAACCTGCAAATAAACACATTTAAATTTTTTAGAATTTCTTGTACTACAACATGGCAGTGGAAGAAATGTTATTTAGGATTCATGGAAAAAGAAACCACTTGAAAGGAATAGAAACTAAGCACTTCACTTGAAGTTTGGCCAATCCAACAAGAACTTCCAAAGTCTCATGGATAACAAAGACTCATAAACTCAATCATAAATTTGCTTAAAGGGGTCATGTTACCTTGGACAGCAGCTTGGTGAGGTCCTCAAACAGATTGGAGCAGTAGAAGTCACAGTCGTAGTTGATGTAGAGCTCGGTGACAAAGCTGGGGATCCTCCACAGCTGGACCAGTGCCTCCAGAGCCATCTCCTTCATCTCATAGGGCATTTTAATGTTCTCTGATGTGATGATGTCCATCAGTTTCTTTAGGTACATCTGACAGTTCAGCACATGGGGGGATACTTATTAGGGCGTCAATTTTAACCAGATATTCTGATTGTATAAGAGTCACTTTAAATGACATTCAAATGACAGCATGAAGACCATTTGATCCATATAAAACAGAAAAAAATGTTACATGGTTACCTCAAGTTGAAACTTTAGATGCACTCTCATGCTTTCGAAAAGCAAGAAGCAAACTCGTATGGAGGACGCATACAGGTTCATACGGTCCACACTCAGCAACTACAAAACACAGAAATCATCAAAGCAGACACAAGAAAATATTAACATAGAACATCAGTCCAGCTTTCTCACATACAGATTCACTTATTCACTATCACTACAGTTTTGTTCCTACTTTGACAGAAGCTGAATATAAAATTGTCAACACTGGGATACAGTATCAGAAATGATACAATGAACCTCTTTCAGCTTTTACATATCTCTTGACAAACTACGGTTGGCGGAGAGTGGCAGAAGTCGTTGGTCATCCTGGCCTCTAACCAGTATTAGGGCTGCACAATATTGTGTATCAATTATATTGCAATTATTCTGAAAAATAATGCGATTGCAGTATGATTCACAATTAGTGGAAATGATCATTTTGGCATCACAATTTCCATTTCCACTGAAAAAACACTGAGAAGCACAAAGACTCTCTTCTGAACTTGCAAATTCAATATTTTATTACGTTATTTTAAAATGCTGAAAAAATGTTGACTTTGCAAGTGCAGAAGACGTGTTACATTGTCGACTCTTCTCTTATACACCTGTCTGCTTAGAGGTGTGCTAAGGTTTTGCTTTTTACTGGGAAAAAACACAAAAACAAAAAAAACACTTAAATAATGACAATGTGTCATTTGTTGGGGTCTGTGCCAAGCAAACATGTTTTCCTACATCTTGAGAACAAGATTTGTAGACCAGGTGATTAGGATATTTTGTCTTGGCAATAGTCATATTGTGATTTTGATAATATTTTGAATTGCACAGCCCTAACCAGTAACAAATATTTTAGCTTGTAAGGAGCTAACATACCCCATTATATGTTGGTAAAAATCATACAGCATCACTTCAAAGTTAACAAAAGAAATCTTAATCAAAGTAAAAACCTGAGCAGATCAGCTTTGAATCAACTGATGCAGAGTGTTTATGCCTGGCAAGTAGGTGCTACATGTCTCCTATTCCCAAGTTTTTACAGTTTCTGACTTAGACATAAATGTTAAAAAAGTTTTTACCAAACAATAAAAGATGTCAACTGTCACTGATGCAGACAAAAAATCCAACTAGCTTCAATTCAACAACAAACAAAAGGGTACATATATACAATGTCTACAGGCATTTCTCTGTTCTACTCCACCTGGAAGAGATGTCTGCACAGCTCATCCTTGACCAGTCCTAATAAAGACTGGTAGTTCTCAATGTGTCCCGACTCCAGTGCCACAGTCAGCAGCTGTAAGCCCATGTGCATCATGGCGTCAGTGTTGTGGCGGTCATGGGGGTTGGTCAGTGAGATCAGGAAGCGAAAAAGCTCCCTTAGACATGGAAGGCCATAAGGGATGAGGGATGCTCCTAAAGAGGAGATGACAGGAGGTTAAGGGGGGACACAGAACTGTGTAGATAAAATATAAAAAAGTTTAGAAACCCTCAGTATCCTGACCGTCTCTTTGTGTGGACTGCGTGAAACGGACTCCTCGGGGGTTGACATAGTCCATGTCATGGACAGAAGCGCTGTCTGACTGCTCTGTAATGGATTCTTTGTCCTCAAGAACTTCGGGGATGGACTCGACTGAGGCTGACTGGGCTGGTTGCACCTGCCTGCCCTCAGACTATACACACATGGAAAGAGAACACAAATCATTTAGTCATCAGGAAAGTTCAAGTCACATACCAGATAATAGGATTTGACTAGAATTCATTGAGTACAGCGCCTTAAGGAGTTTTTTTTTTAATTACGGAGTAGAGGGAGGGGGTAATATTTTAAGGAAAAAACTTGTCATGAAGTCATAAATTTATGAGCAAAATCTTGGATATTCTCTCAGATTAAGGTGGTAAATTTATGAGAATAAAGAGACAAATTTACAAGAAAATTTACAAGAAAATTCTCTGAGATTTACATGTTCAATTTACAAGAAAAAAGCATGCATTTATGAGAAAAATCTTGGATATTCTCTCAGATTAAAGTGGTAAATTATGACAAAGAAGAAAAAAATACAAGAAAGAACAAATATTCTGAGATTTAAATGGCAAATTTACAAGAAAAGCTCTCCTGGCTCATTACTATTATTATTTTTTTTAACCTACAATGACCCTTGTAGTACACACCAGCAATAGACACAATTTCACAAAACAGAAATTAATGTTATGTTATTAATAAAAATTAATACAATCATTAGTGTGCAAAAACTGATCAGGAGCAAACAGGAGATTGTTGGTCGTCCTGTCCATATTGATCACGGCTGTACCTGTGCATCCAGAGAACCCGGCTCAGTCCCAGGGAGTGTGGTAGCAGCACTCGGGGTGGCTGCAGATGAGCTACATTGTTCCAGGTCAGAAAGGTCTTCCCTGGACGTGGCTTTGGAACAGGTGTCCAGGCCGCTGTCTGTAGTTGTAGGGCTGGAAATAGATGAACCAGCACTGTCTGAAGCCGGGAGGATAGAGGTGGATAAGCCTTGCTCAATAAACGGGACGCCGCCTAACAGGAAAGACATACAGTAATACAATGATGTAACATGATATGTGTCGCCATACATCCACAAATGTATACAACTGCTTCATCTATCATGTAAAAACGAGCAGCTACATGTAAGATCCACTGCAGATTTCTTATACACTTCTTTGCCAGAATGTAGGGTCAATATTAGACCAGTCTAAGTGAAAAGAGCAAGTTATTACTGTCTACTTTTAACCCTAGCAGCATTTCAAAAGGAAGAAAATAGAATTCCGTGTGATTTTAGCTTCCACAACATCCTGAAAGCTGAGGAAGATTATTTGATGACTGTGAGTGTTTTATTACAATAGTGTGTCTCCTACCTGAAAGGTTGTTGTTGCTGAGGGTGCTGGGCTGGGTTGGGTCCATCTGACCAGAGGGACTTCGGACCATGTGGCGAGGTGGCCTTGGCGAGCGTTTCTGCTTCTTCCATTTGGATGACTCACTCATCCCACCGGCACGCATCTTTAACTAGAGGAAACAGAGTGGATCACTGAATACAGTCCCTCCAAACACAAAGTACTGCTGGACCATTATTACTGATTAAGGCCATGATCAGATAGGATGCTCCATTCTCATTTAATTCTTCCTATTTTTCTCTTTAGAAAATAAAAGACAGAGCTGTGAGCAGCCACTTTATCACTCCGTTCACAGTCACCAGACTCCATTTACAAACAGACATTTTATCTTCATTCAATCTCAACAGAAACAAAGTAAATCTCACCAAAAACTGTTCCAACAATTGACATCTGATTGTTTGGTTGAAATAAAGTTTTAATTCACCATGTTAGATGTGAAAATATTCTGGGTACATGCTGTTTCTCCCTGCTGCTTCTCTGATGTTGGAGCTCCCACTCACTCCTCTCCTGATATTGTCATGTCCAACGCCATGAATTAAGGGCTTATTTCAACCAAAAAACAGAGTTGGTGATTTTGAAAGCAGTAGACAGATGACCTAAGACCATTCTGATAACTTCTATTTTGTTTCTGTTGAGTTTGAATGAAGATGACAATGACAAAATTGAGGTTTCTGTAAAGGGAGTCTAGTGACTTTTTCTGGTTAAACACACTCTTTAACAAGAAGGTCAGTGGCAAAAAAACATTACTGTTAGATGGGGCAGCACGAAATTTATTCATGTAATACACTTACACTGCTGTACATTGTACTAGGGCTGGGCGATATAAAGATACAGTACTTTTGCAACTCCTAACAGAATCTCTGTATCTGCATTATTTTACCATTTCATATTTGCTTTCAGCTGTGTCAGAGTCGTGTTCATAAGTTACTCCTGATGAAACCCCCCACATGAAAACATTTCCTGATAGTGCTGGTCCATGATAAAAGTGTTTAAATAACGAAGCAACAGGGAATTTCTGTTGTGAAGAACTGAAGAAAACAGCATGCTCACTCCAGAGATGTATATGAACGGTTTATCCACCGCTATACAGCTGCTCAACCTGAGCCTCCTTGAGCTTCTCTTAACTTAAAAGACACACCTTCAAGTGGGTAGCCCTGTTGTAATGGAAATGCAAAGCCCCGCCATGCTGGGCTGATGGGCTTGAGTCAAACCAAGTTGAACCAGGCCAGCTCTGTGTATGGAAAAGGGCTATTAGTTGCCAGGGTAATCCTGGTTCTGTGAGAAGTGGGTGGTGCGTCTCACTTTACTTCTAAAGAGAACATCCTATTTGATCACAGCATAAAATGAACACAGCTTCAGCTGTGATTAACCAGCATTTCATAAGAATGCACAGACAAAAACAGCACAGAATGAACATGCACACCGATACTTAATCTGTTTGATGTAAGGTTCTGTAAAGATACCGTTTGAGTGTTTGTATCTGTTTATTTAGATCATTTAGGATTTCAGACACTATTTTAAATCTGTTAAGTGACCTTATCTCACCTTTCTTTAAAAAAAAAAAGATACTGAGACATGCTCTATCTGCAACAGCTGAGAAAGCACATGGGTGGCATGATACACAGCAGCTGAGACATATGCATGAGGGCGTAAACCCAAAAGACAATTCAAGTAAAAATAATACAAATGTAATGTGCGCATTCACAAGCACAGACATGTCACAGTGAACTGTGTTTGTCATGATAAAGACTGTCAAGATTTGCTTATTTCTTTAATAACAGATGATCATTTCTTAAATACAACACATGTCAACTTTTTCCTTCAAGCCATGTTTACAGACTACAGAAGTGGGAGGTTAGTGAGGTCTTAAAAAGGTTACGGGGAGAGATTCTCCAGCCTGAATACTGAAAGTCAGCTTCCTTACCTGCACTCGTTTGTTTTTCCACAAGATATTGTAAGCCTCAGAAGAGAAGGGGAGCGGGCAGGTGCCCGTGATTAGTGATGGGTAACATGTCAGCAGTGGGACCAACACAAAACACACTCGAGCATACACGTTAATGCATGATGGGAGGGGGTGTGGGATCCAAACAGGGGACAGACGCAGCCACTATAGGCTCTAACACTAGAGAATGAGCAGCCAGCTAATGAGAAGGCAGTGCGAGTGGACAGGCAGACATGACATGCAAACAACCAACGATTGCTTCCAGTTCAAGATTCAAACCCAACATTCAGGAAATACTTCATGTGGAACAATACAACTGCCATTCAAACAAAACAGCAAAACAGGGACATTTCAGCCTACAGTGTATTTATATCAAGGGTGTTAATCATCATGATATGATATTATACCGATTCTTTGGCCAACAATATGATATTTGACAATTTCACAAAGTCTGCCATGACACTATTCAATCCAGGGGTCTGGGATCAATATTTGATGATATCATACGATCATTTAACACGTTCACGCTAACTCACAAAAAGCAACTCAATTATGATTTGACAATTTTATGACTTAACTCTTCCAGACATTTATGACATAGACATACCATGGGAATTTCAAAATAAAGGCATATCTTAAAGATGATGATGATATAGATCAATATTTTCATTTTGCATCGATTATACTGGATCAGTGAATATTGAATCAATGTATCGATTCAATTTAGGGATGACAACCATTCTTCAAAGATTGATTAATCAGTTCTTACACATTTGATCAGGTAAATAAAAATGTATCAATCTACTATCAAATTAAAATCTGAAATATAACAGGTTACTTTTAAGAGCATGCTCTGCATGTTCTCTGATATTAAAGGATATGTGTTTAATATATTGGACTTTATATCTTTGAGGGGGGAAAGTGAATTTGGTATTGCTTGGTATAAACAATTTTTGAATGTTTTTTTAATAATCATTCATTAATTAATTGATTGTTAATGTTACCAATGATCAATTAAGGAACGTTCTTATAATTTGCGACCCTAATTCAGATTAACAAATCATTACACATACATAGCTTACACGTACATAGCTTGTTTTCACTGGTATGACCCATAATAGAAACAATGGTGGAAAACCTGAAAGAAACTAAATTAGAGGAGCATAAACGTCCCATAAAATTTCCATTCAAAGGCTTACATATGCTGTTTTCTGCTGCTCTTTATCAGAAGTGGGAGATTTAATCAGAGGATGCTCACTGGCCAAAGCATTTTCTCTGATTGTGAATACTACAACTGTGATACTGCTACACTTAAACACTTAAAAATAAAACATAAAACTCTGTGTGCCTTGTCCAGAATAAAATGTGGTCTGTTTGATGGCACCCGTAGGTTGGCATAGGTATGTGTCTTTGTAAAGTTTAGCGTGGTGGCTCCTGCAGGACTCCACCTGGAGTGTGGCTGAGGGGGCTGAATGAAATGGCTACCTAGCTGCTAGGGTGACTTGTATAAAAATTCTGCCCCCGTACAGTCGACATGAACGGACAAATTAGACCAAAACTGCTTTTTGTACCAGGCTGTAAACATGTTTACTTCTGCTGTAGAGTTGGACATTTTAATATGGAGGTTTATGGGGATGGGGGCTACACAATTTACTGTTAAAAAAATAAATTAAGTAAAAAAAATAAAAATGCCATCTCCATTCATGCGTCTATGCAATCCCATTTCATAAAGATGACAATTCACTCGCTCCATAAGGACAAACAAACAACATCACAAAGTCCTAGCCACCTGACCACACAAACCTCTGTAAAGCAAGAAGAAGAATCTTTAATGTTTATCAGTATTTAAGTTAATTACTTGTTTAAGTGTTCTAAAGTAAGAGAGAAAACAACACTTGTGGCATTTTTTGTTGCAAGACTTTTGAGTCCAGCATTTTGATATAGATTATGTCATCTGTTTAAAGCCCTGTCGAGACAGCAAGGGTCTTACTGTAGAAACATTTTTTTCACTTGAGCCTCTAGGAGTGCAATAAATATTTGTGTTGAAAATATAATAATCACACGAAAGAACTGTGATCTCAATTTGTATGGGAAAAATTCAGTGATTCACATTTTAGCAAGAATCATACAGCCCTAATGGAGACTGACTCACATTTGGAACCAGACTCAAGTGGCCTTTACTTGAGTCTGGCTTGAGTTTTCACCACTGTCATGTTCAAATAATTCATCGATCAAATCAAATATCAACAACAGGTCACAAGAGTTGCTGGTCTACTGCTGCCTTGATTGGTTAGTTCGTTTGTGTTTTCTATGTTTAAAAGGGTTGGTTTGGATTCAAGTCGCACAATGACACAAACCAACTAACCAATCAAAGCAACACTAGACCAGCAACTCCCATATTTTGCATAGTAAAATGACTGATTTTGCTAATTGAGTCTGGTTAGAAATGGTTTTAGGTGGCTAACATGTTTTACTGCTACTCCTGTCCACAGCAGTACATTCCTTACCTTCCTACACTGGTACTGCTGATCACCTTCTACTGTAAGTAATACACTGACTATGACCTCATATGACCTCATACAACCACACACAATATGAACTATTCCTTTAAGAATGCATTTAAATAGCAGCATTTGATATCCACAGCTCAGACTGCAGTTCTGCCTCTTAATGTTCTAATTTTCATTAGTTAGAGCAACTACAAGGTTCAACATTTTATCTCTAAAGGAATGAATTCAGTGTTGATCTTCAATAACTTGAAAATGTGTGAGAAAAACAGTTTCAGAAACCCTGAAAACCACCAAAGTTTTATAGCAACCCAATGCACCCTCATGCACTCCCACCAAGAAGCCATGTTAGGCCTGTCTATGTCAGTGCACTATGCCAGTGGGCCAATCATGTGGGAAGGTAAGTACCCTCTGTAGGCCATTTTGACTTGTGTTCCTATTCTGCTCTGCACAAATAAGATCCTGAGTGTCCAGGACACAAGACGGACTCTGTGGGAAGGAAAACAGGCACACACACGAAGATGGGCAACTCAAACCAAGAAACTAAAGGTTCCAAAAAGCCAAACTGAAGTGAGAGGGCAGAAATGAGATTAGAGGAGACTGAACTGTTAAGGACAGGTGACAGGAGCAGGACAAGCATAAACAGGGTGTTTAAGGTTTATCTAGACTTAGAGCCCTTAATAACATTGTTTTATGAATCACACTTATTTTAGATGTTAAGTACTACAGATCAGAATATGCAGGGATAATGTGACTGATATTGGTATTTCAGACATGTTCATATGATGCTTTTACATTTAGTGTGTTTCACAGCCACAGATAAAACGTTCAGACAGAAACCTAAAAACAGCACAATGACGATGAGGAAAAAACAAAGACAGTAAAAATGGAGAAAAGGAGCACAATAACAGCGAGCAGATCAAATACACATTCAACATCTCAGTCCTGTTACCTTCTTCATGTTGGCACCCACATAACTCTTGGCCTCCTCTTTGAACTGTGGTAATCTGAAAGAAACACAAACACCCAGACACTTTAAATAAAAGAGTCTTAGTAAAATTGCAGATTATTGTAAAGGTATCATCCTAGCTGCTTTTTTAGACTGTCTCAGCATTGCAAAACTATTGGATGGCCTAAAACTTTCTCCAACTCAATAACTCAAAATCTGCATCATTCAATCAATCATGTTCACATTTCTAGAATCACACCCATGCCCCCACACACTGATCCTCCTGACTGTTCTAACATCAAGGCTTAAATCTAAAGGTGACCGTGCTTTTTCCACCAGGGCCCCTCAACTTTGGAGCAACCTGCCTGAGAAGATAAGGCTGCAGAATCAGTAACATACATCACTGTCACATACGGGTACTTTGCCAAAATGTCAGGCCATGCCCCCTTTTGGAGGATAGAAAACGAGGGATCCCATAGACAACAATGGAAATGTATGAGTTTTATAATCTTGTCTGAACATGAGCGTCTGCAATATCTTTATCTTTCAATCACTTCTTAAAAGCCACCTTTACAGACTTGCTTTTATGTGATGTCATCTTTGTTAGTGTTTCTATTGCTTCTATTGTTGGATTTTTAATTATTTATTCACTTTTTGTTGCTTTATAGTTCTTATTTTTTATTTGTCTTAAATATTTTTTTCTTATTCCTTTATTTAATTGCTTTTATTGTTTTTAATTTATACTGTCATATGTACTAGAGATGCACCAATCGACCAGCCAGAGACCGGTGACCGGCCGGTTTTCAGCGTTACATATCTGTCTTGTCACACACATGTTCTGCATGATGGTCACGTCATGTGCGCAGCAGACAAACTGACCGTGATGTCAACACAGCGCCGATAACAGCTACACACTCTGACACATGTCTGCTTGAAGCCGGTGTCAGAGACAGATTCCAAGAACAAGATAAAGAGAAGACAGAAAGTCTACAACGAGACAGAGCAGCTGACAATGTCGCAAAACAGCCGTAAACTATGTAGCTCTTCATGCTAATGTTAGCCAGCAGCAGGCTACTGTTAACAGACTGACAGTTAAAATCTCACCTCCTGTTCTGGCTGAAGAATAAACAACCTGTGTTGATGTGTCTCTTCAAACATCTTCTCATCCAGACTCGTTTAACTTCTGTGTCTGTTTTTCTCACGGCAAAGTTTTACGGCGGCAAACTGTTGCATTGTGTCCGTCTCCGGTTTGTTTACAAACCGGTGCTTCCACAGGCGATCACGTGAAATCGCGTCCCGCGAGATCACATTCAGCTGATTCATAATCTAATCTATTTAATGTAAACCTATAATAAGCCCTGGCTGTAACCTGGAGGACTTGGGGGAAGATTTAAATAGTATTTAATGAATATTTAATAGTCAGTGTCATATTATGAACATCTAATTTAATTTTTACAAGAAAAGTTGCAAAAATGTTTGTGAATGCTGTCAATTCCAGTTCTTAGAAAGACTGAAAATCGAAATCGGTCAAAATCGGAATCGGCAGGTCAGACCCTTATAAAAACCGGAAATCGGAATCGGCTAAGAAAATTGCAATCGGTGCATCTCTAATATGTACCTTTATATGGTATTCATTTTGACATTTAACATCTTGCTTTTAGTGTCTTTTCTGTCGTCTTGTTTTAACTTTGTCTTCATGTGGTCTTGGTGTTGTTTGACCTTACTCTTTTGCTTCTGTGGTTGTATTACCTAGCTATCCCTGTCAAAGCAATTTCTACAACACTGTTTATAAATGGTGCTACATAAAAAAAGTTATTATCATCATGAAGTACAGAGGATAAAAAATTGTGAATGTGTGACTGAAAAGGTATTCATTGTGCTGCTGATGCCATTAGGAGCTTTAAATTGCTGGGGAATGGCAGGTTAACAAGGAGATGCATTTTGGTCATTTTTCTAACAAGAGATGAGCACCCCGCACCCCCCCAACTCCCCTCAACCTGCCCACTGCCTCAAACAGATGAAACAATTCATACAAAAGGAATCAGAACGTGTCCTAAGCTGCTTAAGAGGCAATATCACGGTGGGAACTTCAACATTTTAAACCTGAGCCAATAAACTTTTCCAGCATTGCTGTTCTCAAGGCATCACACTCTTTCTGTGTGTGTGTGTGTGTGTGTGTGTGTGTGTGTGTGTGTGCGTGCGTGCGTGCGTGCGTGCGTGCGTGTGTGTGTGTGTGTGTGTTCTGTGGACTCTAAAGCTTTGCTGGAAAATGAGATGTCACCAGCAGTCACGCACACATACACACAGACAAACAAAAAAAAGGAGCCGGCAGCCCCCTCCTGACATTAACTCGCCGTTAATAGAGTGTTGTCTTGCGAGCACGATTATTGGATGATCTGTGGGTCCAACAGATTAACATGCCTAATACTTTCAGCAGGCAATCTAAGACTCCTTGTGAGGGGCTGAGGAGAGCTGCTGCTCATTATTCTCTGATGGGGGTGTGTGGAGGGGGGCAGCCTAGACCCTCTCACATCTCTATTATCCAGGGTCTGTGGACAAGTGGGGGGCTGGGGGGGTTGAACATGAGCAAAATGAGATGTGGGGCCTGTGTGTATGTGTGTGAGCAGTATCAGAAGGATGGAGTAAAAAGCACATACTAAATTTATATCTGCTGCTCATGTGTTTACGACTGTGGCTGCCATGCGTTTCTATTTCCATGCTTGCACAGTCAAATCTAGTTAGAGGACATGATAACAAGGTGCCATGCAAGAGTCCTGCCAATAAATCAAAACAGGCCAAGAATGCTTGGAGGCAGGGGCAGTGAAATGGTGACAAGCTTGGCAAAAACCAACACTGGTCTTGACTAACCCATCGCTTTGTGACAAATCCTGCGTCAAATAGTCTCAGTGAGGACGTGTACGCCTTCAGACAGGAGGTGGATAAAAGCAGAACTTTATTTAGAGCTCTGTTTGTTCTCCAGGTGTGCTCCTTCACATTCAGATGAGTTTTTTTTGTGGCTCATTTTCCTGATTGCTTCAGTCTGGGATGGCTGGCGATGCTAATTCTGTATGTGTGTGTTTTCGCAGGTATGCTTCTTAGTATTTATGGGGCTGGGAGCTTTGCTGTTGGAGCAGAGAGCAGCTTCATCTATATGCAGATCATGTGGTATGAAGCTCAATTGGCTCATCCGCTTGTCTGTGACTGAATGTGACTGGCACTCTGATGCATCTGGACAGGGTGCTTTGTTCAGACGGGGGTGATGGGAAGAGAGGAGCTCTTATGCTAAATGCCAAAGGAGAAATCATGTTATGGCATTAGTCAATCAGTGGCCCATTGACCCTGTGCACAGTACAAAATGAAATTCATGAGCTTGGAGGGGAATAATGAGGCCTGAGAGACAGATATATGCAGAGAACCGTCCATCTATAATCCAGAAGTGATGGAGGAGTGCAGCAGCAGTCCGGCCTGCTCTTCTTCTGTGGTGAGACAACTTAAGATTTGGGATTTAAAACTACCCTTCACTTTCCTTCACTTTTAAGGAGCGTTCATGCTTCAATTCTAAAACTACAAGAAGCTTTTTGATTAGATCATTAAAAAACAGCTCCTAACCAAGCACCAGATTTTAACAGAATATGTGTAAACAGTCCTAACCACTTCAGGAGTGTACACATTAAAGGGACAGTTCATCCCAAAAACAAAAATAAATATTTTTCCCCTGGCCTGTGGAGCTATTTTTAGATTTCTTTTGGACATATTGGCCACAGAGATGTCTGCCTTCTGTCCAACATAATGGGACTAAATGGCACTTGGCTTGTGGTGCTCACAGCACCAAAAAATACATTTAAAAAATTCAATAACAGTGTCTCTTTCCAGAAATCATGAGCTGGTTACTCAAGATAATCCACAGACCTTGTTAGAGCAATTTCATGTAGGAACTACTTTGGCTGTATTTGGCTCATGCCTTCTAAATGATGATGATTTTTTTTAAAATATATATATGTGTATATCAGAGGTTGCGCTAGACTTTTTCATTGTCTGTCATTTTTACTAACATGGTCATAAAAGTCCCGTCATAATCTATTTTTACCTGTCACTTTAATTTTTAAAATGATAATAATTAGATATTCAATAGCATTTAATTTTGATTCGTTTTTAATTAATATTCAGTCCAAACAAGCTGAACAGAGAATCCACACCGTACCTCTTTTATCAACACCATCATCGTTATTGGGCTTTTTGAAGAAACTTCAGCTGCTGACACTCAGCTGCCGTGACACTAGGTGCGTTTGAGATGAGCCAGGCCTGCCCAGAATTGATCAGCTGTGATCGCCGTATAGTGCATGCCGGTTAGATTTGTGTCCCGACTTGATCCCGACTAACCTAACCTCACGAGATCAAGGCGGCCGCAGTTTGCAGAGCCATGTGTGTCAAAAGGAGGATCTCTTCTATTTTAACTTCAATCAGCGACCAAGAACGCACTTTATTTCTTCAGTTATGATCATGATCTGCAGACTACAGGTAACCTACAGGTGATCTAACAGGATGTTCGCGTCTCTTCCTCTACTCTCTCGTAAGTCTGTTGAAAACTGTCCGACTTGACTGCAGCTTTTTGTCTCCACCTCCTGCTGTGGCCGCCTGATCTCGTCCACTCTCCAGGCGAGGCGCAGTTCATCTCGAACAAACCTAATAGCTAATTAATATGCTCACTGGCCACCAAGTGGTCAGGAGTGTGAGTTGCAACCTGTCAAAATGACAGATGACTTTCAGCCTTTTCCGTCACCGTTTTAAAAAAACGGTCAATGACGGAAAATATTCGGTTAACGCGACCCCTGGTGTATATAGACACACACATATTTTTTTTTTTCAACTTAAAGATGCAGTAGCAGTATAAAGGTGTCAACATGAGTGTGAGTCACATATGCATCATTATACATCTTCCCACCCTCCCAAGCCCAATTTTCCCATCTTAATCCATCCAAAAATGTCTAGAATTAATAGGTTACACTGGTAGTTTCTATTTAAAAAAATATGAAAGTAGAAAATAAAAAGCAAAATCAGTTAATCCGAACACAGCAACAAAAGCAGCAAAAAACAAAAGAACTGAGGAAAAAAGAGAAAGAGAAAAAAATAAAAAACAAAACAAAACTGAAAAATAACAAAAGCTACCAAATATACAAAAAGACCAAAAGGCAAAAGAGTTTTTGAGGTTGAGTCAATGCCAGGAGAGAAACTAACACAGCACCCGTCTTCATTCACCACAGTTCCATTCATTTACCTGGAGAACAGTAGCTGCACCATGTCGACCAGTGTATGCTCAGCTGATTTCCTGAGGAGCTCTGCAAACACACAAGAGAAACACATTTTAGAGCCAAAGAGACTCAAACACAGGAGCAAGATACATAGAGATGAGAGACAGACAGATAGACATTCAGACAAACTTCACAGGGAGTCTAAGTGAGGGAGAGAAGAGGTAATAGAGTAGGAGCTGTAAGTGTCAACTAAGACAGAGTTTAAACCGGGAGAAGGCTTATGCAGACTGTTTCACATTTCTCTAAATCATTCATTCAAATATTTCTTTCTCAGTTTGACCAATTTAATACCAAGAAAATTACCACATGTATCAGAGAGAAACCAGCATGCTGAGTAATAAGCATGTCATATACCAGAATAAATACAGTACAGTACAGACAGTACTGGTCATAATAAACTGTTAAAAGTCCATGTGTATTCAAGAAGTGACCAGTGTCTCCTTAAAATGAAGGTTGTTGGATTTTAATCATTTCTAGATGCATGTTCAGGTAAAAAGATTGAGTACTTCACAATAAAATAAAAAAGCTTATTGAAAAACTCATAATCAGACTGCACACAAACCACAGGAGCCGTTTAAATATTTTATAGTAGAACTTGATGTGTTAAACTAGAATCTGCTTGTGACTCCTACTAGAAATGATCATATCAGAAATAGTGTTTGATGTGACTCACCACTCAGACGCATCTCGAAGCAGATCCTGAAGCAGGACTGCATGATCTCACAGACAGACTCGTTGGTCAGATGGGCTCCAACTGGTGTCAGCAGCAGAGTCCTCAGGACCTGAAACACAGCAAAACATAACTGCACTAAAATCCACAGTCACATCATTCAAATTCATCAAACAAATGACTGAGATGATGGCACTGAAAATAATCAAACATATCTGGGGACTGAACTGAAATGATTTGGTTTATTTGGTCCTCTGTGAGAATAAACTGAATATATTTGGGTTGTGGAAAAAAAAAGACATTTGAGGATGTCACCTTGGACCTTAGGAAACACTGACCATCATTATTCACAGTTTTCTGGAATTTTATGGACCAAACAACAAATCGATCGACAGGTCAATTGAAAAATTAAAAAACACAGAACTCCACAGCCCTACATGAAAAAAACTGTAGACACACAAAAATGAGCTTGAATATGTGTTGTATCAAAATGTGAAGCATTAGTTAGTTTAGTTAGTTAGAGCATTTGAGACATAATGCTCTTCATGTGCATTTAGTTGGTCATTGGTTTACTGTTATGTACAGGTCACAGTAAGCTGGTTTGGGTCAGTAATAAGTAGTATCATCAGACTTTATTATATGAGGTGATACATGTACTTTCTTATGGCAGAAGACTGAGAAATAGCATTGTGATTATATTTTGTCTAAATATTTAGAAAGATAGGAACAATTATTGACTGGTTTAGACTTAAATCTAAAGGCATTTATCTAAAAGTTGCTGCCCTTATTGTCACAAAAAAAACTTTAGTACAGATATTACTGAGCAAACTATGTATCAACAGCAAACTATGCTGGATACTGTTTCAAAATTACAGATGTGATACTCAACTTAAGGTCTGATGGCCAATTCTGGCCTGCAATAGGTGCCAGGTGGCCCTACAACCATTTTCCAACTCACAGTCATATGAGCCTATATGCACTAAAAGAGCTTCAATGTGTTATTCATCTTGTCCCTGGTAAGAACAGCTGATGTTTATGTTTCATGTTTGTGAATCATTACAACAATTCAGTGACTGCAGGATGGAAGAGGTTCCACTGATGTTTAATCTTATATGAATTTTTTCAAGTGTTAGGTTTTTGTCTTTCAAACTGTAAAGCATTTACAACCAAAATGCAGCTGCATCTATTAAATGGAGTAAAATAATTTCTTATATCATATAAATGTGTGCTTGTTAATTTAGTTAATAAGTTAATAAGTCAGTTCATTTGAAAATAAAGAATTTCAAAGAAAGATGAGTTATGGGCGTTTCAATATTTACTCATTCTATCCAATGAATATTATTCATGTTCTTTATTATGTGACCTCGGGCCCCCTGTCATTTTGAAGTGGCCCCTGGGTTAAGAAATTGAAGTATCCCTCTTATAGATCTTGTCATAGATCTTTTTCACCATCTTATCCTGTTCTACTTGTGACCCACTTCTCAGAGAAGAACTATATGTTCATTGTTGAGGCTCCAGAAATGACCATGAACTTAAATGTATTCATTAACTAAACAGGGATCGAGACAATGTGGACTTCATCTGTCTGGTCCATCCGGTCAGAGCAAACCCAGTGTATTTACAACTAATAAACATGTTGTACCTGTAAAATTTTCATGAGGACGACTTCATCACTGGCGGGGTCTGTTCCTACAAATCGAGCATGTGTGACGGCGTCCGCCATGTTCTCGATGGCCTCTGCTGCTGCTTCATGGTTAGCATCTGCAAACACACACAAGAAACACACAATTTTCTCAAAAGGCTGGAATTCAAACTCCAAAACAAACATGATTAGCTTGATAATGAGGGCTTTTATTAGGAAAGAGCACTGAGAGGAAGCCAGATTCCTGAGGGCAGCTGAACTCTCTGAGCTGAGATCGATTATGTGTGTCAGTGTGAGATACATTCAGTGGCCTCTCTTACTACGTACACCTCTACAATCTGAAGAAATCTAAAACAACAGCTCTGCCATAAATTCTACCTTCATAAAGCTTAGACAGTTCAGGATTTGGTGATTTAAATTCAACTTTACAAGTTATTGAACTGTTTATTTTTGAGGTTATAGTTATTGTGTGATGGTGCTGAACTGGGCTACATTGTGTATATATAATGAAAGGTACTTACTGCATACATAAGGGAAGCACAATATTAAAAGCACCTGTCAGTATAATGCAGTTCAATGCAACAACACCACTGGCTACCAAGTAACACCTTTTTGACAGTGTCAACAGAAAATGAGCATTAATAGCTTGCAATGAGCTTAATAAAAGGTAAAATTCAGAGGAGAAATGCTCGGTCAATTAATCAGCCAACTGACAGAAAGTTTTAGTAACTTATAAATCCTTTCATTTGCTTTTTAAAGCAAAAATGGTCAGAGAAATTAGTTTCCAGCTTCCTGAATGTGAAAATTTTCTTCTATGAAAGTAACATGACTATACCTATTTTATAGCAGCTATGTTGACATGAACTATTAGTGTAAAAACAGGTGTTATCAATGATACTAATTATGGTTTGTTCCATTCAGCATGTTGGCTCAATGGAAAGACTCTGCTGCACTGAATGGAATGGGACCTTTATTAGTATCGTAACACCTGTGTTTGCCTGATGATTTTATATGAACATGGCTGCTGTGAAAGAGGTCTATATCTATAGTTTTGGGGTCTGTAACAGACATTTCCTTGGAATGTGTGATGGTATGTTTTTTTGCAATTTGCTGACATTATATAGATTAAAGAATCCACTTGAGAAAATAATCAGTAGATTAATTATAGGGATGCAGCAATTTGTCAGCCAAACATCGTTATCAGCTGATATTCACTTTCTTGCCTGCGATCAGCCTAATAGCAAATAAGATGACACTCATTAACCAAAGTGGATGTTAATCTGTCTAGCGTATCCAGCTGCTGTGGCAGAGAAGAGGCAACTGGCTGCACACAAGTCTGGTTTGACATAAGAGGGCAACAGGTGCCATGATTCTTACAGTGAAGATTTCTTTGATTCCCTGGCACAAACGGGGGAACAAGTAACAAAAACAAAATGAACAACAACAAAAAACATCAGTATCAGCACCCGCTAGCAGCCAAATTGGTACTTGAAACTAGAGCCTGACAGATATATAACAGCCCAATATTGGCCTGATATAGGCCTTCAGAGGATTTAACAGTATTGGTGCACATGTTTACTGACAAGCACAGATATGAAACATTTTTTTACAGGTCTTATTACATAGAAGACGAGGCTTGGGGTGGCAGAGATTTAGCACAATAGGTAATATTTATGAGGATAAGAGGAGCTTCCTGCAAGTGTAAATATTGAGAACCTGCTTTGTATTTTACAACCTGCCTCCAATTGGCCAAAAGTATTTAAATATTCAGCAAATGACTGATACTGAACAGTCTTGATGTTTAGTTAATTATTTTATTTTTATTTACTCTCTTCTCAGTGTACCTTTCCACAATTGGTTGGTATATGTACATGTTAAATTATTTAACATGTTAAATATAATATATATTATTTTACAATAAAGTTATTTGTTTAAGAAAACAGCTTTCTAAGATCTTTATATAGTTATATTGGTGCACAATCCACATATAACAGGTCTTTTTTTCATTTAAGGTTAATACTTCACTCTATTAGCCACCATATCAGTAATATGTGATTTCTTTTCCCTCTAAAATTGATATCAGTATCGGTCTAAAAAATCCCATATTGGTTGGGCACTGTTCGAAACACCATATCAGCCCAGAATTGGTGCATTCCTAATTAATCACTAATAAAAATAACTGTTATTTGCGGCCCTGAATGAATTTATGGCAGAGCTACTGTTGTGGATTGCAGTAGATTGCACAGGTGTACCTAAAAAAAAAAAAAAAAAAGTGGCCACTGAGTGTAAGTTGGCAGGTAAATGTTCCGCAAAGAAAATGGATTTTCAATAGTGATTAGATTTTCTTTGTATATACTGTGACTATACAGCCAATTTTCCATGGTACATATCCTAACCCTAACCCTCACAGTAAAACATTAAATGCAAAAAAATATTACTCTACAAGCTGATGGTAAAGAGAACATCTGTAGTAGCCTGTTAATATCTGCAGCTGCCATGTCTACTACGTTCATTCAGAGAAGGCTTTAGATGCACAGCGGGATGTTGGGACTGTGCTGTGGCCTCTCTACTCCCACAGCATGAAAAATCTGAAAATGGAACAGGACCACTTCAAGCTACTCATTTCCACTATCCAATGAAAACAGGTAGAGCAGTGTATAACTAGCCCTACTTATGGTGCATGTGGTGGAAACTCCAGGCAATTAAAACTATTCTGTGTCAAATATGACAGAAAGAAAAAATCTGAATGAGTCATCATTCCAGTGCTGATGTGAATGTTGGATGAATGAGACATAATATCTAAGAAGTGGGGGCAATAATTGTCAGTTAACTCGGTGACCAATAAAGCGCCAACAGCTCAACACATAAACAGAACTAGACAAATCTAGTACGGTCTGTCCACATTGTCCTTCAAACCCTGGGATCTAATGACCAGATGTGGCCTTTTGTTGGAGGCAGGCTGGGACAAATTGGCTGTCAGAGCAACAGGAGCCAGTGTTTTTGAAACCCGAGCGGCTGGCCAGCTCTCTGCCTGGAGCCAGCCTGTTTTCCTTTCCCATCGCCCCCAGGAGCAGCAATTCATTAACTAATAAGCACAGGGGAGAAAGAGAGGGGAGCAGAAGGACGGACACAGGGAGAGACAGAGAAAGGGAGGTGCAGATGAGGATTTTCCAAGTAAAACAACAATGCAGCCTGTCAACATGGAGACTGATATGTGGAAAAAGACAGGCAGCTCAGGGTTCAGTGTGATTACTTGTAGACAGGTTTGGACATTAACCATGGTCTGATGGCCCAGGACCCCAAAAAGTGACTCTGTGGCCACCAAATATTTCATGAAGGTGGCCCCCTGTGGCAACGTTTTATTCCCATACAGTGAGCCTTGACCAACACAACACAGTTAAGGAGGGCCATGATAAGTTGCATTAAATTGCCTTTACATTGTTGCACTCATTCTTGGGAATCGGGACAACACAGTACTTTGAGGGGGTTTTGATTTTTACTCTTCAATTATGCTGGAAAATACAGATCAACCTCTTGGCTCTTAAACCTTGATATAGAGCATCCTCCTAATGATTACATTTTTTATTAAATGTAGGTCGTCAACTCCATCAGATGGAAAATCTGACAAAGTGTTCCATTTTTTCATTCACAGGATAGTCGTAGTGAGCAGCCATTCTATTTTTTTTTTAAGTTGCTCAGTTTTCTTAAAAGTGAAAATACACATTTTAAATCATAATTCTTATTTAGCTTTAATTTAGAATAGAAATGGAGTTCACATGCTATGATTATTGAATGACTTTGTCGAAAAATTGAAAGACAACAAGTGCTTGAGCAGTATTCCCGCCTTTTTTTTAAACCAGGAAGTGAGACTGAGGTCCTTAGGGTGTAGCTAACACTTTTTACTCCTGATTAAATCAGGTTTCTGTAACCCTTAAAAGGGCCAAAATTTAGAGAGACAAAAACACCATTTTAAAACATATTTTTATACGCTTTGTTAGTTAGTTTGTTAGTTTTACATTTTAAAGGCTTTAATATTTTTTAATTGTTTAAAGTTGTGAATTCTTGTCTGAGACAAGGTTTTCTGGCACAGATAAAATGTAGAAATCGAAAAAGTTAAAACAAAAATTTCATAAATTACATACATTTCATTTGTATAAATGCTTAAAGAATCAATGTTAAGCAAAAAAATGGAATTAAGAGTGCTGGTATTAACCATTTTAAAAGGGTTTTTTGGTAGGACATAATTTGTCCCAATTCTCAAGATTGGCTGATTGTCAGGGATGATAATTAATTGATAATCGATTAATTGAATGTTAAGAGTTGATCAGTTACATAAAATTTAAGTTGATCTATCAAAAAAAGATCTGAAATGTAATAAAGATTATTTTATGAGTGTGCGCCGCATGTTATCTGATATTTAAGTATGACATATGTTTCATAGGCTGTGTAATGATGTCAGAGATGATGTAATCTGTTGCTGTGGAAATCAAACTTTGACTGAAACACATTTGGTATTTTATGTTTTTTAAAATGACAATCAATCAATTAATTGATTGTTAATATTACCAATGATTGATTAAAGAAAGTACTTACAATTCGCAACCTGTGTAAACTACATTTGGGTCATCAAAAATGTGACCACCAAACTTAGGAGCTTAAAAAGGTAAGTGTCTATCCCAGCATTAGATAAATAATACATGTTGTTAGTTCTGATGAAATTACCCAATTAGAAAATGTTTGGGCCATCTCAGTGACCGGTGGCTGCAGTGAAGACCTGGAGTGCAGACAGTGCATCTGTCAGAAGTCAGTTAATGGCTGAGAACTGGTTTATGCACGGCTGAGGCTGTTGAGACAAAGCAATGCCAACATCCCTCCAGAGGCAAGGGCGACAACAAGCATGGAAGTTGTGCTGAAAACATCCAACGTCCAGACACAGAAACTGGAGCCACAGGGGGATCCAGCAGAATGTCAGAAGTGATATAAAACACTAATCCTTCTCTTGGCACACAGTCTATACAAGCAGTGTCCAAAGGAGGGGTCGGGGGGCATTGTTAAAATAACACTGAGGAAAGGAGAGGCTCTGTGTGTGTGTGTGTGTGTGTGTGTGTGTGTGTGTGTGTGTGTGTGTGTGTGTGTGTGTGTGTGTGTGTGTGTGTGTGCCTGTGTGCCTGAGGGTATGTGGGCAAAGTCAATAGGGGGTTGAACCAGCTGCCACATAAAGCAGTTTAAGTAATATCAAACTCTGGTCACAAAAATCAAAGACGTGGCGTGAGTGAGAGTGAGCAGAGAGGGCAGAGTGGCTGCTGTTTAAGCGTGCGACACACAAAAAGCTCTCGAGCTGCACTCTGCATGAGGGCCAATACATCTTTAGAAACCAAACAAAGGCACTGCTGTTTTTTTCCACGGTCAGAGAAGAAAATGAGTTTGTTCACCTGTTCATCTTCTGAATAGCACAAGATCACCTTTCAGCCAGGCTGCTCTGCCCCTGGCTTCAGCTACACAGTTGGTGTGAACACGACTAAATGCATGGAATACATACTTTTATAGCATGTTTTGTGGCACTGTTGCTGTTTTTGTAATTCCTTTTGTAAAGAGGAAAAAAACAGGATCTCTAAGATGTGTTTGGTTCCCTAAAAGAAATAAAAAACAAATCTTTTTGGTGAATTTATTTCCAACTACCAGCTAATAACTAAAAATAAAACTAACGTACAAATCTCTGAATACAAAACCATAGTCATCACAGACAAAGCTACATCCAAACATTACAATGAAGCCTGCTGGTTTTGAGCAGGTTATCACTCAAAATTAAAACTTTTTTTAACCTTTTTTTTTTCAAACTGTTTGTTTTCTAACTCTCTCTGATAGGGATGCACAAGAAATAATCTGTCGATAACAGAAATTTCATATTTTTTAATTCACATTATGAAATTATAGCTGATAAATATTGGCTATAATACTATCTGATATGACAGTTTAAGCTGCACTATAGGGTAAAAGAAAAAGCAATTGCGGTATGAAAAAAAAAATATAGTAAAATCATGACAATGTGACATCTCTTGGGATTCATGCCCAACAAACATGTTCGTTTTCTTACTTCTGGAGAATAAGATTTGTAGGCCAGGGTATCTCTGTAACACTACAACACTTCATTATAATGCTGTTTTCTCATACATTTTTCTTTTAACAAAAATTGCAGCTTCTGTGATTCAGATGTTGCAATTGGCCACACAGCGATTTCAATATTTCCATTAATCATGCAGCCCTATTTCAAAACATTTAATATAATTTCTTCAGCAAAATACCATATAAAAGCCAAAGTATTTGTGTTTTCTGGTGTACTTTGCTAAAAAAAAAAATAAATGAACATCTGAGGAGTCAGAAATGTTGTGTTTCACAGGTTAGTACTAATCCATATTGTCCACTGCTAGTCTCTGAAGGTTTATAAAAGCATACAATGTGGATTATAATCCCCTTATCCTTTTTTTAATTAAAAGGGGCACTTTGCCCATTTAGTACTGTATATCCACAGAGGTGAGGAACCTGCAAGAGGGAAATTTAAACAAGGCCAAGACAACTTTGATGATGTCATAGGGACTTTTTCTCCTCTTTAAATCTCTGCTACTTCTCTTTATTTTTATTTTTATCATCATCTTTTCCTTTTACCTTTATCTATGTTTTGTCTGGGCCATGTCACAGGTCAAACTGTTTTCCCAGAGCCCACTGGTGTCATATATGTTCTGGTTATGAACAAAGAAAATCATCATATTTCTTAAGACATGGGGTGATTGCCACATTTTTTCTTGGGACTCTCTCTTCCTCTGCTTTGATGTCTTTTTTCCTTAGATTTTCTGTCTGTGTTTGAGAAAGAGGTGGTGCTCTTTTCTTTGTTAAACTACAAGTAACAGTGCTGCTCATGCTAATTGTGCTTCTTTATTTAATTATAACAATGATTTCAATGAAGAATAACAGTTTATTCAAGCCTAAAATCATAGGCGGGCTACAGCTGTACTCTAAGCTCATCTCTTCTGGCAGTGGCTGCAGCTTAAGCCTCAGCTGAGCCTCACTGTGAGCCCTATGTGGGCTGGTGACTGTGCGGCTGCGAGCACCACGGTGAGGGGCTTTGCTGACTCTGCTGGGCAGGAGGAACGGAGGGAGAATGGAGGAGGAACAGGGGAGGAGAGATGAACAGTGGGAAAAGAGAGGATAGAGGAGAGATGTGGATATCTGTCAACAGCCAGGCTTAGCTTACTGCTCCCTCCATGCCAGTAGACCTCAGGCCACAGATTGAGAGGAATTACTTCGCACTAAATGAAATGGGTGAGTGAAATGAGTGGGTGTGTGTGGGAGACAATCACGTTTCCCTTTCTCTTGGGCCCCGGACTAGCAAAAAAACAAAACAAAACAAACAAAAAAAATAAATTAAAAGAGGATACAGGGGACATGTTGGCAGGCCAAGGGGGAAAATGTTGACAGCGACACACAGAAGGGGAGGATCATATTCAACACAAAGCCCAGGATAAAGAGGAATACAGCCGGCTGCTGGGGGTGGTTTTCTACCTGATGATAGTATAATGTGTGCAAACTTAAACCGACCATAAAAATTAACATCCTCTGCTGAATGCTTACAAGACATAACATGGTAACAAGACATTCAGTGTATCACAATGCAGTGGCAACATCATGTCCACTTCAAAAAGCATATCAAACATCATCTGTCTCACTGCAGGAAGAGAGCTGAAAATTAGGTATCACCATGTACAAACCTAATGCTTAGTGCAACTGTTGAAGCTAATCTGAATCCAGGGGAGATAACTAAATAAGGAAAGTGTTCATCAAAGACTCACAAGTCAGATTTTTGTGTTTCATCCTAACCAGAAGATGGCAGTACTTGACAAGACCAATGTTGTAATTTCTGTCCATTTACAACTCAACTCTACCCAGCTATGACTGTAATGTGACTCTGATAGACCCTAACTTAAGTTATGATTTAAGCTTACAAATAAAATGAAGTATTTGGCATGTACTAGTACCTAGTCAAATCAGTCTTCAGACTTTCCCTTAGACTATCAAGAGATATGGTTTTGTATGTCTTTGTAATGAATGTTATTATTATCAGTGGAACATTATGGAATTTGCATGATTAGCTTTGAGCTAGAATTATGGGAACTCAGTGTCAATTTTCTTTTTACAATAGCATTTTTCTTCTGCTTCTTAACAGCATCATTTCTCAACTGTATGGATTATGTTTTTGCTTGTGTGGCCTGAATTACTGTGTGTGATTACGGTGACCAAAATTAATATGTTATCAAATTATTGCAGTATTGATAAATGTGCTGAAAATGTCCAATAGTAATGTTCATGTGTTCATATCTCATACACACACTGCAATTGTCTTATAAAGTTTTTTGGTATATCGAAAACCTCTCAATGATCTGAAATGACATCATGTCCTTTGTGATGTCAGTGTTTTCTGCAATGCAAAACAACCTGAACCTGCAGCTGGGAGGCTGATGCTGACTTTGGTTGATGCTGGACAATATTATTAAAATTTTGTCGGACACAAACTTCTTGTCTCCATATTTTGACCTTTTCTTTTTTTTTTTTTTTTATAAATCAATGCTATTAGTCACCCTTGATGTCTGTCTATGGGTTTTTATAAATATTTAATTGTTAAAAAGTATTAAAAAGAGGCAGTAACCTTAAGTAAGTGCCATTCAATTACATTTAAAACAGGTAGCTATTTTTACCACAGGTGGTAAAAAAAGAATTAACGTACTTAACAGTTTTGATTAATGATAGATGATTTATGGTTAAAGTCGTTTTTATTGCAAAAATGCTGTTTTCAGCCTCTCAAATATGGAGCTTTGGGTGATTTATTATCATATTCAATTTAATATCTTTGGGTTTTCAAGTGACAAAATAAGACATTAAAGACATCAGTTTGGAATCTAGGAAACTAGGATGAACATTTTTCACTATTTTCTGAAATTTTATAGCAGTTGCAGCCCAAGATGTAATGTGACAATTAACTTTAGTCTTTGTTGTCATTTGACAGCCCCTAAAAAATATAACAATTAGTACAGGGGCAAGTAAAAACTGACTTAAGTAAGTTATTTCCGACCCACTGACCCGACTGGGCAAGTGAAAAAAACATCAACGCTGACCCCTGCATATAGTGAATATAGTTAATCAGGATTAAGGAGTACATGGTTGTAGTTTTAGTTGACCTCATTCCCTTTGTGATTTATATGACTTTGCATTGAACACCTACCAGCCACTGACTGATAAATGTTCAATTTCACCACTCGCTCAAATGTGTGTAGTTATTTTGCGTATGAAATCTATCAGCCATTTGTGTATTTTACCAACACCTGGCCGGTGGCTGTTTTCCACCTTGCTACCTACCTATCTAACTTTTATTTAGGAAATAAAAACTACATACTTTTTATCTTGTCTTGACTCTCAAACAAGGAAAACACTCAGATACAGTGTGTCAACTATCAGCAACAAACCTTCAGATAGAACAATGCAACACTCACCTTTAAACTATTTTTTTTTTTTTTTTGTTACGTATCTGACATTCTGCAATAAAATTCCTGTGGTCACTTCAAATAAATCAGAGACCAACAATGAGCATTGGACAAAAGGGGACAATAAGAAAAATAACTTTTTAAAAACTTACTTGATAACTAATTCTATATTTTACAGCTAGAGTTATAGCTGAAATGACTGCTTGGTTCAGTACAACCCTCCCTGAAAATTTAAATCTTATACACCGTCACTCCACACTTTCATGAGAAAATATGTCTTTGGTCTCCTCTGGGACACATTCTTCAGATCAAGTTTCAATATTCTTTGAACTCACATTCAATATTGCGTGCTCATAGCCCCTTCGCCCCTAGTAACAGAAGAATAAAATGGATGCATGGCAAATAAAACAAGAGGGGAGTCAAGTGTGTTAATGCACAGCAGGAGACTGTGAGCTGTGTTTGAGAAGTCAAACTGAGATGCAGCAGCATTAATAAACTAGCCCATTGTCATATTTCCTCATCTTTACAGCCTTGAGAGTGTCTGAGCTGCATGGCTGCTGTTGTGCAGCCCTTCAAACAGTGCTGATGAGATGCTGGTGGTGGGGAGATGGCGTCAGGATGGGGGTGGTGGGGATTAAGGGAGCTGGTGTCAGATCTGGAGTGACAGACAGAGGCTCTGGGACTCAGGGGGCGATTTGTGACATGATCTTTGAACGGATATTGTGCGGCACATGTGTGTGAGCCTTGACGGTCTGGAGAGCTACTACTTCTGCTGGTCTTCAGTTTGAATGAACATCCAGAAATCCTGAACCCTCGTCTGATCCAAGAATGTCTCACTCATACGTGCATGACATTTTAAAGACATTTAAACATGAATTCTTATTGCCTGGGGTTGCTCAGAAAGGACTCAGAAAGGCAAGGTACATCTCAAGCAGCTTTTTAACAGTGTGCAATGTTCCTGTAAGCCTGGACTTTTATTTAGTTAAGCAATGACTGCAGCTGTTTTGACAGCAATGTAACATTGAGTCAACCCCTGCTATTTAGACTAACATCTGGTGATGCATGCTCATTTCACACTTAACAAAACAACTGGCAGACACTGGACCATACTTCCATGATGAGACTAATGAGGACAGGCAGTCCTGACTGGACGCCAGCACAAGTCAGCTTCTGCATCGATGAGAAGAATGGACCATTCCTGGCATTCCTCAACTGATCTGACCATCAGTAACACAAATGGCCAAAACGTAGCTTCCCAATGGTGAACTCACAACTTCAAGAGTGCCAACATGATATATACAGAGGCTTTCTGAGCTCACTACAACTTACTGCTGCAAATATTAGCTATATCTTTGACCACAGATTTCAGTGGTACTCAGTTACACCAGGTGTTATATATGTTTTATGTTACAAACGGCAGCACATGTAGATGTAGTGGCTCGTTCAAAGTTCACTACTTTTTTTCCTTCATTCTGTTAATCCTCAGCTTTATTACTGAAGCATGCATCACCTATGAGAGAAAAACACTCATAGATATTAGAAAATGAAGACATGAGGTTTGGATTAAAGAGCAGTGGCCCCTCTGTCAACAAATGCAGTCAGCATCTTTCAAGAGCCCAGTCAGATCAGCTGTATGTGTATAAATATTTATTTTGTTTAATATCTTCACTCTATTCCATTCTGAACTTTATTCATTATCTGTACATATATTGTATTTTCTGTGTATTATGAAGGTACAAGTACAACTCCATTTTTGTAGTACAACACTGTGTTGTAAAAATATGTTGTAAATGTCATTGAATCCTTGAACAGTTTAACCTCATCTCCACCTATAACACATGTATCAGGGCTGAAGGATTTTGAAAAAACTTAGATTTTGGAAAGAAAATCGTCCAATTGTCCAAATTCTCTGATTTCAGCTTCTTCAATGTGAATATTTTCTGGTTTCTTTACTCCTCTCTGAGTTGTGGACAAAACAGACATTAAAGGACATCATCTTGGGCTCCATTAATTGAGAAAATGATCGACAAATTAACTGATAATTAATAAAATGAAAATAATTCTACAAAGATGTTGTCTTAAGTCTGGGGAATCAGGTCTTTAGGCCAGGGCATCTCTGCAGCAGGACAGCCATTTAGTATGAGACGGTATTTTGAAACACATTTTGGCTGTAACAAATATAGCATCTCCTGCAATTTGAAAATTGCAGTAGGCCATATTGCAAATTTGATAACATTTTGATTAATTGTTCAGCCCTACTATATATGGATAAAAAATCTGGATGGTGGGTACAGATGGCAGATCAAAATAGCTACATCTCAGAAGCCTTGGTGGCTATGCTAACTCCAGTGGGATTACCCCTGTAACACACACTTCATTTTCCACTTCTATGGGCTCTACTCTACTTTTTCTTTGCAGAGGAAGGGCTCGTCTGTACCTTTTAGACAGACTGCTTGAGATATTAGGGAGAGCTGCATTTAGCTAAACTCAGGTGACGTGGGAGGAGTTTTTCTTCAAAATGTGGCCAAACTGTACAGATGTCATTAACACGTGGTTGAAATCTGAGTTCTGCATTTACATCTCACATTAACATGTGTTAACTCCATCCTCCATCTAAGAAATGCAGATACAGAGGTTTTTTAATGAAATATATAAATTGTACATTGATACCTTATGGTCGGTTAGAAAGCATGCTGAGATCTCATTCAGGCTGCAGGTAGCGAAACTCTATAATTTTTTTTTCTGCCATCTACTTATCGATTGGCTGAAGAGTAGCATTTTCATGTGGAATAATGCAGCTTTTCTCAAGCTTCTGACTGGTATTGTAGGAACTTATACATGAAGACGACAGTCAAAACTAATACAGCAAGTAATAGTCTGCACCAAGTAGTCCACCTATACAAAACAATGTAGGGTCATGTGCTGCTGAAAAGACACACTAAATGTTGGCACACCTTAAGGGTTAAACAAGAACAGGACACATTGCTAAAGTCAAGATGTCTTACCTATAAGGCCATAGGAGAGGAACTTGTTGACCGAGGTAAGAGCAAGGCCTGTGATTGGTCCAGTGGTGTCCTCAGAGCGGACCACTTCAAGGAAGGGCCTCAGAAAAATGTTGGGTTCCACATCGGACAGCTCTGAAGGAGACACACACAGACAACAGTCAGTCATGTAAAAACACACACACACACACACACACACAGTGTGATATCAGATGAATATAACTGTCTTCATTTATAAAGACTTATTTGCATATATATAGCACACATATATATATACACGTATATATATATGTTTACAGAGAGCCAAAATGAAACCACAATTTCTGCTTTCTGTTCCAGAGGTAACAAAACCTCATTCACATTTGTGTATGCTAATAACTAAAAGTACAGCCTGGAAACAAAGCTCTTCTCAACAGCATGTCGGGTGGCTCACTTCTTATTTTGTGATCAGGATGGTAGTTTTCCAAAAAACAATATAATATTTATGTTTATTCATTATGTATGATTTTTATTAGCCTGTATCAAACGCCATCTCCTATAAGCCCTAGACATCCATGGGCTAAACATCACTGCTTGACAGAAGAGACTAGTCCACAAGTAAGGTGAGAGGTCACCACCTGTTCCAACTGTAATAACAGCAGTGATTACAACTTGTTAGTGAGTTTTAAGGAGGCGCTTTAATGGGAAAAACCAAGTGAAGATGACGTTAAGAATTCATTGTTTAACTTCTATCAAAATAAAATCATTAAGAGGAGCTGATTTTTTTAGACTATAGACAGATAAATATCAAGAGCAAACTTTTTTTATTCTCAGAAAGAATGATGAAAGAAATCCTGAAGGGCTTGTGGAACAAGTAGCCGAATAGATATGCCAAAAAGGTAATAGGCCTCTATTGTAATTGTCTTTGTTAACATTAAATTAATCTGGACAATTTTACTTTCAGATATCTCTGCTGCTCCTCTGTATCACTATGTGAGGTCCCTTGGTGCAGGCTTCAGCCTCAGACACCGCTGCACATACAAACAAGCCAGAACAGAGTGGTCAACAGTGCTGTGTAGAGTTTAATGTACTTTTCCCCTGCACTCTGTATGACGGTCTGTGTAAACAGCACTGTTGCCCTGAGGGGGTCAGATCAATAAGGAATTACCGTCACAGGAGGCTGAACCTCTGCACAGAGACAGAGACAGATGCAAGAAGAAAGGAGAGAGGAGTGAGAGAAAAGGAAGCAGGACAGAGATGAAAAGAAGAAGTCAGCTTAGAGAAGCTGTGAGCACTTTTAAATAAAGACTAACATTTTGGGAAATATGTTTACTGATTTACTTACTTGAGGATAACTATTTATGTAGTATTTTTGATATAGAGATGAGTAGAGCATAAATACACGTTGGGAGAAACAGCTAACATGGCTCTGTCCAAAGTTTAAAAATACTCCATCAACTTTACAGATCACACATTTACACACTGCATCTTATTTGTTTTTTACCTATATGCAGAAAAATGTAAAAAAGAAAAAAAAAGACAACTTGAGATTTTAGTTAGACGCTTCATCTCATAAAATCTGCCAATGATGACAATTTCAGCTGCCACAATTTACAGCTAAAAATAAGAAGCTTATAGATAAAACCAGAGAAAATCTCTACATTTACTCATCAAATTTTTCCAAAAATTTCTATACATATCAAGCTGCAAATCTACCACAGTTATTATTCACTGCCAGAGCTGCCACCAACTTTGGTGATTCCCTGCCTTTTCCCCTAGCGCCACCATGAGGTTGCTATTTTAGTGTAAAATTTACTGTAACAAAGAATGGAATGCCATAAAATTTGGTTCAGCCATCCATGCTTCCCACAGAATGAACTATAGTGACTTTGGTGATCCCTGAACTTTTTATTCTTCAGGTCAAAAGTTCAGTTTGTCCAGTACTTTATGATCAAATATCTAACAAACTATCACAGTTCCCTTCAGCCTAAACAAAATTTTTTCGTAAGTGCTAGCAGAGCAAATGTTAGCATGCTCAAACACTAAACTAAGATGGTGATCATGGGTGACATTATACCAGCTAAACATGAACATTGTTACTGTGAGAGAGTTAGCACACTGACATTAGCACTGCCATACAGTCTGTGGATGCAGACTTGCTAAAAGTGATTTGAACTGATTGGAATTTAATTTTGTAGAAAAAAAGAGCTATGTGGTGTCAAATAAATCCCAAATGCAGGAACAGATGCTAATATTTTTAAGTACATTTTTGGCTCAAATGTAAACTAAAGTAAAAACAAAGCAGAAAAGACGATTTAACACAACTTAACACAGCCTTCCTCAACTGTATTGTCCACTTTTCCCATGAATTATAATGTGGTGTTTCCTGAAGGGATTGCTTCTGATGAAAAAATAGGTAGGCAATTAGCTAGACTTCTTGGCTAGTTGTGCAAACTGGTGGCCCACATTTCAGCACATTACACCATTAGATGTCTCAGATTCTTGACACATTACTTGTGTTTCTATTCACTTCAAAATTTCCGATGCTGCCGTTTTGTTTTTCCTTGGTTGTAAACCCACTTCAGGCACCCCCTCAGAACGGAGTAATGTTCACTGTTTTCATTAAGAGTTGGACTAAAAGGTGCAAAGGAATCAGGTTATCCTATAGGGAATAATTGGTGGCCACAGAGTGTAGCCTAACATTTTGTGGTGGTTCATACAAATGATAGGATTAAGTGAAAATGCACAAGGCTGCAGTGTTTTTGTGCTTTTGACCTTTTTTTTTTTTAAAAAAATCTAAATAATGATACATTTGTAGTTATAAATGAAACTCTAAAACAAAAAGGCAATAAATAATTGACTAAAGTAAAATATCATCTAAGTAAACCATCGTCATCAGCACTAGTATCAATAAGCCAGAGCAAACTGAGTCCTATAGTTGATTAAATCCAGCTGCTGTGCGAGATGCAGCAGATCTTCCTCTGTAATCAGTTCACAAAGAAGGGAGCTTCGCTGGGCATTCCACTCTGGGAAACCACCTTTGGCCAATCCACCCCGACTTCAATAGTCTCTCTCTCTTTCTCTGGAGAATTCACAGAGAAAGAGGGTCAAGAGGGGGGAGCAAAAATACAAAACAGGTAAAACAACAACGGAGAAAATTAGTGGAGTCACGAACGCCGCTGTGAAATGTTGTGCCAGAGGAGTGCTTGCCACAGCAATACCGCGAGGATTATGGCTTTCTTAAGAGCAGCTCCACTCCAGACGAGAAAAAACAACTTGGACATCAAAAGCGCCGAGGAGAGTGTCCAACCAATTTCCAAAAGTGCACATGTGACCGCTGTGCATTAGCGTGTGATATCCAATACCCCTGCGGCTTGTTTAGAAATCAAATATGAAATAATTTGGAAATTTAAACAGTCCCTTTATCGGCCGCCAGGTCACTTTTAGGCCTCACTTTCAAAAGCAAATCTCTTGCTTTCTGCTTTATTGAATATTTTCTCATCTGGTGGTTTATTTGAGTTATTGTTACATCTGAAAGCTTGGAGCAGTCTTGGTTTAAAGGGTGAAGGGTGACAGAGTGTAAATTTAGAAACAAAAAATAAGCAGCTTTCCCCATGAAAGATACAATAAAAACAAAAAATTACAAATTACACAAAATGAAAATTAAAATCAGGGTTAACTTCAGAGAATGAGGTAGCTCTGTTGGTTTCGATCTGTCCATCAGCTGCCAGAAAACTTTTTAAAGAGGGTTTTTGTGTCCCATTACTTTACAGTGTAGTAAGGATGGAAGGAGGGTGCTCAAATGAATCTGTCAATAGACCCTGATGAAGACTTCATCAGATGCGATCACCCTGTAAGTGCTATGGCTGCGTTCCCAAAGACCACAGATTGGAAAACTCAATTGTGTTGTATTGATCCGGCCGGCCATCGGTGAACACAGGGCTGACTGGAGCGGTCTGCCGGTGGCCACCACCAATCTTCTTATATAAAGTCTAAATACAGGCTCTGTACTTCAACTCAATCTCCGGGGCTTGTGGAGTGAAATAAATAACGACGGCTGCAGCCGTGGTGAGGCAATCATTCTATAACCAGGTTAACCTCTGGCTGACATTGACCAAAATAAAAAAAAAAAACACACAGGATTAAAGCAGCTCACCCAAGCGTGCATGTTGCCATCTAAGGGCTGGGTTTGCTGGGTACAAGTCCTGATTTAAGAGTGCGTACAAGTCCAACTCGAGTTCAGCTTAATTGGTAAAAAAAAGAGGTTTGTGAAATGAGCCCATTACGATTCACCATGAGCCTAATCCTATCCACCTTTACCATGCCGGAGCTCCTTCTTTCTGCTTGGAGCTGTAGTGAGAGTATCCAGCCATGTGTGGATTACCTCTCCAAATGACCCCAGCAAAGAGAGGGAGGGGAGACGGGGGGTGAACCTTTGCCCCCAGGAGAGCACCTCGGGATGAGGCCGGCTCACCGCAAAACAGAAGCCATCTTTAACACATGCACATCTATTGGCAGTGGAGCAGAAAAGGCTTAGAACACAGAGAGCAACTGCTGCAGATGCACCTTATTGTCCAGACAACACGAGAGGAAAAAAAAACTGCACAGAGACCATGACGAAATGAAACACAAACAATATCTGGACCCAACCAGACCATCTCAACTGAAAACATACTAATATTTCAACATGGAGTCTCTACAGATCTTTGCAAGGCTTTCTAAGTAGAGTCAAGAGTTAGACAAACAGGCCTGTCTTCCACACAATCACAGCGTAGAGGAGCTGCACACTAGAAGCTAAATATCAAGTGCTTTTAATGGCCAATACATCAAACCAGAGGAGGATTACATTCTTATGGTACTGGTATTGCAACTGAGTAACTTCCTCGTCTCAAAAGCAAATTAAACACTGAATACTGTCCAAATAGTACAAGAATGTTGCAAAGCCCAAACATTAAAAAAGGTGGAACCAATGCTCTATAGTGCTATTATTTAGCTTATATATTTACAGTGGGAGACAAAATGATTTAAGTACACTTGTGTGAATGACTGAGATTTGACACCAGGTAGCGAAATACCTGGATTCAAAGTTCAGATGATAAAAGGATCTGTTTTATAATCTGTTTCTCTCCTAGCTCTCGATCATTATCAATGAGCAATTTATAAAGAAAAATCAGGCAGCAGCTTCTGATTTTTTGCTTGCACTGACTGTTGCTTTTGCTGTTAAAACGCCAAAATGAAAGGCTGTTGTCTGGTTTGTGTCACAGATCACTGGTAAAGTAAGGGAAACATTGCTATAACATTAACTCTGCAGCTATAAAAGGTCTGCATGTTTATGTAGTTTAACCCTAAAATGGTTTCTGTATCCTGGGGGATACAGTCATTTGACGGGCTGTGGGAGGGGGCATTAAGTGGGTGAACTTTGTATCATGAGAAACACTGAAGGGGGTAAGTCAAGTACACAGACCATCTGACTTCATGCAAACATTTAAAACTATTTATGCAAAACATAAAAGAAACTTGCTAATTAACTGTTTATAAATTTATAAAAAAATCTATAAAAAAAACTATTAAAAAAAACAGGAAAATGTTACATTTATACCTTAAATGGGCAGTGTATCAATTACCTAATTTTCGCGTGTGTGTGTGTGTGTGTTACATTCTTGTGAAATAATCTTGTTCATCAGGTTTGTTACGATTTCATGTCATGAGCATAAGCTCATGTTCAGGTTGTAGTCACAGTTGCGCATATTAGTCAGGATGCCACTCAAAACTATTGTTATAGTTTGTGTATTTCTTTTTTTTCTTATTTTTATAAACACGATGGTGATTAATGTTAGGTCAAGGCCATTTGTTCCATGAAAGCAAAGAAGACCAACCACAGGCATTTATTCATCAACACCATACTTATACTTGTATTTATATTCATATGGCAGTTGTTATATATTGTTGTGGACCCATTAATGTACCAAATTTGGTGTAATTTGGCCAGATAGTGGCGCTATAATAACAAACTGCAAATAAATTGATTTTCTGCCATTTTGAATTTTGTCCAGATCCATTTTTCCTCAACTCCTACAAATTTTGACCAATTGTCACCAAATTTGGTACAGAATATCTCAACACCAAGCCAGAACAAGTTACTTTTTCAGATTTTTGATGTTGTCAGCAGGGCTCATATTACAAAAACTGTCACATCTCCTGAATGCTTATGCCATAGCAACCGCATTTAGTCAACATATGTAAAGACATCTGAGTGATCCTCACAAATTTGGTGTCATCTGGCCAATAGATGGCGCTGTAGCAGCATCATCTAACTATGGAGAAACAAATCTCTGTATGCGAGTGCCCTTTAAATATCTTGATAACTGTTCCACCTTCACAATTGGCAGGTGTACTGCTAGGGACAAGGGGCGTAAAGCACAAGTTTCATCATGATATGATGTTACATCAATACGATATTCGCTGATATCACAAAGTCTGCCATGAAAGGATTTCAATTTGATTCAATTCAGGGGTCTGTGATCAATATCAGATAATATCATAAGTCCATTTAAAACAATCAGTTACCTTTGTGTCAACTCACAAAAAGCAACTAAATTATGATTTGACAATTTTATGACTGAACTCTCCCAGACATTTATGACATAGACATGACATGATTTTCATAATAAAGGTGTATATTCAAGATGACAATATTTTCACTTTGCCATCGATATTATTGGATTGTTGAACACTGAATCGATATATTGATCCAGACTGTTGTATCTTTACAACCCTCACTAGGGACCCAAGGGAGTATACTCTCAAGTATAAAGTTGATCGGATGAGCAATTCTCAAGAACACTGCAAGCAGCCATTGTCTTTCTCAACAATGCTGCAAGCAGCAATGCCAGGGGCCAAGCAGCCGGCCCATTCCAAGTGGGCACATGTTCCAAACAGCCCCTCTCCAAACAGGCACTGCACTACTTTTGGTAAAATATCTTTTATGGATTCTTTCCCACAGACTTAACTTGTTGCTTGCTAAAAAAAAAAAACCGAGAGAAAGTATTGATGAGTTGACAGTGATTGTGTAACAACACTGTAGATCCTTTGTTTTGTGAAATCTTTAGACTACTAAAAACATAAATATTCAACAGTGGTTCTTACATAGCTGGACATGTCAAAAAAAAAAAAAAAAATCAATGCATCTATGTGCAGACAGCAGGAGAAGAAATCTGACAAGAGACAACGAAGTCCAGCTGTTACACCCCTGGGACATCGCTGCAGTATATACTTGTGTACATGGCACATACACACGTCTTACCCCGACACTGACACACAGCTCACAAGCTTTCAGTGAAAATGGACAAAATAAAATGACACCTTCTATAAGGTGCAACAGAGGCAAGGAGAGGGGGAGCAGATGGGGGAGGGGTGAATCCCCCTTTGACCGACGCAGCGGCCCAAAACCAAACACTGATGGTTATTGATCTGGACCTCTTCAGCTGCTAAAATTAAGAGTCAGGGTCCTTGGTTGCAATGCCAAGGCTCCTCGTGCAGAGGAGAGAGGCGACGCTTTAACAAGACCAGCAAGGCTAAATGAAATCCAGGGAGAATTCTGCTGTTCATCTGCTGAACAAAGTCTTGCACGACAGTATTCTTATACATCTGTCGGGAGAAGTTTGATGAATGTCAGCTCTCCTTAGCCCTCGGCCCCCACCCTTGTTTCATTCATTTTTCTTCTCTGCCCTCAGTCCCTGTATTCTCCTGAATGAAATTGACACTTGTAAAAAGGGGCAATTAGGAAGGAACAATGCTATGGAGCTCCATATGGTCATTTCATTGGGCCACAGTGGTATTTTATAGATGCTAGGAACAATGCCTCTGCGCAACCTAAACAGGCAATTTGAAAACCCTGGAGAAATTAAAACTTTTCTAAAATGCTTGGGAGGGCGGCTACTGCAGGAGAGCATTTCCTAAAGGGCTACAAGGAATATAGTTTGCATTTGTATTTACAAGAACACTCTTGCTGGATTGTTCAGTGGAGGAAGAAGCAGAAGAAGAAGCATATATAAGCTCCTAAAGCCTAATCAATCACTGAGAAAAGTAACAAATGGAACACTTGCTATATATTTTCTCTCAATAAAAATACAATGGCAGTTCAACAAGTTTGCATCCAAGTTACTAAAAGTGAACATCTCAAAATACAATTAACACTAATCTGAAGAACTTTAGCCACCTATTTAGCCTATTGCTTCTATTATCGTCAAACAAATGTCTGTAATAGCAATGTCATGATCTTGATTTCTTTTTTGTTTGCAAGACTTAAACAGGACAAGACTTTGATTGAATCATGGTTATTTGCTATTACAGAATGTTAAGTTTTTTCTTTGTAATGAACCTAAAGTTCAGTGAGAGAAGTAAAACAAAAATATGTGGTGGGGGGTCTTTAATTAGCATCACTTATCATGATTACCTCTGCACGTGCAATATGTTGAATTTTAAAATTATTTTCAGCCTGAAATACACTAAAATAATCTCAGGATCAACTGCTGCAAACTCAAATGTGAAATACTGCTGTTATGGGGTATGAAATGATCCATTATCAAGTCAAAAACAGGAGCTTCTGAGATACACCTACTAAACCTACACCTATGATAGTCTACCCATTATGGATGTGAGTGATTAGTTAACTAAATTATTAAATGTTGACACCCTCCCTAGTCGGCACCAGAAGTTAAACTACTACTACTATGAACTGCTAATATTTCACTAAGAACTGCAAATAATGATTATTTTCATAGTCGACTAATCAGTCAATTATAGGTCAGTGACTGGTCAGTGATCAGTGTTTCCCAACATGAAGGATGAGTTTTCTTCTAAAAAAAAAATTACTCTAACTAATTAACCAATTATCAAAATAGTTTGGTGCAAAAGCCACATTCAGCAAAGGCAGGTGGACATGAACCTGCAAGGAGAGTAGCGCTTTCAATGTTAGCCACACTGTGTGGCAGCTACAGTTAACAAGATGATGTACTTAATGAGTTGTTGTCATGCTTTGTAGGATGAAGTGCAATGTTAATAATTCACAGTGCAAAGTGCCGAACATCACAGGAACTTTCACAATAAAATTTGATTACTGAAGAATGTGACTGACAGTTTCAGATGGCTCTTAAAACTCAATATTTTTTAGGCAACTATTTAACTTTATCAATTAGAAAGTGTGCTCAATTTTGACTGGTTTCTGAGTACTTTCTTACTTCCAGATTAGATAACTAGTGTGTTACACATAAGTATGTGCACTCCATCTCCTCATTATTTGACTGAAATCCTTTAGAGAGTCACAGATCTTCCCTCACGGCCGCTCTTCCATGCTTTGTTTGAGGCCCTGATATTAATGATGACACCAGTGAAAACCAAACGAACACACAGCACTGGTGTCGACCTCTGACCTACAGGGCTGTGTTCAAATTGCCCTCTGGACTTCATGCTGATCATTAAGACAAAGTGAAGCTCCCACCACTGGGAAGACATAAGGCTCCAGTTTTTTTTTTTTTTTTGTTTTTTTATGAGGCATGAAAGAGCATGTGTGTGGACAGATGAAGGCAGCAGAGGTATTACAGCCAAGTTGATGAGCAAAAAATTATGTAAAAAGGGGTTAAGGAAGCGTTTTCCATTCACAGGCTATAATTGGTTGCTGGGGTTTTTCTTTGAGTTAGCTGCTAACTGCTGCTAGCTGCTTTTTAAATCCACCCGGTGGTGGTCACACACATAACACAGAACCACTGTCCCATGCTCCCGGCTCTCCCTTTTCACACAGACATTAACTCTGCTCTGTTACTACCTCTGCTGCCGGCTAAAAGGCAGAACAATAATGTATAAAGGCTATGAGCATGGAATGGGGGGTATTCCATGGTAATCCATTTCATACAGAACAGCAAGGCAGAATAATGGCACAAGATTCCCGCCTTGAACAGGCTATGTAAAAGGGACTATTGTAAGGAATGTAGGCAACACCTACAGGCACTATAAATAGATTTTCAAAAGGGTTATTTAATTTTTATTGAGTTCAAACTATGCAGGGTTTTTAAAGCTGAAGCAGATAATCACTGTTATACTGTCACAGTGTATATGACCTTTTTATATCAGATCTCTGGTATGTAGGGCTGGGCAATGAATGCATTTTTACACATAAAGGTCAGTTTATGTGTAGTCATGGGATTACTCCTCAGCCTGTGAAAACATTTGTATAATGACTTCTGTGGCTGTGGAGATGCTTTGTCAATCTGAGAAAATAACCCTGATGATGTCAGCTTGGGCTTGGAGACGAAACAGAGACCTGGCATGACATAGGGAATGTAGGATCCTTAAATTTAAATCTCAACTTCTGGTGCTAGATTTTGATGGAGATTCTGTAGTATTTGTCTTTTTTGTGTACCTCAACTTTCATTTCAATTTCAGCACCAAAACACTTAAAGTCTTCTGACTCGGGACTCACAATGTCTGCCCAGTTGCCTGGGACAAATAAAATTCCATGTTGGGCTAGTCAATCTAGCAAAAAGAATTAAACACATTTTTTTTTTCTGGAGCTGACAGTGGAAGTAGAAGCAGTGAGTCATCTTGTTTCTGTCTCATCTTTGTGAAGAGATGCAAATGCGCAACAATCAGCCATGTGCAAAAAAATGGCAGCCAGTAAAGACAAAGCCTATGAGCTGAGGTGAAAGGAAGCATTTCAGCTATCCTGGAAACAGGAGCTCAGTTGGGTGCCGTTAGAGGATGTGGGTGAAATTCTTGCTATGCAATACGCAGTTTGCTCTAAGTTCGAGAGCAAGGTAGACAAAACAGGGTCGTTTTTCAAAGGCATGTCAAGTCTCTGAAAACACTGCTAGAGTGCCATAGCAAGAGCTGACAGAATCTCACTTGCATGGCAGGTAAGAGGGCAGCAGACAACCCATCCTCCAGGGCCTTGCTGCTGCTTGTACAGAACATGAACAGTGAGGCAAGTCTGGACTACAGTTGGCTATATTTCACTCGAAAAGGATTCCAACACTGGGCGGGAGGTGCAACATGTTCTAAAACAATTGCATCTAATGGGGGAAACATCTGGCAACGCACAGGGACACACCTGAAAGCAGAGGGATGCAAATGCAAGACGACTGCTCATGTGACCCCCGTAACAAGCACGTCAGCAAATATGATCATATTTCTGCAAAAGAAGAGTTTGTAGAATACCAAGTATACCAGAACTATATCAACTCAAATGATTTTGCTGTTATTTGTAATGCAACTGTTAAGTTTTAATTACTGCAGTTGTTATTTATTCGGGTTTTATTTATTATCTGAGTGTTGTGTTGTGTGTGTTTTGTATTTATATTCATATGTTTAAGAAAATTTAAAATTTACCTTAGCAATGAAAAAAGATGTTCTTTGATGTCGTCGACCATCATTTTGTGCTTCTTTTTTCTAAGTATTGGGTTCAGGCACCATTTAGACACTGGTACTGCTATCATTTTAGCATCAGAAAAAGCCCAAATGATACCTAACCCTAGTAAGGAGAGAAAGCCTCTGAAATAACATTCAGACCTTGGATCTAAAAAAAAATCTCCTATAAAAACGGTGACTTGAACAAAATACTTTATTAGGCTCAAAGACAATTTCTTTCAGCAGAATTGTGTTTCACCTCTAAAAAGCAGAGCCAGTAAAAATAAAGAAGGTGCATTCAAACAGCATGACTTCATTACCAAACCTTGCCTAGGCCAGAGCCTGCCAGGCACTGGGCTGCTTTGCACCTGTTATCCTGTACATAAAATGTATTTTCTATGCTGCATACTTTGCACACAGGCCACATTATTCCAGCAGAGAGCTGGCCGGGCCCCAACGTCCACTTAATGTGTTTCACAGCCTGCTGTCCCCTCTGTGATGGATGGACATACTTTACGCTCAGTACTTACAAATAACGGATGTTTGATTATCCTGAATTCGAACCTGAGGGAGTGCAAATGAACTTTTCTGTTGGATGTGTAGAGTGGAGGACGGAAATATTTTGTAATTCATCAAGATATCATAAGTGTAAAGTAACATTCCTCATGTGAATTTATCTTTCATAGCTAAATATCTTTGTCCTTCATTGGAGCTGACAAAACATCAACTCTTCACACATTTCTTCAGATGACCCGCCTTGCCATAAATGCAGCCACCTAATCCAAACCATTCCATTTCATTTGGATTCATAAGTGTTTGCTTGTAGTGTCACAGTGAGGTGCCCTTCAGATGAGGCAGGCTCGTATTATCACTTCTATTTCCAGAAAAACAAACAGTGGAGAGCAAGACGCACAATTTCCATCCCAATCCTTTAACCATGTACCCTTGCCAATGTCAGTGTGTGTCTTGCTTAAGATGTTGGGCGGGGACAGAAGAAAGGGGGATGAAGACAGGATCGGGAGAGGGAGGGAGGGAGGGAGGGGGCATACAGTTGGAGTAATGAGGTTTGGAGGGCTCAAGGTTGGGTACAGTATAGGGTTAAACTGCAGATGGCATCCATTCGGCAGGATAAACCAGCACACATGCTCGGGCTCGGACTGGATTTCACACTCCTCTTGATGAGGACCGCTTTCCACAAGTGCAAGAAAGTGAAAGAATGAGGGATGGAGGGCCAGAGATGTATGGTGAGATGGTGAAACAACGTCAAGGTAGAGAATGCAGTGACGATAATTCACACAAATGCAAGGAATATGGTGACTTTGACTCAAATCAACCCATGTCTGATGCAAAACATGCAGACATGTTGATACTTACACATTGGTTTTTGTATTGCAGCAAAGAAGAACCATTACATTGTTTGTCCACCAGAGAGCACTGACAAGTTGATTTGTCAACTATAAACTGTTTCGATACGAAAATTTAAAAAGAAGCAAAAATGCTGAGGATCCGTGTCAAGATTATTAATGTATACTTCAGGTTTCTGTTAAAAAAAAACTGTCCAAAAATATTGTTATCAGATATTGTGAATTGTGTAGGCCTTAAAATCGATTAAAATCCATACTGGATTGGTGTTGTCTGTACAAACAAAAGGGAAATCATTTCCACAGCGAGGATACTAAGTGGCACGGAGGAAAAACAGACTGTGGACAGACAGGAGTTGATGAGAGAAAGAGGGCAAGAATATGTGAAACGTGGGGAGAGAGAAAAAAGACTGAGACAAAGCTGTGGTGTGTGTGTGTGTGTGTGTGTGTGTGTGTGTGTGTGTGTGTGTGTGTGTGTGTGTGTGTGTGTGTGTAGGAGTGGGGAGTTATCGTCCTTATTTGTTTCACCTGCTGCACTCCTTCAGCTCCACACTAATGGCATTCCCATGGGGTAAGAGAGATTCCAGAAACCACACACTGTACAGGCCGACTCTACTGTGTTCACATGAGACACAACACAGCACTGCCACAGAGGCTCACACTGCAACTGCACTCTGACGGAAATCACACACGGACGCTATGAACAAACTCATGTAGTGTGAGCAGTAAAACTGCTGCTGAATGGATAAAGTCTCTTCACAGGAAACACTCCGCTATCACAAAGCACTATCTACATTAACTGGGTTTTTAGACTTTGTCAAAGAGCTGCTTTTTACAGCCAACCAAGGATTTTAAAGGACGATACGTGTGGTATTTTAGAAGATATTCACTATCTTTTAAATATCCAATATTTGATTGCTACAGATAAACACAGTGGCAACTTTATGTGGCAAGGCTCAAAATTAAGTTTTGTCTGCTTGCATAGGGCAAGTAAAATGCCACATTAGGCTAGTAAATGTGGCGACTCATTTGCCCAAATAACAGGCGAGTAGTAAAAAAGGATTAAACATATTGTGTTTTTTTCTGGAACTGATGATGGAAGTAGGTTCCATCTCATCTCTGCTGGGAGTTGCACATGCACAGTTCCCACTGGGCACTCATAAGAAAATAGCGTTGGGTAAGACAAAGTTTATGATCTGAAGCACAAGCAAACATTGTAATGATCCTGGAAACAGGACTTCAGCTAAGTGGTGATAGAAGATGTGGACATTTGAGAGCAAGGCAGGTAAAACAGTCACTTTTCAAGAGCAAGTCAAGTTTTCAAAACAAAAAATAAGAGCAGACAGCATCTTACTGACACTCCATCCTCTGTGGCCTTGCCGGTTCTTGTACAAAACATGAACGCTGAGGCAAGTCAGATAATCACAAAACTAATTACCATGGTTTCAAAAATGCTCATTAACAGTTCCACAATTTGTACAGGACCAAGTGAAAATTTACTTTGGGCCAGTAGATTTCTGACCCACTAGTATTGCAATAAGTTAAAAAAGAGTTTCAATTAGAGTTGACTAAAGAATAGAGTGGGCAAGATGACTGATAAGTGACTTAGAACATGCACTGACATGTTGGTGCCAGATACAGTGATTCTAGTATCTGCGTGTTAGCCATCCACCTGGTACCTCAGAACACTGTGCAGTATACAGAAAGCATACTGCTAGCCATAGGGTTACAAATTATAAGCACATTCCTTAATCGATCATTCGTAACATTAACAATCAATCGATTAATTGTTATTAAACAAATATTAAAATTGTGCTTATACCAAGCGATAACAAATGCATTTTTCTCCTCAAAGCATTACATCAACATTACTGTCTCTGATACATATACAGACGTAAAGTCCAACATACTGAACACATAGCTTGAATATAAGATAACACTGCAGAGCATGCTCATAAAATTAACCTCTGTTTTATTTCAGATCTTTATTTGATAGTAGATCAATTCAATTTTATTTTCTTGATTGAGTTTTTAACAACTAATTAATCATCATCTTCCCTAGCCAGCAACAATGGTGTTGGAAAAAACAGCTACTTCATGAGTGAAATCGGAGAGTAATGACCAGACTCTGTCATGTCATCACAAAGGCCAAAAGTGGGCAAGTGACATCTCAGTACAACAGCAGTGTGCAAATATGAATCTCACATTAAAAAAGTAATTGAACGTTGAAGTGAATGCACCACAGCGGCAGAGAACATCACCACATTTCACTTCTGTGTGCAAAGAACCAGAGGATGAGGTTGGAATGGGCACAGGATTGCCAAAAGTGGACAACAGGTAAGCAGAGTCAGGTTGTGATGACCAATTCTATTTTGGATCATGATACACAAAGTAGCCAGATTTGTAAAGCTGTGAAATTATAAACTCTCTTATCAAGAATTTGAACTCTTCTTACTCCGAATGTTCTGATAGCATCAGCTGTCTTCTCATTTTTAGCCAGTACTATCACATTCTGAAATTAAAATGACGAACATACCAATGGCCATTAATTCTGGAAGTAACTTGATGGTGACTAAATGAAACTTGGGTGTTGTCTGTAAACCAGTGTCTGGTTTAATGTTAGTAGTTCTTTCAAATTTTGCTCATGTTTCAATTTTTTTTAAGAGGAAATGGGACTATGGCAAGATGGGGGGAGGGGAAGTGGATGTTGCATTTACATTGATGACACTTTGTGCACAAACGCAGTCAAAGTTTAACAGACCATGATTCCCAGACTTTTTATGTCAACATGATGACTACATTAACACTAATCTCTTGTTGCTGTTGTTCACATTCTCCTGGACACAAATTCAAAAATGTACAACAGAATTATTTCCTGGGTATATACGTGTATGTGTATGCACATTGTTTTTGTATTGTTTTTGAGCCTTGTACTGTCATTTTTAATGTTTTCACAAAGAAATATATGTTACCAATGTGACTAAGTTTTATATCAGTCAGTATCAATAACTGATTACTGATCATGTAGGTTGTGACATGATGCGTGCTCTATAGCTGCAACTGTTGATTATTTTCATAGTTAATTAATTGGTCAATTATTTGTGAGTCATCAATCAATAGTTGTTTGCTTTTAAATGTCAGAAAATCATATGGCAATACAAAATAATATTGATTTATTGCCAAGCCCTAATACAACCAGAGACATTCGTTGATTTATGATTTATGTGATAGCAAAATACCCTAATTAAAATATCTTAGTTGGCTTCATATTGTAATATCAATATTGATATATTACCCAACTCAAATGGGAGTCATGACAATCCACCACCATCACCATCCTCATAGCATAGGCGGTACAGGCAAACTCTGGCACTCCTCCAGAGTGAAATCCCTCAAGAACTCCTGCTGAACTATCTCAGGGCCATGGTAGATTTTCTTTACATTACAGTCACAGCCAGCTGCACCATCACTGCTGGTGCTTAAACTACTCTTGAGGCTGGGTGAGGAAGACTGTAAGCCAATAAATCGACACATACGTCAAGGAAATGTGTTCACTGGAATTTCAGATGATTTAGGACAGAGTGAGGAACTGACCATGGAAACATTGTTTCTCTTCTTGAAAGCTCTGAAGTTTAGATGAATGTATAGTTGAATGTGATATATCATTAATTTTACACAGCTCTACATTTCTGATAAATACTTGTAGAATATGCTTATGAATTTCAACAACATTGAGGAAAGCAGGATTCAGTGGAGAGCCCAGTCATCCCATTTTATCCTGCCTCAGTGTGAGAACCCCTCATTTGAATGTAACCATTCACAGCACATCTCATCAGTATTAATAGGCTGATACCAATGTATTTAGACGTGATGCTCGCTTTATACCCACCCAGCATTGACAGCAAATCCTCTGTGTGTGTTTAATAAATCGCAGCAGTTAGGTGGGATGGCTTAGTCTCAAGTCACCTAATGACTATATTATGAGCCACAGCATTAAGAGGGATTAATACTAATCTTGGCTGTTTCAGTTTACCCTGGGCTGAAGGGGTGGGTGGTTTGAGAGGACAACGGAGCAGTGTGTGTTCCCCTGACCAGCAGCTAGTCCGCCAGTTCCCAAACAAAAGTACATTACTGGGCTGGGTTTGATTACTTATCACTGCCAAAGAAATAGTCTTGCTGATGATCTATCTCCAGGAATACATGCTGTTTGGCTATTCCAGAAAACACACAATTAGAATTACCGTCTTGCAGTTGTATGCCTGCATCAACCAATCAAGTTGCATTATACATCCATGTCTGTCCAGTCAGGTTGTCCCAGACTACTTTTTCAGTTCAGTTTTCAGTTTTGTTTTGTTTTTTTAATTCAGTTCATCACACAGAATTCTTATATCAGGGGGTGGAAGGGGAGGATGAAGACATCACCAGTCGCTGATGGTTGGGCTGACGATGGTCAGTTGGAAAATTTTAACATATCGCCCAACCCTACTGTCTGGTATCACCTCGGTACAGTTTAAAGATAGGCACCCAAGACCCAAGATCATTCGCGTATTTGAAGAACATTATGAAGTAAAATTTCATCACGTCACAATTTTATCCTATGAATTGTTTGTGTGAAATGTGAAATTTTGTCATAATTATCCAATGAATTCTTGAGTTCTGGCAAACAACCTGTTTTGTGAAGTCACAGTTACTTTGACCTTTGGATGGCAAAATCGTATCAGTTCAACATTGAGTCCATTTAGATGTTTGTTCCAAATTTGCAGAAATTCCTTCAAGGCATTCCTCGGCTATCACACTCACAAGAATGGGACAAACAGACAATCCAAAAACAGCTGCTGGTGGCATGGAGGCATAAAAAGCCTCCTACATAAAGCACGTCACCTTTTGCTCTCTACAGCTGGGATAAACACCCAAACAAACAATCTGAGACTGGGTATACAGAGCTGAAAGCCTCAAGGTTCACTTGGTGACCAGTCCTGAGCCCTCTGGACAGTCCTCTGGACGATGTGATCGACGACCTGAGCTGATATGAACTGCAGTGTAGCAAGTAGCTGTGGGAACAATACCAAAGATTAGGCTATACAGTGTGTAAAACTACAAAAAAAGTTAAGCATAAAAAAAGTAAAGAAACTGGAGAGAAAAGCTACACCCAGTTTTGTCCCATAATTCATGTACAATGCAAGTATATTTTTATTAGAGGAGTGATGCATCTTACACTGCTTTGTTAAACAAGGCCACTACATTATTCCTGACGCACCAAGCTGTGTTACAACATCTTACACTGAGATAATCATGCCAAAACCATAGCTTTCAAATGGTACTGGTAATTAAATGGTAGATGCAAGAAACCAACAGGCCTCAAACAAATAAAAGCTGATCCATTGTTGAGGAACAACTCCATGCTGTTTTCTATATTATGTATATTCTGGTTCTGATATTCTGGATAAAATGTGGCATTTTAATACCTGCCATCACTGACTGTCAACAAAGTAGGTGAAGGATTATCTCCTGAAGTATGTGACTTTATTTATTCAAGAAGTCTCAATGACTATACAAGCATAGTCTTTTTCTATTATTATTCAGAATATGACAATATACCAAATTTGATACAAGTCATGTAAAAAACATATTCCAAATTAGGCCTAATTCCAAACATAGCAATTTCCAATGAAGACATGATGGATATGCCAATATTATTCAGGGTTTAGGAGTATACTTTGAACATGTACACAGCAGATTCGGGATATGGGTCTCAGTTGGGGTTTTAAACACAAGTGGCAACACACTGCCTCTTGCCAGTTTACAGTCACCTCACTCTGCAGTAGTCAAAGTAACAAGCCAACAGTTTGCAAGACAGGGGCAGAGCAAGAAAAGCCCACATTTCTGGTCAGAGGGAGACCAGAGGGAGAAAATATTATACTTTTTAAAAAGCAATTATTTAGTAATGAAAAAGAAAAGAGTACCAAAAAAGTACAAGGTCGATAAGCAGTATTGGTAAGAGTAATATAATAGTATCCCAATGATACCCATCCCTACTCTGGAAGGTGTTACTGGAAGGGATGTCCAAATGATATTTTTTCAGCCCTGATCCTAATCAAGTACAGTTCCAATCAAATACTTTCATTTACAGAGCAGCAGAAGATACAGAATCACAGACCAGAGGTCCTGGTTCAAAAATATTAAATTGATTGGCCATCAGAAAGGATGTTTCTGTGGTTTTAGGTGATCTGACAAGCACTTCACTGAAGAATACTGAGGCTTAAGGACAGCACAATTAATCCTACACAAATTCACAAAATAAATTTAAGTTACAGTTAAGAACCAATGCAGTGGCCTTTTATAAATAGCATTTGCATTTCACAAAAAATGCATACGCACAAAGTTCAGTGTCACGTCAGCTCTCCATATGCAACAGGTTGCCCTCTCCATGGCAACACGTGGTGACTTTCGAACAACAGAGCCTTACAGGGGACATTTCTAACCACTGATGCCACACAGGCTCCATGGCAGGGAAACATTAAAGCCTATCGGGTTTATCCCCACTGGGGCACTGAATTGCCCCGCTCAGAGTAGTTGGAGATGTCCCGGGCTGGCTTAGCAGACCAAGGCGACAACTGTCATAAATTACTCCCCTGTGGGCCTGCATGTCTGCCATACTAGAAACAGCTTTAGGAAAACTCAGGGGCAACAGGGCCCCAAACAGTCAAACTGGTGCAATACCTCTTCACCTATATATGAAGGAGGCATCAGCAAGAAAAGGGGCTTACTGTACTTTGAAGGGCCATTTTTTTTTTTTTAGCTTTTTTCCATTTATATGCCTTTGTACATATTATGATATCCTCAACAATAAAAATGGTAAATCACTTTAGAACAAGCTTTCTACACTGTAGCCACCATGATATCCAAGTTTCCTCATTTTTCCTAGCGTGTCAACTCGAGGAGGGGGCTGAGTGGTTGAAGAGGAAAGAAAAATGAGCCACTTCACTGCTGTTCACATGGCAGCTCACTTCCACGGATGTATAAAGTGCACTTCCCCAGGGCTTGCTGTTTGTCATAAAACATCTCTCAGCACATAATTTAACCAAACTTGAGAGGCAAAAAGAGGAAAAAAATGAAAAACAAACATAATTTACTAAAGGGGGTGTTGGAGTCTAATACTGAGCCTGTTTGCCAAGAGTGCAGTAATTCTAAACCAAGCTGCAGTAAGTGGCTCCTCAAAAGATACTGTGGGGTAATGTCAGACAGCTGAGCAAATGGGATGGGGTCCAGGGAGTGCATTATCTTTATGAATTCATGACTAAATTTTGTGCTGAAAGTGAAAGAGGCGAAGGTGTTTGTAAACACACTGTCTCATAGTCTGCTCTCACAGAAGAATGTTGAAGAGCTAAAATGTACAGTGTAAAACTTCTGCCTGCATTTCACTCAACTGAAAAGACAAACTTACTGTCATCGCTACTGCACGCACTACTCTTTAAGAATCAGACCTTACACTGTTTGGAAATGCAAAATCAAATGAATCAAACAAAAAAACTTCAAAGAACATAATCTATGTGAATACTAGGAGTATATGGTTTCCTGTTACTTTGGCTTACACTACAGGCTTTACGAGGATTAGCTCCAAACCACAAAATGGTGGGCCTCACACTCTTCAATGTCTTAAAAAAATGAAAAGGTGCCAGTGTCAACATAATGCACATCTGAAAACTACACTGTATTGGGTTAAAAGCACATAACAGCCAACACTCCCTTGCAAAATTCTAAATAATGTCACAAGACAGATGTGCACAGCTCAAAATATTTTTTATTTGCTGTTCACACTTTCAAACATGCAGACAAATTCTTTCCCATAAAGTTGGTTTCTGCAGTGCAATGTGTCTCCCTCACACCAAGCTCGTTCTGCACACGCAAGGCTGCGCCTATCCAATCCGACTGGCATCACGGCCATGGAATGCTGAAGTCCACATTTTTCCCATTCAGCAAGGAAAAACGGCCTTTCAAAGCCAATCAGCTAGAAATGTTGCTTTGTTTTTATTTTCGACTGAACTTCCTGGAACCTATTATGGAGCTGTCAGGGATGTATATTTAGCTATGGCAACACAGGGCCTCCTCGCCCCCTTGCGCCACTGGTCATGTCACCTCTGATAAACAGAAAAACAATTGGTTATCCCTTTTGTCACCTTTAAAGAAAATGGCATGGGTAGTATGTCTGTGGGTGTAAGTGACAAATACTGTCTATATGGCTAAACACAGCTTCTCTGTAAACAACAGTAGAGGGATGGAGGATAATTATATGCCTAAACCTTTACTTAATCTGATGGATTCTCCAGAAAGAACCAGCAAGACACACATTTTCTGAGATAAATGTGATGACATCTATTATATTATATTATATATATTATTATTATTATTATTTATACAGGGTTCACAAGCATTTCAGTGGTAGAGAATAGTCACAATATCATATAGCATAACAAAGTCCAACAGAAAAGGTCACGTTAGTATTCTATGTTGCTGTAATACTCCTTGTTAAGAAAACCAAACTGTAAGATGAATAAAAGCTGAGGTCCAAAGGTTTTAGATCCTCAGCAGTCACAGAGTTAAGTTTAAGTTGGTTGGTGTGCAAGTTATAACTACACACAAACAACAGCTGAGGCTGATGGGAATGTCAGCAATTTTGCAGGTTTTTCATCATAACCCAGAGTACCAACATGAAAGAGGAAAAGATCATCAAACGCCAAAGAACACTGTGCTGTGAGGCAATTTCAGCACAGTGGCCACACCCACTGGACTAAAAACACTTTTCCCCCCATACACAATCACTGCAAAAGAAATAGCTGGAAAATGATTTTACAGATGTTCCAGGACAATCCTAATCAATATGAGGTCAATATCATATGAGGAAAAATAAAGTTGATCAAAGTCTGATTTGTTTTGTACACCTCAGCCTGTTAGTGTTGCAGCACTGCTCTCCTGTACAGCGGCTGGCCTCTCTACAGTGTGAGAATTTCACTATATATGCGAGTGAAATGTAGAGTGTGTGAATGAGAGAAATTATTTGGGTACACCTGTTCAGACACAGAGTTTGGCAAAACAAATGGATTTGTTAAACTCCGACACTAACAAAATCTGTTATCTCTCCTCTCTTTCTCATAAAGGAAAGAGCACTGACCATTGTTTTGATTGGCTTAATTGTTGCCTGCAGGAGCTGTCACAATTTTATGTTAACCAAAATGTACTTGTCTGTTGTTAGGTCTGTTTAAACTCACAAATGAGTCAAGTCACAACAAAAGAGTTTTAAAAAGCCTGCATTGTAGAACCAATCCACAATCATCAGTCAGGTGTTAGCAGCTGTAGTCATCACCGTTCAAGCAACTGCTTTGCATTTAGAAATCCTGTGAACATCTGAAGGCAGAAAAATCTCTGACTGTCTGGTATTAGAGCTGCACAATTGATCAAAATCACAACATGTGTGTCCAAAAACTTTTAATTTAATGAATTTGGTGAGGCAGAGATGTCCTGTCCTACAGAACAGATTCTACAGACTTAAAAAAATCATTTGATACAGATTCCTGCAAAAAAAATCACATCGTAGTAATTTTATCACTTTTTTTAATCAAAATAAAAATAATGACATAAAAATCATCATTATCTCTATAATATTGCTAATCATATTGCAATGTCAGTCAAAATAATCACAATTAGATGTTTTTCCAAAATCACTCAGCTCCATCTTATTCTCGTATTGTGAGACAATTTTTTTGTTAACTCCCTGCAAGCCGGTTTGCAAGATCATTTGTAAGTATGAACATCTGTAACACCATTGTAAAACTGGAAGTGGAAGGAGTGCGTATGTAGTTCCAACTACAATAGACTGATTCATCTTCTCTGGGTCACATCACATCAATTTAAGGGGTCCAAGATAAACTTTTATATCTATAATAATCTTTATATCTAGAAATAATTGAAGCTCTTTATATATTTTAACTAAGACCAGTATTTGGATAAAGTAGCTTTTGAAAAGTAAGCTGTGCCAAATTCATTAGAACTTTTTCAGTAGTTATTTCACTGTGTTTAATACTACTTACATAACTCTATCACAGATATTAGAAGTCTTAATGGTACGTGTGTTGGTCCCGAACTGTTTGGTGCAGGATGTTTGGTTCAGTATGTGACATCCTCACTTCGGTACACGGCCCAGACAATGGCCTATTTAAAATGACTACTTGCATGCATGGAACAGGAATTCTAGAGTGCAACTTTTTATCTGCTGTCTATCAACTGTAGCATACTAGTCATCTTAGCCCAGTTAGCCAAGTTTGTCATGCTCATCTAATGTCCCTGCCTCCAAATGTCAAACACAAATCAGAGAGCAGAGCTGGACGATCCTTCCATGGCATCACATCCACTGCATGGGAGCATTACAGTAGTTAGTTAGTATTAGTAGTTAGTATTGTTTACAATGAACAGTGTCAAACTGTGTTGACACTGTTCAACTGAAGTCAGCTTTGATTATGGAAATAACTTAAATATATGATATTTAATAATAAGGACAATATGGCTCTTAAACAATATCAGGACATTTCAGCATATTCTGCAATAATGATATAAAATACAAAAAAAGCTCTTCTCTCAGGAGCTTTGGCTCTCCTCATACTCAATCAGGTGCTTCTTCTTGAGGCGGGGAAATAAATCTGTTGCATTTTCCCTTTTTCTTATTACAGTCTTCTTGCACTTCTTACATTTCATTCACTGCACATCTGATCTTTTGTAACCAAACCACACTACTGGAGTTACTTATCTTTCTGGAACTAACTCCTCCACATAAGGATGATAACAATTAACTGATGACTGATTAGTCAGTCGTTTAATAATGGATTGATTAAGTAGATTTTTTCCAATCTACTACAAAATAAAGGTCTGAAATATAACAGATTATTTTTATGGGCATGTTATTTGTTTAATCTGTGGGCCTTCACATCTTTATATGCTACATAGGCTCTGTAGTACTGTCAGAGAATATGCAATGTGTTGTGTAAATAAAGCTTTGACTGAGGGCAAAAAACACATCTGATACTGTTTGGTATGAGAACATTTTTATGTTTTTTTTATACTGGTGGTTGTTAATTTTACCAATGACTAATTAAGGAAAGTGCTTACTATTTGCAACACTACCTCTATATTATTATTTCCATTATCACAATATGAATTTATAATATTGTAATTTTGTCTTTATACCTATATGATTTTTTTAAATCAAAAAAAAAAAAGATCTTGTAACAATACAATGGGGCATACCCTACTTAAATATGTATTTTATGACGGCCTTGTCGAACTGTGACCCCAAATCAGGGGTACATATTAAACCGTTGACTTGGGCCATTATACTCCTTGCAGATATCCATATTAAAGGACTCACAAGGGGATTAGGGTTGTCAAAAAAAACCTGATCGGGACATACCTAATAAATTATTCTAAATATCACAGACAACATACACTTTTACTTATTATTATTAACATATTAACAATCCATTAGGTTCACTATGAATTAAACAAATGCTGACATATAAGGTGTCATGTTGATGGTATAAATGAAGCAACTGAGAGGTATCCTAAAAATGCTACAGTCCGTCTATGACAAGGTCCATATTGTGTACTGTGTTTTCTCAGAGCACACGCAGTATAAAGCCCAGACCAATACATCAGTGGTGTTGAGTTTAGGGGAATCTGTGCTTAAGCCCTGGATTAGTTTGACCTATACTTGACTTCAACAGTAACACTGATGCCCACCAGTTCACGAGTTCATTCTCCCTTGACCTCTGTGTCTGACCCCCTGCCACCCCACAACACCAACCCCACCTCAAGTCTACTATGTCCCCCTACCACACACCACAGTCCTTCCAAGTCATAAATTTAGCAACATTTCACCACACTCAACCTGCTCAGCTCCTGCCAGTTTAGCAGGAATTTTTACAGTTTAAAACCAACATAGACATAATCTGCATTGCTAGGATGGCTGCCCTGTGCATACATGCGCTGGTCAGACTGGGAGGAGGCAGAGCCCAGAATGTTGCTCCTCTAAGAGAGATTATGAAATACAGTGGACTCATCTACAGATAAGTATCTCCAACTGCTATTCACTAAATCACCACCTATGGGAAACCATAGAGGTATATTTCAGTGGTGCAAAAATAACACATGTACACTTGCTATATCCTAGTGCCTCACTTAAATATTATGATCTCGCTTTGATTTTTAAAATTCACTTATTTTCAGTACAAACCATAATGTCAATATTGAATTAAATGGTGTCAGTTACAGTGTTTTATGACTGCTTTGGATTAATTTTCACAGTATATGCACTACTCTTGCAAAAAGCCAAATCAACTTCCAAATTCTTACTTTTAAAACAAAAGATGTAGTCCTTACATACAAAGTGTAAATCAAAAAATGAACTCTATATTCTGTTATATATCCTGTTTGACACATCTTTTGATATGATCATGATCATGAAATCATCAAGACATTCCTTCCCAATGCAATAAGAGGTGAGAGAGGCAGTGGATCAAATGTTGATTGTTACAGTTTTTTATGAATATAAACCTACAGATGCCCCTCTTTGCTGCCAATATGATTGCTTAAAGTCTATGAGCCATGTTTGCATGTAGGGTAAAAATCTTCAGTATTTCACATGGGTAATTGACACAAACATAATTTTGGTGGTGGAATGCTCCTTTGGGTTACTAAGCATAAAAGAATGACACCAAGTCACCTGAGAACTGGGTCAAATTTTTTGATTCAATGATCAGTTGTTGTGATCTGCAACTGGAAAGCATTTATCCCAACTGCATACTTATACTGAATATCAGCCAATAACAACTGGCGGCCTATCAGTCTGGGCATCACTACATAGAGCTCTATTACTGCTGTCATTTCACTCTTACCATGTGATCAGTATCTTCTGCAGATGTGCGCAATTAGTTGATTACACAATTAAACACTGCCACCCTAGTTGGCACCAGAAATACTAGTCAGTTAAACTATTTATCAATATTTTGTGTATGCATAATGCAAATTATCTGTTGCTTCTGGGCAAAAAAATGAAAATCATTTTCCTTTTTCAAAAAATTGCATTTATATTCTGGTTCTGCGATTTAGATAATGCACTTGGCCATATTGCGATTTTGATAATATTGCCATATATTGTGCAGCCCTAGTCCGAACACACAACTAGAAATCCTTCAACGTCAGTTCTCTATCTCTGTGCGGTTCAAAGCTGTGACACAAACAGTGGGCCAGAGAGCGGGGAGTGAACATGGTTGTACATATCGGCAGGTCTATTTTGCTTTCAGGGCAATCAACACCTTCTTGTTGTCCCAGGTTGTTAGCATGTCTCGTCGTCAGCTGCACTGGCCCACACCGGCCTGCTTGGCTCCCTCCCCTGTCAGCAGGGCAGCTTTTGTCAAAATTTGTTATCAGCGGCACTGATCCCACTCTATTTAAGAAGGGGTGCGTCAACAGGTTTAAAGCACTCCTGCTGCATGTGTCACCTCTTTTTGATTCAATATTTGTGCTTCGAAATGTAGCCAGTTGTTTAGTCCCCCCGCCCCCTTTGTACATGCCCACCAGCGTGCCTGTCCTCCTCTAGCCACCAGTCACCCTCCCACCATCCCCTGACAAGAAATTTTTGACCCATGTCACCTTTACAGCACACACTCTTTCATACCCCCAGCTGCAGCCCAGAAATAGGACAGCTTTTTTTAATTCTGGGTGTCCACTCAAAGGCGACTGCCCTGTGCCACCGTTCTGTTCCAAGCTCAAACAGGAGGGGGATGACAGCAGTATGAGTTTTTTTAAGAGATTTCACTAATATGAAATTCAGCATCAGCTTTTCCATTTTTAGTGAATAAGCCTGCGTACTGTCACTTTTCTTTTCATGAAAAAAATAGTAGGATCAAAAAGATCTAACAGCCTTTTTATATTGTACACTCTTAAATGGTACAACAGTATCTCCACAGCCAAACACAGCCTTTCGTCAGAAGTATATCAACTACATTAATTTGTAATTCCACTAATAATTAGAGAAGATGCATCAGCGCAGTATATAACAAAAGCCTCACACTGATGTTACAATATTTGAGAACACCAGTGTAACTATAGTAACTACACACATCAAAGATAACAACTCTTGTAGGCTCAAAAAGCTTGGAAGACATAAAAATCAAGTGTGCAACAGAGATTTTACTAACAAAAACACAACTGCAATGGCTGTACTTCAGTGTGGGATTACTAACAGGGTTGGGCCGTCTATGGTTGGTTACAGGAGGTATTTCTGTTTTGGTCCATTGGTGACAATTAGTGTGTTTCTTTCAATCATGCCGTAAGTGTTTGCGCTAATGTTTTTTTAGGTTAGCTGCTTCAGTATACCTTGCAAACTTTGTTTCAGGCTTCAGAGGCTGTGGACACTGTCATATGCCAGTTCAGTAGACATCACCCCATCCTGTTACTAAGTCTAATCAAACTGGTAACACAATCCTTGCAGAAGAGACAGAAACTGAAAAGGTAGACTATGAAAAAAAGACAAAAAACCAAAATGGCAATAAAAATGTTGTAGGAGTAAATAGAAGTAGGAGTTTAAGTGGCTAGAATATGACACATCTAAGGATGTAATGTACCACAGTGTGTGCCACCAGTTTCCTCAACCAGCTGAGAAGTCTAGCTCATATTTCATCTAAAACAATGCCTTTAAGAACGTCAGTTCATTAGGGCTGCATGATTTGGCAAAACAGTCACATTATGATTATTTTGACTGAAATTGTGATATGCAATATGAGTAGTGGAAATGATTACTTTTGCATTACAATGTTGATGCTGAAAAAAAATTAAATCATGATGATGTGATATTTAATGACACCCAAACAAACATGTTTTCTTTTATCTAGAGAACAAGCTTTCTAGGGCAGAGCATCTCTGCTGCACTACAGTACCCCATTATAATGCCATTTTCTCACACAGTTTTGTTTTTTCAAAAAATTGCAATTTGGTTGTGGTTCTGTGTCTATCTAAAGGCACTTTGCCATACTACAATTTTATTGCGACTGCAATTAGTTGTGCAACTAGTTGTGCTGTGCAACCCTACAATACATGGGAGAAAATGTACTTTTGCCACCAATTTTAGGAGCTTGGTGACCCATAATTTAACACATTATCATCCCTGAAACATAGATGCTCATCTCTGGGGACCACAGGCTAGTGAGTTTTGTCTTGCACTGAAAATAAAACAGCCCTACAGTACAGCTTAATGCTATGCATTTTCCTGGTTAAATTGCGTGATTAGAAATTAGTGTTATAATGTTTATAATGTAGCAATTTGTTTTATTTCTACTCTTAAGGCAAGAAGTTGAATTCCTAAAGATAGGGAATCTTTTACATCAGGAGTGATCATTTCAGTTATGCTCTTAGTAATGTTCATGTAGTTTATCAAACCATAAATAAATTCTGTCACTGCTTCAGTGACAGAATATTCCTATCCTAAACAGCACAGAAGATCTACTTTGACAGCCATTTTTATCAGGTATGAACGGTATAGACAATATCTATAAGATCTTCAACCTGCTCAGATATTTTCACATTCAACTTTACGTTCTCTGTCAGTGAAGTCCCGCTTCAAATAAAAGAAGACCACTTTGTTATGAGAGACTAACAAGAAAATAAATTCTCTGTCCAGTATAAGAGAACATGTATGTATCTGTGAGAATCCCAGCTTGAGACCAATGGGCAATGCAATGCTTAGCTAATTGGATATGTGTATTACAATGTCCGTGGTCACAGCACCCTTATGGGGCATGAAATAACAAGCAGCTGTGTGTGTTAAGAGACTTCACGTGTGTGTGTGCTCAGTTTGTCTGCCTGTGTATGTGGGAGGGATGGCTGCTGAGAGGTTTATTAACCCAGTCCATCAAGGCAGTGTGGGATTCACAGTGAGACACCAAAGGCTTAAGGGTGTGAGCACCACACAAGCAAGACAGCAAGACAGTGCCTCTCCGAAATACTAATATGGGCCCTTATTTTCTACCACAACAACTCCCCACCCCCTCCACAGCCAACACCTCTACACCAGCGCTGCTTCCACAGCTAGTGGACTGTGTGCTTTGATTTGACCAGCTTTGCGGTCCTGCTGAGGAGATTATCAACAACAGCCTCAATTCTTTACCACTGACTTTCCATTGTGATTCACCCTGAGCAACACTGTCTGTTTATGATAACAATCAACAGGACTGTGTGAAGCCTAGTTTACAGGACTTTACCCTGTATAACTGTCAATATGGAATTACAGGGCTCTGTCAAAGAGACAGCAGATTTAAAGACCCTATTTTAGTCTCACAAACACATTTTACAACCACCAGCATGGCAACATAGCAGACGTCAGAATGGTGGCAATGCCATTAACTAGCTTTGACTTGTGCATTGTCCACATAATAGTCTACACAATCTGTAGTTCTGTGACATTAGCCTACTTATCTAGCCTTATTTATATCATGTTGTTTTGCAGTAATAAACTGTTGTGCTAACACCTCTACAGTGTGTCACAAGTCTTAGAAAAAAGCAGTGAACTGTAGTTAAAGACAGAAAACAGGTACAAAATTTAAAAATACCAAGAAGAACACATAAAGTACCAGCAGTGCAAAACAAATTTTGTGTTTTTTAAGTATAATACAGTGATTATTAAGGACGGTCCAAGCACCTAATTTCCCTGTTGATTAAACGCAAATTTTAATTTAGACTAGTCAACTAGCCTAACAGTAAGAAAACACTCAGGAAGCCGTTAAAATTGAGTACAATTTATTAATTGATAATGTTAAACACTGTCCAAAAAATACTGTATATTGTGTAAGAGCCATTTAAAGCCATTAATCACAGTCTACAATGGCCAAATCGTATTTTAATTGCTGCTGAAATATGTGCAATACAAACAGTGCACTACCCCACAAAACATGACAACAACTCGCTAAATGCTTCACCTTTTCTGGTCAGAAAGGATCACAGTAGAGTTGCACCGATTTCAATTTTCTTGGCCGATACAGATTTTTTTGAAGGGTCTGACCTGTCGATTCCGATTTTGGCCAATTCCGATTTTCAGTCTTTCTAAGACCTGTAATTGACAGCATTCACAAACATTTTTCCTACTTTTCTTGTAAAAATTTAATTGGACGTTCATAATAACACATTGACTATTAAATATTCATTAAATACTATTTAAATTTTCTCCAAAGTCCTCCAGGTTACAGCCAGGGCTTATTATAGTTTTATATTAAGATTATGAATTGGGTACATCATGGAATCTCGCGGGATTTCACGGGACGTGATTTCACTGACAGGGGTGCAACAGTTTGCTGCAGTAAAACTTTGCCATGAGAAAAACAGATGCAGAAGTCAAACAAGTCTGGATGAGAAAATGTTTGAGGAGACACATCAACACAGGTTGTTTATTCTTCATCCAGAACAGGAGGTGAGATTTTAACTGTCCCTCTGTGAACAGCAGTCTGCTGCTGGCTAACACTAGCCTGAAGAGATACAAAGAGCTACAGAACGGCTGTTCAGCGACATTGTCAGCTGCTCTGTCTCATTGTAGACTTTCTGTCTTCTCTTTATCCTGTTCTTGGAGTCTGTCGCTGACACCATCTTCAAGCTAGCATGTGTCTGAGTGCGTGTAGTTGTGATCAGCGCTGTGGTGATATCACAGTCAGTTTGTCTGCTGCGTGCATGACATGACCATCGTGCAGAACATGTGTGTGACAATGACCAGCACAGAATCGGATATGTGACCCTGACCGGCCAGTCATCGGTCAGGGCCAATCACGTGAAAACCATCCCGGTTCCAAGCATTCCCGATTAATCGGTGCAAGTCTAGATAACAGGTAAACGACTTCTTTCCCTGGAGCTGACACTAGCTTCCAGTGACCAGAATGTAGACACATATTGCTCCAGTCAAGTGGTTATATGTCAGTTTATTCTGACACAGTCTACATTCAACCTTACTTTCATTTTCAATATCAAAATACTGCCAAACCATGTTGGTTCAATAAGCTGTCATCTGTTCGACTTTGCCGATAAAAACATCCAGGGTTGGGTGAGCTATCAGGGCATACAAGCTGGGCAAGAGGGGTCCAACAGGGCCACTGCCCCAACTAGGGGCGGGCAGCTACATAACACCTTAGTGGCAATAATTAACCGCCATTATAGATTAATAAAATATTGTCATAGAGTTTAACTGACTAATATTTCTAGTCCCGAGGGTGTCGATGTTTAATTGTGTAGTCGACTAACTGCGCACATCTCCAATGATTATTGCTTGAGATTTTCTTGTCAATTAACCAGGTGCAAAATCTTAATTTCATATGACAAAAAATGTAGAGCAGAACTTAAGATAAACAAATCTCCTACATGCAGAAACAATAAATTAACAAAAGCAAGGCTAGCTAGATTCAGGGCTCAGCAAAACTCAGGGTAGTGGGCCTGGTCCACCTTAAAGGTCATTTCACCTAAAGTGAACCTTAGGAGATGTTGTCGCTAATTTCAGCACTAACTACCTTCATCAGTGAGCAAGACACAGGACCCTGGCATTTTGTGTAGCATTTCTTCACAGCCAAACAGGCTAAACTGTACACACACTGCACTGTTACATTAACATCTTTAACATCACATATTCACGATCTCGTGATCCATCAGACTCTTGACTGCTCACTAATGCACACAAGTTATTCCTTATAGGAGTTTGTTTATTTGTGTAACACATTAAAGTTTAAATCTATTTTGATAATCATTGCTGTCATTTTTCAGGCAAAAATGTTAAAAATGCAGTAATTGTGCTCCATTTCAAACCATTCTGTTTGGGAGAGCCATTTGTTGAATAAGGACAGGCGGACATAAGCAGCCATTTCAAGTAAGAGCCTAAATGTTTTAGAATTCTACATTCTATTTGTTTAATTGTTTGTGCTTAATGGTTTCATGTTTTACAGAACTATTGTGCCACAAGAACTGTCTAAATAAAACTTAACATTAAAAAAATATTTTGCATCTCATCAAGTATTAATGACTAATATATTATTGATGTTCAATGTTCAACTACAGGTCAAGGAAAATTAAAGAAATTTTCAACCCTAATTTGACGTTGCGAAAAGTACATAATCTATTTATCAAATATATGCCAGCTGGTGCTTCCTTAAACGTAATTCCCAGGGAAAAAAATATTCTATATTCAATTCAGTCAATTCAGCCAATTCAGTATTTTATAATGCTGTCTTGGGTGTTCTGCACCACATTTTCTTTCCATAAACGTACAACAATAATAAAGGTAAAAAGAAGCTGACCAAGTGTGTCTCCCATTAGTAATCATTTAATCTATTAATCATGCTCATCTATAACTTCCAAGGTCAAGAATGAACTTAAACATGATACAGTTACATGGACTGGATACATGAATATTGTTTGAAAACAGAATGATAACAAAAATAACTACAAATGAAGGTTCAAATCTCAAATTATCATAACATGAGCATGACATAAAATAATGTAAAAATCATTATTTTCAGATGCAACAGATGTATAAGCCATCAGTTAGCTGATGTTTGTTGATTAGCTGTGTGCATCATGTGAATCTCAAATACATTTCACATGACAGATTATTAACAGTAACACACCAAAAATATACAAAGTCACAGACTGCAGGTCATGTCAACATAATTCAGATACCCACTCTGCCTAGCATGGGGGCTAAACTTGGAGACACACTCATTTACACATTGAAAACCTACACTTGACACCTTCAGAAATTGTCAATACCAGCTTGTATAGTCAATCTTGAAAATGCTGTTCGGCTGATCAACATGTCACCACATGCAGAGCACGAGTCTGTTTTTAGAGCAGACCTCCGGTGAAGACTGGGCACTGGATTCAGAGGTGTTGAAACATCCCAAACCCTACCTAAATACCCCCTGTTTTATTCATGCCCCAGCTCAGTGTGGAGTAATTAAAGCAACACTGAACTCAAAGCCCATTAGCTCAGGAGTAAACTGAAGTGTGGCGAGGTGTGGGTTGGGGTATCTGTCTTGTGCTGAACCCCAATTACCACCTCGTAAGAATATGCTTAACAGAACATTAAAACACAATCCAGGTTGCACAGAGGAAAACACTAAATCCTCACTATCCAGTCACAGCTGACAACACAGGGAAGGTCTAGACCTTCACTGATCCAGTCTAGACTGTCTGCGCCAAGCATGGAAAAGAAAAAGGCTAGCACAATAATGCTACATTGGCATACCGACCTAAAACTGTATCCTCAATGTAACATTAAAGAAAAAACTTCAGTTTATCACAAAGTGGGCTCATTTCTATAGCTCTATTTTCTAATTCCATCTGATAAATTTATTCTCAACATAGTAACAGATCTCAAACCATGGCAACATTGGTCCAAAGAGGCAACAAACAAGAGGTCAGACACCCTTTCCACATTAACTAACATGTTTTTTGAAGGTATAACTGAAATGAGCACATCAGAAAACTGTGAGTGGAGCCACGAAAAGTACAGTAAGTCAGAATTGAAGAACAAAGAGCACATGTAAAGTGTGATGGATGTTAACAGGCACTTTGGATAGCCTTTGTTTTCTCTTCCAAATAAATTTGATGAACCTTGTATCCCTCCAGTATGATTGTTTTTTATGTCATTGCCAGTTTGACAGCATATAAATTGGGACAAGTTCACTGTTACTGCCAATAGCCACTTACGCAACTGTATGGCGACTGTATTTTAATTACAAGCGGGTTAAAACTACAAACACTATTTCAGAGCTGAAACATATGGATAGCCTGCTTACCCCAGAAATGTAAAATGCTGCATTAGGCAAGTAAATTCCTGAGAGCTGCACTTGCCCAGTACAGATTTGGCAGTTGCAAGAAAATGGTGAAGCATTTCATTTATTCTGGAAACAGGAGTTTAGTTGGGTGGCGTTAGATGATGTGGCCATAACTCCAACTACGTACTTCGGAATTTGCTGCAAGCTTGAGAGCATGGCAGATCGTTTTACAAAAGGCAAGTCAGGTTTCTGTAAAACATCTCTGGAGTGCCATAACAAGAGTCAACAGCATCTTGTTTGCATGGAAGGTAAGAGGGCCTGGACCCTGCCAGTGCCTGGTCAAAACACGAACACTGCGTCAAGTCAAAAGTCAAGAAACAAGGAACCATTCACCATGTACTCCAGAGAGACTGCTGTTCAACACGAGAATGGGACTGACCTGGGTACACAGTACCACACCGATGTGACTTGCCAAATTAATTCTTTCTTAACCACTGATAAATAAAGCAATTTCTGTAAGGGCAAATAAAAACTTGACTTTGGGCAAGTAGATTTCTAAAGTAGTGTAATGTAGCCTCTAAATGAGTTTTGCATTGTGACTTTCTTTGCAGTAATAAACTGTGTCGATGATGTTGAAGTGACAGGTTTCATCAGTGACTTAGTTTAGATGGTAACACTAATGATTATTGTGCGAATACGTGGACTGTTTATTAATGAATGAATAATACCATGCTAAACCAGATTCAAACAAGTTGAAAACTGAGTGGAAACTCCTCCATGCATGCTGGAGGCTTTAGTATGAAAGAAAAGCACATTTGTTGTAGCCCAGCCTGCCCTCCTCCTCCTCTTCCTCTCTTTTGGGGCTCATGGGGGCTAGTTTGTTTTGCTCACATCTTGCCCACTGTTCCTGTCAGCACATCCAGATCCTCGGCGGCACCCTCAACCCTCTCTTCCATCTAACCCTCAGCTCCGTCCATGCCTGAGCCTGACAGCCCCCCTCTTCCCACCCAGCAGACACCCCGGTATGATTAATAGCCCTCTGCTGGGACTCTCCATCCACTCAGCACATTGTTGAGAGCCTCTGAAACAGGACAACAGTTGCATCCCCTCTTCACACTGGGCCTAAGCCCTGCCTGTCAGTCCCCGGTTAGGGCACTGTTAACTGGCCAGATTTACAGCTACTAACCAGCACTAGGTGGCAGCCTGTCTGGGGAGGGGGAGCCGCTCCAATTAATCATAGCTCTTTTGATGGGGACTTTTACAACTGGTAGGCTAAAGGCTTGCCACTGTATAACACCTGTATAATCCACAGCGCCTCCCATCAACCATCAATCACAGCTGCACACAGATGCAGCTAGTATTTATATTCTCTGTGATAAAATGGCATTTAGTTTGATTCATTTGACATTAATGGAGACCTGAGTCTGGCTCTCACTGTATAATCTGTCAAATTAACAAAAAATGGAGGTACAAATCTCCAATAATCCATCTCATTTTAGATAAAAGAAACTTTTGTTGAAACTTTTCAACATCAACACTATAACCACTGACATCACATCATCTTAAACGACATGCCTGCCCTTTTACAACTGAACAGGAATCAGTTTGTTGTTGTCCTTACTGTTTTGTTTTGTTTTGTTTTGTTTTGTTTTTTGCAATGTTCTAACCAGGCTGTTTACACTAAACTAATCCAGAAATCAAAATGTAAATGAATTGACAATGCCTCAGACAATGTGATGAAGCACATCATACTGTTAATTCATCTGAACTGACTACAGTTGCAGATTTTGTCCAGTCAAATGGGGATTATTATAAATGTGCAAGAACTGACTTGAAACACCCTACAATTTTAAAAAACAAAGTAAGCTGACGCATCTTTACCTACCATGATACAATTTAGGTCCAAATTGAAATCCAAAAAGTTTGCTGATACCAATATGCATTTAAAATCCTGACTGTGTTAAACATTTCACATTACGTCACCAAAATTTCAAACTTTGATACATTACTAGTATAGAAAAAAGATACATGGTACCTCTTTTGATATCATGCAAAAAGGAAAAAAAAAGTTCTTGGCACACAAATAGATGTCTTTTCTTTCCTTTTGTTGTTTTTTTTTTTTTTTTTTTTTTTTTTTACCTGCTGGTCTCAAAAAAGTCACTGAACACTGTCTGACTTTGCTGCAAGCCAAATTTCAGGCAGGACAGCAAAGACTGAACTGAACTGAAGTCTTGAATGAGCACTTAGATCATTTTTCATAGCTTAGATACCTTCAATACTATAATTTACTGATACTGCATCATTTTAAAACACGTTACCAAAAAAGTACTTAAGTATTGATACTTCTGACAACCTTATTTTGACGGGTATGTTGTTCCATTGTTACAATTAGCCTAATCAATCAGTGGATAAGCTAGCCATTTAAGGACATCTGACATTTTATAAACCAAAAGAATGATCAAGAAAATCAAATCATGCAAATTAATAAATAATGCACATTTATCATTAGTTGCAGCCTTACTATATTTTCATAAGGGCATGCACAAACATTAAGGGATTCATTTCTTCAGGTACCATGTCCACCCAAAGTCAAGTCAGAGTAAACCTGACAAGGCATTAATTTAAGCGACAACTCCAGTCACTCAGTTTACTGTCTTTTGACCATATCATAAAAATAACACTGACAGCAGGACTATGAATCTAACCCATGATCTCCTGCTTAAAGCTATGGGACACCAGGGCCACGTGGCAGACATGTAAAGAATTGGCATGAGGCAGATTCTCCTTGCTCAGAATGCCTTCATGAGTAAACATATTTGCATAAGTGGCTGAGCGACATGAATTATGGGTCCTCCTCCTCGGCATTTGCCAGCTGCCTTCTGTCGGTTCAATTGGGAGTGATATATGTGTGAAGATCAGGTGGCAGGGAAGAGAAAGGGCGGGGTGAGAGGGGTGGAAGGAGGGGGGTAAAAGGCCACAGCCAGTTCCCAAGTGCTCGGGCGGCGACCCCAGGAGGCCCCTCCAGTGCCAGCCTGACCACAGCTGGGGCTGAGGCGACACACACTCACACTTGACCTTGAAATAAGACTGAGAGGGACACAGCATGTGTGCATTCTCTCTTGATGACTGACATGACGGTAAAATGTGATGAATTAGTGAGGTCGTCAGTAACGCATGGATTAGGCTGTGTGAAAACAAAAGGAAAACATCTCAAAACACATGTATCATTATACTGGTCCATTGAGTACCTTCATTTTAAAGTTGCAACCACTGATCAATTATTAATGGATGATTACATTAATCAGCAACTATTTCGATTATCATTTTGAGTTATTTTAATAACTTAATATTAATATTTTAATTTTTCAAATAACAAATGCCCAAATTTTCTGACTTCAGCTTCTCAAATGTGAAAATTAGGGCTGCAACTAACAATTATTTTCAGAGTTGGTTAATTGGTTGATTATATTCTGGATTAAAGTTTGATGTTTGACATTTTTCACCATTTTCTGACATTTTTCCCAAAGCTCAACATGACATTCTCAAATGTCTTGTTTTGTCCACAGCCCAAAGGTACTAGTAAAGAAATCAAAGACAGCAGTGAAGAAACCAAGATACATTCACATTTAAGAAGCTGAAATCAGAGAATTTGGACTTTTGTTCTTAAAAAATTACTCAAACTAATTAATTGATTATCAAAACAGTTGGCAATTAATTTATTAACTGATTGATCACTGAAGCTGCGGGGAAAATTTTCTGTTTCTTTACTCCTCTCTGACAATAAACTGAATATTTTGGGGTTTTGGACAAAATAAGACATTTGAGGATGTCATCTTGGGCTTTGGGAAATACTGATCGACATGTTTCACCATTTTCTGACATTTTATAGACCAAACAAGAACTGATTAATAAAGAAAATGATGGACAACACATTTTTCAACTGACAGATAGGTCTCCTACTAGAGGATTAAATAATCAATTAACCAAGAAAATAAAAAGCATGAACTGAGAATGAAAATCACTGTTTGCTGCAGCCCTACTTTATTTTATTGCAAGAGATAAAATAGTGCATACCATCATGAGCATTAAATGTTGAACCCTCAAACTATGTCATAAAAAATACAGCTGATTATTTTTGTCATAATTCTACTATTCCATGCCAAATTAGCTCTACAGTGTGTTCTGCTTTTGGGAAAGCAGGATAATTATTGTAAAGGTCAGCTGGAGAGTAATCAAATCATCCTCCACAATGTTCATTCTGCAAATCCACTGCCATGCCCCCTGATATCTACCTCTGGTGCTGTGCTGGTGATTCAAGTCAATTAGAGGTGTGCTTGTGAATTTCGTTAGTGTTTGGATGAAAAGGAGAAAGCTGTCAGTCAAAAGGCCACTCTGGCTTTGTATCTGGGGGGCTGCGAGGGGCTCTAAACCTGTATTTGTATGAATAAAAATGAAGGGATTTAGGAGCAGACTGTTTCTTCTGCAGACTTGTCAAAAATCTGACCTTCGCTGCAGCAGAGGGGGTTGATGGGAGAGGAGGGTGGAAGAAAAAAATTGAAGATTTGAGAAGCCGAGGCTCAGTGACTTCTGCATAAAAAAGGTGTTACTGAAAAAAAATAGGTGAACAGGAGATGAAATAAAATGTATGTCAGAATGAAAGGCTGTTCTCCATGCTCTTTTGCTCTCTGAGGTATAGTCCAGCAGTAAAATAAATCCACAGAATTATTCAACAAGAGATTGAGACAGATTTGTCTGTGTGATGACAATCCTATACGGGGGAGACCGCCTGTCAATGTCAGGTAAGAGACAAAGACTCAATCTCCTGCTCCAAACAATGCTTCAGATGTTAGAACATCAAATACAAGAAGACTTCCTCTGCATTCTTAGATTTTGTAATGGGAGGCCATGCTCATATGTAGCAACAAATCTAATCTTTGAGCCAACTTGTACTGTTTTTAATTCCAGTGTAGTGCCTGGAATAGACATAACACAGCCCCACACGGCTATTCATGTCATCGCAACAGCTACTGGTCTATTTAGGCAGCTACCACTGATGAGGTTACACCACAAGACCTCTGAGTTAAAGCATGGAAAAACTAAGATTTTTAAGCACACACACCAAGGCCCTAAATTTGGTGGCCCAAATGCAAACTTGTGTAAAAACAATACAGAAAAGGAAATTCAACGCAACTTAACACAGCCTTCCTTAACAGTGACACTTGTGTTTTCAAATCTTTCCACTTTTAACAATCAAAACACTTTATGGGCTTGGCATACACAATCCACAACTGGTACTTAGCTTGGTTTAGTGGTGTGTGTTTTCAATATAGCAGGGAGAAACTAACAAAGATAAACATCAACAAATGGCTCACTGACCAAAATTATTAGTGTAAAAAATGTGGCACTGCAGGCCTCAACATTAGGGAGAACCTGATTGATTTGGGCAAGGAAAATGCCACATTGAGTAATAAATCTAGATACTCACTTGCCCAATCGGGCAAGGGGAAAAAAAAGAATGCAACACAGCGTTTTTTCTGGAGGTGATGAAGGTAATGAAGGAGTGAACCATCTCACTTCCTTCTTATTCACCTCTGTCGAGAGTTGCACATGTGCAGTATTAATTATACAGCAGTGAGTAAAGACAAACTTTTATGAGCTGAAGCACATTTCAATTATCCTGGAAAGAGGAGTTTCTTTGGGTGGCATTAGAGGATGGGGGTGAAATTTCAAATATGTATAACCCAGTTCGCAGCAAGGTTGAGTGCCTGACAGATAAAACGGGTTCTTTCTTCAAAGGCACTTGAAGTTTCTGAAAAACGCTACCGGAGTGTCGAGAGCCAACAGCATCTCGTTTGATAAGCATCCAAGAGGGCTGCCGACTACCCCTCCTCTGAAGCCTTGCCGGTGTTTGTACAAAACACACTACAGCAAGTCAGGTAGTTGCAAAACTGATTCCCACAGCATGTCATTAAAGCATATCAGAAACACTAGCTCCACTAATTACTTTGTTTTTAATTGGGAACCGCTAATAAATAAAATAATCTGTATCAGGGCAGGTAAAAATTGATTTTGAGCATGTTGACTTATGCCTGATCGGGCAAGTGAAAAAAAACAAAACAAAAAAAACCCATCAACATTGCCATATGGTCAATAAGAAAAAAAGTACACAAATATACTCCATCATTGTAATAACCTCCATGTTCCTGATGCTCATAGGGAATATCATATTTTTTCATTATAAACATAATGTACGTACCACTCTGTTCTATAGGTTTAAAACCAAAAGAACCTTTGTAGAACAGAAAACACCAGAATTTTTTGCAAGCCAGTGCACATTTAAAGACAGATGCTGTGGAAAGCACTCAATTATATGGGTCTAATGAGGTTAGGGATGGGGCATTAGATATCAGGATAAATCCAAACCATCCCATTTAAATCAGAGGAAAGGCTCCCGCTTCCTGGGACTGATTTGCCTGGCTGACGGAGCAAGGTGGAGCTGAGGCATCACAACATATGGTCCAGCGTTGGCCCAGCTTCCTCATCTGTGCTCTCATTGTTCGGGAGTCGAGCGAGGACCACATTTTCCAGGAGTTGAAGGAAAGAAAAGAGAGACAACACTTCCTTTCCCAGAACAATTTATCTCTCTGCTTGACAAGACTCCCTGCTATATTTACCCAACTAAAATTGCAGATGATATACTTCCAGCTGCACTACTCTCCAGCTCTATGGCACATGCTCCTGTCAATCACCCCAGTTACAACAGAACCTTCAGCCAGACAGAGAACGCAACAGAGAAAGACGGAAAGAAAGAAAAGAAGAGAAGAGAGACAGAGAGGGGCTGAGAAACCTAATTCATATTTCCTTAGCTGGTTGGCTTTTGTTGTTAGAGGGAGCTCAGATACACAGCAGAGTGAATGGAATTACTGGTCTTTCATTAAGCAGACAGCTGGGCCACTGCAAAACCTCAAAGCAGCAACAAAACAGCCCACCCACAAGACTTCCTACCAGAATACTGCTGTGTTTCTGTATGAGAGACACAGACACAGACATGTATTAGGTTGTTATGCTGCTGCCAAAACAAAACAAATTGATCAGTCTGTCAAGCACAGAATTCAGCTCTACTGTGGTTATTTGATCTCCATTTTGTCTCTCATCAGGGCATGGATGTAACATTTGAGAGACTGGCTGCACAGGGGATTTGGGCTTAAGGATGCAACAAGGCTTTCAAACATCCTTGACATGGACTCATTACTTCATGCAAATGTCCTCACAAAATATTTCACTTTTATATTCGACCTCCACTCTGGTCAAATACAGTAAGTGTAATGGAATCAGTTTAAGTGAGGGGAACAGAGGAACATAGGCTTTCGGTGATTTGAGGGCTGCGGGGAAAGGGTTATATGGAGAGGAAAAGGGAAGAGGAGGGTTAACCAGTGCGGTGGATTCCTCCTCAGCCAGCAGCGCCTGTCCATCTCACAGTGGCAGAGGCATTCCCTGGAGGAAGGCAACAGCGGTGGGGGCTCAGACTGCGCAGCTCCATGTGTTGCATCTTTCCCATTGCTTATGAATTCTACAACTGGAGCTGTAGGGCTGTGGGAGCTGCCAGGGCTCTCATTGCAAAGGCATGACAACATGCAGGATTGCCCTAAGAGCCAGTTTGGACATCTCTTGGAAAAGGGGGGGTGTTAGAGAGGCACCACTGCATTTACACACACTTCGACTCACTTATGATCAGTCACAACAGTTAATGATAGTGTGATTAAAATCAAATCGAAAGACTTTTTGTCCAATCAGCGGACCAAAATCCAAAGAGTATCAATTTACTATCACAGAAGACAAAAAACAGCAATTACTCATAAAAGAGAAACTACAACTAGGGTATGCCTGGCATATTTGCTAAAAAAAAAAAAAAGAAAGAAAAAAGACTAACTTTAACAAATGCAGACTTTGTGTAACCTGTGTGATGGAGGTCTAGAACAGTTTGTTGTGAAAGTAAGCTAGCTAGTTAGCAGCTACGAGTCAGGCTAAAGACATTTAAAACAGCCTAAAACCAGAGGTCTTAGGCTATCCGTTCCATGCATTTCATTCATCCATACTGTTCCACAGGAGTCACATGGTTGGAAGCTTTAACGTTTAGGTTTTCTGTAGACTGAAGCTCATTGTCTATTCCTTTACACAGGTTGACTTTGAAAGCGTCTCTGTAGTGTTTTTCCTTTTATCATATAAAACAAAGTTCTGTGAAATGAGCCATCTGCCATGTTGAATGTTTTGAACATGATGTTGTCAACACCATGCAGTTTGACTGGTCAAATGTGTAGATGTCAGAAGTGGAAAAAAATCGACCTTGGTCTGAAAAAATAAAAGCTGTAATATCTCTCATTCCGATGTTGATGTGAAAGCAATTGCTGCTGACAGGTTCAAAAAATGTTACTGATGTGCAACCTAATCTGATGGGAAAAATGTGTTTCAAGTTCCTTTATAAGTAGAAAAATACAATACAGTATTTAACTGTATCTGAGGGGAATGTTACTGCACTTTTTCACTGATGCAGGGCTTGATATCTTCTCCTTTTTTTGTTCAGAGGCACTTGCACTTCATCACCGCATAACATTTAGCTTCACTGTCTTCTGATAATGAGGATATTTTAATAACATTCACAAACAGCAATACTGGGACACTTTGGGATGTCTTAAAATAATCCAATGGAAATATCTCTTTCACTGTAAAAGGCCAAAGCATTTCTCAGTAGAATATGACTGAGCACACCTGTTTAAATATCTCCTAAGTATACAGACAAAAAAGGGAAAAATACACTTTGTGAAAACAATCTGGGTATGCTCAAATATACAGTGCTAACTGCTGATGTTTACTCAAGTAATGTGTTAAAAGAAGGGACAAAAATGACAAATTGATAGCTATTTTCAACTGTGCAATCTTTAATGAACAGTGAGAGACTAAAAATATTTAGCATTTTTGCCCATTTGGGGTACTTTCACACCTAACATAGTTTGTACAGGTCAAAGAAACTCTGGTGTATTAGCCTGTTTCGTTCGGTTTGTCTAAAGCCAGGGCCACACTACGACATTTTAGCCCTAATCTCCCACCCATTGACAAATGTGGAAGATCGCAGACAACCTCCATGATCAGAGGCAAACTAATGCATGCCCCTGAGTGCGAGGACTGCAACGTGTGAACTGTTCAGAGATGTGATCCAGAGCTTGGCGAGAACTCTCTGGTGACTCGCCAAGGCCGAGACAGGTTAAAAGGACAAAAGCACAGCAGGCCATAAAGCCTTAATACAGAACCACTATAACTTTTATACATATCTATATCTAAAAATGAGCATAAAGTAATTAGAAAGCCACAGTGGCTATAAAGTTAGTCAATAGTTAAAGCGAGCTCCACATCCAGCAGCACCAATGCAGCTCTGAGGAGACACACAGGTTTGGCTGAGCGAGACAACACCTGCTGCATACTGATGCTTCAGTATTAGTAATGTAATGTCACTTTGTTTGTTTTTGTGATGACATATAGCTTAAGTGTTTCCTCTAGATGCACATGTTAGACCAGAAGCAACTGTGCGCTGCTGATACAATAACACTTTTTTTTTCAAGAGGAGAGGAGACAAGTGGAGAGGAGAGGGGAGGAGGATGCATTAATGTCATATTATTTTGCGCTATGGATGCATATTTACCGATCTACATTATTTTACACAGTCATGATTAAAGTTTATAAATGGAGAGGAAAGTGGTTCTGTCATCACTATAACAACTCTATTGGTCGGTGTGAACCCTTCATATCCAGGTCATATATATGTAGCAACACAAGAGTAACATGCTGCACACTGTTTCAGAATTAATAATCTCACTTCTACCGTGTTTTCATGACAACATATAGTCATAAAGCAGACGGGGGATTCTTTGAGTGAATGATCCTGTAGTTTGTGACCCTCCTATCTCTGTTCAGTCATGTAGTGTTAAGTACAGCACGTTAAAGACTCATGACTTCGAGGCAGAGTGGCGTAGTGTGAACGGCACAGTGATCTGATGACTCTGAAAGTCTTATAGTGTGGCCCTGGCAAGACCTGATGTGAAAGCTGTCAGTCAACCAGCTTGGGCTGCACATTTCAAACTGGTACTAATCTTATCACCTTACACCCACCCTACATCACCACAGTCCCACATACCTTTTATGTTGTTGAGTACTTCCTTGAGGTGGCCAAAGCTGTTCAGTAATGGGTCCTGTTCTTCATCCTGGGCAGAGAAGAAAAACTTGATGAGAACATAATGGGATCTGACTAGTTGAATCTAGGTTGAATGAGTGCTATAAAATCATCAGTTTCTAGAAATGAACATGGCATTTTATGCAGTATATCCAGCATATAAACAGAAATAACCGATTCAAAAATGTACCTGTAGGACTATTTTTTCAGAGTTGCCAACTATATTGACTCTTGACAGACATAACAAGCCTGAATTATGCCTGCCCACTCAACACTAGTGACATCTTTTTTTCAACGGATATATTTCTACTTCTTCAAACAAAGCTGACTGAAGATGCAAGAAAATATATCTTCAGTTTTTGATACAGTGGATCTTGGCACCTTAATAAGCAGCAAATAACTTTGCAGGCAGCAGATTTATTGTTTCAATTGGTGACAGTACAAAATACGGCTGCAAGACACTCATTTTCAAGATGACAAATTTCAAAAATCAAACAGTTTGCAGCAAGTACTGCAAGACAACAAAAGCTGTCATGCCCTCCTGACCCAATACAGGTCACGTGAATAGCTTTGTACCATTTCTTATATATTCATCTTTGCTTTTGTGTAACACGTAGTGCAATGAGCCACATCAATATCCTGAATAATGACATATAAGCAGCACAAATCATCAGTCCACATTGCAAACATGACATCAAAGGAAGCTGTTACAAGCTTTGAAAAGCCCTTTGACAAGCTTCATGAATTTGCAACAGGTGGATTCAAAAGGACAAAGAATAAATGAAAATGAATATTTAAATGAAGTGTTTTTGTATTCTCAATAGACTCTCATTTCTAGCGATACGTTTTCTCATTGTGGGTTGTCCAGTGTAAACTGAAGGCAAATAAAACATATTTCTACAGTCACTAGACCTATTACATGCTGTCCCCTCTACACCAGCATCCACTGATGACACAATATCTAAGTGTAAAACAAAAGTAAACTACAATGACGAGGAATGAGTCAGCGATTACTGTGGAATTTATAACAATGTAATTCCTATGATTCTCACAGATTTAAGTGTCCTTAAATATAACTTCCATCAGATAGGAACAATGACCCTTGGAATATCAGTTCGATGTTGATGTCGTCTGACCAATTATCCTGTAGTTTGGTGACAAGAAAAAAAATAAATAGAGGAATATACTCAAAAGAATTCAGATGTCCAGCAGGTAGCCTTTGGATGTAACCTCTTTATAATTACCAACATTTTGACTGATTTTGTCATAATTGATGTATGAAACATGTTTTTGAGGTCACAGAGACCTTGACCTTGACCCTGATCTGTTCATTCTTGAGCCTAAGTGGTCATTTACGCAGAATTTGAAGAAATTCCCTGAGATTTTACATCACAAGAATAGGTCGACCCAAAAACATAATGCCTGTGGTCACAATAAACTCAGTTTCTCAAAAACTGTCAATCACAGAGGTCCTTCAGGATACAGTCATGGATGTGCACAATAAAATTAGAGTAAAGGGTCCAGAAGTATGCGAGATTAGCTGCAGACAGTCTCTATGGCTGTTTGTCACACACATAAGTGATTGCATGATCCCCTAAAGTCAATTAAAAATTTTAAAATGTCATTGTTAACTTACCAGTGGAGTGTGCGTATTCCATCTGGAGTTCCTCTTGATAGCTCCAACAACAGTACCAATTTCACCCTGGATGATGTAGATATTCTTGTCCACCATGCTGCTTGTCTGAGAGAAAAACAGAAAAGAAGAAACTGAAACCATGGCCTAAAGATCATTCTATATCATCAATATTCCTTCCATATAACTCTGTATAACAGCATGAGATCTGAAATAGCTAAGATACTATGTCTATAATGATAGATTAAGTACCCCCCCAACCCCACCCAACTTCGCTTTTCACAATAAGTGGACAGAGGAAATAAAAAGAGATGTATCAATGAATAAAAACAATGTAATTATCTTGCTGTACACTCCTCATGAAGCCATCCTTAATACTATGGCTGGGTTTAGCTTAAAAAAATAACAATACTAGTATCTTTAAAGCGATACTAAAAGCATTAAATAACTTCATTCAATACCTATTTCTTCCCACTTCATTCAGTACCCACCGTAAATGGAAACCTTCCTGAAATAAGCCATCCACATTTTATGCATTTATGTTTATTAGATGCTACAGGTGTGTAGTAAAAACATACTTTACAACAAACTGGTGGCATGTCGACCCGATGAACTATCAATTTCTTCACATACACTACACCTGACTTCAACACACTATATGGGCTGTAGCTGTTGCAGTCACAGGCCAATCACACTTTACATTAAACTGAAGAAAGCTTGCACTGATTAGCTGTAGACAGAACCCTTTATTTCTAAACCTGGCTACAAAAAAATGTAAATTCAAATGAAGGTACTGCTTGACTGGATAAGTTTAAATACTATTCGGTAGTGGTTTATCTCTGTTCACTTAAAGCTATTGAGTACAGATACCCAGCTGTATGACATACTACTTTTGTAATATCTCCAATGTTAGTCAGCCTGGTAAATAAAGTTTGACTTTATGCTGTCTTTCTATCTCCTCAGGAGTTGCACTACTGACAGGACAGCTGGGTCTCATGACAGTGACACTGTACCAGAGGTCAGAGTCATTTTGGATTAAACGGCTTGATGCTACAGAAGCATTTACACTACTGATGTCAATTTGAGGTAGAAACACCACTACAAACTACTTGACTCAAAGGGAGAACTAAATATTGTTAATATACTGGTAGGGCTGCACAATAAATCGCAATAAAATCACAATATGGCCAAGTCCAGAATCCAAATCACAGAACCAGAACCAAATCGTAGTTTTCTAAAAAGGAAAAATGTGTGACAAAACAGCATTAAAATGAGGTACTACAGTGCTGCAGACTTGATCTGGCCTAAAAATCTTGAAAGAAAACATGTTTGTTTGGTGCAGACCAAAATCGTGCAGCCCTATTTACTGGTATCAATAATGCCGTGATTATTATCAGTAAACTAATTTGATTTAGAAATTGCAGATAATCTAAAAAACTGAATGTCTACCACTGGGTGTGCAATCGACTATCAGTCAGCCAACCAATCACTTAGAGACACAAATGGGGTACAGAACTATGGTATATAAAAATACAGAATTTACAAAGGAGATCAGCATATACTGACAACTGTAAATAATGCCCTACAGACCACTGAGCCATCAAGCAAAATGGTCTAACATTTTATCTACACCAAACCATCAGAGTACACTGGAATCCATTTAATGTCATGAATAAATAGTCCTTTAGACTTCATATAACCAATATGAAAATCTGAAATACTGCAAAACATATGAAAATGAAGCTGCCAGGCTTAAAGTCAAACTATGAAGTCTCATCCTTAAATGAATATAAAATCTAAGAACCGAACAGCAAATTTCCATGTGTACCTTGACAATGCCTAGAACCAATATGGATAACCAAACAGAATCAAAATGACATGCTGTTCATATTTGACAAGCAGTATACCTCAAAATGGTTGGATTAACCTTTTTTCTTGTGTCATGAAAGCCATGCCAGATAATACTCTTACTTTGCAGGAAGATTTATGAGTGGAGAGACTGGGTGGCTGAGGCCACTGTCTTTTAAATTCATGGTAAGCAGTCTATTCAAAATAATATGGATGAAGGTGTGACAGATTTTTAAACCACCAGTTCCAATCTAAATCTATGATATTGTATTTTCCAAAACAATACAGCTGCACAGTGGCCAAAGCAGGTGCAGGAAACTTAGCAGAACCAGTCATTTTACGTTAGAGCTGCAACGATTTATCAAATAATCGATTATTAATCAATTATTAAATTAATCAACTCATAATCGATTTGAGTGATCTTCTAAAGAAAAAAGTTTCATTCTGATTCTAGCTTCTTAAATGTGAACATTTTCTGGTTTCTTCCTGGTTTCTGAGTAGGGCTGCACAGTTAATCGAATTTTTATCAAAACTGCAATATGGCTTTCTGCATTTTTCAAATGGCAGGATGTGTGTCAAAACACTTTTAAATGAATGAATGTCATGAGGCAGAGATGACCTGTTCCGCTAATCAGATTCTACAGACTCAAAAAAACATCTTCATTTGGTACAGATTCCTGCAAAAACAAATCACATCATTTTAACATGTTTTTCAATCACAATAAGAATGATGAAGTAAAATTAAGCATTACCTCTAATATCACAATTGCTATATCAGTCAAGATAATCACAATTTGATTTTTTTTTTTTTTTCAAAATCACTCAGCCCTTTTTCTAAGGACATGGATCACCATTTTATGAACCAAACAACTCATCCAGAATCCAGAAAATGATCGACAGATTAACTAATAATACAAAAAAAAGGTAACAGGAAAGACGTGAAAAATAGGCCCAAACATGCAGAGCAGTCATGACTAGACTGTGACAGGATTAATTAATCAATTAATCAAGGAAATAATATACAGATTAATCAACAATGAAAATAATCATTAGTTACAGCCTTACTTAAGGCTAAATGTAAAACTGTACAGCTCTTCATTAAGTAAAAGCTGTCTGCATCACAGCTTACCTTCGATTATTTTCATTGTTTTTTTTTTCCTTAAGGACATAGCAGGTGAGAGAAGAGGTAGTGGCCTGTTGTTCAATAATGTGTGAAAGATACTGTTTAATGCTAGGGATGCACAATACTGGATTTTTGCCAATATCCTATAAGCCGATATTTCCAACTCATTTTGCAGAGTTCTGATGCTGATATGCACATAGTTTTCCACATTATTGCAGAGAACATCATGTTTCCCCTGCAGGGTAGGAAATTAGCATCAGCCACCAGCCAAATGCTAGTAAAACATGAAAGTGTCGGGTAGATTTCAAACACAAAAGAATTATTTACCATTGAATGCCTGGCGAATTTGAACTTTCAGTCTGTGGCTGGTAGATGTTCACATTTTAAAAATTAAATTCGCCATCCTGCTCTCTTGTAACGGATTAACATATTATTGTGCCTACTCTCCGACTCACTGTCTGATGCAGACAGAAAATACAATGCTTTTCTAAATGTCCATGTTTACTAGGCAAAATAACAAAAATACTACTACAGACATTATTCACTCATATTGTTTTAATCTTCACAAATTCATCATAATGGTCGGCATGATATCTCTTAAAATGGCCAATTACATTTGCAGCAGTGAATGAATATCATTTGCAAATAGAAACTTTGCTATTTGTTTACTTTTCAGACCTCGATATTGCAGACATACTTGCCTTGCATGTGCATAATATAAGTGTCATCCTATCAGCCTGTCATATACACTTGCCACCTCTGCCACCATGGACACTGACAAACACCTTGCTTTCCCAGTTGTTCATTTATATTATGTGCTGTAGTGTTTCCCTGCCATTCAAGTGATGGACATATGCACCTTATCTATAACCGCTTGGAGGGCCCAAGTCAATCATAGCTAACAATGTATGAGAGTCTGGGTACACCTGGACAAGTTGCCATCTGACACTTTGCTAGACAGCAACCGCACCACTGTGCCACCCCTGCACCTGCAGCTGAACCTAGAGGTTGTGGATAGTGACAAATCACCCACCTCTGCAGGCTTTTAGCTATGAGAGGATTTTACTGTCCACTCCACACTGACTGATTACAGAAAAAGAAAGTACAGAAAAAGGAAAAGGGTAAAAAGGTTGGAGCTCCTGCTTAAGATTCATCTTATATTCATATAAGCCTTGGATGTTTCAGCATGAAACATAACTGTGTGTTTGGCACAAATTCAGAAAACCACAAATTAGGGCCAGATCAATAGGACTACACCTTCCCCTAAGTTTTTTAGGTGAAGCTGAGCAATTTTAAGTTTGTGTTAGAGGGCTTCTCAATCAATATTTTCTGTATTCTGAATTCTATTCTAATTAACATGTTTTATTCAATTATATTCCAGACAAAATAAACTGTAATTCTTGCATCTCTCCCCTCCATATCAGTACCTTATAGGTTACAACATTTTAAACGCCAGTTTATGATATAAAGATGGCTCCCTGGTTTTATGAAGAGTAGATATTCAAATATAATATAAGGTTTTTCCATTGTCACTTTTGGACATGCCAAGTCAAATCATGGCACACAGACCTGCATTTCCATTGCCAGTTATAGGGTAACGATCAGCTTTGATGTCACATATATCATTAAACATAGTGCACTGTGCAACTCCAGAACCTTGATCAGGGGTTCCAACTGCAGAACTGACATATGTTTGATGGTGAGGGAAACTGGAGCACCCAGCCCACACAGGCACAGGGAGAACATGTAAACTCCAAAACCAGGATTTCAACATGAGACCCTCTTGCTGTGAGACAACAGTACAAATCACCATAATGCCAGCAGTTGTGCTGGAGTTGTCTGCAAGCAGGTTGCAGTGGCATCTTGCCAGCTGTGGCCAAGTCAAGTCTGTGTCATGAGACTCAACTTATGTCTGTGCAGGGGAGCAGAGAGAAAGAGGTTTTTAAAAGTGTCTGGGTGTTCAGCTCTCAGTATTTTTGTAGTTTCTCACAGAGTCTTCTGTAGCTCCTACATCAGTGTTTGTACTTTCAGGCATCTGCTTTATATTGCTGTTTCATGTTCGCTTTCAGCTGGATAGGAGTCTTGTTAAGTTTTTTTAACCTCTGTCTTTGCATGATTGCACTGTTCCTAGTAGAGCTGTAACATCAAGTCAATTAATCAATTAGTCGTCAGCTATCAAATTCATCTTCAACTACTCTGATTATCGATTAATCATTTCAGTTCAGCCTTTCTTTAATCAAGAAAATTTTACTGGTTTCTTTAGTCCACTGTGACACTAAGCTGAATATCTTTATCAATAATATTTGCAGACAAAACAAAACATCTGAGGATGACCCCTTGGAACCAAACAACTAATCAATTAACCACGAAAATGATCAACAGAATCATTAATGAATAATTGTTAGTTGCAGCCCTAGCTCCTGGTGATGCTAACAAATAAATCACTGCATGTTGCGGAGTAAACTCTAGACTTCCTCGCTTGGTCTTAGATATCATATCAGTGACAGCTGGTAGTTCACGTTGGTTTATGATAACCAGGTGGATGTCACAATGCCACAACAATGCCCTCTAATCTGCCACAAATACATGAACAGACAACTAAAAGCCAAGGCCTCGGCATTCAGAATCTTACATTATCATAATGAAAGCCTTAATGCATGTTGCATTAAGGCTGCTGCAAAGTGCAGCATAATACAGTTATACAGCAAAATCAAGTGATATAAGCCAGTGAGTTGCCTGTCAGGTGAAATAGGAAGGTGCTCACTGGCTAATTAGATTAGGACAGTAGCGTCTCTTCACAGGCTAAGCTAGCAGGCTAGCTCTCCTCCACAGTGTGTGTCAAAAGCTACTGACAGTCCTCTGAGACTAACACGAATACGATGACATAGTGACAGGACACATGGCTACTATTTAGTTCATATATATCAAAGCATTGAAGAGTTTAACGTTACACATTTGATGCAAAAACTAGAGCAGGAACCCTGGCAGTTCACAGTTAGCTCAGATAGCTAGCGTTTCAACCGGCTGAAGTAAGCTACATGTCTCTTCAGTGTTTGTCCTCTCAGACAGCAGTCATTTATTTATTTGATTTAATAAAGCAACGCGTCTGTTGACAGATATACAAACACGCTTTTCTGCTTCTCTAAAAATAAATATATTACCTGTGCGGTGCTGCTATTTCAAAGATGGAGTCCTGCTGTAGCTAACGCTAGCCTGGCTCGGCAAGCTAGCAGGCTAGCCGGGCCAACAGTGAATGAAGAAGAGCAAAGTTCAGTTCACTACGACGAAAAGACCAACTAAAAATGTCGGACATTCCACTGCGTGATAAAGTAGTACTCCCAAATACGACCTATTAATTCACTGTCCAGAAAACTGCCCCATAAGTGAATAAAGTGAACACCTTCCTGCAGCTGTCAGTCTGGTCCTGGTAAACACACTGACGTGGAAAAGCTCTGCACTCTCAGCCTAGCATTATGACAGAGGAATGATTGACAAGCTGCTAAACTGACCACTTTACGCGTCATATAATACAAATACATATCACAGAATTTTAATTTGAGCTATATTAGAACTTTTGCTATTTTCTTTAATCATACAGTATGAAAGGGACTCCCAGAAAATAAAATACTATTTGCGTTACAGAGATAAAGGGGCGGGACAACGGGAGCTGTAGTGGAGTAAGAGTTGGTTGCGCTCGGTTGATGACGAAAGCACGGTTTGCAAGAGCTACTTCACATCAGCAATTAAACGTACAAGGTGTAACTCTGCACTCAGGAAGGTCTCTGCTTTACAGAGAAATTTATTGTTAGAAAAGTTGGCTTGTTGAGGACAAATTTTGTTTGAGTAATAATCTAAAAGAAGGTTGCTTTAGAATTTTTGCATAGTATATGGCCAGCAAAAATATATTAGAGACATTTACTGTATGAATACAAGAATATTTTGGGGTGGGTGCATTATAAAAAGGAAACATGGGCAAACAATGCACTGCAAATTAAAGATGTTTTTATACATTTGAAGGTAATGTGACGGAAATAATGTTTTTTGTGTTTAGTATTGGAAAAGTTCCATGTTTGCAAGAAGAGATGAACAGACTCCAAACCAAATTTTTGTCTTGTATAATCATAAACTGCAGCAATATGGCACCACGCCAAGAGACCTTAAATAGACAATTCACCCTGAAATCAAAAATATTTTTCCTCTTTACCTGTTTATCCATCAAGAATTTTATGTTTGTAAGTTGCAGAGATTTGGAAATATCATCAGTAGAGATGTCTGCCTTCAAGAAGGCAGTTAACATTTGTTCATTTTCATACAGACTGATGAAACTTTTTTCTTTTTCTTTCTTTTTTCTTCTGGATCTCAGTACAATAATGCCATTGTGGGGTGACCTCTGGATCTCAATTTTCCAAAGTGTCCTCCCAAAGGTTAATTTGTTTGTGTGTTTGTTTGTTTTTTAACTGTTTATGGCAGCAAATTTTGAAATGCAAAGTTTAATGCCAATAATCTGTTTTGCTTGCTGTAGTTCAAGATATAAACATGTTACTGCTAAATTATTAACCAGTTGTGTATATATTTACCTATATTTACCATATCTAAACCTATATTTACATCTGGGGGCTGTGGGACAAAGAGGGATCTGCGGCCTAATGCAGTCCTGCAGTGGAGTGAAAGGTAGTGACAAGGCCCAGAGCTTGAATTCTCACCAAGGCTCTCATAAAAAAAAGTTTTATTTTAAAAGGGGGAATTTGGACAACATTATTTAAAGGTGTTAGAAATGAGTCTGGAGAAAGATATTGATGAGTCTCATTCAGAGACAAATTGCCCACCGCTTTCATTGCTTTGGGTTGGTAACCCATTGTGTCAGCTTTTGATGTATTTGATGACCTGGCCAATCCAAAGTGGAGGTATTGACAACATGCATGGTAACCCAAAGTGTGGGTAGTTGATAACCTGGCCAGACCAAAGCATCAGTATTTGAAAGCCTGCATGCCAACCCAAACTGTAGGCATTTGGCCTCCTGGCCAATCCAAAGCATCATATTTGGTGACCTGAATGCCAACCCAAAGCATTGGTAGTTGATGCCCTGGCTAACTGGCTAAGTTTGATGAGCTGCATGCTAACCCAAAGTATTAGTATTTGATGACAAAGTTTGGTATGATGTCAAAACTACCAATAAATCAGACAAATTACACCAAAAACAACACAAGATAATTACCAATTTCCATGTACCTACCTCCTGAAATACATATACATACAATGATTCATGCAGTATGGATGGATCCAAAACAATGTATTTTTAGTGTTAGTTCTTTGTCTGGTAAAAATGTGAAATTGCTCAGTATAATGTTATATGTTGCAGGCCTTTCAATCCTACATGATTGTCTAGATCCACCTACTTTACCAGTGTGGTATGAATGATTACCATAGAATTTTCCTAATGACAGATTATCCAGTGAATTAAAACAAAGTCCTTAGCATGCCTTTTGCTTCAGCAGCTAGTAACAATCTCGGGGGCACTCCAGTACTCCAGTTTAAAAGGCGACTCTGCTTACATTCTTTTCCAGGTTTTTCAAATGGAATGGTACATTCAGGTTTTAGCAAAAAGCAGTATTGTAGGTTACAGCACTGATGCCCCCCCCTTCCTTCCCCAAACCTAAACAGTTTATATGTAACAACGTTGTTATGCAGAAACCTACGTCAGGTCACATGGGAAAATGTTTTTAGAAGGGCTAAGGAAAACAGTATTTTGATGATCAAACATATGTACTCTGGCTAAAATTTGAATGTCTGCATTTGAATACACAAGGAACCTTATTGGAGAGCTACAGAATGATATAAAAACCTAAGAAAAACAAATCAAAGGTGAACATACACACATGCATCCACAAGAGCATGCATTCACACACACAACCACTTGATCTTTGTGGCTTAAGTATAGGGAGTGAGACAAAGTCACACATGAGAGATGCAGCTTATCTAGCGTTTTGTTGTATCTAATGTTTTAAATTGACAATCAGCGTATGTGTCATTCGTGGCAGAGTTCAAACGGAAAGAAAGGATAATTTGTTTCTCGTCATTGACTACATTCATATTTTTTTTCTGTTAGGTCCCATGGGGCACATGGGAAGGGGTGTGATGTCACTATAGGGCTGCTGGTTGCAGCTAAAAAAATATATGGACATACCCTTTAATTAGCTTACTAGGCCTGCTGTGCCTTTGTTTCAAGGTTCACCTCTGCACCATGCTTGGAGAGTGATGGATTACATGTAACAGGATTACAAATACTGAAAAAGATATAATCAGACTACAGATATTTTTAGCAAAGATGGGGTTATTAGCAGAATTACAATTTTAAAACATATTTTAAAAAAAAAAAGATATATACAACCATATGCAGCACACACACAATACAACATGGTCTCAGTGAAACCAGCTAATGTTGAACTCAGTTCATTATCGTGACCTGTAATGAAAAGATTCTTCGCTGGATGGAAATGTCACTGTTATTTTGTCTTAAAATCAGAAAAGTGAAACAGCATTACAGTATAGTGAAAATGCTGTCACCATCCAAGACTGGACATTGAATTTTTATTTTAAAAAATTACAGGTAAGACCTCAAATGTTTGCTACACAGAACTCCAGCTAACCTGTGAATACTACTAATACTGTGGGTAAAAACACAAGTCCTAGAGCAGAATAAGTTTATGACAGTTTGCTTGAAGTTTGAATACATTTAAAGTACATTTAAAAGTGCATAATTAATCTAAACAAGCATTTGCACATAACAAAAGAAGCAATAGCTGGACCAAGTAATCAAGTTTAAATCAAAAGAAACACAACACACATGACAGCTAGGACAGCTGTGAACAAATCATGGACCATATAGGATGAAAGGAAAAAAACAACGGAAGAAAAGAAAAAACTAACAAGCAAGCAACTGCCTGGTATAGATGTACATGTTGCATTACTAAAAGGAACATTACATGGAAGTTTCATAGTGAACTCAGAGCTTACATAAGTCACATGGGTCAAGGGAAGCAAGGCTAAGGCAGAGCAACAAAATACCCGGGAGAGAGCATCAGATGTCCACAGGGGTACAGGAGGGACGCCAATCCACATTACAATGCCCCCTGTGTGCTAGGTCTGCTGTGCAGTCTGGGTGGTAGTTTAGAAAAGGTGCCCACAACTCTCATTTCCCTTCAAAACTGAATTTAAGCGCTCCATCAGCAAAACTCTGCACTCTGCACTCACTGCACTGACTGGATGGTCAAATCCATTTCAAGTCCCTGGTGCTTCTCTACAGTGCTGTGAATGGCTCAGGTCCATGCTACATCCAGGACACGGACAAACCATACACCCACACTGTCCACTACACTCTGTTACTGCCAAACAGCTTGCTATTGGCTCATTGTGACAGAGGAGTCCACCTACTACACAACAAGATCCATCCTGGAACAAACATAGAAGATCAGGAACACATCTTCCATCACAGACTGAAAACTAACCTGGGACACGTTTCCCAGTGTCGATGTACCTTAGCGTTCTAAGAAGGTTTCTAAGGTATACCTTCACAAAGGAACTTCTTTTGCTACAGGTGTTTCCCAGACTGTCCCTTAACAGGTGCCCTTAAGCAACAGCTGCTAAGGTACATTGTAAGCTGTAAGCTGTCTTTTGTTACGGTGTTTGCATTGATTGATTGATTTTAAACTAATGATGTAATTTGTACAAGCAGCCTAGAAGCTAGCATATACTGCAACTGTCCATTTGAAAAGCATAATGTTGGTCTAATAAAGCTAAAACTGTGACAGGCACAGCTTACGAGTAGTTCAGACCGCCCTTCTAAAGGTGAACCTTTCAGAAGGTATACCTTAGCTAAGGACACTCTAGGAAACAGCGTGTAACGTGAGGCTTATGATGCATGTAGCGCTAAGGAGGCTCTGGGAAACAGGGCCCTGTTCAGTATCCACCCATATAGAGAAAAATAAACTCTATCTCATATCATTTGTAAATGCAACCCTTGAAGCAGTTTAGTTTATTGAATGAAGTTGATGTACTTCTCTAACTCATTTATTGTAAGTTACTTTGAATAAACGTAGCATCTAAATATAATGTTAATCTATGTACTGAAAGCTTCTTTTTGTAAATGATAGTTGGGTGGAATGATGGGTATGGAATATGTTTTTGTTTACTTTGTACATCCTGGGGTAGCTCTATGTGGAATTTGTGTTCAGTTTGATTATTGCTTGCTCTGTTGTTTCAAAAAAAAAAAAAAAAAAAATAGCTAGTATGTTCAAAGTGTAGAGAGGACTTTAGAAATGCATCAACCTGGTCCAATGACCCAACAATCAATCGCAAAACAATGTATGTGTGTTTGCTTTGTGACGGGTTGGAGGGTGGGGTGGGGGGTCCATGCAAAGTTTGCACAGCTACAATCCTACAATCTCTGTGCAATCAGAAGCAGCCATTTGCTCAACACCTACACTCAAAGTATTGCACTGTGTTTAAAGCATGTCTTGTGTCAGACCTCTGTTTGCTCTTTGCAGAGTGTTTGATCACCTGTGGGATTTGTAATTGCAACATTTCATCTGCAAATACACGCATGTCATTTTGCACAGAAGCAGGTACGACTGCACCACTGGGGCGATAACAACAGTTTTCTTTATACGTTTGTCATGCACTTGCATATACATTTGCAATGTGCTCACAAATACTACAGAAAATCAATTCAGAAACACACAGTCACAGATTGATTTAATTATGATTGCCTAAAGAATCAGCTTTAGTCATAAAAGAATCTTTCTAATCATCTTTAATAACCATGATGTTGTGCAGCATATCCTCATTTGATCCACCATATCCCAGTCCAATCCCTGTTCAGCTGCATATGAAACAGCTGGATTTCTCTTGATTACATTTCCTTCATCCTAACTGAAAATATTTATGTAAGCTAGTGTCTTGGATGCGAGTCTGTGCATCATTAATTACAGACACGAGAAAAAGAGCAGTGAGATTCTTTTAATTTTTACATCTCGTTTATCCAAATTCCTTAAGACAAAACACTAAACTGACACCTACACAGCAGTTTGTCAGGCTCCAGGTGAGGCTTTAGGCGTCACTGAGTGATGCCTGGCATATTTTTCTGCTTTATTTTGTAGTATAAGTTTATAATCTGTCCCGTTGTCTGGTAAGGAGACAAAGAATCAGCATTTTGGCTTTACGAAACATACAAATATAAACCCAGACAATGTAATATGCTTTGTGTTGCAAAATGGTTGTGTCACATTTGGCGAGTATGTTCTTGTTTGAAAGATATGTAAGTGATAAATTGAGGCTTGTTTATCACAAGTTCCTCCAACATTATTAGAGATATTTTTGAGCTAAAGGCTTGAGGGCACATTTGGGGCTATGAAAATGTATGCATGATAGTAGATACAGTTAAAAACAGTATTAGGGACAAAAAATGAGAGGAGGAAGATTTTTATGTGTTTTGTATTTGGATATAAAATCAAAATGCAGAGAATAAAGTTGAAATGTTGAGAATAGAGTCAAATTGTCAAGAATATAGTCATAATGTCAACAATAATGTTGAAATGTCAAAAATAAAATTGAAGCGTTGAGAATAAAGTTGAAATGGCAAAAATAAAATCAAAATGATGAGAACAGTGATGAAATGTTGAGAATAAAGTGGAAATATCAAGAATAGATTTGAAATGTTGAGATGAAGTCAAAATGTTGGGAATAAAGTCAAAATATCTAGAATTAAGTTGAAACATCAAGAATAAAGTTGAAGTGTTGAGATGAAGTAAAAATGTTGAAAATAAAGTTGAAATGTCAAGATGAAGTCAGAATGTTGAGAATAAAGTTGACATATCAAGAATAAAAAATGTTACAACAATAACAGGAAAAGAAATATTGTCACTGTTATTATGATCATGATAACAACAACAACAACATCAACAAGTGTAAGCAAAAGGTCACACAGATCCCAATTATGACACAGAGATCTACAAAAGGTTCAGGGGAAACAGCTGAGTAAGTTAGGCACAGTTAAACGCCAACAAATCAAAGTGTGTTTTATGGTTCTGAAAACCTCAGCAGTGGTAGAGGATGGCATGGAAGCAGAAAGAGAGTTCCAAAGTTCTGGTGCAGCAACAGATAAAACTCTGTCCCCATAACACTTGGATCTTGGGACAGACAGAGGTCTTTGGTCAGACAACCTCAGTTCTCTCATTGTTTGATATGGGGGACAGGACAGGGGGCACGACCATTCAATACTTTGTGAACAAACATATTTTTAAATTAATCCTGTAGTTGGCAGGCAGCCAATGAAAGGAAAATAATAGGGGTGGTGTGTCGTCCCTGTTTTCTGACCATGTTAAAACTCTGTCTGGTTTGGAGATGGTGCAGAGATACGTAAAGCTGAATTTCACTACCTAATTCATTTGTATGTCAAATTCCAGTCCTACAACACCCAGACTTTTTACATGAAAAACAGCTGGAACTGACTAGCAAAGATAAAGAGAAATAATCCTGGTCAGGTGTAAGATAACTTCTGTTTTACTGTCGCTGAGCTGGAGAAAATTTGCAGCCATTCAGGCTTTCAGTCATGAAAACATTTTTCGAGGTCAGTTAGTCTGTTGTTGTTCTGTTTCTTGTTATTGGGCTCAAGAGTGAGGTACATATGTGTGTCATCTGCATAACAGTGAATATGACCCAAAGGAAGGAAATAGATGGAGAAAAGGATTGTATGGAATCTCCTCAGTGTTGCTGAGCATAGGAGGACTGGACACTCCTGTATAACGTGACAATGTAAATTTTATATATTTGTGTTGTGGCTACTTTTAAATGCAGATTGTATTTTCATTTTTATTAACACCATAAGCCTTAGCTTTCACTTGATGGTCAGTCATATCTCCATGTAACATTCGTTGCAGAATTTGAAGCGTTGTGATTGGATGTTTGAAGGTGCAGATGACTTCTCTCTTTTAGTTTTTATGTCTGCTTATACCTTCAAAGATCCACATACTTTCTAACAGAGTTGTTCATCTTTTCTACGGATGATTCAACTGGGAGTTTTTCATGTTGATTTAGGCTGTAGAGAAGTGTCTTAACTGGGATTCTTTTTGGACTCCTTTATGGGAAAATTGAATTGGACTTCCTGGAGCCAGAGTCCTGCACGGGTCCAGTTTTGCCTCTGGCACCTGCAAAGCTGAAACCCAGAACCGACCAGTGACCTGAGTCAAATCTGCGCCTGCCTGGAACTGTGAATATATGTTTGTGTTTATGAGATGAGCCCATCTGAACACTCCATTCATGTCATCTTCACAACACAGTGAACTGGAAGTTCAGATCATGTCTTACGAATTCACACGTTCCATTTGAATGCAGCAATATGCAGTCAGTCACTTGTATCCTCAGCTGGTACAGCTTCTGTGCTCCTGCACCTGTTGATGTGTTTCCATAGTGACAACAAGGTAAGCATGCAGCTATCAAAAACTAATACTTTTTGAAACTTCTTGGAAGCTGCAAAGCCAGTGACGATGTTATTCTCACTGTATTTGTGTGCACAAAAATCCTCCCAAATGTCCAACGTGGCCTTCAAAAATGTCTTGTCCACAGTTTGGACATATTCTTGCCTTTATGTCATCAGTTTTAGTTGTCAGCTAGCCTGCCAGATCAAATAGTGATGTCTCATTGTTTGGCAGAATGTGGGGTCAAAGATTGTCTATTGCACACAATAAAATCCTGCTGACTGATTAGGCTTGATATTACTGTATTAGTGGATGTAAATGTTCATAATTCTGCACAGTCATTTTCATTTCTAACTTCTTTGGGGAAAAAAGCATATTATTATCTTGTATGTGTCTATTATTGTTCTCACCTGCTGCTCACTTGAAATTAGTTCATTCTTACCCACTCCTCTTACACAACCTCCATGTCCCCAACCCAGTGCTCTGCCTGGAACATCCAAAATAGGCCTTCTCACTTTGAAACATTTTATTTTATTTTATTTTGTTTTGTTTTGTTTTGTTTTATTTTATTGTATTTTATTTTGTTTTATTTTATTTTACTTCATCCCATTCAATTTTGGATTTAGTAAATCATCTGTATTGAATGGGTGTATAGCATGAAAAAACTACAACTCTCATTTCATTGTTCAACCCTGTGCTGATGGTAATAAATTACCTTGATACCTTGATGTTGTTTAGGTAGTTAATTAGAAACTACATATTCATAGCATTCTCATGACATTCTTGCCAAACACTATGGCAAAATGCCACCATTCATTGGCCGCGCTTGTCATTTAGTGACATTCACCTCCTATTTGATTATATTTACCTGCGGTTCAGATGTCTGCGATGGAATACTATGAATTTCCCTAGAAATGCAGCATTTTCCTGATTCCACCTCAACAACTCCTCCTTATTCTCTCCTTAAAACATGACCCTGGGCTTCCTACGTGAGGACTGGCCTGCGCTAGTCCCTAAATCAAACACACCTGCACCTTATTCAGTGTCAGTTCAGTTGTATATCTGTGTAATAACATGAGATTCCAGACTCAGATATAGTTTGAATGTGTTTGAACAACTTTCTGAAGGTAATTTTAGTTTGACAAGTGAAATCTTTTTGAGAGTTGTTAGAGTTGGAGATATTTAACTACTTTTTATTCTGAAGTGTCAGGTTGTTTGGTAGTTAGTTAGTAGTAGTTTCCCCAACACGGTTGTTAGTATGTTACAGTATCACCTGACCTGCAGAATGTTAAAAGCAGGTTATCAGTGCTGGCATGCAGTGTGGGCTCCCTTTCACACGCCAGGTGTTACAGAAAAACAAATACACCTGCATTTGGCTTTTTGGTCATTTTCATACTCAAGCTGCTCTGGCAGTAATTTTGCAAACCTCAAGAGTTCCAACATCACCAGCAAAGTTCACTGGAAGATGAAAAACGTTAGCGTTGTGTATACCAGTGTCATATCTCAAAGCCCACAGAGCTCTACGAATGTGTTAACACTGTTCAGATAAGTGTATTCATAGCTGTCTTAAAATCAGTGTAACTCCAGGATGATTAGTCTCTCCCTTCAAACTTCCACAGCCCTTACAATAAAATCCCCAAGGGAGTTTTCCTTTTTGGTAAAATAATATTAATAATAATAATTCCGAATATTTTGCATTTCATAAATATTACTCCATGTAATGGCAGGTTGAAAACTGTAAAAAAAATGAAAAAGAAAAACGAAAACTATTTTTACTTGAATAAACTTTGAATTTCAAATGAAGTAATAAGGAGTAGAGCCATGCAATGGTGCTTTAGGCAAAAATAGGCATATTATAATGCTCACAATCACAATGCTCCTATGCTAATGTTTAGCAAGTATAATGTTTTCCATCTTATTTTAGTTTGTTAGTGTGCTAACATTTGGTTATTAGCACTAAATACAAAGAACAGCTGATGCTGATGGGAATACCATTAGTTTAGCAGTTATTTGGTCATAATAAACCAAACTAGGACAAACAGAATTTTTTTGACCTGGCAATGCTGGATGAAATTCATCCTGAAGGGTGGTTATGACAACAAATGTTTGTTTTTGTTGATGTAATGACAAGTTTACTTTAAAGGTACCGTAAAGCCACAACAAGTTTGCTGAGTTTGTCACACCACAGAAATGTGTAATTAACCATCCAGCCAGATTTGAATAATTAGAGAAGTCACTAATTTTATAAGATTAGGTCTCAAAATCATGAAGAAATGAACAGTTTTCTCTGCTGGCGGCGTTTCCACTCTGCTGTCTCATGTTTATTTGTTTATTTGTTTATTTGTTAAAGTTGGATTTGTTGAAGTTTGTTGTTTAGAAGTTGTTTATTACTTACATACACATATTAAGATGAGTGACTAATCATTTAACAGTGATACAGGTTTACAGATCAAGGGGAAACATAAAAAAAATCCCAACCCTAAAGCCTTTCTGCCTTAATGGAGTAGTTTGCCCAAAAATGAAAATTCAGTCATTATCTACTATCCCTCATGCCAACTGAAGGTCGGGTTTATTTTGTTTAGTCCGCAAAAAACTGCTGGAGTTTGACGGGACAACAGTGTTGCAGAATCTCCCAAACAATGGAAGTGAGTGGTGAGGTGTGTTCAAATGCAAAAAACAACTGGAGAGAAAACATAAAATGCCCAACATGCCCTTTTCACACCATCACACCACACACACCCAGTTCACACAGTGTGCATCTGCACGTGAATGTGGCTCCAAGCTAAGGACCTACAGTGAAGATTCAGGTTAAAACATGGTGTAAGTAACATTTTTTAAGTCAACTTGTCATGTTGGGGCTTTAGGAGACTTGGATTACACCAGACACGTTCAGTCACAGTGTTGAGTGTAGATAAATTAAGGTTTGGAAGCATTTGCTTCAGGTATGGGGAAATAATGGAAGAAAATTGACTTGAATGACAATTTAACTCTTTAACTTACAGTTACATTGTTTCCATCTCTTATTTTTTAACTGATCTCTCCTGCTTTGAGTGATCACATTTCAACTGAAACTTCCAGCTCAATGAATCAGTTACACTTTGAATATGTGTACTGTTTAGTTCTTGAATTTAAACTGATACTAACTTCATTTAGTGCTCACTAAACGTCTTTCAGCACTTCTATTTTAATTGCCATTTCAATTTCTTTCAGTAATTGTATTTAGACTGTCACTTAATTTTAATTACTTTAAGCTTTTTAAAGATTTCAGCATTTTTGATGGAAAATCTTCATCAGCAAGCATGTGTCAAAATGGATAATAATATGTTATAATCTATAATACTATAACACACTGTAGGTATAAAAAGAAGTTTCATTGATTGTAGGGAACTTTGCATCTTACCCCAGCTCAGATGTTTTAATTATGTTTTACATTGGATTGTTGTACATCAAAGTAAAAAAAAAGCTATCAAAGTTATAAAACTTAATTAAATTTGGACGTATAAGCTGCCATATATGAGTCCTCACACCTTTGTAACAGTGCAGGTAAATAACAAGCTGCACAGTGCAGGCTGCAGGGAGGAAGAGATGGAGAGTGTTTGTAGACAGAGAGCCAATGGAAGAGAGAGGGGGAGGGAGGTGGGGGAGAGTGTGTTTGCGCTCAGTGTGTGTGTGTGTGTGTGTGTGTGTGTCCCATGTGCTCGCAAAGAGAGAGAGAGAAAGAAAGAAAGGGGAGAGAGAGAGTGGAGGGGGCCGTCCTTTCTACAGTGGACCTGTCACACACAATATTTAGCATGGAGTCAACCCCCTCTCCCCCACCCTCACCCCCTCCCTCCCTCCCTATACTCTGTGTGGGGATCAAGCCTCACTCCTCAGCAGCCTTCATGTCTGACAGCACAGAGGAAAGAAGAAGAGGAGGAGGAAGGAAACTTACTGACTGACTGACTGACTGACTGACGCTTTTTCTGACTTTTTGACGCACCGGGGAACTTTTTGTCCATGTCACCAGCAAACCTGAGGCCAGGACACCCAACAGCCTGCAGCAAAGCTCTTTGCCTTTTCCACGGATTAATTTAACCAGACCGGGATTCCATGTAAGTGCACATAATCGAACTTTTTTTCCTCTCTCCTCTCTGTTTTTTTTTTTTAATATCTCCTCGTGCGTCTGGAAATCCTCCAGCGGCTTTTTATTTGTACGTAGAAGTTAACAAAATCTAGAGACGTAAAGCAGAGGCTTCATCAACTTTAATCTGAGGTACAATTTACAGTTTTCCGTAATACCAGCTTGATTCTTAGTTTACAAATTAAAGTATCAAGACTGAGCTTTTAACGGCTCTGGATTTGGCGTGAAACACACGGAAAATGGAGGATCCGAACAGCTGGAGTTTACTTTTGCGTGTGCGTCCGCGGAGCGGATTATGATGCTGAGAAGAGGCGACACAGCAGGCAGTGTCATATATTTAAAAGCTTGTATACCATCTTCAAGTCAAATTAAATGTTGACCGTGATTAGGCCCAAATATTCCTAAAAATGTTTGTTCACTATTAATTCAAAGAGGAAAACGCGTAAAAGTTCCATGTCATTCTGGCGTCGTTAAATTGCATGCTGTTATTATTACCAACATTTCAGCGCTGTCTTTTGGTGACTATCGTTTATCAAAGTCGTCCTACAGCCCGACATTCAGCGTGCGTCCGTGTGTCGAGGCCTGTGGGTGGAGAGGAAACAGGCAACGCGCGTTTAAAAACTGGCTGAAGCAGCACTTCCACGCCCCAAAACCACTTTTTCTCTTGTGGTATCACACACAATTGTCACGTTCAAAGCTTGGTATGTTTTTTACCCATCAAAAAAAATTCTAAACTCCACTTCTACGGAGGCGGTGGACGTTTTGAAATATTTGGAACGTCCAAAATATTTTGGAGATGTGGAGGAAATTGATAGGTGGCAGGTGGCTGCCGGCCGGGGCCACAGGAGACCGACCGCGGACAGAAAAACAGAGCTGTACACCCCCCACACCTCCGACCTCCAACCTCCCATACTGACACACACATACACGCGCGCGCAACAAACACACACACGCAACTTCAGTCTCACTCGATATGCTTATAATATTTGCACCCATATAACAAAAATTATGACAAGATCAATTCAGGTTTTTAACGTTTTTAGGCTGAATGTTTGTTCTTGGTCATGGACACAAGACATTATACTACTACTACTACAAATAATGATTTAAAAAATACATAACAATAAGAACAATAATAGCAATAACAATAATAATATTAATGATGATGATGATAATAATAATGATAACAATACATTTTCTCTAGTGGAAAAAATGTGCCTACGGTCGGCCTGTTATTAGACGGAGTCTAATAATATTGTTAAAGCTGGCGCACATTCTGGTTTATTCGTTCAAAATAAATAAATGAATAAAAATTACAAAATTATGAAGGAGATGTTAAATAAATGGAGAGCCCAAATGCCAGAGTTGTAACCAGAAATGTTATGTGTATCTTTATTAGCCTACTTCATATTTTACAACATAAAAAGGCCTAATCCGCCTATTTTACTGAACAATTTAAGGGGCTTTGTTTTTTGTTTTTTTTTAAGGCCGCGCTGTAAAGTTTCTTCTACTACAAATCAAAGGAATTACAGCAGATTTACTTAAACGAATCACCGGGTCAGATTTTCTCCGCAGGCCCTCAGACAGTAGCACGGGCCTATAGCCTCTTTTGCATCCGATGCCAGGTCAGGACATATGAAAATAAGATTTGTTTAATCGAAGAACACGTTTGGCCTCAGGGGACAATGTAAATATTTCTCTTAGTGGTTATCACCCAGGCGTGTGCAACAGAGGCCAGCGAGGAGGCCACGGCCTGCTGGACTGTAACACACCACAGTGTATTTATTCATCACTTCAAACAGACTGAAATATTTTATTGTATTTCAATCATATCACGTTAATCTGTCATTATAGCGAATAAACACACTGTATTGTCCTTAATTAGCTTGAATTTGACCTTAACTCGCGTTAATTCCATAAATTCATAGAATAATTCAGTGATTAAAATGACTAAAACAGCCAAAATATGCATTCAAAGTGATAATGGTGATATTTAATTTCTGAGTGTAACTGCAACTACACATAATATTTACATATATTCACCTTCTAATAATATGATGGTGTCAACTTAATGGTGCACCTGTTATTAAAACTGACAATCATCATGTCATCTATTCTCCACTGTGTTCAAAATATAAATCAAACATTTCCCTGCGCAAATCTAAATCATTTCCTATACATTAGATGGGTTGTTGTACACGTATGGAGTCAGTTGAGTGGAATATATTTTTGTCTGCTCTACTGTAATAAATTGTTGATGTAGTCGGGCTCTGTGTTAATCACTGTTGTGGACTCGCACAGACAATTATTCCGCCGCTCTCAGTCTCAGTGATTCTGCTCGGCCTCGCTCCCTCAATCATATGCAAATGGCTGTTATAGGAGGGCACAAATTAACATCTACAAACATTGGACTGAAATTCCATCTGCCGCCTCTTCGAGGAGGCCCTTAATAAGTTCTCAGACAGCAAAGTGACACACATCTTAATCAACTCTTAATCCCGGGAATTAATTCTCGACGCGTTTATGAATAATTCCCGGCCTAATGCCTGCGCTCCGTGGAAATGCAAGCAGTCTGCCGCGCGCACCGCCAGATGGACCCGGCAATCTCCCGAAAAATGAGAGGATTTTTGCTTCCATTATTATTTTTTATTATTATCAGCAGATATATATTTTAATGAGATCTGTGTCACCGGGCGGCTGCTTATGCAAAGCGCTCCATCTTATGCAAACCGGAGAGTCTCATCTTGCTGTTGATTTGCGTCCATTTCTGAACAGGAGGCCCCCAGCATCAAGAGCAAACACGCAGTCCCGTCCGAGCAGTGCTGCGGGCTTTATTTCAGCAGCAGAACAGCGTGTCAGGTGGAGCTGGAGGTGGAGGTGGAGGCTGCAGTGCCACAAGTGCACCAGGAAATAGCCAGGGCCCTCTGATATCCAGAGGAGCGTTAGAGCTGAACCAAACCAGCTCAGGTTCATAAATTCACTGTAAATAGAAACTTTGTCCTAACTTAAAAAAAACAGTTTCCAGACTGCTTTAAAAAAAATAAGTTGACTGAATTTGAAAGGTAATTTTACAATAATTCAAAACAAATACACTTTTTTAGTCAAATAAACTTGATATTGATTAATGAGAAATAAGCTTAAGATATTAAGTTGAACAAACAACTCTTCAATTACACTGTCAAACATTTATTACATTTATTATAATTCATCACTTTTAATTAACTAATTCAACACCAGCCTTCAGTTGGTGATCAAGATCCATTCAGTGTTTTCCTGCCGTGAAAACAAACTGATCTTAATGTGTTAAAATCATCATATGAATGTCATATGTTTTCTTCAAACTATAAAAAGAAGGGTGTCAGGAGAGTTTTAACTCTTGCACAGTGCATGCTGGGATGTCAAAAGACTTCAAGTCAGAAAAACTCATGTTTGTAAATTCTGAAGTGTTCTGAAAATATTAATAATAAAACAAGAAATTTTTAGTTGGATTAACTTGAATAAATAAAACTTTTTTACATTAAGGTGAGAAACAATTAGTTGATTCCACTAAATTCCTGTACGATATTTCACAGCAGGAGCAGCGGTGGGATGTACCTAAATACATCTACTCAAGTACTTTCATTAAGTACAAAGGTACTTTTGTTCTTCACGTGAATAAATTCTTTAGATGCTACTTTATACTTCTACCCCACTACATTTATTTAACACCTGACATTTAGTTACTTTACACATGAGCAGTTTTTGCACATAACACATATGAACATGTACAAATACAGCCAGAACAATTACTAAAAAAAGAATTTTGATTACCGTTTAAGTCATTTTTTATGCAACAACAAAATTTCTAAATGTTAACAAACTAAACAATCAATGGAGAAAATAATCATAATAATAATGATCAGCAGATGAATCCATAATAAAAAAAATCATTAGTTGCAGTCGGATATAAACCAACTAAGAGTCAGAATAATGCATATGACATAGAATAATATAACAGTCACGGGAGACGTTTTACTGCATTGAGTCCTTTTACTTTTAATACTTTCAGTATATTTTTCTGATAACACTTATACTTTTACTAAAGTAACATTTTAAATGCAGGACCTTCACTTGTAACAGAGTATTTCCACAGTGTGGTATTAGTACTTGTACCATAGTAAAGTATGTGAATACTTCCTCCACCACTGCTAAGGAGTTAGACGTATCCCCACAGAGGGACTCAGCATCCACAGAGGCAGCAGAGCATCATCAGAGAGGCTCAGTGATCAATCTAACTGTCAGCCAGTGAGCAGCTCAGCCTCCTTGTTAGCTCAGTGATAGCTTGTTGGCCATATTGAGCTCAGACAGAGGGGGAGAGGGGCTCTTGATTTTGGAAATATAATCATGTGGCGCCCCTGATGTGTGTGTGTGTAGCTGGGAGGGGAGGGGGGAGGAGGTGGAGGCGTACTGACACCTTGTTCTGGACAAAATGACTGGCTTGCATCACCCGCACGCCCCTCGCTGCCAAGCCAGCCGGCCTCTCAGCACCACATTGACACCAGGTTGTCTGTCCATCCATCACTGCCGCGGCGGATATAGTCCCCCGGACTGGCTCACAGTCATATTTCTGACCAAAATACTGGACCTTGCTCATACTAGACCTGGGCTCTGCACTCACAAAGGGGACAGCTGTTGCTCTGTCAGGCGGGCGAATACCCTGACTGACCTGGGACCAGTCTGTGGAGTGTCTTTGATTTTAAAACCCAGAGAAACGGCTCAACACACATCTACAGCAAAGGTAATGCTATTTGAAACCAGAATTAGATGGTCTGATTTTTCATTCTAAAGAGTTCTAAATTGCCTGTATGTTGAATTCACCTCTTTTTGCTGTACATTTGTGCTGAGTACATCCAACAAAGGGAGTCCTACGTTCTGCCGAGTTCAAAATGACATGAAACAGTCTGAGTTTTCCTGAAACAAGTCAAAAGAATCCTGCAGCAGCGGTGACAGCATGATTGTTGGTTTTTATTTTGTCAAATCAGTAACTGTCTTGTAGTATTGTACTGGCAGGTGTAAAAATCAGACAGGAATTTAGTGGAATCAACTCATCTTTCTCATTATTTTAACCTAAATACACAAGTTTTATTCATTTAAGTTAATTTAACTTAAAACTTCTTGTATTTGTTTTCAGAACACTTCAGAACGTATAATCATGAATTCTTCTAATGTGAAGTCTTTAGACCTGAATGTACTGTACAGAGTTTAGTCAGCTCATTCAATGACGTTTCTAAAGCTACATGACCAGCAGACTTCCCAGCATGTTTTGTTCAACAGTTAAAACCCTCCTGAGACTCTTCTTTTGAATATTCTGTATAGAAAACATATACTGTATATGAAAACTTTGTGGTCGCTTGTTTTCCCTATAATGAAAACACTGCAAACCATAATGACTGTCTGTGTTGAATTAGTGTGAATGTGAATAAATTATTGTACACTGTAATTATGGATAAATCATCAAAACTCAACAAAACTGAGGCAATCAGTCACTACAATTTAAGTTCATGAACTCAAAATTTAAGCTCATCTGAGCTTAAATATCTGCAGTTAGTTACATGTAGTTTTTGATTGAAGTTGATTAAGTCAGCTCAAATATTTTCAGTATGCAACTCAGAATTTTTATTTTCTCCTCTCATTGCAACAAGTTAACAGGACTGAATAATTTGAAGTATAAAAAGACATTAATTCATGTTCAGTAAAGTTCATTTTAATAAAAACCGGTGTGTTAAACAGGCATAGAAGTAACTAATTTCAACTCCTCAAACTGCTGTAATTTTTTTTTCGCACTCATATTTTTTCAAGTGTGGTATTTTACTTGTACTTAAGTATGCATTACACTATGTAATCTATTTAGTTACTTTTAAAATCATAATTGTGTACTGAGTACAAGTTGAATTCAATTCAGTTCTTTCATTTGCATGTTTATAGCCAATAGGGCTTCACAGACCAATGAAACCATGACATACTGATGAAAGGAAGAATACTTTGTACTTTTATTAAAGTTTTTTTTTTAACACCAGTACTTTTCCTTGTACTCAATTACTTGTATTATTTCAGTAATGTAACATAAGTACTTGTACTTGAGTATAGCTTTTGAGTACTCTACCACATGAGTTAAATAAACTTTACTGTCACTCAACATTTTTAAGTGTTTAGAACTTGTAAACAAGTTTTATCATTCTAACTAATTCATTTTCAGTTTTACAGTGTGTATGTTAAATCTTATAAATGTTCATCAGTGTGACTAAAGAGTTGTTGAATTCAACTTAATATCTTAAGCTTATTGAACATCTTTTCTTATTTACAATCAAATTAATATCAGGTTTATTTGACTAAAAATGTATTTATGTTGAATCATTACAAAATGACCTCAACTTGTCAATTTAAAATGTTAAGGCAGCCCAGATGTTAACTTTTTTAAGTTAAAACAAATAGTTTATTTTTACTGTGAGAAATGTCAGATCAGAAGTCAAACACAAAATGAGATAAATGTATAAATACATTTTTGTTCAACCAAAAGCCAAACTTAGAGAAGAAACAAGAAATGGACTTCAGTTCAAACAGTACGTCACATTTTCATCTTTTTGTCTGATCGAGGGGAAAACTGATCTTTCTAACCCACAAGTCAACTTTAACCCACAAATCCATATCAGAGGCTCATTAATCCAGAGCCACCACACAGTGGGAGTGTGCTTACCGAGGTAATCTCTCTACTGGGAGATTTGACCTTATCCTCAGTCTCGCATCTTTTTTCCCAGGGCTGCAGCGATGGCCTCTGGCCGACTGAAGAATACCCATTTTCCTGCCTCCTAATCTTTAGTGAAATGCTCTGATCATTCTCACGGATGCTCAACAAAAAACAGATGCAAGCCTTTCTTTAAAGTCTCGTGTTGGCGGTGACAAATATGAAATGTGCATCAGGCAGCATTTTTAAGGGCTGAGGCGTTGTTTGTCCGGCCTGAGCGAGACGGCAGATGTGTGTTTGAGGGGAGAAAACGTTGACTCACCTATCAGATGTCAGAGATATTCAGTGGTAATAAGGTGCTAAACCTTTAATCAGAATATGCAGGTTGGCTTTAGAGCAGCATTATGATGTTTTGTCAGAGTGACTGACGCAGTGTTAAGTGAGGGTCAGGAGGAAAACTCTTAATGTCTTACAGTGATGACATTTTTGTGTGGCAAGTCACTGAAACCAGTAAAATAGGAATCTCTGTGGGAACAAAATGACAAAGCAGCCTCTAACGGATTTTATGACTTTTTAACAGCGCTTAAGTGAATGATACATTTGGAACAATCATGTTAAACTGCTTTTGGTCTGAATTCTCTTCAAAACTGGACTTTTCATATCTTAAATGATTATTTATAAAGTGCATCTTTTCTAATCTTCATGTATATTGAGTGCTTGAAGGTGTAGATGTTTGATTAGCTGCTGAAATGGAAGTCCAACATTTATGTCAGATCATTTTCAAGAGGAACTTAAGTAACATGTAATTACATTTTCAATATATTGCATCCCTGTGGCAAAGATGAAGTCTAAAAGCCTTGCCCGTTAGACTTCAGGTACACTTGTGTGTTTTCGGATGTGACAGCTTGTATGTTGTACATGAAAAGAATTTAAACACTTTCTCACTGATTTCTTCAAACTTAAATGGAAATTGGAGATATCTGTCCAGGTAGCAAAGGTTTAGATGTAAAGTTTCATAGCACAGCAGAAAAAAATGTTAAACTGATCAAACTTTATTTCATCCAAAACATATTTTTTTCTATGTCAGAGTCTGTAACTTCAATTTTTATCTGAAACTTCAACAGAACCACTGATGGAAAGTCAAAATATTTACTGTCATATGCAAAGTTAAAAACAAATTTCCTGCTTCCTTTGCCTTCTACTCTGAATGCTGTTAAACACACCTGAAACACAAGTATAAAAACTGAAGAAAATTAATTAATAAAGATGTCCAGAGAGATAAAGAGAAAAGAACATGAAATAACTGAGGGACACTGTGTGTAATTACAATCTGAAGAAGAGTTTATATCACAAATTACACCTGGCAGGTGCTGAAGGGTGATTCTGAAACCTTCTGGACTAAATATTTTACATATGCAGGTAGACAAAACAACTAAATTAGATTCAAATATGATAGAAAAAATACAATCAAGGGAGTGTGTATCCTTCCAAGATTATAAATAAATTAAATAACACTGTGTCAGTGTTTTAAAGAGTTTGAGTCAGAGTGTTCAGCCTTGTCAGCTCTAAAAATAGAGCATCTGATAGAGTGTATGAGGCATATGCTGATGTTCAAAGAGCGCCGAGGGAAATAATGCCATTTCAACAACTTCAAAATGGTGACAGTGAGTCTGGTTCAAGAGTTCAACCAAGTTGTACAATGTGTTGGTGTGTGGTGGTGGTGGTGGTGGTGAGGGGATGTAGTTGTTTGACGCCATGCCACGCTCTGAACCCTGCCTCCCCTCCTGCAGAGGCTTCAGATTTAACCCCAGCACAAGTCACATGTGACTGGCACACAAAGGCCTGGCATGGCAGCACACAGAGCGCAGGGAAACACAGCGGGGGAGCTCATTCTCCTGGGGCGAGGAGAGGTGAGAGGGAGTGACAAATGCGCCTTCCCCTGAAAATCTAAATTTGCCGCTTCTAAGTATAAAGCTGGTAACCACAACGCTGACTACACACAGAGAGGCTGGCAACGTCCAAACAGTCAACAGGGCCGCTCAAAGCCCGGCTCACACTCACTGTTTGAATTTCAGAGATGAGCTTTATCGCCTTTTTAAATCTTTGATGACATGGAGTCATTGTAGTCTACAGCAGCCTTAAGACTTTCCTCTAAAGCTGTAAACTTTAGGTTTTACTCACCAGTGTCCTGGGAAGTGCTCGGTAAATAGAGAAGGAGGGTAAACAGTAACACCGCGCTCAGTTTAGGTGGGCTGAGCCTTCACTTTATCCTTTTGATTCCTCTATGTAAATACCTGTTCCCACATTTCATATCGTGGATTGACATTTGTATGTCTTTGCTTTTATTATCTCTTCTGTCTAATACTTTTCCAGCTGAATGACTTCACTGTAAATATAAACTGTTTGTTTTAATTGAAAAAGTTTGTGTTCCTTAAAATTTCAAGCTGACTGAATTTGAAAAGAAAAAAAAGTTGGGATAATTTTGTAATGAAAATTAACTGTATTGTAAAGTAATGTAACATAAAACTGAAATTAATTCAGTCGTATTTGAGGGAATGAGTTCAGTAAACTTTTTTGTTATTCATATTTATAAACTCACTGTAAATATAAACTATTTGCTTTAACCTAAAAAAGTCCAGACTGCCCTAAAAAAAATCAAGTTGAGTGAATTTGAAAAGACAAGTTGAGATAATTGTGTGAGGAGTAAACAGAAATAAACTTTTCTAGTCAAATAAACTTATATATTATATTAATTCAGTTGTAACTGAGAAAACATGTTCAATAGAGATATTAAGTTGAATCAACAATTTTTCATTACAAACAAATTTGATTTCCTTTGACATTTTCTCAGTTTGAAACTTCAGACTATAAAAAGAAGGTTCTCAGGACAGGTTTGACTCTTAAACAATGCATGCTGGGAAGTCTGCTAATATGCTGATTGTTTCTTTAGAAACTAAATTAAATGAGTTGATTGGACTTTGTTCAGTGCATTCATTCAACTTAATTCAAGTCAAAAGACTTCAGGTTAGAAGAACTCATGGTCAGTAGTTCTGATGTGTTGTGAAAATAAATACAAGAACTTTTAAGTTGCATTATAAGTTGAATATATAAAACTTTTATATTTACCTCAAAATAATTAGAAGATTAATTGATTCCACTAAATTCCTGTCTGATTTTTTACAGCAGGAGCAGCGGTGGGATGTAACTGAGTACATCTACTCGAGTACTGTACTTAAACACAAGTTTGAGGTGCTTTCTTTTCATGCTACATTACACTTCTACTTCACTCCATTTATTTGACAATTCTAGTCACTTTACAAATTAAGAGTTTTTGCACATAAATAAAAATGTGAAAATGTTCAAAAACGGCTAAAATGATTACACATTAAATTAATTTTGAACAACTTTTAAATCATTTCTCATGTTTCCAGCTTCTCTAACATGAAGATCACGTCAATAATTATAATTCATTTTTTTAAGGATTGTGAATTTTTTGTGTATTTTAGAACAAAACAAACATTTTAAAACTATTCTCAGAATTTTTACAAATCAAACAATCAATGGAAAAATTAATCACAATAAAAAATCTGCAGATGAATCCATAATGAGAAGAGTCATTCAGTCAGTTTTTTACAAACTAACAGTAAAATCCTGCTTTGAGGATGAGAACTCATTTTTAATAAGTTCCGAAGTGTTCTAAAAATTAAAAAGTAGAAATTTTCAGTTTAATTAACTTGAGACAATAAAATGTAGATTTACGTTCACTTAATGAGAAAGGATGAGTTGATTCCACCAAAACCCTGTCTGATTTTTTACAGTGTTCTAAAGAGGACTTGGCATCACAGGTATAATAATGAAGTCATCATCATGAGGATATGATTTCTTTTTGGAACAAAACTTCTGACACGCGAGTCTTTGTGTTCCACCTCGCTTACTGCTGACATGAATTATGGGATATGAAGTGTAACACAGATATGATGCTTCTTTTTGACTTTATAAGCATCGCAGCCATAAATCATCCCAAACCTCTCCCAGCTTGGATGGAGTGTATGTGCCCCCCAACATTTTCAAGGTGTTAACTGCTCTCAGATAAATAAACGACTGGCTATTTTTGTCCTCCATTGAGCAACAAGTCCTACCTCGCTGGCTTGAATTTGGCTTGGAAATGTCATCATGTATTTTACAGCAATAACTCACACTGCTCTCCCCATGCAGCCCGAAATAGAGTCAATTCAGGGCAGCTCTAGTTATAGCTGCTTATGTCAGGCTCACATAAAGGGATCAGGATTACAACCACAACCAGGGGTGAATGGAAAGATCGAAGAGAAAATAGAAACGGATTGCACCGCCAAATTAAACAAATACACACAAACCCACATCAAATGGGGTCGACAGTGACTGAAATAAATTGATAGTTTCCCAGAATAGGAAGACAAATCTATAAGGAGACTCTGGAGGAAAACAGAGTGTTCACAACAAATGCATTTACTCAACCTAACAATGAACTCATTGTGGTCAAACTGTCAATCCAACTGAAGAATCAGCAATGCTAAATGACTGTGTAATTAATGCACTAACCCTGCTTAGAATCACTTCGTTTCTTTGACAAGGACTTTATGGCAAATTATGTTCTATCCACTAACAGATGCATGGTCCCGTCCTGCTGTATATTTGGATTTTTAGGAGAATATAAACTGTTTATTTGATGTTTTTTTTTACCTGATAAACATGTGCAGGAGGTTGCAGAACTATTTAAAGACCTGAGTGTCTACATTCTTTCTGCCAGGCTGCAAACGCTTCTGACAAACTCAATCAAAACCATCTCGTAACCAGTGGTTGAATGTAACTAAATACACTTACTCAACTTAAGTGCAATTTTTCATGTACTTGTACATTCATTACAAGTACAGTTTTATACCTCTACTCTGCCACAATGCAGAGGGAAATATTGTACTTTTTTACTTTTATGTGATGCATCAATAATTCTTCATGAAGAGAACTTTTGTTTTAGGTGCTTTAAGTATATTTTCATTCTAGTTCTTTTGTATTTTACTTAAGCAAGATTTGGAATGCAGGACTGTATCAGGGTATTTCCATACTGTTGTTTTACTGCCTTTAAGGTAAAAATCTGAGTTCTTCTTCCAGCTCTGCCCTCGATCAGAGGTCAGTCCTGATGTGTTGTGATACCTGAGAGGCACAAACAGGGGCAGGACAGTTTATGCAGCTGTTTGTGGTGTTAGATGAGGGTATCGATTAAAACATGATCCCCTGTCTTCTTCCTCTCTCATCTGGATCAGCAGCTGGACAGTCAGTGGACTGGAGGTTTTAATGAGTAAATCAAACTGAGGGGGAACAGAAACAGGATGGTGAAGAAAGAGGGAGATGCCCATTCTCATGACGTCCGGGAGTGAACAATGCATAGAAGAAAACATCACCTGTGTTGTGTTGTTGTAAAATTATAACTTTTTTTAAGAGATTCTGAGATCATTACAGGATCACTGTGCTTTACAACCAGTGTGCGTAATTAATTTTTCTTTCTGCCGTTCAAATGGATAGTCAACGTTCAAATTTTAGGAGCCACTCAACAGATTATCTTTGTTTTTCAGGCTGGTGAGTGAAGCAAATCTAACAGCAACTTCCATATTTTGCCAGCATGGAGCTGGAGCTAATTTTGTTTGTTCCTTCTTATAAAAACGATTCAGAATATTTCAGGAACCATGAGATACAAAATCACATAATTGAAACCTCCAAAAATAAGTAGGAATAGTGACAAAGCAGATCAGGATGACAGAACAGACTGTTCCCCTGATTAAGCTACTGAAATATTAGAGGGAGGAAATATTATATTAATATTATAGAAAAGACATATGATGATGTAAACTCATGACACTATTATATATGTTACAACTGGAATATTATTGTAGGAGTGATGCAGTGATAAGTGAAACTATAATATCATTATGACGTCAGTGCAAATTCAAATGTATTAAATTTGCGCATTTATGCATCGGTCGAAATTGTTGATGTCGATGTTGTTGGTGACAGAGGGCCTCAAGCTGACGTCTCTCTCTCTCTCTCTCTCTCTCTCTCTCTCTCTGTGTGTGTGTGTGTGTGTGTGTGTGTGTGTGTCTGCAGAGCCTGGTTATGGATTTTAACCTGCTGACGGACAGTGAACCCCGCAGCCCGGCGCTGTCGCTCTCAGACTCCGGGACCCCGCAGCACGACCAGGGATGTAAAGGCCAGGACAACAGCGGTCAGTAAACACAACACACCGTGTGCGCTGTGCATCCATCTGTATCTCTGTATCTGTTTATATATATCAGTGTATTTTGAGCTGATGTTACGTAGTCACGCACGCAGTTTTCCCAGCGCACCACTGGATGAAAGCAAAATAAAGAAAATACTCTAAATGATCATTACCCACGGAGAAACGGGTTTGTCATCTGCAAGAAACGACAAGAAAATATCCAATGATGATAACAACAACAACAACAACAACAACAACAACAACAACAACAACAATAGTAATAATAATAATAATAATAATAATAATAATAATAAGGAAAAGCTTGTTATTTCTGTATAATAGCTTGAATAAATTATGGATGCAGATGGTCTCCAGAACAAACAGATAGTAATGATATTTTTGCGCAGCTGGATGATCTCACCGAGGTAACAAAGAGAACCATCCCGCACTTCCTGACTCTTCTTCAGCTCGATCACTTCACCCTGAGCCGTTTAATAAAAAGAAAATATTCTCCAAACAATGCAGCATGAAGCTTGTCAGCGGCTTTAATTCGACATCAGCCCGTGTGATCCAGAATCAGAGCCGCTTTAATTGGAGACTTATCAGTGTCTGTTCTCTGATGGGGCTCAGGCGCAGGTGATGACGGGCTGTAATAACATATTAACTCATTTGACTTTATGTGTGAAAACTCATTGCAAAAGAGCGAAGCCTGTTTCTCCTGACAGCGTCAGAGTCGCAGCGCCGCGGCGGATTGGATTCATAAAGTCAAGATCTGTCTTATTTATTATGATGGATTTAATTTGGATCATTCTAATGATCTGTATTTAATGATTTTAAAAATATCAAACGAATAAATGATTTCACGTAAATTATTAGACTGAGTCCTGATTCCTACACTGAGAGAACTGTATTATAATTTGAAATCATTTGGGATTTGATGAAATAAAAACTCACTCACTGTCCCGAAGCTTCCGACCGGATCTCTCGGCCTTCATCAGAGAAGGCAGGGTCCTCACAGGTGCTGCAAATCCCTGAAAACGCTTGAATTTTAATGTTGTATTTTCAAGGTCTGAAAAGTGCTTGGATTTTATATAAAGGGTTTGAAACGGCTTGAAATTGTAATTACATTACTTTCACAATAGCTGGAATCAGAGAATTGTGACTTCTTCCCCCCCTTTTTTTAAATTACCCACACGGACAAATCAATTATCCAAATAGTTGCTGATTAACTTCATGATCAGGTGTCACATTCTGAAAGATGAAACTTGGATGTGGTTTTCTTTAATTTGTCTCCCTGCTGGAGAGGAATTGTGGTTGTTTAAAGCACAGTAACATCTGATTTAAACATTCTGAGCATTAAATATGTCATTTAGCACAGCTGTAAGGTGCTGCAAAGATGCTTGAAAGGTGTTTGAATTTGACTTCAAAAAAAGGTGCAGGAACCCTGAGAAGTTTTCACAGGTGGTAACTGATTTTCATACATATATACCTAATAAGGTACCAATAATTATATATGGGAATCAGATGCAGGTCATATTTTTTTCATGTTAATTTCTATGGATGCATAATATATAGATCTGCAGATAGTGGGAAATTTAAATGATTATTTATTATTCCAGTAATGAAATATATCTGATTTGACAGATAATGTCAAAATATTTAAGTTTAATTCTTCAGCATAATCATTTTCAATAAAATATAGATTTGTGAAGTTTTCTGATGAACTTTACTAGAAAAACTAACAAGAAGAGTCAGAGCTGATCTTTATGTTTGTTGTTGTATAGTATTTTGTACAGTACAGTGTAGTGATGTCACTTAGATCTGGTTCAGTCAGAGCTGTCATCTGTCTTTGCTCGCTACATCTGGTGAGTCAGAATCTACAGGTTATATCAACTTCTTTTGAAAATACAAAAACTGTGAAATTATCAGTCATCTTCTGTTATCAGCCATGAGAAGCAGGTAATTATTGATTATCAGTATCGTCTGAAATAAATCCAGACGGTGCATCCCTCTGTGTTTGTAAGCTTCACTCTTCTGGCTGTAATAAACCCAACATTTGAACTGAAGCCTGACACATGACAAATAATCACTTGGCTGGATTTTCTCAACTATTTGTAACTTGTCCATATAGAGTATAAAATCTATCTGTCTATTAATATCTATCTGTGGGGGTGTGTCGATGTGTGTGTAACCCAATCTAATTGCTAAACTGTGTGTGGTTAGAAATCCAGCCCTAACAAACTGTCAAACACAAACCGTTTTGGAGAGAAATGTGCTGTAAAAGTATTCCATGTGTCTCCTGCTGCTCGTGTTGTTAAGGAGGACTCATGGAGATCATTTAGCCTTAATGAATAACGTCTTTTGCTGTCTCTGATGGGACTTGGTGCTTTTATAATGCTTAAATTTTAAATTGATTACTGATGGTGCAGAAAAAAGAGAAACAGGCAGTTTGTGCAAAATAAAACCATTATTGACAGGTTTCTCATGTTGTTTGTATCCATAGATAGATTTTATTTTAAAGATTAAACCATAATTCAAGCAACACTGAGAGTGTGAGGGTTACCATATTATGAAAATACGGTGATGAAGTATAATTATTTCAAACTATACAATTATAATTATTATCTACTTAAGTGTAAATTTGTAATATATGTGTTTTATTAATCAAATGTATAGTTTCACAATAAAAGAAAAAAATATTTACTTTATAGTTGGATCTGTGCAACACAAACATGATGATTTCTTCTTTTGTAATAAAATCTGATTAAATATTCATCTACTTATACATGCTACAATTAAAAACCTATGTTGGGAATTTTATAAGTAGCTTCAGTATTTTGAGGATTAAATTAGGCTAGCCTCCCTCTAAGCCAGCAAAACAATACAATAAATTATTAAAAGACTCAGCATTTCTCTCCCCAGATGTTCTTGCTGTCCGTGTGGTAAATAAAATGTACAAATTTAAGGTTATTTGTACAGTTACAGAGACTAATTTTCTGCTAGAGTGCTTCAGGGTGTATTGTGGGGCAATGGCCCTGCTTGATCATCTCTTTCACACACGGAAGCTTCCAGCAAATAGTCATGTCCTGCCATCACTTGAAGAGAGTGATTGTAAAATGACTCTTTATGCGTTTTTCTTTTTGAATACAGAGGGAACACCAGTCTGTACCATGTATTATCCACAATGGGATTTTTTTTTTAGCTTGACATTACAAACACACTTTTTACAGTGTATTTCTGGCTTTTGTTCTGCTTTATAATGAACACAAAACACAACCTTCAATCTGGACTTGGTTATACTGCAGTATAATATGACTGCCACGCCTTACCACACCAAACTGACGCCTACGCCGCAGGCACGGACGAGTCTACTGTCTCACTGAATGACTCTTTATTCTATAATTTGATTTTACACTTGAGAGAAAGTTTGGCAGACTGCTTTTAAAAGCTTCTACCTGGACAATACAAGGGCAGAGAATTGAGTAGGGATGATAGAGACATGCCCCTAGCAATAATTTTGATACAAAAATAAAATAAAATAAAATAAATAAATAAATATATACACTGTTATATGTCAGTGTCCAGTCAGTGAAATTCAGACGGCAAACATTCTGACTCACTTTGGTTTGGACCACTATAGCTGCATGTTTTTTTTTACTGTCAAAATATTTTATATATGAATTAAAGAAAAATACATAAGTCTATTATTTTGTAAGTGATTTCCATACATGCTGTAATCTTGATCAGCACTCCTCTGGCAGCAGCACAGGGTCTCACTGTATCTCTTCACACCTCATTTATTAATTAGTTATGCTACTAATTACTAATTAGTATCTGAATTACTTTACCACTTACTTAAAAGTTACTTGTGATTTGGGAAAGTAACTTGTGCGTCTGCTTCAATTCCCTAATAAAAGCACACATAGCTATATTATTTTAGTGTATCTACATTATTTTATTTTATTGTAGCTAAATTATTTTAGTGTAAACATATTATTTTATTTCATTGTAGTCATATTATTATAGTGTAGCTATAATGCAGAAAAACTCATGACCCCCCCCCCCCACACACACACACACCGCCATTGAAGCTCCATCTGGGATATGTTTATTATCCCCACCAACTGTAGCATTAGATATCCACCCTTAGGGCAATATAAATATATATCTTTTTATGTAACTATTATATAGTTATAACCGATATATAGTTATTTTCATGACATGTAATGACATATTTTTGTCATCATCTCTCTCTGATGAATTGTAGAACACGACAGCCTTTTCTTTGTGTGAATATATTGTGAATTCAGCAGATTTCCCACATGCTGAGAAGTGATTTGGTTAAAAGCCTCTCGTGGTTGTGTTCCTGCAGATGAAAGCGCTCTGAGAAGCTGACCTGGAACGGCTCTGTCATGTCGGCACATTATCAGTCAGATTGCTCCTATTGTTGGTCAGCGCGTCGCTCTAAAAAAGGCCTGCCCTTTCCTCTGTATTGTGTTATAGACTTTGGCCTTAAGTGACAGCTTACCCAGTGTCAGTTTACTGCCAGATAACAGCCTCGGCCTGGCCCTTATTGGTTTTGCCGGTGGCCCCGCGGAGCCTCTTTTTAAACCCTGCTGATCATTTCGAACTGCTCCAGGAGCTAAGCCCTCACCAAACAGAGCCCAACTTGCCCCAGTCACAAAAGGCTGATCCGTGGGATTAGCTGGCCAGCTAATTTCACTGCTTTCTGTGAGGTCCTCAAATTGCGGGAGTGAGATCTGGCAGAGAGGAGCCCTGGCAGACACAACATGGCTGTGTGGTCCTTTAAACTCACTGCGCTAGCTGGGGGCCAAATGCAATCACTCACTGCTCCTGCACATCTCTGAATCTAATGCAGTGTTTGGAGTCATTCTCTCCTGGCAACGTCACACCCACGCTTGTCATTTTCCAGCCTGTGGGATGGAGGGATTTCACATGCTGTTTGATCTGACAATATCATCCAGCAGGGAGCGGACAGTGCTGATGCAATGCAGGGTGAGAGATGTCAGAATACCGTGCTGTTTCACACATTCCAACTGTGTTTAACTGTTCGTTCTGCTTCTTTATGCAGAATCCAGTCAGTCAGACTGTACAGAGGTCAGAGGTTCTGCAGAGAAGTCTGCTTTTAGCTGCTTCATATATGTCTTAGAAAATGATCTGAACCATTTCACCCTGTACTACTGGTGACACTTTAGTTTGCAGGTCTCATGGTTTCCTTAATGTTCTAGAATACTACACACCATGGGTTCCCAACTCTTTTTCTGAGAGGGCCCCCTTACTTTTATCTAAGAAAGCTTTCCACCGCCTGCACACACACACCAAAAGAATAAGTGATTAATTTCCAAAGTTTTATTATCAAAAGTCAGGTTTGGGCATTACATTTAATGGGGTTACATGTCTCTGGAAAAAAGGCAACTGTAATCCATTACATTCTCAGAATAAAAAAGACTTAATCAGATTACAGATACATTATTATACAAATGGGATTATTTGTAGGATTGCAGTTTTCAAATAAAGAATGATATACTACCATCCAGAGTGCACACACAGCTACCAATTCATTATCATGGCTTCTAGAGAAAAAAAATGCATCACTGAGTGAAACTTTTGCCATTTATTTATCTTTAAGTCAATCAATCAACAAATTGTACAAAGCAAAGGAAGGTGAAGTTGGACAAATTAATAAACCTAATAACCAACATATGATTAGTATATCATCAATGGACAATTAAATGAATCTCCATCTATTTTGATGATCGATTGTTTTCAGTCATTTTTCTAATTAAAAAAAGGCAAAAAATAGGTCCAGTGTGGAGCACACAGATGTACATCCATGTACATCCATTAACCACTTTTAACAAAGATAAAATTCTCTGATTTCAGCTTCTTAAATGTGAATATTTTCCGGTTTCTTTACTCCTCTCTGACTGTTAACTGAATATCTTTGAGTTGTGGACAAAACAAGACATTTGAGGATGTCATCTTAAACTTTGATCAACATTTTTCATTTTCTGACATTTCAGGGACTAAACAACTAATCGATTAATCAAGAAAATGATCTACCGATTAATCAATGATGAAAATAATCATTATTTGCAGCCCTAAAAATACTTTATCAGGCTAAACAATTTCACCATATTTTGATATTTAGATCATCCAAAAGTAAGGGAAAGTAATCAAGTTACTTTACTTTCATATTGTGATACTTGGATTACGTTACTGAGTACATCTTTAACAGGTAATTGTGCAGCCCCCTTAAAGGAGGCCTGGACACCAGGTTGGGAAGGACTGCTACATTCTAAAATGTATTGAGAAAACAGGGAAAAAAGCCTCCAGTTAGAAGGGAATATGTATTATTGTAAATAATATTATATATTTGATTTAAAGTGATTCTCTTTTCACTTATCAAGCTCTAGAAGCCAGCTTTATCTGTTCAGCACAGGGTGGAGGTAACTAAGTACAACATACATTTAAATACCAATATCAGATAGTTAACTTAAGAGTAGCCTGGTGAAATATTGACAGCAGCACGACGTATAGATTATATACATTAAGATGCTGCTTCTACGTTCAAATAATAATAATAATAATCCAAACATGACATTCTACATGAATACTTTTACTTTTGATACTTTTGATACATAAATACATTTACTTTTGATACTTTACACACATTTTGCTTCTGAAGTAAGTAGTTTGAATGTAGGACTTGAATGTAGTGATGAACATTTTTTTTTTTATGTTGTGGTATTTTTGATTTAAAGGACCAGTGTGTGGGATTTAGTGGCATCTAGTGGTGAGCTTATAGACTGCAAACACCTCACCTCTCCCTCCGTGTCTAAGCATGTAGGAGAACCCAAAGTGGCTGTGAAAAAGAACACAAAAGGCCATATCTAGAGCCAGTGCTTGGTTTTTGGAGGACATGGTGGCCATGTTTTGCCAATAAATTCTCCTAAATTTTACACACTGAACCTTTAGGTAAAGGATCTGAATACTTCTTCTACCACTGTATCTACTGTATAGCTATGACTGTATTTTTTCCTGATTCTTACAAACTCTTAAATCATTGTGCAAATGCAAAACTTGAGTACAATTTCGCTAAAATTAATACAAAATTATATACTCTTGTCCAGTGCGTGCTGTGTGTTGTACTTGTTTTTGTACTTTAACAACACATATTGTGTATGTATGTACGTCGGCATTTTTTTTGTTTCATTTTAAGATTATGTTAATAATGACAGGGGAGGGTGAGGGAAGTTGGTTGCAATCTGCAAGCTCATTACTACATACCACTAAATCCTACGCACTGGTCCTTTAATTGTTTCTGTTTTCAAAAAGAAAACACTTCTTTCATGATAACTTTTGTCCAAATGCCAAATTTTGGCAAACTGGGAAAATTGTCTCGTCGCTCCTGGCTCTGTAGGTTCACTATGTGGTAACTAGTTGTTCATTTAATTAATTGCAGATTTGTTTTGTTAATGGATCACTGAAGCATATTACACAGTGAAATGATGAATACATTTAGGACACATCCTCATTAATATCTAATCTTGTTTAAAATCTAGCTTTATTGTCTTTTAAAAATCGTTTTTATACTGTTCTTACATGGTGCATACCACTACATAAATGTGTGCTTAATGAACATACATGTGTGAGAGTCAGCAGGTCCATGGTTCCTTTATGACCTCTAATATTTTAATACAGCCCTGATTGTAGTGCGATATGACAATGAACTAATGAATAATGTCAGCAGCTCTTCACACATTACTCACATTCACTTTCTTCTGCACTTCCCCAACATTCTAATAACATGAAATATTCCATATGCATTTCTGCATTTATCTTCAAATTACCCAGTGATACACTGATCAAAGCAGATTACAATAATTTCATTGATATTTTTGTTTTGTCAAAAAAAACATACTGTGTACCTACAGAATATTAAAGTAATGTAATAATATATTCAGATTTTTATTCATTATTTTCATTTATTTCATGCTATGAATCACATTTTTAAAGCAACAACCAGGAAGTTTCATATTGTGTTGATTTTGGAGCCCCCTGTGGACAAAAATGGCAGTGTTTCCTCCATAACCACAAAAAAATAACATCAAAAATAAAATGATCTAAAGAAAAATCTACTCTTGCTTCCTGTCACTGTTTACTGTAATAAGTTCTGACTGTAAAATATTGCAAATTCACAATCATAATTTGATTAATCCTTACAATAACTTATTATCATTAGGAATTGATTATCCACTTTGTTCTCTTTGACAAGACAAATAAATAAAAGATGAGAAAAAACTCAAGGTTAAGTTTTCTCAGAGTTTTTTTCTTAGTGGGTGGAGACAGCTCAGTTGTTATGGAGACGGCTCAGTTGTTATGGAAACAGCTCAGCTGTTATGGAGACAGCTCACTTGTCACCTAAGCTTGGAAACTATGGTCATAACACTTCCTGTTTGCCTCCTGTCTTTCGGGTCAATAATAAACTTTCCTGCTCAGTTGTTCTCTTGTTATTTCTGTGACATGTTATTGTGTCCAATCTTGTCTATGTTCCCACCTGAGCTGCACCTCCCAGTGTTCATATGAGATCATTTGTCCATCTTTCTGTGTGTGTGTGTGTGTGTAGACACAGAGAAATCCCACCAGAACCAGCTGGATGAGTCCAGCGCTGAGGACGGCTCTCTGAAGAAGAAGCAGCGGCGGCAGAGGACTCACTTCACCAGCCAGCAGCTCCAGGAGCTGGAGGCCACCTTCCAGAGGAACCGCTACCCTGACATGAGCACCAGGGAGGAGATCGCAGTGTGGACCAACCTTACTGAGGCACGGGTCAGGGTGGGTACACACCACTGGAACAGAGAACCCTGATATCCAATCTTTATTGCAGCAGCATCTTTCAGTGATGAGGTCCTCCTCTCAGGCTGAAGTATTTGGTTAGAATGAAAGACTGCAGAATAAGAAGCATGGTCCCATGCAAATAATCTGAAAAAGGCGGAATAATCAGTCTGACACTTTTGAGTCAACACAACTGCTGGCCAGATTGCCAGGACATTTGCATGGTTTTAGTGCCCAGATCAGGACTGCACATGATCTTCATTACATTCTCTCTATTGAGCACCATCAGTGGGCCAAATGTTTCACTTGTATCCAATGAATATCAAAGACACCTGACTTGTTCTCAAAGTGCCAAAAAATACACTTGAAAAAATCAACTGAGCAACACTTTATATTAAGGTGCCAGTAATAAGCATTAGTTGATAGACCATAAGTCCCTGATCAAATTCTTATTAACATGAATAGGTGTTAATAATAGCATGATAAACAAGTTTATTGGTGGACTGTAAGAATTGTATAGACATTTATAGTTTATGGACTGCTTATGAGCCTCATGAGTTTGTTGTAAGAGCATTGCAAACACATTTATTGAGTTTAACTGACTTACCTATTTTGTCAGTGTTAAACTTTAACTAAGCTTTCATTGTTTCTTTATTAAGCTCACTACATACTTTATTATGCAGTTATTAGCAGCTAACTGTGCACTTGTTAACAGTTATCTATGCATTTTGGGGGTACCTGATCTAAAGTATGAACAGTGCTTATTGAGGTTAATTAATCCTTTATAATGCACTTTTTAACAGTTAATCATGATTTTTTTTGTTATTCGATGCACAATAAAGGATTATTTAACATCAAAAAGCACTGTTCACACTTAAGATCTGGTAAACACAAAGTACATAGTTAACTGCTAATAAATGCATAATAAAGTAGGTAGAAATCTTAATAAAGTGACATTAACTCAATAAATGTGTTCACACTGCCAGTATAACTCATACAGCTTTTATTAACACTCTTAAGCAGTCTGTAAACTGTTCTTAACGTCTTCTTAAACTGTTAACAAGTGCTTATACACGTCTTATAATCTAACCATACATTTTTATTATGCTATTAATAAAATGAATCTAGTCTTATTAACACATGTTAATGTTAATAAGCATCCTATAAAAGCACTATTACCTATTAACTAAAACTTATTAAAGACAACCTAATGTCAAGTGTTAACCTCAGCTGCAGTGTTTAACCTGGTTGCTCATCCACACACTTTGTTGTGAACAGTTTCATGGAGGATCTACTTTCTGTACCAGTGGACGAGAGGCTCGAACTCGGATACAGCAGCGTCCTCCTTGACTGAGCTGTAACCTTTCATCCAGGAGCAATAAATTCACACTTCTTTCAACTTAAAACAATTTAAAATTGTGTCAAAAGCCTTCAAAATAAAGACATGATTTAATCAGGCATAAAAATAGTTAGTTTTACCTTAAGGACCCCCGTCTCACTTCCTGGTTTAAAAAAGGTGGGAATACTGTTCAAACACTGGTAAACTTTCTATTATTAGACAAAAATTCATTCAATAATATTTCTATCAGATGTGTCTCAACCATAACATGTCAACTCTGTTGTTCTTCTAAATCAAAGCTGAATAAGAATTATGGTTTAAAATTGTATATTTTGATTAACATGAAGAGAACTCTGAGACACTTTAAAAAATAAAATGATTGCTCACTAGGACTATGCTGTAAAATAAAAAAAATGGAACATTTTGTCGACTCTCCCTAAGGTTTTAACAGATTTTACATCTGATGGAGATGACATCTATATTCAGTTAAAAAGGTTTGATAGTCTGATCTTTAAAAAATATTTTCCACCATAATTGAAGAGTAAAAGTCAAAAACCCCTCAAAATACAGTTATTATAATATTAGATATTATTTCACGTGGCAGGTAAGATGTTTTATTTAAGCTTCAGTTCACACACTGAACTTGAATGTCAAAGGTGGTGCAGAGTGCGTCCACACCCAGTGGTTTGGTCACTGTAGCTATATGGAGCAGGAGGACACACATTCTGATGGATGACAATACAATCGCTGGCCTGCCTGACAAGTAATGGATCAAATTAATGTTGGCTGGATGAAAGGTCACATAGCACGCACTCTTGGTTGTTATTTTGAAGGGACAACAGACTACACATTGTCTCATCCTTAATGTCGATCAGTGGTTTCTCTAACCCGGCTGCATGCAGGCACATTCCTACATGCCCCGAATACTTCACCTGTCACACTGATTCATGTGATTTGTCAGAGTTGTTGTTAATCATTCTGACGGAACATATTGATAACACTCAGTCCAGGGTCCAGAGATAGAGACTGATGTGTACTGTACAGACTGTGAAGACCTCTGAAGCAGATGTGTTGTTTGTGATATAGATCAAATGTCCACTATTTGATTGAAACATTTTGATCTCTCTCTCCACTACTTTGAGCTAAGTGCAAAAGCTTTTACCACAGTAGCTATTTTAGTTTAGTGTGTTAGCATGCTAAAAATATGCTTATTGGCTCTGTAAGTGCAAAATACAGTAATCAGACAAAGTTAGAAACTAGCTGGTGAACATAGTGAAGCATTTAGTGACATATTTTTGCCTGAAATATTATGGAGACCAAACCAGAGCTTCGACAGAGAGTAGATATTATACACCCTAAACCTAAATACATCCTGTATTTTTGATATTCTCCATAAATGTAACACTACTTCCTGCATAAGCACTCAGTGTGTAGATTGGACGCAATTTCATCAGAGACTGGACTGATGTCATGGGTCATAAATGTATGTAAACCTGCCTGTCCGCAACAGATAAAATGGCTGTATAGGTCATATGTGTAAGTAGCTTATTATGACCCGTATTTGCATTTACTGATTGGTGGTGACATCTAGTGGCTGTAGTAATTATGACAGCAGCAAAGAAAAAAGTCAAGTGATGTAGTATATAAAGAGCGATGGTCCACATAGGGAGGTGCAGTGGATGGACACAGGGCCAGGGTTGGACTCTTGTGTGAAACCAAATGTCCATGTTGGCTTATTTAAAGAAAGAAACATAACATGATGTTACTTTACATTATGTACAAGAGTTCTGTCAGTTGGTCTACATCATTTTTGTCACGTGTATATGTAACATACTTATTTGCATCTTTTCAGACACCTAACCAAGTAGTTTATCATAAACCAACACAAACTGTTGGCGTGTCACAATGTTAACCACGTGTTAAATGTCACATGACTTTCATAACTTTAATGCTTACTTACTTATTTACTCTGACTCGGATGCCTTTGTTGGTTTGGATTGGTTAGATTCAAGTGTGACGTGTGAGACTGTGTAGAGTTAGAATATCAAAGTAAGCCAATCAGAGCAGTCACACCAAGGCATTACATTACTTAAAACTTGATGTTATGTACTTGACACCACTTTTGTCACATAACATATGTAAAATACTTATTTTAACCCAAACCACAATCTTTTCCCAAACCTTACCACATAGTTTATTATAAACTGAAGCAAACTGCTGATATTTCACAACATTAACCACGTGTTAAATGTTACATGACAAACACCACTGGTTGAAGTTAGGGTAAAAATATCAAGGTAGGCCAATCAGAGCACGAATAGAGCAAGTCATCTGTTTTCCATCCTGGGAAAAACAATATTTTGTCCAGTACATCTGTCACTGGTACTCTCCAACAGTCATATGTTGCTGGAATCATTGGCAGTCAACCTGTGTTCTGTCAATTAGGGATGAGGACATGTTGCAGCCTTACATATTTTAAGGGTATTGCACTGCAGTCTATGCCCACAGAGTATGCTGACATCACCAAGAATGCTTGGCCTATATTTGAAATGAATTCCTGAGATACATACACAGGATCCACTGGGAACTTCGAACATATCTGCATCCTTCAGAACACAGTGTGTCTTTGTTCGGACTCTGAAGTCAGCTGTAGAAAGGCAGTGCACTTTAAAGTCTTTGTTCGTTTGATTTCAGTTTACATCAAATCTATATCAGTGCTTTTTAGAGGAATTATTTTGATGTTCTCATGCAATCATTGGAGCATTTCACAGAAGACGTATGAACACGGCTGTAGACGAGCCTCCGAATAACCTTGACATTCAGCCTTTTCCACAAACCTTCAGACAGCATTGCCTCCGAGTCACGGTAAAGATTGGGTAGCTTCTGTCCTCTGTGGGGTTTCCCCTGCTGTCACTGAGTGGGATGGAAAAGTCAGAGTCATGCACTTTATACTGGACATATTAATGGTCAACAGCATTCTGTTACTATAATAACAGAGGATTGGATGATACGCAGCATGCATGCCAAGGGAGCAGAAAGACGGCTGAGTATCAACACAGGAAAGGCCTGTTAAAGTTTTACGAGGATTAAAGAGATAAAACATTTGATACCAAATTATTTTAATGTAAAACAAATACATGCGTGTTAACAGATGACCGGGAGACTTGTGTCACATACTGTATTTATAGCTTTTTCTCTCTGAGAATGAACACTTTCTGTCTGATTCAGAGCAAAAGTTTGTCCACAACTCAACACTCCGATGAACTTTCATTTCCAAAAACCTGCAATTTAGATTTTCCACTAAAGCTTTAATCCAATTCATATCCTCCAAATATAGGACCATAAAAAGACAAATGTGAAGATTGCTCTTCCCTGACATTTCTTTCATTGGGATCTCACTATTCAAATAAGTCAATGATTAGTTTTAATAAGCCTCGCCTAATATGACTGTTTGATGATACACTTCAAGTTACTTTCTGGGATCATTATGTCTTTCAAAAATTCTCAATACATATGCAGACAATATTACAGAAAGTATTTGACAGGGGTTAGGATACTCTGACTGGATGTGTTTTAGAATTAGACTTTATTGATTCCTGAAACTTCAGGAGAGTTAAGGAAAAAGTCATTTGAAAATAACTTTTTCAGTCATTCTATTTTTTCTTTGTGTGTGAAAATAATACTAAATGATAAGAGAAGCTCTGGAAACATCTGCCTTATAGCTGACACGTGGGACACTGACGCTGACACTGGCTGCTGTGTTCAGGTCACTCATGGCCGCTGGAATTGTTAGTTAGACTCAATTATAAATAAAGTAGGGGAAACCTGGGACAGTTGTAACATTTTTGTTTCAGTGTCTATAACTCACTGAATTTGTTTCCAGCTTTTTTGCTTTTATTTTTGTTCCTGGAAATGTGTTATTAATGTTGAAATAACATGTTTATAATCTGATAAAATACATTTAACTGTTTCTCACTCTGAGTAATACTAGAATTAGAATCAGACCACTGATGTTTTTTATCTGACAGAAATATCACTGTGAATATATGCAATCATTACTGTTTACTATGCGTGATGGCAGCATATTGAGAAATATATAAAGACATTTTACAAAATTTACATTTTGGTTTTATTTCATTTTTTTAAAAAATGATAAACTAACAGAATAAATGCATTAATCTCTTAGTCTGGTATTTATCATGACAGATAAGAGAGTTTGGAAGTCAAAGGTCAAAATGACCACTTATGTACTTATAGTGTTAATCTTACCTTTCTATTCATGACATCCCAGCTGATTTTACTGGTGTCTTTGTTTGTGTGTGTGTGTGTGTGTGTGTGTGTGTGTGTGTGTGTGTGTGTGTGTGTGTGTGTGTATACTGAATGAGTCTTCACAATTAAAATGAATCAGTCTATCTTTAGAGATGCACTGCTGCCCTCATCACTGTCAGAATCAGAATCAGAATTACTTCATTGATCTCTGGGGGGGTGAACTGTTTGCATTACAAATACATATTACACATAAGCTTTATGTTACTTTTGTAACTTAAAGGTCCAGTGTGTCAGATTTAGGGTGATCTATTTGCAGAATATATCAGAAATGGAGCTGAATATAACTGAGTACAATGTTATCAGAACTGATAGAAATGATGGACAGAAGTATCAACCTAAGATCCCAGCTGGAATAAACCAGAGCTTTAGGAAACAAAGTAATTTCAGGGCACAGGGCAGGAGGACGGTTCATTTCCAACAATTCCCATCATGAACAGGCATTAAGTGACTGTGGCAAAAATAACAAAAAACAGGTAGAAAGCTTGATGTCAAAAAAGGCCCTGAAAACATATTTTCTGAAGTGATGTGGTTCTATATGACCAAAGTTTCAACAGTTCACACAGTCCTGATAAAGCAGAACTTTAAACTAAATAACATAATAATATTTAGGGTTGGTTTTTTTTAAGTAATGTTTATGTGAATGTTTATTTATGCATGCATATTTCCAGCTTGTTCTCACTCTGAATGTGTCAAATACAACAGTTTCTTCTTTTTGATTTTCGTAATGTATATAAATTGCAATATGTAATGTACATGTACATGTACAAGTTCACGACTTGAGTTACTTAACGTACATGAAGCAAACAAACACAGAACATTCACTCAGGAGGACGGGGGTCCTGTGTGCATCTGGGATGCTTAGGGTGCTGCAGCACCCCCTACTGGATTCAAACATCATGTAAAAGTCATTTTACCTTTTTCAATAATCTCTTATAAAAATAATTTGAAACGTTTCTGTTTAAGTGCTTGAGGACGCATTATTCTGTTGTGGTTCGTGTATGAAAAATATGATAAGTTTGAAGGATAAACATAGTTTTCCTCTTAAATATCCTGATATGACATGCCTGCTGTGCTCGTGGCGGATTTTAACCTGTCACACCAACATGACGTGAGATTGTTCGGGTTCAATTTTACAGTGGTGTTCCCAGAAACAAAACAGTGTTTTCAATTTATTTCTGGATCATTACCAAGATCACATTTATGTTGAAATAAGAAAAGGTTTTATTCCCAGATTGTGAGGAATTATTTATACAGTCAAATTAAACTGAAATAAACTTTGAAAAATAATTAAAGTATAAATTGAAGAAAACATTAAGGAAAACAACATGCAGTAAAGCCAAATCACAGTTATTTTTTTTGTCTCATCTAACTGCAGATGATGATTATAGATCATTTGATGAGAAATAAACTCATACACTATTACACACAGAAAACATGAAAACATGGTGACCATCCATCCTGTAAAAATAATCCAACTAAAAATATACATCATCTACTCTTGGCAAGAAAGTTGAGCTGCTCGTAACACATACGTTTTCTTTGTCACTGCATCATGATGGAGAGCCCTGTACTGAATTTATAGAGTGGGAAAGTATTGGCAATTATTATCTCAGCCTCTAACACACTCACCTATAATTTATAGCATTGTATTCTTTGTGATCCCACATTGTGTCCAAGAGTGGCACAGGTGTGCCAAGGGAGCCTGGCCACGAAATGACCAAAAGTACATTTGGCACACTGGACAGAGTGTATTGGACTGCAACCAGGCCACGCTGCTGGGTTCATGATGACAGAGCTTTTGGTGACCTCTCACACTAACATACTACTGACTTGCAGAGGCACAGATATAAAAATAAACATGCTTCACAGAGAAAATCGACAGATTGACTGATTTTGAGGACAGACAGGATTAGAATCTATACTGCCTGAAACATGATGCATCATTAACAACATGTTGAATAAAACATAATGAAACATGTTAATCCTGATTTTTCTTTCCAGTTTTGACTGACTCAGCAGCTGTGGTTGTTGCAGGTTTAAACATCCTTGATGATGTGCATCATATTGTTTAGATATTATCACATATTATACTTTAGATGCAAGTTTCAGATGTAACTATAGAAAATGAAACACTTCATCTTTCAGTTCTTTATTCCAACATTAATATGCGCATGCATGTAAGTGGTCATGTGCATGCACAGCAGATCCTCCTGCTGAAGATACGTTACATGTGCATGCCTATGTCAAAGCAATAGTCAACAATGACTTCTTTCTAACTTAACGTATACATAATGTACATAAGTTATGTCCTGTAAGTTGCATTATGTAATGTAATGTATATAAGTTATGTTACCTTATGCATATAGTGTATGTTATGGAAGTTAGGTACATAAATATGTAAACATGTAAGACACATACTGTAACACACTAATACAGCTACATGACCCTTTGCTATCAAGTCTGGCTCTTCATCTGAGTGGATACTGCAGCTGACTGTGTTATGAGAGGTCACTGGCTTGAATCCCTGATCTTCATGGTTCGTCGTCTGGCTCTCAGTGATGGGTGTTAACGAGGCTTGGATGTTACAATGCTGATTTGAACCCCATCCATGATCTTTTCCCAAACATAACCAACTGGTTTTCTTGCCTAAATCTAACCAAAAAATTAGTATGCCTTAATTTGAAAGTCTACCTGGATGTTATATACAAATGTGACTGTAGATCCCTGCACAGACAAAACTGACCCTAGAAGGGTTACTACATTGTTATAGTTTGAAGCGTAGTGAACAAGCAGCTGTATTTGATGCGTTGAGATTGAGAACATGTTGATTTTTCATATTATTATGAAAAAGTTTTGAATAGCTTCAAGGTTCAAAGACGGTTGAGCAAATGTGCGGTACACTCAAATTATTTTTCTCCTTTTTCCTTCCTTAGGTATGGTTCAAGAACCGGCGTGCCAAGTGGAGAAAGCGGGAGAGAAACCAGCAGGCAGAGTTATGCAAAAATGGCTTTGGCGCCCAGTTTAATGGACTCATGCAGCCCTACGACGACATGTACACAGGATACTCCTACAACAACTGGGCCACCAAGAGCTTAGCAAGCAGCCCGCTCTCCGCCAAGAGCTTCCCATTCTTTAACTCAATGAATGTAAGCCCCCTGTCATCCCAGCCTATGTTCTCCCCTCCCAGTTCCATCCCCTCCATGAACATGGCCTCTAGCATGGTGCCCTCAGCGGTGGCCGGGGTTCCCACCACGGGGCTCAACAACCTGGGCAACCTCAACAACCTCAACAGCCCCACCGCACTCAACTCAGTAGCGGTGACCGCGGCCACGTGCCCCTACGCCACCACAGCCAGTCCCTACATGTACAGAGACACCTGCAACTCCAGCCTGGCCAGCCTGCGGCTCAAGGCCAAGCAGCACGCCAACTTCGCTTACCCGGCAGTGCAGAACCCTGTGTCCAACCTGAGCCCCTGCCAATATGCTGTGGATCGGCCGGTATGAAGAAGAAACTCCGACGATGACCCTTGACCCAACCGACCAGTAAGTCCACAGTTCCCCCACTCCACATCTCTTCAGTTCCATCTGTCAGCTGCCAGATGTGCTGCAGACTGGCACATCGTGTGTTGATGGTACTCACTGAGAATAATCCTCAAAACTGACAAATAGACATGCCCAGATGGACCACCGCGCTTCAAAGGAATTCTCTCCAGTTTGTGAGACTTTGTCGCTGAACTGACCAACTGCTTCAAAGGATTTCTAAAGATTATTATCCATTATCATTTTCTTTTCCTTCTTTTGAACTGCATGATTAGAGTAAACGTAGAAACCAAGGCTAAATAAAAACATGGATGCTTCAACTGGACTGGTGGTCAACATCTTGGCCCAAAAACAGCAGACGCGATCTTTGCTACTATCGCAGGAGAAGGGACCTGTGGTTGCAGTGCGGGAGAAATGGAGGATGTATATAATGGACTTTTTCTGTTTTGTATGTGACAAAAAAATATATGAAAACGTACTTTAAAGATGAGAAAAGCATGTTCTTCAAAAGCAAAGGCCCTAGGTTGATGTACTGTAAGCACATCCTTTTAGGAACCCGAAACTTTGTTGTGAATTCTTCTCCCCTTGGAAGGTCATAGGTCAAAGGTCACCTTGGGCAGGCAGGAGGAGGATTAACCACGGTTAAAGGGACAGTTCACCCCAAAATCAAAAACACATATTTTTCTTCTTACCTGTAGTGCTATTTATCCATCTAGATAGTTTGGGTGTGAGTTGCAGAGTTTTGAAGATATCAGCTGTAGAGATGTCTGCCTTCTTTCCAATATTATGAAACTAAATGGTTATCAGTTTGTGGTGCTCAAAGCACAAAAAAATATATTTGAAAAATTCAAGACCAGTTTCTTTTTCCAGAAATCACAATCTGGTTACTCAAAATAATCTACAGACCTTGTTGTGAACAGTTTTATGACAGAAGTACTTTCCTTCTAGTAGAAAGAAAGCAGTTTCAGTAGATTTTACTGCCAAAAGAAAGTAGTTCCCACATGAAACTGCTCACAAAAAGGTGTATGGTTTATCTTAAGTACCAAGGTCATAATTTTTGGAAAGAGACGCTGGTTTTTAATATTTCAAATGTATATTTTTGTCGCTTTGAGTGGCATCTAGTCCCATTGTACTGGTGAAAAGTCAAGACATCTCTACAACTGATATCTCCAAAACTCTGCAGCTCACACCAAAACTATCTAGATGGATAAACAGCACTATGGGGGAGAGGAAAATATGTATATTTGATTTAGGGGTGAACTGTCCTTCTAAATTCAAATACAATTTACTCACACATATAGCAGAATATCAGCAAGATTTTTCAAGTAAAACTCTAAAAAGCCATTGAATATATAGATTTGTGTGGTGTTATACAAAGGGAGTCCATGACTGTAAAAATGTATGTAAGAGTGCAGTTGTCATAACAAAAAAACAAGCTTTTTTTCCTGGTGTAGCCTGCTTTGTCTCATTAAAGAACCAATTAAAGGATCCGTTTTTATCAACTACAAATGACACTGAGCGGAACAGTACATGTCCTTCCATATCTCTAATCTACAGCCTGTGGCATTAGTTGTGTGACACAGCCCAAATGTTCTCACAACAATGACAGTAACGCCATGGTAACCCTGACTCACTTCCATGGCAACACTTACGCAACGATGAAAGAGAGTAGTAGGCTGGAGGGAGATATAGATGTTCCCGATGGCTGCTCACTGATATGTTTGACCTACACTCCGAGCGGCGACCGCAGGCTATCCAGTAACACAGCAGGAATTCACAGAGGCCGCGGCTGAAGCTGCGCCAGGATTACATAAGGGCCTCAAGGAGCGAGGTGTCCCAGCGGAGCCACAAACGAGGGGTTAGCAGCCCATCAATCCCCATCAGCCCCTGCAACTGTTTATTGCTCTGACATTTCCTCTCTTGTGTTTTTGTTTTGTTGATTTCCAGGTAAATTCTACAAAGTCACATTTTAGGTCTCTCTAAAATATCCTCTATGAGGCGGAAATGAAATTCTGTCGCTTATACCGCACACATTATACTACAGATACTACTGTTAAAACTAATATTACTACTGCTCATAAAATACATTTTAAATTGTTATTAAAGTGCCCTTATAGTAAACAAGTGACATGCATTTTTAAAAAAAGTACATTGTTTTAAAGATGTATGGAAGACTATTAGGGCCAGACGTAAAGAAAAACATGAGAAGAGGAAGAGTTTTGTTTATTTTGAATTTTGAGAATAAAGTTGAAATGAAGTCAAAATGCTGAACTTTCAGGCTTAAGACAAATAAATCAGTGGAGGAACCTGGGGGGATTTTGTGAATTAAGTAAAAATGTGAAGAATATGGTTGAAGTTTTGATAAAAGTCAAAAAGTCAAACAGTCAAACTGTATTTCAACTGTATTTCAGAAAAAAATACAAAATTTCAGTTTCATTCTCGAAATTCAAAAGACACAAAACAAAAGAAAACAACAGAAGAACCAATAACAACAACAACAAAAAAAAAAATCCAAATCTTATGCCTGGCATTAATACTAAAAGTTCAACTTCATTCTCAACATTTCAACTCAACTCTATTCATAATAATGAAAAAGCCCGTCTGTTTTACCTGATGCCTGCCTTAATACTCTTTCATCAAAGAGGAAATGGAAAGAGACGAGAAAGTGAAAAAATTACACATAAAACTTTCAAAATAAGTTTAAAAAGCACAGCAATGTTTTTTGCCATATAAAATACAAAATTTAAAACCTGGCAATTAACAATATTTTAACCCAAGGTTCACTTATTATCTCCAAATTAATTTTCAAGTCCAGAAAATATAACATCTGTTGGAATAATATGTTCAGTTAAATTATCTGACTGTAAAACTGTAGAAATTGTGAGTTTTAACTATGTTATCTACATGAAATATGACATAATTATTTAACCTCAAGGTCGATTTACAGTACTATTTTTTTTCATCTACATTTCAGTCTGTAACAGTGAATGAGGTGAAGAATGTGAGAGAAGCAATAGTGAAAAGGCATAGTCCACAAACACAAAAAATACAGTAAATATATATGCAATGAATCATTCAATCAGTAATCACAGTCAGTCCAATCCAACAATCAGTCAAACAATAATGAGATAGAAGAACATATACGCTGCTCTCATATGTTAGTGGAGTCCTCAGCTGACCGAATCAGATGTTCACTGGGGAAAAATCAGCTGACTTCCACTCACACACCAGGATTCTCCTCCCAAGCATGAGAGCTGTTTGAATCCAATCTGTGTCTGATGTGGGGAGATCGTACAGTCAGGGATCACCCAAAATGTTTGAATTAGGAGAAAATAAAACATCCTCACCAATGATCAATTTAGTGTTTTCATGAACTGCTGTTTAATAATTTTGTGCTTTCTGGGCAGGACTACAGAAGGTTTACAGGAGTGTTAGCACTCTGGACTCAGTTTTGTTCTGATCTCTCTGGACATTTTCCTTAAATGCAACAGAATTTTTCAGCAGGCTTGCTCAGAAAATGACTTTTTAAAAAAAGATCAATTAAGCTACGTAAGTGGTTCAGAAGAAGACAGTAGTATTCTGAAGCCTCATGTTCCAAATAAACTCAGAACAGAGAGTGTCTCATAAATCAAAATGCATGTCATTCTGTTAAAGCAAAGTTTCAAATTTTCTCAGTAGAATCAGTTCATGTTAAAGGCATCCAAGAACATCAGTGTGGGAATGATCTGCATCACATCCAGGGTCGGGTCAGATTACTTGTAATTAAGTGTAACATGGCAATTTTTGTAATTAGTATTGTAATCCATTCTGTTATTTTAAAACACAACCAAAACAAAAAAGAAGAAGAAAAAAAAAATAATTCTACAAATGTTTTTTTCTCTCTCTCTTTAAATATCTCAGGACATTTTCAAAGCATTTTTGCACATGCACATTTGTTTTTCGTCCTCCAGTTTTAACATAAAGTGGCTCATGTCTAACAATGTCTTGTCAGATGAGCTTTTCATGAATCAATCGATCATTGGTTATTTAAACAAGTTTCATAGTCTTGCAATAGCCATATTTTAAAGAAATAATCCAAAAAAAATCCAATGTTATTGATAATTCTTAAATCTTAAGAACTGAGACAAATCATGTCCAAAAAACAAAATTAGTTTTATATATGAAATGTTTTGGTTTGCTTGGTTTGGAATCTTTTTTATTTCTAAACTTGAATTCACAACTTCAAACAATTTAAAAATGTGTTAAAAACCTTCAAAATCTAAAACTAACAATACCTACTGATAACATAGGTCTGCTATTATAGTCAAATTGATTTTTTAACGAAAATGTTGGCCATCAGATTTTTACAAAAACATGATTTAATCAGGCATAAAAATGGTTAGCTATACCCTCAGGAACCCTGTCTCACTTTCTGGTTTAAAGAAGGTTGGAATACTTCTCAAACACTGGTAAACTTTCTATGTTTAGACAAATTCATTCAATAATCTTTCTATCAGATGTGTCTCAACCACAACATGTCAACTCTGTTGTTCTTCTAAATCAAAGATAAATAAGAATTACGGTTTAAAAATGTATATTTTGATTAACATTAAGAAAACTCTGAGACACTAACAAATAAAATAGCTGCTCACTATGATGACGCTGTGAAATGAAAAACTGGAACATTTTGTCGACTGTGTAAGATGTCAGCTCTGTCAGATAGAGTTTGACATCTACATTTAATAAAAAATGTAATCACTAGGAGGTTGGCTCATTACAAGCTTTAATAACCAAGAGTGAGTTTGATATTTTAAAATATATCTCGCAGCATAATTACAGAGTAAAAATATAAATAAAAATTCTCAAGAAAGAGAGAACTATAATTACATATTTTTGTCAAATGTATTATTTTTTGTAATCTGATTATGTAATCCAGTTACATTTAATCCATACCCCATCCTGGTCATATCCAACACATCTTAATCATTAAAAAAGGCCAGGTCAACCTATACACTGTTAAACTGATACATCAATCTTGATCAATATCCAAGAAATAGCAGTTGAAATGTTGTCAGGCTTTAGACTGTTTGTATTTTGATTTCATTAGACACAGAGTGTGTCAGTCAGAGAGAGACTGTAAAGCAGGCAGTGAGGAGCTCTCCACATCAGCTCACTGATCTGACAGCAGCTATTCTCCTGGTGGCAGACAAGACACAGACCTATTTTGTGGAGTGAGGTGAAGCGGTCACAGTGTGTGCTCCTCGCCGCCACAGCACGCTACAGAATCAATATTCCGGCGGAGGGGAGCTGTGTGACGGTCCCTGATGTTTACTCACAGTGCAAAACTCCTGCCAGCGAGCAGAGAGCACAGAGCGTGGTGTGGAAAAAAATACAGAAACAGAGGAAGTTCTAACGATTACCTCTGAGAATACAGAACAGAGAAGACAAAGTAACAGACGGAGGAATTAGAGGTGGAAATATTTGAAGGAACATACATGACTGTATAGGACAGCAGGTCTGCTGAAATTGTTTAAATTTCAAACTTGTCAAATTATTATTTTTGATGTCCCTGTTTCTTCCTTTACAACAAAAATGAATGCAAACACCTAGAAATACATTCATTATCATGGAATATTTGGTATATATGTCCTTTATATGATTACAGTCATATTATATCAAGTCATTTTAGTTGAGAAAATAATGATACATGTAAAACTAAAGGTGAATAATAATAATTAATAGTACTATTTAGGTGAGTCTACAATTGTTTAGTATTTGTTTTTATGTTTCTTTTGTCCAAAGTGAAAAGGCAGAACAATTTACAAAACATATATAGAGACAAACTCTAAAAGATAAAAGGTAAAGCAAAGCAATAATCATTTAAAGGCATTTACAATATCCAACATCATATATGAGACACTAAGCCTTGATAAATGTTTACATTCATTTTATAGAGATGAATGCTGTTTAATCTTCAGCAGGGGTGGGCAGTTAGTTTTCACAGGAGGACACATGAGAAAATGATCAAGCAGTCATGGGCCAGACACAACTGTGGTATAAGTTTATAATAACTGCTGAATTTTGAATAATTATATAGTCAGAAATGTTCTGCGTACAGCAGGGGTTCTCAGCCTTTTGTAACTGAAGGCCTGCTTGTGATTGTTAAATAATTTCCAAGGACCATGCAGTGACAAAAAACCCATTTATTTTTTGTCACTGCATATGAGGTACTGTTAGCTATCTTACAGCGGCAAAACACGTTTTTCTCCATCTGATGATGTGATTAATGTTGTGATATTCCAGTGTCAGTGAAATTATACATTTTAATTTGACATTTTTTATTTCTATGGGAATATTTAGATATAGAAATGACTAGCTTTGTAAATTACCATAAAAAAAAGTATTCCATTTGAATTTAACCATCTGGCAATACCACTGCCTCCATGATACAGGAGGGTGATGTGGCCAAAATCTTCTACCATGGTTTTTGTAATTTTATATCAATTTAACAGTCTACATAGATCACCGTTATATTGCCCAACCTTAATCTTGGGCGCTACACCAGTGGAAATTAAAAGGCCAGATAACAGATCAACAGTAGGAAAAGCAGAGACTGTCTCCATTAGATTTTAGATGGAATATTTCCAAGTGCTCATGACGGCCTTGTGGGCCAAATGGAACCCTTCAGTGGGCCTGAGCCCAATTTAACATACAAAGATTACCAGCTGGGGTCCCTGCTGCCATCAAGAATAAACTACTGCAAGAAATAACCATCATTTCTTCTCAAACATTATGTAATTAATATCATCTGAAAAAAACAACAGAGTATTCTCATATTTAGGAATGTTACAGTAATTTTATATCTATGTGGTGAAACTAACTGCGATCATTTTGACCCCTATTTAAAATAACTGAAATAAACCCACAGTCAATCAAACTTCAACACTTTTAAAACTGTATTTGTTTTTCAGTGCAAACATAGATAGAGGTCTTGTTCTCAGTATGACCCCCCTGTCAAAAAAGGTAGAATAAACGTAATTCAGAATGAGATTTTTTTCAGTTTGAAGATAATGTAAAATGACTGGTGTTTACACAGAGCTATGAACACCACACACTACAGGACATGACAGCACACAGTTTGTCTCACACTCTGCTCGGGACAGACTGACATGTGACAGGAGGAGTCAGCAGAGATCCTACCCTCTGACAGGCTGATACCTTCAATCAGGACCCATGGCAAACATGAACTCAATCAATGAATAGTGCCATCTGTTAAAACTGAAAAGGCAGGATTGTTCTGTTGTTTTTTTATTTTAGCATTAATTAAAACAGAAAACAGCATGTACAGCATTAACGGTATGATTTAGGGGATTTAAAAAGCCTCAAATTTAAAAAAAGATTTGTACACCATAAAATTGTACACCATATTCAGCTAATTTATATATTAAAACTATAAAAAGTCATCTCAAACCAATTTAAAGTTTTAATTAATCTTCACCTTTTACAGGCTGAGACTGGCATTTTTCTTCCTTTTTAAACTGTCATCAATAAATTTCTTGAAATGGACAACATGTGCTCAAAACCGCCTGACTTCTCTTTACTGCTCAGACTCCAGCACATCTGTTCCTTCTCAAGATGTAAATCTTCTAAGACAATGTAAGAATATACATTTTTTAAAAACAGGCTCTGTAATTCCCTGAAACAGCTGGTCACTGTGTTTGTTTTTTTTTAGAAAATGTTCCTCAAACAGAAGGAAATTTACATTTGTTTGGGACTATTTTCAGCTGTGGATTAATATACATTTTGTGCTCTAGTTAATGGTTGGGCAGCAGGATGGTGGAGCTCCTCCTGACATTGTTGTTTTCTGTTTCTGAATGGATTAAAACAGTGTTTACCAAACTTTTTTGTTTTTTCTGGGGACCCAGTTTTAAAAAATGACAAAACATTGTGACAATAAGCCTCATCAATACATCTTAGGGAGAATTTATTTGGACATAAATGAATGTTCCTGACAATTTTTTATACAATTTCAGAATCACCTTATATTCTGATGCATGCATATATGTGTCACTTTATAAACGAGAAGTAACTGCATTTAGGCTAAGTTAACAGATTATTGTTTTCATTTCCTCTCATCAAGAAAAACAAAACCTTTTTTTTTTGAGTTTAGAAATGATTTAAAAAAAAAAAAAAGTTCTGCCGACCTATAATCTTGTAACTTGAAATTTTGTATTTTAGAAACTCAAAACAAAAAAAGTATTTCAAAAGTTGTTCGCAGTGATGTGAGAACCTCTGTCATTTTTTAGGTGCTTGAAAATGAAACAGTTTTAAATGAAATTATTAACCACTAGTTAATTGAGTTCAGTCAATAAGTTTTGAAATACAATATTTGTGGGTTTCTAAAACTCAAAGATTCGAGTTTAGAAGAAAAGTTAATTATCTCAACATAACATTGTTAAAACTTTTTCAAAATTGATTGAGTTGGACTTTTAGCAAAATAAGTGAATTAACAGTCTTGTATTTTCCTCCCATCAGGAAAACATTTTAAATGCTTTATCAATGTACTGCAGGTATAAATATTTTTCTTCATTTCCTCTTCAGAATTTCTTCTATAGTCTTTTATTATTTCCCATGATCTCCTGTGATTAACCCAGTCTTTGGGACTGACTGGATTAAACCATCAAGTGATCTTCAGAGATGTTACTTATTGTGCTTTTTCACTTTGGACCAAGCCAGACTAGCTATTCCTCCCAATTCCTGTATTACTGTTAAACTAGGCTAACGGCATCCTAAATCCAGCTCTGTACTTACAGGTCCAGTGTCTGGTCCCTGCTCTTGTCCCCACTTCCATGTGTGTAGGAGAACCTATGGTGGCAGTGAAGCTTGTGTATCTAGAGCCAGTATTTGCTTTGTCCATTCTGGGCTACTGTAGAAACATGGCAGCCTCCATTGAAGAGGAGCAACTCCCTCTGTAGATGTAAATGGCTCATTCTAAGGTAATAGAAACACAACAATTCTATTTTCAGATGATTATAATGAAAACATACTTAACAATATTATTATCTGTCTTTTCCATATTCTGCCAGTTGATCCCCCTAAATCTAACACACTATATATTTCACAGGATGATTGATATGCATCTGAACATGTCAATCTTAGAATACAAAGCAGATACGCATATTTCAGCATGGTCTACAGCAGCAGAATTATAAAACTATGTACTGGAGAAAGGTGACAGTTTCTGGGTAAAAGTTCTGTTTCAGATATTTTGCTTTCATTGACTATTCACTGCAAAAAGAAGATATAGTAAAGGAGACGTAGCAACAACGTATTCAACATATTCCAATTCCATATTCAAAACAAATAAACTGTATTTACATCACATATGTTTACACTAACTGAGCCGTCAGAACAGTGTTCTGCCCTTGTACAAAAAACAAAATGAGAATAAAATGCCACATTTTTTATTCCTTTCTTAGAACTTGATACAGTCGATGTCATGTCAGCACGTCTCAGTGCAACTGGATCTGTCTACAACCTGTCACTGCAACTTCCTGGAGACCAAGATCACTTTTACAGTCAACAGCAGATTAGTGTTATGGCAGTTAATATTTACATCTGTGTCAAGCCTCTTGCACTGCTCACTGACATGGAGGGAGATTTAACATAATATATGAAACATTATATTCAGGGTTTCAGATATTTGAATTACAGAGGAGCACAAGGCATCAGGGGAAAAAATAAGAGGAGGAAGATATTTTGTATGTTTTGCATGTCGACAATAAAGTCAGAATGTTGAGAATTAAGTCAAAATGTCAAGAACAAAGTCAGACTTTTAGTATTACTGCCAGGCAAAATCAAAGGAGGAAGATTTTTTATTTTGCATTTTGAGAGTAAAGTCAAAATGGTATTTATTCTGAATATTCTCACTTTATTCTCAATATTTCAACTTTATTCTCAACATTCAACTTCATTCACAACATTTCAATGTTATTCTAAACATTTTGACTTTATTCTCAACATTTTGCTTTTGTTTTTGACATTTCGACTTTATTCTACGCATTTTAATTTTATTCTCAAGCTTTTCACCATCATCCTCAACATTTTGACTTTATTCAACATTGTGATGTCATTCTTGACATTTCAGCCCTTTAACTTTTTTCCCAACATTTTGACTTTATGCTTGATGTTTTGACTTTATTCTCAACATTTTGACTTAATCTTCAAAGTGAAAAATCCTTCTCTGGTTACTTTCTTTATGCTTGGCCCTAACATTTTTCCGTATTCACTCCTCCTGCAACAAACATTTTTTCATGTTTTACCCGACACATCCAATCAGCATTACACACAAACGTGATGGCCCATATTTTCTACTTCAATTATGCTTCCAAAGAAAAAAAAAAAAAAAACAGTCAATGCACTGATGAAGCAACTTTGAGCAGCCATTTGTAAACACACAGTTTTAATCTGTGCAGTAATCACCAGGGTTGTGGAAGTGATTTATTTCACAAAGTGATTATGCAGGACTGTCCTTGTTAATTCTAATATGAAAAAGCTGTTGCTGTGTGTATTAATAAAACTATGAGTTGTTTCCTATCCACTGGGAGTCAGCTCAGTGGCTCATATCTTCTGACCTGTGACCATAGATCTGCTGCTCTATTTGCATTTCACTGTTCCTCTGTGATATGGTAGATTATTGTCTCGGAGGAGAAGGACTAAATGACAGCAAGGAATGTGATAAATATAATTAGGACTCAAGCAGAAAACGCCTTCATGGTAATTACTGTTGGAAATACAGAGTGACGGAGTAATTCAGCAGACTCTTCTTACTGTTTGTTCCTGGTAGGGGATTAGAAAAAATTAGAACTGGCTGATACAAGCCTTTCAAAGTTATTAACTAAACAAAGTGACTTTTGGTGATACTTTTTATGAGCTGTTTGCTCAACCTACTTAAAGTGGGATGAATCTCAGGAGTTAATTGCGAGCACTGATTTAGGAAAAAGTTTCGTAGATGTGAGGATAAGATGAACAAATTCATCTTCTTGCTACCTGATGATGGATGTTTATTGCAGGTGTTTTCTGGTTGCTGTGCTGGAAGAAACCTCCATCACATTAAGAGTCCAGACTGTTTTGACTGGGTGCATTGTGTGAGTGTGGGTGTGCTGACTTGTGTAGGGCTGGCATGAAGTACACACACATGCACACACACACACACAAACACATACTTCAGAATCACATTAATTTACCATTTCTCATAAATTAGTTTTATTTTTATGATTTATTATTTAATAACCCATTTGCTATATATAGTTTTTTGTTTGCTTTAGTCTTTTGTGTTGTTTTTACTACGACATCATCAACAACTACAGATACTCATTATAAAAGCCTGTGTTGTAAAATGATCCATGAAGTAAATTAACCATGTAAAATTAAAAATGGAATTAAATGAATGAAAACTAGGTTACATACAAAAGAAAACAATGTACATTTTAAAAGTATAAAGACTTTGTTCAAATTAAGGTCCTGCCTCTGGACAGATAGTTGATCATACTTGAGAATTATGGGGTGGCCGTTACGTAATGTAAAGTAACATAATGTAACGTAGCATAATGTAACGCAACGTGATGCAGTGCAACGCAACACAACGTAGTGGAAAGTAATGGAACAGAACTCCAGAAAGTAGTAAAAGAAGAACTAATAGGCGTCCATGTTGTCCACAGCTGTCTGTGTCTCCATTCAGGACTATAACAGAGTGTTTATACTGACTTCCTCACTCTTTATACTACGTCACCTGACTTCCTCCTTTGCTCCTGCTATAACTGCTACAGCCACTAGAGGTCACTGCCAAATAATACACATAAACAGGGGTCATACTAAGCTAAAAACAACTTATAAGCCCATTTTCTGGTGAAAAGCATGTTATATTTGAACAAAAGCCTGAACAAATGTTGTTTTTCTTGCCTCAGAACCAGCTGCTACACTGACAGGTTACAGACCTGTGTGCTGGAAACACTTCATGGGAGCTGGCAGATTTTTTTTTATATTGTGACACTGAATACTGTTTAACTTCATTAAGGCCATAAAGGGTTCCGATTCTGATAGCAAGTACTGTAATAGAATGATTAAAAAAAACAAAAACAAAAAAAAGACAGATTGTTCAGAGTTAACAGAAGCTAATGGAAGTGTGCTTCACTGTATCAGCAAACCAGTACATGAGTCTAACTGTAATTTACACAATGGCCTTGAGCTCACAGCAGGTGTGAGCAGCTACACAATGAGCTCTTCCCTGCAGCTGACAGCACACCTGTTGTAAGGAGCACACCTTGTTTGGGGCTTGATCCAGAACAAAGCCGGCTCTTTTTAATCAGCAACAGAACAGAAAATATGTGTTGTCTTGTGGTCAACAACAACAACAAAAAAAAATGTATGAAGAAGATCTGATGTTTTGCACTGAAGCCAAACAGCCCAAAGCTAAGGTCTTTAAAAAGTATATTGTTCAAAATGTAAGGAAATTTGACCATGATCATGTTCACAAAGACTACAGGAAATCATTATAACTGCTGACGCCCCTGCACCTGAACACTGTGTGGTGACTGAACGCCTGTCTGAAAACTAGTTTGCCAGAATGCAGAAAGGCTAAAATGGATACACAGAAAATGAATAGGAAATTAGCAGCGGTGGAACAGAGTCATTGCAGGTAAGTCACAAGTAAGTTTCAGGTCTTGTTCCTCAAATCAAAAGTCAAGACCCGAGTCAAGACATGCAAGTCTTTGAGAAACAAGTCGTTACTATAACTTTAAATGTCAAATCTAGTTGGGAGTTGTTGCAACAAGTTTTGCACACTGCAATTCAATTTGTACATGAATGAAATGATCTTTTTATATATTTCAAACATTTCATTGAGAGTGGAGTCCAGTATGCACAATTCATGAATAGATTTACAGATACAAGGATTACTGACGTATAATTACAAATGTAATATGATATAAAGGCAGTCAGTAAAAATATACAAAGCTTATCTTTTTACAAAACTAATAGAAAATAACAGAGAAAAAAAATTCCAAACCCAGCCACACCCTGCTACACCACCCATAGGATCCACCTTCATGGCAGCAACAAAAACCTGTGAGAAGAGTTCAGCTCTGCTCAGTGACATCTCAACATATTGCATGGGAGGTTTCCAAATGGCATCAAAATAATTCACATGATCATTCCTAATATATCTGATCCTTTCTTCCTCAAGAATGTTGACAAGGTCATTAAGCTACATTTTAACATTTGGAGTGTCTTCATCTTCTGTAGCATCAACAATCATTTCTTAGCTGACAGAAGGAAATATTTAATAAATCATCTATGAGGCAATGTGATGTTGTTTATTCCCTCTGAAGCATTAATAATAATAATAATAATAATAATAATAATAATAATAATAATAATAATAATAATAGTTTGGGCTTCAGGCTCAATTCCTCAGTCAAAATCTGTCTGAATTTATATCCAAAATGTTGATCCAATACATGTTAATCTTGGGACACATTAATAAGAACAAGAGTGGCTTCATTAGATTGACACTTATAACACAGAGAGGAAACAGAATGTAAATATTTATTCATCATTATGTACTGTTGTAAATTGCATTAGACAGTGTCTGACATTAATAGAGCATTGATTAATCTGTTTTAAACTAAGGTTCCATTGTTCCTCTGTAATCTGAATATTTACATTTTTTTCTCATTTCTCTACAGTGTATAAAGAGTGGATACCAGGCAGGGAGGACATGGTGACATCTTGACATTGGATCTAAGGGTAAAGTCAGTTTTATTGTCATAAGATGGTAGACACTTCTGAACAGTCTCTTACTTGAAGATATCTGAAGAAATGAGATCTACGTCATTTAAATTTGTCGACCAGTTGCTGAAATGACGCAAAATCCCTGTCAAAATACATATCTAGTCATGTCTGAATTCCAGAATTTTCCAAGATTTTAAAGGCGGCATCCAAATGATGAATGAATTCCAACTGGATCCCAGTAACGTAACGCTCTTCATGGTTCTCTGCTGTCTGATTGGTTCAATCAAAGTGGATCTGGGGAATTAAGTGTGTACTTGCTGAGCATGAACAGTGGAAACATCAGCAGATTCAGGAAATGAAGGGAAATTAATTGATTGGTGGATTCACACTTTTTAAATAACAATTTTTGGGCTTGGGGGAAGGTATGTTTTTTGATTTTGTCAAGTGCAAAGTTATCAAAGTTAAATTAATAGTATAGTATATATTAATAGTAATACAAATACAAATACAAATCATCAACTCCAAGATCAACATGTACATGCTGTTATAGATTGAAAAGTCAGTTTTGGAAAATTTTGAAAAAAAAAAAAAGATTATTCTCACCTCTTACAATAAACACCTGTGCAAGAATATATATTTTTTGTACTTTTGGTGAACTGACCTTTTAAACACACCCAACTCTAAATTACTAGTGTGACACACCAACAAAATCAGTTTGACGCTATTATACAGTCATGAAAGAGACAATGTTGGGTGTGTGTAATGTGCTTCAGTTTCCTGAGGGTGTTTGGACCACACACACACACACACTCACACACACACACACACACACACACACACACAGAGTGAGACAGAGAGAGAGAGAGAGAGAGAGAGAGAGAGAGAGAGAGAGAGAGAGAGAGAGAGAGAGAGAGAGAGTTACTAGGGGACCCATCAGTGAAATAATACAGCCTTGTCTCCTTGACATGAAATTTTGATGGACTTGTGATGCCAGATATACGTTACTATTAATATAGTGAGGAGATGTTCATTAATGTGCCTGGCAACATTCTCTTGCACCCGTGCCCCTGTAGCACCTATTAAAAGCGCTATATTTTTGACAAAACCTAACCCTAACACTAAAACCATGTCTTAACACTCAAACAGCACTCTAAACTTGGGGTCCCCATAAATTTATCGGACCCCACAAGGCAGTGGGCTCCCAGTGGATCCCATGAATATTGTTAAACAAGATATCACACGTGCTGAAAATAGTTTTTTTTTTTTTTTGTTTCTATTATATACATCTATTCTTCATCTTTCTGCTCTTCACTTTCACTTCTGTCCCCTTGATTGTTCTTCCCTCTCACCTTCTCATCTTTCTCCTCTTCCACTCTCTGTCCTCCTCCACCTCCTCCTCCTCCTGGTGCCCTGAAGGCCCGGTGCAGCCTGTGGTCCTGCTCTTCCTCCAACTGTAATACATTAGGAGGATTAACATTCCTACAGTAAGCCGCTGCAGCGCAGACCCAACCTACCCAGCTTTTCTGTCCTCTCTCTCAGCCCCTCCAGCTTGTGCTGTCTTGCATGTAATTTCCCGTTTGCCTTAGAACTCCCCCACCATCCTAATAATGGACTCCAACATGCATGCCACGCACACAGATCCAAGTTCTATTCATGAGTGTGTACTGTAGGTGTATAGGCCGACACACACTGTGCTGATAGCCTGCTCTGATTGGTTTTCACTTTTACATTTGAGAAATCAAGTTCAAGCACAGGGGAAAGTATTTTCACATATTTTTTTAAGCCAATCACAATCTGCTAAAAAAATAACTTTAAAAAAAACATTCAAATGACTGTAATGTTTTCCTTCTTGTTTCATAGAATTATAGTATTTTCCTGATCTTTGGAGTCATTTTAATGTTTTTCATTTTATCATGTTGTGAACCAGCAGTGTGTTAGTCCATCTTTCAAAACTTTCTCACTTCTCCACCCTGTTAGTGACACACAGTGACAAACCCATTGGTTCCAAATGATGATGTAAATCTTTAAAAACACACCCAGAACTTATCATTTAATAGGTTTTTTAAAAAATGTGGCCAATGTGGCTTTAGGCCAAAGTTAGTTAAATATGAGGAACTATTTTCAATGGTGGATATATACACATTGGTTGCTTACCAACCAGGTGGTGCTGGTGCCCCAGGGGCTACGTTTTCATTTGCCAGGGGAGCATGGAAATCATCAGCTACTCCAAGCCGACCTAAATGGAAAAAATAGAAATTATCACTTGTTTGTGACATAATTTATAAGCACATCAGAGCTGAACCGCTGTATCTGTTTTAATTGCAGTTATGTGAGCTACTTTATACTGTTAACAAGGTTCATTATTAGAAGGTAGGTCAGCTCAGTTTATGTGAAATATTCATATTAATATACCCTCTGCTATCTGCTGGAGGTCTTTCAAGTGGACAGACTGCTAAACCAAACTCCATTCTAAAATTAGGTGCTTTATGGTAGAAACATTTTTTCACAGTAAAAACTTTAGTTCCACCATCACTTAGTCTCTTCTCTGATTCACTTCAATCTACAGACACAATCAGCACATGTTATTCAATCTGTAACATCATTAACTAACCTGCCGCAGACGTACATTACACCAACAGTGGATATTTCATGCCACGGTGGGACATAAACATAGTAAAAGCTGTCAGTCTCCTTCCTGAGTGCTGACTGAGATTACATTATGCATGGGAATAAATGAATTTCTTGGCAGGATCTATGCCCAGGTTTATCAGTACTGAACTTTATCTACTGGATTTTTTTAGTTGTTTTCTGAGCCCTTTTATGCCTTTATTCTATACAACGGCTGAATATCTGATAAAAAAAAAGGGGGAGACAGTGGGGTTATGATGTGCAGCAAAGGACCACAGGCTGAAATTGAAGCTGTGGCTTGCAGCTCTAACATCAGAGCTATCAGAATGCCCTGAGACATTGGATTTTAGGATTTATGGAAACTGATCCACCAAGGCCAAATGTTATATCTCATAATGTTAACAAAAGTGAAAAATAATTTGTGTATCTGTTCCTTGATTTGAAAATGTGTGTTAATGGGTTCTTCCTTGGCCCATGCTACACCCTTCCACCATGTTTCACAAAAATCAGGATAGTGATTTTTCTATAATTCTGCTGACAAACAAATAGGACTGAAAACATGACCTCCTTGGCAGCAGTAATAGCTGAATCAACAACCAAACAAATGCATCCATAGTAGCGGGTCCCTGGCTGGTTAATTCCATGCTTGTTCCCTCCACTATGTTATGTGAGCACTATATGTGGTGATGTGAGTGCAAGCTGTGTTTAAAAACTAGTTCAGTCAGAAGAGACTTCAGTCTGAGAGTAGAAAAAATATTTAATTGACATATGCACAGTCAAGATGAGAAATGTGAAAAGTCTTTAGCAATTCCATATTTTAGCCTGAATCTTCACTGCAGATCCTTAGCTTGAAGCCACGTTCACATGACACTGTTCAGTGTGTGAACAACATGCCAGGGCTTTAGGAGACTTTGATCATGCCAGAAAAGCAGTATAATACATTTTATGTTTGTTTTTTTTTGATTGTTTTAAAAAACTAAACCCAACCTTCAATTGATGTGTGGGTGAATAATAAGTAAGTAAATAATAAGGGAATTTTCATTTTGGGGTAAATTGTCTCTTAAATGACAATAATAAATATATCTAACATTTTAATGTTTAACACAAATTTGCAGCTATTTAAGTCTCAGTTGGTTTATGACTGTTTCTGAGTTTGATTTAATGTGATCTTAAATCTTAAAACTTCTCTCTCTCTCTCTCTCTCTCTCTCACACACACACACACACACACACAAACCTACACACACAGGCTCAGTGGCTATAGCTGCAGCTCTTGTCTAAAACCTATCCCAGACACCTCTAATTGGCCGGTATTTATCCAGGAGCCCAGGAGAGCAGAGTGCACTCAGGGCTGTTTTCACATGGGATTAACCCAGGTCCAAATCCCAATTTCACAGAGAAAAGCCCAACACTCTCACTGCATCATCTGGCAAAAATTGGCCCCTGCCGGCCTGTTTACTCAATCTGACTGCTCTGATTTAGCTCATTGTGTCTGAGCTGCTGCTCTTCTGGCAGCTAATGGCTTTGAAGGTGCTACACACTTTTATTTTAAGCATATTACAACATAGTATGTCAGCTTTAGTACAAATATCACCACAGTCCTGCATTTCACATAGCATCACTGTAGCTTTTTGTCCTTCAAAAGACTCAAAAACTCCCTAAACATAGAGCATCCACTGCTGAAAGGCTGATTGGGAAGGTATTTTTGGCTGGACGGCAGCAAAGCAGGGCCGGCCCTGTAAATGCAAAAGTCTGTCCCTAACTTTTTGATGATGTTGCACCACTGGTCAGTGGAGAATTTGGGTTTCCCCATTGACCATTGCTCTTTGAAAATGAATAGATGCAAACATTTGCTGCCATAATGTTTGCACCCAAGCCTATCAAGGTTGGGTCCACATAATTCTTGGGCGTGGATTCAAAAAAGTCTTCAGTGCTGTGTGAGTGTAAGAGGAGATGAACCTCTATGTGCGACTGATCAGGGTGAAAACACACCCTGACAATGTGCACACATGCACTGTAAATATCCTTACTGAAAACTTTCACATCCCATCACTCTCACGCAACAGGATATAGGCTGATTGTGTGTGTAGCTATCTGAGTGTGTGTGTTAAGGCTGAACAATATGAAAAAAATGACATTGTGATTATTTAAACAGATATTGCGATTGTGGGTAACACTTGAATTTCCAGGTCCCATAGTTTCACAGTAAAAAGATAGTAATTATCAAGTAATATATTATAATATTTTTTGAAATTTCTTAGAAATTACCCACAAATTACATCCAGATTATCCTCTGGATTACCCCAAATGTCATGGTAAATATGTCATAATTCAAATTTCAAATATATAATTTAGCAATTTCCGCTTTTTTACCATGAAATTATGGGACCTGGAAACTGAAGCATTTCCCAGTTGTGTATGAGTCAGTATTTTAGTGGGAATTGTCATTTTTGCACTTAATTCTCTGTAAAATAAATATACAAATGATGATGATGTGATATTTGCTGGGGTATGTACCAAACAAACCAGGATTTGTTTGTAGTAATATTAATTGGGCATTGCTTTATATTTGAATCTATGTTAGCTTTTCCATTTTAAGAGTTAATAGTAATAACTAGTTTTAATATAATTATATTGAAGGTGAATTTTTTCCAAATTTTTTAGCGCCCCCTGGAGGCCACGGCGCCTTTAGCATTTGCCTATATTGCCTAATGGGCCAGCTGGCTCTGGTTGGATTTGTCCTGGTTTGTCAGATAGGATCATTGTGATCCAGATACCAAAAGATGAGGATTAGAGAATCTAGATTTGCAGTCATTCGATCAGCCTCCATCTGTTGGTCAAAGCAACATATCAATAACACAGATGTGAAAATGTTGGGAAGTGCATTATTATTACTAATCAACTATCTTGCTGGATAGAAGAAAACAAAACAAAACTGTAACCTGTAACTGTTCTGTGTGCATACTACTCTTTACTGATCAAAAGACCCTCAGTGAAATAATGGTTCATTAGAGTGTCTAGAGTTCTGCCAGGCTTCCACCACAGTGAGGAACCTTGAATCATTTTTGCATCGTTTTTGCACTGACACATTTTTACGCAACAACAGCTTGGACGGTTTTTGGTGTTGTCATTGAAAATATTGGTTTATTGGTTAACTGTTGAACTTAGAATGGATGTTGTTTTGGCAGGATCTGTGTTAGTTTAATATGCAAGAAATTAATAAAATAATAATTAAATACATCCAATGAGCCCTACATGTCTCTACATCCACCTTGAATCCATGCTGAATCCAGTGGGATCAGGACCATCTTGATTTTTAGTGTCAAAACTATCCTGATCTGCACCTTAGAGTTTTGAAATACACAAAATTGCATTTAATCTGGATTCCGGGTAGGATTGGATTACCAAATCCATATCCTGTTTTTGTAAGATCAGGATCACATCTCCTGGTTTTGAAATACCCAATTTTGAGACTTAATCCGATCTGCATCATTGTGATCTGGATAAAAAGTTTTGAAATACTGGCCCCAGCTGTCTGATGTGAGTCAGCTGTCATGCCTGCACAAGTGTCAGTGGTTTGGTCCACAATTTTGGACAGTGACTTGGACAGTCAGAGCTTTTGATTTATTGATAGCTGTAGGGATGTAAAGAGTGTTACAACAAATATAACAAAAATGTATGAAAAAATGTATGAAATATGTGAAAGTGAAAATATCTTTTTCAATACGATCAGGGATGTTAAATATTGTTCCTAAATCTGTAAACAGATTTGGGGGCCAGTGGGTACTGGCAGGTGGGGTGAGGGGAGCTCATGTTAATGGAGAAAAGATGAGGGAAAATGCTAAAAATAAATAAATAAAATATATATTTGTTATGTACCTCATTGTAAAAGTTCTAATAATAATTTTATATGTTTTACATTTTCTGTAGTATTGTCAATGAGTTGTTAAAGACACAGAATGCTATTTTGGGGGCCTTGGCAGTGAAAAGTTTGTGAATCCCAGGCCTAAATACACATTCAGTCACTGCAAGGCAATCTTGTACTGACAAATCCATGTTTTATTGTGTTTGCAGGCAGGTCGAAAAAGTAAAAACCCACCACCTGTGTGTGGCAGGGCACCAGCGTGCCAAAAACTGTGATGAATTAATGATGAAACAGTTTCAATCCATGGTTTAAGGACAACAACTACTAAAATAAAAACACAGGCAACTATTGATGATCTACATTAAATTTAATGAAATTTTGAGCCAAGTAATTTTACAGCGTGTAAGGCAGTGTGTATGACTGCACTGCATCACATTTTATTCAGTGAACAGTCATCCTAGAAGGCCCCTTATCATGTATTATTTACCATGGGGACGACCAGGAGGACACTTCTGCTGTAGATTTTTGATTTTGTATGATTTTTTTTATCATACTCGAAACAAAGCTGAATCAGTTGCATGCAGTTGGGACACAGTGCATGAGTGGAGATCAATCAATTATTTTCCACATTTTGAACTTAAAAATACAACATGTAGCACTTCACAGTCATGTATTGCACGTATGTTCTGCACATTAATTACTGTGACATACTGAAAAATTTTAATATGTGATGAATCAGTCAGCAGTCTTTAGCAGTGATGCTGCTAGAAGTACAGTATGATATTACATATTGCATGATGGCCGTCATGAATCCAAACAACGTAGGTGTGCAGCAGCACACTGGCAGTGGGAATAAACTGAGGTGTGACAGAACATGGTTCAGCAGGCAGACTGGTACATTTACTTACTCTCTCATGCCACCTACTGGACATAAAGTATGAAGAATATCCAAAATCTGAAGAAAATTACTCTTGTGTCAATACCATTGATAGTCTCCCTCATTTAGCATTCATAAGCAGTATGAAAACATGTAATAGCTGCTTGCTGTGTTTGTGAGTTTATTTGCTAAAATCAATAACTCTTCCTGTGGGCACACTTGAAGGAAAATCTGTAATATGTTTACTGTAGTAAATCATAACATGACCATGATGTGTCATCAGAGATCAAGGAAACATGTTAAGTTGAAATGCTCACTTCTCGGACATCACTGATTTTTTTTTTTTTATTCTGGGCCCAAATAACTGTTTTGTATTTCTTGTTTCACATTAATTAGAGCTCAAATTAATGCTGAATGTTTTGCCAAGTGACTAAGTGTCTGATTATGAGCATCTTGTAGAAGGTATAAATGTTAGACAGTTAACAGTTAATTTGAGCTAAATATTAATTGAGTTTGGCAGCAGTGAGACAAGCAGCAACTTAACTCAAAGTGTGGTATTTCAGAGCAGTGTTTGCAGGCTGAACTTTACATTGACAGACAATTGACAGTTATAAACAGCTGACCAACTTTCAGTGGAGGACTCCTCGTTGCTTGTTATTGTGAATTCACAATGTTGTGTTTGTCTTGAGCTCCTGTGGTGCTCCTGCAACCTGCCTGAGCTTCCTTGATTCTAGGGAGGAGGGGCTGGAGGGAAATGACAACCATAGATCATATATTAAATAAGATTTTAACCTATTTAATATGCAGTCTATGGCTCTATTTGGACTGCTGTGCTTATTTTTGTGTGTGCAATTATTACATATTGCTCCTTTAAGAGTTGCATAAAGATATAAATGAAAATATAGCAAAATACCATGTGTAATGATCTAAAATATGTCAGTTATCACTGTCAGTAAATACTGTACATTTATAACCACTTCAAAATATGGCTACTTGTAGCTTATAAGTGTTTATATGCTGCATGTAAATGTAAATAGGGGGACTTAAAGTAAGGTGTTACCCACTGCAGTAGTTTATTTGATCCCAGGGGGAGACTTTCATTGTTCCTCCTGCCGTGGACACAGAGGGACAGACTCTTCATCATTACACACATGCTGAATGCACAAACACTGATCTAGTGCACTGCTTCTATTTAACACTCGAGCCACCACCACAAGCTCTCTAAAGAAACAAAATAAATGGTGAAAAATGATGCATAAATACATACAATATTTACATTTTATGTGGCAATGGCATACACATGTGACATCATGAATTAATTCCTCCTCTGCTTGTGTTGTTTTGTTTTTTTGTTTTGTTTTGTTTTGTTGTACTATGAAAACAATTTTAAAAACTGAGTGGCTTTCTGGTGGCTGCCCCTAAATTGTGGAACAGCTTACCATTGTGTATTAGATCTGCCCAGACTCTTGAGATATTTAAGTTGTTGCTGAAGACTCATCTCTTCTCATTGGCTTTTGACTCATGTTGAGCCAAACATTGCTGATTTATGGACTGCTTTATTGAATTTTGTGCTTATTGTGCACTTTATTTTGTTTTCTATTACATTTTTTGTGTACTGTGCACTCTAATATTGTACTTTCTATTTCTATACATATATATATATATATATATATATATATATATATATATATATAGTATTTTAATAGTGCTTTCTAGATTGTACAGCACTTTGGCAAACCTAGGTTGTTTTAAATGTGCTATATAAATAAACTTGACCTTGACCTTCAAAAACTTTAACCACAATTCAGTCAGAACACAATCAGTATTTTCCACATACCCAGATATACTGTATGCTGTTTAATTATCTACTCCTCATGTTGATTGCAGGTTGTGTTTAGTTTTTTAGTCCACAAAACACTGCTGGAGTTTCACAGGAAAACAGTGTTAGAAAATCTCTCAGACAATGGAAGTGAATGATGACTACTTTTCAAACATAAAAAAAACAACAGAATAAAAACCCATAAAATGCTCCCATACTGCTTGTCTGGTGTAATCCAAGTTATTTTCACCATGTTTTTAGCCTGAATCTTCACTGTAGATCCTTCGCTTGGAGCCACGTTCATGTGCACACTGAGTGAAGTGAGTGTGTGTGGTCCTGATACGAGTGCAAACAGCATATCAGGACTTAAGGAGACTTGGATTACACCAGATGAGTAGTATGGAGGCATTTAATGTTTTTTTTTTCCATTGGTTTTTTATGTTTGAAAACTAGTCACCATTCAATTCCATTGTTTGGGACATTCTGCAACACTGTTTTCCTGTAAAACTCCAGCAGTGTTTTGTGGACTAACAAAATAAACCTGGTATTCAATCAGCATGAGGGTGAGTAGATAATGACTGATTTCTCATTTTTGGGTGAACTATCCTTTTAAAAGTCATTATTTTGAGACGTTTTCTCATTTTAATGACTTGCAGGACTTTAAGTCTATTCTCCAACTAAGGGGTCGTAAATCTGAAGCTGAATTTAGCCTTTGTTCCATTGCTGTAGCCACCATCTAAAAATACCAAAACTGTTTCCTTGTTTGACCTGTTTCCAGAGTTTAAGTTGTCCTCCATGTGGTGATTATGTTCATAGTGCTGTGATAAGTTTGTGAGTATCAGTGAAGCAGCCACAGGTTCACCCTGAGGTGACCTGAGCTGCAGATTATTCCTCCAGCTGCTCATACAAAACTCACCTGTGATTATCAAACCTTGTTGACTGAACATATCCATATCTAACATGTTTCTACACATCTGCTGATCAACACATGTTCAGATTCTGAGCCACAGCTGTAGGCATGAAGTATGTATGAAGCCTACATGTGACTGACCTGTTTTTGACCTGCCTCACACTCTGACATGTCTGCTGGTCTGTCACCTGTGTGTTTCCCACTCTACGTGGGCAAAAAGACTTCTGGCAGCCAGGAGTATTTAAAGCAGCGTAGGGTTCGTTCACTATGTTCTTTTCTGGCCTCGAGGTGAGTACACAGCACGATCCCCTTCATATCTTTATTTCACTGCTTTACAACCACAAATTCTCATGGGGCATTATGTCCAACAGATGTCACAGATGAGGAGTTTGGGTCTGCTCTGCTTCCTCATCGGAGCATCATATGGTAAGTTGACGTTAAGTTTTGGTTTCTTTTTTTTCCTGCTTATGAAACATCTTAACATACAGCTTTCCTTTGTTGTTTCACTTTCACCTGCTTTAACTTTGTTTTCTGTTGTTGTTGTTTTTTCAACAATATGAGTTTTCCATTTTTTCCCCGAAAAAAGATTCAATTCAATTAATACAGATCAGACATCTGCCCCCACCCCCACCAAAATGTCTGAGTGGACAAAATTAAAGTTAGAGAAAAAAAAGTTAAATAATGACAGTAATAAATATAACAATATATCTATGCCTCTATCCACAGATATAACAGGTAAGATAAACAAACAAACAAAAAATAATAGTTATAAATGCACATATATGTATTTTGTAAGTACAAGAGATAGACATTCTGACATGATAACATACTGAGTACATTATACTTTTACATAATGCTGCACTACATGTAGCCTTCATAACAGATTGCCCAGACTTTAACTGGTCTACAGAACCATACAGAAGCTATGCTTTCACTTTGTGAAAATCATCGTAATCAACCCTGTTTGACAGTATTATATACTGGATATAGCTATAAATATCATATCATATCATATCATATCATATCATATCATATCATATCATATCATATCATATTATATCATATCATTGTTTTCCTGTGAAACTCAGAGTTTTTGTGGATTAACAAAGTAAACCCAGCCCTCAATCACCATCAGGGTGGAATTTTCCCTTCTGGGTGAAATATCCCTTTAAAAGTCATTATTTTATGTGAGTTAGGGTGCTTTCACACCAACAAGTCCAGACCAGACGAGGTCAGTGTGATAACACCGTAAGAGTGGAGGGTCCAGGCAGCCAAAGGTAAACTAAATTGGGACACAACAGTCAAGGGCCAACATTTTCATAAAAAATGATTTTTTTTATTTTTTTATTTGTTTTATTTTATGTGGACCTTATTGTCCCAGTTCTCAAGAATGGATGTAATATTATCACAGTGAAAATGTGAGGGTTTGTCTCAGTGGTGTTCTCTACGTGTCCACAGCGGCTGAGCTCTGTTTTAATGAGCTGGGCTGCTTCACTGACCTGCCTCCCTGGGGGGGCACTGCTCAGAGACCAGCCTCCGTCCTGCCCTGGCACCCTGAGGAGATAGGCACCCGCTTCCTCCTCTTCACCCCAAAGAACCGCTACTATCAGGCAAGACAAGGTTTTATTTTGTTTAGTTTGGTAACTGTTAAGGAGAGGAGTCTGTGTCTGTGTATAACCACTGTGGAGAAAAAAGGAAATCAATTAACGTATGGGTTCATGTTTTTTTTCTATCTTAAAATGATACTCTCATGCTCAGTGGTGGATTCAGGTTGTCTGAGGAGCAGGGGCAAAAAATATAAAAAGGGCACCAGCTGTGTGGGGAGGGGCAGCAGTGCCCTGAAACTTCATGATGTAACAGTTCCAAGATGAAAATTAATTATATCTCAAAGTATAAAGATTACTAAGTCTCTGTAATAAAACACACAGAGGGAACAATTAAATATTTAACTCTAGATAGGTTTCTTTTTTAGATGGTGGACACATTCATGGGGCAAAGTGTCTTTGATAGCTGATCAAAAGACTGTGGTCAACGTTTGTAATAAACATTCACTTTACATAGTTTGTAAATTCTTGTTGACTCAATCATAAAATGCCATTTCAGAGTTGGATCTGTTTGTTAGTCTTTCATATCATATTAGCATGTCATGTAAAATATTAGCTAGCAATAGCTGACTATTGTTATAGTCATCAAGCCTCTGAAAGAAACTGCCTCACTGAGTTTGCCACTCATATAAATGTTTAGCTAAAAGGAGCCGAATCACAAAAACTTTATGGATTGCTGACATGTGCTATTAATTTTGCTCAGCCTACCTGTATTTTGTTGGTTATCGAGCCTGTTTGTCCTCCTTATTAACCATATCAGGAGCATGGACGCATCATTAATGTCAATAAGCTGATTAAGTCAAAGGAAAAATCTTCGGGACAAGGTATCTTTCCAGCAGTGTTTCCAAACTTTTTTCCTGAGGACACAGTTTTTTTGAAATGACAAACCATTGCAACCCAAGTTACAATAAACCTTATTAATTAATTCATGAATAAAGGAACATTACTGACCATTTTTACTGCCATTTTTATATACATATATACATTATATACATTTATATATATATATTTTAAGACTTTATGAATTAATTAAACACATTTTGAATCCTTTATAAAAGGTGACCTGCAGAATTTCCTCCATATTTTTTTATTTTATTTGGAGACCCAACTAAAATCTCTCAAGCATGGCACATTAAAACAAGACAGCTACTGTAAACATACTGCACAAGACATAAGACACATGTGACAGCTAGCTGGGTCTGTGACAGTGATGAAATGGCACTGATTACATTAAAAACTCAAACTGAATACATCAGTAAATTTTTTCTCAGTAATGATGAGAAATGACCAGATTACCCATAGATCTACTCTGTAAAGAAACACTAAGCTAGAAATCTGGAGAGAAAGAATACGACAAACTATTTACATGTTTACAGCCTGTAGGAACAACTTCATCTCCTACAGCACCGGTTCCCAACCTGGGGTCTGGGGCCCCCTTAGGGGAATGGCAAAAATCTCAGGGGGTCCCCAAGGCTTTGTCTGCTCTTAGAATGTCAAAAATTTGATTTGCACAAGTTAACTAAAATCACAATTTATACAAAAGTCTGTATACAAAACCCTTTAAAAAGATACTTTTACTTTGCCATAACTGAAAAATAGTATAGGCTACGTAGGCCATACCTCTGTGACCTCTCAAGCTCTGTGAAAATGAAAAATTTCTCATTTCTTTTGGTAAAGATAAATTTGTATTAGCCCAGGGGTTCCCAAACTTTTCCCCCAAAAGCAGAAGCCTGCCCCCCCTTTTTTGAAAGCCCATTGACAATACTACAAGAAATGTAAAAATATAATCCTAAAAATTATTTTTTAAATTATATTTTACAATGACACGTAATGATATCTAATAATAATAAAAACTCAATTTACATTTTTTTTTTTTTAATTTAGAATTTTCCCTCATCTTCCCCCTGAGGCCTCCATGGTACCCTCTGACAGCCTACTCAGTTGGGTTGTTACAAAAAGAAAGTTAAGCCACTAGAAAAGAGACATTTAATAAAGGTAAAGGTTCTAACATTGGCAACAATTACAATTAATTTTAATGTTTAACAATAAAGCTTTGGAATCACTTATTGGTGTATGTTTGGGCTGGGGGGCTTAGCTTAGGGGATGGGGACCATTGTCCTCCTGGGTCATGTCTAGATGGGAACACTTGATTTGCAAAACTCTCACGAGTTGGTTTAATTTAGAATGATCACTGTCACAAGATTTTTCATGGGTCTGGGGTTTCCTTCTAGACATGAACATCCTCCTGCCAGTACAGCCTGAGGGAGGGGGAGGAAGAGAGAGACCCCTATGATTTTTCAGAAAAAATCACCACTCGCTGTTTAGAAGTAAAGTCACTAAAAGGGTCTGAAAAGTCACTAAATCTGTTTGCAACACTGGCCGTGCTGTGTGACCAGCCTGGGTTCTGCCCCCTAGTTACAAGAGCATCTCTGTGATGATGTTGCACTGAAACCTGCCTACTTAGAGGCAACAAGAGGACAATGCATCTTCTAGCATGGAAGGCGGTCTATGGCCCATGTTTTGTCCACTGTAAGGCACCATAGAGGGAACCTGATCATGTTTTCTCTACCTTAGAGGACACTTAATCACATTGTCTTGGACACTGGGCCACACGAGAGGGCATTCTCTCATGTTCTTATGCACCATCTTTAAATTTATGTGTTTTTTGGAATTTCTCAAAGTAATTTCAATATAAGTGATGGCAACAGACCACAGTCCTCATTGTGTGCAAGAAAAGATTCTCAAGTTCACACGAAGTCAGCATGAGTTAGACAAATCCAAAGGATTCTATTCACAGTTACAGGTTTATTATGATGAATTTCTTATGACCTTGCTGAAGCAGTGGGACAGTAACACAAAGACCACAACTTTGAAAGATATCCAAATAATCTGACTAACTGCAGACTGCAGAAGCCTCATATTAGCTTCAGCTGAACTTTCTGAAAAAGAGTTCACACATCTCTTTTGCTCAAAACAAAGCTGTTGGATTTTGTCCCCCGTTCCTAGTTGAAATCCAGTTAACAATTATAAAAACCAGCAATGCTTTTTATGTACACGTGGCCATGTGAGTATTGTATTATGACAGACTTTAAAAAATGCGGATCTATCGTTTAAAGCTCTAAATTGCTTTTCTATTGAAACCGTCAGGAGATCAAGGCTGATCAAACCATCGAGGTATCAAACTACAGTGGGATGAGAAAGACTCGATTCATCATTCCTGGTTATTTGGAGAAAGGAGATGAGGACTGGCCACAGGACATGTGTAAGGTAAGAAAGAACACATTGAAAAAGTCCTTCAAGGATGTTCTATGTGAAAATCATGAAGAACGGACAATGACAGTTTAATCAAGGAGCATCATAAAAAATGAATATGTGTGTATGTTTATGGAAAAACTGCTTTGGCCTTCAGAGCCATATTTACCCCAAAATGAATTTCCTTTATTGACTCTTCATCTCTCTAAGAGGAATAATTAAAGGCCTTTAAAGTCTACTTTAATTCCACAATAAGAGTCTTCAAGATGAGATAGCAGTGCAGGTCTGTGGGTATATATGTTAATGTCGCAGCCAAACTGTACGCCACAAGAAGGCATTTACATTTGAAATACCAAATGGGACTCATGTAGTAAGTCACTGAATTTTTCAGAACATGCTTCTGCAAATATTTTATAACAAAAGCCTCAGAAAAAAAAGTGTTTTTTTTTTTTTAAATGGATACAGGAAGTGCTGTATCAACAGCCTAATGCAGTAAACATTTAAGAGGGAAAACAGGATCAGATCTGAAAGCAATGATATATTTATCAAACAGAGCAAATTAAAAATAAAGGCCTGCCTCTAATACAAGCCTGCCTCAAATAAAGGCCAGGTGCCTTCTGCAAGTGAGGTAAATAAAGGCTCCAACTTCTATTTGAGAATTTATGATTTCTATACTTAGTCTTCATAACTTTGCTTTGTTTTAATATCCTGTGACTCTAATTTGCATCGCTATCTGTCTACAATACGCTACACCAAATAGAACAGCTGACCATTTCAATATAAACTCTGGCTCACTTAACAAACTTGCAGGTTAAATGTCTTAATGAAATTTCAATGTAATTTTGTGTAAAATGACAATGTTAAAACTTAATGTAAGGTCTTTTGGTCATAAGGACAAAAATCAGAGTAAACAGTGATCTGTTTTGGCCAAGCTCTTAAAAACATTTTTTTTTAAAAATGTTGCATCATATTAGGTATGAAGAGGAAATAGCTGTTCCTGAGTCTGCCTCTGACTTACATGAAGTAGGCTGTATTAAGTCTGAGCAACGGTTTTTCAGTGAGTTGGTATTGTAGTCCTAGTTTTACTGTGCTTTTCACTTGACCATGACCGTGACCATGCTGAATCACTGTGAAGCTACGGGTGCACAAACTACTGCTTGTTAGGACATCGAATCAGCGGTTTTCCTGACAGGAGAGGAGTGGACACTGGCTGTCACTCCTGGGTGCGTTTCATGCAGGTGAAGAGGCGGGGCATCACTGCAGCCTCCACAACTAAAATGGTGGTCTGACCCCCAGCTGACACTGACCACACAAGCACCTAACAAACAAAGTTTATCAGGGAACTGTTGTTCACCTCTCCTTCTCCCTCTCTCTCTCAGTCTATGTCTCTGTCCGTCTCTCTCCCCCCTTCCTCACCCTCTCGGTCCCTCTCTCCCTCTCTCCCTCACCCTCTCTTCTTGCTGCTGCGGCGCTGTGTGTGGATTTAAAGGAGACAAGGCGATGTGAGGCAGGACTAATAAAAGCTGAAACTCGAACATGAGCTGAACACAGGATTATCCGTTAGCTAACGCTGTTCACTCACTAAGACACCTGCCTGGTTCTTTATTGAATCTCTTCACACCACAACTCAATTTCTGTCCTGTGACTGTTATCTGTCCGAACCCTGTTATGTCCCTGGTCTCTTTGACACCTAGCAGGCTCATAATCATGAGCTTGTGGTCCATCATATTGATATGAATATACATTTTCAACATTTTCAGAGTCAATCTAGGTTTATTAATGTTCATTCTGATCTAATTTGACCCATCTGCCTCGATCTACATCACTTCCAGTTTGTCATTTTTAAACGGTTCCAGAGGTCACTGTAGTGTGAGTGTGTGTGTACATATACATATGCATACATATGCAACAATCTGACGTGAGATCCAGAGTTTAATAGAAATGCAAAAAACACTGAAAAAACTTACAAAACCAGCAAAAAAGGCAAACAAGGCAAACCAAGTCCAAAGTGTGCAAATCCAACAAATAGTCCAAAAATCCACAAAGAGACACAAAGAAACCACTGCGGTCTTGCCAGCACAGTGAAGATAAACTAGCAACTAAGGAGGGAAAGACACAGGATTAAACACACAGGGAGGAGGAGGACAGCAAGACACAGGTAAGGACACGCAAGAACGGGTGACAGTAATCAGTGTTCAAAAAAGAGCAGGAAAACAGACAAAGACAGGATGTAAAAACAACAGACACACAAGGGAAGACAATCAAAATAAAACAGGACATTACCAGATGAACCACAAGACTGTGACACCTTTACTTTAAATTTTGGAATAGTTCACCTGACACTATTAGATCATCTGATTCAGCTGCCATTTTAAAATACTTCTTAATACTTTTTTATTTCCTTGCTTTTATATGATGGTTTTGTTTCTGTTATTTCTTGTTTATCCTCTTCTGCACTCAGGGATTTATTGTCCTCTGTTTGATATTTCATGCTTAACTTTTAAAAGTTTTTAAAATGTGTTGCCATGTCTAGGTTATGCTGAATTGGGAGAGTATGAACTGCATTGTTGTAGAGTGGAAGAAAGGTGTGAAGACTCAATATTCCCAAGCTGCCAACAATGCCAGGCTGGTGGCTGCACAGACAGCATCCATGATCACGTTCCTCATGGTAAATATACTTAACATCATTAACAGGCTCACTGTAGGCAGAGGTCACAACTTCAAAAACAATGATGTGCTCTGATAAATGAATGGTAGAGTGATTGAGAACAACTATGAGTATTCTTTCTTAATGAAAATGACGTTATGAGAATAATCCCTTTATTGTAGATTCATTATTACTGCTTCCAAACAGATTAACAGTGTCTTCACAGAAGCCGAAAACAAAATAAACCAAATAAACTGAAAATATTTTGTATGCATATTGTATGCTGCATGTGTGATATGTGGTGGATCTGAATCTAACATACAGTTGCATGATGCAGGGCAACTACAGGCAGAAGGCTGATAAGTTCCACATTATTGGACACAGTCTGGGAGCTCATGCTGCAGGAGACGTCGGCAGCAGGATCCCCGGCCTCGCACGCATCACAGGTAAACCTGCTGCAGTATTATTATGCTCTGTTAACTGAAGACTGAAGACACTCACTATGGTGCAGAAATGAATTTACTGAGAATTATCTTTAAAAATATGGGCTTTTATGAACTTAGAATCTTTTTTTCCCTTTTTTCTATAAAATATTTTGGGTTTTTGAATTTTAGAAAACATGATATTTTGTTTTATTACATTTTGTGACACTGTGTTTAAACTTAAGTCTAATAATATTAAATTTAATTTACTGACACTGATTACCAGCTTGACACTGATTGACCCTGGCCCAACATATTGGTAATCCATCAATCTACAGTAAAAATAAAGAAGAAGAAGAAGAAGAAGAAGAAGAAGAAGAAGAAGAAGAAGAAGAAGAAGAAGAAATAAATAAACATTCATCCACTCTCCTAATATCTTGTGACCTGATATCAGACTGAATTGTCAGCTCATTACATAGACCTTCATATGCCTGATGTAGGTCTAGTACCAAATCATTGCAAATAAATGGCATGTTGCAATTAGACAGCATGGAGGAGTCTTTTTGCAAGTTTTTGGTTCACTCACCTCTCTCCTACACACCTGTCTCATGTAACAGATGTGTAAAGTGTTCCTTTGTTCTAAAAGACTGACAAGTCCCAAGTTATAAACATTGTTGAATTAAGTTGGAAGTTCTCTACATCTGTAATTTTCAACACACACCTTTTTCGAATTGCAATTTATTTTTTGTTGACCACCTCATAGTTTTGTATGTGAACCAAATGATCCGTGGTGTCATTTTTTCCAACTGGAGCTCAGTAACATAGCGTTAGTTCTTCATGGTTCTCTCCTGCAACCTGATTGGATGCTGTCTGATTGGTTCAAACAAAGTGAATCTTGGGAATTAAGTGTTGACTTGCTGAGAATGAAAAGTGTTTTTCATCTATGGACATGGTGGAGGGTATCAAGTATTTTCAAATCAAAAGGCTCAAGTCCAAGTGAAGTCACGAGTCACTGGTGTTTAAGTCCAAGTCGAGTTGCAAGTCCACTTGAATTTGTCAAGTTGAGACTAAAGTAATCAAATTTGTGACTCAGTCTGACTGTGTCAGTCTGAGTTGTGTGACTTGAATCCACACCTCTGCTGACAATGATCACCAGCTGGACACTGATGGACACCAGCCCAACAATAATGTAATTACTTAAAATTCTAATAATACCCAGAGTAAATGGGCTGAGACTGATGCCACTATTGGCAACCAACAGCATCTTTATTATGAAAGGATGTTCCCCTTTGTTTAAGTTATCATGTGATTTAGTTTTCTGAGACAGCTCAGTATCTACATGTTTGATTATTAGATTTTCTAAATTAATTATAGTAATAAGATCAGATTGTATCCAGGTCCTTCCACTGATCCCTCTGTGTGTCGTCTCTGTGCTCAGGACTGGACCCAGCTGAACCTTACTTCCAGGGCACTAATGCCTCTGTGCGCCTGGACACCAGCGACGCCACCTTTGTTGATGTCATTCACACCGATGCACTTCCTTTCGACTCCAAACTTGGTACATATCACTTTTAGCAAAAACAATATTCAGTGCTCCATGTTTTCAGCCAATTTCAGTTACCCTTTTGTATGCTATTCTGGCTGTTTCTAGAGCTGGAAATAAAGGAACTGATTCTTGATTATCTTCATCAAATTCAACTCAACATTATATGAATCTTAATGTGAAAGTTCTTTCTGTTTCCATCCTCTCAGGTCTGGGGATGTCACAATCTGTGGGTCACATCGACTTCTACCCCAACGGAGGAGAGCTGATGCCTGGCTGCTCTGCCAACAGAGGCAAACCCACTGACCTGGACGCCATCTGGGAGGGTAAGACACACACAGACACATTTTAATGAAGGAAGTGGAAATGCAGCGATCACAGTGGTGATTTGGTAGTTTTTCTGCCATCCAATCAGACTGCAGTCCTTCACACTCAGTCAGGTTGGCAAGTTTGTGTTCTTTGTGTCTGTGGCTGTCAATGCTGGCTTAGTAAAGCTTTCATAGGTCACTCCCACAGTTCTGATCATTATTTGACCATTTATCCTGTCATGTCGTTTAGTTCTGAACTGAAAAACTACAACTAAGAGCAGCTCATTGTCTTTATCAAGAAAATATCAAGTCTGAATCACATTGTTGTGGAAAAAGAATTATTTTCAATTTTCAGCTGCAACAGTCCAACACATCCCAACAATGTCTCCTAAAAAACACATTTATGTACCACTAATAACTGCCTGGATTATGTTAGTGGTGTCTTTTGCAAGTGAAGGGAATACAACATGTTGCGTCTCATGTGGAGAACACCATCCTTCACTGACCTTAACAGCAGCTGTGAGGGAATTGGATTATTTCCCACCTTGATCCGTAAGGATTCATGATTCCAGTGTCTTTAGACATCTGACATCTCAGGATATGAGTCACTTTGGTGAGTGTCAGCAACCAACAATAATAATAATAATAATAATAATAATAATAATAATAATAATAATAATAATAATTAAAAAAACATCAAGGACAATACAGCAATCATTCACATTTCATTTCATTTTTATCTGTTTTCTGATTGGTCTAAATCCACTAAATTCAGGGTAATTAAGCTCCATGGTTTCTCTGTCTGTGTTGGTTTCTCCTTTGAGAAGCTACAAAGTAAAATGCATGCATAACCTTAAGCACATGATGTGACCTTTGATATACGACTGTGATATGCTGTATACACTACATGTCCAGGGTTCTCAGGTCTATAGGCTCCATCACAGCAGGCATGCTTTCCATACATAACACAATGACTCACATCCTATTTTCTCAACCATGCAACTTACAATGCCGAGGCTCTGTGGAATATTGGAGTTGTCCCAATGGAAAAGTCGTAAAGGAACCCCAGGCGGAGTTATTCCTGCTGGACCAATCTTAGCAAATATTTTCTAATATGGATGACGGCGGCCTTCTTTTGAAATGTGCCGCTGAGCAGCGAGGCTCAAGTGGCAGCATTGGTGCCATGCCTGGGTCTGGAGGGGGTGGGGGCAGTTGGGGACGGGGGGGAGAGGTGGAGAGGCTGAGGGTTGGCACAGCTGAGTCTGCCACTTTTGATGGTATAGATAAGAGAGGGAGAGTGGGAGCCAGGGCTGCATAGCTGGAGGTCTTGGAGCGCCTGGTGTTTGCCCTGTCCTGGAAGAGAAAACAACACAAGCCATGACCTCCTTCTATGTTTGTCTCTGCCAGACTCTGTCTCTCTGTCTCACATTCTGTCTCCAAGATTCTCCTTATTATTCTTTTACTGGTGCTGACTTTCAAATCCTAATTTTCTGTGCTGAGTCTCAGTAGTAAAGTAACAAATTTTATTATATTTTTACAAATAATTCTCCCTTTAGTTGACGACTTCTCATTGTTCCAAACTACCAGATCTTTCTCATGCTCAGTGATGTATCATGGTCAAGGGGGGGGCGCAACGGGGGCCAGCCCCTGTAAACATTAAGTTTGAATAAGGCACGATAATAATTAAATGATGATCAATTAATTGGTTGTTAAGAATTTGATCAATCATGTAAAATTGAATCAATGTACTATCAAATAAACATCTGAAATATGTAGCTCTTTATATATTTCATAGGCTACACTCTTAGATATAAGGGTTCCACAAGGATTCTAACTGAAGGGCTATGGTTCTACCCAGAACAATTAGCTTCTGAGGATCCCTTTTTGGAAGAAAGGTTTTGTGTTCTTTGTAAGACTAGGAGTTCCATTCAGAACCCTTTTCATCCAAATAACCTTTTTTAGAGGAAATAGTTCCTCAAGGATTGTTGAAATCCTTGAGGAACTCTTTCAAGGGTACAAAGTACTCAGTGGAACCCCCTTGGTTGATTCTAAATAAAACCCTTGGAATATTTAAAGGTTCTCGGTAGAAACCCCTGAATGTGTTCTAGATAAAACCCAAAAGATTCTGGGTAGAACCTCCTGAATGTGTTCTAGATAAAACCCTTGGACTATTTAAAGGTTCTCGGTAGAAACCCCTGGATGTGTTCTAGATAAAACCCAAATGATCCTTGGTAAAACCTCCTGAATGTGTTCTAGATAAACCCTTGGCATATCAAAAGGTTCTCAATAGAACCCCTGGGTGGATTCTTGTTAGCACCCTCAGAAAGGTAGAAGGGTTCTAGATAGAACATCCAGAGAGGGTTGTAAGTGGAACCATTGCACCATAAAAGGGTTCCCTGTAGAACCTCTTACAGGGGGTTCTAGATACAACCCTTTATGTTGGGTTCTCAGTAGAACTCTTTGAAAGAGTTCCGAGTGAACATTTATAAAAAGTTTTAACAGGAACCAAAAATGGGGGTGGATGGAATGCTGTCAGAGAACTTGCAATATATATAATATATAAACAATATATAAAGTTTTGATTGAGGGGTTGTTTGGTAAATGTAATTTTTTTAAGATTTTGTAAGTATGACTAATCGATTAATTGATCATAATTTTTTTCTGATGATCAGTTAAGCCTAGTTTGGACCCCCCTGTGGACCCCTAATAATAAAATGATCACTTTCTTGTAATGATATGGCACTGACACCCTGTTACTGAAACAAATACCAATCATGGTATTTTCTGCTAAATATAGTATATAATATATGTTATTCTATATACTAATACAATAAGTATAGTAGATGTATATTATCAAACATTTTTTCCAAAGAGTGAAGACTTTCAATTTTAGTGGACCAGCTTGCTCCTTCTTGCTATTTCTTCAGTATCAAAGTAATCCAGTGATATGTAGTTGTCTGTATCGTTACACATCAAACTGGAACTGCTAACAGCTAATTTGGCTACTTTTAATGATGCTAATTTGCCAAAATATACAAAAATATTGGTATTTCTTGTTTTTTGTGCTCTGCTCCTACTACCCAGGTCAAATATAACCCTCTGACAAAACAACTAGCCCCAGTCTGCCCCCCCAGTAAAATTCTTCTAGAACTGGCATTGGCATTCACATCTTCACACAATCCTTGTTTCCTTACCCTCTTTTTCCACATTTGTTCCTATTTTTTGCCAGGTACCAAGAAGTTTGATTCCTGCAACCATATCCGTGCATATGAGTACTACAGCGAGAGCATCGTCAAACCCCAAGGATTTGTAGGCTTCCCCTGCTCTGACAAGGACAGTTTTGCTAATGTGAGTCCAATATCTACACATTCCTGACCAAGTGGGTATTTTTTTACAGAATTCACAAAATGAGACATTAGTGTCTCATTCTATATGATGGGATCAGTTAGAATTCTCTAAATGTCAGAGGTGTGGAGTCAAGTCACATGACTCAGACTGGAGTCAGACTCAAGTCACAAAGCTGATGACTTTATACTCAACTTTCAAGACTTGCAATTCAACTTGGTCTAACACCAATGAATTGTGTTTTCCTGTCATTTTCTGAATCAACTAATGTTAACACTCTTCATTCTCTACATGTTAACACTTAATTCCCCAGATCCACTTTGTTTGCACCAATCAGACAGCATCCAGTCAAGAGAACCATCAAGTAATAAAGTTATGGAGCTATCAGTTCAGTGTTCAATGATCCAGCATTATCGATGCAAAGTGAAAATATCAGTCTTTATTGTCATCTTTAATATTCACCTTTATTTTAAAATACCCTGTGTCACAATCGTCTGGAAACATTGAGTCATGAAATTGTTGAGTCATAATTTAGTTGCTTTTTGTGAGCTGACATAACTGAATGTGTTAAATAGACGTATGAAACTGTCTGAGATCCATCACAGATCCTTGAATTGAGTCGAATCAAACTCTTACTGTGGCAGACTTTATGATATTGGCATGTATTTTATTATTGTCCAAATAATCAATATAATATTGCATCATGATTGAATTTGTGATTTACAGCTCTAATAAATAGTTGACGGAGCTTCCATGACATCACCCATAAGTTTCTTAAAGCCCAGAGTGTTGGCTCTGGCTAAACCAAAATGGACCAAGACTTGGAGTCAAATAAAGCAGCTAGTCACCTGTGACCACCAAGTGCTATCTTCCTAAATGTGTAATATTTTTCCTAATGTGATACGATCATGATAAAAATCATAATTACTTTGGACAGCTTTATGCACAGTGAAAAAACAAAATACAATTGTATAAGAGTTTCTTAGATTAAGAGTTCCCATTTAGACACCACCCTGTGCCAGCACCCACCTGTTACCCTTAATTATGCATAGCTTTAAGCTTTGATATAATTTAGACAATTGAGTTATATAAAAATTCAGCCCCTGTACAGTTGTCATGAACAGGGAAATTAGCTACAGTACACTGTACACTGTAAAAAAAAAAAAAAAAAACAGTTGAGAAAACTCAAAACTTCAAGGCAACATACTGCAATAGAGTTTTGAGTTTTGGGCCCAACTCAAACTCTTAAGTTTTGACATGAACTTTAAAAAGTTTTGCTAAGCTATAATTTTTAGTTGAGATAATTTACTTGTCTTCTTTAGATAAACTTGAATCTTTGAGTTTTAGAAACTTATTTTTTTTCATTGACTGAAAAATTAATTAATTTACTCAATATTTTTAACACAATGTTTTGTGTTTCCAAAATTCAAAGCTTTAAGTTCATCTAAAGAAGACATAGATTTTCAGTAGTTGGCAAAACTTAAGAATTTGTGTTGGGCTCAAAATTCAAAAATCTATTGCAGTCCATTGCCTTGAAGTTTTAAGTTTTCTCAACTTTTTAGTTTTTACAGTGTAAAGTTTAACATTTTAATATGGGGCTTTACGGGGTTTGACTTACTTTTGGAGCCTCAAGTGGCCATTCGAGAAGCTGCAGTCTGACGCTTCACGTTGGCTTAATTTTTCATCCCTGGAGGTTGCTGCATGTTTGTATTTGTACAATGACTGACTTAAAATGTCTGGCAAAGGGGCCACAGACCAAGGATCTGGAGGAAATCTTGTATCCTCAGTTTTAAAAGTGACTCAGGGCCATCAGATGGGGTCAGACGAGAGCAGGACTGGAGAAGGAGAAGGGGCATGTGTCTGGGACTGCCACCTGTTGCTGTATGACACTGATATGGCTGTGAACCATTTCTTTGGTTTTAGAAGTCGATTCGGCAAGATTGGATTTTTGTGGCGGCGATAGGGGGAGGGGATGTAAATGGGCTTCCCTCATGTCTTCCACGGGGAGGGCTTGTATCTGCAGCTGTTGGTGTTAATGACAGTTTATCCCTGCTTTGGACACATGTCCCCGATCAAAGGAGGCCCGGAGAGCTCCGAGCATGACCTCATATGACTATGTCCCTGTTGAGAGATGACAGCACCTCCTTGTCGCTCACCTCGTAAACACTCCCTGGTGTTATTCCTGCAGCCATAGCTGACAGCCGCAAAGTCAGCCTGTTCCCACACAGGAACTTAGTGCAAAACCAGCACCATTCTCCACCTTCATATTTATAAGGTGGCAATCTGCAACATTTTGAAGGAGTTTTCCCTGACTACTGATTGATAGAGAAGAGTCAGTCCATCTTCATACCTCACTCTGTCCTTGTCTTCACAGGGAAAGTGTTTCCCATGTGCAGACGACAAATGTCCTCTGATGGGCCACAATGCTGACAAGTTCATTCTGACTGATGGCATTTCCAAGACAAAGTACTTCCTCAACACGGGCAGATCAAAGCCCTTTGGCAGTAAGTACCCTGCTCCTTCTGTCCTGGCTAAAATAAAAGTGTGACCTTCGATTTCACTGTGAAGAACCGCTGCAACCTTTTTTATTTTCCAATGAAAAAGTGCTATTTCCACCCCAGCTTGCAACATCCCATTCAGTAGAATCTAGGTAGAATAAAAAAAAATGTCATCCATGAAATCAGACTAATTTCTCAAGTCTTGGAAAGTTAGAGTAGTACTTGAAGTCAAAGTGTTATGTTGCCTTTGTCTGAACCTCAGTATATCAAACATTCAAGTTTCCAGGGTTTTTGAGTATCAGGCAACACACATTTTTAGACAATAGTAATTTATACTACATTATGCATCCAGAATATTAAAGGGGTGGTTCTTCCAAAAGGTAATAGGGATGTAAACATTAATGCCCTCGTCCTCTGCTGAACTGTAGTGTCAGCACCACTGAGCTAGTTAGTGCGTTGATACAACTGGCAGGTATGATTTGAAAGAATGAAAATAGTTCCTTAAAAAACTGCTGTGACAAGTTGTGTGGATTATCTTGAATAACTGGGTCATGATTTCTGGAAAGAGACATTACTGTTGAGTTTTTCAAAAGTATTTTTGGTGCTTTGTGCACCAAAAGCTGAGTGCCGTCCATTTTAATTATTTTGGTGAGAACTCAGAGAAAAATGTTGTTTTCTTTGTCTTATGAGAAATAAATGAAATTCTTATTTTGAGCTCATAAAAGTCTCATTTGACCCTCCTGAACCTCCACAGGAGAAAAAAGGAGCAAAAGAAAAGAAAAGCAGAAGATCTTTTGCTGAGCTCATTACTTTAATTTGACCACTGAGGCAAATTTAAGATCTAATTTAAGACAAACAAGTTTTCTTTTATCTCAAGAGCTGATTATTTAAGACAAATTTAAGATCAGAGCAGTGAGACAAAAAAACATTTTAACTATATGCTCAGATTATGGACAGATATAATCCTTCTATATCCTATATTCGTGAACAATGGGAAAATGATTTAGGGGTCCCACTGTCAGACGAGGAATGGGACATGGCACTTTCTAGGGTTCATTCCTCCTCTTTATGTTCAAGGCATGCCTTAATACAGTTTAAAGTTCTACACCGGCTACACTTTTCAAAAGCTAAACTTGCTAAACTTGCTTCGAATGTAAGCAATATGTGTGACAGGTGTAAACAGACCCTGGCAACAGTTTGTCACATGCTTTGGTCTTGCCCAAAACTTGCCCCTTTCTGGTCATCCTTTTTTACTGTAATATTATGCCCTCTCCTATTACTGGTATTTTTGGTGTACTCGTAGCTCCACGTGATTTCAGTTTCCCTGTGTACCTACAGAAGGTTATTGCTTTTTCTTCTCTATTGGCTAGACGTTTAATCTTGTTTAAATGGAAGGATGTTACACCACCATCACACAATCAGTGGATCAAAGACGTGATGCAGTATATCAAGCTGGAGAAAATGAGATTCACCCTTAATGGCTCGACCAAAAGGTTCTATGAAACCTGGGATGTGAATAGCTTACCTGGCTTGGAACAATGAACTCTGGACTGCTCAATCTAGGCTTAAATGTACTATGATGCACTCGTTTTGTTTTTGTTTGTTTGTTTGTTTGTTTATTTGCTGTCTACCTTCTTGTTTGCTTGTTGTTGTTGTTGTTGTTGTTTGTTTGTTTGTTTGTTTGTTTTCTTCTTTCTTTAATGTGAATTTCTTGCTTTGGTTGCTGGAAATTTCCAGTATCCTTTATTTTTTTGCACATAAATGCAACTTGAGATAACAACATATGTTAATGCCTTAAATGTTAAATGGAAAATTCTGATGAATAAAGTGTTTTAATAAAAAAACAAAAAAAAAAAAACATTTTAAGATCTTCAGTTGGGCTCAAATTAGTCTGAGACAAGACAAAGGCTATTTCTCAGGAGCCGAATTTAAGAAGTATGAAAAAATGTTCAAATTCTCATATTGGTCTTAATTTAAGATCATATATGTCAAGAGGACACAGGCTAGGCAAAGATGACATTTTATTTTGAACTTTTCCTTTCCTCTGAGAAGGCAGACATCTCTATGACCGATATTCTCTAAACTCTGCAAGTCACACCAAAACTTTCTAGATAAAAAAACAGCAACAGATAACGGGACAAATGTGTAGTTTGGATTTTAAGGAGAACTTGGCTGACCAGATCTCAACAAACTAAATGTGGAACAAAGAGTATATTTGTGTGGGACATGGTACCGGTGCTGAGAGGCCGTCTAAAATGCTGCTGTTACTTAATCTTTCTGGCAATTATCTTTGAGTTTCAGTAGCCACACGTTTCCTGTGAGAATCAGCTGTACTGTGTTTCCCCTAAATCTTCACAAATTTTGCAAAGAATCACTTTTCACAGTCTTGAGTAGTTTCCCAGTCTTTGCTAAAGCAGCACTTCCTTTTCTTTGTGTTAGTTTCCATCATAGTCTCATAAATCTCATAGTTTGTGACTACGATACTCACAATTTATCCCATAGTATCTGTCCTGTAGTGGTTTGACTTTTGAACTCTAGAGCCAATCACAATGTAGGACATTGTCTGAATATGTGGGACAAGTACCATGCAGTCTCAAACTTTTGCAAGCTTTTCTCCTGGGGAACCACTTTTTAAAAATGACAAACCATCATGACCCAAGTCAAAATAAGCCTTATCAATAAATTCTGGGTCATTGTTCATGTTCAAAAGAACTTTACTCACCATTTTTATTGCAATTTCCATACCATCATATATCATTTTGATGCTTTATTGAAACTATACACGTTAAAGCTTTACAAATAAGAAATAAATTCATTTAGGCTGAGTTAACAGGCCATCTCATTGTTTTTACTTCCTCTTATGAGGAAAACACACATTTTAGCCTTAATGAAACAACATAAGTACATTTAGACACAATTAACAGGCTCTAGTTTTTTCCTCTCATTATTAAAACAATAGACTCATTTTATATGATATATAAATATGTACTGCAGATATAAATCTTGAATTTGCAGATTTTCCACCATAATCTTAAATTTATTTGGGCACCCAAATAAAATCTCCTGGGATCCACCTTCGGGTCCCGACCCAGTCTTTGAGAACTGAAGGGACTGTTCTAATGGGAACTGTCCCTTTAAGTTACAGGCTACATGTTAAGTTATAGCTTACACCAGGCCTAAAGGGGGAAACATGAACCATTAGTCAATCACAACCTGCACTGCTTAAAGCAAGCTGAATGTTGTCACACAGTGCTCAACTGAGTATGGAAAAGTCCAAGGCTCTGGCTATTTCCTGGAAGCAGTGCACACACCAAAATAGAAATAGAATCTGCAGAAAAGATTTGTTGTTATAGAATTTCAAAGTTTTCACTTTATATTTTCTCCCTGCATTCTTTGAAAATGGTATATCTATCAAAATGTTATAACACTACATGCTTGAGGCATGGAAAAATAATGTGACTGCTTACTCTCCTTTTCTATCTTTAGCTTACAGCTACAAAATTACACTGACTCTGGATGGTCCCAGCTGGCCCAACCTAGGCTTCATGTATGTGGCACTCGCTGGAGACAGGGACAACACCAAGGAGTACCGGCTTCATATGTAAGAACATGAGAACACTTCTGTAGGTTTTAGTCTGTCGCTCCACTGACTGAGGTGAAGGTGCTAAAGAGGACCTCCCTCCTTGTTTTTGTTGACCCAGCCTGAGAGTTTGAACAACTGTACCTTTTCTTATCTGATCATGTGACTCCCTGCTGCCTGAGGGACAGATCTACTGATGGTGTCATGTTACAGATTTTACACTATCTCTGCATGCTGCACCAGGAGCAGAGGCACTGGGCATTACAGATTTTCCCAATCTTTTAAACAGGTTTCCTGAAACTCCACAAATATCTTGCAAAAAGTGAAAATAAAAAAATGAAAAATGGAAAAAGATTTATGGCATGTAAATGTATGAAGGCTGTTGCCATGTTGTATTATAATACTATGAATATATAATATACTGCGAGGGTTTTAGGCTGCAGTTTCACTAACAGCCACTAGATGGTTCCTCCACAAACTGTTCCACTGCACAGGTAAACAAGTGCAGGAACAGAAGTGTGAAGCACATTTGTTATTTGTTTAATGGGCTCCACTCATGACTCCTCCCTCTTAACCAGATGATTTTTCAGTTGAGTGGTAATCCTAAACTCCAGGCGTCAAAGTGTCCTTGTTCTCCTGCAGTGTTTGCAGAGAGAAGGCATTTATTAAAGAGTCCCTCAGTGGACTTTTTCCACAAGAACTGAGGCCATGTTCAGTGAGGGAGAGTGTACGGCTTACTATTTAAAGGGATAGTTCAGATTTTCTGAAGTGTAGTTGTATGAGGTACTATAGTATCTATAGTCAGTGTACTGCCTACAGTAGATGGCAATCAACACGCCCCCAGTTTGAAGAAGCAGCCGGAGTACCAGTGCAGAAAGTTGTGATGCACCAATATCGATACCAGCATCAGGTATTGGTCTGACACTGTCCTCATAGTGGTACTCATAAAACTAATCCAACACACAACACCCAATACCACATCAAAAAAAAGTTGCCCCTTCAGCACAAGCAAGCTGATAAAACGTCTAAAGAGCCAACACAACACAGGGTTCGAGGAGTTTGTTAATGCTTGGTCACACAGTCAGTATCAGCATCATCCACTAATGACCACAGTGACATGCTGTAAAGTGTCGTCCAAATTAGACTGCTGGGGAAAAAACACTTCAGGCTGTTCTTTGGCAACTGTCCATAAAACTGAAACACAATCATACAGTGCACCTGTGGACCACAGCCACTGTCCAGTAAGTCCCACTGGGTGTAAACTAGTTCAATGCCTTGGCTAATTAATCCAAGGACAAAGAAAAAAACAAGAAGTCTGTAACCCTCTTTTCTTAGTTGTTCTTGTGGCTTTAGCTTCTTCTTTATTCTGCTGTTAATCTTCACCAAAACAGCCTGACACTACAGTACACCCAACAGCAGGGGTAACACTCCACTGTTACACTCATACCTATCCCTCCTAAACAATGTCAGGCAGGAACTAATAAGCTCTTACGCAAGGCAGACATGAAGAGGCAACTTAAATACTACACATGTAAATGTATAATTTAAATACTAGTTTAAGTGCTGTAAATGATAATGAAATAATTATTGTATGTAGCCGTAAACTAATTCTGCAACTTGATAATAATGTTATAGAATTATTCTTATTGAAATATATAATATACACTACACAGCTTAATAAGGAACACAAAATTATCACCGTAACTTAACCAAAAACTCTAATGTTTTCAGTAACTATGGTTACTCTAGCAGCAGGAAACAGCAAAAACCATTTGGTACTTTTAGAAAGTGAAGAACATTTTAAGTGAATGCTATATTTAGAATATTTTCATGACTTTACCTTGCTGTCAGACAAACCTTTCTGATGGGAAATCACCATTAAATACACCAGATATCAGTCTCTCCAAAGCAGCCAGACTCCACTGGTGAAATCAGTAATTTTACCTCTGAATTGCTGGTCTACCACTGCCTCAACTGGTTAGTTTGTTTGTGTGACTTTTAAAAGGAGAGTTCTGATTAACCAAAGTCACACAATAAGACAAACACACTAACAGATCGAGGGAGCTGTAGACCAGTTCTGAGCAGTAAAATTACCTGTTTCATGAATGGAGTCTGGTTGAGCAACAGAGTGATATTTGGCTTATATAACAATGGTGTCCTGTTAGAAAAGTCTGTCTGACAGCAAGGTAAAGTGTTAAGAACATTCTAGATATATCGTACACTTATACTGATATTGATTTTTTAGGTTTAAAATACATGTTGGTACCGACCCTGTCCACAGCAGAACATTGCTTACCTTCCTACACCAGTACTCAATCAGCTACTCAAATTAGAGCATGGCAACCTCCACTGTAGCTAATAGACTGACTGTAGAGAAACACCTCATAGAACCACACTTTAAACAATCTGAATTATCCCTTTAAGTTTACATAAAGCAGAATGATGTAAAAGTATTTTGAAGTTTGACTTTGTTTTTTGAAGATAAGAAATGTAATTCTCTAAGTCCTGTAATGTGTTTTCTGTCATGTGGCATGTTGTTTGTGCAGATCAGATTTCACAGTGATACACAAACCAGATGAAACCAATAAACCAACATGTATAATATGACAAAGAAATATTGTATCATCACAAAGGAAAAAGTAGTTGGACTGTTACTGTATATATAGAAACTGCAATGAAAGTGCAAAGTACTATCATCACATTATGATATTACTACAATATGTGGTGTTTTGAGTGAGACCTCTCATGCCATGTCTCCAGGGGAACACTGAAGCCTGGAAGGACCTATGAGATGCTGATCGATGCTGAGGTGGATGTGGGTGATGTGACAGAAGTGAAGTTTAGGTGGAACAACCACATCTTAAACCCCATGAAGCCCAAGTATGGTGCATCCAAGGTGGAGCTGCAGAGGGGAAAAGACAAGGAGATGTAAGTTTGTCTTTTCAGTGAACATGACTGCCACTCCTCACAGTTTAAAGGGACAGATCACTACCACTAGTTCTGGCAGATTCTGAAGTAGATTCTACTGCAGAAAGAAAGTAGTTTCTACATGAAACTGCTCACAACAAGGTCTGTGGAATAAACTGAGTAATGGGGGTCATGATTTTTGAAAAATGACACTGTTTTAGAATTTTTCAAATGTATCTTTTTGGCACTTTGAACACCAAAGGGCTAGAGGTATCTAGTTCCATTATATTGGAGAGAAGGCAGACATCTCTACAGCTGATATCTCCAAAACTCTGCAAATCGCACCCAAACAGTATAAATGGGGATATTTTTGATTTTGGGGTGAAATCTCCCTTTAATGTGAGATGATACAGAGCACTTACACAATGATATCTTCCAATCATCAGCCATCAGCCCAAAAATGTTGACATGTATAAGAACTGATGAAGAGAGCTTGTCTGTGTTTCTGTTCCCCGTAACACTGTGCTGTAGTTCATAGACTAGCTTTGGCCACCAGAGGGCAGTGTGGGACTGCCCCTAGTGCCCTCTAGTGGTTAGGGCAGCTGGAGTGGGGGCTGGGGGGCTGGGGATAGGGTGAGATGGTATGGAAAAGTACATTCTGAAGATTATTAACTGATGCTTTATCAGCCTTTCTTTTTAAATAATTACAGTACATCAAGAAATAAAATTCTAGTGATGGAGGAAAAGATTTTGCTCATTCTGGAACAAAACAGAACAAAAATAATTTTAATTCTTGGTTTATTCAATATTTTTGGAATTATTTGTGTAAATATATTTTGGCTTCTCAGCCCACACTGATTTCAATCAGTCAGTGTGTTATAACATCAGTGAGCAGGAGGAATAATAGCCAGAATATCCATCAGCGTTCTTTTCTACAATGTTTCACTCAGTCTCTTCAGTCTCTTTACCTCCTTTTCTTCTTTCACAGCATGTTGTTCTGTGGAACAGAGAACGTGGTGGAAAACACCATCCAGTCTGTGCTCCCATGCCAAGCTTAAAGAACCACAGTCACCATGTCACTCAGGGTCTTTCAATAAAGATTTTGCATCCAAACCTCTTCAGCTCACTCTCCTGTGATCCTTTGTACTGTTGTGCAGGATGTATCAGAGTTATATAATGATCCGACAATGTAGGGAGACCAATGAAAGGGCAGATCGACTATGAAGTCACTGAAAGACACAGATTAGACAGGAAACGTCACAACAGCAGCTTTATATTAATTAAGGAAACATTTAAATCTACACTTCTGGTCACGATGCTGAGAATATCTTGTTATTGTTGTGTTAGTCCTGCCCTCTTTCCAGTGATGTTATGTTTTAAGAAACCAATTAATCGTGTGTTCTGTAAAATGTCCATCAGAGTTTCCAGGTGATGTCTTCAAATGTCTGCTTTTGTCAGCAGTTCAAAACCCAAATATATTCAGCTTACAGTCACAAAATACCAAAGCAAACAGAAGCCTGAATCTGAATATTTTTAATGACTCCAAACAAATGATCATTTATCAAAATTGCTGCAAATTAGTTTACTTTCAACTGACTAATTGTTGCAGTGCTAACATGGATCTCATCCACACAGATTACCGATCATTTTAGGGGCATTTTATTCCTTTTGTAGACTGTAAGAGTAGAGAGATGCCCAGAAACAAGGGTGAAAGAGATACAACAAAGGTTCCTACAAAGAAATGCAAAACCACCACAAAGAGATGCCAAACAACTACAAAATAACCATAAATAGACACAAATCGACCACTATGAGATGTAAAAACACTACAAAGAGACAAAAGCACCAAAAGAGATGCAAAGCAACCACAGATAGATGCTAAACCATCACAATGTGATGCAAAACAACTACAAACACCTGCAAAATCATACAAAGAGACTCAAAATAGGTGCAAAGACTCAAATCACCACAAAGAGAAGATAAAATATGACAGAGGCTAAAAATGTCCACAAAGAGATGCAAAACAACTACAGAGAATCACATTAACAGACCAGCTGCTAACAAAGAAATGTAAAAACACAACAAAGGGAGACAAAACCACCAAAAGAGATGCAAAACAACCACAAACAGAAGCTAAACTACTACAAATAGACACAAAACCACCACAAACAGAAGCAAAAACACCAGAAAGAGAGGAAAAACAACTACAAAAAACACACAAAACTGCCACAAATAGATGTAAAAACCCCACAGAGGGAGGCAACACTACAGCAAAAAGACTTAAAATGACCATAAGACTCACATATCACCCACAAAGAGATATAAAAATACTACAATAAGACAATACCACCAAAAGAAACATGAAAAGAAATACAAACATAAGCTAAACCATCACAAAAAGATGGAAATAAACCACAAAAACATCACATACTCAAAACAACTAAAGACTCAAAAAACACTACAAAAAGACTCAAATACCGTCACAAAAGGTGTAAAACGACTAGATTAAAAAAAAGAGAGACAAAACCACCAAAAGAGACGCAAAACAACCACAAAGAGAAGCTAAACTTCAACAAACAGACTCGAGACCACCACAAAGACATGAATAAACACTACAAAGAGAGAAGTGTGTGAAGATTCTCAGTAATCCAGGTCATGGTATGTACCAAGGATTATAGTTGGCAACTGAACTGTAAGCAAGTCCAGAGACAAACCACCACAAAGAGAGGTAAAATGATGAAAAAGAGACTAAAATGACCAAAAAGAGTCACAACCCTCAAAGAGATGTAAAAACCCTACAAAGACATCCAAAACTACTACAAAGACTCAGAACCATCTCAAAGAAAAACTAAACTGAGACTCAAATTGAAATAAAGAGATGCAAAAACAAGAGTGAAGACCCAAAAACCATCACAAAGAGACACAAAATGACCACGAAGAGACGCATAACAACCACAGAGAAACTCAAAATGACCACAGAGACACAAAACCACCACAAAGTCATGCAGAACCACTAGAAGGAGACAAAGTAATCACAGAGAAGCAAAATAGTCACAAAGAGATGCAAAAGGACCAAACATTTGCTGTCACAAACTGAAAAAGGCTCAGAGAGTCTGGGAGTGGTGCTCTTGTGCAGGAGGAGTGGGAGGCCTTTTGCACGTCTGTGCCCATTGTCTCATTATCTGTCCACACAATGTACAGCAAGTCCCTGCAAAGTCACTGTCAGACCAGAGTCAGACACAAACGGGCTGATAATGCATACAGTCATGTAACCTACTTCTGTGAATCAGCTTGTCAATGTGTGATCGAGTCTAAAAAAATCAGGGAGCGACTCTAACTGCAGGTTTACAACTCCATTCATTATTTATTATCTTTGTAGTAGACTGAGAATTCACATAAATTCACATAAAACCATCCCTGACAACTTCATTGCTATTTATAGTGGCCCATTACTGCAGTGTTATTACTGTCACTTTAACAGGCTCAACAAGAGCAGCGGTACGAGGATACTTCACATGTCCAACTGTTAGCGTCCCTCGTCTTTCTCTCTCCTCACAAAGCTAACTGTTCCTCACTGCCAAGGCCTGTCAGGACAAGGAGAGGGTAAATATTACCCTTATTAATGTTGAAAGACATCAGGCTCCATCTGTGCAAACACAAATCAACAGTAAATTACATGGTGAGATCACTGCTTTCTCCTGCTCATTTGGATACAGAATGGTCCCGGACACAATCTTGTCTAATGTGTCACATATATCTGTAATTCCAAAAGGCCTCTGCATGTACATGTGTGAGCGTGTGTGTGTGTCTGCAAAGCACTTATTAATCTGTCCGTGGCCTTTCGCTGGCTTATGAAGTCCTGATTGTGTGTCATTGTTTTGGCTTCATTTATTTGAACACACACCCCGTAATCACGCTCGCAAATACAAGGCTTTAAAAAGGCGAGCTGCCATTTTCATCATGCGACTAACAAAGTGCATTTGAAATCACTCTGACTTCCCCTGAGCTGAGCCATCAGCGTTCACACAATACCAATCAGAAGAAAAAACTCTCCGCTTCAAAGCTTCAAGCTTGACTACATTAATAATATTAATAAAACAGCAAATTGAATGTGTGGGCTCAGAGGTGGGGGGAGAAAGTGTCTTGAAATCCTCTAAAGACATCCGTCTTTGTCTCTGACTCTTGTTTCTCTTTTGATTATTGGCTCATTGAAAGTGAAGGCTAATGACAAAATAGCGGGCTAATTCCTGTAATTATGTGTGTTTGTCACAGGAAATTTGCGAATGACAGCACTTCTTTTTTGGATCTTCAAGCCAGTAGCTTCGGGGGTGGCATTGTTACTAACAAAGCATTTACAGACAGGTCATGAATTAGTGAGGTATACATGTAGGTGGCAAGAGAGAAATAGCTCCCCTGGGGAATGCTTGCACAACAAAGTTAACCCCTGGCCGTTAGCTACATTGTACTCTTGTCAGGAACAATTGGTGTGAGCAGAGAGGTAAAGAATTCATGTGCATGTTTCTGCAAAGTTGCAGCAAATCCAGAGGAAAATTTAGTTTCACACAATTGTCTTTTGAAAAATAAATGATATTCTTATTTTGAGCTCTCTTAAGTCTCATCTGTTTCCCTTCAGGAGAAAAAAGGAGCAAAACAAAAGAAAAGCATCATTTTCTGAGCTCATAGATGTCTCAGAGATTTCTCTTTGGCAACCATATGGAGCAACAAGACTTGAATTTGACCACTGAGGTAAATTTAAAGGGATAGTTCATGCAAGTCATTATCTACTCACCCTCATGCCAGTGGAGTTCACAAGAAAACAGTGTTGCCGAATCTCCAAAACAATGTAAGTGAATGGTGACCAGTTTTCAAATGTAAAAATAAACAACCAAGTAAAGATATAAAATGCCTCCATACTGCTCGTCTGATGTAATCCAAGTCTCCTAAAACCCCAACATACCAAGTTGACTAAAAAAGGTTATTTACACCATGTTTTTAACCTGAATCTTCACTGCTCATCCTTAGCTTGGGGCCACGTTCACATGCACATGCACACTGTCGGTGTGCAAACAGCATGTCAGGACTCTAGGAGACTTGGATTACACCAGATGAGCAGTATGGAGGTATTTAATGTTTTTTTTCCCAGTTGTGTTTAACATTTGAAAACCGGACTAAAAAATAAACTCGACCCTCCATCAGCGTGAGGGTGAGTAGATAATAACTGAATTTTCATCTTTGGGTGAACAATTCCTTTAAGATCTCATGTAAGGGTTTTCTGTTAGATCTCACTGTTATCTCAAGAGCTGATTATTTAAGACACATTTAAGATCAGTTAAGTGAGACAAAAAAGAACATTATAAGATCTTCAGCTGGGATCAAATTAGTCTCAGGCTGAGATGAGAGAAGGAGCCAAACTTAACTCTTTCCACGCCATTGTCAAGCTATTCCATCAGTTGCTGTTTTCATTGCCAGGCAGTAGGTGACGCTGTAATGAATCATCTGACAAAAAATTGTCACGTGAGAAGAAGCGGCACGGGCACAGAGCGAGGCTGCTCACACTGCAGCCTCCAGACCTCCACAGTAAGCGGGACACAGCGAGGCTGCTCACACCACAGGTGAGGCAGAGAGCACTCAGGCCTCTTGGACAGAGTATCAGGTGGGGGGTGGGAAACACGCATAGCTTTGTTACACAGGTGACAGTGAAGTCACACACATAATATGAAGTGATAAATGACCAAAAATAAAAATGTGAATCGGTATTCTGCTTAAAAATCTCTCTTTCATACACTGTTTTCTCATTTTTATGTCTGAGCAGTGGATTTTTTGATGGAACCAACTGACATTCAAGTGCTTACAAAGAAAGAATGAATAAAGCTCGAACAAAACAGTTTTTGTCTGACACTAGAAGATCTGTTCTTTCTTTTGATATATTCCATGTTAACATATTCATAGAACAGAATATTCTGTGGGTGCTGAAAAATCAGTCAATTTTGTCAAAAATGCTGGTGCTGGCTGGCAACTTTTTAAAAAAAACATTGGCGGGAAAAGAGTTAATAAGTATGAGGAAATGGTCAAAATCTCGTATTGGTCTTAATTTGAGCTCATTTCTGTCAAGGAGACACAGGCTCGACAAAGACGAGATGTTGTTTTGAACTTTTCCTTTCCTCTGAAAATGCAAGACATGAATGTCCAACGACAAGGACGTAACAAAATATGTTTTATTATGTCTTATAAAAGACAATGCTGAATGGAGCGGAGGGAAACAGTAAACTGCCAAAGGGTTTTAAGGATTTCTATTGTCCAGCACCTTCCTGAAGCTGTCACATGGTGAGAGGGTAAGTCTATTTGACCTCCATAAAAAATGTTTTTGAATACCACTATATTTTTTGACCTTCATAATAAATTGATTCAGCAGTAATATGAGAGTACACAAAGGAATCTATTATAGTGAGCAGGAGGGAGGTTGAATAGAGGCAGATGGGTCAGACGGGGGTCAGTGCTGTCTTTTTAAAGCAGTTGCTGACTTTTTTGTGCTGGAGCTGTTTTGCGCAACAATTTGAGTAGATAACTGCTGTGCTGTTTTTGTAATGCATTCACAGATGACACTCAGTTTGTGAGTCCATAAATTCTTGGAGTTTTACAGATTTTTTTTTTTTTCTTTTAAGTGTTAGAGTTATCAAATTGTTGTAGGCAGTTCCTCTGTTGGTCAGTCGTGGTGGCTGGAGCTGCCAATATGTTATAACAGGCTAAAATCCTCTCCAGATGTATCTGAGTGGTGTTCCTTAGTATAACTAAATTTAGAGAAAGAAATCAATTTATTACTACCAGAGGTTGGAAGTAACTAAGTACTAATACTTTGTTGCTGTGCTCATTTTTGGGGGTATCTGTACTTTACTCGAGTATCTATTTTTCTGACAACTATTTACTACTTTTTACTCCCTACATTTGAACACAAATATCTGTACCACTCCTTACGTTTTCTAAACAGGCTTAACCAAGCTCTCGCCCAAACGGCACAACTGCAGCAAAGAAATGATGTTCCTCTTCTATGTTGAAGTCCTCTAACATTTTCTTCTTTGTTGAAGTTTGATTAGTCAACTGTGTGCTTAACAAGTCACTATTTCTGAGCAGATCTCTCTGTCTCTCTGTCCGCTTGGGTGAGAGTCTGTGTACTTGCTTCAGGCGTGTGCACGAGAATCAGGTTTGAGAGGCTACAGTTGACATTTAGTCTAAAAACATGGTGTAAATGGTGTCTTTTTGGGTCAAATTTTAATGTTGCAGCTTACTGACACTTGGAATACACCACACGAGCAGTATGGAGACATTTTGTGGGGGGGGGGTTTTGTGTTCTTTTTTACATTTTAAAATTGGTCACCATTCACTTCAATTGTACTGGATTTGGCTGCAACGCTGTTTTCCACTGAAGCTCCAGGAGTGTTTAGTGAACTGGAGATCTTCACCCATCCTCACATCAGCACAGGGGTGAGGAGATACTGAGTGAAATTAAATTTTTGGGTGAACTATCCCTTTAAGTATGTTGTACTTTTTCACATTTAGCTTGAGTAAAGAAGATTGATTCAGTACTTCTACTTTTACCAGAGTCTTTTTTCTTTTCTTTTTTTTTGTACATGTATCTGTACTTCTACTAGAATGAAGAATGTGTGTACTTTTACCACTTCTGAATAGTACAGGCAACTGCTGTAGTTTGGCAATCTGATTGAGCATCTGTGGGACAGTCTGGAATGACAAGTCCCATCCAATTTACAGGACTTAAAGGACTGGGTGCCAGAGAGCACAGGACATCTTCAGAGGTCTTGTTGAGTCTATGCTGTATCGGTTCAGAGCTGTTTTGGCTATGACCTGATGAGTTAGATCTGTTTTGGCAGCATGAAGAGGACATACAACACATTAGAATGGTTTTATTGCTGTGACTGATCAATGTATGTTTGCTCTGTTTGGGAATATCTCATTTACTGCTTGGGGGACAGTCCCGCTAAAATATATAAATATAAAAAATATATAAGCTAGATAAGCCCATGACTCAGCTTATGAATGACACCACCACCCCACCCTCCCCAGTGTTCCGTTAATCAGCCCAGCAGTTCACTTCAGCTCATTTCAGTTCCAACAACCTGACACAGAAGAAAAAAATAATACCTTCCACTGTCCTCTGGCTCTGGTGGCTCAGACATGTCTGAACATGTCCAATAAAGCTGCTAGGAGGTGGTTTTCAGGTCACAGTGGTGTTTGACACTGAGACTGTTTCCATGGTGTGACAAATTCAGAACACATATTTATCATGGTTTTCATGATCTTTAAGAAAATTTCATGGAAACTACTTCCTGCACTGGTACTGAGGGTTGATACTGGATGTAAACTGTGTGCTGCAGCTATGAATAGAATCTCTACTGGGCTGTAACAGCTGGCTTCAGCTTCTGGATCAAGTTCAGGGTTGTTGGGTTTTTTTTTTTTGGGTGTGTGTTTTTTCTTCTTCTTCTTCTTCTTATTTTTTTTTTTAACAGTGACTACTCCACTACTCCAGTGTTCTTTCAAAACTCCATGAAGACTTGTGTTGCCCTATCATTACTTTCTATAATTTAGATAAGTGTGATTGTGCCATTGTGTGACTCCAAAGTCAAAGTATTGATTGTATTCATGTTAATAATTTCAGTCAACAAACTGAGTTGCATTAAAAACTGAAGAGACTTGAGTGTTGGCGGCAAGTGAACGCATACTTTTGTGCTCAAGATGGAAAGTGTGGATATCAAGAGCCTTGAGACTGTTCAGGGCTGACATCTACTTCAGTGGAAAAAGAAACATATTTGCACAAGTGTGGGAGTAGGGAGGGATAGTCGCGGTTTGTGTTGGTGTTTCCATACTATCTTTTCTGATACTGACACCAGTCAACAAGTCAACAAATTCATTTTTAAAATCCTACACATAGACGCTTTGATGCTGCTGTATGTGAAAATATTCATTTTCAAATGTGCACCAAATTAAAGGAAAGATTTGGTACTGTCAACTGAAGCAATAAATTCCTCAATGCTGCTTTATTCACAGAGAAAGCTGAGCCGCAAATCTGTTTTTCTTCCTGCATCCAGTGATGTCACAGCACTGATGTTCTTGGTGTTAAAGAAGTAAATACAAGCTACATACTATTTCAGATTGAACATTTTAACAAACTACTTTCATATTGCAGGGCGGCACGGTGGTGCAGTGGTTAGCACTGCTGCCTCACAGCAAGAAGGTCCTGAGTGCGAATCCACCAGCTGGCTGGGACGCTGGTGAGTTTGTGGCTGGGGCAGGACCTTTCTGTGCGGAGTCTGCATGTTCTCCTTGTGTCTGTGTGGGTTCTCTCTTGGTACTGTGGCTTCCTCCCACAGTCCTCCATAACCTATTATGCAGCATAATAGATTAATTGGTGACTCTAAATTGTCCATAGGTGTGAATGTGAGAGCGAGTGGTTGTTTGTCTCTATGCGTCAGCCCTGAGATGAACTGGCAACCCCTGCAACCCTTCAAGGATAAGCGTTTACAGACAATGAATGAATTCATGAATGGACTTTCCTATTGATGACATGCTTATCACAGATAGATTTTGCTTTCACTTTATTGCCCAGTCCTATCAGGGCTGGAGCACGGCATCATGGTCATGCCCATACAGCCAGATGACTCAATGGCGAGCAGACCTCAGCTGTCAATCATGACATGATGTACTGCATCAAATGACTAAATAAAACCAAAATTATCAGAAACATGGGGTGGCTGTTTAGCTCAGTTGGTAGAGCGTCTGCCCCATGTATGGAGGCTGTCAGTCCTCTCCCACCTGTGGCCCTTTGCTGCGTGTCATCCCCTCTCTCTTCACCCCCCTTTCCTGTCTACTCTCCAGCTGTCCTATCTAAAAAAGACAAGAAAAGCCCAAAAACATAACTTAAATTTATGTATGTATGTATATATATATATATATATACATCAGAAACATGTACACTTGAACACTGCCTAAAATGTCAGACCAGCTTTAACAAGATATCTAAAATACAGTTACAAAAGGTATCATTTGGTCCTGAGTCATCAGGACACACTGCAATATAAATCTGCATGTCATCAGAATAACTACTAATTTAAACCGTGCCTCCTGATGATGTTTGCAAGTGGAGCATCTGAAGGTCAAAAAGTGTTGGAAACTACAGTGAGACTTGAGGAACACCACAGTCCATTTGATAGCTTTCCGATACATGCTTACATAAAATTCCAAGATTTGAACCAGTTAAAACAGACTGTCTATTGAAAAGCATGAGTGATCTACTGTGTCAAATACTGCACTTGAGTCAAGTACTACTAATACAGAGTATAAACCTCGTTTACAACCTGTACTAATGCTGTCTCAGTGCTGTGATTAGCCTGAAATTCAAATTGATAAATATTTTTTTTGTAGTGAGAGTTTAGATAATCATTTATCTGAATGAAAACAAGCTTTTGTAAGATTTTACATAAAAATGGCAGATTGGACACTGGACTGTAGTTAGTAAGAAGTGAGGTATCTAAATTGGGTCACTTCAGAAGAGGTTTAACTGTGACAGTCCAGAGTAGTTCATAATGTTAAGTCAGTCTTCATTTAAAAAGCTATACACTGTTTTTTAAAAGGATGCGGCCACTGGATCGAAAATGCAGGTTTTCACCAGGAAATAACTTAACCATATGACACCATATGCATGATGTTTGATACATGAGTTTCTGAGACCTCGACAACACCAATATGATCAACACTTTACTGAAAATCCTGTTGTATATTAGCATAATAGTGAAACAATTCGTAATCACTCAACATTTTGAACCTCATTTTATAGTAAAATCATGTTAAAATGTTCAGCAGGTACATAAGATATTTTTTTTTATTTGCCTCAGTCATTATTCTAATGATTTGCACTATTCCACCACAATCACACATAGACTCGAAAACAAGTGAGCACTTGCTAATAATTGTCTTTTTAAATGATTTTCCCCAAAACAATTCCTTGGCAAGCTAATACCCTGCCAGCTATTGTTATATGTGATATTGCTGTGTTTGGTTTACACTGATCAGGCTGTTTATGCAGACCACAAGGTGAAATAAAAAGGTTCCTGTCTGGGGAAAAAACGGAACATAAACCAGCTGAAATGTGCAAAATTTTCCAAGAACAATGAAAAATACTTATTTTTTCTAAAATACAAATTTTTGTGATAAACGAATATTCATAAATGCCTGGCATTATCAAATACAATAAAACAAGATTTTCTTTTTTTTTGTCAAAATGTCCAGTTAACACTTCAGTTTTAAAAATAAGTATTTTCATTACTCAGCAAAGCAACCAAGACAAATTCCGTTTGATAGTGACATAAATTTGAACTGATAGTGTCTATTTTATTCCTGCATATTCTTCATAATTGGAGTTGATTGGCATGCTGGTGAATAAAAACGGGGAGGGGAAAGAGTTTATGACCTTTTCTGCAGCCAGCCACCAGAGGGCAATGAGACACTCTGATAACCATGGTACCAGCTGCAATCATGGTGACAATGTTTTTGGACAAAGAAGTAGTAGCTACAGGTCAGGGTGGTGATACATGGTAACATGAGGTTGGGCATCAGAAGCTCTGTATCCAAAGCATGCTGGTACATGTAGGCACTGCCAGCACAGCTCCAATGAGCAGGAGAACTTAACTGTCTTGGTCAATATAGCAACACTGAGCCATTTCTTGATTCAACTGACTACATTTACCATCAACACTGAGTGGAAATCCACATGAAAAGTGGTGAATTTTCCCTTTATTATTATTTATAGTACAGCTGTATGCACAAGCATCTCGCCATCATGGAACAGATGTGGAGTTTATTCAACAGTCTGAGAACAAACCAAATTTTGTTTGGAGTCTGTCCTCAGTCCGCCTCATTCAGTCAACACCAGCGTGAGTGTGTGAGTGTGTGTGTGTAGGTGGGTGGGGTGTGTGCGTGTTAAGTGTCCAGGCGTACCTTTACACCTGAACACTTAAGAAGGTTACACAAATATTCAATTCAAACAAACAAATTCTAATGAACTTACATTCTGTCTGTTTTCAACCGAGTGAAGCTTTAACAAGCACAAAGTGTGTCAAGCCCCCTGTTATCGTCCCATGATTTCATTGGTTAGTCATGTAGCTCTGAACCCTGCCATTAACTGGAAGAGAGCGTGTATGTGGGAGGGCAGCTGAGCCGGCGACTAAAGGGCCACTTGGAGAGTTTGGGTCCCTCCAGATTGCCGTAGCAACTACTCTACTTCATAGCTATTTGAGGGAAATCGGCCACACCTATCCAACCCTCTCACCCCGTCTCCACAGTCCCCTTCCCCTAACCCCTACACACATACACACACACACACACACACACACACACACACACACACACACACACACACACACACACACACACACACACACACACACACACACCACATCCAAGCTAAAAACAACCTTGCCCTGTAAAGGGTTGAGTAGCTCTCTACCACCACTTCTGTAAGAATAATACACTCACTGCGTAAATGTATTCTGGTTACTGAATAAGTGCCTGTGTTTAGTTTCATATTCCACTGGGTGAATCACTGGTGGGGGTGTTAGAGGGGAACTCAAAGAAAAAAACGCAGTTTAATGGAAAATTGTTCTTGGGTGGGAGTTTTTATAACCTACAAAGCACCACAGAAACACCAAAGAGACTTGTTTTTTTCTTTCGAGGATCAAACCTCCTTGTAGACATGTCTGGCACCATCACCAGTAACTGCTACAGGGGAATAGTGGAGTAAATGTGTTTAGTTTAACAACCAAGTAGGAAAAACACGTTGTATTTTCTACTCTATAGTACTGATCAACTGTAGCCATTATACTGAACAAGGAAAATATAAGACAGACCTTTAAAGACAGTTAAAGTAAGATAAATTTAGTAAGATAGGTAAGTAAATGAACAAAAATATGACATTGAAAATGAACAAAACGTAAAATTGCAAAAGATATTGAAGACTAATATTGGGCATGATATAGAAGGTAACATTGCTCCTGATATTGAAGAGTAACATAGAAATAATATTGAAGGTAATATTAAAATGTAATGCGCACATGATGCTGAAAGTAACATTGACATTGAGAGTAATATTACAAATGATATTAAAAAGTAATATTGTATATGATACTGAAAAAAGTCATATTGCACATGACAATGAAAGTAACATTGCATGTAATATTGAAAGTAATGTTGCAAATGACCTTGAAGGTAATACTGCACATGATGTTGAAAGTAATATTGCAAATTATAATGAAAGTAATATTGCACATGATGTTGATATTAATGTCTTCATTGTCCAGTGTTTCTGCTGTTCTTCCTGCATACGTGGGAGTTATACAGTTTGATGGCCACGGGTAGAAACAACATCTTGTGGCATTCTGTATTGTTACTACTGTTAATATGTTGTTAGCCATTACTAATGCTACCAGTATAAATTGGTAGCATGTAGTGCGGTAAAGTAAGGAAAAATACTTTTTTTTTTTTTTTTTTATAAAATGTTCAAGTTCGCCTGAAATTGAATGAAATGAAAATGAACTCTGCAATTTATTTCTGGCATAAAAGTCAGAATTTTTCTCCCTTGGAAGGCTGTCACCACAGGGCTGTTTGATGTCAGTGAAACTGTGCACACGTGGGCGAAGTGCGAAGTGTGAGTCTTTGCTGCCCAACAGGGAAAATTGCAAGTCACGACAAAGTCACAAACTCTGCAGATTTATGTGGAATATGATGGAACATGGCCAGAACAATGACTTTTTTATTGTCTATTTTGTGCTTCTAAATCAACTGGAGGCCAAAGCACTGAGATATTGTGAGCTATGGGGCAGAAAAGAAATGTTTCATTTTTAATATCAAAACATTGTCCCACACAAACATAATCTTTGTCCCACATTTGAGTGGTTGGGATATGATCACCCTAGTCTATTATGGGAACTTTTCTATGTCAAAGAATTAAGAATGTCAAATCTGAACATTTTGAACACTGAACAACAATTTCTGGCTGGCAAGATACCACATCAAGCTTTTGAAACTGCATCAATGACATGACACAACTGATAAAAACACAATGAATCAATTATGATACTTTGGTAGATGTTGGTGTGCTAATTTCCTACAGAAGTAATCCAACATGCTGTTTCTAAACCATACAAGGCCTATTCTTTGACTTTAATGAATTATGAAGTATGTCATACTTTTATTGCAAATAATACATCATTCTTGAAGTGATTCTCATATGTATATGTTCAAATATGTACAACATTACATGTAGACCTAATTTGAAGACTTAGAAAAAAAAATCACACCAACATAACAACAAATACGACAGCAACACTGATGACCAGTGAGAAAAACTATTTTCAGTGACACAATCATCTCTGTTTGTGTTGAACAGGTAAAATCCTGCATCTCATGCTCCACCTAAATATGCACGTAAATATGAAAGTCCATCAGGTTATGTCAACCAGCATGATTGCCTGTTCACAGTGCTGTCTGATGTTGTCTCAGATATACTTTCATTTCTTCCACTCATGTGGTTATTTCATATTCAGCTGTTTGAAAGTACTTTTCTGCCTCTCTGTAAACTGCCTTTAATCTTATGTGCAAATATTTACATCAATTTGTCATCTAATTCTACAAAAATGTATGACTTCTATATAGAAAAATACTTTTCTTGTCTCTGCCTCTGTCAGTAAATTATTTTCAATTACATTCACTATTTGGAAGACGTGTGGGTTTTTTTTTTTTTTTGTTTTTTTTTGTTTTTTTAAGAAATCTGAATTTCATTCCTTGTTGAATCCACTTGGTGGCAGTGTTGCCTCACAAAGACTCCATCACCTGTCCACAGCTCAGTCCATAACACAGTAAACAGCACAGTCTTTAAGAGACCTGATGTTAATACAAACTGAATGATTGTATAATCTAGGGTTAAGGGATACATAATTTTTGTAGTCTTTTGCATGGTGGGGCCCAATATGATGTCCAGACTGAAGACTAGATGGTGGAAATTCATCATTTTCATAATGACTAACCATCTCAACAAAAATGAGCCACCACTTTTTCAAGATTTTAATGTGGCATTCATGCATGTAAGCAGGACTGTAGTTTTCACATGTCTGTATTTTTGCAGGGACTTTAAGGGTTTCAGGTTTTAGTTCTTACATGTGCTTTATATTTTATCCAGTTTAACTCTATTTTTACAGTCAGTATATACAATTGTGACAGTTTTCCAGCCATCAAACAAATACATCATTCATCATGTCCGACACAGAATTTCAGTCCTGGCAGAGTGCAAAGCTGCGGTTCAGTGAACACCATGTTCCCCCAAATTTGGTGATTTGGAGTTTTTCAGATGAACTTCAAGGTATAATATGCAGCAGTTTCCTTAAACATAATGTACAGGCTCATATGAACATAATCCCTTTCAGTCATCTCTTATGACACACTAGAAGTGTGTGGTGGTGTTTGTATCTGTAGTCAGGACATTTCACCAACCCAGAATGTTGGTATTTGACATCCTGTGATGTTCTGGTGTGTTTATGAACAATTTAGACAAATCCTATGTATTCTACCTTTAAGGACAGACAGTCTCTTTATGAGTCAAGGAAATTCTTCAACTTCTGGGGCCAAGTCAGTGGTTCTCAGATATTTTCTGGCATGCCTGTCTTCAGAAGCCAAAAAAAGTTCACATCCTACATGTAAGAATTTTTTGAATCCTTCACTTTATTTCAGTTTTGTTTGTATGATGTCTGATCATAACAAAACTTTTCAAATAGAGCAGATCTAGACCTACCCTTTATAAAGGCAACTGTTCCCACCAAGAGCAAGCACCAAGGTGTCTGTGGAGAGGAAAAATTGCCTTTTAACAGACAGAAACCTTGAGCGGATGCAGGGTCTTTATTAATGGTGGGGGTCATCGGCTTGAACCAGAAAGAGAGAGGGGGAGGGGAGATGCTTGCCGTGTCATTAACAATGATAAGAGTTGAATTTCAGTAAATTACAATTCAGTAAGATGGCATCAGCAACCTTCTGTTTGGTTATTTTCTCTACATAAATCATCTCCATATTTTCCCCCTGGTCATCCACGTGCCCTGCCAGTGGGACCCACCCCCCAGTTTGAGTACCACTGGGCTGAATTACCCTTTAAAATCCAGTGTGTTATATGAAAATTGAGTTGTCACAAAGCTATCCATATAGAAAAGATATGGATTCATTTTCCTAAAAGTGTATGTGTAAGTTGTATGTTTTATCTGAAACTTAATAAAATATTATAACTGACAGTCAGTCCACATACAATATAATTAGTGTGATATTAAACGTATTATACGACATACACATAGAAACAAACTCATGTTGCTGCTGTTTATATTCAGCCCGACACTTACTCAAAAAGAATATTTTTTTTTATCCCATCCTGAATTCAATATATTATCTGTACTGAATGTGTATGTAGCATCAAGTCTCATTTCATAATGTAACGCTGTGCTGTATGATGTAATAATACATTACTTTGATAGTCTGATATAAAAAAGAATAGGCTATATCTTAATACCTGAGACATGTTTAAATATTCAATAAAAAACACCCCAGTAGCTTCATATATGGACCAGATATGGAATGCAGAACTTTCCATGCACTTTGCTTATAAACAAGGTACATAATGTTTATTTGATTCATACCCATTTCTTGTAATTAAGAAAAAAGTGGCTGCTTGAGTAAATCAGCTCATAAACATATGACATTTTAGATGCTCATGGTTTTCACAGGACAGACCTTCATGTTGTGAAATGAATTCATGCAATGTAACTGAACAATAACTGAATATATCACCCATTCTTCAGAACGGGGACAAAACATGTCCCACCAAAAAAAATCTAAAAATTATTAATACCAAAACTCTAATTCAACTTTTTTGGTGAAAATGTTATTCATTAAGGATTTATATATATGTATGAAATGCATGTAATTCCTAAAATATTTTGGTTTGCTTTAATTGTTTTAATTTCCAAACTTGCTCTGTGTCAGAAAACAGCCTTGTCCCAGACAAGAACTCACAACAGAAAAGTTTAAAATGTGTTACAAACCTTCAAAATCTAAAACTAACAATACCTTCTGATAACATTGTTATAAAAATGTATTATTATAATCATCTTTGTTGTAAAACATGTATTTCATGAAAATGTTGGCCATTTAAAGTTGTGTCACAAATTTCCATCAACTCATTCAGATTTGTAAAACATAAAATCATAAAAAGGGGTTAGCTACACCCTAAGGACCTCTGTCTCACTTCCTGGTTTAAAAAAAGTGTGAATACAGCTAAAGCACTGGTAAACTTTCTATTGACAAATTAATTAAATAATATTGCCATCAGATGTGTCTCAGCCATAACATGTTAACTCTGTAGCCCTTCTAAATCATTTCATAAAAGAATGAAATATTTAATCACAAGGAGATTTTACTTTGCTTTGAGGCTGCTGTGGCATTGCAATGAAACTGAAAACCCTGATTAAATGAGCAGAAAGCACCACACACAAGGATGTTCTTTGAAATACACATACATTTTATTGGTGACAGTGAATATCTGGCATTGATCAAAATACACCCATTACTGTGTGAAAATTGCAAGAGAACAGGACATTTAAGTAACTCAAGATAAAAAAAAAAAGAACAAAGAAAACTCCTTTGTATCGTCAGTAAAGAACTAAAATAGTGTACATTTTGTTGCTGAGATTATCCTAACTACAAGCTCAATCAGTTTAGCTGAATTATTGTATATTTTAGATAGTGTTAAGCAGATACTTGTACAAGATGCAAGCTGGCTAGACTGCTACCAAATCAAACCACTGAACCACTCGACTTCAGACTGATTGCCTGTTTAATGCTGCCTCACACCAAGCTAACGTCAGCTAAACATGTCTTCATATCATTTGATCATAGCTTTAAGTATAAAGCTGCTACATAACAGTATCTTGTGCATCACATTATACTCAAAGTTGCACAAAATACAGTGTAATTATTTAACTAAGGAAAGAATAGAAACGTGGTGTTATTAAATCCTTCCACTCCATATCCATCCTGTGTGAGTACAGAGGTGTGTAGCAGGAACAAAAGGTTATTGGGTTAGTTTATCAGTAAAGTGTGTGAAGTGCTGCCCCGCTATGGTAGTTATGAGCTGCCGTCAGTTACAGTACGAGCGTTAATATCAACTACGTCAGCTCAGAAAGCAGCAGGGTGTTACACACAGCCCAGCCAGTCTCCAACACTGTGACACCATCACCATCACCATCATCATCATCATCATCATCATCATTTTGTGGTAAACCTCAACTCTGTGTATTAGTAATAGCGATCAACTTGTTGTTGTTTGTTGCTTGTTCATTCCTATGTGACACATGCGAAACATGCATTGCAGAAAGAGTGCCGAAGACAGCAGCTTGTGCGACTTTGTACATTGACACTGAAAAGCGAGACAAGCCTTGATTCACAGTTCAAATAAAGAATCGAAGAAAAACGCTTTAAAAACCGGCTGTAGGATCGTATTATTCAGATATCAAGATCCTGGAAACACTAGAGCACAAAATGACTAATCTGCCTGTGGGGGTTGTTGATCAATACCAATGACTCTACAGTTACTCTGCCTTTTTCTTGAGCCTTACAGAAGGTTTACTGTTTTTCCACTGTGATTGTTGCTTCCTCACGTGATGTTTTGTATCTAGCTCCACGTTATCAGCTAGCTTAGAGACTTGTGTAGAGTCTTGTAAACAACATCTGCCTCGTTGAGTTGTGTTAGGATATGATGACGCTTGTGGTGAGGCATAAGCATTGAACCGGTGTAAGAGCTGGGTCACACCAGCATTTATAACAGCAACATTTTGGACTGACATGTATTCATTTTAATGGAATCGGTGCTTTCACTCATGGAGGCAAAGTACATCTGCACAGTGCTTTCATGTTCAGTTCAACTTTGGTGAACTCTGATGGCCTCAGCTTGCTTCAAAGTAAAGCTGGTATTAAACTTTCTGTGTCTGCCGGTGTGTCCACACAACATACATTTCATCATCAGAGGGTGTAAGTGTAGACTCTGGCAGACATCTGCATACCTGGAATTTGTTGTGAATGTACCGACTTGGCCACTACTCTGAACTTATAGACTCCAATCTACAGTTCATAGTTGAAATGCATCCTCTTAGCCGACTTTAGCCAATTAAACAGAACTACTTGGTGTCTGTGGTGTTTGGGAGTACAATCTCAATGTAACGTTTTGACTCCACCTGGCACTGCTGCTTCAGATTCCAGCTGCAACACAGCATCTGGAGCTGGTTGGGGCTGCTATAGACAATGTTTCTGATCCAACCAGAAGCATTCCAGAGGTGGCTCTACACTCTGCTCAGCTTCAAACACACACCAAGTCAGACATAGCATGGAGCATCTAGTCACTTTTCAAAATAAAACATCCTGTGCAGACTTCCGATTGTAAGAACAGAAGAAACTTTTAATTACATAGCCTAACCCTAACCATGGTAGAAGCCCATAAATCAAAGAAAATGACCAATTCAATTCAATCTAAGCAAGTCAAAGCATTTGTCAGCTTGTCTAAACGAAATTTTTGTCTGAACAGCAGCTTAGCCATCAGCTCTTACAAACCAAAATCTACTGTGCATGGGTGGAGCACTTCCTCCAAGCAAACTCTGTGTTGTCTGTAGCTGTTCGTGTAAGTCCATTTGCGAACATAAAGAATAAAGTTTTACAGCAAGGCCTCAACTATCTATCTCCTCTACAGCTTATGGATGCTGCCACATCCTGTATCTATTTCAAATTAAATGCACTTGTTTCAATTTAACACCCTTTTAGCGCACACGTCAAACTCAAGAACTGCAGGCCAAATTCACCCAGTACCTCAGTTTATGTGGCCCGTGAGAGCTTACAAAGAATATAGTTTATGCAACACAAACCTAAATGGCATTATAGAAGGACTGTATCCATGAACTAAATTACTGTCCCAAAACGCGTCCCGATTTTCCATCAGTTCATTTTTAAGCAAATCTGCAGTTTTGATTTGACACCTTTCTTGTAGGCAAACTGAAACTTCTGGGTTTCTACCTTCCTAGCATTCATTTACACAAGCCTAGTTTTACATTCACAATTGGCCCTGTGAGGGCCACCATTATGCTTATTTGGCCCCAGGATGAGTTTGAGTTTGACATCCCCGCTCTACTGTACACGGTGCAGCCATATACTGGTCTTGACTCAGTCTTGTTGTAGCTTTCTGAAACAATCTAACAATCATGTTTACTTTGTGTAAATTTAACAGCATTGCAACTACTTCAGTCACTGCATGAAGGACTTGAGTCAGGACTGTTCCCTGACAGTAGCTTACAAATTATTGCACTGCACTGACACTACAAACACCAAAAAGAAGTTCTTGTAGAGAGTTACTTTGGAGCATACTGTGACCTTCACACACTAAATTTGCACCGTTGACAAAAGCAAACTGTTTGGACAGTGCTGACCTCTCAAAGAACAAAAGCTGTAGCTATCATATTACTGTAGCTGTCGCACCGTCACATTTTACACAACCCTGCTGTCAAATGAAGAGTAACACCAGCAAAGTGTTTTTCCATGGATGAAACCAGCCACAGTCAAAGGGACCCACGACATGATGTGGTCACTACATCGACAAGCTGGATCAAGGACTGACTTTTTTTCCACCAATGTTGCTGCAGAGCTCAATTCAGATGAGATATCTCACAGTAATGCCCCTTTAAGTCAACTTGTGGGTTTGTTTTCAAGAGGATGTTAGACAGACATGTTGAATAATGAAAAGGCCTTTGATGAATCAGTGTGACGCTCAGTGATTACTTCTGAATTCACACTTCTAGGTAAAGCTAAGTGCATGTTTAGGAGGGTGGAGGAATGCACTGTATGGCCTGATGGGTGAGTGACATCACATTTTATTCATACTAGGCACTCTTTTAATGAAGACTTTAGAATAATCTGGAAAGGTGGTTTTGACTTGAATGATTATTGCTATGTCTCAGTCTTTAACACAGAAACAAGCATTTCTGTTAAATTCAATGGCTCAAGTTCTTTGCAGTAGGTTGAAGATGTTCAGTATTTCTTTACTTGGACCGTAGGTGGGATGGAAAAGGGGACGGGACACATTCAGATACTGCTACTGGTTCAGTACTAACTAACAGTAGACACGTTGACTGAAATGATTTTTTTAAGGACGGAGGTATTCAAGTTTCTTTTGTGACTGCAAAAGAAAAAAAAACAGTAAGAGGCGACACATCCGATCTCTCACTCTCAATGAAGACAGCGATCAAAGCTGCCTCGGCCTCTCGTGCCATGGCTGGTGAGAAAACAATGTTGAGAGATGTCCATGTGAAAGCACACACACACACACACACACACACACACACACACACACACACACACTTGGCTCTAAAGCTGCTGAAACAACGCTAAAAATCTGTACAATATTTAAATACTGTATTTACAGAAATAAACACTTCATTGTTTGTCACACCTGGATTCAAAGGATTCAAGTGGGCAGGCGGCATTTTGTCCACATGTAATAATCAGAAGCATAAACAAATAAAGGCAACAATTAAGCGCATTTGATGGCTGTACTTGCTTCTCAGATTTAACCTGCAGCACGTTTCACATTCCTGGATACTGAACTGGATGCTCGTAGTGGTTTTGCTGGATGTGGCCTGTTAATTAAAGATCAGATGCGCTTGGCATCAGTGCTGCTGAGTCTCCAAGGCATCCCATCAGCTTTTAGACTGACTTCCTATCGTCCACATGGGGTTGGATATCAACACATTTATGAGCTTCAATGCTTGGACTGAAAATGGACTTGTGGTCAAATGGTCATTTGGTAATCTGTATCAATACTTAAGTAAGGTAAGTGAGGATGCCTATATTTGTAAGGTTGCTTCTTCTACTGTCTGTCAGCAAGGGAAGCTATTTATGTGGTAAGCTGATAATAATTTTGCAGAAATGCAATGTCTTCAAATCCCTGTCCCATCCTCATCCACAGCTCATGTGTTTTAAAAAGTCCTTTCAGTTCAGATACCAGCAAACTGTTATGAACAAGTTCAAAAAAAGTTTCTGTGCAGAACTGTAAAACCTAATTAGCCATGTATATTAATGCTCAATATCAGTATTTTTCTATTAACAATATTAATGACTATGTGTAATGTCTGTAGAGAAAAAGTCAGAGAGGTGTCCCTCACTGCAGTTTCCCTCAGCTCTGTAAGAGTTTTAGCATCTTTTAGCTCACTGTTTTGGTTTGACTGCCTGTAAGCTTCAGTTTCAGTCCACTGAGCTAATCAGCCTGGGTTCCAGAGAAAACGCTCTGATACACCCACTGTTCACTACCTGTCAGGTACCATGCCACAGACAGATGCAGTTAGAGACTAGCTGGTGGACACAGTGGAGCATTTAGCAGCATAAGAAACAGATATCTCCTTCATGAGCTGCTGGAGTCCAACAATAGAGCTAAAAGAAGAATAATAGCCGCCAAATGAATGCTAATGTTGCTCCAGGTCTCCTGGATGTCAGTTTGCTAACATGTTTACCATACTGATTTTATAAGATACTACTATTTGGATGTTGTTTACAGCTTGTTTTGCTGCCCCCACATAGCCAAAAATGCCCCACAGTAAACTCTTGGCCCCATCTTCCTCCATAGCCGATATGTTTTACACAGCTGTAGGGAGCTTGAAAGGCTAATAGTTACTTATTATGAGGAAGCTAAAAGTGGAAGCTAATGATATGTAACTGTAGCCTATCTGGCCCTTTATCCTTAGGATCTGGCAAACTCTCGTAGGCGTTTTCACTGTCCCAACAGCAGAAAATCAATCTAAAATAAAATGGTATGCTTTGGAAAATGTCTGGCAGCAGGGTGACATATTAACAGTTTTTATTAGCTATGTTTGCAGGTCTGAATCGTGCAAAACCACTAGTACGGCCCTCAGAACTATAGTAAGGTGAAGCTGATGTAAGTTTTAAACATGAACAGTATTAGCAGTACACTGATGACATGGTGTTATGACCTTTTTTATAGTTCTATCACACAGGATGTTTTGTAGTGCACAGATATACAATAATCTGCTGTAATGTGACAGAGAGTGAAGCCTGTAAGGATGCATCTGATGGAGGCTGAGAGGTGATCAAACATCAACAGTCAATATGCCTTTAACTTTCCTGTCAGGAGCTCTTAAACCTGCCTCAACAAAACTGGAGCCTCAGCATGGGGTGAACTGTACGGGTCTGTTATGAATGTGTGAACACTACAGAGCTCCTCATCAAGCTACAGGGACGGAGTGAAGTGATGCACCTGAAACACACTGAACTCATCCACACTGGTCCTAACATGGATTCTACAGTTGAATGTCAGGCTGGGTCTGATTCAAACTGTCTACCACCCACGCTTCAACTGACTGATTCATTAACCACTTTCCAGTAAATATCTCCAGTTGTGTGTGTGTGTGTGTGTGTGTGTGTGTGTGTGTGTAAGCTGTATGTTTTCACTGATTCCACATATTCTGTAACATTAGCTCTGTGGTTCCCTTCTTAATGGCTGAGGAAGTCAATGCTAGCTTTGACGGTGCGTCCAGTGGACACATCCACCGCCATGGCTCGAATCTCTGTGTCACCGAACTGCATGAGCGTCTGGATCTCGCGGCGTGGCGCCGTGCTTTCCGTTCCACTCACATCCAGGCGAAGTGTCCCACACTTCCTGACGCCGGGCTCGCTGATGAAGCCCGCGCTCTCCTTCTCCGAGCAGTAGACGTGGATGACGATGACCTGCTGAGAGGGCTTGGCCGGCGTGTAGCTCCGCTTCACCATCTCACCCAGCGCCACGGACTGGTCGGCAGCAATGAAGGTGTCAAAGACGTCTGTGCACCAGCGCGTGCCGTCCTTCACCAGCAGCTTCTCTGGCGGGTGCTTGCCCTCCACGTAGCGGTTGAGGACACCCACACCGTATGTGAGAGGCGAGCGGCGGACCTTGATGACGCTTGGATCCAGGCCGAACAGCACAGCGCCTTTCAAGATGGTGAGGCCCACATCATGGGGGATGATGATGCGGCTGCGGCCCTGCAGCATGTTCTGGACAGCCTGCTGCAGCAGAGGAGACTCAGCAAAACCTCCCACTAAGAAGAGGAACTTAATGTCGCTCACCTCCGGCTTCTCAAACAGCTCGACTGGAGGAGACAAACAAACACAATGTCAGTGAAGAGAAGTACAGACACTATCATGTAACTATGTATATGTTTGTGTTGTTCATAGCTGCTCATAGTTAATGCTGGATGTTGACACTGCATGCCTTTAAATTAGTAAATTCTCTGAAGTAGATCTCAATTTAAAAATTATGTCCTCAACAGATTTTTAAAAGAGCAAAAACAGCTGCACTGGTCTCTGTGGGGTGACAGATGTGACGGCCGTCCACACCAAGAATGATAACTTTAACAATAACTTTGTACAACTTAGCTATTAAATATTAATAATCAATGTGTAACTTGTGAAAAAATCTGATGTTTTCAACACATTTTTATTCAGTGGGCCTATAGATTATGAAGCCTGTTGCAGGTGTTAAAGTAACATTTATAGAATAATAATAAACTTTAATTAAACAGTTCAGGAACTGGGACTCAAACACTGCATTTGCAGGAATATTGTTAATGCATTTTAAAAAGAATAAGTTAATGAGGTAGTGTGATATTTTTGTGTACATGCCTTGTGCTTTCCTCATGTGCACATGTAGGTGATGTGATGCACACAACAGAACAAAAGGTTAAATGTTAATCTAACATGCCAGAACTGAAGCCCCCTCTCTTAATTTTTTGCTGGATCCTGACAGAACAGAATCAGGGAACTCCCAGACCAGGATCAGCACAAATTTATGTGGATCCAGTATCTCCTTTGTCACAATCAAAATCTTCAAATAAGTTTGTGTAATATTTAATGTTATCTGATAATTACAGCAAACCCTATATTGAAGTAAACAGGTGTTTGTGCTGTAAAATTGGTGAAATAACTGGCTTAAAAGTTTAAATCAGCTGTATTAGACAACTATAACTGAGCACATGATCAAATGTTAGACTGACTTTATGAAGAGTTTCAATCAGGTTGAATTTAAGAATATTCTGCAGCTGTCAGTCCACATGAGCGCTCCCTCTCTCTCTCTTTGATTGTCTGTCTGCTGCGTTCACAGACCCCTCACAAAAACCTGCAAAAACTTTAGTGATTATTCTTAAAAACTTCAAAGAACAGACTTTGTCAGCTGTGAACAATCTGTATTTCCTCACAGAGTGGTGAAGTGTCATTCCTGTACAACCCACAATGCAACACCAAAGTCTTACTTGGGTAGGTGCTTGTGTTGGTGCAGTGCTGTCCATACTAAACCCATAGTCAGACAGAATATGTTCAGTTTCTGTGGTTATAAATAGAACTTTCGGCCCAAATTCAATTTCCCCCCATTGTGTGCAATCCAAAGACTCCTTGATGGTCTACAATACAGGGGTTGTTGAAGACTGTACAGAGTACTGGGGGGAATAAATGTTGTCCCCACCAGGGATAAAAAATAGCACAGGAAGAAATCCCCCCTCAGCAAACTGCACCCTGCTTATAATGTAATATTAGGCTGCAAATTACACAAACGCCATTTTAGCTGAGACAGACTGCCAAATACACAGCATTTTGACTCAGACAAAGAGGACTCTGGCTTTAATTTCAAGACTAGGTCACCGCCAGAACTGCAGGGATATCACTACATTGCCTGTGAATTGAAGAATTTCACGAATCCCTCTGATTTGTTTTCCCTGCAAAAGTTAAAGACAGCTCATCAATATCTGTTTTCCCAAGCTGGAGACACAGCTGGAGCTTTGTTGTTCTAGCTGTTCTAGTTATCATTCTTGGTGTGGACGACCCGTCTGTTGAACCTCCAACATCACAGCTGGGTGTGGTCAAGTGTTGGTTGTTGCCCTTATGACCACGCCCAGCTGTGATGTAAGTAGTTACTATGGTACTGTGCTATATTCATGTCCAAAAAAGCTTGTTGTCACCACCACTTGGCGGGGCATAATTCCAACTGCAGAGTTTTCTGACAATACAGTAAAAGTGGGATGATCAGACAGATTTCACTGAGGTTGTTGAGTACAACCTTGTTATGACTGACCATAATGATTGGAAAAATTATTACAGCTTCTTAAAAATGTTACCAAAATACTTTAGAATATATCTTTAGAGTACTTTAAACAGAGCCTGCTTTTTCTTACTTTATTATACTTATGGTCTGCCACAACAGAAAGGTGCAGGGAGTTGCATGGCATAATTTCTAGACAAGATTAAAAATATGGTGCATTTTATGTAACTGCACTCATGTCACTGTCCTTAAAGGGAAGCCAAACAAGTTACAAACATCTTTTACAACCTGAGCAGAGCAATCCGTGCTGAAGTAATGTGACCTACATTCCTCTGGTTAGGGAAGCTTTGAATAATGTAGATCTGATGTTTTATGGAGAGACCAACACACTACTTTAGAAACTAAAAAAACATTCCTCAGTTACTTGGCCCAGCCAAGCCTGCTGGTGTCTACCATCACTTGTGACCGCCATGTTATGAGAAGAACATATGGTACACAGGTTGATATGTAGTTTTCTATTGGTTACTTATGAATGAAAACACAGTTACTTGCTATATCTTAAGACTTGTTTGACCACAGAGGTGAGGGATGTGTGTCTTTGTGTGTTTATGTGTTGAAGACGTATTGAAGTTATCAGTGTAGCTTACTGAGATGTTGGATGATGTGGTCTATGGTGGGCTTGAAGAGAGAATTCATAGCATCTGGACTCATCCTCAGCATCCCCTGAGACGACCATTTAACAAAATCCACACTGGAGGAGAGGAGAGGAGAGGAGAGGAGAGGAGAGGAGAGGAGAGGAGAGGAGAGGAGAGGAGAGGAGAGGAGAGGAGAATACATTTAATATACATTATAAAATAGCAATAGATGACAATATGGTGAGGGTTTGCCAATCATATGTAAAATAAAAACCAAATTATAAGAACATAATGTTCTGTGGTGTGTGCCACCACTTTTCTCAACTAGCCAAGAAGAAAAACTACATCACCATTTAACTGAAAAACAGAAGTGTCACAGTCAATAAATGAGTTAAGTTGTGTTCAATATTTTGTTAATTTGCCTTTTCTTGCACAAAAATGTACTTGGCCACAAAAATAAGCCCTTTAAGCCCATGGGGCCACTGCTTAAAGATATTAACATCCCCAGCTTTGCACAGGCAGACTACAGATTTATGATTGGACACTACCAATTTAGGAATCGTTGCAGCCTGGACGGACCAATCAGCATGTGAGGAGTGCGGACATTTAAATGCACTCAGAAAGTGATTTTGACAGACATATGAAGAGAGGTGTGTATGTAACCAGCAGCAGAGACAGTGAGAGCCTGGGCTGTGTATGGACCACTGACTGGCATTGATTTTTGTGTAGGCTCTTTCCCTCAGTCCTGTCTCTTGAGACCTACGAGCATGTCTCAGTGTGCCTGCTGCCGTCTGTCTGTCCAATCATAAATCCTGGAAGAATCCATACCATCCATCTGCTTTGATCCCATGTGTGTGATTCATGTACAGTATGTGCACATGTAAGTGTGTGATAGTGTTCACATTGGCCCCTCCCAGGGCTTTCAGCACCATCAGACAGATGGGAGTGTTTCCAGTCAGGCGTCAGAGGAGCCCGGGGGCCACTGAGGGCTTCAGTTTCAGCCATATAAATATGTTTTAATGTCCCTGACTGTGGGGTTATGAAAATCCACACAGACATGAGGCAGAGCCATTAAAATCTAGACTCCATGTTGGTCCCACAAGTCAGATGTTAGAGGATCTAATGGCTGGAAGTGAAAAGTTATATCACCATTAATATCTTCTCTGTCAGCACTAACACTGAGGTCCATACTGCGTCCTTTATTCAAGGCAGGAGGTTAAGAAATAAACCCATGTTTTATAGTCACTGATGGTGGGCGTTGCTTTTTAAAGTGACAGTTCACCCCAAAATCAAAAGTACATATTTTTCCTTTGACCTGTAGTGCTATTTAACCATCTGTACTGTTTTGGTGTGTCTTCTCTCCAGTGTAACTAGAAGTTCACAAAAAATACATTTAAAAAACTCAACAGCAATGTCTCTTTTAAGAAGAATCCATCTGATAGAGAGAAACTGTAGAGACTGTTTTCTGAGTTTCAAATGTATTTTCTGTGCTTTGAGAATCACAAGCTGAGTGCCATTTAGTTCCATTATATTGGACACAAGGCCAATATCTCCCAAACTCTGCAACTCACACCAAAACTATCTAAACTCATAAACAACACTACAGGCCAGGGGAAAATATGCATGTTTTTCTTTAAAATGTTACTTTAAATTAATCTCTCCACCAATTCTGTCTTTGAACAGAATGTGAAGTCTTTTTTTTATTTTATTTTAATGTGAAACAAGTGCACTGACTTACTTACTTAGTAAAGTAGTGCAAACATCCCTTTTCCAAAAATACAGTGTGTATTTTGTGTTTGTTTACTGTATTTGTGGCCACACTTAACACCCAGCCTCTGAAATAAAGGGTCCATAAAACTAGTGGAAGTGCAACTGTATTCACTGACAGTAATTAGATGAAACTTTATAGAACATGTCAGATACTTAATCTGTACTGTGAATAACAGTAAATGTTTTGCATGTTATTTGAAGAACATTTTCTATAGGCAACAATCAAGTGAGAATCTTGCTTAATCTGAACCTGAAACGGTTTAGGCAGAGTGAGAGGGATGTACTGAAACGAAAAAAAACACAATTTTTCTTTGTTGATTGTGTTGATTTCAACTTTGGACAGAGCCAAGCTAGCTGTCTCCCCTTGCACCTAGTCTTTATGCTAAGCTAGGCTAACCACCTGCTGACTCTAGTTTGTTAACAGCTACAAAAATATACAAGAAACAGGTCACCTTGAAAGAGAAAATTCATCCCTTTCCATGTGGATGTCCTAGCTATAGGCTGGGTTGGTGATGACACGCAAACATGCCGTGGGCATTAGAAGCTTGCCTTGCAATGCATCCTGGTACATGTAGGCACTGCCAACACAAGAGAACTCAGCGTTCTTGATCAATATTGCAGCACTGAGGAATTTATTGCTTCATTTGACTTAATTTAACATCTTCACTGACTGGATGTCCACATGAAACAGCTAACTAAATAAATCAAATATACGAGAAACATATTATTTTTATATCTTGCGAGTCCTCTTTGAGATCCAGACAAAGAGCTGAATGTTGTGTTTATACTCACTTGCTCTTGCGCAGGGCGTGTTCCACACTGTGACCCCTGAACTTCTTGTAGTAGTCGATGAAGGAGAAGGGCAGGTTGATATTGAGTGGGTTGGTTCTGTCAGGGGCTGCTGCCCTTTTCCGAGACTCAAACGCAATCATCAGGTCCACCCAGGCGGCCGGCCTCTTGATCTTAAACTGGTCAATGAAATCCTGGCCGAAGATCTTACACAGCAGCTTCTCAAACTCATAGTCAATTCCAAGAGAGCCATAGGGACCACCTGGGAACACAGGGGGGCATTATTGTGAATCAGATTAAAATCACAGAGAATAAACAGAACGGAGAAATGTTATATGTCCTTTTACCAGAGGCCTTGTAGAGCTCCTTCAGATGTCCCTCTGGAAGACGGATCTGATGGACAGTCAGGTCCACTGTTCCTCCACCACAGTCCACCACCACGTAGCGGTCACCTGCAGAGAGAGCACACACAAATGGAACATGCAGACGTGCCGCTGCTGCCTCTTCACCACGACTCTGCTGATTTTAGAAACATTCTCGAAGGAAGCTTGACTCCTTGTGAGTCTTCAGCATCTTGATGCAGAGAGTCAGAGAGTCCTGCTGACCTACATCTCTGCAGCTGTGGTGTCAGCAGCACAGTGGAAAGGTGATGAAAGAAGAGTGGGAGTCAGGATCAGCTTTGGCAAAGACAAGATGGTGGACGGCGGCTGACAGATGATTCACACATGAAACACATTCAGCGTCACATCTGAAGCATTTCTTTAGAACTCCATGTTGCAGGAGGTGTGCGTGTGTGTGTGTGTGTGTGTGGGTGTGCAACTGAATGTGGGTCTGCTGTATTAATGGCTACCCATTCTATTTGCGTTTTACTCGAATAAAATCTCTCTGAGTTAGTCATTCAAAATCCAAATGTCACAAACCATGTTGGTTCACACTGTGTATTTATTTCTGTATTCATTCTTAGTGCAACTTGAGTTTGGCCATAATTTCTATGAGTTATGATAACACTGTGCTCACTGAGTTAATTACTGAGATGTGAAAGTATGATGACATCACTTCAGTGAAGTCAAACAGGGCATCAAAGAAGCAATGAGACAATCAGACCGGCAGTAAACAGACTAACAGTTGAATCACATCACTGCAGTGTTGCTAATAATCCTCCATCATACAGGAGTGTGAACATCAGTCTGTAGACTGTGTTGGATGTTTACAACAGACAGTTTGTGTGGAATTTTTACTGTTTAGCCACATTCTCTCCTCTGAGTATGTCTGATCTAAGCTTGGAGGTTGTTTACAACCTGATTATCAGTTTCTTCACCTGTCTGACCTATTTTTAGCAATGTTGCTGTGTTCCCAGAAATTACGTAAGTGAGGACAATGTTATTATAACGGACAGAAGCAGCGGCAAGCTCTTAGGAAAACAGAACCCAAGTTATAATGAACTGTAGTTTTCCTTCTCAACTAAACTTAAAGGGGCAGTTTGGATTATTTGAAGTGTGGCTGTATGAGGTACTTATCCATAGCCAGTGTATTAGCTACAGTAGATGTAGGTCGATGAGCCCCCAGTTTGGAGAATCCAAACTCCACAGGCAAAAACAGTAACTTTACCATACCTTGGTCTATCACTGCCTCAATTTATTTGTGTTATTGCGTGACTTCAATGAATACAAGTGAACCATTTAAAACAGAAGTCACACAATGACATGAACAAGCTAACAAATGGAGGCAGTTGTAGACCAGAGTGCTGTACAATGAAGTGAGATTAATGTGTGCAAGGCATGTTGAATCTAAAATCAGAGTTTTCAGTGTCATGAAGGTGTCTCTCTTTTAACCTGGCTAGATCGCCATGGCAACTGATGCTGAACTCATAACCTGGTCCAGAGTTTCAGATGAAATCAGCTGTAAAAAGCCTGACTCTTTAGCTAAGTCTTTTCCTGATGATGTTCTTAATGAGTGATATAGATTCTCTGCTGAGGAAAGACATTATAGATACAAACATGCTGAGCTGTCAGTGATGTCACCAAAAGAACCTGTGTGATGTAATTACAGCAACACAAACTCTTGCAAACTGGCAAAACTGTGTATTGCCAAAGGAACTCGGTGATATTTTCCAGGTTGCTTCAGGTGATATTAACACTTTAAATTTTACACAGTGGATCATCCATACACTAAAAGAATAATGAAGCAGCTCCACATGCTTTGAATTATATTTTTAAGTTCAATTCTGATGTGCTGTCAAGTCCATTTTGCACTGCTGATACTGCAGCTCAGAGCACTCATTAGAAAATTGATTAATCTATCCTATTTATCACAGAAAATGGCACGCAAGTTGATAACCACTGTTGTGATACCTGTTACCTCTGACCTCTTACCTCTTTAGGTTTTTGTCAAGCCAGTTCATACAAAGAAAGCCTGATTGTGTTGAGCTTGCTTTGTGGTAGAGCCCTCAACAACACCTGTGTTCTGCATGATAAAATGACTGTTTTCACCAGTGGTGTTTGGATGAGCGAGAGACTGATATTTAGCTAATATAATGGCAGTTTCCAGTCAGAAAAGTTTGTCTGACACCAAGGTAAAGTGGTAAAAGTACATTGTTTAGCTTCCTACACTGGTTCTCCTGCTGTTTCTCCAAACTGGGGTCATGTTGACCTCCATCTACTGAAGGTAATACACTGACTGTGGAGAAGAACCTCATATAACCACACTTCTGATAATCCAAACTGAAGTTGAAGGTAAAGCAGAGACATGCATGGCCTCATGCTGAATTTTAGCTAAAAGAAACTGTTTGGTACAACTTAATGATTATCAAGCAATAAAATAAGGCATGAATAATATGTTGAACAAAAGACAAAATATAATAATACATGTTATTTTTTTTTAGAAATTATAACATCTGATGCCTTTCTGTAAGTATAGCATTTTCTACTAGATTGTTACAGTGTCCCAGTAACCCAGCATGCTCTGTCTAACAATATCTAAAGTTAGGACCTAATATGACAGGTTGGCAGCACAGGAAACAGCAAGAGCGTTTACCGTAGCGGAATAGTGAAAGGCAATAAGATAAGAGATGAGTAAAAGAAGAGAAAGACTCTACCTTCTTCCAGCTCCGACCAAAGCTCCCCTATGACATTTTCCACCAAAAAGGTGCGGCTCTGCCGGTTGCGCCGAACATGCTCCTTGGCTGGTTGTTAACAGAGAGAGAATGTTCTGGTGAGAGTGATGAAGGCGTGAAGCTCTGCTGTGTGAAGCTGTGCGGTTCATATACAGTACAGTGGTGTGTGTGAGGCAAGCGGCAGGCTGAAGTGCACGTGTCCACACAATGAGCAAGTCTGACTCCTGTAGAATGATTCAATCTGCAATGTGTATGTTCAAGAGCAGCTGGATTTAAATGAGAAATGAATAGATCAGGTTAACACATATATGAGTATATACCAGTATGGGACTATCTGTCACAACAGGGTGACCAATCACATTGCTCACACTGAGAACATGCAGTGAAAGTGACGTGCTTAGAACATCAGGACTCCTGACAGGTGCTGCCACTATAAACATTCATCAAGAACCTTGTGTTTTATCAAATATTACTTTGACCTTCTAAGTCTGACTGCATGAATATGATTTCCTAAAGAAAACTATGGAAAGAAAGCAACATGACAAGAAAATCCACCTGGCAGGTTCATAATTCTACATTCATGCTCTGTGAATGGGAAGGAAAATACAAACAATTTAAGTCTGATGAGAAAAACCATCAGTTTAACAAGTAAAGGTGGTTTTGATTACAAGAACATTTTCCCAAACTTTTACTTAACAACCACAGTCTGATACTCCAGGCTGTTTAACCTGTAGCACAGTGAGGTCATGTGACCCGAGGCTGACTGGCTAACAGCAGGAAAAGCAGGCAGAAGTTAATGTCAGAGGGACATTTCCTCCTACACAGAGGAAACAATACAGAGAAGGAAGGAGAACTCTTATTAGCTCTGCAGAGGTCATGAGAGAGGTCTGCAGTTAACATTACATCAGCCTAACATTCCAATAACATCAAATAAATGCACAACAGTTACCTAAGAATGACCTTCAATAAAACAGTTATTAAATTATAAAGTGTATAATGTCTCCATATCCCTAAAAAGTACAAAGTAATATTATCAGGACATTACTGTCTAATGGGACACATTAAATGACAGTTGTAACATTTTCAGTGAAACATATTAGTTAGATGTGGTTTCAGTGTGAACGCCCATTAAGGGGAAGTCAAAAGGAACAATCAGCAGAAAGTTCAGAGTTCCATCTGAAAAAACTCTGCTGATATATGATCAAATATAGTCTTTGGGATGTCAGTCATTTTTCCACTGTTTGATACAGCTTGGCTTGACTCTACTGGCTCTTGTCTGGTTTCCACTGTGTATAGTGTCTGGTATTGTACTTTTTTTGGTACCATCTTGGATGAGGTTCCAGCTGAACTGAAATGCTAGAAACGGTGACGTGAAAGCTTTGCAGACTACTGATTGGTCAGAGTAGTGTAGTGTGAGTGTGGCTGAATGAGCAGCAGAGAGTGACAGTGAATATAGTTCAAGCAGGTGAAAGTTGTCAGTCTGGCAGTAAATGTACAGCGCAGGTTACAGTTTGTCAGTGAATAGAGGCTGCAGCTTCTTAGACCAAAGTAAAGCCTCCATGTGTTGTTTCCCCACCGCTGGAAAAGCGTTACTATGACAATCAGCTCTACCTATGTTGAGACAGGGGATTATCTAGCCTGGCATCACATTGCCAAGGGGCTTTATCAACAGGTACAGACCAAAATGTCTCTGTCAGTTGAGTAGCCCTACAACCAATCAGAGCAACATCAATATCATATGATGTTATGAGTGACATGCAAGATGGGACGCTGAAAAAACATGGCAACCTGGTCACAAATGTTCTCCAATTACAGCTAAACAGTAGACACAACTGTGTTTCTGAAAACATTCATGGAGAGAAATAGGCATTGCCTAGTCTGACAGTTTGATCTGAGTTTCGTGAGCCTGGCATTGCACTTAAAGTGTGTGACCTTTCAAATCTAGATGCTCTTCTGTCATTGAATCAGTCCCGCCCGTATAGCTGTGATTGGTCCAGAGAGATCCAGGAGGGGTGGATATCTGTTTGAGCAGGAGAGTGACCAGACTATCTTTCATTTTGGGAAAGTCAAAAGTAAACAACAGAGGTAGTTTCAAAGTTTGTGTTTCTGACAACATCTGAAAAAACTCTTGATAAAATGATACATTATTAAAAAAGGACTAAATATGGTAAATATGCTCTTATTTGTTTTTCTAGGATAGTACCTGCCTGGTACTTACTTGGTATCACCTCAGTTGAAGTTTCCAGTTAGCTAAGCCGATACTAAAAGGCTGTGTGAAAATACTGCACACTAGTGATTGATCAGTGTCACCTCACATAGTGAGTATGTGGTAGAGTCAGTGAGAACGAGAGAGAAACAACAGCTTGCAGTTTCCTCTGGTTCCCTGGCAAGTTACTATCTACAGGGGAAAACAAAGTCAAGAAAAGTACCTGGTACCAAAAGCGAGTCCAGTCGAGTTGTACCATGTAGTGGAAACATGCCATGTTACTCACATTTTTGTTAACTGTAGTAATTTAACTTACAGCACAAACTGCTGGAATAACATATAGCATTCTTTCCCCATTTTGGGCCCAGACATCCCAGTCATGCTGCCTAATGTTTAAATAAGAAAATAGCTAAAATAGAATTTTTGAGAGGAAAATAGCTTGACCTTCATAAGACTGGACAATGACAAAACTTGGCACTTAACTCACTGTACATGTAGCAAAGGCAGCAGGCCTTCAGGTGATGCTTGGTAAATAAGTCAGATATCAAAGTTTGAGTGGGACCACTGTGATGTTCTCTCTGTGTACCTGCCAATCAGCACCATCTGAGGTGCCAAGCAATCAGGGAGTGTTGACAGGGGCAAGACGGATTACCCAAACATAACACTGTATGGCTTAAAACTAGTCTTACGCCAAAATGACACTTAAGGCATCCGCCACTATGTACCTGTGCATGTGTGGAACACATCCTCCAAGTGGACCCCAGAAAGTAGTGCAAATAGAACTACTATGCAGCTGATAATCATTCAAGTAAAATCAAAGTAGATGTCCAAGCTTGATGGGACAGAGGACATGCACAGCTGGATTTGTGAGATCACAAGATCATGGGAGAATTCATCTCATCAGTCTTCAAATGATCCAGTTTGCCTGCACAAAAAGTAGTGCAGTCTCTCAGCATCCTAACAGGGACTACTGGCAGCTACAGATGTGATTTTGACATCAGTGAGAAGCGTCCATGGAAGCTACTTGTCTCAAATAAACAATGGCGGCTCCCGAAGAAGTTAGCATATACTGTCTGGAGAGTATTTCTTAATTGACAGAAGAGCAAAGAATGGAACTGAAGGCTTCTCTCCATTAAAAGATGTTTTCACTCTTCTCCCAACTGACTTTGGCAAGAGGTTGATTTACCAACTGGCTCCATGGGTTGATCTGATTGGTTGAAGTCAGCCCATGTTAGAAGTGACAGGCAGATTGTTCATCCAATCACTTGCCAAGTGTTTTTTGAAAATGCCTGCCTTTTTCCAAACAGTTTCTAAGGACGACTTCCCACATGGTTCTGTGTATCTTCTTCTGTGTAGAATCATCTGGCATATAAAGGTTAGTCACACCATGTTTACCACATTTAGAGCCCAAAAGTTTTAATGTCTACAGATAGAAATGTGTCACCAAACATTTGGGGTATTACTTCTCTTAGGCAGCTGTATAGGACACCATGGGAGTGAAGAAGTCAAAGATTAGCTTTCATGGAACACTTTGTGACCAAAAACTCTTCTTCTATGCTTTGTCTCTCCTCAAAAATGGGAAGTGACTTTGGTCGCTGTAACAGAGAATATGTCCCACAAGATTAAGACCCATTTGCTGTTTTACAGAAATAATTAAATTCCAACATCTCTGTCTGTTTTACAGACTGCTCTCACGCTTTACTCCATGCCTCAAGCTATGTACTGTATCTTCCAATTAGCGTGCAGTTAAAACAGCTCATTACAACTCTGCAAGATAAACTAATAATATGGCATATGGTTTAAAAAGACCCTGTAGCTGTAACTGGATGTGGAGCAGGAAGAGGAAGTATTTGCTTTCATCTTATGTATTTAAACAAAACCAGGTCAATAGCAAACTGTACGTGTGTAAATTTTGGCCTGATGGCTGAGCTACAAGACAAGTCAAAGGATTCATCCTCTGGGGACACTGGGACAAGATGTTATGTCAATCTGATCTGTAGTTGTTGAGAAATGTAGCTCTAGACCAAAATGCAGCTCCAATCTAAAAGCCAATCCGTCTTTTTACAGCAGAATATATTATGTTGATTACTATACTCTAACTTTGATCTATAAAAAGTATTAACTGTAAATGAATTAATTGATAAAGCACAGAAAAGTTGTTGAATACGGTTCTGTGGACAACAAAGAGACAACAGAGCAAACCACAGTTACAAAGCCTTACTGATGAAGACATCAACAAAGCAAATCAATCGAAGGACAAAGAGATGTGAAGATGTCCACTGTAGATGACGCATGATTTTTTCTAGCTCTGAGCTAAAACAATTTGGTCTGATGACCTCAGAGACCACGAAGAAATGTGGAGGTGCAGGAGGTCGGAGCTGTAACAAGGACCCTGTAAACATCCTATAACATGTCTGATCTGTGACACACTTGGAGCCAGTAGAAGGGACGCCAGGGAAGAGAAAAAAAAGGCTCTGTATTAGCCCAGGGACCCAGGAGCTTTGGTTCCTCTGATCCTACAATTCCTAACTTCAAATTTTGTTCTTCAGCCTTAGTTCCTGGTGCCAAAAAGGCCCTGGAACTATTGAGGTGGAGCTGCAGTAATGAACAACAGATGGGTCAAAGAGAAACCTTGTAGCTGTAAAGCTTAACTCACACAACCACTGTCTCAGTATGAGAGATGGACATTTGTCATTCAGTCATTGTCAGCTGATATTGTTCTTCATCTTTTTTCTTGTAAAATGACATTTCTTGTGTTGTTTCTTCACATTGCTGAGATGCTGCTGGCTTCCTGACTTATCATTTGGTTTGGGCGACTGGCCGACTATATCCTCTATTGACGATCAATATGAATCCATCGCTGGCTGGCTTTTTTTTTTTTTTGGCTGATTTTTGGGACAATATTTGTCATTTTATGTAGCTAATGTAATGGTCTGCATAGTGACAGCTCTGTGCTGAGCTCTCATCCAGCGGCGTAGGACACACCCACTCAAGTGGACAATGAGTACACTGAGCTGGGTGAGGAGTGAGAGTTTAAAAAGGAAAATAAGTGTGAGAATATTTAATTTCTTGATAATTTGTGACTTCATTTTGTTTATTGGACATAGTGAACATATGTAGCGTATGTGATGTGGTGAATTCGCCACTTGTGCACATCTCCCAATTGAACCTTGAAATGACAGGAGGAGGTTGGAGGAAGGTACGAAGATATCACCAATCACCCATGGATGGGCTGACGATGGTTGATTGGAAAATTTTAACATATCCCAACCCTAATTATCATCATTCATTTTTTACTCATTACTAATCTGACTAATCTAACATAATCTTCATGCTCTTCAGATGTGATGGAAATGAAAAGAGGGATGTGCAAATTTGAGTTCCTGATTAAGTTCCTGGGGCTCCATAGTGCCTGGCAGTATTTGGTCAAAAAGGGGACATACTGTATTTCTGATACTAATTCAAAGCCTTGCAGAATGCTGTTCCTAATGCAAAGACAGGGCCATGAAAGAGCAGGAAGAGTCTGATGCCGCATGATGTTCAGTACAGTCTATTAATTATTAAAGACATGCATTTAGACCTGAATTGTACAGTCTACAATAAAAGCCTGCTTTATAGAATTGTTCCTCCTCGACCTGCTTTATGATAAAGAGATATACAGCATCACAAAGACTACATTTAACTTTGTGCTGTGTTCTGAAGTCCCTATTTATCACATGACGGACTAAATCAATAGAAGATCTAACACTGCAGTATTTTGGGTCACTAAATAAATAAAAGGCATGTTGATTTAAACCTGATCCAGCTCATATATACAGCATTAATACTGGGGAGGGTCAGAGGACAATGTTCACTGGCCAGATGTTCTCCACACAAGATTAAGGAATCTTCATTAATATGTTTAGATTATGGATGATAACAATTAAGAATTTGATCAAATCAAAAATTTTAATTGATAAACTATCAAATAAAGATCTGAAATATAACAGATTATTTTTATGAGCGTGTTCCACATGTTATTCGATATTCAAGTATATGTGTTTAATATGTAGGTCTTCATGTCTTTATATGTTTCATAGGCTGTGTAATGCTGTCAGTCAATATGGAAAATGTTGCTGTGGAAGCTTTGATTGAGGAGAAAAAATTGTATTGTTTGGTATATGCAAAAATTGTATTTTTTTTAAATAACGATTAATTGATTGTTAATATTACCAATGATCAACTGAGGAAAGTGCTTACAATTTGCAACCCTAGTCTACATGTAAACGTGTTAATACATGTCAGTGACAGTCACATGGAGGTGCTTTTCCTTGGAAATACTTTCAAGCTCTTTAAACACGAACAAACACAATCATGTCTGAACAGAAAAGAAAGAACAAACAAACAGAAACATTAAAAGAGGCGAGCTTTCTTTTTTCATGACTGTGAGGTGACCAGTTGCATGCATGCAAGCGAATGATATATCATGGTTGTCTTTACAGACAAGAAAAGAGCTTTTTGTTTGTTTGTTTGTTTTTTTGACGGTGGTGATAAACAAAATGTTCGAAAAAAGGAAGGGGAGGTGGGTGTTTGCTGTTGCTGCTTCACATGCTGGTAAATAACATCTGTCAGCTCAGGTTTATCTTGAAAGAGAACGAGAGAATAATGACAGTTTCTGTGTCAACCATTACATAAGACTGATATACTAAGTTTCTCCTGTTAGTACACATCATTATGGTGTAATTAGAGGTCAGCACAACTGTCAAATAGTTAATTTTAACTGTAACTGATCATTTTATGACTTTCTTAAGAAGTATTACCATCAAACAAATGCAAACTGTGTGATTTTCACCAGTTAATTACACTAATAACGGGACACTACTGTACTGTCAAAGTTCTTTAGGTTAGTAGTTGTTGGTTAGTAGAGTCATAATAAGTGATGGTCCAATAAAGGCAAAAGCATTCAAATCATAATAGTAATGATAAAACCATGGTTAACTGATAATACATGCATAATAAAAGATTACTTAATCATTATAAACTTTGGTCATACTTTAGATCCAGTACCCCAAAATGCCTAATTAACTGTTGATAAGTGCACAATAAAGTATTACTAAGCCTTAACAAGCATTTCTTATAAGTGCTAATAAATGTCTTATAATCTAACAATAAACATGTTTATTGTGGTATTATTAACACTTATATAGTCTTATCAACACATATTAATGTTAATAAGCATCTTATAAGGCCATATTACCTATTAACTAACACTTAATACTCAACACTTGTTACCTTTTTATTATTGAACTTGTCCTTATAAATGGAGACATGATTTTTGAAAAGGAGAATCTTGGCAAAGAAGCAAAAGCATGTTGAGGTGAATTTGTGATGAAACAAATCAAAGTAATGTGTGTTTGGAGCCTCATGCATTTCTTGTGTGAAGTGAAGAAGAAAGCTTGTTTACCATGACCAGGAGAAACTATGGAAGAGAACATTCAACAGGAGGATGAACAGCATGTTACAATGTCAACACTACTGCTGCTCTTTAAAGAGAAACTAAATGCACACGCATTCATAAAGCTCTTGTCAACAGCACAGGGCTGGACATGATTAATGATCACTGCAGCGTGGAGGCATGAAGGCATCATGATGGAATCAGATCCACCTGATGTCAGCGTTGATGGGACGTACCTTGGGTCATTCCGCTGCCCACGTTGTCGTTGGGGCTGAAGCCGTTCTGGGTGGTCTGGGTGCCCAGGTCCACCATCTGGTGGAGGCGGAGCTTGCGGCAGTAGATTGACGCCGCCTCGGGTTCTAAGGCGATGATCAGCTGCTCTGGATTTTCACGGGACACCAGGGCAGACTACACAGAGACACAACGCAGACAGAGAAAAGACTTTTAACTTCAAACATCAACTTTTGCACAATGGTGATGTGCTTAAAATATCCACAATACTGCAGTCTGTATCTGATGTTCTATAGGCTTTGTTTTGCACTTCTGCACACAGGCTGTGTGAAGAAAGTTGCTTTTGTTCTTCTTTCCCTGTCTTTACTCAAAGCAGCTGATCACTTCCAAAATGTTGTTGCATATGAAAAGTGATCCAGTGTGACAATACTGGTATTGAAGTAGATGACCTGAGACATCCATTGTTACCAACAGTGTTCACTTGTCAGGAAGAAGGGGGCTAAATAACCCTCCAAAGTCTGGCTAAATTTTGGTGAGGGACAAACTAGCACCATCATTTTCAAAGAGGTCCACTGATGTCTCACTTCAATATATCTGCCCTTGGGTACCCAAGAATCTCAGCTTCACACACATGGCCATTTTTTGAGCAAAAACCATGCAGCTTTTTGCATGCAGAACAAATGTGTTATATTTGCATGTTCAAAAATGGTGTATTTCAATATTCCTGCATAGTGTGGGATGTGTTCAGGCACAGTACTGAGCGTAGGTCACCCATGTTTTGGCAGTGCTCAGAGCCCAACACAAAACAACTGTAGTTAAATGTGTAAAAGCCTGTGTTAGAGCTGGGTATGATACCAGCACCACTATAAGTCCCCTTGTTGAAGAATTTCAGTGTCCTTCACTTATGGCACACTAACTATGCAGATTCTGGGAGTCTGAGGCTACAGATATCTTAGGCCTCAGATAAAGTCTTAACAGCTTTTGTGACAATGACATTGTTGCTTATGTAATGTAGCACCGTCCTGTCAGGTTTCCTGGGGCCAGTATTTCAAAACTTTTTATCCAGATTTTGTAATCCCTTTTTTGCTATCTGAGATCAAACTAATCATGTAGGTTTTGTCCTGGTTTTTCAAAGAATTGTCAGATAGGATCATTGTGATCCAGATACCACAAAATTAGAATCACAGAATCTAGATTTGCAGATCGGCCTCCATCTGTTGTTTGAAGCAACATTTCATTAATGCAGACATGAAAATGTCCACTATTATCATGAAGTAAATGTCTTGCTGAATAAAAAAGACACATAAAAACAGGCCTAACTGGTTTGACAGCTATTGTTTTTATTGATCAAGAGACCCTCAGAAAACAATGTTTCGCTGGAGAGTCTCGTTGGCCGTCCAGCTGGTCCAACTGGTTCCAGTTCTGCCAGTGGTTGGTCAGAGTCTCTACTTGAGGCTTCCACCACAGTGAGGAACCTTGCATCCTTTAGCGATGTTATGAAGCCTGAAGCAGGTGAGAATTGTTTTTCACATTGCACTTTTGGAGGAAGAAATGTGAAACAACAACAGCAGCTTGGAGTTTTTTGGCACTGTAATTGAAAATATTGGTTTATTGGTTAATTGTTTCATTTAGAATGGATGTTGTTTTGGCAGGATCTGTGTTACTTTAACATGCAAGAAATTAATAAAATAATAATTAAATACATCCAACGAGCCCTACATGTCTCTACATCCACCTTGAATCCATGCTGAATCCGACGGGATCAGGACCATCTTGACCTTGGAGTTTTGAAATACCTAGAAACATTATTTGATCTGGTTTCTGAGTAAGACTGGATTTCCAAATCTGTATCCCAATTTTCTAGGATCAGGATCACATCTCTTGGTTTTGAAATACCCAAATTTGAGATTTAATCGTATCTGGATGGTTCTCTAGAATAAAAGTTTTTAAATACTGTGATTGTGTATAATGTGAGAAGTACTGTGTAAATTTGAGTGTTTCTATTGTATGTTAAAGTGTTATAATCTGTACCTATGTGTACTTGAGTACCAAGATCTTCTCTGAGCACAGATATTAAACTCATATATTCAGCTAAGAACAACTGAGGCTCCTCAAGATTATTCTTTTTGTTCATCAAAGTGAAAAAACCAACCAGAAGTACAGGTTTGTTTTTTTTATTTTTTAAAGATTATTTTTTGGGCTTTTTCACCTTTATTGAGATAGGACAGTTGAAGATATGACAGCAAAGAGGGTAGAGAGAGAGAAGACGACACACAGCAAATGTGCTGCAGGTGAGAATCGAACCAGCAGCCGCTGCAGAGGACTGACAGCCTCAATACATGGTACGCATGCCTTACCAACTGAGCTATAGGGACGCCCCGTACAAGTTTATTTTTATGGAGTACTGCATTCCATACCTTTTTGTGAAGGTTCTTCTTCATGAAGTACACTTGCGCAAATTGACTGCAAGAAAAATCATATAAATAGTCCTTTTTTTCTAGATCTACTTAGCAAAGGGATTGAATGCAGGAATCATTATACTTGAGAAGGTTCAATACTACTTTTTAATTGGGTTATTTTAACCAATACCATAAAGGTAGTGAGTACTGATACGCAGTTTGTGCCTGTGTAGACAGTTGTATTGATTCAAATAGGAATGTATCTGTTCCTTCACATGCACAGACTGAAAAACAAGGTGCAAACAAGCTGTGCAACATGTTAGTAATAATTCAGGTTTGAAAGAGGAGACAGACTGATGGCTTTGACTGGAAACACATTTAATATTAACAAGAATATGTCTAATATGTTTGCATATGTTTTGTTAATTTTACACAGTTCAATTAGAACTGATATACAGCATTAAAGAAGTAATATGCAGCCATTATGTGTGCAAAAATGAGTACAGCAGTCCAAATAGTGAGTTGGAGCCACAGACTGTCTATTAAATAAGCAGTAATCTTGTTTAATATATGATCTATGGTCGAAGCAAGTTGTTTCCCCCCACCCCCTCCTACCCAGACACGGCAGAGACAGGCAGGCTGCAGGAGCTCTGCAGGAGCTCTGCAGGAGCTCTGCAGGAGCTCTGCAGGAGCGCAGGATGTACGCAACTTTGTAAATTGACGAGTCCTCGTGTGTAAGTTTATCAGCTCTTTATAACTGTCAGTTGTCTCTCAATGTAAAGTTCGGTCTGATATCTTGAAAACAAAAACCCACTGCTCTGAAATAACACTGCTGGCTCCCTGTCTCACTGCCTGCCAAACTCCAATAACACTTTGCTCAATTATAAACAGTTCTAAACATCTATGCCTTCGAAAAGATTATTTATGATTTCATGTGACTCATAAAAAGACACTGACTCATTTGGCAAAAATTCAGCATATATACATATACATGCAAATCAATTATTGCAGTATAGAATGGAAATCTCAAAGGGGGACACTGTGGCTGCAGCATTCATGTCAAATGAAGTGAGTATTTCAACATAACATGTATCCTTGATCTCTGACACACCTTGGTCATTTTATGATTTATTGCAGTAAATATATTACAGATTTCTTCTTTAATATTATCTCACTAACATGTTAATTTATTCAAGTACCCAGAAAGATTCTCTAATGGTTGCCTAGTAGTACAGTCAATAGCCAGGAATGGATCAAAGGGGTCACAGATGAATGCAAAACATTAGTTATGATATAAAGCTCCTGTAATTCATCACTCTGATAAATAACTGCTGCTGAAGAATGAGCTATGTGTCAGATCTGCTCCAACAGGAAATTAAACCCAGTATTAATCACACTCCACTAATATTAATATCAAAGGGTTATAAACTTTCTTTCTGAGTTTACTGGTCGTCTCCTTTTAAAGTCTAATGAAGTTGTTTCTGTTTAAGACAAGGAGACGAGCCAGAGAGGACATGGTGCTCTGTGTCAGGACGCATCAGAAGAAAAGAGGAGTGAGTAAAGTGTATGATGGGTTATGTCATGGCCCCAGGAGAGCTAATGGATGATGTCATCAGAGGACGAGGAGGAGCAGTGGTTACATCTCCCTCCCTCTATCCTCCATGAACAGCCAATCAGATCACATCCACACTGGCTGATGCTGAGTCACTGCCAACGCCCTCTCTACCTCTGTGTTACACTCTCTCTGTCAGCTCATCCCTCCATCCCTGCCTCCAGCACCGCTGCAGATAACAGCTACAAGCTCTCCCCCTTCTCTCTGTTTCTGCCCTCCTCTGCACTCCTCCTCCTCCTCTTCCTTCTCTTTTAACATGCACACCAGGGATGTGATCCAGACACAAGGATGATATCACTGGGGAAGACATGGAAGCTGGAGTCTGAACCAGTGTTCACAAATCTGTGTTCACTTGATTTCAGATTTTAAGACTTATTACAGTGAGAATTTGAAGGTAGTGTTTGGAAGATTAGTGTCTTTGCTTGATCAATCTCATGTCTATAATCAATATTTTTACATAACACTAACTTTCCATCTTCACTCTCTCTGATGTAGTTTTTTTCACATACAGAAGGAGTTAGGCATTGAACATAACAAGGTAAAGACAACATTTCTCAAGAACTGTCCATGAACACACTGCTCATCATCTGTCTGATCTGTTGAATCAAAAAGTGCAAAACAACTAAATTACTATTTTCCTTTTCAATGGTCATTTGTCTAATTTCAGGGTTAGGCTCCAATTTTGCCCCAAAGTGACCCTAAAAAATATTAGAGCAGTTGGAAAGTAGCTATATATAGCCATAGCATGCGCAAAAACGGTCCAAATAGTCCAAATAGTGAGTTGGAGACAGACTGTTATTAAAGAGGTTGTAATCCTGTTTGATATATGTCTGTGGTCGAAGCGAGTTGTTTCCCCCTGCCCCCTTCTCCCCACAAACAGCAGAGACAGGCAGGCTGCAGGAGCACTGCTGGAGCTCCGCAGGAGCTCTGCAGGAGTGCAGGATGCACAAAACTTTGCAAATTGACAAAACAAGTGATGATGAGTCCTCTACTGTACCGTTGTGCCTGTATCCAAACAAAAACCAAAACCTGCACTAACTGACCATATCTGACAACATGAGCTGTAGCACTGCACAGAAGTGCTGGATGGGTAAACTGCTGTTTGTCAAATAATAGCTCATGCACTGATTAAACACACAAGATCCTCTGTATGAACAGAGACAGATTTTGTCTTCGGCATCCACTCTTTATGCTAGGATAGGCTAACCTGACTCCAGCTCTGTACTTTATACAACTACATGAAAGATCAGGAAGAAGTTTAATAATCATGTTTTTGTATCAAAGAAAAGAGAAGGGAAGACATGGCCTAAGTTCACCTCAATTTATTTATTATTGTCCTTTTTAAATTTGCCCATTTCAGAATTTTTTCAGGATCAACTGTCTGGTGGGTGTTTGCATTACTGTCTGTAGTCTCTTACCCAAATATGAATGAGGTCTGGCAACAACTTCAATTCTGTGGGGTCATTTAAGTACATTTTAGATTCTCTGCCAGGCTTTACTTCAAGCCATTTGTGGCTGAGTTAATAAATAATGCATCACATCAGTGAACCTAACAGTACAGTGGGTAAATGGGAGAGACACCCAAATCCAAAGTGCACAAATGCAAAGGTAGAACTGCATGTTGGTCACTCTGACTGGCAAAAACCTTTGCTTAAGCAGCAATAGGAAACTTTATATGATGACAGCAGCACTGGTGTTTTCCACATTCATTGACATGCAATCACAAACACTTACACACACAGACCCGAGGATCAGGTTGGGACATCATCCAAATTTGCACTTTCGCACATACAGCATGTGTTTCCACATACTGGAAATAATCTGAATGTTTCAGGTGAGGGAAGGGCTGCAGGGCGTGCAGCAGGATGGTGGGGACTCATCTGTAATGATGACTGTTTTTGTCTTTATATCAATACAAACCGAGTCTCAAATTTAATAAACTGTGATGGAAGAGGAGAAGAGTGGTAGATGCAGAGATCAGCTGACTCCAGTCTGCCTGCCTGCAAGAGACACTTTGTGGTGCGCTGTGATTTGCAGGATGCCCCTAAAGCTCAGTTGGTAGAGTGTGCGCCCCATCCACTGAGACTGTCAGTCCTCTGCAGCAGCCACCAGTGATTTACATTCATTTCCTAGAGACTTACCCTAACCCTATCCAGACCCACTAATTGCCGAAACCTACCAAACCTTATGCTAACACTGCCCCCACTTGAACAAGCTGTCCCACATGAACTGGTGCTGAGTATGAAATGTCTCCCTGAAAGAAGGCTAATTCAGAAATACAAACACTCACACACACTAGGGGTGGGCAGTATATCAGCGTCATCACCGTCGATGGTGTCACATCCTGCTGCGACATGTTTTAGCATATTACACTAATGTTATATGTTATATCCAGTAAACGTATATCCAGTAACTGTTTTCCTTGCTGACACTGACTCTGGTACAACCTGCAGGCTGTGCAACAGGAAGATGTGGAAGGTAACGTTTTGAGCAAAGCATCCCATCTTCTCTGTTGTTAGCTGCGAGAACTGACACAAGACTTCATCTGCTCCCTCCATCTGAGGACGTGAAGACCCAGTGGATTAACTATCTCTTTGATGGACAACAACTGGAAAACTCTAATGGCTGCGCCAAATTAACCATCTTACTTCATACTGACTTCAAACTTCAAAGCTGTAAGTTTCACTATATTTATTTATTGCTTTACTCTTTATTTTGCAGACCAGCCTGTTGTGGCTAGTATCTGTTGTACTCCCACAGGCTGGGAGGATGTTGGACTAATGTTGTAATGTTGAGGGACAAGCGAGAAATTATGTGAATGTTAAGCCAGTTAAATAACCAGAGTAGAAGGCTGATGTGTGACATCATGCAGCTTTTTACTGTAACTCAAGCTCTGCTGACTTTGTTGTTACAAAAGGCCTTCCCCTCCTGTGTATTTGTAGCTGCTGTAAGTAAACGTACAGACACACATGTCATGTGGTATACTGAACATTGTACTTATATTTATATACTTTGTGTGTCCCGCCAAATAAATGCAGTTGAGATGCCTAATCCAGTCTTGGCTCAGAGAGAAAATCACATTATGTTTAGCCTATAATTAGCCTACGTTATGGAGCAACTACATCCTATACCTATAGGCCTATACTCCTATTTGGAGCCAATCTATCTATTGATATGTTCCCTTTTGTTAATAACAGAGGGAAAAGAGGTAGAATCATGTTTTGAGTGGAGTATCCCTTCTTATTTATTATATTTGTAACACTATGACATAATGCTGTCACCACAAAAAAACAAAAGAAATGCTGATATATAAATTTGAGGTAATATCCCCCACCCCTAACACACACACATACACACACACACACACACACACACACACACACACACACACACACACACACACACACACACACACACAGGCTCTGGTCCCCCACCCATCACAGCTGTCCTCTGTCTTTCCTCCTCTTGTGTCTTTCTTTACTGCAGATGGCCACACCCAGGTTACCACACACACTGATGGTCTGAAGACACACACACACACACACACACACACGTTTAAAATCCTCATCTTGTGAGGACCCTGCATTCACAGGATAACTGTAAACAATTTATTACACAATCTGAGCACATTACAGCGCACACACCAATCTAACTTTCCTGCATGTTAGGAACATAAGTAGATAAGAAGAGAACATCTGATCATTAGAATCAAATGAGCGCTCACATCAGTCCTGATCCCTCTGAACTGAACGCCTTATGAAACAACAATTTATCACTTTTTCTTCCCATCTCTGTAGTCCTCCGTCCTCCTGTTCCCTGTGTCTCCTGGTGTCTCTATCGATGAGTCTCTGACTCCTGCCTGTCCTCTACCACAGTCTGTAGGTTAGTGTATGTGTGTGTATGGCAGTCACGTTTGACTGCAGGTCCTGATTACTGTGTGGCACTGCAGCAGCCCCGAGAATCATTTCACCTCATTTACCATCATTATTAGATCCCGTCTCTGCTATTCTCACTTTATTGTTACAATGTTACTCAGACATTTGGAATCAGTCATTTGCAAACCATTTGGAGCCTGGAGACAAACTTCAGTGTATCCTCAGCCTACCTTATAGGCAGCTTCCCTCATGAACTGCTTTGCAGACATTTTCCAGATGGCGGGGACGGTGATCACCCATCTCACGTCGTCGTTGTCAAACTCGCCGCCTGTTTGATCGCTGAGCTCCTGCAGGAGGAAGTGAAACACAGGCAACAGGTCAGAGAGCTGCTTGGCAGGGTCAGTGGGTCTGCTTTATTGCTGATACCTGTCATTTACTACTCCTCTCCTGATGAATTACATATTCCCTTCATCACATCACAGAGTGTCACCTGTACTGCTCAGATCAGATGTATAAATAAATCATTAGAATAAATGCAATGTGTATGTAGAACAGCAGAAGATACACCAGTGCTGATGGAGGTGTGTTACCTTTAGTGCCTGCTCCTTGAAGAAGGCCAATGCATATGCAAATATATCCAGAGCTTTCACTCGCTTCCCATTGGCTGCGTGGAGGTCTGTGTCGATGGACAGATTCTGAGTACAGACAGAAGATGTTTCAGTTAGAGTTGAATGAATGACATCAAATCAACACACTGCAGAAGAAGAGTCCACTTCAATACTCAGGGATTTTACATTCAGTTTATTTTTGTCTGGGTGGAGCATCAACATTAGTCTCACACAGCAGTCACAGCAGTGGAAAAAGTTCTTGCTCCAACCATACACATTCTGGTATAAAGGAAACAAAACCTTGTTTGCATTTCTTTAAACTAATCACAAACGTCTTGAGCTGTGCTAAGCCCAGGATGCAGCTGCAAAATACTGCTGAGGGGGAACTTGTTTTGATGGAACATTTCCACATCAGGAGGTGAGCTCTGGTATTAAAATGAAAAGGTAACAGCTATTAGCGTGTTTACACTTGTACCATTAGCGTCCCAGGCACTAATTTTCAGCATGTAAGTTGCAGCTTGGAGGTTGTTCTGTTTAGACAGCAGATGCTGCGCTGCCACTTGAAGCGAGCAACCAATGGCAGGATTTATGCCCACAGTGTGCATCCGGTGAGGCAGACTAGTGCAACATTAACTCAGCCAAGGAGGCTGTTTGTCAGCAGCATTACGGAAAAACTACTATTTTGGTGAAACTTGATGGAGGGGTGTAGCACGGGCAAAGGAAGAGCCCATTAAGTTTTTGAGTGGATCTGAATCACAGGGCGGATGCATGAATTATTTATCACTTTTGTTCAAATTTCAAGATAGGTACAACAGAATATAACAACCACCTCAAACATCACAAATTCAGCATGTATGTAAGAAGTAAGCAATGATGATGAAAATAATCCTTACTGTATTTTTCCAAGTGGATGTGTTTGCAGATTTGCATATGATAGAAAATTTGACTAATGGCCTTGGAAGACATCTGCACTTTCTAGGTGCTCTTCTAGTTAGTGCACGGAAGAACAGGACTCACAAACTCTATCACCTGCATCTCTTTAATTAAACCACCTGCACCTCGTACAAGCCCAAATCATCTGTGTCACCTAGTAGTTAGTCACCTGCACCTCTCTACTCAAATCACCTGTGCATACATATATAAGGATGTCTAACCCTCTGCCATTCTTTTCAGTTCTCATGACCACTTCCCACCCAAGACCTCATTCTCCTTTTTATCTGCAGGCAGCATGCAGCTCAGTGATCGCCACAGTGGTCCCTCAACAACAAGGTCAACCTCATCTGTTCCAGGTTCCCTCCACGGGGAGTTCACTCGTCTTCCGTGTGTCCACTCGGGTATCCACCAAGAACCCCAGGGGACAAAGCACCAATACTCATCAAGACGTGTCCCCAGCCTGAGTCTGACCCTTCAGGTTCCTAGCCCTGCAGTCTGACAACAAACCGACCCCCTTCATCCTACTGAAGCTGCTCTTTCAACTCTGGCCATACAGTTAGTCACACCTCCAAAACTCACTCAGAGTACCACTTCATGTCTGTCTCAAAATGAGGTCCTTGAGGCACTTGAAAAGCAAACATTGTCACTCATAACACACTGAGCTGAAAAACACTACCAACAGGGAGCATTACAAAAATGAGGACTGTTTATCGTTTAAGTTTAACTAAGAGTAAAACTAAGACGCATGAATTAGAAACAGCAATTTGCTTCAATATCTTTTACTGTATTTTTTTTAATATATTTAAATATAGGAATTTAGTCATTATAATAGTCGATTGAAATAAAAACTTCCAAGGCTGCAATAATAATGTAATAAAAAAGAAAGAAATCACTGATACTGTATAGTACTGTGAGGCTTCCAGTCATCCATCTCTCCTGCTTACGGCCAAAAATAGGCTTTTGGTTGAAATCAGTTTCAGTTGTGGTTGGAATCATTCTTATTTCATTTTATTGCAAATATTCCATGATTTTCTATATATTTCAATATAAATGTGCTGCAAATATACAATGTCTTTCAAGTGGTAGTCTTGTGAGACCGATGCATGTTGCAATTGAAAAAAAACTATAATAAACGCCCAGCAGAAGCAGATTAACATCACGCTTTAAGACGTGCCTGATGAAAACACCACAGCAGACACAGAGACATACTGCATCATCCAGGTCATGTCCTGCACAGAGTTCTGCTCTGTGAAGGAGCCTGACTGAACATCCACTGGCACAACCCTCCCCCCCCCCCCCACAGGCCAAAAGGAAAGAGGCAGTAGTGTGGTGCAGCATCAGCTTAAGCTGCAGGACAATACATAACACAGCAGAGTGAGTGATGAGGATGCAGTGAAGAATGAGCTGCAGCTCTGCTCTGCATTCATTCACTGCGTGTTTGTGTCCTTACCGCAGTGGTGTGGAGCTTCATTTTGAATTTTTCCAGGTACAGCCAGTGTTTGGACTCGCTGGGGTCCAGGTCATGGTAGAAGTCACGCGCAGCATAGCCAAAACTGTGGAACTTCCTGTCTGGAGTCAGCAGGATGGTGGTAGGAGTCTTCTGATTGGACACACCAGGGTCTCCGCCTTCCCAACGCCTGAGAGGAGACAAGTCAGCTATCAACACATGATCCAAAAATCTGTATTAATCAAATACTTTTATATGAATTATTAGCAGCTTGAAAATCTCAGCTGAATTATAATTTCAATTAAGTGTACATGCACTTATACATCTATTACAGGCTATATGCACAGCTGTATGCTATATATAAGCTATATGTTACAGTCATAATGAATTTATTCAAATCAATCATTAAATTCTGCCAGAGGAGCCACATGAACTTATCTTCTGGGTTAATTGAGCTACCACAGTATTTTTGGACAAATGGAGGTCAGCTATTTGTGTTATGCCTGTTCCTTGGGAGCAGTGTATGATGGGATTATAGAGGCCATCTCACTCAGAGCACCTGATGTGAAGAGGAGGAACTAATTTGGTAGAAAGCTGGATGGAACAGCTTTTAGCTGATAAGAAACACAGGGGTGTCGGGGTATCTCTTACATTTTCATCTGAAATAACGACAGCTTTTATGCTGCTGCTGTCGTGGATGTTGTGTTCTTTATTGTGCCGTTTTGTGACGAGTCCAGAAAGTCTGTTGTTTTATTGATTTTGACACTAAGTGCTTACAGCTGCTCTGATTCTTCCTTCATTTTCCTCTCAGTGCAGTGTGTGTGTTTCCGTGCTTTTTAGTCTGTTCAGTAAATGTGACTTTCACTGCTCATGCACACTACTTTCTTCTTCAATTTATTTCCATATATACATGTAAGATCAACTGTTCTGTACCAGATACGTTTTATAAGCAATAACATGCGAGACATAATCATAATTTTGTGTCATAATCATATGACACTGCAAAAAAAAGGAATTTCAAGAGGTTAAAAAAGACTTGTTTCTGTCTTGTTTTTGTCAAAAAACAAATCTAATCTTGTCAAGAAAGTTTTTCATTAGAAAATTATTTGTAGTTTAACCATTTGTGCCATTTGACAAATGTAGAGCAGACCTCAGGATAGTTTCTGAGGACATTTTCAGATCTAATTTCACATTCAGGTTACTTTATTGTCCATTAAATTTAGATGAAATGGGAATTTGTCTTTGGTACTGCCATGTGGGGAGAACACACTCCATACACAACAATACAATCAATATACAATTCAACATTAGACACATAAAATCTTAAAAGAAGTAAACGTTTAAAGTAACTGAGCAGCAGTCACAGATGCACTGAGTGATTGAATCATTCTTCATGTCTGACATGTCAGCCGTCTAAACATCACAACACCAAATGTGGGCAGTGTACATACTCTGCAGTCATAAATAAATAAATGCACATTAAAATATTAAAAACAGGGGCAGGTGAGATCCAGTGAGCCTATTTTAAACAGGTAATTATTGAGAGGGGTCACAGCTGATGGAATAAAGATTTCTTGTAACCGTACTTCCTGGTCACTGGGACTTTCAGTCTGCTGATGATGACAGCAGCTGACATTCTGGGTGGAGCAGATGTGTGGGTCACTATAAATTCTGGATTGCCTTTTTGGTTGTGGAATGAGTGAATAATATTTTGCTGGTCTAATTGACCGTCTGTATCAGTTTGTTCTTTTGTTTCACTGAGATGTTTCCGTACCACGAGACCATGTTATATGTGAGAACCCTCTCTGTTAGTGACTTGTAGACCATGGACACGGTGTGCTGGCTGGTATTAAAGTTCTTCAGTTTCCTGAGGAGAGTGAGGTGCTGTCTTGCTTCTTTGTATGTGTTCCATGTTGTTCTGGAAAGTGAGTTTATTGTTTATTACTGTTCCCAAATATTTGAAGTCTGTGATGTGCTGCGCTTCCTGGCCCTTCATAATGATGGGTTTGTAGAAGGGACCTGCACTGTCCCTCTCCTACAGTACAAACTAATGAGTCACAGAGCAGTGCTGCAGTTGGTTCAGTGATGCAGATCCTGCAGCATCATCATTATCACATATGAAGACATGAAGGACTGTTATGACTTCCTTACAGTTCACTCCCTCCATGAGTGATTCACTCAATAGTCTCAGTGTTTCTCAGCTAGTTTTTTCTTCACTGTTTTAATTGAAAAAAACATTCAAAATAAAAGCTTCTGATGCCTTCATTTAAAACAACATTACATTTTTTTATTGTGCTTTTTGAAGAAACTGTGTATTATTGTAAGCTTATTTTGCTTATTATTATTATCATCTCAGTTTAAGGTACAGATTCTAAGTATAAGTGTGTTTATAAGTTTATAAGCTAGCTTTCAGAATTCTAGCCAAGCAAAACTGGCTCTCTACCTCCGCCAGATGTTTTTGCTTAAACATGACAATTTGATTCAATTTTAGAATATTTGGCTTCTTTCTAGTAGGGCTGTTTTTGCAGTGTGTACCTTAAAAGTGACACCACGTAACTTTGTCTATAGCTACTGTGGACAACACTGGAAACTATACTGAAGAGGCTTTATTTCTTAAAGATTAGACTTTTCATTTGTATGAGGAAGACTGTTCTGTCTTCCAAAAGTACCAGTCTTGATTTACTGAATACCATTATGAAAAATATGTTTTATTGCTTTATTAAACAATCTAATCTGTGAAAAGCTCAACTGAAATATCAAATCAAGACAGGCTCATTTACTGTATCTGGGCCTAATACAGACATATATCAAAGGGAAACTGAGAGCAACGCACGGAAACTTCATTTATAAATTAGATAATATTATATTTAAAACCATGTCTGTCAAAAATCATATAATGTGGTGAGGACTATGGAGGAATTTAATACAGACGTCCTCACTATACTTGTGTGATTGCAGTGAAGAATTTCCAGGTAGAAACATGCTGTCTTCACTTAGAGACTATTTTTACAGAGGAGGACAGAGAACGGGATGGAAAACCAGAACACATAATGCCTCTGGCCACAGTTGTCGCTGGTGCAGAATCATTGAAACACTTGTGAACCAATAAAACACAAGCAAATTTAGAAAACGTTTGACATCACATGAATCTAAGAAGTGTAAAAGAAGCACAGCTAGCAGCTTTAAAGGACAGGTCTGGTAATATTCTACATTTTCCTTATGTCTCATAAAAACACTCAAACCAACACTGAATACTAATAAGTCTCTGTGTGTGTGTGTGTGTGTGTGTGTGTGTGTGAGACAGTGTGATATATCTTCTTCCTCTGGGTCATAAAGCTCCATGTTCCTGTATCACCAGGCTGGAGACACACTACTGTGTGAGTCCTGAACCTGAGTCCTGAACCTGAGCAGCACTACTGTCTGTAAGAACTGAATGACCACAACTGACACAGCGGACTGGAGACCTGGAGACCTTAACTCAAGTTTCCAAGATAGGAAAAATCCTGCCTTCCTCTTACAGAAGCAAATCCTAAACTCCTGGCTGTGTCCCATCCTGTGTCAGACCTCTGATCTTATCTCAACTGAGGAAATCCTAACTAGAGCTGTAAATTTGATTTTTCAATTGGTACTTGTCCTTTCTGTGTCTCAAATGTACATAAGACTGCCTGTATCCATGACAACAGCTGTCTCACTTCATGTGTGACTTACCAGCTTGTGAATGGACAGATCTGTTGATGAGTCAGAGGTGTGCCTTAGAGGAGAGGAAATGCCTTTTTGGGCAGTTTTCTTGCCAATTATCAACCCATGATAAGGATATGAATGGAAAGAACACCTCGATCAACAGTGGTGATGCCATTTCTGACACTATTTTGAATTTAGTACAGGGTTGATGCCATCCTAACTGAGGAAATTAGGATGCTTCTGTAAGAGCTAAATTCCTGTCCTAGAATATGATAGGATGTTTCCCTAAAAATGCAGTGTCATTCTGGGGTGTCATTACAGAACTATGTTTCTGTAATGATGCCTCAGATCCCAACCTGAGTACTAAAGCAATATTTTTGCCTTACAGCATCTCATCCATCACTGAGTGTTAGCTAGACTAATGCACTGGACAGTGTGTGTCCACATGCAACACATAATACACAAATGCAGATGATTGATCAGTAAAAAATAAATGCAAGAAACTATATTTGAAAAGAACCAAACCAAAATCTTTACTGAACAAAGTCATGTTTTCCATTACCATCTCCTTATCTCTCCCTGTTCTCCTGTATTTCTCCAGATTTTTGACAAATTTTCACACCTTTTTTTCCCTTTTCATGATCAAAGCCTGTTTCTGACAGCGTACAGTGTGTATAAGCTCTACACAATTTTAAAGTCTGCTGTTTCAACCAGAACAAAAGTACTGCTGCACCAAACTAGACTCCCTAAGAAGAATACGTGCATGCATTTTGGAAATTCTCTCTTTCCTGAGATTTAAAAGTAAACTGAATGCTGATGAAATATACTTTATACCTTTGCAGTGTTATTTTGTCATTTTCATTCTTCAAAGGTGACCAAAATACAGGACACAAAGTCTCAAATGTTTTGGTATTGAAATCCCTATTTTTCATGTCTCAAGGTTAACAAGAGTTAGATTAGAGGGTTTGTTATACAATTACAGCATTAGTTCTCTGTGAATCTCTTTCATATCCAAGCAAACTTGGTACTGTAACTGAAATATCCCCAACTGAATTGATATTGCATTGAATTGAATTGAGCATCAAATCAAATCGGGACCTTGTGAATTGAACTGAATCGATTTGGGAAATTTGAATTGATATCCAGCCCTAGTTGTATGTATTGTAAATGTTAAATGGAGTGCATTTATAGTGCTTTTCTAGTCATCTGACCACTCAAAGCACTTTTCAACACATGCCACATTCACACACACACACACACACACACACACACACACACACACACACACACACACACACACACACACACACACACCGAGGACACACCACTGATCGTCTGATTAGTGGCCAGCTTGCTCTACCACTGAGCCACAGCCGCCGCTGTCAGATGGATTTGTTGGTTTTAGTCTTTTCATGGGATTTATTGACAAAAACAAAAAATAATTCAGCTTCTGTTCTGGACAGCTAACACTACTAGACACTGACCTGAGACCTCACACTGAACTGGCTGGACTATCAATAATGAATGTATCTGACAAACAATATTTGGAAGCTGTGAGGGAGATCTGAAGCGATGAGAAGAGGAGCTGTCAGCACCCTGAACTGTTCCTCTGGATTTGGGGGGGTGGGGAGGTACGTGCTCCATTTGTCTCTGTCACAACAAGTGAGGACAGCTAATGAATGCTAATGTTCCGTCTATAGGGCGAGGAATGTCTCGTACCAGCACTGCAGACCCTCCCCGTCCCTCTGACAGAGCTTTTCAAGAACTCCTGGCTAGAAACTAGAAGCTTCCTCCCTGACAGCACACAGCAGCCTCTGTGCAGACGGTGTTTGGGGAAGGATTTCAGCAACCAAACTAAACAATCAGGAGGACTGAAGCTGTTTTCACTGCAAATCTAGTAGCACTGAGTGAAAATATGGGATTCAGTTTTATGTGACCTGAGGCAAACCCTGAGGCCTGTGGTGAATGTTTTGCTCCTTAAAGATACTGAAGACAACAGAATGTGTTTTTTATGATAAAATGTAAGGATGATTGTGATCAAAGACGCTGTCTCCTGAAGGTCTTTCAGGAGGAAGGAGGGTCTGAGGGTCTGGAAGTCTGCAAGTCTGAAGTGTAAAAAGACAATGTATTTATATTGTTTGAGACTACCTAGTATCGGTTCAATCTAAGCTGAACTTTTAAGTAAATTATTTTGAAGTGTTAGTGAATTTTCCAATCTTTAGGTAAACAGGTATCTTCAGATAAACAAGGGAACAGCCTGATAGTGTTGCTATGGTGGCTAAGGTCGGAGATGTGTTTGTCTGACTCTGAACGGAGCAGACATAGCTGTAGTTGGAGATTGGATATCACTGACCCTGACTAATGGGAGCAAAGGTTGTCAAGCTGCGTTCTCGGACCTTGTTCATTCATACTTAGCATGTTTGTATTTGCAGACCAATAGGCCAATTCTATAAGCTGTAGATGTGTTGGATCTGAACGTATTTGTGCATGGATTAATTATGACATTATCTGTGAATGTTTAAAGACTATCCCCAAAGGACTAAAACTCCAGAATTGAAGGGAACATCAGGACAAAGCATGTACTGATTATTCTTTCATTCTCTTGATCAAGTTTCATTAAACTCCTCCTTTTGATGTATGGGCAAAAGATCAAATCTGCAACAATGACAACTGCACAGGTTCTTCAGCCATGTTATATAAGATTCCAAACCACCATGCTCAGTTCAAAGGGAACTGTCAACTTAATAACGACTTCACAGTCATTTACTTTTTTTGAGTTAGTAATGTACAATAACAGTTAATCCTGGTCCCAGTTTAAGTGTTCTTTACAACAGCAGTTCTTAGCATTTTTCACGCAAAAGATTCCTCTCACTTTGCACAGACTGATGACTGAAAAATGAAGCTGAATCAAATCAGGTGTAGACAGGTGGGATAAGATGGATGTACAACAATCTGTCACAGCATTAGTGTTCAAGCTAAAACAAGGGCAAAGTCACAAAAGGATTGCACATCTTTTGTAGCCACTAGACCTGCACAAATAAGACAAAAACAAACTGTGTAATTCTCCAAGCACCCACAAAGAGTGAAATGCATCCATAATTGTCCTGCCAAGCAAATAGCATGTCTGTGTTCTGGTGCACGTGCACATGTCTAAATTAAGTATATTGCATACATTTGAAATTGGCATAAAATTGGCCTCTTTCCATGCAAATGAGCCACAATGAAAAAAGAGTCAAAACACCAGCATATTAAGACAAGACAAGACTAGACAAGATAAGATAAGATAAGAGTGGAAAATATTGCTCCTGCAACTGTATTTCTAACAGTTTTTGACTCAAACATTATTTATTATTTAACCATACTGCTTCAGTACACCTAAAGTATAAATATTACTGTGACCATGACAAGAAAATGTAACATTTGAAAGATGCAAAACAAGGGCAAATGGACTCAGCAGCAAAAACTTCCTGGGTGTGTTGACACTGTTATATCATTAGTGTGATATCTTTTTTGAATCAGTCCTTGAGACGGGGCAGGTAGCTGTTGCAAGTGATGAGCAATTCATGCAGCTTTCAGTGGCTACAATCCATTCTTTATGAATTCACCCACCAGTGTGAAGCTGATCTTTTAGTACAACTAAACATACTGGCTGAAAAGGAAACTATGCATTTTGTTGCCCTGGTAACCTGGTGTTTTTGCACAGACAGGGCACAGTGATGATTGGTCCAGAGAGTTCAGTGACGACAGAGAAATTCAATTTAATGTTCTTAGATCTTCAATCTGTTTGCTCTGGATCCCTGAGGATAGAAAGGATACAGCCTGTTCACCCTGCTGCCATCTGGAGAGCTGTACCACCAGACCTCAGAGCAGTTTCTTTCCTCAGGATGTCAGACTCTGTGAGCAGCATAAAGAAACTATAAGTGGCACCTCGTTATACAACCAGCGTTGTGAAATGATCAATAACTTAATTATCCTCATTTCTGTGTAACTTCTGTTTTTTCAGCTAACAGCTCACTGTCCGATCCTGCTGCTCTTTGCACAGCCTTGAAAGGTTGTCACACAAAGATCAGCCCTCTCTGTCACTGTTTCCCAAACTGGTCCAATTCACAGCAGACCTTATATGTAAAGATAAACTTCAATCTTTGAAGCTTAGCAAAAAATGGTATTTCAAAAACTATTCACAGTCAGCTGTGAAGCTGATTTGTCATTATTTGGGTATTAACACACTAAAATGTTAACCATTATTTACTTTCACTTCAATGAGTTCATTCAACAATTTTTTTAATTAAATTTTGGAGGTTTCTAAAACTCAAAGATTCAAGTTCACCTAAAGAAGAAATTATTTTATCAAAATATGACTATTTGGTGAAATGTTTTTGTTAAAACTTGAGAGTTTGAGTTGGGTTCAAAACTCAAACATTTATTGAAGTAACATGCCTCAAAATGATGAATTTTCTAAACTTTTTTATTTTTATAGTGTATGATATTCTGTCTTACTTCATAAATGACACAAAATGAATACATTTAGGCAGAATTAGCATGATCTCATTTTTTCATATTTTAAATGCTTCATGAAATCTGTACTGCAGATATAAATCCTAAACTTTGCAGAATTTTTTCCATAGTCTTCTAATTATTTGTTGACCCAAATAAAATCTCCTGTGACCCACCTGTGGGTCATGACCCAGTCTTTGGAAATGGCTGGTCTCATGTACCTCATCTTACATATCTGTCCCTGCTTACTGAGAAAAACAATGTGAATCAGTTTATTTTCGCTGTAAGTTAGAAAATGGTTGGAGTGTCACCCGACACCCTATCAGGGGCCAGATTTGGCCCATGGTATACAAGTTGAGCCTCACTGATTTAAGGGCACACATGGACTGCAACATAATGAATATTATTGGTGCAGCTCTAAATAGCAATGCCAAGAATGTGAAGAATCACATGTGAAGTGGTCGGCTAAACACCTGTCAGCCTGTGGTGAGATGGAAGCTGTGAACCCCTGTGGTGCCTGGCACTGGGGGAAGCAGAGCTGACCTGAGGGGTCATGGGAGTCCAGTTTCTTCTTCTACTTACAACAAACTGTGTCAGCAGACAGACAGAAGGAAACTCTGAGACTCTACAATTATCAGCTCAGGCACCTGTACTTACCTCTTCAAAACTAAACCAAAATCTACAGTCTTTTCAGATGAGTCTGTGTAACCACATTTCTGTACTCACATATGTCACTTGGATGTGACAGTAAATACAAGCCTTGTCCTAAATGGACCTGGTCTGGGCCATTCAGGAATTTTGTTAGGGCCTTAAGATCGAGTTCCACATTGAAAACACCCACCCTTGCCTATCATAGATAGCAGGTCAGCAGTATATGTTACAGAGAAGTGGTAAACATAATCTAAAAGTTATAAATCTGTAATAAACATGGTGTTTTAGGCAGCAATTCACATTTTGAAAGTTTTAGAATTTATCAGGGCTGAGATCATTATGATGGAAATATATGATGGCCATTCCCATGATGCCATGAGCAGTTTGGAGGAAAATGTCTCCATTCTGACCACTGGGGAATTGATAAAAAAAAAATCCCACATTAAGATAACAAGAGCTTGAAGGAAAGCCACAGAAGAAAAAAGTTGCACTGGATGGTGAGCACTTCTGTTCTGAAAATTACCAATATATAGAGGAAAGTCATCCATCCTCCTGATCAGGATGGATCATGATTATTCTTGGGGTTCTCAAAGTGCAACGTGACCCTCAGAGCTGTGCTGTCTATTTCAGTACTTTGATGTTCAGTGGCATTAAGCTGCACCCCCCTGACAAACATCTGTCAGCTAAGACTTCTTGTAGAAAGCTACTGGTTGCATGGCAACTCATGGCACCTCCTGAGTGTCGCAGGAATTACGTCTTTTCATCAAACCTTCTGTAATAGTTACATTTCAGCGACAACTGAGCAGTTTAATGTGAAGTGAGATGGAAAAGTCACCATGGAAAAGAAGACTGCCTGATTCAGGAGAAAAAGAGGTTTCAGGAAAAAGAGATCAACTCTTCATCAGACTTCAGCCTTATCTGCAGACAGGTGACTTCAACCAGAGAATTTAGTACTCAAGAAAATCAAGGAACCCATACAAAACTAATCACAAATCCCACAAAAAGTAAATGGGTTTTTGTGTGGGCAACCCGCTGGCTCCCTAAACTGGCACTCAGTCATCAACTGAGAACCCCTGTGCTAGAGAACGATCCTAGTATTTCTTAATGGTATTGAATAATCTCACTTTGTCTTTGGCTGGTCACGTTAGTGGGGATTTTCCACTGGCACCAAGTCAAACCTTGCTGCACTGATTTGCATTTCCATTACTGCTGTTATTGAACCGAGTTGCCCCAGATGGACCTACTCTGGCCCAAGTACACTTCAACATGTGGCTAGGAGGAGGTGGAGGAATTGAACCACAGACCTTGCGATCTCCAGAGGACCTGCTGTACCACCTGAGCCAGTGTTCCATCAGATTTAACTGACAGAGACCAAACACACTGTTTTGTGAAATTCCAATAAACATCTGATTGATATCAAATTGATGTGCCAACTTCAAACCAACAAGAGGAGCACAGCAAAACTGTACGAGCTAAAACAATGTGTTCATTGACTAACTGTAAGAAGCTGAATGATATTCATTGGAGCAATTCATTCAAAAATATGGATGTAAAGAAGTCAATTCAGCTGCAAATGACGTTTTATTTGTTTTATTTGGTGTTTCTGAATCATTAGAGTGACTCTGAGCTCATTTATTCTGCACTTCTTGTTCTTAACTGTGTTCAAAGCAGGTGGGTCCCACAGCACAGCCCCCCCCACCCTTGTCATCAGTGAGTGTCTGCATTGCAGTGCTGGCCTACCTCATGGTGTGAATACACTCTGGCTCCTTAGTGAAGGCGTAAGCATAACCGCTGGACGTGGTGCCAAAATCAATGGCAACGACCACCACGAAGGACGGCCCTGACGGTACCTGGTCTGTGTCATTCTGCTGCACAGAGACAATACACAGTGAGACAGGGTTAGCACACGTGATGACATACAGTGAGTCTGACTGATTGTTACACACACACACACACATACACACACACACACAAGCAATTTAAGCTGTTACAAACTCAATCACACTCACATCAGCCATCAACAGCAACAATTCAAACACAATCACAGAAGAACAACAATGGGTCAAGATCAGTAATATCAATCATTCCAAACAACTACTTAACACAGGCATGAACACACACAGCAGCGGTGAAGAACTCCAGCCTGCATACCTGAAACCTGGTAATGAAAACACCATCATTATCTGTCATAATTCACTGGTAGGAGAACTGTTTTCTTCAAATAATCATATTCTAAATGGGAGCTGGAGAGTGAGGAGTGGCTGGTTCAGAAACTATGCTTCTCCTGTATTTCGTGGACTGTGTCCTATCCAGGCCTGGTTCTGCAAAGGTTTAAAAGCATGCACTGCACCTTCAGTTTAATATTTTGCAGCCTCAGTTGAAGTTTGAATAAAACATGTCAAGTACAAAGTGGTAGGTCAGACAGCTGTCTGTGTAAGTGTCAGTTTTGGAGGATATTCAGAGTGCATAGACTGTGCGTCTCCGTGTGCACCTTTTATTTTGCTTTATGTAAATGCAGCAGCGCAACCTGCAAAGGGCTGGGGGAAGGTGAATATAGATCAACAGGTGTGGTGACCAAACCTGCAAAAATTATTAATTTAATTGGTGACTATTTTGAAAAAGAAAAAATGCCCAAACTATGATTTCAAATGCCAATATTTTCTTGTTTCTTTACTCCTCTGTGACAGTAAAGTGAATATCTAGGGTTTGAGGATAAAAAAGGCATTTGAAGACCTCACCTTGGGCTTTAGGAAACACTGATCAACATTTTCGGACATTTTATGGATCACAAAACTAATCAATTAATTGAGAATATAATCAACAGTTAGTTGCAGCTCTAGTGGTGATGATTAAATACTCTCTCAGCCAGTCAAAACTCTTGTCTCATAGCTCTGAAACACCTGAACCAATCACAGTTTAACATAATAACGACAGCTCAGCAAACAGGAAGTATTGCCTCAGAGAATTTCTGGATGGTCCAGAGCATCACAGCATGAACACACATCACTACAAATATAAATTCAAAGACAGATGGAGTATGGCTTTCATAACAACAGAAATAAAATAATGAAGAAACTGATTTAGTGATGATTAGATTGGACCACTGTAGGGCTGCACAATTCCAACTATCAAAAATTGCAATATGGCCATGTGCAATATCCAAATTGCAGAACTAGAACGAAATCACATTTTTTCAAAAAAGGTGAAATGTGTGAGAAAACAGCATCATAATGACGTACTGTAGTGTTGCATAGATGCCTAAAAATCCTAAAAATCTTGTTCTTCCAGCTTCTTAAATGTGAATATTTTCTGATATTTTTTCCTTACTCCTTTATGTAAGTGAATTGAGTATCTTTGGGTGGTGAGCATAACAACACATCTGAGGACGTCATCTTGGACTCTGGAAACATCAATATTTTTCACCATTTTCTGATAATTTATAAACCAAACAACTAATTGATAAATTGAGAAAATAGCTGACAGATTAATCAACAATAATAATAATAATGATAGTTAGTCAAAGCCCTACTTCTAACATAATCTGTTCATCAGGGTCCACATTAAGTTCCATGACACACACAGTCTTTTTCATTGCTGTTGCTGGCCCACCCTGCAGCTACTAGCCACTAATTTCAGATGCACCCCCTGTCATTTTGTCCTGGAACCAGACCTGGTCCTGTCACTGCTTGCTGCTGCAGTGACCCAGTCTGCTCCTCCTGCTGAGGTCCTCTAACACTGTTATGTAACATACATGAGGGAGGAAGAGGAAACAATGAACAGATTCAGTTTGTTTACACCAGTCTGGAAGAAAAGCATTCGCTCCTGCTGTATAGATCATATCATAATAATCATAATCATATTATGTGACTGTCCAAAGACTGATGTCGTCATAGTAAACCAGTATGAACAGATGAACAGGATGATGTGGAGGAATACTATGCTGACAGGAGAACAAGTATTACACGAGCAGATTATACATGTGCTGTAGTTTATCACCCATTCCTGAAAATCAGGACAAATCAGACCAAAAAAACACTTACTCCAACACTCTAATTCCAATTTTTAATTCTTTAAGGATTTATATACATGAAATATATATAATTTATGAAATGTTTTGGTTTGCTTTTGATTTCTAAACTTTCTTTGTGCCAGAAAACAACCTTGTCACAGACAAGAATTCACAACTTCAAACTATTTAATAATGTGTTAAAAAAAATCCTTCAAAATGTAAAACTAACAATATACTGATAATATAAGGGTAAAATAAAAATGTTTTCTTTTTAAAGAGATTTCCATCAACTCCATCAGATTCTTACATAAACATGATTTAATCAGGCATATAAAGGGGTAGCTATACCCCAAGGACCCCTGTCTGACTTCCTGGTTTAAAACAGGTGGGAATACTGCCCAAGTACTGGTAAACTTTATATTTTTAGACAAATTCATTCATGATATTGCAATCATATGTGTTTCAACCATAACATGTCAACTCTGTAGTCCTTCTAAAAGCAAAACAAGAATTATGGTTTAAAATGTGTATTTTGATTAACATTAAGAGAACTCTGAGACACTTTAAAAAATAAAATGGCTGCTCAACTCCATAAGACATCAGCTCTGCCAGATTTTCCATCTGACAGAGTTGATGTCTACATTTAATAAAAAGTTTAATCACCAGGAAGTTGGCCTGTTACAAGGTTTAACAACCAAGAGTTGGATCTTTAAAAATATACTTTCCAGAATAATTGAAGCAGGAAAATCAAAACTCCCACAAAATTCAGTTTTATCCCAGTTCTCAAGAATGACTGATAACACACCAAGACAGTGCAACAGGTATGGAGTAACAACAGGTACAGATGTAGAGATGTGAGGCCTCGTCTAGAAGAGAAGTGAATCACCTGAGTGTGTGAAGGAGACAGTGGGGTGATTCCAGGGTCACCCATGCTCTTTGCTGGAGAAGGATTGGCCATCGCATCTGTAGAGGAAGACAGAGAAAGATATTCACACTCTGAACCTTTAATGTTGATGCTTCAATCATTCAATTATTTAGCTTTATTATATTTGGTGAATGGTATGTTATAGAAAATGCATTTCTTTATTTCTTATTTCTTTCCACAGGTGGGGAGCAGAGGAACTTCACCTCACTTGGTTTTGATCCTGTGAACACTGAGTAAACCTGTTCCAGATGATCTGAGGGGTCTGGGTACTTCATAACATACAAGTAAATCAGAGATGCATTTAGTGCTTTATAAACTAGTAATATGATTTTAAAATCAATCCGTTGACACACAGGAAGCCAGTGCAGTGATTCAAGCTCTGGTGTAATGTGCTCCACTTTCCTGGAGTTAGTGAGGACAGTGTTATAATAGTCCAGCCTAATGAAAATGCATGAACAAGTTTCTCTGTATCTTTTTAGACAGAAATCCTTTAATTCTTGATATGTTTTTAAGTGATTTACTTTAGTTTTTATGTAACTGTTAAGATTTAGGTCCAAGTCTGTCACTACAACAGGATTTCTGACTTGATCTGCAGGTTTTCATGTCATGGATTCAAGGTGAGCACTGACCTTTAATCCAAAAATATATTCCCTCACTTTTGTTCTGTTCATTGCACTTATCTGGCAAATTTAGGGGGCTGTGGTCGTGTGGTGACACTGTTATATAGAGTTGTGTGTTATCTGCATAAGAATGGTTGGCAATGATATGATATTCCATAATCTGAGCAGTGGTGGGGCATGCAGATGCTGAATAGAAGGTTATGGTGAGGGAGGGCTGTCAGTAAAAAGAAACTGTCGTCTAGCCAAGAAACAAGAGTAGTACTGACACTCATGAAGTTACTCATTATTTTCTTGATTTTCTGATAAAGGATTCTCTCTATGAAATGTAAATAGTAAATAATGAAAATGCTTGTTGTCATTTCTGATAGCCAAAGGGACAGTTTTAAATTCCAACCATCAATCCAAAATACCAATCAACACCTGAACATTCAGTCCTACCGAGACAAGCTTCTCTACTGGCAGTGGGAAAGGACTCAACACCTATTTTTAGCTGCTTTATGCACGTTTATTAAAATAAATCAATTAAACCTGCTAATTTTGATCATATATTTTACGCTCCAACAGTAATGGCAACTGAGGAGGCTCAGAGACTAGACCGAGGAGCGACCGTGTGGTGCTGGTTGGACAGAACCCAGCGGCTCTGGAAGGCTGCTGACCCTGAACTCTGACTCTCAGGCTGTAAATGGCAGAGAAGTGAAAAGATGGTGCAGAGCTTCACACTGACAACATCTACTCCATTCAAAGAGCAGAAACTGTCTGTTGCACCTGTCTTTAAAACACAATGACATTTCAATTGAATTGGAGATTGTCTCCCCATTTGCTACCATCATTTTCATTAGTCTGGCTTAATAGCCGTCACAGAAAGTGTTCTTTGAATGCACACAATAATAATACTCCCTCGACGTATTGTAAGTGTCTGGCAGAATTGTCTCACGACGGGACATCATGTTATCCATCCTATTTTTCCGCCTCGCTCACCCTTTTCTCTTGTCCACCCCTACGGAGTGGATGAGTGGTCTGAAGACCCATAATACACTTTGCCAGGCAATTACGGTGCAGAATTACAGACCACCTGTGGCTAGACTCCATCTAACCACCATCCAGCGCGTCTCTTCGGCCCCAGCAGCCCACTCCCAAAATCACCTTTACAACCTTGAGTTTTTATTCCCAACAATGGCCATAAAAATCAAATCACGATTAGAGAAATAAAGTGATTGCTCTTGTAGTAAATAATATCTCAAGTGCTGTATTGCTGAGGTTCAGCTCAGCTGTTCTTTGTCATTGTGCTAGCTCAGTTTGTTTACCTCCTGTAATAAGAAATTTCATTAGAGTTTCTAAACAGGCAGCTGGCTGCTGTGAATGCCAACTGTTTATCTCCAACTTTGATTCTTTCAATACTACTTTTAATTTAATACAAAAAGCAAAATCAATGTTGTGTACAGTGCTCAGACTACAGGTCACCTCCTGTATGTCACACACAGGACAGTCTTGCATAAAGCGGTGTGTTTAACCTTGAAATTCTGAAAAAAAAAAGATAAAAATATATCAGAATGAAATTGGTACTTTTTCGTTCTGCTGTAATTTGCATTAAGGTCAGACCCACTTGTTTTCTTTCCTCAGTCAGGATTATTAAGGTTAGTTTCTACAGAGGTCAAACACGATAAAGCAGAAGTATTCAATTTCTTCCTACAAGATAAACACGACTAAATCAAAACCCAGTATATGGCTCCTGTGCTCTCTCACACATGCAGAGCTGTTTTCTCTCAGCCTCTGCTCTATGCATGCTCTGTACTCTATAATTAAAGATCTTGTAAAGCAACGATAAATGCCTGTTCTGAGTTCGTCAAACCACAGAAACATGTTATTAACCACCAAGCCAAATTTGAATGAAAAAAATTTCAAAGTATATAAGATTAGGTCTCAATATCCTGAAAAAATGGAGTTTTCTCTGATCTGAAACGCTGGGGACACGTCCACACCACTACAACAACCCGAAACATGGACACTGTGGCATGAGCCACCAGAGCCAGAGGACGGTGACAGAATGGGAGTTTTTTTTCTTCTGTGTTGGGTTGTTGGAACTGAAATGAGCTGAAGTGAACTCTGTGTAGCTTACTGGCCATTATATCCAACTTGATACCATACAGACAATCTTTTTAAAGAAGAAGTTGAAAATGTAAGTGACAGTTCGAGTCGTGACCTTAAAGGGATAGTTCACTCAAAGATCAGGTCAGGTTTAGTTTTTTAGTCCACAAAACACTGCTGGAGTTTCACAGGAAAACAGTATTGCAGAATTTCACAAACAGTGGAAGTGATTGGTGAGCAGTCTGTAAAAAACAACAGAATGAAAACATAAAATTCCTCCATACTGCTCATCTGGTTGATCCAAGTCTTCTAAAGCTCCAACATGCCATTCACTTGTGCATGCACACCATCACACCACACTCACCCAGTTCAGACAGTGTGCACATGAACATGGCCCCAAGCTAAGGATCTGCAGTGAAGATTCAGGCTAAAAATATGTTGTAAATAACATCTTTCAGGTCAATTTGGCATGTTAGGGCTTTAGGAGACCTGGATTTCACTACACGAGCAGTATGGAGGTATTTTATGTTTTAAGTCTGTTGTCTTTTACATTTGAAAACTGGTCACCATTCACTTCCATTGTTTGGGAGATTCTACAACACTGTTTTCCTGTGAAACTCCAGCAGTGTTTTGTGGACTACAAAACTAAACCTGACCTTCAACCAGCATGAGAAAATAATGACTGAATTCTCATTTTTGGGTGAACTACTACCTTTAAAATATAAAATTAAATTAAATCATGGCTTTGGAGAATTATACCCCATCAACTTTAGTTGATAGACATGCCCTGAAGGTAACAATGTATAGAGCTATGAGTGAAAGAGAAAAGAGAAAAAGAAATGGTCAGACTGCTGGAATCTATTTGCTTGGCAATGTTGTTTATCTTTGACTAGCAGCCATTTTTCCCCTGTCGACCATCATCAACCAGACTGGTTAAAGAGCAAGTAGAATTTCAGTCAACCAAGATTTTTCTTTGGTTTTGTGTTCTATGTCTCTCTACTGCTGAGTTGAGTAAAGGCAAACAGCTGTCTTATGCTTTGAGATGTCATTTTTTTAGTGGGTATACAAATAAGTGCCAACACTAGCATTCCAGGAAAATATAGTAATTAAAGCAATTCATGACTTTTAAGAAAATGAACTGGTGTTCCAGTTACAATCCCAGCACTTAAGCAAATTAACAGCATAGGTGTGTGCAGAACAGCCATGTGGAGAAGCATGAGTCAAATTAAACAGGAAATGTTGTATTCCTTTGAGCAGCCTGCTGAACTCATGTTGACACTGCAGCACTGAGTGTGCAGCTGAAAGGATGTGAAGACTCTTATTTTCTCTCCTCTCAGCAGGAGCAGTGACTTCCTGTTGGCCTCACATTCCATCTGTGCCCCTGATGACTGTTACCCAGAGGCCTGGGCCCACGAGAGCGTGTTAGTAAAATGATCAGGTACTTCTGCTAAAATCAATTAGTCTAAGTACTGCTGAAAACAGCTTCCTTAGAGTTTCAAAGGCACAAAATCAATAAATAAGGGAAGTCTTCATTTTTCTGATGACACTGATCTGCTGGTAAAGGTCACTTTCACCGAGGGTCCGTCTGAAGAAGAGAACAGCTAATCCAATACTGCTTTTAACCAGCAGCTCTTCAGCTACTCTGACCCAGACGGCAGCTGTCACAGCAGGCAGCAGAGCAGAAAGCAGTCTGGTAAAAAGCATTGTACCCTTTAGAACTGATATTACAAAGATATATCCATCCTCAATTCAGCCTCACAGCTCTGGACAGCTATACTCCTCTCATCATCCATTCTGACACTGTAGTTACTGTGTTGATGTGGAGGAGGTTTGCTGTCACCTTCAGGTCTTCATCTTACAGCTCACTGCGGTCCCAGTCTTTTATCATGTCTTCTTGCAATTACAGCTGCAACGATTAAAGGAATAGTTCACACCAAAATGAACATTGAGTCATTATCTACTCACCCTCATGCTGATTGAAGGTCAGGTTTAGTTTTTTGGTCCACAAAACACTGCTGGAGTTTCAGAGGAAAGCAGTGTTGTAGAATCTCCCAAACAATGGAAGTGAATGGTGACCAGTTTTCACATATATAACAACAATAGAATAAAAACATAAAATTCCTCCATACTGCTCGTGTGGTGTAATCCATGTCTCCTACAGACCCAACATGTCATTTACACCATGTTTTCAGCCAGAATCTCCACTGTAGATCCTTCCTTTGGCTTGGAGCCACGTTCATGTGCACATGCACACTGTCAGAACTGGGTTGTGCATATTGTGACAGTGTGCAAACAACATGTTGGATGGATTACACCAGATGAGCAGTATGGAGGCATTTTATGTTTTAATTCTGTTGTTTTTTACATTTGAAAACTGATCACCATTCACTTCCACTGTTTGGGAGATTCTGAAACACTGTTTTCCTGTGAAACTCCAGCAGTTTTTGTGGACTAACAAATTAAACCCAACCCTCAATCAGCATGAAGGTGAGTAGATAATGACTGAATGTTCATTTTTGAATGAACTATCTCTTTAAGTTGGCATTCACAGTTGGAGGCCTCCACTCCAGCAGAAAGACAGAAAATAACAATGAGGGTCGATGTAACTGCAACTAGAGATTAGGGGTGGAAGTACATACAGCCACAATGATTAATCAAAAAATCTACTAATCGATTATTAAATTAATCGCCAACTAGATTAATCTGTTACTTCTATCATCAATTCCTGAAAAAATATTAAGTTCCTTTTTACCAGTTACCCAATCAGGCAAGTGTGCTGTTGGATTTACTAGCCCAACATGGCATCTTACTTGCCCCGGGCAATCCTAGGATGATTCAGTGGTAGTTCAGCTGACTCCAATAACACTGAGCACCAGAGCTGAGAGCATCAGGGCACCCAACAGAAACCAGTTGTGTTGCTCTGTGTTGCCCTCTGTTTCCATCACAGTGAGTTTTGTACTTACAAACTTTGGACTTGGTGGTCTTTATATAGTTCTATATCATCAGTCTACAGTATTTCTAACTCTGAAATCAGACAACCATCTTGAATTGTCAAGTGACAGGAGTGCTTGCATGTCATAAACATGGGAATCTTTCCTCTGTGTGCCATCCATCCCATCTTTGTCTCTAGTGGACAGTCTGGTTTGAAGAAGGAGGCCTCCCTCAGGGACACAGTTCTCCCCTGCTGTGAGGCTCAAATGGAAACACAGCTGATCACAACTAAGGCAGGCTATACTGGGCCTGTGGTGTTTTCATCAGCTGCAGCGCTGGTAGAGCGGGGGCAACATACCCCCTCTCTACCACATACAATATGTGTCAAATCAAACTGGGGATGTTGCAAATTACCAATTAGTATTACTGTAAATCTTAATCATCATTAAAATCATGTTTGATTACTGCATTTTGAAAAACTCAAAGTAAATTCTGTCCAGCATCAACCAAAGTTAGCAACAGTCTCCCAGACGCAGCAGCAACATGAGTTTGTTCTTACGTCAATGACAACCAACATCAACCAACATCACTGAGAAACCACTGAGAGGTTTTTAATATGAAACTTGGTGAAATAATTTCAGTGTGTGTGTTGGTACTTAACTGAACATTTTCAGCACATTTTAATAAAATCATGATAATACTGATAATAACACTTGTAGGACATAATTCACGTAATACACAGGGAGTCCTCAGCCATACAGCAGTAAATGACGTCATGTGATGGATTGAAAAAAAAAAAAAAAACATTTTTGACCCAGAAGCTTAGATTGAAAAGGTAGTCAAACATAAAACATTATTTTATGGCAAAATTAGAGTAGGATCAAAAAACAGGTGTCAGTAATGTACCAATACTGAATTTTAAAATTCAGTAAAAAATTTAAATCCTTACCACATTGTATACCATTAGCATTAACACAGGCAAAATTATTGAGCATTTTAAATTTGAAAATTCAAAACGTACTGAGGGCTGGTTTAAGAACATTAAATGTGCAAAACTGGAATAATAAATAAATAAAAAATACAAAATGTTATCTCAAGTAGATTAAGTATTACCACCACCTATAACCACTGTCATCTGACATGATTTATTCTGATTTATAGATGATTGTTTTCTGCTTGTTGTCTGATTTTTTTAAACCTGAACCATGTCCATATAACGGCAGTTACTCTGGTCTTTATTCCTCCTCATCCTCCTCTAAAGCTGTCTGTATGCAGTGTGTTTAGTGTAGTTTGCCATGTATCTTCAAACATGGCAAAGCTCTGATGTTCTTTGTTCTTTTATCTGTGCCTTTAATGTTTTATTGTAACTCATTATCACAATGCTTTTTGGTCAAAGCTCTACTGTACCATCATGATATAGTCAAAATTCATACTGCTGAACAAACATACATCAAGGGCTACAACGATTATTTTCATTGTCCATTAATCTGTTGACTATTTTAGCCACTATTTTGGCCATTAATCGCTTCATTAATCCTGTCACAATCTTGTGACATGAAAACTAGGTCCAAACATATTCAGACCCAAGTCTTTCCCTAAACAACTGTTTTCATTACTAATAAATATATTAATAAATTTTCTTATTGATTAGCTGTTCACTCCATAAGATGTCAGCAAATGGTGAAAAATGCAGATTGGTGTTTCCCAAAGCCTAAGATGAGGCTCAGAAAAATATTAACATTTAAGAAACTAGAATCAAAAAATTGTGACTTTTTTCTTCTTTTCTTAGAAAATTACTCAAACCGATGAATCTATATATAGTCGGTGATTAATTTAATAATTGATCAGTAAGTGATTTTTTGAGTAATTGTTGCAGCTGTATATACTTCCACCCCTAATTTCTAGTTGCTGTTACATCCACCTCAGACCCCAAATGTAAAACATAAAGGGATAGTTCACCCAATGGTGCCCAGTTTTCAACATAAAATGCCTCCATGCTGCTCATGTAATCCAAGTCTCTTCAAGTTCCGACATGCCATTTGCACACCACACACACACAGTTCAGACAGTGTGCACGTGAACATGGCTCCAAATTAACAATCAACAGTGAAGATTCAGACTAAAAACATGGTGTAAATAACTTTTTTTCAGTCAACTTGTCATGTTGGGGCTTTAGGAGACTTGGATTACACCAGACGAGCAGTATGTTAGAATTTTATGTTTTTATTCCGTTGTCTTTTACATTTGAAAATTGGTCACCCTTCACTTCCATTGTTTGTGAGATTCTGCAACACTGTTTTCCTGTGAAACTCTAACACTGTTTTGTGGACTAAAAAAATAAACCCAAACTTTAATCAGCACGAGTAACAGATAAAAAATGAATTTCCATTTTGGCGTGAACTATACCTTTAAACCTTAGCAAAGAATAACTTTTTTTTTTTTAACAAACACAAAATCTTGCAAATATTTCTTGTGATTCCCCTCTCCACACTAGGTTTTAATGTTCAAATTAAAAGTGAAAAACAGGTGGATGGGATAACATCTTACATCTCATTGGGTTTCCAACATCTAACATCAAAATGTTTGCTGGAATGTTTTTTGTCTTTCTGCTGGCAATCCCTGGAAGCTGCTGAAGATTAAATAAAAACAGAACGAGATAATCACACCCTATTCTTTAAAATGCTCATCCTCGCCTGTTCGTCAGACGACACTAGTCTTTTGATTCTTTGAGCGAGCTTGGCAGGCAGGCTGGGCTTCCAGCCAACCATGCTAACAATCTAACTTGAACACGCTGTTAACAGCTCTATCAATTAGGATTTTTTTATTAATTATTTTGTGTGGATGAGTTGTCCAGTGTTTTCACTGGCCTCTCTCTGACGTCTAGCCTCTTCATCATGCAAATCACTCATTCTTGAGAATTGGGACAAAACTGTATTTTGAGGGGCTATTAAACCTTGTAGCAGGCCACCCTACTAGTAATTATTTTTTTTATGAAATGTTGATGCCAACTTGGTCAGATGGAAAATCTAACGATGGAAAAAACACACAGACAAGACAGACAAAATGTTAAATTTTTTTAATTTCACAGCAGAGTCATAGAGAGCAGCCATTTTATTCTTTAAGTGTCTCAGAGTCTCTTAATGTTAATTAAAATACATATTTTTTAAGCATAATTCTTATTTAGCTTTGATTTAGAAGGACTACAGAGTTGACATGTTATGGTTGACATCTGATAGAAATATTATTGAATGAATTTGTCTAAAAATAGAAAGTTTACCAGTGAGACAGGAGTCCTTAGGATGTAGCTAGCCTCTGGGACACAACTTTAAAGGGCCAAAAATTACTATAATAGCACATTTTACACCCATGTTAACAGCAGGTATTGTGAATTTTAGATTCTGAAGGCTTTTAATTTATTTTTGAATAAGTTCTGAGCTGACTTACATTAAAGTAAACCTAAACATATCATAAATTACATATATTTCATATATATCAATTCTGAAAGAATAAAATGTCACTAAATAGAGTGTTGGTATTCATATTTTTTGTTTTGGTAGGACATAAATGATCCCAGTTCTCAAGAAAGGGTGAGATACAAACTCTACAAGTTGACCTCAGTTTTATGTCGAGGCCTGACAGCCACAAAGAGCAGCCATGTAATAACTCAATCTGAAAACTGTATCTAGTTTAAATATTGAAAAGGTGACATGTTAATAAACTTGTTAATAAAGATACAGAGAATCTTAATAGACAATAGCAGCCTGTTTGAGGAGACAGTGGTGTCTAAGACTGGGATGAAACACAGAGAGATACAAAGCAAGGCACCGACTGTTACCTACAATAGCAGGAGAGGAGCCTCATTAAATTCACTGCGGCAAACCGAGAGGCACAAACACAAAAAATAGACTATCAAAGAGCCACATTCATGAAGGCGACAGCAAAATGAGTTTGGGGGGAGAGAATGTGCTGTTTCTTCTTCCCATCTGAGGTCCCATTCATTCCTGCCACGCAGAGAGAGAGAGACGAACCCCCCCAACACTCCTCCCTGCCTGGTTGACTGCATCCACTTGGCCATGAGCCCAGACACACAGTGCAGAGAAGCAGCCTGACAACAGCTGCAGCCACTACACACACCGACAGAAATCCACACTGTCACATCTAAAACACACAGCGATCTGAACAAACACACTGTAATATACTGCAGAATTATCTGTTTTCAGGATGGATGCCAACACATTTATGGAGTGAAGCTGTTAATAGCTTTCAGATACCTTTTATATCCATTATTATTTTTACAGCAAACATTCCTTATTGTTGTCATGGAGGATAAACCCTCTGAAACACCCTGGGACACCTCAAGCCATACTGGCTCTTCTGTGCCACACTAATGGAAGTGGTTATCAGGGTCTCAGGTTTAATAATGTCTGTCCAAGAACCATCTCTCCAGTCAGACACCTGCTAAAATATTCATCATATCAGAGGTGGATGACACTGAGCATGTCAGGCTGATGTCCAACATCAGTCACTCTAATCCCACGACAGACCTCATTAACTGCAACTGTTGAACGTATGTGATACTTCACATATTCCAGTAACTGCAGGTATTTATTCCAGTCATGATGCTTTAAACAGATTTAAACTAGTCCCATTCTCACCCTCTGTCATGTGGAATATAAATGAGTGTGACTGTGGGGGTGAGTGGTAATAAAGCACAGTGTCACACTGGATGGTATTCAGCAGAGCTCCAACACCAAGACCTGTGAGTATGTATGTTAAATACATATTTATTAATAAAATATGGTTTGCATACCCCGCTTTCATTCCACATTCAAAGACTCTGAGCCTGATCTTACACTGATCTAAGGCACAAGGTGAAAGCGCAAAAATGTCCAAATCCGCCTTTGCCATCTTGTGCCAGAAATGCAGGCCGCATTCTGTCCTGTCCCACCCCTTGTGCCAGCAGCGCACAGCAGGATACACCTATCAGCTGTGCCCAATTACCTTGATTAATTCATGGGTGAGTTTAGGCCGAACATGTGATAAACAAATCAGAAAGTCGGCTCTCATTCCCTTTAAGAAGCAGGAGCATCAAGAGCACAAACACTGTTAGCGTGATGGCGGATTTACCAGGAGGAAACAAAGAGAAAAGATTTTTAAAGTGAGGAGACAGATCTACTGGTTCGGGAAGTTAAAGCATGAGACTGCATGATACTTGGAGACAGCAGGACGTCTCCAAAGCAGGTTTCATGTATAAATAGTTTATTTCATATTAATGCCTACAAAAACTAATACAACGAATGAACCGTAAAAGTCATGCAGATATGTGACTGGTTATGTTTTACACTGAAGCACCTTGAAATGATGTTGTGTTTTATAATTCATAATATCATCGTCATCATCATGCAGCTCTACTGGCTGAAGCTCCTGAAGAAGGAGACAGCGGGCAGGAGCCGAGGAGAGGAGTGAGAATTGGGTGTCTATGTCCACACTACACCGGAATTTTAGGACACCTAAAACACAGGTGTTTGGAAAAGCTGCTGGCCCTGTTTCAGTTTTAAAAGTTAGGTTACCTTTGGGAACAATGACACGGACACCCAGGTACTCTCCCTGATTGGGCCAATCAGTGACATTTCCTGATTCATCACACCACGAGTTGACAGACGCTGTGAGACTGCTGTCACTTGATTGCTTAAGTTTTATGCTTTTATTTCATGCTTCATGCTGGGGTTGGGCTGACAGACGATGCCATCCTCCATCAACAATGTCTGACAATCATTGACTACTGAGCCCTCTACCTTCATAACATCAGCATTTAAAAGTCTTCTGCATTTGAGGTGATGTGTCCCCTCAGAGTTGCCGTGAGGCAGGAGTTTCATTCTGTTCTTGACATGTGGGAAAACAAAAAGAGGTCGTTACACCCTCATGTCCCAATTATTATTTTCTTATTAAACCTGTCCTGTTAGGCGAACAAGAGGTTCAGTGACACTAGTGGCAGCAGTGTTTCTTTTCTGTGAGCTGCTGTTAGTGTTTCTTTCAGTCATGCCACTATTTTTTATTTTCATGGTGTAGCTTTCTCAGTATAGCTAGCCAGCTAACTTTTGTTTCACGCTTTCAAACACAACTAAGTTATGGACATGTGGAGCAGACACAAAGACCCTCTTAAACCCAGCACAGTATGATGGTTTCCTCAGCTGAGTGAGACAAGTGGAGGTTGTTGTCAGAGTGACAGTGGGACATCATCATATGTCATCTAAACCTACTCCCTGCTCCAGCATTTGAGCAGCAGAGCGTTTTGTCTGCCTGATTATGCTGACTTGCTCAGAATTTGTTGATTTGGACATTTTCCTTAGATTTTTGTGCTTCTACCATGAAGTCAATAAGCTACACAGTAAAAGGATCCCTCTTTTGTCTGTGTCTGACTTCCTGCCCTGCTCGATCTGCTCAGTGCAGCTTGACACAGTTTTTGTTACAAATGAACTCAGTCTGTATTCATTGGCACAGGGCGGAGAGCCACTTCTGGGACGCACTGTGGCACTGCCAGTGGAATCACAAGCATCGTGTAGAAGAGTTGCGATCTGCTCCGGTGGCCGTGGCCCGGCTGTGCCCCGTGGAATCAAGCCGTAAGACTTTCATTCCATTTTCTATTACTTCCCATCAGCATTCCAAGATTTCTATTTCATGTTCTCAGAATTTTATTCCACTCCATTCCACACTCTTTAGACTTTCACTCCATATTCTTAGACTTCATTCCACAATCTCATACATTTGGCCTCAACTTCTCATCCACGTCACACCTTATGTCCTCTTTTGTAATACATCTGGAAAAGAATCTTTGAGCAGGCCTGATCCATGCCTGGTAATCTTCTGTAAAGAATTCCTCTCAGGGGTTGAGAAATGGAAAGAAAGATGGAAGGAAAAGTCGTCATCCAATACTATTAAAGTTTTCTTGACTTTCCTTCCCTCACCTGGCACAAGGATTTTATAGAGTTCAGTGAACATATGCACTCAGTGTTGTGTGCACCGATCAAGAGTATTTGTGATTTTTGAATTTCTTTTCAGATTTAGCAGAATGTTGCAAATTGCAGCTCAATTTATAGACACCTTGTGTTATACTAGGTGTTGGATGTAGATGTAGCAGTTACATGTGCAAAAAGGAAAAATACAGAGTTTGTTGGTGGTCAACTTTGAGTGAGAAGGATTTTGAAAGATTTGGTCACTGAATGCAAAAAAAAAAGCTGTCCACAGTTTTGTGCTGATTGACTTCTGTTGTGTCGACTGTATGAAGAGTTTTGAAAAAGTTCACCCAGTATTGATGAATGTGTGTCACCAATAGGCCTGTACAAAATGACAGTGATATCTATCAGTGATCTATTTCATCATCATCAATAAATACCAGTAAGACAGTAATTTGATAAAATAGCTTCACTTGAATGCATTAAATGTAAACCACCATGAAAGCACATAATGAATACACCCAGGCTCTGTAACATCCCATCATATCCCCAGATGCTACGAGTGATGTGCAAACAGACCATCTGTGTTGCTCAGTTGCCCCATCTACATGTGAGAAACAGCATGAGTGACACATGAGACAACAGCGTGCAAAATGAGTGCAGATGAAACAGAACAGGTCAGGTGTGGCAGTTTTTTGGATTTCTGAAGTCACACAACTAGATGTTGAGGGGCTCTAACATTTGTTTTTAGCTCCTCCTTCGTGTTGAAAGGAACCAGCAGATGCGGAGCAGCAGGGAAGTGTTGTGGAGGAGGGAGACGTCATGCTCTGCCTGCTGCCACCACAGCCTGACCACGGATATGGATGGATAAACACTTACAAGTTTTGGTCAAAAGTTTACATACACTTGTAAAGAGCATGTATATCATGGCAGTCTTGAGTTTCCAGTGATTCCTGTAACTCTTCATTTTCTATGATGGAATGATTAAAACACAAAAAACAATCATGCATTTTGGTTCTTTCATAAATTTATTACAGGTCTTCTGCAATATGACAAGCTTCTGGTTGTATCTTTGACCACTCCTCTTGACAGAATTGGTGCAGTTCAACTAAATTTGTTGGCTTTCTGACAAGACTGTTCTCTTCAGCACAGTCCACAGGGTCTCGATGGGGTTTAAGTCAGGAGTTTGGGAAGGCCGGTCTAAAACCCTAATTCTAGCCTGATGTAACCATTTCTTTACCACTTTTGATGTGTGTTTGGGGTCGTCATCTTGTTGGAACAGCCAACTGCATCCAAGACCCAACTTTCTGACTGATGATTTACGGTTTTCCTGAAGAATTTGGAGGCAATCCTTGTCCTTCTTCATTATTCCATTTACATTCTGTGAAGCATCAGTTCCACTGGCAGCAAAACAGCCCCACAGGATAATATAATTCACCATCATGCTTGATGGTAAGTTCGGTGTTCTTGGGGTTAAAGGCCTCACCAAAGATATTTTTGATCTTTGTGGACAAATGGCCACAGAAGTTTCCTCCAGAAGGCCTTTTCTTTGTCCACATGATCAGCAGCAAACTTCAGTTGAGCCTTAAGGTGCTGCTTCTGGAGCAAAGACTTCCTTCTTTCTCTGCAGCCTCTCAGCCTGTCAATGTAAAACATGTTTGACACTGGACACTGACACCTGTGTTCCAACACCTTCTAATTCATTGCAGACCTGCTTTTTGTTGATTCTTGGTTGACTCCTGACCATCCTGACCAACTATCTCTCAGCAGGTGATATCTTGTGTTTTCTTTCTGATCATGGCAGTGACACAGCTGCATCATGCACTTTATACTTACAAGCAATTGTTTGCACAGTTGATTTTGGGATCTGCAGCTGCTTTGAAATGACTTTGCCAACTTGTTCACCTCAGTGATTTGCTTTTTCAGATCTGAGCTGAGCTCCATGGACTTTTCCATTGTAGCGTTTGTGTCTAATGAGTGAATCAAATGAGCCCTGTTTAAATAGGCTCAGAGAAATCAACACCTGTAGTCAATTGTAATTACTCACAACAAGTTAAGAGGCCACAGCACTAAGAAAATTTGATTAACACAACTTTCTACAACACCAAAACTGATTATTCAAGTTGCTGTATGTATATTTTTGAGCCGGCAGATTTTGTCATATTGCAGTAGACCTGTAGTAAATTTATGAAAGAACCAAAATGCATGATTGTTTTTTATGACAAAGAGACACGAAATGTCATTCCATCATAGAAAATGAAGAGTTAGAGAAATCACTGGAAACTCAAAACTGCGGTGATATACATGCTCTCTAGTGTGTGTAAACTTTTGACCACAGCTGTATCAGACCACTGATGTGTTTACAGTAAAGAAATGTCTTCCTGACCAAGACTGTGAATACAACAAACTTATTTTATCACCTTAGCTGCTTCCATCTAGGCCTGTGCAGTATAACGGTTCGTACTGAAAACCGGTCTTTGTTTTCATTATTAATTTTTCATATACCGTCATACCGGTGAATAGCCCAAACAACGTCCAGAACGTGCACGGCGGGAAAGTGTTTCTAGGGATGTTCCTGGCCACTAAATTCCCTGTCGGTTAAACGCAAAGTTTAATTTAGACTAGTCTAATACTAAGAAAACACTCAGAAAGCAGTTAAAATTTAGCAGAATTTATTAATCTATAATGTTAAACACTGCCCGAAAAAAATACTGTGTGTATTAAGAGTCATTTGAAGCCATTAGTCACAGTCTACAATCGCCAAATCGTACTTTAAATGCCGCTGAAATGTGCACTACTTTGTGCTGTGCAATACAAGCCTCATTAATGTACAAAACATGACAACAAGTCACTAAACGCTTCACCTTTTCAGACCGAAGAGGGTCACAGTGTCTGCAGGTAAAGGACACAGAGCTAACATTAGCTGCCAGCCTGACACACAGTGTGGCTAACGTTAGCAGCTAGCAGCAGCAGCAGCAGCTCCGCCTGCAGGTTTATGTCTGTGTCTGTGCTTAATGTGGTCATGTTTCTCCAGTCGAGTGAATATATATCAGCTTATTCTGTCACAGTCTACATTCATCTGTCCAACTTTGCTGATGTAAACATCCGGGGTTGCCACGGCGATCGGTTCATATAAAAAAACATGATACAGCCCTTATGACAGTACCGCCCAGCCCTACACAACGTTGTCAGTCACGATAATCAATATTCATCTATATCTACTGGTATGAAACTTAACTATTGTGATACATTGTTCAGTGCCATCACAGAGGCCTAGTTAGCAATTGTAAAAAAAAAAAAAAAAAGTGTAGTATAGTTCCCCAAACAGGTCTGAAATGTAGTTCCTGGGAACTTGCATCCAGAGGGCAGAAAACAGTGGAGCCAAAAGCAGAGGATTGCATTCAAGTCTGGAACTGGGTTGGTAGCTGTGTGCACATGGTTAAGTGAAGAGCTGCTAATCCAATGCAGACTTGACCTTTTTACTATGCAAACTCAAATGATCAAATCATGAATTTAATGACATGAAAGGAAAGACAGTCCCCTTGTGTCTGATATCTTCTTCATACTGATGGCACTTCAGAGTCTAGTTTTCGACTAGACTCTGAAGTGCCACCTGCTCAGACACACCAGTCTGATTCATGACTGCCTCCTGGACTTCAAAATCATTCACTTCCTCACAGCAGCCACCATCAAATCTGCTTCACATTTCCACATCAAAGTATCCAGACAGACGTTACTTTTAGTAAAAACCTGTGCTCAAAAGACCCGAGCTGTGCATTGTTCAATTCAACAAAGAAACAAAGACTTTTATATGAAACAATGAACAAAGATGTCTTACAGAAAGACAGAGCAAGTTCCTGCAGAGGGCAAAGCATTTCGGTCACACTCTGAGGAAATATTTTAAAACTCTGAGCTGAACAATGGCTTTCCTTCCTGCCTGTCTGTAATGGAAACACTGATAATAGCCAAAGCTCCCCTCTGATTCCCTAAGACAATTCTCTCAACCCAGACAGTCAAAAATAGATCAGTATTGTGTTGACAACACCTTGTTATTATCTGTAGTAATCTTTCACCACAACACACATCTGGATTGTCCGGTGTTCTCTCATAATATCAAACACACTCACATCTCAGATCTGATCCTGCAGTCAGGCTTTTCCTGAGGTGTGTGCATATTTAATAAGCCTGTGAATTATTTAACAGTCAAGAAGTATTACCATTTTAGCCGTACAGCTTATATTTTAAGGATACACATCTGTCTGAGCTGACTTCCAGTGAACTACAAAAGCATTTCATTTGGCTTCATGTTCCCTAATGACTAAGCAGAAGGCTCCTTCATGTGCTGTGAACAGAGGATCACCACACACCAACAACTGCTGCAGCATTTTACTGACAGGGCTGTAGTTAAGACTGCAGGCAGGTTCCTAAATCACTAGTGACATGGTTGCACTTGTGTGTGCTTCACGTTGGTGTGTGTGTGTGTGTGTGTGTGTGTGTGTGTGTGTGTGTGTGTGTGTTGTAGTGGTATATTTTGTGCACCAGATATCCCATCCAGGGTAACAGCTATCCTTTAGGCACGAGACTCATTCCATCAACTGTAGTTCATGCCTCAGACTTGTTCTATCCAGGGTAACAGCTATCCTTTAGGCACGAGACTCATTCCATCAACTGTAGTTCATGCCTCAGATTTGTTCTATCCAGGGTAACAGCTATCCTTTAGGCACGAGACTCATTCCATCAACTATAGTTCATGCCTCAGACTTATTTCCATCCAGGGGGACACATATCCTCTGCGCACGAGACTTATTCTATCAGCCGTAGTTTGTGTCTCAGGCTTGTTCCATCCAGGACAACATTCCCTTTTATGGAAGATCATGATGCCATCCGGCAATGTTAGTGAGGCTGGGGACCTTGGAGGTGCGCCTGGTGCTGACCACGCAGAAAAGATATCAGACCAGCTGCTATGATGTCATTTAAACAGTACAGTGTTCTATTCATGTAATGCATTAACCTGTATTATCATTTAACTATTTTTAAAAAATATAAGATTAAGGCGTGCAAACCTAAGGGAGACAGCAATTTGTGAGAAAATGAATGACATTATGATCCTATAAGGTAAAATGTAATACACAATTATGTTTGATTATGAGCCAAAATGTTCAAAGAGGGAGGAGGCTCCTAGAGCCTCCTAAACAGTATATAACAAGGTGTTTTGCACCTCTTTCTTCAGTCTAAACCTGGGTTTGACTCAAGCTTGTTGATTTTTCCATCTAGAGAGATCAATAAACTTTGTGTGGCTGAACTTTGTTGCTTCACCAGTGATTTTTCCGGACTTTGCCTGATTCTTATTTTTGATGGATTAAACTTTGGGAATATACAAGTGATAACAGTGAATTTTTATCAAGGTTTTTAGGGTGTTGTGGCTTTAAGCCCAGACCTTACTGGCCTATTTTTCTGAGTTTTTGTCACGACAGTGTGTGTGTGTGTGTGTGTGTGTGTGTGCGTGTGTATGTGTGTGTGTGTGTGTTAGAAATGAAATGAAATGCAGAATCAGCTGGCTGCAGATAAGTTGAAGAATGCTAATGTCCCCTCTGCAGTCTGCAGGTTCTCCCTGCGTAAAGATTTCTGGGTGCTCTTCTTTCATCCAGAGGTGGACAAAGTACTGAAAATCTGTACTCAAGTACAAGTACTGTTACATTGCTAAAATATTACTCAATTGGCTCACCTGGTTCCTAAAATGCAGCTGAAACATTTAAATATTAATTCAAATTGTACTGTATTATGATTTTAAAAGTAACTGAGAAGATTACATCTTGTAATGCTTATTCAATTCTGAGTAAAAGTACAGACTTGAAAATCAACTTATAAAAGTACAAGTAAGATATACAGAGGGACTGGATACTCTAAACTATATGTAAGTGATTGTCTACAGTTTTCCTGCAAACAAGCGTGTGTTGCAAATTGTTGCAACACTAAACTTGTGTACAGAAGAGCAGAGGGAATAAAGCATGTGTTTTCAGCTCTCAGTACTTTTGTAGATTCTAACTCAGTCACTCCCAAAGAATGGCTCAGTACCCACAGGTGGGTCACAGGAGATTTTACTTGGGTCCCCAAATCAATAAAAGACAATGGAGGAAATTTATATATATACATATATACACTACCGTTCAAAAGTTTGGGGTCACTTAGAAATTTCCTTATTTTTTGAAAGAAAAGCACTGTTTTTTTCAATGAAGATAACTTTAAACTAATCAGAAATACACTCTATACATTGCTAATGTGGTAAATGACTATTCTAGCTGCAAATGTCTGGTTTTTGGTGCAATATCTACATAGGTGTATAGAGGCCCATTTCCAGCAACTATCACTCCAGTGTTCTAATGGTACAATGTGTTTGCTCATTGCGTCAGAAGGCTAATGCAGTGTTTCCCAATCCTGGTCCTCAGGGCCCACTGTCCTGCATGTTTTAGATGTTTCCCTGCTCCAACACACCTGATTCAAATGATCAGGTTGTTATCAGGCTTCTGCAGAGGCTTGATGACGAGCTGATCATCTGAATCAGGTGTGCTGGAGCAGAGAAATATCTAAAACATGCAGGACAGTGGGCCCTGAGGACCAGGATTGGGAAACACTGGGCTAATGGATGATTAGAAAACCCTTGTGCAATCATGTTAGCACAGCTGAAAACAGTTTAGCTGGTTAGAGAAGCTATAAAACTGACCTTCCTTTGAGCAGGTTGAGTATCTGGAGCATCACATTTGTGGGGTCGATTAAAAGCTCAAAATGGCCAGAAAAAGAGAACTTTCATATGAAACTCGACAGTCTATTCTTGTTCTTAGAAATGAAGGCTATTCCATGTGAGAAATTGCCAAGAACCTGAAGATTTCCTACAACGGTGTGTACTACTCCCTTCAGAGAACAGCACAAACAGGCTCTAACCAGAGTAGAAAAAGAAGTGGGAAGCCCCGCTGCACAACTGAGCAAGAAGATAAGTACATTAGAGTCTCTAGTTTGAGAAATGGACGCCTCACAGGTCCTCAACTGGCAGCTTCATTAAATAGTACCCGCAAAACGCCAGTGTCAACATCTACAGTGAAGTGGCAACTCCGGGATGCTGGCCTTCAGGGCAGAGTGGCAAAGAAAAAGCCATATCTGAGACTGGCCAATAAAAGAAAAAGATTAATATGGGCAAAAGAACACAGACATTGGACAGAGGAAGATTGAAAAAAGTGTTATGGATGGACGAATTGAAGTTTGAGGTGTTTGGATCACACAGAAGAACATTTGTGAGACACAGAACAACTGAAAAGATGCTGGAAGAGTGCCTGATGCCATCTGTCAAGCATGGTGGGGGTAACGTGATGGTCTGGGGTTGCTTTGGTGCTGGTAAGGTGGGAGATTTGTTCAGGGTAAAAGGGATTTTGAATAAGGAAGGCTATCACTCCATTTTGCAACGCCATGCCATACCCTGTGGACAGTGCTTGATTGGAGCCAATTTCATCCTACAACAGGACAATGACCCAAAGCACACCTCCAAATTGTGCAAGAACTACTTAGAGAAGAAGCAGGCAGCTGGTATTCTATCTGCAATGGAGTGGCCAGCACAGTCACCAGATCTAAACCCCATTGAGCTGTTGTGGGAGCAGCTTGACCGTATGGTACGCAAGAAGTGCCCATCCAGCCAATCCAACTTGTGGGAGAGGCTTCTAGAAGCGTGGGGTGAAATTTCTCCAGATTACGTCAACAAATTAACAGCTAGAATGCCAAAGGTCTGCAATGCTGTAATTGCTGCAAATGGAGGATTCTTTGACGAAAGCAAAGTTTGAAGGAAAAAATTATTATTTTAAATACAAATCATTATTTCTAACCTTGTCAATGTCTTGACTATATTTTCTATTCATTTTACAACTCATAGTGGTAAATAAAGTGTGACTTTTCATGGAAAACACAAAATTGTCTGGGTGACCCCAAACTTTTGAACGGTAGTGTATATATATATATATGTATATATACATATATATATATATATATATATATATATATATATATATATATATATATATATATATATATATATATATATATATATAAATATAAATGTATATATACATATATATATATGTATATGTGTATATATATATATATATATGTATATATATATATAAGTGGCCCCCCAGGAAAGAGTCTAGTGAGACATTGTTCTAAGTCAATGTCTGTGGTCTGAGGTTTGTTTGTACCTTCAGGTATCTTCTTTACTGTTTCATGTTGACTTTCAGCTGTATAGGAGTCATGTTAAGTTAGTGCTGATGGAAACCTAGTATTTCCTGCTGCTTCACAATAAAAGCTTTTCAATAAAATAATAGGGGAAATGAAACATGTCCATCCTCCGTTTCACAGCCATGTTGTCCGTTAAATACACACCTTTAAGCAGGCAGGTCTGCTGTGATGGAGATGTTAATCTCTGCTGTGCTGGTCTGACACACCAATGGAATCAAGCCAGACCAGCACATGTGTATGGAAACAGAGCAGAGGTACGGCTGTCTGTAGAAATAAGGGCTGCACAATTACTCACAAATATCACTGAAATTGCAATATAGCCAAGTGCAATATCCAAATCACAGAACTAGAACCAAGGAAAAGGAAATGTGTCAGAAAACCACATTATTATGAGGTACTGTAGAGCTGCAGAGATGACCTGGCCTAAAAATCTTGTTCTCCATTCACGCAAATGGAGAACAGTTACGTTTTGCCCCTTTTTTCATTACAGGCATTTCATTTAATTTCTGCAAATACAAGACTCAGGCTTTCAATAACTATTATACTGTGATCTGAGATAATGTACTCACCTAATGTAGGACTCAAGTAAAGTAACTGACCCTCAGCTGAGACCTGTGGAAACACTACAAAATGGCCATTTGCTGTATTGCACATTAATTTATACTGGAATATAACAAATATAGTCAAGATCCAGCCCTGATTTTGCCTACATTACAATTTATTAGGACTAAAATCATCCATGTCTACTACTGTTGTTATTTAGTTGCGTTAAATGAGGCTTACGTTTTCTTTTGACTGTCCCTAAATATTAAAACATTAGTCCAACATCACCCCAGCCTGTGGGAATGTTAGCAACATGCTAACACTGACTTCAACGGGTTAACTTATAAAATGAGCAGTAAAACAACATAAAATATGGTCAAACTTGCAGCTTTCAAGTTTGAAGTCAGGTCACATACATCATTTATAGATCCATAAATGAGATTTAACTGTTATAAAGCAGCCAGGCGGAGTAAAATGCACACGTTGTCATCGAAAATCTACTTTTTAGTCTTGCAGCTCCTCTGTACTCTGAGGCTGGGGACGGTACTTTGACATGGAGACAACAAATGTTTAGTAAATATCCTGTCACTCAAAAAGAAAAAACATAAGGTCTGCTAAGTCCCGCCCCTCAACCAATCAACCAGCCAACCCCAAGGTACCAACCCTACAAAGCTTTTTATTCACCTGTTTTCACAGGTGGAAAAAAAGGAACTTACAAAGATTATTAAAAAAAAAAAAAAAAAAAAAGGAAATGTGTGAGAAAACAGCTTTATGAGGCGACCTACTCAAAAAATCATTGGTTCAGGCCCCTACAAATATCACATCATTTTAATTGTTTTTTTTTTTCCAGTAAAAATTAATATTGTAAAAATGTCTTCTTTTACTCACAACCCAAAGATATTCAGTTTACTGTTTCATATTTAGAGGTTGAAATCAGAGAATTTTCACTTTTTCTTAGAAAATTACTCAAACCAATTAATCAATTATCACAATAGTCTTAATCGTTGCAGCTCTAGATCTAACTCAGAAAATGAATCACCAGATTTACTTTTTCCTGACTTGCTCTCGGGACTTTAGTAGAGAAAGAATAACATGTAGTTGATACAACTGTTTACAGACCTGGAGGGAAACTAAATCTAATCTTTGTCTTCCTGAGACCACAGCAGATTACACTCCTGTTATTTCACTAATGTGCTCATCAAGTTCAAAGTAGACACGTACATCAGTGTTGTGTTCCAGCTTCACCGCAGCACTAAATGGAATGCAGCCATTTGTTTTTCTGACCAAAAAGCAAACACCACGTTGATTTACATACTTGACATGCCACAGCAACATATGAAAGCAATTACTATGTGGCTAAAGACTCAGCATATTGCTTTTGAACTCTTTAACGCTGTAAAGTTTGTGGTAAGAACGTGTTAAAAAAAAAGATGAATGTGCCAAGGAACAATTTTGTTGTCCACAGTCTCTGCAGGGAGAATATTTAGAAATATGTCACAGTCCAGACTTCCTCTCAATGTTTTCCTTTTCCAGATGAGTGCTGTTTCCTCCCTCCCTCCCTCTAACAGCTCCTATCTGATGGCCCATGAGTAGCACCTCCCCCATCCTGCCTCTCCCACTCCTCCACAGATCACCACCACCTCCTCCACATGCTTCATGTCTGAGACGTGACACAATGCTGAGAACGGCCTCCTGCTCCCACTTTCCCTGCAAAACTCTGAGCCAGATGCTATATCATTCTGGGAGGGGGACCATGATTTCATCCTGGCGTGGTTTGTTTTGGTCAGTCATGTCAGACTGTCTTCATATGAAAGCATGTAGCTGGTGAATTTTTTTTGTAAATAAATAGTTGTAAAGCTGAAATTTCCAAAGTTAAGAAACGTTGCATAGCTCAGTACAGCTTTTTAAAATGTAAATGAAAACGGGTAGAAGTCGACGCTGAAGCGTTGATTCTGATGCCTCCGCCTGCAACAGTTTCATACAACTGTGACTTTTTGTGTTCCCTACACCTGATTGAAACCATTGATTCATTATAAATCCTATTTGCAAGTGTCCCAGGAGTTTGAGAATTATGGCTCTATTGATACAGTATACAGTTAATGAGAAAAGATTGCAAGGAAAGAGTTATTACCTTTATTACCTAATAGTATCCAACATAATTATTCAAAAATATATCAAAGTCAAATATAAAAAATTGACCGGCCCTGCACCTTCGACGGGCAGAGGCATAAAAAGTGGCATGTTTAGAGACAAAAGTGTGTTAAATGTTCTTCTCAAACCTACATAAGCTGTTCAAACTTACTTTTATGCAGTATCATAACACAGTATTACTGCCCTGAAATACCTCTTTCTTTATTCAAAGAACTATTTGAATAAACCTTGTTTCTCAATTTACATTAAAGGTGTTTTCATACCTGCCTCGTTTGGTCTGGTTAAATCAGACTGCAGTCCATTTGCCTGTTTAGTGCTGTTTGTTTGAGCTGGTGTGAAAGCTGTGAATTGAACACTGGTGCGGACCAAAGAACCGGACTGGGTCTGCCTGAAAAGGTCTCAGTTCAGTTCCAAACAAACTTTGGTGCCGTTTGTTTGTGATGTGAAAGCAAATGAACCAAACAGAGGAATTTATGATAACAGATGTGATTCCCCAGTGCTTTCCTCTCATTCTTTTTTCTTCTCCTCTCAGCACTTCTGTAAAGTGAATCTGTAAAGATCTACAGCAGAGCTGTCAGACGCAGTGCGGCAGTGTGCTTCCTCTGTGTGAACAGCATGCACACACCAGCCACAGCAGGTGAGTGAAGTGCATACAGGTGTGCACTGTCCTGTCATCCTGTTTCTATCTGTCAGTAAATATACTAATTATGCCTCAATTTGCTTACAACTGATTATTTCTTTGCTTAAATATACACAACTGAAGCATTAAAGTTTTGCATAAATGTCTGTCAGTCACAGGAATTTGTTTTCCCCAAACTGTTGAATCAATGAGTTCCCTGTCAGTCTGTAAAACTGCAGGTTTCTTCCTCTCGGTTTGTTTGTAAAGAGTCAATATGAACACAAACCACACCAGGACTAAAATGCAACAATGTTTATGTTTCGTTCCTTTTGGTCAGGACCAAATGAACCAAACTACAAGTGTGAAAGTGGCCTAATACTGCTATTATGAATATATTTGATGATAAAATATTTAAAAACATCCTTCACCATGAAAACAGGAAAAAAAGATTAAATACAGAGGTTTGGTAGATCAGTATGATATTATATTATTCATCACTAAGGTGAATAATAGAATAATAATAAACTAAACTATTTAGACTTGCACCGATTAATCGGCAATGCTCGGAATCGGGCCGGTTTTCACGTGACTGGCCCTGACCGGTGACCGGCCGGTCAGCGTCACAAATCCGGTTCTGTGCCCGTCATTGTTACACACATGTTCTGCACGATGGTCACGTCATGCGCGCAGCAGACAAACTGATCGTGACGTCAACACAGCACTGATAACAGCTACACACTCAGACACACGTCTGCATGAAGCTGGTGTCAGAGACAGATTCCAAGAACAGGATAAAGAGAAGACAGACAGTCTACAACGAGACAGAGCAGCTGACAATGTCGCAAAACAGCCGTAAACTCTCTCGCACTTCAGGCTAATGCTAGCAAGCTAGCAGCAGACTGCTGTTCACAGAGGGACAGTTAAAATCTCACCTCCTGTTCTGGCTGAAGAATAAACAACCTGTGTTGATGTGTCTCCTCAAACATTTTCTCATCCAGACTCCTTTAACTTCTGTGTTTGTTTTTCTCACGTCAAAGTTTTACTTCAAACTGTTGCACCGCGTTAGTCTCCGGTTTGTTTACATCCGCTTCCACAAAAGATCACGTGAAATCGCGTACCACGAAATCCCGCGAGATGATCTCGCGAGATCACATTCACCCAATTCAGAATCTTAATATAAAATTATAATAAGGCCTGGTTGTAATCTGGATGATTTTGGAGAAAGTATTAAATGAATATTTAATAGTCAGTGTCTTATTATGAACATATTTACAAGAAAAGTTGCAAAAATGTTTGTGAATGCTGTCAATCACAGTTCTTAGAAAGACTGAAAATCGGAACCGGCCAAAATCGGAATCGGTAGGTGAGACCCCTCAAAAATCGGAAATTGGAATCGGCTAAGAAAGTTGAAATCGGTGCAAGTCTAATAATAATATACAGTAGGAGATGTGTTTATAGAGACACATCAGTCTGCAGTTAAGTACTTAAAGGGATAGTTCAAATTATTTAAAATGTGGTTGTATGAGGTGTTTCTCCACAGTCAGTGTATTGGCTACAGTAGATGGAGGTCGACACGCCTCCAGATGTGGACTGTTCATATCTTACAACAGCCATACATCTTCACTGTTTGCACAGTTTTTTTTTCTTTTACATTTTTGCATTCTTCCACATTTCATACTTTTTATACTTCAGTTATATTTTACTATAAATATTACGTGATGTGGCCTTAAATCAGTATTAGTGTCAGGAGTATATTTATTCTTTACTGTATTTCCTCTTCTTTGTTTTTCCTCTCCTTTTGTTTTCTGTCCCTCTGTATCCCTGCTGCTGTGAGACTGTGAGAAACCCACCTACCTCAAGTTCATGAGACGTGGATGTCAACACTCTAAAAAGTCTGAATGTCAACATTTACATGCTTCAGTCATTTCAAAAGCATTGAGTACAGAGTCAAATCAAGACAACACAGGTACAGACTGACTCTTCAGCTCCCTGTGAGAGGATTTAGGAGTGAAAGTGGTGTGAGTTGATCTTGGAGAAGTTAATGGCCGGGATGTTAAACCACCCAACCCCCTCGACACCCACCACCAAGGAAACCCCTGTCTGACACCCTCCTCCCACCCCCACCCCACACAATTCACAGACAGACGTCAACAACACACAAGAGCCACTTCATTTACTCCACACATTGATGTTGATGAAGAACCTTCGGTTTCTCTGTCCGGCTCACTCACACTGGAAGCTTCAACTCGTTCAGCTGCAGCTCAACACCAGACACAATCTTCAATATTTTCAACTGAGAACGTCAACGTTTGACTGATACCACCGGACCTTCATGACAAAAATTATTAAATTCAAAGATGCACTGTTTCTTCCATAAATGTATTATATTAAGTGGAGGGCTGCCCATTAAATCCAGAGCTCCTGCACTGACTGCACATGTGGAACTTGTCCAAGCATGCAAAGAGCTGGATGTATAGAACTGTGTGCAAGTCCAGTGTCCAGTCTCAACACAACTTTTCACTAAGACACTCTCACACAGTCAGTCAGGGAGGGTTTCTGCAGCATCTCCAGATCACTAAAGGCTTCTATATGTGGTTTTCCATAATATCATCTTGAACAGTGAGGGCTCTAGCAAACTAAAAACACAATGTCATTTGTTAAAGTAAAGCTGGCCCAAAATCTGTTGCAACACAACTTGAAATTTCAGCAAGTGGAAATTTTAAATGATTTAACTAGTGCTGAATGATGAAAAATATCTAATTTGAATTTTAAACGTGAAAATGCAATTTTGCAGGAATCTGCATCAAATAAAGATGTTTTTAAGTCTGTAGAATCTGATGTATAGGACAGATATTGCACCTTCTGCAATAAAAAAAACACAGAAAGCCATATTGTCATATTGTTATTAATTGTGCAGCCCTAGTTTAAAAATTTCCATATAATTTTGAAGCAACAAAACTTCATCATGCAATAAAAATGTGATGTAAAGCTGAAGCCAGGATCCCTTTGTTATACGTAAACAGCTGGGACCACTGTTCAGCACTCAGACCAACATAACTGTCTTTCAATCCATTTTATCAGTTCTCAGGTGCTAAAAAATGTTTCATTTTTGCACCATATCAAAACTGCTGCAACAACTTGAGACAAGACAGGGCATCATGGGAATGCCCATCATATACTTCCATCATATTGTATAAGCCCCTATACACTCTAAACTAGGGCTGAGCCCTGTGATACTAAAAAATCATATTGTGATGAAGCCAATATTACACCTTGTTGACAGAATGACATCATGCTGTTGTGCACAGCAACAACAAGCATGGCTGAAAGTGAAACTAACATTACTTTCAGCTCCACAGTGGAGGACTTAGTTCCAGAAAAGGGAGTTTGGTGACGAAAGGTCAGATATACAATAAATCACAGTCATATGTGAGAAGTGCAGTAAGTAAAGTCATTTCACTACCTCAAGCAGACGCACTTGGTTGGTGTGATGAGAGCTCTACAGCTATTGTGAGTTCTAAACCAAACACTTGCTTTAGTATTTTGTCATAACATTAAGAATATTGTTGTCACAGAATATCCTGACATTATTTCAAGGCCATATCACTGTCTGAATAGACATCTGAAAGAAACACAATGTTTATTACAGATTGATGACTACACAAACTTGACACAGCGCTGAGGTGTGCCTAAAATTAATCTTCCAGTTCCAGCTTTCACATTATGCATACCACTACTATGCAACATGTACTGCTGACCTGCTATCTCCACCTGAAGACAAAAATGGGTCTATAGCAGGGAGGGGTGGTGTACGAGAGGTTAAAAAGGCTTTCAGTTTTCCAAACATCCCCTACACATACTCCTACATTCTGCCTTGATTTTGAATTAGATATTTCTGAGGAGAATTTAAAGATCCATAGTGTCAGCAGTCTGTAGGTTCAGCAGTACTGTATGTGCATGTGTGTAGATCAGTTTTTTATAAGCGTGAGATGCTGAGCCAACATTCAATAAAACACTTGATTAGTTAATAATTACTCCTCATGTTGAGAACTGTCCTTTATGGTCCAGGTAATCAGCTGAGTGCTGTTCCACTGATGTCAATTTGCTGTGTTAACAGAGCACCGCTCCACACTGCAGCCCACAGAAACTGTCAATGACCTGACAGACTGGGAGAAGAGCCACACCTACACTGTACTGAGACCAGCCATGAAATGACACCATCTCTGGAAAGTGATGACACCAGTAGATCTGAGATCTAATTTGGATAGGTAGTATCTACAGCAAAATTTATGCTTAGTCACTCTGCTTCTTCTGGGAGGCTTCAGCAGACGTCTGAGTCACAAGCTTAATGCACATCATGACTTATTCACCAAGTCTGGTTCCAGTGCACTGTATCACGTTTTGATGATTTTGATTCTCCTCAGCCAAGCGTAAAACCTTCTTTGAATCTGCAGTGTTTCACATGTTTTTTTTAATGTGCAAACTGAAAATGCACATAAAAGCAGATGAGTAGAAGACAAATACATCAACACCTGCAGGTGCTCATGCTGCTTGACTAGACCTGACATATACAAAAAAAAAGGCCTTGACTCTCTGTCACTGTCCAGTTCTGTTACATCTGTTATGGTGGAACGAATTACCCTGTCATCATTCTTATTGGCCTGTAGAAATTTGTCACATCACATACAGTAATTCTAAGTATAACCCTCACAGCTTTAGGTCACGGTCACACATCAGGGCTACACAACTGATCTCAAAACTGCAATTTATGTAATCCCATGTCTGACGCAATAACATAAATGTTATATAGTGTATCACCTTTTTTATTATGGTCAGCAGCATTTAATTTAATTACTTAAGTGTTCTAAAGTAAGACAGGAAAAGGGTCTGTCTGTAACTCTGTCTAGATAGCAAGCAATTTTATTTACTGAAGGCTTAGGAGCGCAATAAATGTTTTTGTTGAAAAAATAAGAATCATAATCTCAGTTCATATGAAGAAAAATCAGGATTCACATTTTAGCAAGAATCATGCAGCCCTATCACACACGCAAATTCAGGGGAGTCAAAGTTTTCTGAAGTTGAACTGAAGGTGCGGATTTGTTTATGACCATACCCTTAACCTGACAGGAGGTGTGATCTGTCAGAGTAATGTAAACCCGTGTGAGTGAGCAGGACACAGCAAAGAGGACAATATGGATTCTGTACCACTTCAGGTGGTCAACAATCCATCACATGGCACCTTATGAACTGTTATACAGTCTTGGCAGGAGAATTGCTGCTCTCTTAATGAATATACTGTATGTCATTAAAAATGCAACAGCCAGACTATACTACATCATAAAACTAGCAGTGTTTAATAAAAGAATTAACTCAAGATCTACTTTATAGCTTTTTTTCATCTATGTAAATAAATGTGGTGTTTAGTGTTCAGGTGAATTTAAGGGGCTGCTGGACAGAAAACAATGAAGCTTGTGACTGTGAATCCAGAACATCCATGGAGCAGGCACAGCTGGTTAATGTGACAAAACCAGAGACAGATATACATCGATTTGATGACACTATCAGTCATACTGTTGGCCCCATATTGACCTATCAGTTCAGTATCGGTGTATATACTGATACAATTTCACAGAACATGATGCCGATTATTTTATCTACTGATAATATCATTATCAGAATTTCTACTCTTTAATATCAGTATCAGCATCAGCCCCAAAAATCAGAATCTGTTTAGCTCTACCCAAAACAGTGTCCAACAATTTGAACAAACCTTAGAACTTGAGCTGCAATGATTAATTGATTAAGTGATTAATCAATTTCTAAATGAATCACTAACTATTTTGATAATCTATCAATCTGAGTCATTTTTAAGAAGAAATAAGTCTGAATTCAGTGTTTTAAATGTGAAAATTTTCAAGTTCCTTTAGTCCTACATGACAGTAAACCGAAACTCTTTGAGTTGTGGGCAGAACAAGACATTTACAGATGTCACCTTGAGATCTGGGAAACAGCGACTGTCATTTTTCATAACTTTCTGACATTCAGACACTTTTATCCAAAGTGACGTACATCTAAGAGCTGACACAACACAAATAAGGATCTAGTCAGGAGAGAATAACACGAGTCAGTGTCATGGAGCAAAGAGGTATTGGACTATTTTAAAGTTTATGGATATCTTAATAATAATTGTTAGTTGCAGCCTGACCTGGAACCTAGCTTGGCATAAAACAAAGTAAGATACAGCTGTATTTCCCAAAACGTGAAACTATTCCTTTAACTTGTTGTTTGGCCTGATCCAGGTGCATGATGGTTACTGTGGTTGTGTTTGTGGTTGTGTGTCTTGCCATGTTTGGATGTGATGACACATCCATCATTCAACAGCACTGTCAGCAACCCCTGAAGGTCACCTACAGTCTGCACACATTCTGCTCAGTGGACATATGAAAAAAAAACAAAACACTTGTATTTAACAAGGGATCCACAATAAATATCAAGGCTGATAAATCAGAAGCTGATAATTATCTGTCTATATGTCAGCTATACTAATATTTGATATGACAGATTATCATAGCATTTAAATTACATTCTTTGGTAAACTGCTCTATAAAAGTAGATTTGTGAAGTTTATGGGGTTTTTTTAGAAAAAGTATCTGAACATTTGCAGAGTCAGAAGTGTTGTTTGTGCTTGTTGTCATGGTGATGTCAGGTAGATTTGGTTCAGTCAGAGCTGGTTCATCTTCTTCATCTATCAGCTGAAAAACAAAAAACAAAATCCAGATTGTGCATCTCTATACAGTATTGAGCCCTCTGCCTTATCTTGAGTGTGATTGGCCCACAGAGGGTACAGCGTGTAGGCCTACAAATCATGAACAAAGGGCTTCTTTTATTCTTCAAATGCTGCTGTGAAACTACAAGACAAACACAAATTAGGTTGCTGCCTGCCTGTGTAATAAAATTAGACACAGAGACTCAGACATGTTAAACCTAATGTGACCAAACGGCTTTAAAAGGGCTAAAATAGGGTGGAATATGGAGCGTATGTCTTGCCAGGCAAATAACCAATCAGTCAAGCTCAGTGTCACAAACAACACTGTATGATGTTGAGTGTTGTCATTTAGTATAGACTGTGCAACATCCTGCTGCAAGTGAATGCAGCTTGGTTTCATTGAAATGAGGGGGAATGGAGCCACAGTGGGGCATCAGCAGAGTAATGCTGCATTCAAGTCACATAGGAATAACCATAGAGGTAACTGCATCAAGAGTTTCAACCCTTGAAGGTAAAAAAAATAGTATTTGCATGCTAAAAAAGAACAGATGAAGAACAGATATGGTTTAGGCTTGACATGGTTTGAAAAAGTCGCTGGCACCTGTGCAGTGTGATGATCTCTCATCTTACATCATGTCTGAAGCTCTTCTGTCACAACTACCTGATAACAACATCCAGGTAACAGTGTGTCCATGTGACTGTCCACATTCAGAGCTGCTGTCTGCAACCTTTCCAGTTTCACAGGACAGAAGTGTAGCATTCAAGCAGCCATGTTTAGCTTTAGGAGCCAAAGTCGCACAAAGTCTCATATTCAGCTGTCCTCCCTGCAGGACACCATCAGGGTGCAGCAGTCTCTGTGGCACTCCATCAGTTACATTACATAACACTGAGGCGTTGCCAGCACCCTGAAAGGTTGCTCCCAATATGTCTGATGAGGAAAGAACTTCCAACCAACTAAACTCCATTTAACTTTTGCCTCATTTAAAGCTTGTACATTAAAGCTCAAACAGCGAGTAGCACAAATTAGTAGAATTACTGAAAATATCAGCACACATACATATTAAAGTATTTTGGATACTGCATGTGTGAAGCAACACATACATGAGAAATAGTAAATCATTTTAATGTGTCAACAGAAAAGAGCGATAAAACTTTTAAATTGAGACAACGCAAGAGAACAAACCAACAAAATGTTAAATTTAAAGATTTAGTTAATTTAAAAAATTCTCAGTCATGTATAAAGCCAGAAATCGACACCTATCTGAAAATCTACAAAAGTTGTGTATAATATATATTAAAGGGACAGTTCACCCCCAAATCAGGTTACATATGTTTCCTCTGGTGTGTAGTGCTATTTATCCATCTGGGTAATTTTGGTGTGAGCTGCAGAGTTTTGGGGATATCAGCCGTAGAGAAGTCTGACTTCTCTCCAATATGATGGGACTAAATGGCACTCAGCTTGTTGTGCTCAAAGCACAAAAAATGCATTTGAAAAACTAAACACCAATGTCTCTTTCCAGAAATCATGGCCTGGTTTCTCAAAATAATCTGTGGACTTTGTGGTGAGCAGTTTTCATGTAGAAACTACTTTCTTTCAATAAGTTCTACCATAGAAAGAAAGTAGTTCCTACATGAAAACTGCTCAAAACAAGGTCTAAGGATTACCTTCAATAATCAGGTCACGATTTCCTTTAAGAGACAATGCTTTGAGCACCACAAGAAGGGTGTCATTTAGTTTCATTATACTGGAGAGAAGGCAAGACAACTCTACAGTTGATATCTCCATAACTCTGCAGCTCACACCAGAACACGTTAAATTAAAAAAAAAAAAAAGAAACAGCACTACAGACGAGAGACAAAATATGTATCTTTGTTTTGGGGGTGAACTGTCCCTTTAAAATTAAAATTAAATTAAATTTAATTAAATTAAATTTAAATTTTTAAAATTAAATAAATTAAATTAAATAAACTGTCCCTTTTCAATAAAAAGTCATGCATAAAGCCAGAAATAGGTTATTACCTAAAAATCTGCAGACGTTCTGTATGACAAGTATGGGAGAAAACTTAAATTCAAAAGTTTGTATGGACATATTACATTAAAGCAGATGTGTATTTCAGTATATGAAGGGAAACTGTGGACTTCTCTGAACAATTATTTAAAAGGTTGTTCTAATACTGTTCAATTTAAGAACATTTATAGATTTATAGAGGAAAACAGCAATAATCATGTTAAAATGACTGTCATCGACTCTATTTTAGTATGTATATCATTTAATTTGTATGTGTTCTGTGAAAAGGTAAAAGGCCATCTGTATGTATGTTATGTTATTATCAACAAAGGGGCAGCTATTATAGTATTTGTCTTCTTCCTGCTTCTTTTTTGATCACAGAATGTAGCCTGTAAGTGCGGGTTGGCCTAATATCTGTTACTGTACAATTAGTATCAGAAACCACAAAATGAAATGAAACAAATGAAATAAACTAAATCAAACTGCATCAGAGGGCAGCATTTTAAATTTCACTTCAATTGCTCACTGACGCCCTCCATAGTGAATTATGATGTGAAATCATGATGGAGAAAAGTTGACACTGTGTTAAAATAAACGCACCATGGTGTATTTGGTGTAGGCCGAATTGTAAACTATAAGCATTTGAAAAAGTATTTTGTAAGATCCTTAATAATTCCTGCACGTTTGTGGTTTGTGACAAGCGAGAAACACTAAAAAGAAAGAAATTCTAATGGAGTTCGCCTCACTACTCCTTACAGTACGCTGTGTACCTATGACAGAAGAAAGTGATATCGGGGGAAACTTATCTCATCCGTCGATCAGATTCAAACATATTCGACCTACAGAACCATCGGAGGGTTCTGGCAATGATTTGAAGCGCACCTCGGGTCCGTTCCCCCGGCAGAGCCCGGCGGGCAGCACCGGCAGGGCGGTGATGAACACTGCGTTACCTGAGGACATGGTGCAGACTTTTTTGCTGCATTGACTCACAACTCCGGTGGGACGGACCATGTGACCAAACTCTGCACCGTTATGGAGGACCGAGCCGGGCCCTGCCTGCTCTCCTGCCGGCTGTGAGCAGCCAGACACACCGAGCAGAACCAGAACACAGAACCAGAGTGAGAAACTTTAATACCGCCATGTTCCCCTGCAGAGGCAGAGCGCCGCTCCGTGTAGGCGAGGTCCTGAACACTGCGGCTGCCCCTGCAGGGCTGCTCGGCTCCCCAGCCTCCTGCACTGCGGTCAATGTTGCACAAAGACTTTACTACACGATATGACACTGAACTGCGACAATATCTCGTGTCAGTTGCCTTTACGTTCACCGAGAAGCTCGGAAATCTTCACCAGAGTGCACGTGAACGCGCCCACAGCCGACCATACCGAAACACAAACTGCGTACGTGCGCGCGCATTAATTGCGATCAGGGATGTCCAGCTGGAAAAAGCAGCAAACTGTCCAGAGGTCAGGAAATGACGTGATTTACCTGTTATTATCTTGTCTGTCGCCGTCTCTTTCTCACTCATCATATCCCGCAGTTTCACCTCCTCCCGAGCCTTCTCTCCGATGCAGCTACACCAAGCAATCTTCCTGCTGTAGAGGGAACACCGCCAAAGAAGAAACTAAACACCAACCAAAAACCAGCCCCCACGCTGCTGAATCTGCGTCCCGTTCAACTTCACTCCGCTCAGCCGCTCCCTGCTCTGTGAAACAGCCGTCCAGAGCACATGGAGGAGGTGTAGAGTCCGGAGGTGTCTAAAGTAGGAGGAGGGGGCAGTGAGCCTCAGCAGAGAGGATGTTGGACCCCAGACTGCTGCTGCTGCTGCTGCTGCTCTGTCCGCCCCTCCCAGTCCCTCTCACTGCTGTCCTGTCCTGCCAGGAACACTGCTGCTGCCAACACTGACTGCAGCTCTGCTCAGGACAGCCGGCAGGATGCTGCTGATCTCCACCACACATACAGAAGGGAGGGGGATTTCATGTAGATCCGAGGGACAAACTTTATGAGTCCATGGTCAGATGACTATCTGGAAATTGGATGTAAGAGAGAAAAATCAGATCACATAATGCATTTTCATATAGAAGCCAGTCTTTTGAGATACCAACTCTTTATGCTGAAATAATACCTCATTTTTTGAGACAGTAGGCCCTAAGTCTTATTTTAAGATACTAACCCATTTCCTTGAGATAAACTCATTATCTTGAGATACTAACTCACTGGACTCGATCTAATTAATGTTCTGTGTTCTTCACACATCCAAAACGTCTCTCACACACACAGTCACAGTTCATACAGTCAAATTATTTGGAATAAAGCAGCCATATAAATCCTGACTTCCATCAGAGCTGTCTAAAAAGCTATAGTACTGTAGTAATGTTTCCATGTGCGCTGTAATGTCACAGCAGTCATCCTTTTGTGTCTCAGATCGTGTGTAAGTGCACATGTACACAGGTAGGACGGGGGGAGACACTCCATCAGATTTCACCTACCTGCAGTCCATCTGCTGCAGCAAAGGGCCACAGATACAGAAGACTCACAGCCTCAGTACATGGGGCGCACACTCTACAACTCAGCCTCCCAGCCACCCAAACACACATATGATTAATTATGAGACTAAATACAACCCCTTTGTGCCTGGCAAAGTTTGCAGCCAGATTATGTGCTGTTTAAATAGCAAAGTGGAGGTGGACACACCCTAAGTTCCACCATGCACCGTCTAAATAGGCCCCATTATTTTGAGATACTATCTCATTATTTTGAGATAACTCTTGCAATACTAACTCATCATTTACTAACTCATTATTTTTAATATACAGAGGGCCCTGTTTAGACAATCTATAGCACATGATTTAAGGGCATTTAGGGTGTGTTCAACTCCACTTTAGTACTTAAACAGTGCATAATCTGGGCACAAAATAAGGCACAAAAGGGTTGCATTTATTCTGTGAATTAATCATAGGTGTGTTTTGGATGTAACATTAATGAAACCAATCAGAATGTCATTTCCATTCCATTTAAGAGAGCCAGGTGTGCCTGCTTCTGGTGCATTACTACTTAAATGAAGTGAATTAGTTAAGTTAGGTTCAGGAGCAGGGTTACACCTGAACCACACCTCTAATCTCCTGACAAGCCTACTTATACCTGGTTAACTCATCCAGCCCTGTTTGTCTCAGATCTCTCAACCCACCCACCCTTTCCCCTTTTCCTCATCCTCTCCCTTTCTCCTCTCATCCCTCCTGATTCATTCTAGTGCATACCGCTCCCATGTCTCATTCTAGGCACAGTCTGGGGTCCATAATCAGCTCAGGCAGAAATATGCTGAGACGTAGCCCCCACACTGAGTCTCCCTCTGCCCAGTCTTCAGTACCCTCCGGACCAGCCTAGCTGATGACATCCTCCATCCACCTTTGCCCCTCCCCTTTACATTCATTCATCATCAACATCCTATACCTCTGAACGTCCATTAAAATCTTTAACTACATATTGCTGTGGCGTGATCCTTGCTAGTGAAATGACTGATTCAGCAGGCTGGAGAAGTGAACAGGGATGTTGAAATGAACCACTGGCAGTGATGTAGTCCCTGTGGTTAACCTGCAGGTCGGGCCAACTGGGTCATGAAAATGAACATTATGATTAACAGTGGATGGGCTGCAGGTGTGTGAAATATGCGGAGGCGTAGGATAGCTTGTGACATTACAGCACACATGGAAATCTTACTACAGCAGATAATTTACTGAAAGCAGCCTCTTTAATCATTAGAGTAAACTGTTTAAGACAAATAAAGAAATCTTCTCTAAAGCTGGCGCTGTCTGACATATGAACAATGTTTTAATGATCAGAGAGGGTGCTTCCAGTTTCATTTTCCTGATACATAATGTGTTTGCAAATATCATTAATATTTCAGCGGAAAAAACAAAAACTGTAATTATAAAGAGACGGGACAGAAGAAACTCTGTGGAGGAAATAAGCTCTGATGAAAGTCGCTGAGCGGAAGATAGAGCTGTAACTCGTTGTTTCAAGATAACTCAATAATTTGTCATACTAGCTCATTATTTTGAGATACTAATTTATTATTTTGAGATAGATATATCAGTTGGCTGATATTACTGGCCCAATATTGGCCTATTACAGCTATATTGGTCTACATAGGTACAGGTGTCTATTTTGGCCAATATGTGTGAAAACCTTTTTTACAGATCATAATTTAGATTGGTTTTATTTTTTGTAGAGCCCAAATGAAAGGGATGTTGATAATGAGTCACATATAAATGTACTTCCACATTCTTCAAAGAACCACTGTTGAATGCTGATTCAGATCTCGCTGCATCATCGCACCAAATGTTTGCTGATGTATCTGCTCCTTACCAAGAACCACATCAGTGGTGAATCTCAAGTACATCAGCTCACCTTCTGTGTTTCCATCCAACGTGCAGACAAGTCTGAAAACACACCGTGAACGTGCACATTTCTGGTTAGCTCAGCTGCAGCAGTGACTCAGCAGCAAATCCTGCTTCATTTACAGTTTGTGTGGGAAAAACAGGGGAAGCAGTCAATAACCTCAGAATGCTGGTGTACTTCCTCTGTGTCAAAATGATCTGAAATCCATTTAGAAACCAAACTAAAACATGTAAGTACCTATGAAGTAATGTCTTTGGTCAAGTCTCAAAGATATAACTAATAAACAATTTGTTCAATTTGCACAGAGATTTTGTCAAGAAGGCTCTGAATTGTCACTTGTTGTCAACACTGCAGGAAGGAATTTGATACCACTTCCTGTCTCCACTAGGTGGCACTATAGCACAGCCACTAATTATGTGTTATGTTGCAATATAACACTTTTTTTTTCAAATTTCTTAAGCACAATTTTGAAAACAGGGCTCATTTTGTCAAAACACTACACACAATTCACACAACCGCACACACAAGTAGCAGAACACCTCAGATCTTTTGTGAAATGAAACACTTAGTTCAAAACTGTACAAAAATGACTTTGTCACCGTACAACACACACCTGCCTCATGTGATCTGACTTTGTTTGAACCAGTTAGACACTGCTCTACTCAATCTAAAACATGTTTAACATTTCTGCTGTTTCAATGAAAAGTCTGGGATTTTTAGAGATATTGTTAGAGCAAAGGTACCCAAACTTTTTTTTTTTTGGCATACGCCCTTTTCAGAAGCCAAAATATAGTTTGTGCCCCCCACTTTATAATTTGAATCCATCATCAACAATAATTGGGGTTGGAACTGTTAAAAAGGGATTCAAAAGATTAATTTTAATGAAGGGTAGAATCCACAAACTTTTGTTTATTTCCCATACATAAATCATTCGCTCAACTTTGTTTCATTCTATATTTCTCCCCTGGTTGAATTGTGTTGTATTTTGAAAGGCATAGCTTTGAGAGGGCAAAGATGTGACATGATATTAGATTTCTGTGTCTAATGTAGAGAAATGTGTTTAGTGATTTGAAAAACACTGTGTTTAGTGTTCTGCAAAAAGTGTGAGGCTGAGAATAAGATTATAGTCGTGTAGATCTGGGCTGAAGTTTTGCTCCTTGAGTGTCAGATTTCACTGTGTGTTATCTTTTTATTTATTTTAGTGTGCAAGCAATCATGAAAAAAACTAAGTATTCATAACACTGAAAATTTCATGAAAATCAGATGATGACTATCACATGAGGCTTGTTTCCTGTTGCCAGTAGGTGGCGCAATGAGTATAACTGATTGGGATATAAATGTGATCATGAAGGGACTCTTATCAAACGTGTGAAGGAGCTGACTGGATCATTTATACTCAGATTATGAAAACTTTCTGTTTCATGGAGAGACAACAAAACTCAACAGCACACCCTTCAACAATAGTCAAATCTTTTATCACAAACTAGTCTAGCTGGCAAATCTGTGATTACTTAAAATCACACTTAAAATAAACTAAATGACACTAAACATTAGAGTATGATGAAGTCTGTCTTGTACAGACTGGACAAAAACTTTAAATACGCCTGAGTTCAGGCCAGAGACACAATAACATTTGTTAAGCTACAACAGTAAAAGAGGTTATCCTCCATGTGTCACCTCTAACATTAACACTCAGAAAAATTTCATTCAATTCATGAATGAATTCTTGAAGTACCTGTGAGTCCATAAAAAGCCTCTTTCATGGAGCAGCTGTCTCTGAGGCCGAGGAACGAACACACTGTTGTCTTCTTCTTCTTCAACAGATATATTTTAAAAATGTCATTTCCAGTGCTTCTTGTGAAGATTGATTACAAGTCCATGAGTTTCTCTTTCATATGTTGGGCAAATAGAAAATACAAGGTCCACTGTCTCTGGTTGATGACAAACATCATAGTTCCTAGTGTAGAATTCAGTCTGGTATAACCCAATCTGATCCCGCTAATGATACATTGTTCTCTCCTGCTCTTCTCAAACGTCCTTTCCATTCCTAAACACACTGTTGTGGAGGCAGCAGTGAACATATATAGTGACCAGGTCAAAACAAATAACACACAAGAGGAAAACAAGATGGACGCCAACTACAACTAATACAAGACAAACACTAACTAAAGCCTGACCCCCCTCTGACTGCAGCACATGGTTTGGGCTGATGAGCTGGCTTTCAGATTTAAGAGGCCCCGCCTCTCAGACACACCTTTGGGTCAACCAGGAAGTGAACCGACACCAACAACCACAGTAAGTCAAAGACAAAGAAACACATGATTAATATAACAGAAAAGAGTTTAACTCCACAGTGTGAGAATGTGTTCACTCCATTTAAACAGTTTGAGAATGTGTTAACTCCATTTAAAGAATGTGTTCACTCCATTTAAACAGTGTGAGAATGTGTTCACTCCATTTAAACAGTGTGAGAATGTGTTCACTCCATTTACACAGACTGAGAATGTGTTCACTCCATTTAAACAGTGTGAGAGTGTGTTCACTCCATTTAAACAGAGTGAGTGTGTTCACTCCATTTAAACAGTGTGAGAATGTGTTCACTCCATTTACACAGACTGAGAATGTGTTCACTCCATTTAAACAGAGTGAGAGTGTGTTCACTCCATTTAAACAGAGTGAGTGTGTTCACTCCATTTAAACAGTGTGAGAATGTGTTCACTCCATTTAAACAGAGTGAGTGTGTTCACTCCATTTAAACAGTGTGAGAATGTGTTCACTCCATTTAAACAGTGTGAGAATGTGTTCACTCCATTTAAACAGAGTGAGTGTGTTCACTCCATTTAAACAGTGTGAGAGTGTGTTCACTCCATTTAAACAGAGTGAGTGTGTTCACTCCATTTAAACAGTGTGAGAATGTGTTCACTCCATTTAAACAGAGTGAGTGTGTTCACTCCATTTAAACAGTGTGAGAATGTGTTCACTCCATTTAAACAGAGTGAGTGTGTTCACTCCATTTAAACAGTGTGAGAGTGTGTTCACTCCATTTAAACAGAGTGAGTGTGTTCACTCCATTTAAACAGTGTGAGAATGTGTTCACTCCATTTAAACAGAGTGAGTGTGTTCACTCCATTTAAACAGTGTGAGAGTGTGTTCACTCCATTTACACAGACTGAGAATGTGTTCACTCCATTTAAACAGTGTGAGAATGTGTTCACTCCATTTAAACAGTGTGAGAATGTGTTCACTCCATTTAAACAGTGTGAGAATGTGTTCACTCCATTTAAACAGAGTGAGTGTGTTCACTCCATTTAAACAGTGTGAGAATGTGTTCATTCTATTTAAACAGACTGAGAGTGTGTTCACTCCATTTAAACAGTGTGAGAATGTGTTCACTCCATTTAAACAGTGTGAGAATATGTTCACTCCATTTAAACCGTGTGAGAATGTGTTCATTCTATTTAAACAGACTGAGAATGTGTTCACTCCATTTAAACAGTGTGAGAATGTGTTCACTCCATTTAAACAGTGTGAGAATGTGTTCACTCCATTTAAACAGAGTGAGTGTGTTCACTCCATTTAAACAGTGTGAGAATGTGTTCACTCCATTTAAACAGAGTGAGTGTGTTCACTCCATTTAAACAGAGTGAGAATGTGTTCACTCCATTTAAACAGTATGAGAATGTGTTCACTCCATTTAAACAGTGTGAGAATGTGTTCACTCCATTTAAACAGTGTGAGAATGTGTTCATTCCATTTAAACAGACTGAGAGTGTGTTCACTCCATTTACACAGAGTGAGAATATGTTCACTCCATTTAAACAGTGTGAGAATATGTTCACTCCATTTAAACCGTGTGAGAATGTGTTCATTCTATTTAAACAGACTGAGAGTGTGTTCACTCCATTTAAACAGTGTGAGAATGTGTTCACTCCATTTAAACAGTGTGAGAATGTGTTCACTCCATTTAAACAGTGTGAGAATGTGTTCACTCCATTTAAACAGAGTGAGTGTGTTCACTCCATTTAAACAGTGTGAGAATGTGTTCACTCCATTTAAACAGAGTGAGTGTGTTCACTCCATTTAAACAGAGTGAGAATGTGTTCACTCCATTTAAACAGTATGAGAATGTGTTCACTCCATTTAAACAGTGTGAGAATGTGTTCACTCCATTTAAACAGTGTGAGAATGTGTTCATTCCATTTAAACAGACTGAGAGTGTGTTCACTCCATTTAAACAGAGTGAGAATATGTTCACTCCATTTAAACAGTGTGAGAATATGTTCACTCCATTTAAACCGTGTGAGAATGTGTTCATTCCATTTAAACAGACTGAGAGTGTGTTCACTCCATTTACACAGAGTGAGAATGTGTTCACTCCATTTAAAGAATGTGTTCACTCCATTTAAAGAATGTGTTCACTCCATTTAAACAGTGTGAGAATGTGTTCATTCCATTTAAACAGACTGAGAGTGTGTTCGCTCCATTTACACAGAGTGAGAATGTGTTCACTCCATTTAAAGAATGTGTTCACTCCATTTAAAGAATGTGTTCACTCCATTTAAAGAATGTGTTCACTCCATTTAAACAGAGTGAGAATGTGTTCACTCCATTTAAAGAATGTGTTCACTCCATTTAAAGAATGTGTTCACTCCATTTAAAGAATGTGTTCACTCCATTTACACAGAGTGAGAATGTGTTCACTCCATTTACACACAGTGAGAATGTGTTCACTCCATTTAAACAGAGTGAGAATGTGTTCACTCCATTTACAGAGTGAGAATGTGTTCAGGATACAAGCTAATCAACAAGATCAAACTGTGTCATGTGAATTGTCTGGGTGTGTTTAACTGCAGAACCTCAGCAGGTAAGCGTGAATGGCTGTTAGCATGAAACATTTATCACTGTTTTTAAAGACACCACTCGCACAGAGCAGCAAAATATTGTCTGCATCTCCAACTGTGTACAGAAAGGAACCAAAAATGGTGTTAAAATGTTTAAAGTGACGGTCATCTCCAAATCCAACGTTTTTTCCTCTCATCTGTTTATCCATCTAGACAGTTTTGGTGAGTTGCAGATTTTTGAAAATCTCTGTCTTCTCTTGAATATTGTCAAACTAAATGGCCCTTGACTTGTGGTAAAAACTAAGTTTAACATCAATGTCTCTTTCTCCAGTTTCATGTAGGAACTGTTTTCTTTCTGCAGTCGTAGCTACAGGCTTTAGGAGAGTTACTTTAAAAATGTATTCCAAGTTACTAATCATCTGTTAACTGTCACGATATTAAAGTATGATATTTTAAGGACAATATAATATATAAAAGTATTATATTAAAGCAATTTGATCACTTTCTGTCACATTTGGATTACCTCAATATGAAATATAGTTGTTAAATTGTTTCTCTGCTGTTTAAAGGGTGTGGCCTAACCATTTGGTCATGCATATCGATGAAAGTTGTATCACACTGTATGTTCAGTCCTGGACTATTATCAACCATGTGAACTTTCAGGGAGATTCAACCATGTGCACTGAAATTAATACAACTTCCTGTGTTTTGGTGAAACATGGAAGTTTGCCATACCGTCATGGCAACGCTGTTTGATGATATGTGACAATCTTCACAATATAGCATAACAAAGGTCTAAAGGCCTTTCTGACCAGATTTGAGTTGGATATGGTCAACCTGCTAGGAGGAGCACAGCAGAGCCCAAAACATGTCCTTTCCTGATGCCAGTAGGTGGCACTATGACTATAACTGAATATTGTCATGTAGATGTATTCAGAGTGGGACTCTTGTCAAACATGTGAAGTTTGATGTAGATTGGATCATTTTCCTAAAGTTATAGCAATTTTATATTTCATGTTGAGACATCAACGACAGCTACATCTTTTAATAGCTTTTCATCCCAAACTAGTCTAGATAGTACACACTGATTTTGAATTTATTATAATGAATTCTGTAGGAGTTTGTTAAAATACAATGTGTGGAAAATTCCAAAATTGACCAAAATGGCCACCTTTCTGTTGTGTTTAGGCCTATGGGTTCCTATAGACTGTTTTGTACATTTGGACATGATACATGTGTGTTCTGATTTCTGTGCATGTTGATGGAACATGCAGCAGGGGTTGCTGTTTGGAGGGCATGGCCAAGCTATCTGACCACGCCCACCTGCAAAAGTTAAATCACACAGAATTTTTCACCATGACTAAGTTTCATGTACCATTGAGCTTGTTTGGCCCCTAAAAAATGTGACTACAAAAAAGAAGAATCTGAGCAAATCCAATAGGATCCTAATAACAACAAAAAAAAAAAAAGAAAAAAAATCTGTGAAAACTGGTGGGTGGAGGAACAAGTGATTCTTAGGTGTGAATCTGGAATCCAGCTGTTAATCCAGGAAACATCAAAGATTCTAACAATGATCTTTGCCAGCAAACTTTTACCTGCTGTTGAAATCTGAATCTAAAGCTCAGTGCAACACACGACAGTATTCAGCAAACTAAAATGGACATTCTTGCATCATATAGTGAGCAATCAGTGTCAAAAAAAAAGAGATTTGTACAGAATTAACATTTGCAGGGTTGACTTTCATGTTGAAAAAAACATTTGAGCAGTATGGCTCACACAATGATAAAACTGCTCTTTTCATTTTGGTGACACTGGCCAGTTTACTGACACAAAAACTAGGTGTTGAAACATAGATAAAATGTTTTGGGTGAGCTAGTACCTTTTGCAAAAATGCAATTAGGTTGTGATGTTCCATGAAATAGTTGTGACAATTGCACTCACAGTTTTGAGAAAGTTAAGAGTGTTTTAAAAATAATCAGCTGAAAGGAATGAGAAGAAATGTAATGTATAGACCCAGACGCAGATTGAGAGAGTTTAGAGAATATCACAACCTTGGCAGAGGCAGTGGTGGAAGAGGTGTTCAGATCCTTTGCTTCAGTGAAATTACTAATACCACACAGTAAAAATACTTTACTAGAACTAAATATCCTGCATTCAAAACCATACTTAAGTAAAAGTATGCAATTATTATCAGCAAAATGCACTTAACATATGAAAAGTAAAAGTAGACATGTTCCCTGTCAGTGTTTTAAATAATATCTGAGGATTTTTAATTAATATTACAGCTGTATTAATGTTTGTGTGTGTTGCAATAACTGCTGTAGATGTTTCAGGAAGAGCACATTTCAACTACTTTATATTCTGCTGGCCAATTTAATTTACAGCAATGCATCATGGTCTGTAAGATCATCATAGGTTTGTAGCGCGACTGTCCTGTGAGAATCATTCATTCATTCATTTTCTGTATCCGCTTATTCCGTGAGGGTCGCGGGCTGCTGGAGCCTATCCCAACTGACATTGGGCGAGAGGCGGGGTTCACCCTGGACACATCGCCAGTTCATCGCAGGGCTCCTGTGAGAATCAAGCATCTCTAAAAAGTTAGAAAAACAGCCTGTTTTCAGCTTTGTACCATTGCGTTCTCCAGCTGATCCAAGGGGTTTTTAAAAGAGGTTAATCAACTTAAAGCTACTACAAGGAGTTTTTAACTGGTTATGAAACAGTCTCAGTTTATAACTGCTGCCTCTATATGACCTACATATGGTAATGAGACCATCTGCAAGAAGCTATTTCTGTCTAATTATTCTTAATGCCTGCCACCTTGAAATGGCAGGCATTAAGAATAATCAGATGAAACAGGCCTGTGTTTACATTTTCCCAGCCAAAGTTTGCCAGTTCAAAGAAAGCAGGAGGAGATTTTTATTTAGATTATTTTATTTTGGATGATATATTTTGTGGTTATTGCAGTGCAGCTTTTGTTCACAGAGGCCTCCAAAATCAGCACAAGTTGAAAGTTTGTTGTAGCAGCTTTAAGGAGGAGGAGAACTTTCTCAGCCCAAACAGGAACACTTCATCCTTCTTTTTATCACACACATTCAGCATCAACACATCTGGAGATACATGGTTTTCACTGGATGGTGACAAGTAACTTAAGCTGTCAGATAAATGTAGTGGAATAAAAAGTACAGTACCTGCCTCCAAGATGTAGTGGGGTGGAAATATAAAGCTGCATCAAATGAAAATACTCAAGTAAAGTACCTAGAATTAGTATTCAAGTGCAGTACTTGAGTAAATGTACTTAGTTACACTTGACATCAACAACTGCAGTTGGTCTAGATGGAAAACAGTTAACCCTGGAATTCAGCAACTATTTTTACAAGTGCTGCTTGAATACACAGACAGTGGGAATAGTTTTGACACACTGTGTTGTTGTTGTTGTTGTTGTGTTGTTGTTGTGTTTCCTCAGTCGGCCTGCTGTCACTCTGCTACATTAACAGTTTCTAGTCAATTGAATTAGTTTCTTTGTGACAGGAATCAGTCATACTGACGTGTCACTTTGTGCCTCCTGCTGGTTTGATGTCTTCTTCTGCTACAAGATCAGGTCGAAACAGCCCACCTACAGTACCATCTTAGACATAAGAGGGTTCTTCCTGAAGGGCTGAGGTTCTACCTAGAACTATTTGCTTGTGAAAAACCATTTTTTGCAGAAAGGTTCTTAGTAGAACCCTCTGCGTGGGTTATAGATAAAACCTTTTGAGTACATAAAAAAAAGGTTCTTGGTTGAAACCCCTGTGTTGTGTTCTGTTCTGTTCTAGTTAAAACCTTCTGAATATAAAAAGGGTTTTGATAAAGGCCCCTGGTTGGGTTCTAGATAAATCTGTTGGAATATAAAAAGGATCATGGCAGTACCCCGTGTGGTTTCTGGATAAAACCTGTAAACTGGAAATTTGGACCTCAGAGAGGGTTCCAGGTGGAACCATTATACCACAGAAGGGTGTAGAACCTCTCATAACAGGTTCTGGGTGAAAGCTTTCACAGATGGTCCTAGATGTAACCCTTTATGTTGGGTTCTCAGTAGAACTCTCTGAAAGGGTTCCAAGTGGAACCATTATAAAAGGCTCTACCAGGAACCAAAAAGGTGTTCTGTCATGAGGACAAGCCAATGAACCCTTTATAGCACCTTTATTTCTAAGAGTGTTTAGCTATACTCTACATGTATAGTATAGGTGCTCAACTGCAGCCAGAGATGAGATGAGATAAACTTTATTGATCTCACACCAGGGAAATTCACATGTTACAACAGCTCATATGGTACAGACAGAAAAGGGAGTGACAAAGAATACTTACAGAATAAAGATAAAATCAAAATATACGTATGTCAAAGAATTAAAAATATAAAAAATGTAATATTAAATTTGACAGAACTATACACTCAAGACAATATAAACTATATACACCTTTCACATATACAGTTGTATGGAAATGTTTGGATATATGGACAGATATATGGCTATATAGCTGTGCAGGATAACTGCACACTAGTTGTAGTACACACCTGGTGTGTAGTTTTACAATTAAAGAAAAGCAGTGTTGTTAAAGGCAGATTGCACAGAGAGGCAGATTGGATTGCACAGAATATTAACAGCACACTCACAGTGAAGATTTACAGTAGAAATACATATATTGCACAGCACAAGATTTAACAGTGTAAATATACAGTATATTACACAAGGTAAGGTAAGGGAATGAGTAATGTAACAGACATATAACGGTGCTGCATGATGTCATGCTGGTCTTAAAGAGTCTGACAGCTGTTGGGATGAAGAACCTGCAGTGTTGTTCCTTCCTGCGCCCACAGTCTCATGCAGGGGGTGAGAGATGTTGTGCATGATTGATGTCACCTTGGCTAACATCCTCCTCTCATCCCCCTCCTCGATTGAACCCAGGGATCAGCATCAGATCACATGGCACTGTTAAGCTACACTTGAGTAAAAAAAAAAAAAATCTTATATATGCAGTTGCAGGTACAAACGTTTCTACACATAAATTGAGATTTGATTTGATTTGATTTGTAAAAGGTCTTGACAGGACTTGCAGTGTGAAGTTGAAAGTATTTTTCTGTTTTTATTGTGTCTGAAAGGAATTCATCATGATATAACTGGTGTGTAACAATCTAGACTCACACAGTTGCATGATTAATAATGATGTAGGACAGAGGTTAAATATAATGTAGGTTGTTAGGAAGTGGGTGAAAATCATGCTTTATCCAACTCATAATAACATAAAGATCGAATCAAATGGTTTTGATGTTATCACTTTTCTTTTTTTTTAATAAAATATTCAAACCCAAAACACTGTAAATTTTTTATACATAAAAATATTTACAACAAATGGAAATATTCTACATTTTAAACACATTTCTTCACATTTCATCCTGTCATATTTAGTATGCTTGGGATCCCCATTATGATTTAAAATACATTTTTCCACTCTGAATAATAAGACAAATATTAGAGGAGTTGTTAAGAAAAGGTTGAAAACGTGACACAAACACACAAGAGCAATGGAGGATAATTGGTTGCAATTTGCAGTCTGTGTGCAGGATGTCTGTGACAGGCAAGTGACGATTCTAGTGACCAGAAATCAAAATTCCACTGCACAATTACAGTCACTAAAATGATCATAGTAATCATTATTAAAATGTGCTGAAAATGTTTCTGAAGTCCCGATAGACTTAAATCACTTTAACAAGTTTTATACAGAAAACCTCTGCATCCAGATGCATCAAAACTTTATGCTTTTAATGCAGGAGGTGCTGGGTGGATTGTATCCATCTGCAGCTGCTCACACTCACCTAGGGGTGGGAATCTTTTTGCACAATTTGATTCTTCATTGAATGAAGAGAAACAGGAGAACAATTTTTCAGTTTCCTGCTTCAATTCCTCTAAAATACAATATGAGACATGACTGCAGGTGGGTGATGGTAAACAGCATTCACAGTCACACTTCAGGTTTGTCTCACAAACACAATTATATAGACACTAAATCAAAAACGATTGCAACCACTGCCTTTTGAGAAGATGAAGTAATCCCCTCTACAGGGTAACTCTAGTGTGTGTGTGCACTGACAGTCCGGGGGCTGCCTCCCCCTGCAGTTGAATTCCGCTATTTTTGCTCCGCCAGTGTTAAAATTGTCAAGTAACGTTTAAAAAATTAAATCAATTAAGAATCTTCCTACTAATATTGTGATGCATCTGAGAATCAAGTGTTTCACCACCCTGAGTCTGCTGTGTTTACACTCCACCATTTAGTATCAACTTTCTTGTATGTAACGTGAAGCAAGTCACATGCTGCATGTAATGTTATGTACCTTAAAACGTTTAAATTTGGTGTCACATGGGACATGAACCCCCATCTCCTGAGTGAAAGTCTTGTTGGTCCACCCCACCTACTCCATATATGGACCTCCTCCTTCTTTATACTCTGTGTATCTCATATACTGTCAGTACAGTATCTCTCAGCGTATTTCCAAATAACATAGTTCCCTACAGGAAATGTCCTTGGAAATTAGTAGAAAATAACAGAATCTGAAAAATACAGTATTACAAAAGCTTTGTTATCTTCTTTCCTTCTATGCAGTGCAGTTTTCCTTAATTAATGAACATTCTAGAAATGTGTATTTGTTTCAAGGCCTGATAATCATCCATATCAGAAGTCCAGGGAACCTGCGAGCTCCAGTCTGTTTGTGTCTGAACTGGTTTGCGCCACAGTGATTTCACTGACAATTACTTTAGAAATATATGCCACAAAAGCACAAAATAAAGGTCTTAATGGGAGTTTTTGTTTTATTCCCTGATCTTGTGGCCCTAAAGAGGAAACCTGTGGCAAATTACAGTTTCTAAACTTAAAGTTTTTATGTTGCAGATTTTTCTAAACTATAAAAAGATTCCATGGAGAGCAGTGGTGGTTCTAGACTAGTTTTACTTTTATTTGATTTGACAGTTACAGTAACTAAGTGCTTTTTGCATTAAGATTTTACATACAAAATAGACAAATGAGCAGGGCTGGGAGGGTAAGGCTACTTTAAAAATGTATTCAGACAGAGTTACATGTTAAAAATATAGCCAGTATCCAAATCTAAGTATCACAATATTAAAGTAATGTAACTTGATAACTTTCCGTTACTTTTGAATTACCTCAGTGCAAAATATGGTTAAACTGTTTAGCCTAATGTGATGTTTTTTGTCAGGATTATTAATTATTTGTCCAGCTGTTTCTTCCTTTGTTGTGCACAAATGCACGTTTAGATTAACAGCAGTAAATTTCCTCCCAGTGAAGCATTTTTTCCCTGCAGGTCATGTTGGTGAATTGGCAGCTGTTAAGATGACATCTGATGTCACTCAGACCAGAGGGGTTGTTGCAGTACTTGTTAGATCTTGTAATGTGTGTGGACTGTGCATGGTAGTGTATCATTCTTTATTTTAAAATATATTATAAAATTGTAATCCTGCTAATAATCCCCATTTTTACTAATTTTACTAACTTACTATTTTTTGTCATAGTTGCGATTTACTTAAATTTGCCCATTTGCAGGCTTGTGGGGTAACACTTCATATTGAGGTGCCTGTAATAAGCATTAGGTAATAGGTAATAAGGGCCTCATAAGACACTTAATATTAATTTGTGTTCATAAGACCATATAAGTGTTAATAATAGTATAATAAACATGTTTATTGTGAGATTATAAGGCATTTTTAAGTACTTATAAGAAACTGGTTAACAGTTTATAGACTGCTTAAGAATGTTAATTAAAACCTTATGAGTGTCTTGTTATTGTTTATCACGTATTACCAACACATTTATTGAATTTAAATTACTTACCTATTTATTAAGATGTATCATACATTATTATACAGTTATTAACAGATATTACAGTTATCATAGTGAATCTAAAGTGTGGGCTGGATTCAGATCCAGGATAGTGTAATAATGATTCTGTAGATGAAGCATGCACTCAAGCCATAGAGGGACTTCATGACTTTTGAAACCGCACTCAACTCATTTCAACTCAACTTTATTTAATAAAGCACCTTTCATAAAAAGAACTTTGAATGTGCAAAACTAGAACAATAAATGGAAAAAATAACAAACCTTTTCTCAAGTATACTAAGAACTACCACCCCTGTTGTCCAGAATAATATGCTGACTATTGTTTGTCTGACTTTGTGGGTGCATGTGACTGCCATTTATGTGAAAATGTTTGTTTGTTTGTTTGTTTTACTGTTTTTTTTTTTTAAACCTGTCATAAGTTGTTTTAAAGATCTCTATTGAAGTGCACCACAAACAATTCATGTTAGGGGTGTTCATTTTTTTTATTCACATTGTTTCAATGTTAACAACATGCAGGGCTCACATGGGACAGCAACAAAAGTTATGTTTAACTGTGCATAACACAGGATTTATTAAATTTAATAAGCATTGTTCACACTTTAGATGAGTTACCGCCAAAGTACATAGTAAACTGTTAATAAATACATACATCACTGTTAATAAATGTATAATAAAATATGTAGAAATCCTAATATAACAACAACAAAAGCTTAGTAAAGGTTTAACAAGGACATAATAGGCAAATTAGTTAAACTCAATAAATGCAGTGGTAATGCTAGCATAAAAAATTACTCATAAGGCTTTTATTAACATTCTTAAGCAGTCTATAAACTGCAAACAATTTTCTAGTGCTTATAAAAGTCACATAATCTCACAATAAACATGTTTATTATGTTATTATTAGCACTTATATAGCTTATTTAATGTTAATAAGCATCTTATAAGGGCCTTATTACCTATTAACTATTGCTTATTACAAGCACCTCATTATAAACTGTTGCCCAAAACGTATGTCAGTAAGACGTAGTTCCACTACGAGCCTCCTGAACATCATAGATTCTCCAGTCTGCTGGAGGGATGAACAGCCATCTGCCAAGCAAGGTTCCTCTGTTTGGTGTTTTGATGATGTGGCAGAAAATGCTGTCTAACACACCACTCCAAGATCTCCCAGGGTTCAGCTGGGTTGAGATCTTCACATCATTTTCATGCTCATCAAAAAATTAATTGATGATGAGCTTATCAATCACACGATGCACTGTTATAGACTAAACCACCTGATTGTATGTAAATTAGTTCAAATTAGATCCTCTAACTGATGGTACTTACACAATAACACATCATTATTAATAATCTAATGATATTATATATAATACACTGACAGGGATCAGTATTCTGCATAAGGTTCTTCAACTTGAGTAAAATTTTGAACGCAGGACTGTTCAAAAACTAATGCACTTTTTCTTCTTTCTTTCTTTCACTTGGTGAAACGATCTGTGCCCTCTGGCTGATTTCAGTTCCAAGTGAGAAGGTGAAGAGTGTTTGTAGCATGGAGGAGCAGAGGCTTGATGAGGATGTATCACCATGACGATCAGCATCTTACTCCATCTAGTGGCCACTCATCATTCAGCCTCCCCACTGTTGCCTGTCATCAGTGTATAGAAACACACTGTCCTGTACCTGATGGTGGAGGATGTACCAGTGTGACATTCTTTTTGTTTGTCATTATAAAACCGAGAATGTAGAGCTTGTTATTGGCTCTACTTTGTATCAGAGAAACCGTCTCAGTGAAAACGTTCTACAGCAGGTCTGTTCAGAGCCATGCACAGACATTTTGGTTGGCAGGCACTCAAGCAAAAAAGGGTACCACTCTCATAACTACACATAAATAATAAAGTTGTATATAGATGCACATCTTGTACTTAATTATATATTTATTTATTTATGCAGTTGCAGACATTACAACGCACCTTTAATTGAGAACTGTGAAGGTGTTATGGTATGGAGTTCACTGATACCAGACCCAATATTAGAGTCTACTAAAAATAATCCACATACCTTCTTGTTAGCAGTTTTATGTACTTTCTCTCTGCAGTACCATCTGCCTACTGCCCATGACTCCATTTTTGGTTTGGTTTTATTTTATTTTTATTTTATTTTTTGGTGCTTTGAGCACCACAAGCTGAGTTTATCTAGTTCCATTATATTTGAGAGAAGGCAGACATCTCCACAGCTGATATCCACAAAACTCTGCAACTCATACCACAACTATTTACATTGATAAACAGCACTACAGGCCAAGGGAGAAATATTCATTTTTTTTGTTTTGAAGTGAACTTTTCCTTTAAATTCAGTTTCCCATTGTAGGTGTAGTTGTTGGTATCTGGTACCAACAAACTGGCAACATTACAAACAACATCCTTAGAACAGCAAAAGACAGTATCAAACGTCTGTCGTATATGCAGCAACACACTTACTGCACAAACGTAACACATAATCTACTTAAGTAAATACCTACACTCATTCCCACTGATTACAATAATCCACATATATACATTTCTTCACCATTCTATCACTGTGATCAAATAACCATTTCTCACAAGCATCTTTAAACCAGAACATGTCTCAAATCTACAGTGTTAAACACTACTACTTCAGCTGCCTCATCCTGTTTGAACTCATTCATTGAATTTGAATTTGAATTTGAATTCCTTTAGATGTGGAGGGCCGACATTAGACATGGGGTGAAGGTTCAGTCCCACTCACTCATTTATTTTGAGCTGTTTGAAGCTTTGTTTTAATCCCCGCAGGGGTGCTACTGTACCATGTAGTGTAGGGTGTAGTCATCAATGATACAGGGACATTTCTAGAAGACGGGCCATGGTCACCCCTGGAATCTGTTTGGCCACCCCAAGTGACCAGGTTATCTGTCTGTTTGAAGAAAAGTTTTAAATGTGCATATTTTTTAAATTGAGTTAATCTACTTAAATAATATTTCCTGAAAATAAAAATATTTTCATGATGGAGTGTGGAGGATGAATTTAGGAGTCTCACATCCTGAGGAAAGTTGTACAATGGAGGTACAATTTCTCTTTGAGGATTTAGGAATAAAGTATACAAGTTTTATATAATACTTGTATGATGCCACTCAGCTGTGTTGTGATTGGTAGGACTGTTTCAAGTTTTAAACACAGGAATAAGATGCAGTAAAGTTACCAATTAAAGTACAAATGGCAGATGGGGATTACCCTCATGCTGACTGAAGGTCCAGTTTAGCTTTTCAGTCCACAAAACACTGCTGGAGTTTCACAGTTAAACAGTGTTGCAGAATCTCCCAAACAATGGAAGTGAATGGTGACCAGTTTTCAGATGGAAAAAACACCAGTATGGCACTAGGACTTTGGGAGACTTGTATTACACCAGACAAGCAGTATGGAGGCATTTTATGTTTTTTTTTCCAGTTGTTTTTTTACATTTGAAAACTGGTCACCATTCACTTCCATTGTTTGGGAGATTCTGCAGCACTGTTTTCCTGTGAGATTCCAGCAGTGTTTTGTGGACAAGCAAAACAAACCTGACCCTCAATCGGCATGAGAATGAGTAGATAATGTCTGAATTTTCATTTTTGGGGGAACTATCCCTTTTAAAAGAGTTTCTTGAAAAAGATATAAAATTAAAAAAGTTTTGAGTTGTTGTTTAAAACTGTCCACTCGGTCAGCAAAGAATTAAAGGCACAGTGCTCCATATTTTGGGACTATTGTAGCTGAAAGCAGCGTCCCTAAAGGTTTTTATGGCTATCTTGGGAACAGTTAAAGGAGCAGCTGTGGAGGATCTTTAAATGATGAGGAGTGTGTGATATAAAAGGAAGCAAGGCCATTTAATGCTTTAAAAACAAAAAGTCTTAAAAATCAGTTCTAAAAGACACATGGAGCCAGTGTGGGCTGTGTAAAACAGCAGTTGTATGATCTCTCATTTTAAGTTTTGTTCAAACCCATTCAGCAGCCCTCTGAATGGTTTGATAAGCCAGCACAGTTGTAAACACTATAAATCATTAATAAACTGTGACAACACATTAAACAAGAAGGACACAAATGCTGCTGCTTGCCAAATAGTGAGCCCACACTTCTCTGTTCTGTTCAGCCTCTGATCTCATTGGTTACTGAGCTGACTTTGTCTTCTCCGTCCGCAGCATGTCTACCTGTCAGCTTCATCTGTTAATACGTTACTGCATTTAACCACTGTCAGCATATCTTAATAGTTTTATTTGAAAAACCTTATACATTATTTGGTGTTGTAAAAAATATTATGCAAGTGGTTGCGCTATTGTTATATTTAATATTATATAGAAACCTTTTTTAATCAGTATAGAAAAACAAAAAGAAAAATTGGACACCACTGACATTAGAATTATAACTTAATTGTAATTTTGAATTTATCTATTTTCTGTATACTTTTAATACACCCAATTATTATTTATTTCATTTATTTACTTATTTATTTATTTTTATATTGTTTTTCATTTTTTTCTTCCTTTTTTTATGCTTATTAGTGTCTCATATGTATAAGTGCAATTCTAAATTAAACCATTGCTGTTTGATCATTAGCTGGGACAGTGACACTGTTATGCACCATTTTACACTTTACCAGAAGATTCTTTTGCCAGTTGTAAAGTAACTCATCGCTTACTTCAATTAATTTCTAGTAAGCCATAACTGGATTTCACCAAATAGTCCACATCACACCCAGATTAGAAGCTTATTATAACCATTCATAAATCATTTATAAGGACTACTATCTTTTTTGGAAACTGTATTCTCTGTATTTTTTTATATTTTTACTTTAATATCTCATAAATTTGTAGCCATCATACACAGCTGTGTTTCATTTCAGTGCTGTGTCCTTTAAACAGCCCTCAGATATTTTTTTGTCTCTCCTCTTGTGTATTTTTTAATGTTATTGTGTATTTTCTCTCTCTTATTTCATTTTATTTATTCAATGCACAAACAAAGAACTAAAGAACTAAAAAGAACCCAAGTTTATGGGATGTTGTGGACTGATGGAAATGAAGCTGCAGTACTCAGTATGTGTCACTAGAGGGGAGTACAGGGTAGAATCTGGAGGCAGGCTGCAGGCCTGCAGGATTTTAACCATGGCTGTATTAAACTGCAGCCTGGACAAAGAGATCCGACAGGCTGAATCAGCTGCCTATAGCGGCTGTTTAAGTTACTGATCAGACAGAAATATCAAAACACAGAACGAGACAGAACTGCAGACTGCATATTTAAGTTCAGTGTCAAATCCCGAGCTTCTTTAAAGTCTCTTAAAGCCTTTCTGTAGTAGAATACATTGAATGCTTCAGTAGTGTGGACTGGATGTTCTGGATGATATGAACTATTATTAAAAACTGTTTATAAAGATGAATTCTTTTTATTTTTTCAGTAACTTTGTATCCTGACATTTGAGCATGATCTCCTGAGCAATTTGCTGTTATAATAATGTTTGAAGTTTCAGTAAATATAACTGAAATACATGTATGTATATGTTATAAATTACGTTTAAGCTGCAGGAAAATACAAATAGGCTACAAACACATTTGTATATCAGTTGTGCATGCTAAGCATTGGCTCATTTCTTTTCTTTTTTTTTTGTTTTATAAAAGTAATATTTTAAAAAGAGCTCATAATAGACTGTGTGGAATATTTCACCCACAGACATATTCAATTTACTGTTATTCTGTAGTAGTGTTGAAGTGCCTCACTGTATGTGAAGAGAGGATTATAATCAGTGTTGTGCTACAGTTGCAGTCTAAAATAAGAAGATTTGTGTTTTTGTAAACCACACTCCTCAGACTTAACGGGTTCTGACCGTCTTGATTAAGTCACCCCCCCAAGCATGCTGGGAAAGGGTTCACCCACAGGTCGGCCACTTCTTAGGCTTAAACAAAGAGCCGTGCATGACTCGAAATGCTGCTGAGCTACCTGAACATCTGTGCTGATTATCTGATCTGGCCTCAGCTCACTCTGTTCTTCTCTGCACCTTCCAGGGAACAACAGCACGAGCCGCGTTCTGCAGGCAGATTTACATTTAGAAAAATTCAGTGTGCCCAGTTTGGCTGATTTTGTTTTAGCTCAAGCACTTGAACCAAAGACACATTTATCTGCTAAAATACCACACACACTGACCCATGTTAAAGTTACACATACATAATAACACATGGACTTTTGACAGAACAAAGCTGATTCATTTAGCTAGTTTCATTTTCTCCTTTAAAATAAAAAGATCACTTCATTACTGCGGCCTGTACACTGAAAAAAAAAACTCTTTTGAATGACATAAAATAACTATGGGCATTGGTTGCACATATTAAAATTGTTGAAAATTATTTCACTGTAAAAAAAAAAAAAAGATTGTGAAAAGAGAAGTTCAGTTAATTTTATAATAATTCAAAACAAACAAACTACTTTTCAAAGAAACCTGATGTTAATTTAGTTGTACAGAAGAAAATATGTTCAAGAAGCGGAAGATATTAAGTTGAACCAACAACTCTTCAGTCACACTGACAAACATTTATAAGATTTAACATTTATTATAATTTATTTACCATTAAATAAATAAATAATTCAATAATATGAACTACAAAAAGAGGGATCTCAGGAGAGTTTTAACTCGCACAATGCATGCTGGGAAGTCTGTTAATGTGCTCATCATTCATTGTTTCTTTAGAATCCTAATTTAATGAGTTGACTGAACTCTGCATAGTTCATTCATTCAACTCACCATTTCAAGTCAAAAGACTTAAATTGAGGAGAACGGAATAAATAGTTCTAAAAATAAATACAAATTTTATCTTTAACTAACTTGAATGAATAAAACTTGTATATTATAGTATATTTCTTGGACTAACATGACTTTTTTCATGTTAACTTAAAGATTGTTTATGTTCAGTATATTCAGTTTTTATCTGTGAAACAACATGATTTCTGCATGTTTGGTACACGCAGTGCTGTCATGTTCAGTCAGTCTAATCTGCTCAGGTAGGTCTCACTCCGTTGAATTATAAAGATCTGACATGTTTTGTTTATTTCATTACTAGAATCTGATTTCTACTCAAAGTATTTTGTACATTATTATATCTGGTCTGGTACAAATGCAACATTTACTAGTGTACATTTTCTGAAATGAAATATAGCAATAAGCATAAACATTTCTTGCTAAAAAAACAAAACAAAAAAAAAAACAGAATACAACTTAGACATTAGATCCATGTACTGTCTGTGGTACTATGTGGTGTTTAGGGTATTTTTATTGTATTATTTCTTATGGCATCACAAATAATATTCTTTACATATCCTTGTGGAGACTTACTACAAATACTAATCTAATCTAGTATTTCCATTATATTTAGCTCTGGATGAGGAGTTGATGTAGAGAATGTAATAACATACAGTCAAATATGTAACTGGAGAGATTCAGTGTCTGCAGAATAAGAATACAGACATGAGACTGATTAGCCTCATTAAATTGCATCCTAAAGACTTTCCATTTATTCTGATTTTAAATAACTCATCAGTCAAAATCATTTATCTACAAATTAGCTGATTTATTTATTTTTTTATTTTTTAGTAAACTGAAGAATTAAAACATATTCCTACAAGGCTGAAAAAAACTAAACATTTCTACTTGTTAAGCCAAATTACCAGTGGATTAATGTGGAAAATACATTGTCTCTGCTGACAACACGAAAAGTTGGTATTTTTGATGTACATGGTTTTCTCAGGATTCAAGTAGAACATCTTTTAGGTCATCAAAATTATAAACAAACATTTAAATAAAGACACAGCTTACTCATGTTTCTAGAAGCTCTTTTATTCAAAAACTAGGGGAGACGGGTGTAATTGTAACAAGGGGAAATTGTAACACACTCAATCCCTCCAATCAAAAACAAACTAGAGTGATGACATTTACTCTGCACATGCTCAGTAGGGTCCTCTGCCAGTAGAACAGGAGCAGGATCACCTCACCTCAGCAGACTTTTTTAATTAAGTGCTGAGGTATGAAATGTACCTTGTGGATGTTTCTTCCACTCTCTTAAGTTTAGATGTCTGTGAATTTAAACTTCATCAACTTTATCTTTGTCTCATCTATTAATTTGAACAGCCTAATGTAAGTTTAATGTTTGTCTGTGTTGATGCACTTTTCTGTTAGCAAATGAACATATTTCACTAAACTTAAATGATACAGTACTTTTAACTCAATTTAAATAATTAAATTCTATTTACAACTAGAAGAGTTGATAAAATGAATAAAATAAAATAAATTGAACCATATATAAAAGAAATATATAAAATTATATATAAAAGAAAGAAAGGATTAAAATTATTAGATACTACAGAAGTAATGTGATTACTTTGAAGTGGAGTTTTATTTGAGCTATTTTTTGAGTGTCACCATCGCCTCCACTCTGACTTCTGGCACTGAATTGTAGTCGTGTCCTTATTAGGGACGAAATATTAGGCTTAAATGTATTATGAAAAGATATTTGTGAGTTCTGATGGAAAATATAAAAATGTTCCATTTGCCCCTGGTCTCCCCTACATCAGTGGTAATGTTTTGGTGAGATTCAGAGATAGGTCCTTTATGATAAATCCGTCTGCACAAAACTGTTTCCACACACACACATACACACACAGACTAGTCAGCAGTAACACTCTGAAGTTCCTAGTAAAACCTCAGCTCTCTGTATCACCATCACAGGCGATTCTTCTCCAGATCCCCGACTGAAACCAGACTTTTAAAGCCAAGCAATGCTCCCATTCAAACCACACCTGGTCAAGTTTGAAAACATGACTAGGGGTTTTTAATTAGACGCAATTAGTGACGGCAACCATGCGGAGAGCTGGATGCGCCCCCTGCTTTTTAGACTGGAGAAAAAGGATGCGCTAATTAGGCCGGAGGCTACTTTTATTCATGTGACCTGTGGAGACCCTGTGCAAGCTGTTTAACGCTACCGCTCTGACAATTAAAACGGGAATTCATTTGAATGAGCTGTGCATGTTGACATAAACAGACACCATTACATTCAGTGCAGTGGGATGAGTTGTCTATGAGCCCTGAATGGCCTGTGTGAATGGAAGAACAGCAACAGGTGACCAGCAGAGGAACCATGCTGCAGCCATGTCCCTTTAAACACTATAGTTCTTATATAGTGAGATTTAGCATGGCAGAATTTTTCTCTGACACAAAAATTTTGCACACAGCGGTGATTATGTGAGTATTGTACATTATTTATGTTTTTATCTGTAAAACACATCAAAATTTGGCTTCGGTTCTGTACTTCTGAGCAAATCTTCCACTCTCTGTCCAAACTTCTCAGGAAAACATAGAATGAAATAGAACCTTTCTTTATTTTGAAGGTGGACCCCATGAAGCTCCTTTAAGGACCTCCAGAACCCCTTTGAGGGCCCCAAGTGGACCCCCACAATGGGCACCGGAGCTTTAAAAAGACATGCAGAGTTCTTCGTCCTGCAACAAATTAGCTATAAACACTTTTCATACAGCCCAATTTCATATGCCATTTGTGTCACTTAGACCAAACTGGCCATCACACATGAATCATTTTCTTGGCAGCTGCTGCAGTTTTTTTAAAAGCCTGTAGGCACCCTGCTGCTGTAACCTAGCATCCTCTGGAGGAGGAAAAAAAGAAAAAGAAAGGAATGATGGCCCTATTATAGCCTCAGATGTGAGAGGAGAGTGTCCAGGAGGAGGCTGGGGCTCTGCTTCATTGGCTGAAAGCTGCACCTTTTTAGGATTTATCATCTTAAAATGTGTCTCTTTCTGACAGGCCTGAATGGGTTTGACTATCTTTTAATATGTTGCTTAAAAAGGCTGCGGCTCAAACTGCTGCTCCTGGCCTCCCGATCCTGCTCCGGTGGGTCAGGCCTGCAGAAGCTAGGACTCATGGGAACATAGCTACTCTAACTACTGTATTTTTTGTGAGTTTGTGAGGGTGAGCTTGCGCTGGATTTCGCCACCAGACAAAGGAGTGGTTCTTCTCCTGTGCATCCAGGTGGTGGCGGCACTAACTTTCAGAGTCTGACTTGACCTAACCTACAGTGATGGTAATGTGGATGTAAACACAAGATTACATGTTTAAGGAAAGATATTTAAAGGATATGATGACAGAATACAAGATTTTTTTTTCTGTCATCATTAAGGTCATAATATCTTCTGTATTTTTGATCATATATGTCTGAATCTTTTTTTTTTATTTGAATGAAGCTTGATTTATTAGGTAATGATCATGCTTCTCACTCTTAACTAAATTCACAAAAATAACATTTTAAAATTTTGTAATGGAGTTTTGAGAGCAGAAATCTGGTTTATGTGACATAAATATTTGTATTTTAAGCTGCTGTTTTAGTACTACAGTATATTCTGAGTAGGTTTAATAATGAATGCATCTTAAAGGTTTGTTAACACAATATGTGATATAATGTTTGGATGTAATAATGTGTGTTGATGTCCAGCATTGTGTTGAACATCAGCAGCAGCCAGGAGGAGAAACACGTCCTCTCCATGACGCTCATTTTACTGTGTGGCATTCACCGTTTACAAATCAAACACGAGCTAACCGTCAACGAGCTGGAGTCGGTCGACGACGTCCCTGCAGTAACGTCTCAGCCCCTGTGGTTGACCCCGGGGTGACCCCGTAGAGCCGCTGGAGGAGCCTCGTGAGCCACCGGCAGCTTCTAATCCAGCACGGGCTGAAACACACACACAGGCACACACACAAAAGACGCGACATTTAGTTATCTAATTATTTATTTATTTAGCCTATATATTTACTTATTTATTTATTTATTTCCGTTGTAATTATTTTGTGGCCATAAACATGACCATGAATTTGCTTTTTCACGAACAACAGGCCAATAAAAACTATTACGAAAACTATTATAAAATAGAAAATTAAAGTTTTTAACAATACATGTATTATTATTATTGTTATTATTATTATTATTATTATTATTATTATTATTATTATTATTATTATTATTGTTGTTGTTGTTGTTGTAATTATTATTAAAGCCCACATGATAAAGCTATTATATCATTTGGCTATTATTTGTCCTCTGTTTTTGCTTTATGCGCTCACCCCATTTTTTTATTTTACACTTTTTTTCTCTATAATTTTTGTGTTGTTTGTTTGAATCTCAAATAAATTTTGCATACGTGACTGTCTGAATGAGATGTGCCGTGTAACGGAAAATAGACACGTGGAAACGTTCCATCATCTTATTAACTGCCTGATAATAATTTACTTACGCGATATATTTTTTATATATGATATATATATGTGTGTGTGTGTGTGTGTGTGTGTGTGTTTGTGTGTGTGTGTGTGTGTGTGTGTGTGTATAGCTTGACAATTAAATTCTTAAAAAAAAAAAAAAAATTTCTCTCAGGTCCACGGTGATATCATATTAGAATTACAGTGGAGAAGTAACTGTGTAGTCGCAGAATACACCCACCTGACTGTAACAAAAGGCAGGATGTGGAGGATAAAACCATCTGATTGTTTTAGTCACAAACTAACAGTGTGACTGGACAGTAGGTTCACATTCTGCTGTAAGAGGCAGCGACAGACGTGTTTATGTGTTTACAAGCCGCGCAGTTCAACCATAAATCTTCCTCTGTGTGTGTGTGTGTGTGCGTGTGTGTGTGTGTGTGTGTGTGTGTGTGTGTGTGTGTGTGTGTGTGTGTGTGCGCGCATGAAGCAGTTCTTGACTCACTGCTCCTGCGTTATTTATGGGGAAGTGATCAGCGCTGCTCTGCCTTCATGTCGCTGAAGTCTCACCTCTGGCCGCTGCTGCTGCTGCACACACACACACACACACACACACACACAGAAAGAGACACAGACAGAGAGAGAGAGAGAGAGAGAGAGAGAGAGAGACATATAGAAGCACATAGTCTGTATAGGCAGTAGAAGTACTTGTGTGACGAACTAAAAGGGTGAGTAAATATCATGAATCACCATAAATGAAAATAAAACAGTTTTTCAGTCACGTCATGGCGACTCATCTCAGCGAGCTCTGACACATTTTGAAGAAATCCAACATGGTGCATTTCAAAAGAAAAGCTCTGTGCATGCATGAGTAAGCTGACATTTATCACAATAAAAAAATGGCAAACTAAAATAATAATAAGACAAAATAAAAATACTAGAACCCCAAGTGAATTTGATTTGTTGTGAATAAAGCTGCGCAGAACTGGGCCTGAGACAATAAAAGCCCTGTCTGTACAGTGTGTGAGTCTCTGCTGTTTGTGACTTCAACATGTGTGCAGAGAGACAGAGAGAACTGTCCATTATCTCTCCAACTGGATTTGAAAAGTCAAGAGTTCACGGTGGCTGTGTAACGGCCTCCCTCGGGTGATTAAGGTCACCAACAGTTCAGGGTTCAGATGGTGTATTTTCTCAGTATTGTGAGTAATGAGGCGAGGGACGCGGGAAATGACTGTATTTATTAGATATTTAAATGATAGATTACGTGTTTTGGTGGATTCTTGTTCTCTGATGGAAGAACCTCGCGCTCCGCTGGAGATAATTATTGTTGTCCTAGTGTCTGTCCTTTCAAAATAAAGCTTGAGCTCCTGCACTAACAGTGAATTACAGAGAGAAAGAAGCGTAAAGATGATCCTCCTGCAGTTGTGTATGTATTTCATTTGTGCTTGTGTATTTTTGTTGGCATATTGTTAAAGATGAAATTCTTTACGGCCCTGAGATTGAATGTTTGTCTGTCCGATTCACAGCCCGCCAATAATAACTCGACACTGGGCTAATGAAACGCACGAGGGTTAAGGCCTCCCAATAATGCGGCCTATCAGTGTGTGTGTGTGTGTAGTGGAGGCTTGCTCGTGGACAACCGGTTTTGATTTCCAATACTTGTACTGATATTCTTTCCGCAGTTGCTTACAGTACCTACAGTCAATGCTTTCAATTTGCCCTCTTCTCTTTTAAAGCAAACAGATAGGGGAGAGCAGGGACGTGTGTAACGTTTTTGTATTACCCTGAAGAGATACACTTATTTTGACTAACCTTCTTTAGGGTGAAGACTGCTGCCATCATCACAGGACAGGAAAGATGTACAGTAAAATTAACAGTTTCAAGAGGCAGTTGGGAATTCTTCAATTCTTCAATTCTTCAGTTGAACAATTACTACTAAAATATATGTATAAAAAACATGTCATGTGCTACAGTGAGTTTTGGCTATGTGTGAGCATTTTATTTGAGTTCTGAGTTTAAGAAATCGAGAGAATTAAATCATAATTTTGAGAATAAAGTTGTAATTCTGAGTTTAAAGGCAATTCTGAGAATAAAGTCAGAATTTTAAGTCACCATCCTGATGTTAAAGTTAGAATTCTGAGAATAAAATTTTAATTCTGAGAATGAATTGTGAAACCTGATTTATTCTCAGAATTATTGCTTTTAAAGTTCCATCTGACTTCTGAGAATGAAGTTTCTGAAGAATAAGACAGAGATCTGAGAACAAAATTTTAATTCTGAGAATAAAGTCGGAATTGTGAATCCTTACTGTATTCTCAGAATTATGGCTTTAAAAGTTTTATTTAAGTTCTGAATTCAAGTCTAAATTCTGGCTTTAACCTCAGAATTCTGAGTTTAAACTCAGAATGCAGTCAGATTAACAAGAATAAAAGTCAGATTAACAAGAATAAAATTTTAATTCTGAGAATAAAGTCATTATTCTGAATCCTGACTGTATTCTCAGAATTTTGGCTTTAAAACTTTTATTTAAGTTCTAAATTAAAGTCAGAATTTAATATTGGAATTTTGACTACAAACTCAGAATTTATGATAAAAAATTTCACATGTGCTCTTCATCACCATATCATCTATTTCCTGCTGCAGAGGGAAATAATCCATCACATCTGGACAGTGACTGGTCAGTCCACATATTGGACTGTTACTGTAAGTTGACCTGATCATGCTCCAAGAGTTATACAGATCACTTAAATATCACTGCTGGATGATTTTGTAGACAGCCTATGTGTTCTATGTTTTGGTTGATTTTTTTTTTTTATGATTTTATAATAAACAACCACAGAAGACAAAATAAAAATAGACTGACAAAAACAGGACTGACTCAGACTGATCACACAACAGCTTCACAAAGACATATAATAATAATAATAATAATAATAATAATAATAATAATAATAATAAGAAGAAGAAGAAGAAGAAGAAGAAGAAGAAGAAAAACTGTTAGACAAAACAAACTCTTTCCCACTCCCACATCTCCCTCCCATCTTCACTAAAATTCTTTCATTAAGTTAGTTCAATTGATTTCACTTTCAGGTTTTATTTTAAGGAGTATGAGTTAAGATACACATGTAAGCATATACATCTCACATACATTTTATATTTTCAAAAACTTCATACACTTTCAAGGTAATTACTCACTTTTCCAGTTAGTAATATACACTTGTTTTGTTGCTTCACCTTGAGTAGAGCTGGAGTCGGGTGATATCTCAGTAGTTTTGCCAAGATCCATTCATACACGGTTAAAGAGTGTGGTGGTTTCCAGCCACAGTCCATCCAGTGAGGCAGCTGAAGCTGATGTTCAACTCTGATGCCCAGGTCAGTCTCATGACCAGGCTGGAGAAACAGGAACACTTTGTCAGACATGTTTAACCACTGCAACCTGAATAAATGTACTAATAATAATAAACAGAAAGGATTTCATTTGGCATAGCTTCTAGGAAGACAGACAAGAATGTATGGTGTATGTTTGTGGTGGATAATGGTAGTTTTGGTGAATATAAATTCCTGAAATTCTGTCATCTCAAAGCAGTCAACAGCAAGTAGCAAATCAACTCACAGAACTTTGTGGGGACTTCTTCCTGTTAGCTTTGCATTTCTAACATCCTCAGATGGAGGTTCACTGAAGAGCAGGATGTGTAGTGTAGAAATTATTTTCTATGTTAAATAGTCAAAACATTAATAAAGAAACCATAAACATTTCCACTTTGTCATGCATTCTTGGCATAGGCTCCATAATCCTCAAAACATTCCTCCAAATGCATTCAAACTCCTGAAAATACTTATTTTCTGAGCTAGGAGATGCATTTTGTGCATTTTAAGCAGTGTGTTAGTGTTCATGCTTCTAGAAGTGGTCAGCTTTTATTTAAGAGAGAACATTTTAAAGTCTGGAGTCCTTCAATAACTTACTTGGTTTGCATATGCTAACTGCAGGACTCTATGGTCTGGTGTGGGGACAGTAGCTCTACTGTTTCCTATGTAATATGTCTCTACAGTCCTGTTTGTTATATTGTCATTGGCTTTCTCTATACTGGGGACGGCTGCAACAGGGGAAGGTTGCATCCAACTTTCTTCCTCCAATCAGAAACAAGCTAGAGTGATGATATTGCACATGCTCAAGCTCAGGAGCCATGTGAAAACAGACCACACAACGTAAATATATTTTTCAACATAAACAAGTCATTGTGGGGTATATAACAAAGATAGTCCAAATACAAATGCCCAAATACAAATTTATATAACATTTTTCAACATGCACAAGTCATTGTGAGATAAATTAAGTTGTATGAGGATAGTTCACATACTGGAATGAGACAATAATCAGTTTTTAAAAGTTTTCTACAACCCCACTTCCAAAAAAGTTGAGCTGCTGATGCCTGCAACATGTTTCAAATAAGTAGGGACAGGAGCAACAAAAGATTGAAAGTTGTGGAATGCTCCAAAACCATCTGTTAGGACCATTCCACAGGTAAACAGGTGAATTGGTAAGAGGTAACAGTAGGGTTGGGTAGTAAAGGGGTGTTCTCGAAAGGCTAAGTTGTTGCATGGATGAGGTGAGGTTCACCGGTTTGTGAAAAACTGTGTGGGCAAATAGTCCAGCAGTTTAAGAACAGCGTTTCTCAATGTGTTTTTTTTTTTAGAGATTTCACCATCTACAATCTGTAATATCATTAAAAGATACAGTGAATCTAGAGAAATCTCAGCATGTAAGGGACAGGCTGTACATTGAATATGTGTGACCTTTGACCCCTCAAGCAGCACTGCATTAAAAACTGCATTAAAAACCTACATCATTGTATAAAGGATACTACATGGGCTCAGGAACACTTTGGAAAACTGTTGTCAGTAAACACAGTTTGTCTTTGCATCTACAAATGCAAGTTAAGACTCTACCATGTAAAGCAGGGGTCCCCAAATGGCGGACCGCGGTCCGAGTCCGGACCCACACGCCGTCCTATACGGACCCGGATCTATAACCAATAAATTATTAATAGATTTTAAATTTTGACGGGACGCTTCTATTTTAACTGGCGCAAGTTTTCTAGTCTTTCCAGCGCTTCTTTAGCCGATCAGGAAACACACAGACCAACTGCAGAGAAGCTGTGTGTGGAGGAGACTGTTGTTAATGACGGAGTTTATTACAACAGAAACTAACGTGATGGTTAATGACATCGACACCAACCAGATGCACTTATAAAATGAAACAACTGTATAAGGAGGCCTATACGTAAAACAGGAGAGTCTGTGTTTCTCTGTGAGAAACTTTCAGACCTTCTCACAGCAGAGTGAACAGGTGAGGGAGGAGAGGAGGGCAGACTGATCACTAATCAATCACTGATACCGTCGTCCTCTCGGACTGATTAAAAAATAAAAATGCCAAAATTGGTGACAAACCAAACCTGGGTGTCCACACAAATAAAGTCTTTGTGTGAAACACTGCAGAGTGTAACATCATGCTGTTTACAGACAGTCTGCTGTCATTAGTTTGACAGAGAGAGAGAGAGAGAGAGAGAGAGAGAGAGAGAGACAGAGAGGGTCATGTCTAGAAGGGAACCCTAGACCCGCGAAAGATCGCGCGAGTTTGATTATTTTAGTAGAAATAACGAACACAAATCTCGCGAGAGTTTTGCAAATAAAGAGTTACCTTTTAGACACGACCGAAAAAGATGCGCAGCTCCAAAAATAGAAAATCATGTGGTGGTGCCGATGTTTTTAATGTGGCGGGCCGCCATAAATAAAACACTATTCACTCATCCACAGAGAGTCACTGAAACACTGATCACTGACCTGCTGTGATGGAAAAAATACTCACATTCTTTATTTAGGTATTTTTACATTGTTGTATTAGTGTTTTTACTTCATTACAATTTAAAAATTGTGCATGTTTTTGTTTCCTTTTTTGAAAAATCAACATTTTTATTGCTGTTGTTGTACTTTTAATGGTATTCTTATCGCTATTTTTTTAATTTTTTTATTTTTTTATTAATAAATACAGACCTGCAAACTCATAAGAGGAGAAAAAGGTGGCATGTTAGTAAACCAGTTCCCTTTCCTCTGGGGGTCTGGGAGCGTCTGTCCTGCTCCAGAAGAAAAATGTTGTGATTTTAACATGTTAACAAAATATTCTGGTGACTGTTTCAGTTAAAAGAGTGAGTTCACTCTTCTGTTTGTGGTTTCTGCAGACATTACTACCTTTACTTTTACCTTTGTACTTGGAAAAAAAAAAGTAAAAAGTAAAGTGAAAACAGTAAAAGTAAATCTACATTAAAAGTAAAGTTACTTTGCTGAGTATTTTTACTTTAGCAATTTATAGTTGTTCATTTAATAGACCTGTCTTATCTTCTCTTTTGTATATTTCCATTGTTCTTAAATAAAGCAAAAGTAATGTAATAGAAAAAAAAATGCAGAACACGCAATATTTCTTATCTGATTACTCGAGTAATCGGCAGAATAATCAATAGATTATACTTAAATTTTACTGGTTCGGCCCACTCGAGAAAGTTAGACATTATGATGTTCCGGACCTTTGCTTTAGGAAATTTTCTCTAACTGGACCTCTTTGAATTTTAATTGAATACCCCTGATGTAAAGAGAAAGACATATATCAACAACATCCAGAAACACTGCTGACTTCTCTGGACCTGAACTCATCTGAGATAGACTGACACAAAAAGGAAAAGTCTGCTGTCCACATTTCAGATCGTTTATGAGGAAAAAGACCATGCAGATTGTTATCAGCACTACCTTCAAAAGATAGCATCTGTGATGGTATAGGGTAGTGTAAGTGCCCATGGCATCATGGGTAACTATTACATCTGTGAAGATCCCATTAATGCTGAAAAGACTGTATAGGTTTTGGAGCAACATATGCTGCTATCGAGACAGTGTCTTTCTCAGAGACGTCCCTGCTTATTTCAGCGAGACAGTGTCAAGACACATTGACATACGTGTCTTCATAGTAAAAGAGTTATTAAGAAGCACAAAATACGACAACAAAGACCCCGGACTGTTGAGCACCTGAAGTCGTATATGAAGCAAGAATGAGAAAGAATTTCACTTGAAAAATTTCAAGAATTAGCGTCCTCAGTTCCCAAACACGGACTGAGTGTTGTTAAAAGAAAAGTTGATATATCACAGTGGTAAACCTGATACTGTCCCATCCTGTCCCAACTTTTTTGGAACATGTTGCAGGCATCAAATTGAGTGTATATTTACAAAAATCAATAAAGTTTATCATTAAGAACATTAAATATCTTGTCTTTGTTCTGTATTCAATTAAATATAGGTCAAATATACACAACCTCTCAATTTCTTTTGAAACTGGAGTTGTACAATAAATACATGTTAAATAAAAGTTTGTTGCAGTGTAAATAGTTCATTTTTTTCCCTGTCTTACACTGTTGTAGAGCCTCTGTAAAATCTGCATGTGGCAGAGGCCTGTGTTCTACCCAATAACAAAAGGCAATAACTCTTATTTGATGCAGATTACAAAATAATTAAATGATACTATAATATTAACACATAACGATGTATTTTTCAGAGTACCATGTGTATTGAGAAAAAAAGCAAAAGTTACTTAGTGAAATTCAATGTATTTTCAACATGTTGCAACAGTCCCTGATCATGCTGCAAATGACACCAACATCTAACTTCTACCTTTCAAATAAATATTGTGACTGATAGGTCATGATGTCATTATCATATGTAATCATCTTTAAATAGCATGGGTAATTAGCAGACAGATACAAGTTTACTAAATTTGAATTCACATTTCTGAATAACTGAGAGAAATACATTAAAGTTGCAACAGTCCCCAGTCTCCCCTACTTTTTTTTCCATCTTTGCTGACCAGAGCATGCACTCTTAAAACTTCAGGAAGCAGTGTGAGTGTGAGTGTGTTTTTCTCTGTTTCTTTATTTTGGCCCTTTGTTCATTGAATGTTTCTTATTTAGAGACAGACAGCCAGTGTTTCAGTCATCTTATAAACTGTAATTTTCTGTTAAGGCGGGGAAGTTACTGATCCTAGACTCTATAATATTATATATTTCAAATTTAATTTGCAGTGTTTTACAAAGCAGGATAGATAAAGGATTTATCCATCATCCAAATACACGGGAAAAAATAAAAGGCGGAAGCAGCGCGCGACTCTGTGAACGGGCTGTCTCCATAGTAACAGACAACACAGAGAGGCAGAGTTACGACAGGGGACACCTGGACAATGTCTTACGAAATGAAGCGTCTCTCTAAAGAGGAGCAGGACTTGTTGGACATGAGACAGACAGCAGCGGAGTTTTACCGGGTCAACAAAGTCCCGCAGCAGCTGGAGGAAGCTCTGAACCAGCTGCTCCTCCACCAGCCCCGAGACGTTCACGGCTACCTGGTAAGAGCTGCTTCCACCTCTGGAACAGAGCAGAGAACGGCCCGAGCTATGCTCTTGCTAGCTAACTTTCTACAGTAAAGTTGCCAACAGCAACATAAGCTCAGTTAGCCGGCTACTTTGCTAACTAGCTAGGGATTTGCCTGCTCTCGCGCTGCCTTCATGTGTTCCTTTTTATTAAAATAAGCTCAAACCACTAAATACAAAAGTGACAGAATAACTTAATACTCCAATAGAAATTTTTCACAGCAGCCATTTTAACATTAAATAAATAGTAAACACAGGTGTTATCAAGGGTACCAATCAAGATCCCATTCCATTTAGTGTAGCAGAGCCTTTTAGTGAGTCAACATGCACTATAGCAGCACCCTGAGTCTGTTCAACCTGAATGGAACGGAACCTTAGTAAAATTGATAACACCTGTTTTATTCCATTATTTCACGTTGGTGGCCAAATTTATGAAATGAAAACCAACCATTTCCAGTTCACCTGTAAATATATCCCTTAAATTTTCAATGTTAAAGGGATAGTTCAGCCAAAAATGAAAATTAAGTATCTGCTCACCCTCCTGTTTTTTTTTTTTAGTCCACAAAACACTGTTGGAGTTTTACAGGACAACAGTGTTGCAGAAACAAACAGTGGAAGTGAATGGTGACCAGTTTTCAAACTTAAAAAAACAACAAAATAAAAACATACTGCTCATCTGGTGTAATCTGGACTTATCAAGTAAGTCTTCTAAAGCCCCAACATGCCGAGTTGACTAAAAAAATGTTATTTACACTGAATCTGCCTGAATCTTCTTCGTCGGCATGAGAGTCAGTATATAGTGACTAAATTTTCATTGTTAGGTGAATTATCCCTTTATGTGTACATTATAGTGATTCCCAGAGTTTGGGCTGTGGCCTGCTGGTGGGTCATTAGGGCCCTGCAGGTGTTTTGAGAATGGCTGACTTATGAAATAAAAAATAAGGAAAATTCTGATTTTATGTATTTCAGTGGTAACCATTGTACTGTTATAAACTATGGTGCAGACCCAATGATAAAATTGGCAATTCATTAACTAACTAAACTGTTTTAAAAATCATAGTTTACAGTTGGTGTGTCAAGCTATGGTAAACTACGGAACACTCCATAAAGAAAATCAAAATCAAAATCAAAAGTCAAACTATAATGGCTGACCTCTTCACTCGTCTTTCCTTCTCTTAACCTTTCCATTAATCTTCTACACTCTCCTTACCTTGTTCTTTTTGCTCTTTTCATTTTGTCTTCTTCCTCTCCGCTCTTTAATAATAAAATGTACAGCATTCAATAAAATACTGTGGTTAACACAGGTTCTGCAGCATGTGGTTCCAGATCCACATATGGCTCTTCTACCCATCTCCAGTACTTCCTGGGGCTTTGGCAAGAAATAATGTGGAAATGAATGCTTATTTTTTTAACATTTGAATTTTAATTTATCATTGTTATAGCCCTTCTGTAAATCTTACTTTCTCCAATTGTAAAAATGTGTTTCTCTAGAATTAAAGAATTAATTTTTTTTTTTATATTTCATCAACTACAATACAGCTGCAAGGATCAATCGAATAAGCGATTATAAATGGATTATTTAATCAATTGCAGAATATTTTGATGGTTTCTTTACTCCTCTCTGAAACTAAACTGAATGTGTTTGCTGTGTTGTGGGCTGTGCAAGACATTTGACAACATTATTTTTCACAATTTCCTGATATTTTATGAACCAAACAACTAATTGATTAATTTAGAAAATAATTAATCAACAGTGAGAATAATCTTTAGTTGCAGCCCTAAACTAAAATGTGTATCATACCCTCTGTTTATGGCTTGGCACCTTTTCCTCTAAATTTTGCCAGTGGCCAGTCTTGAGTCTCCCTGGGCTAGCTATTGATGCCAAATCCAAAAAAAGGTGCAGAGGAAAATAGAGAATTTAATAGTTGCATGTCAAGACAGATGATGTTTTCTTTTTTTGGACAAAAATGGCTCATTTAAGAGTAAGAGTTGCTGATCCCTTGGTTAAGAGTAGGGATGTGTTTTTTGCCCCCGAGTCCGAGTCATTTGATTTTGAGTATCTGCTAATACCGAGTCCCGATCCGACTTCAGCAATGCATTAATAATAATAAGAAGAAAAGAGAACACATCCACATTTCCACCATGCAAAATGCCCAATTTGCACACATTACAAGTGGCTGTTGCACTGCCTTCACTGTCCAGTTTAAAATACCTCCAAAGTGCAGACATTTTCGCTTTCCCAAGGTGACATTTTTGCCCTGCGTTAGCCTACTAACTACCAGCTCACTACTATTATGTTGTCTGAATTCCCCGCCTGCTGTAAATTGTGACGTTTACAGTGTTGTTTCCGTCTGTGCAACAATGAATATTGATGTTGTGGAACTTATTAAAATTAAAACTAAGCCATTGTCATTCCATTTGACAATCTCTTTGTACCTCAGGATGAATTTAAAACGTGAATATGGCCATGCTTGTTGTTTTGTAAGGTTAAATCCGATAATTTCCACCCAATTCCGATCATTTGAAAATCACTTGAGCTGCCCCGATTTCTGATCACATGATCGTATCGGGACATCCCTAGTTAAGAGATCCTCATTGTGTTTCTCATTTTTGTGTTTTATCTCAAAAACATTGTATGGAATAATAAATTGTCAGATTGTAATCATATATTTACCTTTCCTCCTCTGTCTCCTTCACTTTCTTCATATCCAGTCTTCCTCCTCACTTCCTCTACCTGACTTAAAAAGACATTTTGGTGATGCTGTGGATTCACTTGACACTTGCTGGCTTCTGGCTGAGTTTTCCATCGCAGTTTTCTCTAAAACTAGTGTGAACAAGTAGTTAGAAGAAGAAGAAGAGTGATTTGAAGCCGCTATAGCGAGCAGCCCTCTCTGTTGGCTAAAACAAGCACAACATGATTGAGACGTCACTTGTCCTACTCTGCTGCTCTGTTTTTCTTGTCACGTAAAATATTATTTCACAAACTACTGTCTGTTCTTAACATAAAGTTAAAAATGTTAAAAAATGGAACCACCAAAACACAGCATCTGGTCACCTAAATTTCATGTCAAAATTAGGGCTGTAACTGCTTATTTTGTTGGTTGTTTGGTCCATAAAATGTCATATTACGGTGAAAAATGTCAGTGCCTGTGTTTCCAAAAAGTCCAAATGTCTTGTTTTGTCCACAACCCAAAGATATTCAGTTTAGTGTCAGAGAGGAGTGAAGAAACCAGAAAATATTCACATTTAAGAAGCTGAAATCAGAAATCATTTTTTTAATTAAAAGAACGACTCAAAACAATTAATCAGTTATCAAAATAGTTGATGAATAATTTAATAGTCAATTAATAATTGATTAATCAGTTCAGCTCATGTCAAAATAACTGCTGTGAAAAAGGTCTATTGTTCTCTCTATTTTCCATCATGGTTACAGAATAGTTTCCAGCCTACTTTAAAAGGATAGTTTGGATTTTTTTTAAACTGGGTTGTATGAGGTAATGTTAGGCCATATTTAGAATATTTTCACTTCTTTACATTGCGATCAGATGGCCTTTTCGAATGGGAAAGCTATATAAGCTAAATGTCACTCTCTACAACACAACTTTACTCCATTGGCAAAAACAGAACATGAGTTGCTGGTCGGCTGCTGCCTCCATCTGTTAGTTTGTGTTACTGTGTTTTAAAAGATTACCTCAGATCCTCCGAAGTCACACATTTACATCAACAAATTGAGGCAGCAGTAGAGCAGCTACTCCCGTACTCTGAGGTAAAATTATTATTTTTGCCAATTGAGTTTGGTGGCTTTGGAGAGAAAGTGATATTTGGGTTGTATAACAGTTGTTCCCATCAGAAAAGGCTGTCTGTTGGCAAGGTGAAGAGGTGAAAATATCACACTTGTCTATAACAAAGAGGCTTGGTGGAAATGAGCACAAATGAAACTTAAAAAGCCCCATCCAAAAGACAGCAAACATGCTGAATGGTCCTGACAGAACGAACACAGGTGTATTATGGCTCAGTTCATTAAGTGTCCCTGGAACTGGTAAACCTAAATGCAATATGTGCGTACCTGTGAATGTAAGAGTGACAATTATTTGAGTTGAATATAATAATTACTTCATTGCTTTAATATTTTTATAAGTTAGATATTTGTAATGTAGCATATCTGTATGTGTTGGATGTAAATTATTCTGCAGTTGCTATCCTTGCTAAATCAAAGGCATGTGCTCTGAAACCAGGCTTTAATGGTGACAAAGAATCACATACCATCAGGAATCTGAGCTATTTTTTCTTTTAGGCAAATTACTTCACAGATCTCTCTGCGCCACCGAGGATCAGCAGACTGAAGGGAAGAGAGGTTTATGATGCAGGAGGACAGCTATCTGTTGAGACAGAGGTCTTCTGCATTGTCTGCGACAAGGAAAAGGTAAAATTCATTAGTCACATTTTGCCTTTTTGACCACAGACAACCTTTTATTGGAAAATCCAGCAGTAGTCCAATACAAGAGATTCTCTTTCCGCACTGCCTGGACTGTGGCTGACAGCTGCTTATGTGGCTGATTCTGGGTATGCAGTTCAGTGTATGCAATAAGCGTAAAGATTGAACAAATAAAGGTTTAACAAAGGAGATGTGATTCATTAGTGATGTGCTGATGGGTTGTAATGACAGTGAGGGGCCTCTTCAGACATGCAGCAGGCTCTGATGTGAAGAGGCAGCTGGAGGCAAGAAGAGAGCGAAGAAGGTAGCAATCAGACCGTGACCCCTGACCCTTGCCATTTCAGTTTTTACAGTATCACCAAAGCCAGAAAGATGAGATGTGACACCATGAACAGAGGTCATGGTGAGGTCTCTGAGAGGGCACACACCTAAGGCCTAGCCAATAGGCATGCATCAACGCTTTTGCTCAATAGTATTAGTTAGTGCTTTAAGTAGTCATTGTCAGGAGGACAAGGACAATTCCTCCGTCCCAAAGATAAAAAAAAAAAATCATAATTATAATATTTTTATTTATATACCACATGAATTGTATAATGTATAACTGAAAACTATATTGAAATAATATTTTATATAGAGCTGCAGCTAATGATTATTTTCATTACTGATTATTCTGTTAATAATTTTCTGGACTAACTGATTACTTGTTTAGTACATAAAGTGTTAGATAATTGTGAAAAATATCGATCAGTGTTTCCCAAAGCCCAAAGTGACATCTTGAAATGTCTTGTTTTGTTCACAACCCAAAGATGGAAAGGAGTAAAGAGACCAGAAAATATTCACATTTAAGAAGATAAAACAAGATAATTGGATTTTTTTTAAATAAAAATAAATCACTCAAAATGATTAATCAATTAATTAGTCCTGTCATAGTCTTGTCAGTTGAAAAATAAAAACAAGAATTATATAAACAATTCAAGTTTAAGCTGTTGTGTTACTCTTGACTTTTTGACCCACCCTACTTTTGTGTTACTTCAGTTCTGACTGACAGGGTCGAAAGTAACAATCCGTAACTTTCATGCAAAGTCAAGTTGTTCCACATTTGTAAATAATAGCATCTGAAAGTGATAGAATGGACTTTAGGGCTGAGTGATATAGACAACAATATTTTTGACCAAATACCTACACACAGATATTTAGCAATATTGCAACAATGTTGTAGGGATGGCTTGTGATATATTCACAAAATGTATTATGTAACACAATGAGATTTATGATAAATAATTATCAGTGATATGAGGTAGATTTAATGATTAAGCAGTTAACGATAAATAAAAGAACAGCTAGAATGTGGTATGAATCTGGTATGTTCAGAAAATGACATCACTTTATTATGATACAGTCTTTAAAACCAGGAAAAGACAACAATTATGACATATCACAATATAATATGATATCCAAATGATGATATATAGTCTCATATCACAATATGAATAAAATAATATATTGCCCAGTCCTATCATGCATGTGAGTTGTTGATCATAATAAAAATGCTGTTTCTATCTGTTATGTTGTCTTTTAAAGTGGTGCTTATCTTAAAGTTCGTACCAGCTCTACCCCTATTTAAACAAAGATAAAGAACAGGGTTGCCTAATCCCCACCAGCAGGCCATTCCAGAGCAGCAAACCAGGGATGTTGTGTTTTTGAAGATAAATTTTTATGTAAAAAAATTTTACCAGCTCGGCCGTCTTGGTGGCCGACTGGTCACAATGTTAACATAATGTTAATCATGTAGTTTGCATGGGGGCTGAGTCCTTTCTTGCATGTCCACTCACCTCCCAAAACATCCCGTCTTGCTTCACTGTCAGCTGGAGACAGTGACATAACAACCATCGTAAAGACTACAAGCGATACTGTAATAGATAGCAGTGTCCCATCCAACCTAATTTATTGTACAATTTGAGCAAATTATCCAGTGAAAGACCAGTGTGCCCTTGAATTTCATTGTCTAAAAGAGAAGTTAGACACATAATCCAAAGTAGTCAGTCCAGTACTGCCCAAACATAGTAGAGGTGCTGTTTTATTAATTTATTTTCAACAAGTTTTTGTTCTTTATCAAGTAAACTGGACAGCTGGAGCTGTCCTCTTTGGCCCATTGTTAGTCACATTCAGTAATTTGTAATGACAGGTAAAAGCAGTGTAAGAAGGGGGTGGAAAGAGAAGGATGTTGTGGATGAGGAGAGTTGACATGGAGATAGGAGATATTAACTGATGTCCTCCTCCCTTCAACCACACAGCTTCAGGTCAGGTGGAGGTGACTATGTCAGTAGTGCAGCAGCAGAAGTGATTCAGCTTATAACAGTCTGAGCCTCAGGTTCATTTTGTTGGTATATGTGAAAAAATGCTAATTGTGTTATGTCTCAATACAAACAAGCACCTCGTTCAAAGCTGGAGCACAAAGGCGAGTGCAGTGTTTGTGTGGAGGTGTGAATAAAGTTGAGGGGGCCTGTTGTTTATCAACCAATCAACCATGTCATTTATAACAACTGTAACAATTTAGTGGAAAACAGCTTGTTGCTGTCCTTTTGAGGAACTTCTCCCTCTCTTGATATTAAAGAGTATGTCCTCAGCTGCTGTCTCCATCCACTTTGGGCCTAAGAAGACTTCTCTGGACTGGAAAGCTAAGAGTCAGGAGAGGACTGACCATGTGATGACTGCTGCACAGTGGATCAATGAACCTCTGAACAACATGCTAAAGGACCAAAACCCCTGTGACCAATCAGAAGTCGACCATATACTCAGGTAGTGTTAGAATTATTTTCAAGCTACAGTGGAGCATTTCATCTCTGGAGGGGTACTGAAATGAAAAAAAGCTGAGACCTTTGTTTGCTCACCTGTCTCTAGACACCCTACACATCAAATTGTGATTTTTGTGCTGCTTTAAGTGATAGCTGTTATTGTACATTTCATATTGTTCCACATTTTGTTGTAAAATATTTTTTGTCTACTGCAGTGTGTAGATTTCAAAAGTCCTAAATAATTCCATTTTAGTGGGAACACTTTGGTGTCTTCTGTTGTAAACGCTTCTGGGGAAACTTTTACATCCATGAAAAAATAAATTCTTGGCCATTTTCCATCCTCATAAAAATGCTCAAATTTCATGTTTGTTGGATCTGTTCTGCTTACTGATTAAGCATTGCAGTACACTGGAAATACATGCTGTGAGAGTTCTTTCCTGGTTCCAGGATTAAACTGAAAAAATACTTTGAGTTGCTAAGTGCTTTCTGAATTCTAACATTTCTGGTGTATATTTATAAATCAAACTGATAGCTGTGCACATTAATCTTGATTTCAGTCCTCACAAGATGAACAAACAAACAAACAAACATAAATTTAAAAAGTTTGTGCCATTTTTATGTGTTAGAATCCAATGAGGTCACATGCAGTTTGCCATGTGTTGACCTCCTAGGATGGGGTCATGCAGAGGTTAATGCTTTGCACTTGTTTGCCTATTGTCACAGCCTATCATATCATCATGATGCACTGAGACCCTCTTATTGGTTGCTTTTGCATTATGTCTCATGACCCGCTAGAAAGGCTTAATGAGTTACTGTGCATCAGTGTGGCTTGGGGGTTGGGGTGGACAATGCTAAATTTACATTGCAGTGCCTGTCTTGCAGTGGATTCAGATTTCTCTGAGCAGTGGTAATATCTCAGGAATAAGTATATTACATCTAACATTAAACATGTAGTGCATTAGATGGAGACATAGAATTGCAGTTTCAGTCTACTGTGTATGTTATGTTATAAGCAGGCTGCATCTTGCAGAAATAAGGGATAGTAAATCAGAATCATAAAATCTACAGGTAATCTCGTTGTGATCAAGATCTCTTCTGCAAGAGAGATATGAGTACAGCAGGAGGAATACAACATGGATAAGATATAATAATAATGATCATTATTATTTATTCAGGCCCTGCTCCTTCGGGGCTTGGGTCCTAATTATGGGTTCTTGAGATGAAAACACATTTTGTCTTATTGTTATTTCAAACAAATTTGAGATTATGCAGAGACATGTGAAGAAGAATAAAAGCAGAATGCAAATACTGTAGATATGGCTTGAGTTGGAGAGGATCCACGTATGTACAATACTCTGTCATCTGCATGGAAATGAATATTATAAGGGCAATGTAATTAACAGTGTACCAAGCACAGAACCTTGTGGTACCTCCTTAGTGATTACTGAGTGAGGTTAACCTAGGGTAGGCAGTATGGCTTAAAAATGTTATCTTGATGTTTTTAGGCTATGCCACAATATAAAATATGATATGCATGCTGTAAATTCTCCAGTAGAACAAACATATGATAGAATATGATGCATTGCTGTAGAGTAAACTACCCAGCAGTATATAAAGTAGCTACAATGAGCACAACCTTAAAAATCCAGTGACATAAGCAGGAGGAACTGCAGATTTTGCAGCATTAGAAGTCAGCTTTCTTTGGCAGTATAACACACACTGAGGATATGTTTGCTTCTGTTGACTACATTTACTATTAACATTAACTGGACATCCTCATGAAATCACCAAAGCTTCCCTTTAATGGGATTTACTTAAAGGAGTTGACAGTGATGGTTCAGCACTGTATTGTATCTCTTTATATAGGCATTTTTTCTGACAAAATATTTTGTGCTGGTCAGGGGATACCTGGCTGAAAAAATATTTCAAAGGGGGCACATTATTGAACAAAATTTAAAAAACACTGTTCTTGACATGTATGAGGTGCCACAAATATGTTGGAGCTTGTCTTATTTCATGTGTCTTATTTAATTTCTCCTTAATGAAGAACCATTGCCAGCCTTCTTTAGAGCTTGTTGTTCTTTCGTGACCCCAAATCTTCTTTTTATGTAATTGTGCAGCACTTTCTTCATGGCCTGCTACCTGGAGGAGAAAGACATCCTGAACAAGGGGGAGGAGAGCCGTTCACCCAGCGAGTCTGAGCCGGTCCTTCCTTCTCCACCACCTGCACAGACTAAAAACAAGAAGAGTGCTGAAAAAAGTAAGATAGTGAATAATCATGCAATAGTACTGCTTAACGTTTGCGATAGTTCTAAAATCAAGCTTTGTGTTCTTGCCTAGATTCCTGGAGTTCCTAAGTGGTGAAAATGAGTCATATAGATATATGATATAGTTTATATATTTATATTTTTATATATATAGTTTATCCATGATGTTTTATCAGAGCAGAAGTCAGTTACAACATAATGTTTTGATGTTCATACATCATATGAGCTTTCTATGATATCAAATAATAGGTGTGAACTGAAGTGTGACATTCACTGCTGTGAGTGAGAGGGATGACAGGAGCCTGAATATTTCCATATTTTGCAATTAAAAAGTGTGTGCCCTCATCATGGGAAAATATCATGGGTTCAATGGGTGACAAAGCAGCATGCCCAGTAAGTTACTAATAACTTACAGAAACACTGTGTGCAATAGTCCACCTTACACCTTATCTGCCCCTTGCTGGTCTAGGGTTGTGTGAAATGTGGGGTGAAACCCACCATCATCAGCCCATCTATTGGTGATTGGCAATATCTTTGTCTCTCCTTCCCACCTTCTCATGAGATTTGTATATATATATGTATATGTGTGTGTGTGTGTGTGTGTGTGTGTGTGTGTGTGTGTGTGTGTGTGTGTGTGTGTGTATGAATGAATGAATGAATGAATGAATACTCCGATACTTCTGTTCAAATACCATGACAAACAAAACATTAAAGCATTCAGTACAGCTGTTCTTGTGAACTTGACTGCAAAAGGTAACTGGGCTTCATTTGAAACAGCCTTTTATTAGAGGCAGGAATTTATTTCTAATTCTTTCTGTTTGATAGTTATAATTGGCCATAATGCCAGTCAAGCTGGCAGAGAGCAGTAGACAAGCAGCTTTCAACAACATTAACCTTTTAATGACATTCAACACAAGGGACAAGAACTCTAAAATAGGACAGCAGAATAGAGCTGGCATCAAAAAATGTCATTTCACTAATGGTTAAAACTGTAACCCAACAAAAAATGATAATTAGGCTACTAACATAAACCAACATGTTCTCAACAAACCATTACAAACAAACATAACATTTGCATTTTAGAACATAAAACAAACAACAAACTTAACAAACAGCTCAGTCCAGCTCTAGGTATAATGGGAAATGTGGGCCATGACTACAATGTTTTAGTACAAAGCCTCCTGTTTTCCCTGTTAAAGTTACAAAATTACACAGTTAATACAAACTCGACACTTCCTGTATCAGTTTTAAATTAAAAGCCCGCTAGCATTTTAGTGGACAGTGCAAATCAATTATGAAACTTACCATTACAGTCAGCAAATTTAATTAGCACTGTGATGTACTTTTACAATGAAACAAAACATTTTATATACATTTTAAATTCATTGTTTGTTGTGTTCCTCAGTAGTTTATAAAATTAGATCTTATGGCAATTCATGATATGTTCTTTGTAAGTTAGGGTCCCAGGGAGACATCACATTTTTATTTTGGGTTTTGAGCTGAAAAGGTTTAGGAACTGCTACTCTAAAGGATAGTGCTGAGGTCAATTTCAATAAACTCCACTGAAATACAAACTCAAACAGTAAATGTGTCCTGCTAACCAGAATCATCTGTATATCCAAAGCTAGATATATCTTATTCTTCTGTGCTGGGGAACCCCGTTGTTATTACTATTAACACATTAAAATGTCATACCATGAGTGACATATTCCTTCTTCAGAGATCAAAAATATTGGTCATGAAGCAGTGTGTCATCCAGTGCTATAAGATGGCTTTGTTGTGTGTTTTACTCACATTTTGATAAGAACAGAGGAATAAACTCTATTTGGCTCTTATATGCTACAAAACAACAACAATCTTATTATCCTTTAAGGTGTAGAACCAACTAAACTGCTTAGCAGACTTGGGCGTGTTACAAAGTGTTAGTGCAGAGTTAGTGAGCACATTTTGCATTGCATGACCCTGCCAGCAAATTAATTATGTGTCGTCAAAACATTGAGAGTGAGATTTAATTTACATATGCATGACTATGAAAGGCGCAGGGAGCCTTTATCTTTGGACCAATGTTATTAGGCAGCTTTCTCCTCATTATTAGACAACTTTCCACTCATTATTTGGCAGCATTCCATTCATTATGCACAGTTGGAGAAAGGTATGGCTTTCTGATTCACTGTCTTATGTTTAGTTTCATGCACTGCCTTTAGAAAATCAAGGCCCTTGTATACAAAGACACCCCTGAACGCATGTAGATTTATTTTCAGGTTGTTCTTTATATATTTTAATATCCATCTCTCTCTCTCTCTCTCTCTCTCTCTATCTCTCTCTCTCTCTCTCTCTCTCTCTCTCTGTCCCTCTCTCTCTCTCTCTCTCTCTCTCTCTCTCTCTCTCTCTCTCTCTCTCTCTCTCTCTCTCACTAGTAGTTTTTTAAGTTTAATTATTTATACTACAATGTACAATGTGTAAAGGTTAGCACAAAAATGTGCTGGTTTCTCCCCATATCTATGTGTGTTTCCTCCAGCAATTCAAAAATATGCAGGTTAGGTTCATTAGTGGCTATGAGTTAGCTGTGAGTGTGAATGCTTGTATGCCTCTGTGTTTCAGCTCTTTGACTGACTGGAGACTTGTCCAGCATGTAACTGATCCCTTGTCCAGTTCCAGCTCTCCTACAACCCCCTAAAGCAGGTTGTCAGATGGTTGAAGAGAATAAAAATAAATATTGTGGTGAGCAGCATGGAATGAGAGACAGCTCAGTGACGTTTCGGGCACTAGCCCTTCATCATGAAGTTCTGATGCCCGAAACATCACATGTGGTGATACTATTAAATATCCAAAAGGAGCAGTTTCTGGTGTGCAGAACTATTTTTGTATCATGGTGTTCACAGCAGAAGTGCAGACATCACTTTTAACATGGTGGTGACGAGGAAACATCTAGAAAATATATCTTAAGTGACCTATACTAACAGAAACATGTTCCACGTGTTGATAATGCTCATATATGGTGTTTGGGTTCTGACAGAAAGTAAATTGGACAATGCTGCTGCTGCTGCAGGAGGAGGACAGGTCACTTGGTGCTTCATGTCCAGCACTCATGAGGAGAAGCTTGTCTTGCTGTGATAAGTCGCGTCCAGTTTGTGGAGCTAAAGAGAGACAAACTGCCGTCTAAAATAGTCCCACACTTTAGATGATCATGACTTCTGTCTGCAGCTTGTTCATGCGGTTCAGTTCATAGTGACATGTTGACGAACAATATGCAAATCGATGATTACGTTGATGAATCGCCACAGACCTAGTTGTGATATTGTGATAAGATAAGATTCATGGCAGTAATTCGTTTTGTGAAGTGTTAAAACTCCAACCACCACCAACCAATTTTATCTATCTTCACTCTTCTGACTGCAGAAAAAAGTAAACTTTTTAAATTCAGATTTCATGCATGTGGTAGTATGTCCCTTATACTGTAACATTTTTTTTTCCTAAAATTTAATTAAAAATAGCAATATATCACCTTACTTAGAGAACTGTAACCCCTGTATAGATGTATATTGTATCACCAGATTCTTGCCAATACACAGTCCTACTATGTAAAAACAATAAAGAAAAGGCAATTTAACACAAATTAACACAGCCTTCCATAGCTTGGCCTCTTGGCTAGCTGAGGAAACACACACTGTAGTACATTACATCCTTAGATGTGTCATATTCTAGGCACTTTAACTCCTGCTTCCATTCACTCCTAAATTTAGTTGTCATTTAGTTTTTTTTTATAGACAACCAGGTTTGTCCCAGGTTTTCATAGAGTGTTGCCAAAAGGCCCAAAGGAATCAGAATGTGTCTTGGACTGTGTTGGTGAAGGCCAGCAGTATGGGGATAAAACTTGATGGCTCCAGAGAACCTGGTTAGACTGCAATTATCATGGGTCTGTGTGATCCAATCACAAGTGGACAGCTCTGACTACATATGTTCACACCTGGCATTGCAAGGTGTCTCCAGAAGCATGCCCATTGTGATTGGATTTGAATTGCACTTCCCCACTCTATATGCAAAAAATATTTGACAACAACATTTGGTTGTTTATTAATTCCTTTTTTATTTCAACACCACACACCAAACTCCTCTATCAGCCCACAGTGAGCCTCATATTTTACCTGTGCTGTCAACAGCCCAGCAGGAGAGACGCTCTTGCTGGAACTTTGTGCCAAGATGTGCACTTTTACTTTTTCTGACTGTGTGGAAATTACTCTTCATCAGAACACAGATGATGAAGAAAGGCATTAATTACAGGGTCAGAGAGAATAAAAAGTGCACGCACCACCAAGCCTCTCTCCTGTCCACTCTTCACAGTGACACCATACTTTTTATAAGGAAAGAAACAACTTAATGTTTTGCATTTAATGCCAAATTTGCAAGAAGGCACGAATGATTAAGAATTTGCTGTAGCCATCTCACGTTCCTGTTCTGTACACCAGTAAACATGTTTGCAAAATGAGGGGTTGTTCTTAACTAGCAGCCAATCAATAGTAGCCACTAACAAATGAAACAAATGGAGGCAATGTTTTTTTACACGTAGAAAGACATAACTTTATGTATAAAATTTGCTGAACTTACAAGTAGGTCCAAATAATTAACAATTTGTTTCAGAGAGTGTTTCACAAAGTTTATTAAGTTATTAAGTTAAGTTATTAAGTTTATTAAGTGTTCACAAACAACTGCTGCAGTAGAGAGCCCATATGTTATTTGCACTACAATGAAATAAATGATGAACTTAACAGGACATCAGTTTGGAAGGCAGTCCTTAAGTGTGGGCTGGGACACATTGCATACACACTGTGAAAGGAATGTGATCACATGTTGCCCACGCCACCTTCAATGTGATCTGAGTGATCAGAGTTTAAATGTGTTAATACCAGGTCTGAAAAGGCCAGAGTAACTTTTTGTGACCACAGGCATTGGGTCATGGTTAACGTCAAACCCTGATCATAGATTTGTAACTGTATTTTATTTCTTACATCCCAGGCAAAAAAAGCAACACTGCAGAGAAGCCATTTCCTCCAGCAGAGCTGCCAGAGCCAGTTCTGTCAGGGAGCTCAGCCATTGGCTCAGTGTCTCTGTCTGTGGCCAAAACAGGGGCGCAAATACAGGGTATCCCTCTCTACAAATACATAGCAGCTCTGAAGAACAGAGAGGTTAGACCACACAAGCATTAACACATGGATTCACACAAAAACTGCACTGAAAGTAGCATGTACTGATGTCTTAAACAATTTTTTTCAGCACCCAACACAGCTTCACATCCCTGTCTCCTTGGTAACTCTGCTGAGCTGTGGGAAGAATTCTCCTGGAAAACTGAATTTACTAGAGGAAGTCATCCTGATCCCCAAAGCAGGACAACAAGTCAAACAAGTACTCACCACTCTGCAGTTACCTCTCTAACCCCTTCCACATATACACTGCAGCTCTGCAATTATCCAGACATTACCTTACCTTGTGAGGCAGCTAGATTCAGGAGAGTCCATCTTGCCAGGCTTCAAGTTATCTGTTTATGTTCGCACCAAAAGTGGTGCAGCCATTCAGTGTTCTAGGAGGGACTACTGGCAGCTAGAAGCGTCCATGGAAACAACTTGTCTCGAACAAACAAAGGTTGCTCCTGAAGAGGTTAGTGTAGATACTGTGATAGGATCAGTTATGTCAGAACTGGACAGTATTTCTTCATCGAAAAATAAGCAAAGAAAGACACTGAAGGCTTTTCTCCATGGAAAAGATGTTTTCACTCTTCTCCAACCGACATCGGCAAGAGTTAGATTTGATTGGTTGAAGTTAGCCCATGTTAGATGTGATAGACACATAGTTCATCCAATCACCTGCCAAGTGTAATTTAACGTTCCTGCCCTTTTCCAAACCTGTTCTAAGGACAACTTCACAGTGGTTCTGTGTAACAAACCATCAGGTATGTCAGATTAGAAACTACACCAAAAGAGCTTAACATGTGAAGACAAGTGTCTGCATTTTATGGGCCAGACTGAATCCAGTGAATCCACTGTCTGTGGTCCACTTCGTCCCAGGCTGTTGGTATAGACCTATTCACTGTATAAAGTTAGTGTTCATTGTGCAAGTTCCTTTGCCTCCTTTGTTGTTTTCTGTGATGTGGTATACTATTGGTATGTCACCTCAGTTCTTCTATATTCAATTTTCACTATAGCGTTTATTAAACGCAGTGAACTGTGAACTTCTTCAACAGATCATCACAATGACCCTTGGGTTACAGAAGGAGATGATGAGAATAATAAACACTTCAACAAAAGCCGAGGTGAGGGACACTGCCATTTATTCACTGTAAGAATAGGAATAGAGTTCACACAGGCTTTCTGAGTGCACAGAATGTAAAAGGTGGAGGCAGGATTTGAGGCTTTTCTGCTAGTTTTCCCGAAAAGATACATACAAAAATAGGGCTTCTATTCGATCTTCATGTCTTCAAATTAACGTGAGGCATGCAGGCTTGGAGGTACGTCAAAATGCTTATTAACGCATTCAGTATTTCTCCTATTTACCTTTTCCTTCATACAGCATTTGTACTGTGTACACAGAGTTATGTCCTGCATTGTTCATTGACCCCTAGCACACATTCAAAATGTGAACATTGGATGGAGTGATTGGAACACACTCGTCTTCTAATAATCTTGCAATGACAAACAGTCTCATTCAAATCCTGTATGAATAAATAGTCATCCATTGTCACTCACATGCAACTTCAGCTACACTACGTATACAAAGATGCGGGATGTAAAGAATATGTATTTATTACAGTTGGGTAAAGGCACAATACATAAATGCTGTGTCTGTGCTCCGAGGCCATGCAGGCACTTCTGTGTGGCAATGGAACGCCAGCAGTGAGCTATGAGCGACCTGAGCAGCCTCTGGATCTGATCACAGAAGCCTGCACCAACATTGGACTGACACTGGGAACAGAGATCCATTTAGCAGTAAACTGTGCTGCCCCTGAGCTCATGGACTATGTAAGTTGTTCTCACTGGGTTTATGTGAGCTAAGATGTCAGATTCCTTGTTTAGGAGTGTAAATCTATATGTATATTAGCAGACAGTCAAAAACATCAGTTCAAATGCAAATATAGTATAGAAGGACAGTGAAGTGATTTCAAGTTATTTTAATCCTCTCTTCCTCTCAGTCTAAAGGAAAGTATGAAGTTTCAACAGGAGTTTTGAAGTCTCCAGATGAATTAGTGGATATGTACCAAACCCTCATTAGCAAATACCCAGCGGTTGTGGCCTTAATTGATCCGTTTAGGAGAGAGGTAAGTTCATCTCTAATACAGGGTTACACTAACAAAAAGTATTTTTTTTTTAAAACAAGTAAATCATGGTTTAACTGCACTGAACATCAAAACTTCAACTTCAAATGTGATCTAGATCCAGTGTTAATTTTAAACTAACACTTGAGGAGGATTCAGTTTTGAAATTCACTTTTGAGATGGGTTGAACTAAAAAATCAAGATTCTCAAAGAAAGGTAAGGGACAGACACAACCCAATTTAAGTTTGTGATGCGTCTCTTCTTTCTTTCACTGCAGTTGATCCATCCTGTTGCTACCAGATTGCTGCCATATTGCTCCATTAATAGGGCCAACAAAGTTTTCTCAGAGGAGGAGAAATTAGAGCGTCTCTGCTGAGACATTATGATCAGACTACCTAGGCTAACTACTTTTTCAACGACCTAGCAAACAATTTAACATACGTTAATGTGTCAGCTAGCTAGCACACAATGTAATGTTATGTCATGGATCTATTATTATGAATAGGATACTGGATACAAAGATGGCACCCATTAAGTTCAATGAAAATTCCTCACCTGGCACATTTGCCAAATAGTCTTTTAGGTTCTCAGTTAATTTCCGCCATATGTGGCCCACTGAATATATGCAGTAGTGTTTCTCCTTATGTTCATGTAGGTAGTTTTTATATATTGTAGACAGTATTGATAATAAATTATATATGTTTTATTTTTTGTTTGGTCCCATCACATATAAGAGTGTTATGTCATGGTTAAAAGGTAAAGGTGGTGTTATTTTGTTTTTCTTTTTAACGAGTCCCATGAAAAGAAACCAAACAATAAATAAACTAACAGTGATAAATGTAGAATATTTAATTGTAATCAAACTGTATTCAATTATTACACATATAGTATCTTCTGTAATGGTCTGTCAGTCGGACAGAGTTTTAAGAGAACGTTATGTTTCTGCTCATAAAGTTGTAATACCAGTTGAACTGCATGCCTTACAGTTGAAACCTGAAAACTAGCAGCAGGAGTTGACATAGAAGTTCCCTGATGGCAGATTAACATGTGGCAAGATTGTTCTAGGGTATCCATTGCCATAGCTACAGATGTGGACTTTGCGATCCTCATTCCTGCTTTACTGTGAATAACTGCCTAATTAGTGTCACCAACAGATCTTGTTCTATCACACGTGCAACTTACATCAAACTTTTATCAAGCTCTGTTAATTACAAGCAGGTAGTTATTTGCTATCTGTCTAGTTATTTGGTTTGGGTAGTGATTCTTCTGTATGTAGTATTGTTTATGGTTTCTGAGGCTGACTATGTCTCAAGTGTATGTGTTCATATGTATATATGCATATGTCTCTTAAATGTGTTTGTGCTCTGTCAGGATGTTGAGCAGTGGGAGAAGCTGAGTAATGTGATTGGAGACTCATGTTCACTGCTCTCTGACATCACCTACAAGTCAAAGGGCCCGCCCCTTCCTGGAGTCAGAGGTCATATCTTAAACCACGTCAATGAAACAACAGTCAGTGATCTCATCCGCATCACATCAGAGCACCAAGGTGACAAGTTCACTCAGATCAGACAGGGTTGTGTCTAGATGGTAACCCCAGAACCCCAGAACCGCAAGAGTGATCTTTAACCATGATCTTTCCCTAATCCTAATCTTTTTTTTACCTTAAACACAAGTAGATCTTAATCACAGCATTATGTAACATAATTAGTTTGTACAAGGCGCACAATGAAGAAACAAATCTAGGACTGCCATCTTGACTCGACTGTAGGGTCGAGAAAAAGAAGCGGAACTAATGCTGTGTAGGAAAGATAGCAGTACTACTGCTCAACTCAGGTGTTGATTGGTAAAACAATATTCAAGTCAACTTCCGAATACAACATAGAAACAGAGTATTTGGCTTTCTGACTCTATTTAGAGAGGATAAGAAGCATATTTGCAGTTTCAGGCTTTCAGTGTGACCCAGACCATCAACAGGAGCAGAATAGTTAATATTCATGTAGAATTAGTATAAATGAGTTCAGTTGAGTATGGGAGTTCTTAAGATGTACTTTTCATGCAGTACACTTCAATATCTGTAGTATATGACCAACAAAGTGCATAGAAACAAATTTTGTACACTTAAAACTTTTTTTGGCACAACTCACATTAAGCACAGACACAGACATAACCCTGCAGGCAGAGATGCTGCTGCTGCTGCTGCTACTACTAGCTGCTAACGTTAGCCACACTGTGTTTCAGGCTGGCAGCTAACGTTAGCTCTGGGTCACTTACCTGCAGACACTGTGACCCTCTTCAGTCTGAAAAGGTGAAGCATAAGCGTGTAAGGTTTGTATTGCACAACGCAAAGTAGCGCACATTTCAGCTGCATTTAAAGTACGATTTGGCGATAATTATAAATTAATAAATTCTGCCTTGTGTTTTCTTAGTGACTAGTCTAAATTAAATTTTGCATCTAATCAACAGAGAAATTAGTTGCCATGGAACATCCCTAGTACACACGCTAACAAGCACGCCTGTGGTGTTTGTGTGCAGCAGTGAAATGGGTCCCTGCTGAAACACTTTCCCGCCGCGCACGTTCCGGACGTTGTTTTGGCTATTCACCGGTATGGCAGTATATGAAAAATTCATATCATAACGAAAATAAAGACCGGTTTTCGGTACAAACTGGTATACCGCCCAGCCCTACCCAAGTGTATGTTATTATTTTTTGTTGTTTTTTGTTTATTGGTCAGTTTCCTGACTGAAATACAGCTTTTGAGGCTACAGTGACTTCAGCAACATTTAGGTTTAACCAGCTGAAGGTGAAGACCTTCATATGTATTTTAGAAGCACCTGTGAATGATAGATACCTACAAGAAACACACCATAATCTATCTCATAGGCAATACTCCATAACTGCATTAAACTAGCAATGAAAGCATGAATGCACAATGCTTTTAAGAATGGATCATATTATCCTGGCCTTGCTCGCACCTACAACTTATATTTCCTTACATACAGTGTTGAGAACAAGTAAACACGTTCTAAGTAATCAAGTTCTTCATTGTCCAGCTGTTTATTCCAAACACTCGTGTTTTCACCACAATATTGCAAAATACCTTGTTTCTGTCCAAGTATTCACTCAGACTCAGGCAAACTGTGGGTTGTTTTGTTCATATACCGTCTACTCTACACAGGTCACAGACACTTGCATCAAGGAATTGACAATTTGTAGCAAATGTTTGTACAGTTAGATGTGGCGGAAAAGGATCTGCTATTTGAGGGAGCACACAAAGATTTCAAGCAGCATCAAGGATTCGGTTAGGTCAACTAGTCCCACTTTAAACAGATCGTTTGGATTATTTGAAGCATGGTATATATACGTGGTATTTATAAGGTACTGTGTATTACCTACAGTCAATAGTGGTTGGTGGTGGTTCTCGTGTAACTTATCTTGAAGGGTTAGATTGGATTCACCAAAGTCTCATAATAACACAAACAAACTAACCGATCAAGGCACTGGTAGACCAGAAACTCTGTGTTCTGTGAGGTAAAATTACTGGTGGCTTTGGAGAAAACTGGAACTGGAAAAGTCTGACAGCAAAATAAAGCAGTGAAAACATTCTAAATATAGCATAAACTTAAACCCATTCAAAGGTGTCTAAAATACATGTTGCTGCTGACCCTGTCCACAGCAGGACATTGCTTAGCTTCCTACACTGGTACTCCTGTGTCGACCTCCATCTACTGCAGGTAACTGACTATGGAGAAGTACCTCATACAGTACAACCACACTTCAAATAATCTGAACTATCCCTTTAAGGAGCTGGAGATGCAAACAGTGTTGACATGAAGGTATTAGCAGAGTGAGACAGTGAGAAGTGTCACGTTAAAATGGCTGTGCTGTACACCTGCATGAATGCGACTAGTCAGCTGATTGAGACACATGAATGAAGCAGTTTATCCATGCTCAACTGTGACTTCATTGCCTGAACTAACACTATATCCACGAGTTATTAACATCAGATATATTGTGTCTATGGTGAATTGCTGTCAGTGCTAATTATGTGTTCTATGTGTGTGTCTTCACCTGTTGTCCTGCCAGGTTCAGTGTTAATGGGAACAACATGCAATGAACCCTGCAGTGATGGCTCTTTGTCAGATATAGTAAGTCTTATTCCCTCTCTTTCATTTTGCATATTCAGGTTTATGTCCTTTTTCTTTTTTCTTTTTTTTTAAGATTATTTTGTGGGCTTTTAGCCTTTATTATGATAGGACAGGTGAAGATATGACAGGAAGGGGGGCAGAGGGAGAGAGGGGATGACACACAGCATATGGGCTACAGGCGGGAATCGAACCAGTAGCTGCTGCAGAGGACTGACAGCCTCAATGCATGGTGCACATGCTCCACCAACTGAGCTATAGGGGCGACCCCCTATGTCCTTCTCTGATCAGAGAACATTTATGCATATTTTCACCACACCCTGTTTGTTTAATACTAGGGCTGGATATGGTTTCTTTTCAATTGTGATGCTAAAACAGTACTTTTAAAATGGTACAGATACCTAAACAGTGCCTGAACAGATACTTTTTGTAAAGGAAGCTCAAAAATGACATGAAAGAACAGCATTTTTATTGCTAAGGAATATTTGAGTTTAAAATTTAACAACATATTAACTTTTAACAGTTTACGCTTATCAATAAAATCTGGGAAGAGTTCCTTTGTACATAATTGAAGGTTTCTGACCATTTTTACTGTCATTTCCACACCTCTTATACTATCTTGACGTTTTGTTGAAAATGTGAATATTTTGCTGTTTATGTTGAACATTTTACACACCACATGAAATCCTCCCCACACCCCTCTTAAACTGTTCCTGCAACCTGTAGCCTGTCAGTCTGCCACCAGGGCAACACAGTTGTTTATGTTGCATAAGAAATAAGCAGTTTCCTTCCTGTTATGTCACTGTTGTTGCTGCCAAAACAGTGCTTCATACTGTAATATTTCTTTGTTAATAGTCTGCAATTCACAAATGTTGATTTCATACTTAGGTTTCACACATGCTAATAAATCTCACATACTGCTGTGACATACTACATATTATGTTGGTAAGGACTTTCAGATGCAGCCTGTGTGTTGGCTAATGCTACTAATGATGCTAAGCCAACCAAGTGACAGTGACAGGAGCACATTTTTTATTGTTGTTTTTCTCAACAGAATGATGAAATTGTTGATGCCTCACTTAAAGTTTTGTTTTCCATCAGGGATGAAGTCCACCATGTGGGCCAGTGTTTCCCAAACTTTCTTTCTGGGGACACACTTTTTAGTTCACAATAGAACCTAACAATAAATCTTCACTTGTGCATAAATGAACATTTCTGACTATATGACCTTTTGTTATCTTGACATTATTGAAAACATGCACATTAAATTCTGTATAAATGAGAAACAAATGCATTTAGACTGAGGTGACACACCATCTCATTGTTATTTCCTCTTACCAGGAAAACAATATAAGAAATTTTTGCTTAACTTGATAAATGAGACAAAATAAGTGAATTAAGCAGAATTATTAGGCTCTTGTTTTTTTACTCTAATCAATAAAATAATGTACATATTTATTAATGCTTTGTAAAAGGTGTGCTGCAAGTATAAATCTTAAATTTGCAGAATTTCTTCCACAGTCTTTTATTTATTTGGTGACCCAAAGAAAATCTCTCATGACCCACCTTTGGGTCCGACCCAGTCTTTGGGAATGAGTGGTTTAGACTCTGGCTGCAGGTGTACTGATGCTCGCTACAGCTGCTGTAGGATTTAGTTTTCAGGCTATGAAAACTCTTTAGCTTTTAGATTAACTGTATTTTGTGCTTGATAGAAGTGTTGCCCTCACTCTGAATTTAACAAGCTGATGCTTGCTCCAACACCGCTCTCTTTCATTCTCCTTTTATCTATACTGTGAGATACTCTCTCATTCAGATGCTCTCCCAGGTCTTGAAATTTGGCACCAATTGTTTTAATGTGAACTGGTACTCAGTAGTAGAGATGTAATTTGGTCAGTACTATTAAAAGTGCAGTTTGGTATCCAACCCTAATCACATCCCTATTGCTTCAACCAGGTAAAACCTATTCCTCCCACCTGCCCTCAGTTTTATCACGTGACTAAATACAAGAGCAAAATCATCAGTGTAACCAAGGAGACAGTGTCCTGGTTTCTGTCTCCCTCCCCTTGGTGGCATCACACACCTTTCCTGTCTCTTCTTCTGCTCCATCAGGCTGTAGGTCTGGGCCTGGACTATGTCAAACTGGGAGGTCTGAGCGGTGCTGAGAGGATGACTAAATACAACCGGCTGATTTCTATAGAGGAAGAACTGGCCCAACAGGGAATCCTGGGTAGGTTTTTTTATACTCCTCCCTTGTATTTTTTTTTTTTTTTTGAGAAAAAGGAGGCCAGACAAAGCCAAAGAGAGGGAGGGAGAGAGAGTGGTAGTAATGGCAGCTCTCTCTCTCTATGTTGGATGTGAAAGGAAACTGTGTGTGAGGAATCATACAAATGTGTATTAGTGTGTGAGTGGAAGAATGAAAACCCCTCCCTTGGATCTGTTAATTGGACGCCTAATTACACACAGGGACAAATACTTTCCCATCCATCATTACCAAAAAGCAGGCAGGGACAGTTGAGGGCTCATGAGAGACGAGTGTCTGTGTGTATTCAACTCCCATCATAAAAAGTTGATTTAACGTGTTTATTGGAATTTAATCTGGGTGTTGATACTGAAGCCCAGAGTGGAGTGAAAGGCTCTGTGTGCTTCAGCTGCAGCAGCACAAACATCATTTCACTGCAGTTATTTGAAGCATCTGTACACCAGCTTTTGTCCGTTCACTTTATTTCATTATTTTGTCTCATCCACAGTCTCCAAGGAGAAGCACCCCCCTCCACTGTTCACTGAAAAACCACAGGAGCAGTCCACTCCTGCAGAGAGCACTCTGTCTGACACGGCCTGCTCACAGCTCACAGCCTCTGGCTCTGTTAAGAAAATATGAATGACAAGTCTGCAAATGACAAATAAACTAATGTTGGTATTCTGTTTTATTTAAAAACTGGTAAAAAAAAAAAAATCAATATAAAGCTATATATAGGCTAAGTGGGTAAACATGACCTTCAATAAAACAGTTTCTAAAACCCTCAAACATCTCGTTGACACTTCAGGTATATATGAGCCATATTATCAGGTGCTGTACACTGTACACACAGCAGCACTCATGAGCCATAATACAGCTTGAGCCTACAATGAGCCTACAACAGATGAGACCCACTAGTGGAGGTCATTATTTCATATTACCACTGCTAATTCCATTTTCTTATAAATAATGTTTGTATATTTTATTTGCATAGCCAACATATTTTATCTGGTCAAAATCGATGCTGAAGTCCTTGAAGTTTCTATTTCTCATAATCAGAGCAGTTAACTGGGAGGAAGACAGACTAATTAACAAGGTTGAGATGCCACATGTTTAGCCTTTCTATGGAAATATCCTTAAAAAGAACAAGATTTGAAGAATAAACTATACCCCAACTATATAGAAGCAAGACTGACTTAAGAAAAATATGTTGCTTATGAATATAGAGAGACTTAACTTACTCATCTGCACAGGGAGAAATCACAAACTGCACAATCACTCATACTATTAAAATATATTACATTAAGATTACATGTGCAATAATGCATTAGAACTAGAATACATGTGTTTCCATGAGTCATGCACATGCATGTGAGCACATCAAGTTCACACAGGGCCTCACACCCCCACTGCAATATACGTGTTTGTATCTTTGCCAAGGTAGAAAAACATAGCTCTATAACTTGATAGTCTGTTCCTGAATGACAGACCAGCAGTGGGTGATGAGGTTACACCATTGTTTGGTCGTGTATTTCCTCATTGGCCATTGCTCTTTCAAAGTGAATATGCAAATGGTAGTTCTGTAGTGTAATTCCAGATTCTATGAGTAGCAGTGCAGCCGTGGCTGAGACCTGATAATTAGCTCAAAAACAGCTTCCTAACCTAGTTAAAGGAACCAGAGGGCCCCGCAGCTCAGAGGCCTGCACCTGTACTCACAGAGTCTGGAGCTACAGTATGAAACTGATGCTCTGTTTTGTACAGGCTTCACCTTCTAAGGCTAGTTGGATAAGAGTGGAACGGGACGTGGTCCATTACTTGCTGGGTCTACATGGACAACCCACACCCAATTCACAAGAAGTTACTGGATGTAACTCCAGTACTGTGAGTATGTGCATTAACCAAATCAAAGCTCCACCTTGGCACCCTGAGATGTTTGCATTCACTGCCCAATCAAAAGGTAGCATTAGTACACTATAAAACACCAGCTCACCTGCTCTTCATGTCCCTTTGAACTCAGCAGCAGGAACACAACAGGGCCAGCTGGCCATGTAGTTAGAGGAACACACACATACTCATAGAACTGAGTTACATTCAGTAACTACTATTTCTATTTTGTAGGTGCTACACCTCCTAACAGGCTTTGTTATTGGTTACCACCACAGTCGAAAGCCATTAGAGATGTGATGCAGTCCCAGCTGGGCCTAAAAACTGATCACAACAACCTGGACCCAACTGTGGACTGAGTGAAAGAGGTAAGATGGTCAGATCATAGGGCCCCACCAGTCTAGGGGTCCCATAGCCATGACCACGTGCTCCCAGCAAGGAGCTCACATGACCAAAGAGTATCAACCTGACCCAGAAGGTGCCTTCAAAGATGTTGCACCACAACACTGAGTGAGTCACACGTCGTATCACTGAGATACAAAAAAGTGGATAAGGAGGACCCAAGACATTACCAGGATGATGCTCCTCTGACAACCCCCTGAACAAAATGCTGATGAGGCATCTCCCTGGTGGAATGTGTCCTGAGCCCTGCTAGTGGGGCACGACCCATTGCCTCATAACTCTTGTGATTCACGTCACATATCCATTGTACCAAACAATGGAGCTGACAGCAGAGCTCCCTGGGCTCTCATGTCATGACAGACAGTCAGCCGTTCTCAAGCTAGCTGTGAGGTTCACGAAACAGCACAACATGTGTGCTGCCCCTGTTTCTCATTCCAGCGAGGGAGATGGAAACAGCTCTCAGTCAACTGACCCCTGGACCTGAAGGTGATGACCTTAGGTTGGAAAGATGGGTTTGTTCCCATCACTGCTGACACACAATAAGGCCTCCTTAGCTGAATTGAGGGCAAAAAGTATGTGACGGTTCAAAGCACATAGATCTAATGGCTACATACCCCCCTGACTTCTTGTAGACTCAAAAATAGGAGGAGATATCATTCTGTGTGCCTCAGACAGCAAGACATGAAGAGGCAACCTCATCCCAGGTGGAATGCCTCTAATCACTTCTGTCTGAAAGACAGTCTGTTCTCCAGTGTAGCACAGTAGGCTATGGTTCTAAAAGGTAATACCTCTACAGAAGAGTCTGAAGTCGATGTGGGCTGCTCGCAGCCCACTTGGCCATAAGGGTGAAAACCTGGGAAGGTGGAAGAAAAGTGGCCACCACAGTCTAAATCTAGCTTACCATGACTGCTGTCGAGCAAAGAAGCAAGGGAAGCAGTGTTACTAGCCAGTGCTAAAATAGATAGCAAGTCATGAAGAGGCTAGAGCTTGTTAGCTAGGGACGCAGCTTGGGTGGTACTAACCTACACTTAGCAGAAGTGTGCAATGCCATCAAGGCACCAGCAACATGAGGTATCTGCTACATCTGTAGCTTCATGTTGAGATCACAATACAGCTTGCAGTGTTTTGAACGTGTACTGAAATACAGGTATTTACTTGTATTGTGACAATATTGTAGGGATGACTATTGGTGCTTTCGCAAAATATCAACACAATAACATTTTTAAATGAATAACAAGCAGCTATGTTCATTTAATGACACTTATGCCATATCATGATATGATATCTAGTCTCATATGATATTGATATAATACAGATATTTTGCTTAGCCCTAATATCAACCAGTGTAGATTACTGGTAGATTAGACTGTGGCCTACTGGGCCAGTGAGGGCCACAGTATTGCTGGCTAGTGCTAAAACTGGATGCTAGTGAGAATAATGTAGCTAGAGCTAGCCAACGTGTACCTAGTGAGGCAGCCTGAGCAACACTAGCCAACCTAACATTTAGCAGAGGTGTGCAGTATGTCGTTGAACTCCTTAACAGACTCGCTGGTCATCTAACCAATGGTATGGTACCGCCATGTCTCTCCCCACAGCCGGGTATGGTGACCATGGTTACCAGTGAGAGGTGGTCTAAAATTTTGATAGATAAACATTTCTATTCTTCCCCATAGCTCTAACTCTATGCTTTGCCCACTGGTTAGCACAGTCTGTTGTAGCTGTATTTCTGTTAAATTGTAGTTGTTTCCATTATATTCTGCCTAAATCAGCATAGCTTGTGACTTTGTATTGACTCACAATTTTCCCTGTTTGTTGAAGGACGCATCAGAGATGGTGACAGGTTGACCTACACTTGACAGCACCCCATGCCTTCCTCACGGCATCGGATAAAAGCCCAGATTTGAGAAAAGCATCTTTCCTGCAGTGGTTTGTCTTGACTTGACAATATGTGGGACATCATCTCAATATGTGGGACGTGGGACAAGGGATATAATGCTGCGCAGTCCCACCTGGGACACTTCGTCACCGTAGTGCCAGGCACAGCAGTGGGAGCCAGTTCAGGGTGTCAAGACAGAGCTGCAATAGGGTTAACCAATAGCGAAGCTTGTCAGAGGATGTAGCATGAACGAAGCAGAAGCAGTGTGATATGTAATGATGCATCACAGTACATCATATGGCCACAGATGGCCCAGAGACAGTACAATACCTGATGAAACTAGCAAACAACATAAGCGCTATTGCTGTGAGACGATGGTTACGCACTTTAACAGTCCTACACAGAGCAGAGTGGGAGGCGCACCCCGAATAACAACCAGTCTGACAAAACACCCAGTACACTGAGTCATATAAAAACAAAAGATGTCCACAGATAGAAATAAATGACAGCACAGAGGGGAGATAATAGATAATTATTGCTATAATTAGTACATGTATATAATGTATATATATGTGTATATATATATATATATATATATATATATATATGTATATATATATATATATATATATATATATATATATATATATATATATATGTACACACATACAGATTCTCTTTCAAATATATGATTTAACTGTAAAATATTGTTTTTCAACTATATTTCTTGACTCAAACGTAGTTTAACCATGTCATGTGATCTGCTACTTCAGTAAACTTTAAGAACAAATATTACTGGGACCACAACACAGAAAATCACAGATGAAGATTTAATATCCAGGAATTCACATTATAGACGTTTCAGGCTAGTCTTGCTAATCTTTAATTTACACAGTATGAATATGTCAGTTGGTCCAGGTTCTTCTTTGATGTCACTTGGAAAAATCCTCTGAAACAGCATCTAGTTTAGTGGTTCCCAAGCCCCCCCCCCCCCACTTGTATCCACTTCAATTTTAATGTTTTCAAGGTTTGAAAAGTGCTTGGATTTTGGATAAAGTGCTTAAAACTGCTGCATTACCTTTAGCATAAATTGCAGTCTGACTGAATTATTTAACTTTTTAGATAAAGAAATCAAATAAGTCAGATATTTGCTGAGCCACATTGTACAGGAAGTTAAGGATTAATAATTTATCAATTCATTACCAAATAAGAATTTAACTGATTAAACGTATTAATTGATGATTAATCAACAGTCTAGAAATGACATTAACTGCGCCTCATATGACTATTTTTTTCTTGTGGAGCCATTCAATGGATAAAGGCACTTAAAATTAAACTTAAAAAGAGAAAAAAAGGAGAGAAATACAAGAAAAAAGTAAAATGAGAAAGAAATCCATACACTTACAAGAAGCCAAGTCTACTTACAGACAAGTGACACATTTTGAAACACTTTTAAACTTTCTGTCACAAAACATCTGATTTAATGTGATGAAGAGGTGAAATGATCATTTTGTATATAAATATGTCCATTTACCAGCTGTAAGGTGCTGGAAACACTTGAAAAGCACTTCATGTTAGCTTTGGAAAAAGTGTATGGGATTTTAGATTTTAATTTTAGTTGAAATGCACAAATCTGATTTTTAGGACCTCAGAGCAGACAAAGTCTTGGGAACCCCCTGTGATTTCTGGTTCCCCCTAAGGGGGACCTGGACCCCATGTTGGGAACCAATGGGCTAGATGAGTGATTTCCAACATTTTTTACTCACTGCACTTTAAATAAAGCTTTTTCTACTTGGGAGCACTTCTCACAGTTTTCTCAGATCAGCTGTTTGTGACCAGTTCAACCCAACACTGATTCTTCCTTTTCAGAGGGTTTTATTTAATAGAGGTAAAATTGCCCACTGAGACGATAAGATTTTAATATTCACTGCTCTAAAAGGCAGGTCCACCCATCACATCACTCATACTGACTTGAATAAAGAATAGATCATTGTCAAGCATGCCTCATATCATATACTTATAAAGGACAATGTGCGAACAATATATTAGGCATTTGGTTTAAGCGTCAAGTAGAAACATTCAAATGAAATTCAAATAGTTCTTGAATTGTGTTCAATTGGCCGGTGGAAGCTCTTTAAGCGCTTTAAGAGAACTGGATAATAAAAGGCTGTAAGAAGCTGTGGGAGGATAAATGCCAGCAAACACACACACACACACACTCACACAGAGCTGTGTCAGTGTTGTCCAACAAAGCCTGCCTCCTGTCTGTTGGGGGAAGTGTGAGGTAAAGGCCCCTTCATAACTGGTCAGCACCCTCACTGACCCCTCTCATGGCTCCTCAGTTCCTGGAGGAAATGATTCTGTCAGTGTGTAAAAACAGGAGAGCATCCGCCCGGCCCGCAGCACAGAGAAAAGGCTGCTTGTATACAGTGAGGGATGGAGGAGCTTCACAAGTGCTTTGTGTACCCGCCACATACAGCTGCATCAATGGGCCTGTCAAGTGAGTTATCCCTTATTCACCACTCTTTTCTGTTAAACACACAGAATCCGACTGACACGGCCCTGATGACACCACAATAGTCCTGCTCAACTTTTAAAGGCTGGGAATGAAAATTCCAACCCACCAGTATACATCTGTTTTTTTTTTTTTTTTCTTTCTTCATCACGGTTTACATGAATTTCTAATTTTAGATTATTTCTAGCTAATTCAATTGCTTAAAGAGACAGTTCATCCCCAAATCAAAAATACATGTTTCTCCAATTTATTCATCTAGATAGTTTTGCTGTGAGTTGCAGAGTTTTGGAGATATCAGCTGTAGAGATGTCTGCTTTCTCTCCATTATTATGGGACTAAATGGCACTTGGCTTGTGGTGCTCAAAGCACCAAAAAATATATTTGAAAAATTGAAAACCAGTGTCTGTTTCCCAAAATCAAGACCAGTTTACTCATATTAATCCACAGACTTTGTTTCGAGCACATTCATGAAAGAAATACTTTGTTTTTTTTCCAGCAGAAAGAAGATTCGGTGGTTTTCCAATGCATTGTATTGTTTTAGGTTGCATTGTGCAGGTTAAAATGGGTTTGGGCGGGTGGACCATATTTTAGCTTGTTTACCATGAGTTGGGTTGTGTTTTAAATACAAAAAAAAACACACACACAGTTTATTAAAAATATGTTCTTAAATTGTAATCTCTGCATTATGTGAACACATCCAGTCACTCAGCACAACTTTGATATGAAATAATTTTCTGCATTCTTCACTCAGAGGAGAGATATGGCCATCAAATCTGTACTTTAATTATAGCAGACACCTCTTGCAACATTAAAACATAATTTGTTTGGCGTTTTAAATGCATGGGATTGTATGTATTTCTCTTTCTTCCTGATCATACATGGTTGGTGCTCTTTAATTTGACATACTTTCAAGACATGTTGCAGTTAGATCAAGCATATTATTTTGGTTGTTTGAGTTGTCCTTTAACTTTGTCTTTATTTTCAAAAGGGAAATAATTTAAGAGTTGCATTATACAATGTAACCTCCTATCTGTGCTCTAGCCCACTTGTGAACACTGAAATTGTTGTTTTAATATATGTCACATTGTAAAATTGTTATTCTGTACAATCCTATTGCTGTTGCATATAAATTTATTTGTATTGTATATTATAGAAAATATTTGGGCATTGTTTTATTAATTTGGATGGATTTTGAGCAATTACTGGGCTGCAAAACACCAAACCAATCTTGCAACACTGAAAGTAGTTCCACTAGATTCCAGTGCAGAAAGAGTAGTAGTAGTTCCTAAATGATACTGCTCACAACAAGGTCTGTGGATTGTTTTGAGTAACCAGGTCATAAGTTTTGGAAAGAGACACTAGTTTTCAATTTTTCAAATGTTTTTTTATTTTTGTATTTTTATTTATTTTATTTTTATTATTATTTTTTTTGTCGCTTTGAGCACCACACACTGAGTGCCATTTAGTCCCATTATATTGGAGAGAAGACATACATCTGTACTGACCATACCTCCAAAACTCTTCAAGTCACACCAAAAAAGTCTAGATGGATAAAGAGCACTACAGCTCAGAGAAAAATGATTGTATTTTTGATTTACTGCAATGTAAATGTAACATTCTTCAAATCCCATGTGTATTTTAATGTCAAATAAATAGCAGTGATAAAAGCAAGAAAACATGTGAGCCTGAAACGTTGTCCAGAAGAGATGTGTACAATGTTTTGTGTTATGAATTTTGAAGTGCTCTATGTCTAACATTAGTCATAGTGCCTGAGAACTTTAAGCCATGAAATACAAACGTTCTCCAGCTGCTAATTCTTCCAGTTTCATTCTGTTTGGTTTTTTAGTTTGCTGGCACCTTACGCTCCGTGTTGCTGTAAATGTCGGCGAGTGAAGACAACCTCTAATCAATGAAACGTACAGACACAAACCGAGGCCGGACACACAGCGGCGTCTCCACTGAGGCTCGCTGACAGGCAATTACTGTGTTTGGGAAAATAAATGAAATGACTAACAAAATAGGTCAAATTAAGTGTTTCCCAGACACACTAAAAGGACCTCCCTAATTGCTGGTCCCTGAAGGGACAAAAATACAAAAACAACAAAACATATTGTATCGGCCGATGGCGAGGGAAAAGAAGGAAGAGCTGAGAGTGGGGCTGTGGTGGCGGAGGACGGGCCGAGGGAAGAAAAGGACACAGCATGGTTTGTGTAATTACATGCTTTTCCTGGATCGGCAGCGTGTGGACCATCCGTCAATCAACGCGAGTGAGTCCAGTGGCACGAGCAGATGGCGGAGGAAGGAATCGAGCCGGTCATTGACTTTGTTTCTGCTGAGGGAAGGAAGAGGGAGACAACAGATCCAGAGGACACTCCTCTGAATCAAAGACTGTATTATATGTTGGCAGGACAGCCTCAACTACAAGAACCTTATTAGATATGGAGGATATGAGGAGGCAGAGACATAAATCAATACAAAGGCCTTCTCTTCTTTTTTTCATTTTACTCCTCAAGCACTCACTGACACTTTGTCCTCCAACATTATTCACACATCCTCCTTGACCTTTTGTCATGAGAAAATAGAGGAAATTATGCTCTTTGGACAAGTTTATCGAATCTTCTCACAGACCGTTTCCCGTTTCTGTTGTGACTAAATCAAATCAGAGTGCGACTTCCTCTGCCACATTTGCCTCAGTGGACTGAGGAGTGAATGAACGTGTGGAAGGTGGAGAGGAGTCTTTGAATCTGGTCAGAGAAGAGATTTTGAGCCACAATGACATTTCCTCCGTTCTCTTGTTCGGGGGGATTGGGAGCTGGAAATTGCACCTCGGTGCTAAACGAAGCCTAAGCTTTAATTAACAGCGCCACACAATAGGTGATGGACATCAGCCACAGTTCATAGCTCTCATGTTTCAGTCCCTCACTCAAAGGAAGTGTCTGGGCAGGTGTTGAGGGAAAACAAAACAACGCACCAGCAGCCCGCCATTGTGGTTAAATCACCGGCACAGTCATTGTGGTTTTCAAAGGGCACAGGCTGATCCTCCGCTCCGTACCTGACTAACACCCTCCTCTGACCGAGGCTTAAAGGGAAAATCCACTAAATCCACTTTAACACTGTTACAAAACAGCCAGCGCTCAAGTGTTTCGCATTTCTGGACTCCTTCAAATACTTTGTCATTTACTTATTTTGACTTTGTTCATCATATCATGAAAAACAGATTTTAGTTTATTTTACTCAGAATTAAGTAGGAGTTACTTATATCACAACCCTGTCTGTATATTACTAAATTGTTTTCCTGAGGACGTTGTGGTGACAGTGTAATTCCTGGATTATGTTCACAGACATTGTTTCTTTGAGCAAATGAAACAGCATATTTATGAACCATGCTGGATGCACAAGGACGTTGTTGGGGTTAATGGTGGACGTACAAAATTCAGGGCTGTTCTCTTAAATGTACAAAAGTAAAAAGTCACCCTCTGAAGGACATTTCTGACTTTGTGTGCAAAGATGACTGAATGTTTTCTCTGTGGTTGAGTCTTCCTTTCTTTCTTTTTTGTCTTGTTACATCTTTTTTGTCTCATTACTGCCTTGTTATTGTCTTGTTAGATCTTCTACACCATTTTTGTCTTATTACACATTTTACATCATTTTCATCTTGTTACTTCTTTTTTCTTTTTTCATTGTCATTTTTGTCTTATTATTTGTTTGACATTGTTTTTGTCTTATGTCTTGTACATTGTTTTCATCTTGTTAAGTATTTTAAATAATTTTTGTATTGTTACACCTTTACATTGTTTGTATCGTGAGGATTTTTACATAGTATTCATCTTGTTACATCTGTTAAGCCATTTTTGTCTTGTTATATGCATATATTATATTTAAAAGCAGCACAGAATGATGCAGAATAAAACTAATCAATAATTTCCATTAAAAGCATTTAAATTAAAATAACAAGCCTCTTTTAAACGTGCAAGGAATAGAAAGTACAGATATTTGTGTTCAAATGTAGGGAGTAAAAGTAAAAAGCTGTCAGAAAATAGTCAAGTGAGGTACAGATATTATGTCAATATAAAACATATTTTATTTAGTTAGGGTTTGGTTTTGGTTGGCATTATTTTTCCCTCAAAATGGATTTACTGTTGCACACTTTCTTGAGGACAGGGCTGTACACAAAGGTCACACAGGGAGAAATTTTGTAGAGATTTCTCTACCAGCAGTAGCCTCAGTAGACCAGAATGCAATGCATCAATGAATTTTTTTGTTTTTTTTTAACATAGAAGTTTGAGGTGGAGCAGAGCTGAGTTCAGGGCTTTCACACCAGAGTCTGGGGTCCCTGTCCTGAACCCTGCTCAGGTAAAAACCTCTGTGATCAGGTTAGAGAGAGACTATGGTTTCATTTAAATGTTAAATAAAATACTTCAAGACGCTGCTGATCTTTCCTATATCACCACCATCTTTCCTGAATCTTGACCAAAACTTTACCTAAACAGATCAAACATCAGAACATTAAGCAAAAGTATTTCAAAAGCAACAAGTGCAAATTGAAGGAAAATACATTTTTATATGTTGTCAGTCAACATTCAATATCAATACATTTGTACATATCAGATACATTATGTATCACTATGTTGATTAAATTGTTAAAATGTGTTTGCTGTATCTCATCAGGACAAATCACTTCTACAAGACAGTGATGAGTCAACATGAGGTTTTACCAAGACAAGCTCTTATTTGTCTTTCAGAGACATGACATACTCTTGATTGTTAAATAACAATGTTAATGGGTGAGTCCAGTAGAATTTATTCATCATGTAGTGGTAGTGTTCCTTGTGTATTCAAATCTGCACAATCAAATTTTGGTTTAAAGTACATGTGTTTTAGCATCAAAATTCTACTTCCCAACACCTTCTAAAAATCTTTGCTGACGTGACCTGATGGAAGTTTCTGCATGATGACTCTGCTACATATAAACCATGTTCAAGCTAACATCACAATGTAGACCCCTCATTTATTTCATGTGGCTAAAAAAAAGAAAAAAAGAAAAAAGAAACCAACCCAAAAGGAACGCAGGATCATCGAGAAAAAGAACTGAACCTGGTTCCACAGCATTTCCATAGACAAAAACACTGGAGTAAACACAGATGTTACCCATGATAGTAATTCAGGTCCTGTTCCTTTTAGTGTAGTAGAAGCTTGCTAGTGACATGTAAAATAGCAGCACCATGACTCCGGTTGACCTGAATGGAATGGAACCTTAATCAGTATCATAGGAAACACCTGTTTTCCCCCTCTGTTTTATGTTAAAATGGCTGCTGTGAAAAAGATTATTGGAAATACACTGGGTTGGAACATGTGAAAACTCCAGCAACACTTGTAGCATGGAGAGCATATACTTTAATGTTTCTGGAGTTTTGACAGATTTTTTACCTTCTTTGAGCACCTGGGAAATCAGGGAAGCTGTGGCAGAAATCTCTTCTGCATTCACTGCATTGGACAATCAAATAAGTACAAATTCCTGATAGATGACTTGGCAGCATTAATGGTGTGATTGTAGTAAATGTACCTGCTGATTGTTGAGACAGACGATAAAACAACTGTTGCTGTGATCACTTTGCAGAGTTGTAAAATCTTTCCTCGTTGTTATAAGAACTGTTTGTGTTCTGGTGTCTGAAACTCCTGATAACTAATGAATCTACATTCAAACTGGCCTTCCTGAAAACATGTTCTCCTCACTGTTGCACCAACACACCTACACCGCTGCAGTCTGTGTGTGTGAAAGCATCTAAAGCTGGATTTATGCTCGCTGTCATGCTCGACAAGCATGACATCATATCCTGTGTTGACTCCAGCTTGTTGGTTCCAAAAGGTTCCGGGTCTCTTGGTGGTGTACCTCTGAACTTCTGTAACTTGTCAGCCTTGCACAAGCTGCACCTCTCACTTGAACGTGGAGGAAGACAGGGTGAGAAGGTAGCAGGTACAAAATCATATGTTAAGACCATATGTGGTGACTGGACACTATGTGAAAGCTACAGAAAGATTTACAGATGTCTGCACTCTTACACATAGTATAGTGTTAAAACTGACACACAAAATGTCTGTCATATGCCGTTTATTAAATTCCTCCATTATGATAAAATAGTCACTGATCTCTTCTCAGGGATCCTACAGCCCTTTAAGAGTGAAAACACACTGAAGGTATCTACACACAAAAAAAAAAAATCCAGACTCTACAAGCCTTCATCATCTCATCTAAATTATTATGAATGCAATTTATAAATTCCTCTATACTCAGAAATATTGTCACTTGATTTTACCAGCAGTTCATATTAGCTTTGATTGTATGTTTTGATCATGACAACAACAGGATTTATTTATGAATGACAAATATGACGGCAGGATCATTTCATTTGAAACATTAAAATATTTTTGGTTTACACAAGTGTATTGTGTATTTTGGGAAGTTAATTAAGATTGCCATAGCAGGGTTCAGGTACCAGACTTAATGGAATAAAACAGACAGCCTCTCCTTTGTATGTATTTTCCTTTTATTTTTGATTGACAGGTGAGCAAACTTTACACTTTACATGTTAGGAGGCAGTTTATTACTTATACATTCAGCTATATGATATGCAATTTATAGTCATGTTTGCGTCCACATGATGACTTTAAAGGAGAAGTGTGTGATTTCCAGTGGCATCTAACGTTCAAACCTTAGATTGCAACTAAGAGGATTTACCCCGACACCGCCCCTCTCTCACCACGAAGACGGTGGCCGTCAGTGGACAAAATCGCAAGCGAAAGCTATCTCACAACAAACTACAATTATGTGTGTAGGATGAATTACCTGTCCAGCAGAAAACAGGCAACCTTGGCGACACTGTGAAAACGTTTCCATCGTGTAAACGCTATGCCGATGTTGATTCGTGTTTTTTGTTTTTGTTCCTGTCATGCTTGCGTTTACTTTCTTCACGTCTCCGCTTCTTGGATGACGGGGATTCACTGTCCGCTGCTTTTTGTTCTGGTACAGTGTATGTATGATCCTCCATTTGTCAAAACTGTGCCAGTCAAGGTTCACAACGCTAAATGGTCTGCCAGCAATCACCTGCATCTATCCTCCCCGTCTACTTCCGTGTTTACGCTGCGGCGTCTATGTAAGGTCGCCATGGGCTTCCCAAGACTCACTGTTAGTGCAGTTTGTCCGCTCTGTGCTGCCGTAGACGGTGCAGGATGATGATCTCCGTAAGGCGACCCGACAGTATGTAACTATAAATGGCTATTTCTAAAGTAACGGGAACATATAGATTATGAGTTTACGTTGATTGATAATAATAAATAACATACTTATATATATCTCATTTATGTACATAAATTCCTGTAATTATTACACACTGGTCCTTTAAGTCCATTGTTCACTCACTGTTTTATGTGTCTTTGATCTTGACCAACTCACCCTAATAACAATATAAAGTTTTTTAGCTGCCACATGTAGCTGCAGCTGTGTTTCCTTCTTGATAGGACTCATCAGCCTCACAATACGGCTGTATTCTCCACTGAGACATCTCTCTGCAGGTCAGTAATAGAACATCTCATCTTGTGTAGACTTCATCATTTTTAACAGTTATAAGCAGATAAATTCTTCTAAGCAGCAATGAGCTTTGGTCAGTGGAAGCAGCTATGTTGGATAATGACATTCTTCCTGTTAAATATTTTGACTGTGCGCCCTCTGGCATTTTGGAGAATACTGCCATGAGCAACAGCTTGAGCATAAAAGTCTCCATGCTGGCCTGTAGGTCGTGTGGGCTTCAAAGTGTCCCTTGATTTGTCTTGTGTTGCTTCTCTAGTGGACATAAGTCCACGGACACAGAAAAGTACAATCAGCATTTACTCCAGGGTCAAGTGACTCTGCAGTTGTCACATGTATTGATAATCTCCTGCTCTGATCAGCAGTGACACACAAATTTTTGCCCTTTTTGTCAGAGGCTCCTTTTCCATAAACATGTGCTGCTTGGATGGAATCAGTTTGACTTGCTGTGTGAGCCCAGCGCAGTGAAGTTTGTACCTGCATGAAAGTGTGTATTCAGTGACGAAGCGCTCGTCTTTAGTCAAGCAGTGGAACAGTAGAGAAACATTTGGTTCCTATAGATTCTTCACAATAAAAGCCCCCCCCCCCACACTATTTTATTATCTAAAAGCTTTTATTATGAAGCAACAAAATCAGGAAATGTTGTGTTTTTGTCTGCACTAACTTGAGACAAGTCAAACATGAAATGAGGCAGAAACCCTAACTCCAAACCAGAGAGATTCAGTTAGAAGCTACAAAAGTACTGACAGCCTGACACAGACACTTTTCAAAACCTCTTTCCCTCTGCTCACCTGCGCACACAAGGCTTTTCAGTGCACATCAGAAAAAAAAAAACACAGAAAGGCAAACAGGTCTACTGGCAATGGGAAAAAGGTCAACTACCTATTTTTAGTGTGTTTAAATATACTGCATATACATGCTTATTTTGGTGTAAAAGTGGTATAAGAAAGTTGGGGGTGTAAGTGTGACTGAGTGAGGGGGTACAAGGTACAAGGTTAACACTGGTCTAGACAGGACAATTAAGAGACACAATGCAGCAAGTTGCTTTGGAAAAAGCTCAAGGCTGCTAGACCTCCTCAGCTGTTCCTCACAGTGCAAACAATGAATTGGACTTTGCCTTCAGTGTTAGAAAAAGAGCTGAATGAACCCTGAAAAGATGGCGTGGATCTTTCATTTCACTGAAACTGAATGTCCTCAATGTAAATCACTGACTTGTTCAATAGTCTACGTGATACATAACCTCCGACTGTAATCACATCCAGGACATCTGCTCTGCTTGTTCTTTTTTCCTGATGTGGAAATCAACTAAGGACCATGTGACTATATTACTGTATTACTGTCTCCTCATAATACAGTCAAATCATTACTTTAAATGAATTCTGTGTACACACATTAAATTGAAATGCTCAATACTGGTTTTGCATCATGTGATCGTCCATTGGCCACAGCCAGTATGTGGTTGGAAAGTGATATCAGGGCTGTCCTCAGCCTGGGGGTTCCCTTCACACTGCAGGGGAGACCACTGGATGGAGACCTGCACAATGAGACAAACACTCACTGAAACAATCAGTGTCGCCACTATTTATTCACACTACAACAGGTAAGAATGACTGCTGTATTTCCTTAAAAAATTAATTTATTCACCCCAACTACAGAAGGCGCCAGGCCTTTATTTAAGGTAGGCTTGTATTAGAGACAGGCCTTTATTTCTAACTCTCTGTTTAATAAGTACAGGGTCATATTCTAGTATGAAGCTTTGTTTTGATTCGCTCCATTTTGCCATGTTAAAGTTAGTGCATTATGCTGTTAATATAAACTCAATATTTCCTGCTTCCTATTTCAGATAAAAGCCCTCTTGAATTTCAGTGGACACCCTTCATTTCTTAATAGGCTTTTATTGTGAAACATTTGCAGTAACATGTTGTGGAAAACTGATAGACTTGCAAGTTTTCCATGCGTCCCTTGAAATGTCGATACTGCCATCTACAAAATATAGTTTGGCTAAGACAAAAAGGAAAGGAAAAGGAAAATTCACAACTTTTCATGTGGATGTCCAATCAGTATTTATGATAAACGTAGTCACTTGAAGCAATAAATTCCTCAGTGCTGCTATATTGACCAAGAAAGCTGAGTTGTCCTGCTGCAAAATCTATTGCTTTACAGTGATGTCATAAGAACTACAGTCTATTTCAACTTAGACTTGTAGTCTCTGCCTCCACCTCGGGGCAAACTAGATCAGTATTTTTTCACCTAATGCTATATTTTGACCAAGAAAGTAATTGTTCCAGGCTAGGGTGGTGATATACAGTAACCTGGGCATCACAAGTTCACACACAATGCATCCTGGTTCATGTAGGCACTGCTGGCATGGTTCCACTCAGCTTTCTTGGTCAATATGGCAGTATTGAGAAATGTATTGCTTCAGTTGACAACAACATTTACCATCAACACTGACTGGACAGCCACATAAAAAGTGAATTTTCCCTTTAACACACAGTGACTGAAAAAGGGCAATAACACAATGTGTTGAAAATAGCATGATTATATGGTTGAATTAATAAAATCAAAGCAATACAAATATACATCATGCTTAGTTGGCATGAGGCACATCCACTCTTGTTTTTTCCCTGGCCTATATTTGGAACCCGGCCTTTATTTGTTTGTGTCGACTACACCATTGGCTATTATTTGAGACCCAGCTTTTATTTGGCTAAAATAAAGTAAGCTGTGACTCTGTCAGTGGACAGAATCACAAAAAGTGTTCAAGATCAGTTCTCTTCCAGTTTTGCTTCCTTGCAAGCTTCATCATTGACCAAAAAAAATCCATATAATCACATGTATACCACCTTTTTATCAAAGGTCAGACATTTGTAGAGATTTTTCAGAGTCCTGTGACCTGTTTAAAGAAAGCTATGATAAAATTAAACATTAGTAACTTTGGGTGAACTAATAAAAAAAAAAGCAACAAGGAATGAGTCTGTAAATGCATTAGAGCCCACAGAAAGTGTAACTTACTGGCATCATGCTGGGACTCCAGTGCATCCCGCCGTCTCAGCAGGATCCTCTGCAGCTCATTATCACGGTTTGTGGACGGAGACACTGGCCTTGCTTGAGGGGGGGTTCTATTGAATTTCTCCTGGACAGTTTGAACAAAAACACAAGTAACATGTAGACAACCTGTTTTGGAACGACCCAGCTGCAAAGTAACCATTACAGATCAGAAAAAGTAGATCTCATTTTAACTTTGTGTTTTTATTGCTATGTGTCTACTCATCCTTGAGACTGGGACAAAATATATTTTGAGGGTGTTTTGATTTTTACTCTTCAGTTATGCTGGAAAATGTATTTTAAAGATCAAATTCTTACATTTTTTCATTTCACAGCATAGTCAGAGTTCTCTTAATGTTAATCAGAATACACATTTTTTAACCATAATTCTTACGGCTTATGACTACGGAGTTGACATGTTGTGGTTGAGACACATCTGATAGAAATATTGTGGAATGAATTTGTCTAAACATAGAAAGTTTACCAGTGCTTGAGCAGTATTCCTGCCTTTTTTAAACCAGGAAGTGACACAGGGGTAGAGCTTGGGATCTGTGCCCGGACCTGATGGGACCCAACTGGGTTTGGGTTGGGACGGGCCATATATTACACATATTTAATGGGCTTAAATCAGGTTTGGGCTGCAATACTATTATTATTATTATTGTTGTTGTTGTTGTTGTTGTTGTTGTTGTTATTATTGTTGTTAGTAGTAGTAGTAGTAGTAGTAGCATTATCAGTAGCAGTAGTAGTCTTCTCCCAAATTTTGTCATTGCTAATTCGAATTCCCCCATGTCTTATCCATGTCACTGTCAACTCCTACTGTTTGGTACATAGAAGGAAGCTTGTTAAGAAAATTTTCAGGCTGCAATCAGGTTCAGGCCAAACTACACTAATGCGGGATGGGTTTGGGTCAGGTTTGGACAGAATTTTGTTGGGCTTGGCCCTTTTTCAGGCCCGATCAAAGTTCTAGACAGGGGTCATTTTCATGTTTTTGTAATAATCTGACAGGATTGACGGAAATCTGGGAAAGAACTTTAAAGGGCCAAAATTTTCATTACAAAAATCGATTTTAAAACAAAGATGAATGAAATAGCACATTTTTATACTTATGTTATCAGTAGGTATTGTTAGTTTTAGATTTTGAAGGTTATTAACATACTTCAAATTTTTTGAACGTGGCTCAAAGCTAAAGATTTACAGTTAAGACTCAGGCTAAAAACATGGCGTAAATAACATTTTTTCTTAGTCAACTTGGCATATTGGGTCTTTCTTAGCTTTATTAAGAATGCTACATACTTGCAGTTATTAGCAGTTAACTCTGTACTTGTTAATAGTTAATTAACAAAATGTACTGGATCTTAAGTGTGAACAATGCCTATTAAGGCACAGCCACATCAAGGTCACCTGACCACATCCAGCCTGCAGAGGTGTGTTAGCATGAGAACACACAGCGCCGAAGCATTATCGGCCATTACTGACAGTTCAGTCAGACAACTCATGTTTTAGAGTGTTTATTGCAGCAGCAGAATATAGTTACCTCATCACTCCTCACAGATTATATTTACATAAAGATATTGGGGAAAGATGAACAAATATCTTGTTCCCCTTGTCAGAGCCTGCAGGTGGTGGTGGTGGGGCTGAAACTTTAAACTGAACTTTAAAGGGCCAAAATTTTCATTAAAAAATCGATTTTAAAACAAAGATGAATAAAATAGCACATTTCTATACCTATGTTATCAGTAGGTATTGTTAGTTTTAGATTTTGAAGGTTATTAACATACTTAAAATTTTTTGAAGTTGTGAATTCTTGTCTGGAACAAAAGTGATTTCAGGCACAGAGCAAGTTTAGAAATTAAAAAAAATGAAAGCAAAACATTTCATAATTCCATATATTCCATATACATAAATCATAAAAGAACACATTTTCACAATTAATAAATAAATTTGAGAGTTGATATTAAAAAAAATTTGTGAGGTTTGTTTTGGTAGGACATGATTTGTCCCAATGTTCAAGAAGAGAATAATTAACAGTACAACAGTAACAGTGTGTGCTCATTTAATCTGCTGTTCTTCATCTTGTATGTAAATATTATTACTGTACATCAGTAATTTGTCTTCTATAAAATATCTGAACACTTTTCCAACCTTGGTTGAATTTTATGATATTTCAGCAGTGAATTGTGGTGTTAGCACATCCATGTACAGTGAAGAAAACAAAGCTTCTCCTCTGGTGTAAACACACTGAAAGTTCAAGCAGTAAAATATGGCTTGTAAGGACACTTGATTGTTTTAAAGTCCCATTACCATGATTCCCTTAAGTTCCTGATAGGCAGAATTAGAGGGCAGCCTCTCCATCTGCTAAAAGGAAAATAGGAGGAAAAAGATAGGTTTGGTAAATAAACAGCAGTCTGACACATTATACTTATTTTTCCTCATTCAGCACTTAGAGGCTAAACTGCACCTCTTACCACAGAGACGAGACACTGTAGGCAAGCACAAGGATGTATGCTTTCTACAAGAAGCAAATGTGTAAACACACAATCATTCTGAGTCACATCAATTTTCCCATCCTCATTACTTATAATTACCTTGTAGAGCAGGTCCTAATGCTACCTAATTTGGCTGAGTTGTTGTGGCGAAGGAACACGCAGACTAAAAGATGTCTTGGCCATATGTCATGTTTTATCAAAACAAGCATCTCCTAGATAATCCCACACACTGATGGATTTAAGAGCACTGAACAATACGCGCTCAACAATGTACAAAAAACCTCATTTAGGCCCAAGAACACTGGCCGCGTGCAGCCAGTGGTTTAATTTGGTGATTTCAACAAAGATGACAACACATTTTCTGTATTCATGGCACAAATCATACACATGCACTTCCTTTAATGACTTTATTCATGTCTTCTCTCTGTCTTCAGTGTGAGATGTCTCTACAGTTTGTGCTGGACTTTTCTACTAACTTGGCGCTCTTTTCTTTGTCTGTTTGATGAGCTAATCCCTCTTCTGGTTATTTCGAACAAACACTGAATGTAATGCACATCACTTCTTGTGTTCCAGGAGATTTTTCCCCTGCCAACGTAAAGGCCTGCAGTGAATAGAGCAGCAGCACTGTGTGCCAGACATGAGTTGTCCCTTTACCAGCCATCTCAGCTCCTGATATCATGATCCTTATCACAGTTTAACACAAGTTCATCTCTCACATTTCAGCTCAACGCTAAGATCCATCAGCCTATCGAGCTAATATTCACCTCCAGCTGCTGCCACAAACCTCACGCTCATTGTCTTACTGTCTTATTTCAAACAATTCCTGTTCTGTGTGCCTGAAATAATAATCCTGAATCTGAGATTAGTTATTGATTCATGAAAAAAGGAGTGTTGAAACAACAAACAAAATCATTACTTAGGCTTAGACTTAACATATATTTATTTATATATACATATATATGTATATATATATATTTATATATATACATATATATATATATATATATATATATATATATATATATATATATATATATATATATATATATACGAACGTGGCTCAAAGCTAAAGATTTACAGTTAAGACTCAGGCTAAAAACATGGCGTAAATAACATTTTTTCTTAGTCAACTTGGCATATTGGGTCTTTCTTAGCTTTATTAAGAATGCTACATACTTGCAGTTATTAGCAGTTAACTCTGCACTTGTTAACAGTTAATTAACAAAATGTACTGGATCTTAAGTGTGAACAATGCCTATTAAGGCACAGCCACATCAAGGTCACCTGACCACATCCAGCCTGCAGAGGTGTGTTAGCATGAGAACACACAGCGCCGAAGCATTATTGGCCATTACTGACAGTTCAGTCAGACAACTCATGTTTTAGAGTGTTTATTGCAGCAGCAGAATATAGTTACCTCATCACTCCTCACAGATTATATTTACATAAAGATATTGGGGAAAGATGAACAAATATCTTGTTCCCCTTGTCAGAGCCTGCAGGTGGTGGTGGGGCTGAAAGAACAGGCAGTGACACTGATGTAAGGCAGAAATGGCATTGGCAGGCAGAGGGGTGGTTTTATCAGTTTAAGTAGACCAGTAGATTGGAGGGGTGTGTTTGGTTATGTACTACAGAGAGTGAGGCATGTCGCATGTGATTAGGAGCAGCTCCAGTTGACTGCCTGAACTAGCTCGCAGGCGTCACTATATTTTCCTGCCATGAAGAGGTTCTTGAACTTGCTTCAAAAGTAAAAAAAAAAAAACAGTAGGTGACAGATATTGTCATGTGACTTTACCTGTCTCCTGGTCCTGTTGGGTGACTGGCTGACAGGTCGAAGTTGGACGCCTCTCTTAATCCTTTGCATCATTTCGTCCACTGCCTGCTGCTTGATGTCCACCTCTGGATGTGACAGACACAATGAGCAGAGAGACAAAAACTTCATTAGGCTTCAGACCTGCCATATTTAGCAGCTTCGCTGATACTAAATGAGCCTGTGCCTGGGAAACAGTGCCAAGAACCAAAATGAGTTTCAATGATTTTGAGAGGTACGAGGCACTGTGTAATTCACAGGCATCATTAGCCCTGCTCTTGAAATACAGCTCATTTAGATGTAAAAGCTTAAAAATGACACAAGCCCCCAGGACCAATCAATGAAGTTTTTGTTGGAGAAACTCCAGCTTTTTCCTCTTAATTATGCCAGAAATATTGACTGAGCTGGACGAGTGTGGATCCCATTTGAAGTTGGATTTGTCTGTCATCATGGAACAATTAATAATTACTGCCATGGCTGCTTCTTTAGTGGTGTTCAAAGTACCTGCAGAGTTCAAAGCCTTTGTATAGTGTGTGAGGTTACCAAAATTATTCTGGAATGAATTTCGACTCTGTGTAAAAAAAACACAAACATTATTCAGCAATTTTCCATCCAAAAGTTCTGGGAGGATAAGAGAGTTTCTCAAGTTCACAAAAGACAGGGACAAAAAATCAAATTCTGCAGTAATGCAGCCCATTGGCAAAGAAATGTGAATATTTAATTTTCTTACATAGAGCATTCAGTGGTATACACAATGGAACTATTGTCAGTAAGATGTCTTTAAAAAAACTATTTTGTGTTAAAGTGATAGTAAAATATTTTCCTCCAAAGTGCTCAGAAAGAGACTATTATCCAGGTGTCAGAGACGAAGATCCTTGGGTGGCATCTATTCAGCCTTGTATGTAATTCCAACAAATACCCTGTGCGTAGTGCCCAATTCAGACCTCATATATTCAAAAACTATTTAACAAAATGAGGACACAGTATAGCCTGTTCAGTCAACATGAACGTCCTACCTGCTCCATCAAGTCAAGGCTTCTCTTTTGTTTGCGCAAATTGAAGAATTTAACACGTTGACCTAATAGGCCAGCAATAGAGATGTTTGAATTTCTCATGCACCACTTGCTACAACATTTGTCCTTCTACACAAAAGTGACTTCGATTTGCAAAGGAAAAGGCAAAAAGGGATCAAATCTGAAAGCCAAAAACAGGATTCAAGACCAGTTCTGCTATGCTGACATGCATGAGAAATAGCAGCCTGAGGAGAATAAAATACAAAATGAACATACATCACACAGAGAAAGAAAAGATACGCTGCATGTTTGAATTTTGAGAGTTCCAGAATATGGACATTCACACAGTGTCTCCCTCGCTGTCATCCCTCAGAATACAAAAGATTGCCTACTGGAACAGCGGAAAATTTTATATTAGGATACTAAAGCAAGTCATTTCAATTAGAACAATAAAAAACATCTTAAATCCTTCTCTTTTTCAATAGAACTGGTACTACTCCTCAGTCCTCATACTCATGACTTACGTTATATTTAGAGTGTGTCTGATTATTACATCCATCTGTGTGGTGCTGGAACATTACAACTGTACATTTATCATGTGTTGACAGTGAATAGCAGCTTATAAAATCTTATTGTCTTTAAGTGTTCCGCTGCATTCAAATGTATCATATATTTATATTTTTGTTGCATCAAATGTCTGTTGTCATATTTCATGACATCATCATATGAGTGAATGGCAGTGGTGGACAAAGTACTGAAAATCTGTACTCAAGTACAAATACTGTTACATTGCTAAAATAATACTCAGTTACAAGTAAAAGTGCTGGTGTTAGAAAAATACTTAAGTAAAACTACAAAGGATTTGTTAGTACTCAGATTATTAGTTACTTTTAACCGCTGACGTCACAGTCACCTCTCCAAACTAGGGTTGTAAATTTTGTGTTTTGTCCTGAACCAGTACTTGAAAACACTAACTGCTAAATCAATAACAATTTCTTTTCTTTTTAATTTGTTAAATTCTTAATGGCAATTCATCAGATTTTGTTTGTATGTCTTTGTTTTCATTGGTCTGTTTGTGATTTGACCAAATGGTTGGCTACTAAAATACAGATGAAAGGTTTGGACATTAATTCAAATTGTACTCAGTTCTCTCAACTATGATTTATATGAAAAGTAATTTAGTATATTGCATCTTGTAATGCATACTGCAAGTAAAAGTACAGCCTTAAAAATACCTAAAAAACTACTTAATTACAGTAATTTGAGTATTTGTAATTAGTTACTTCCAGCCTTAGTGAATGGTTTGTGTCAACAGTCTTTTTCTTTGGCAGAAAAGCCCTGTCAGGGTGCTGGGATCAGGAATTTGTGCGGTGAGAGAAAAAATAAAAAAACGCTGCACATGGTTTTTGTTTCTATGGCAACAATATCTTGACACTTCACTATTAGCTTAACAAGCACACTGTGGTGGTATAAAACAACAACAAAGCAGGTGGAAATATCACTTTTCTACTTCTTCTCTCTTTCATTTGTTTCTTTTTTGTATGAGCCCTCAATGATTTTTCAACTTTAAATAAAGCTTTTATATATAAAGTTATTGGTGTCAGGGTCTTGTGACACTGTGACCTCAGTGTATTTGAGTTATTTTTTATTTAGCTTCCCTGAGAAAGAAGTAACTCTGAGGGACAAACACAGCAGAACATCACACTACAGTCCTCCAGGGACTACTGTTCTCTACTCCACTGACTTCTTCTTCATGGTTTCCATTATTTCTTTCTTTCGGCATCAGCATCACATTCAAAATGTGTGTTTACTAAAAAGACTGAAATACATTGACTGTTGTTTGTTTAGTTTTTCAGGAGATGTTTTGTGTGAAGAAATAGCCAACTACAATGCAGCTGTTCATCTACTGAAGTCTTCATTGTGTATGTGTGTAAGTGGCAAACCAAAAGGCCAGCCAAAATCTCAAGGCACACCTGTATTCATATCCACACCAAACAGCCTCTGTGACCAACCTAACTAAAGGGCTTTTCACACCTACATAATAGATCTGTTCCCAAACCCAAAAGGACCTGAAGAGTTTGGGTCAGTCCATATTTCTCACATATTTCATGGGCTTACCTAGGAATTGGGCTGTATTCTTCTTCTTCTTCTTCTTCTTCTTCTCATTATTATTATTATCATACTTATTATCATTATTATTATTACTATTATTATGATTGTTGTTGTTATTATCATTATTGTTAGCAGTAGTTATAGTAGAAGTAATATTAATTTGTTTTCATTTTTCTCCCCAGTTTTTTTCATTGCTAATTCAAACTCCCTCAGTGTATTGTCCCTGTCACTGCCAACTGCCACTGTTTGGTGCATAGATGGAAGCTTGTTAAGAAAAATGTTGTTCACCCTGGGCTAAGAGTTAAGCCTGGGTTAATCGTGGGTTAAAGCCTCTGAACACCCACACAGGTGTTTAGCGTTAACCTGGCTGATTATCTTCGTCTTCTAATTTTCTAGTCCTGTTTCACACTGGCAGCTGTTAGCCCTGGGTTTAGTCGATTTTCTGGAGATAACCCTGCAAACTTTGGGCTAACCCTGCTCTGGTCAACTAACCGTAGGTTAAAGTCAGAGTCAGCACTCTTTGGAATGTTCTAGGATTGTGCCAGTGTGATAGCCTGCACTAATAGCTCCATTAGCCAGGGGCTAACAGCTCTCTTAACCTGGGGCTAAATGCAGTCTGAAAAGCCCTTAATGGAAGCAAGAAGGAGCCTACTAGCCAATCAGGGTTGGGGGAAAAATAGGTATCAGTCAACAGTAAAAACTATGGTTAACTTTGATTTTCAAACAGGGTTTTTGCATGTCCTCAGAAAGTCTAAAATCCAATAATCTGAACTTTAGGCCTTAAAATGTCTCAAATACAATTGAACTTGTTGAAACCTGTAGAAACCCTTATTAAAGGAATTTTTCGGCAATAGAATTTGCATTTGTAGAGATGTATATTGCAATAATAATGTATGGCTGTTATAAAATCCCAAGGCACACCTGGAATTCCCTCAAAGCATCACAACACACCAGTGTGCCCTGGCACACTGTTTGGAACCACTGCTCTATGTTACAAAATACTGGACACCTACCAGCCAATGCAAGTGGAAAGTTCATGTTGCACATAGAATGCAAACATATATACAGTATAATGCACATTTAGTGGATGTTTGGTGTGTACCTGGTGTCTTGGCAGAGTCCTGGACCACCAGTGGGATGTCAGTACCAATGTCTTTTTTCTTTCGGATCAGTGACAGCAGTGAACTACAGGGGAAGGCACAGATGGAGAACAGCTGGTTGTTATTTAGGGCAAGATCCCAAAGGTGCTCACTGGTATTGATGTGGTCACCTTAATTACACAATGTTCTTTTACAAGGCTTTCAGGAACAAATTTAAGTTTCCATCATGTTACACGGTAGCTTTTTGTTTTTGTATGCACATCAGAGTGTCATCATCTCATGAATATGTTTTTCTCACTTTTGTATGACAACAGCAAAAAATACAGACTGTAATAACCAGATAGTTAACCAGACAGACACACACACAGACAGCGCTGTCTCTTTTCTTTAAAAGGAGCAAGTGTGTGTGATCAAACCTGAGTGGGTTGGAGGCCAGAGGAGCTGGAGGAGGCGGGGGGGGTGGGGGAGGTGGAGGTGCTGGAACCGGGGGTGGGTTAGTAGCTGCCTGCAGCTTCTTCTGAAGCTCCTCAACTGTCAAGTGAAACACATCCAGTTGCAGTACACACACACACACACACACACACACGCACACGCACACGCACACACACACACACACACACACACACACCAAGAAGAGAAAAGGAAACTATTATAGTCAAGAGTCTGCAGAACAACTCATGGTCTTCCAGGCTGACAAAAGATATGAAGAGAATCTCATGGTCATACTTGAAATCAGATGGGGCCTGTTGGGATTGTAGCAGCCTGCACAGACAGTGCTCGCTCAGCTCGACAGTGAAATGTCCCACAGTGCGTCCTGTCCTTACAGTTTCTAATATGTCTTCACCTGTAAACCGCAGATCCTTGACCTCCACTTCAGCCTTGGAGCATTTGTCAGTGTAATCCCTCCTCTCCTCCTCCACGAGCTCCAGTTTACGCCTCAATGCCGCCAGTTCTTTCTGAGCCTCACAGCTCCTCAGCCTGTCCTCCATCTGCTTTATCTGAAGACACAGCAACCACAACACACACAACACACACTCACTGTTATAGCTGCAGTGATTTCCACAGAGGGCAGCACAGTATTGATCATCATCAGCTTATTGCTGATAACTTTACAAACTTCCAGTCAGCGTGAGCAACCTATGAGGATCCACTTGAGGTCTAATCTGTGTTTTCAACTATTCCTTAAAAGGATGTTCCTTTCTTACTAAAAGGACAGTTCATCCCACAACAAAAAATACATGTTTTTCCTCTTACCTGTGGGGATGTTTATCCATCTAGATTTTCTTGGTGTGAGTTGCAGAGTTGTGGAGCTATCAGCTGTAGAGATGTCTGCCTTCAATATAATGGTACAAAAAGGCACTTGGATTGTGGTGTTCACAGCACCACAAAAATACATTTGAAAATTCAAAACCTTGTTGTGAGCAGTTTCATGTAGGAACTACTTTCTTTCTTTTCTACTAGAAAGAAAATAGTTCCTTCAAGAAACTAACTGACACAACCCAAAATTTCAAGGCAACTTAAGGCAAAAGATGTTTCAAGTTTGAGCCCAACTCAAACTCAACTAAAAAAAATCTGCCAACCTATAATCTGTAGTTGAGGTGATTTACTTTTCTTCTTGCTTCTCCTTTTTTTTAATTGGTCACAGTGAGCTTTGAACCTGTTTTGTCATTATCAGGCTGCCTGAAAATGAAATAGTTTTAACTGAAAATATTAAAATGTTAACCATTATTCACTTTCACTCTTCCCCCACAAATATCGAGACATTCTGTCAATTTCTGTTTTCACTGCCAGGCGGTAGGGGACGCTATGACGGATCATCTGACAAAAATCTATCACTTGAAGAAAAAGAGAAGTGTCAGAATTAAGCGGCAGAAAAAGATGATATTATGTAGCATGAAAAACATTGGTGCTCAGCTGCAGATCTGTGAGACAGAGAGAACTGTGATTCATCCACAGAGTGAGGCTGCTCACACTGCAGCCAGAGCAGAGAGCACTCCAGTCCTCTGGCCTCTCAGACAGTGTTTTGGACACATACAGCTACTGTTAGCCACACTGGTGACAGTAATGTCACATGCATAATATGAAGTGATAAAAAAAACAAAAATAAAAACATGAAGCCGGTATTCTGCTCAAAAACACTGTTTTCACAGTTTTTATTCCGAAAAGTTTTTTGATGCAACCAACCAACATTCAAGTGGTTCAAAGAATGAATGGACCTTCAACAAAACATTTTTGTGTGTCTGAAACTAGAATATTCTTTTTTTATATATATATATTCCATGTTAACATATTCACAGAATTGGATATTCTGTGGATGCTGAAAAATCAGTCAGTTTTATCAAAAATGCTGGTGCTGGCTGGCAACTTTAAAAAAAACACTGGTAGAAAAAGAGTTAATGAGTTTACTCAGTAATTTCTGAAATACTTTTTGTGTGGGTTCTAAAATTCAAAGATTCAAGTTTATCTGAAGAAGAAAAATCAGTTAGCTCAACAAAAGACTGTTAGTTGATAAAACGTTTTAAAAGCTTAAAAGTTTGAGTTGGTCTTAAAACTAAAAAATCTATTGCAGTCAGTTTTCACGTAACTTGAAATTTTGAGCTTACTCAACTTTTTCATTTTTACAATGAAGATGTGTGGAGTAACCTTGTCATTATTTTTGGAAAGAAACACTGGTTTTGAATTCTTCTAATGTATATTTTTAGCCATTTGAGCACCACAAGACAGGTGCCATTTAGTCCCATTATACTGGAGAGAAAGCAGACATCTCTATAGCTGACATCTTCAAAAATCTGCAACTCACACCAAAACTATCTAGACTGATAAATAGCACTACAGGTACGAGGAAAATATGTAGTTTTGATTTTAATGTGAACTGTCAATTTAACTTAAAAAGACAAAATGTGAAAAATGCTGGATGAAACAATGATTGACGACATGTTTGTGTTCTCCTTCAGCTTTGCAGCACTGTGTTGGCTGTGGTGGCTGCAGCTCCTGCAGCGATGATGTCTGATAAGTAGCACTGGGCAGCTGCCAGTCGGTGTTTATAGCCATCCACTCCCCCAGCCCCGGTTCCTTAACCGGTGTTTGAATTGTTCCTCAAATTAAGGGTATGGCTCACCTCCACCCTGACACCAGCAGAGATCAGTGATCCCACTCAACTCTAATTGTTTTCCATCAGTGCCACAGGAGGTGGGTGGGAGCTGGAGGCTACACTGCTGCTTTTAATTATGAATCTGGCAGGTCATGGCTCCCAGGTTTAACTGTCAGGACCTGTGATCATTCACCAGGCATCACCCCCCATGTAATTAACCAGATAAATCCTTCTTGTTTTGATGCCTATGAATTAGAGGCAGTACAGGTGTAAAGCAGGATGTGTTACATATGTAATAATTTTCTTGTATTTGAACTATTTCTGTGTTTCTAATGAGTGAAGCATGAACGTATAATTGAACAAAGGATTTTGGTTGAATGTCACTATAACTGATCCTTCGCTAAGTTCCACCTCCAAACAGGAACTGTCCAATCAACCATAACTAGAGCTGTCACGTTCTCCATTTCTCTACATATTGACACAGTGTGCAGGAGGCTCAGAGAGGAGTGATACTCAGGGTTTCATGAGTCCGGATGGTCATATCTTTTTTGCTGTCTCTCAAAAACATGAAATACAAGAACACATGTTTGGTGAACATGTCACTTCTATGTGACATATACTGCTGACCTGCTATCTAAATACCTAAATACTCCTGACCCCCTTCAAAAGACAGGAATGGATCTATGATGGGGAGGGGTGGGATGCAAGAGGTTTTCACCAAAATATATTCAGACGTCTATTATTTTATTAACAATTAACTCTACTGTACTTTTATTTGTTTTTTTTGTATGATTTACAAATGTGTTACTTCTAGTTGAAAACATCCTTTTTTCTCATGCTGATCCGCAGTTTTGATGTATTTTAATGTATTATTCCATTATTCCATGCACACTAATATTTAACATGCATGGTTGTCCTAGCCAGCAACATGTTGTTTTACATGTAAATTTTATAAATGAAGGAAATATGAAACACATTTGGTTTGATGTAGATTTTAGAAGGTGACTGGTACTTAAGGGAGAAGGTGGTATTGTGTTCCAGAAGAGATGTCATTCACCTGCATTATTCTATAGAATATAACATCACCCATTCTTGAGACAAATCACTGGGACGAATCGTCCTACGAAAAAAACGTATTACTTATTAAATTATTAATACCAACACTAATCCCTAAATGTAATAGCTTTAATTTTTTTTTAATTTTTAAACTTGCTCGGTCAGAAAACACCCTCATTCTAGACAAGCCTTCACAACTTCAAACAATTTAAAATTGTGTTAAAAGCCTTCAAAATCTACAATTAACAATAGCTCCTAATAATATAGGAGGAAAAATTTTATTATAATCATTGTTTTAAAATGGATTTTTATGAAAATGTTAGCTTTTAAAGTTGTGTCCCAGATCAAGTAGTAGTAATCGTAGTAATAGTATTGTAGTAGTAGGAGTTAGTGAATGGATGGATGGATGGATGGATGGATGGATGGATGGATGGATGGATGGATGGATGGATGGATGGATGGATGGATGGATCAAAGAAGTTTAACTCCATGTGTGATGTCTGTTGTGTGCATGAGTTGCATACACAGACCTGGTTCTGGTGCTCCAGCTTCTGTGTCTCCAGATCCTTGGTCAGTCTGGTGACCTGGCTGAGGGCCTCCTGCAGAGCCTGACTGGGCGACGAGTTCTGCATCAAGATCTGACTCTGTCTCTTCAGCTGCTTCTGCTCCACCACCATCTGAGAACAGGTCCACAGTATTGCCCCGTGTGACAGACAGTCAGGACACATTGTTGCATCATGAACATGTTCTGCTGCTGCAACAAACTCACCGCTCTGGCAAAGTTCTCTGCCTCTGTCCTCAGGTCCCTCTCCAGGTTCAAGGTGTCCTGTAAGACCTCGAATTCGTCCACAACAAACTGAGACACTGGAAAAAGAATTCCTCAGTGGTGCATTTTAAACTTGCATTTCATCAGCAGTGCAACATGTAGGCTACACTATATCAACAATCATCTTTCATGATCATTTCATGTTATTGTTACAGTTATCCAGTTAATATTTACAATGGTTATCCATTTTTCTCATTAGATCAATAGTGACAATTCTTCTATAAATGAAGACCACATTCACTGCATGCGCCACATACCTCTGTTGTATTTCCCCAGGAGCTTCTTTTGTTCCACAGTCTCAGCAATCAGCACAGTGTTATCATGTTTTTCCTTCAGCAGCTGCAAACAGAAGATGAGAGAGTACAGAGTTAACTATGAGCTCTATTTTACAGAAATATAAACTGTCACTGTCAAAATGGAGATGACACAGGTTTTTACAAACAGATGTTCATTTCAACATTTCAACAAGTGCAACTAATTAGAGTTGTAGTGATTAGTCATTTACTTACTTTATCAAAAGAAAATTAGTTAAAAATTAGAAAATTATTTTGATAATACATTAAAAATCCTAGTCACGTTTCAAGCAACTTCCAGCTTCTTAAATGTGACGATTTGTTTTTCTTTGTCCTTTTTGACAGTAAATGAAGAGTCTTTGGGTTTTAGACACTGGCGGCTAGTCTCTCCCCACATCTTAAAACTTCAGTGAAGAAGACTTAATTACTTGAGAGAGGAGCTTGGTGGAGCACAGAACCTGCGCCCTCAGCATTCATCTGAATGCTGCTGGTTTACACATCATCAACCTCTGGTTGGCAGCAGAAAGCGACTGGCTCGATCTACATCTGATAATTAATACAGCAGAGGGAGATCTCAGATGTGCTGGTAGTTGGAAGAGTTTAGCAAATTAGCTGCTAGAATGGAAATACAAAATACGTGAAGTCACTATAAACAACGTGTTTTGAGAGGAGAACGAAGAGAAGCTGAGAGTTAAAGAACCTGATCAGCTGACGTCATAAAGCAACAACAATGAGAGGAAGATGATAAACTCTGAGGAGAACATCGTGACAGTGGAACTCAGCCTCACACTGAGACCAGGTGATCTTCAGACAGGTGAGCAGCTGGATAAAGTATTCATATCATTTACTTCAGTAAAAACACTAATACCACAATGTGAAAATACTCCACTACAAGTAAAAGTCCTGCATTTAAAACCTTAAAAACAGCAGCTGTTATCAGTATGAAAAGTAAAAGTAACCACTGTGCAGTAAAATGTTCCCTGTCAGGTAAATATAGTGGAGTAAAAAAGTTAACTATAAAGTAATATAACATGCATGTTATTTGAAATTAGAAAATAGATTAGAATTAGAGAGGTAAAGTACTTGAGCAAATGTACTTAGTTACATTCCCCCACTGGAGATGACAGAAGCTGAATATGTGGTGTCGGTCTGTTACAAACTTTTAAATAGTTGCTGTTTTGTGAAGCGTGTGACACACCTTAAAGTAGGTACTTTATAAAAACCTGTGAAAGGCATTTAACCACAGAGCGTTTTAAGCCACAAGATGGCAAATTTTAACTAATTAATGTATTTATTCTTAAATCTAGTTATTTTCTAATAGATTTTAGTGTGTTCATAATTTTCTTTCATTGTATGACGGTTTGTGGATGTCTTTCATACTTATTGAGGTATTTTGCTTACTTTAGTCTTTCAGCACAAATTGTAAAATAAAATATAATTATTATAAGAGATTTGCACAAATTGAAGTACCTTAACTTACCTAAGTCAGTTCCATTAGGTTATAAAACATGTTCATTTAGTTCCGCAAGTACAAATAAAGGTCCTTTTCCTACATTAAAATACACTAGTGCGATACCTTAAGATGTTTGCCTGACTTTTGCTACAGCACCCCCTGGAGAAAACATCACCAGCTGCCACTGGTTTTAGACTGTTGGTTGGACAGAAGAAGACATTTGAAGAACTCACTTTGGGCTCTGGGAAAGAGTGATGAGCATTTTTGACATTTTCTTCCACATTTTAAAGACTAAATGATTAATTGATTGATTGTAAAAGAGACAACTGGACCAAAACAGCAGTGATTTTCTTTGTCACAGAAAACAGGCATTACATGTAACTTAATGTTCTTTAGCCTTCCAGAAAACCATTGTTTTTAAATTTATTTCCGTGCAGCATTATTACTTAATTTTAACTCAAAATTAAATTACCAGAACTGAACACTGGGCTTATTTTTTGGCAACCAGGCACCAGCTTTTGGTCACCAAAACTGAAAATATTGTTGCCATTTTTAGTCACCTTATATTTTAAGTAATTAGGATACTAAACAGTTACACACCAGCTTAATAATGCAGATGTGAAATTAAGAATATTTAAAAGTTTCATTAAAGTAAGCTGTGTATCTGTAGGATGTGCTACCATGATGTGATTTTGATGTGTGATGGAGGTGGATGTAGTTGATGGCTGTACAATAATGTAAAAAAAGACTTTTTTTTTTGTTCATCTGCTTCAGTTGAATTAATGTGCACATTCATCATGTTGGCAGGTTAATCAAACTTTTCATCCCACAATCACACATGCAGTGTTCAGACTGTCTTACACCTGGCGCAAAGCTGTTGCACTGGTGGTGCAGGTGGATTTGCTATCTCACACCAGCCCAGTTGCCATTTTTGCAACGTCAGCAAGATAGCAAATGAACTTGCACCTGGTCTGTGCAGTCATGGGCAGGAGGTCTAAAAATGAAGGCAAAACAAAGGTGTGGCCTGGCGCATTTGGTATCTTGTATTTGGTGCAGTGGAGTAAAAAGATACATAACATAAGAAAGCAGCAGACATGTCTGGTCGAAGTACACGCACACATCTCCAAAATCACAAAACACCTTCGTTTATGTTCAGCCTATTCTTAAAGGTGATGAGAGCTGACTTTCTGATTGGTTTATTACATGGTCGGCCTAAATCCACCCCTGAATTAATCAAGGCACATGTGCACAGCTGATAGGAGTATCCCACTGTTGACTGCTGGTGCAAGGAGTGGGACGGCAGGATACCCCTGCATCCCTGGCACAAGAAGCCAAAGGTGGATTTGGACACACCTTGAATTAATTCAATCCATTGCATGTCATGCTTTCCCCTTGCTCTTTAGATCAGTGTAAGATAGGACCCTTAAAATGTATTTATTTTGGGGTGCATGTTTTATTGTTGTTTTGTCACTTTTTTCATATGTTATAAAGTGGTTGCCACTCTGATATGGAAAACCAGACTCAGCAAGCTAAAGTCAAGAAAAATGCTACAAAAACAGGTGTTGATGCAAAAACCTCACTGCACCTGTACAAACCTGCACCTGCACAAAGATACTGTAGTGACCATTCTGGCATCCATGAGCATATCTCATATCAGTGTGTGAAATCTGCAAGGTTATTAAGGCAGCGTTTCGACATACAAGTTCATTTGCCTGATGGATGCCTGGTACATCAAAACATTTCATTGATAATAACTTAGAAACTTGCAAATTTCAGTCTTGCTGCCTTCACTTATTATCTCTTAAAACAGTTTGGTGGTCTTGCTATTGACATAGAGTTATTATGACGTATTTTACATGTATTGCATATGAAATCAGAGTGATGGTGTAAATCAAAGCAGAAAAACTCATTAACTTACTTCTTCTCTGGTTTCCCTGAGTTGTTCTCTTACTGCTTCAAGATCAGTGACTGCTTGATCTTTCTCCTTTAGCATTAACTCCAACTTACTCTGTAGCTCTGAAACAAAGAAAATCAAATCACGTGTTAAACCTGTTCTTCAAAGAAAACAGACTGCTTTGCCAAAAAACATGTCATCTTGCAGAACACAGGAAAATATTGGTTTGGGTGAAAATATTCTAAATATGAACTCATACAACCCCTATTCAAAAAAACACAGAATCAAAAATACAGTTTTTGCTGTTTCATTTAGGAACTTTTTTTTCAGGTAGGTAGAATCTAACATGTTACTTCTTGTTACTTTCGTTCCGATGTATATATAGGTATATATATATATATATATATATATATATATATGCATATATATATATATATATATATATATATATATATATATATATATATATATATATATATATATATATATATATATATATCCTGGGTTATACTTTCATGTCTTGTTTTGTAGTTTGACTTTATTTTAACTGTAAAGTGTTTGGTAGTAAGAATGAGAACTCTAAAAAGAAATGTTTTGGCTCAACAAAAAAGTTAATGCAAAACTTTTCTTTGAATTATGACAACTTCTAATTTCTAAAAAAATGTTAAAGTTGATCCAACTACTGTTACACACTTAATTACTGTAATTGTGAACACAAGTTTTTCACTAAACAGTTATTGAGCCAATTTCATTAAGTTACTACAATTTGAATTTAGTCCTAAATCAATTAACACAGAAATGTGAGTTTAAATTATACACAGAATTAAGTTGATGCAACTACCAACATTATTATGCCAGCACAACTCATCAAAATAATGTTTGCAACTTAAAAGGTTGATTTAATTTAATTTGAATTATTATCTTGCAATGATGCATTTAATTAAGTTGTAACAAAAGCTCCCCTGAATGACTTTTTAGAGTGCAGTTCATATTTAATATGTAGGCATTTACCTCAGACCACCAGTGAAAAGTGAGTATATACTACATTAGCCATTCAGTTCTTTTTTTGTGAAACATGTATGAAAAACTAAACGTATTGGGTATGAATTCACTGAATACACAGTGAAATTAAAAAGACATTAAAAGAAGTAATGTCACTCATCCACTTCACGTGTTAACTGCATAAAATTTAGGAATTTGAGTGCCCAGGAAATCTGAGCAACACTTTTGTTCTGAAATCTTTGAAATTACACCAAGATGAAATGTGTTAATACTAAGCAGCTCACAGCAGGACCAGGCTGAGACATTTACGAGGGTACTTAAGCAGAAAAAGGTCGCTGACACCTAAAATTGTTTTTGGGGAGAGAAGGAATGGCCTTTGTTAAGTATTCTGATAGATAACATTCTTGTATTAAATGAAAACGCTGAAACGTGAACAGATGTGTTGTGACGACGGCAGGACCGTCTTTGGACCACACCTGAGATGTTCTCAGCTCAGAACTGAGACAGACGTTGTTTGATCATATTCAGTCGAAACCTTTGCATGGCAAAAGTGAAAACATGTAGAGTCAAAGTATCCCATGTGCTCCCTGACGGCAGCTGCTTTGACTAGTTGTCCATTAACATACAATTATGAATTTCGAACATAATAAGCCCACAATCTTTGAGCAAGTCAACTTATTTCTGTATTCAATCATCTTCTGCATCTGAGTATATCATTTGCAAATGACATGATTATCTCTCCCTTTTAATGCCAGCAGCCTTGAACAACATGATGAGAAAAGCATCATGGAGTATGAATCCATTATCACCCGGGCTATAATTACTGGTTGACTAAAGGAACTGACCGTGACATTTCCCAGGGACAGCTGGATGAGACACAAAGTAGTTCACTAGTACTGTACTTTAGACCAGTGGTTTCCAACCTTTTTCCTTGGGGTCCTCCCACTTGTAGCTAAGGAAAGCTGAGAGAGCCAGATTTTGGATAAAGTGCCGAAAAAATTTGCTGGAAATTGTAATCACATTACTTTTATACTAAATTGCAGCCTGACTGAATTAGTTAACTTTTTAGATAAAGAAATAAAATAAGTCAGATATTTGCTGAGCCAGATTGTACAGGAACTTAATGATTAATCATTAATAATCAATTGATTAATTGCCAAATAAGAATTTAACTGATTTACATTTGACATTCCCTTATCCGTCAGAGCAATTGATTGGATCATTTAAAATTAAAGTAAAAAAAAAAAAAGAGGAAGAAAAGAAAAAAATGAAAATGAGAAAAGGTATAAGTAGTATACATTATTAGCATTTTCAACTATTGTAAGCCTAATAGGAAGCCAAGTCTATTTACAGACAGATGACACATTATGAAACATTAAACTGTCTGTCATGAAACATAATTTTGGTTGATAATAGCACAACAAGATCTAATGTGATAAAGAGATGAACATTATTAATTTGTATATGAATGTATAATTTATCACACCTGTAAGGTGCTAGAAAAGCTTGAAAATGAACCTTAAACATGCTTTGATTTGACTTTGAGAAAAGTGTATGAACCCTGAAGCTGTGATTTTAGTTGACATGTGCAAATCTGATTTTGAGGACCTCAGAGCAAACAAAGTCTCTGGGACCCCCTGTGATTTCTGGCACCCTCCCTCAGGATTTCCATTTTGTAAACCAATGCTTTTGACAGTTTAAGACTCACACAACATGCTGCATGTAGTTAGTAGTTACTTACTTCATGCATAATAACTTATGATAATATTATCATGCACCACTTAGTTTACCCATGAGTAACTTTCTGGCTCCATATATTGCAGTGGTGGAAAGAGTACTGAATATCTGTAATCAAATACATGTACTGTTACATTACTAAAATATTACTCAATTATAAGTAAAAGCACCAGTGTTAGAAAAATACTTAACACTGCAACAGCCAAGAAGGTCATTTAGACCATTTTCATGTGCAATAACTTTGTTGAATTAAAAAATACAATGCTGCTGGTACCTGACTTTTACAAAAAGTGTTTTCTGACAGGAAATGTTATATAAGCCAAATATTACTGTTTCCAAACCAACTACAATCCTTAAGCAAAAAACAGAAATTTTAGAAGACAGGAGTTGCTGGTCTGCTGCTGCCTCCATCTGTTACTTAAGTTTGTGTTATTGAGTGACTTCTGGGAATCCAAATGAATGCACAACAAACACAAACACAGACACAGGCACACTGATGTCATGAGATTTCATTTACAAGTGAATTTACTACACTATTATCAATATCTGGTAACAGGTAGTGATGCAGGCAGGAACTGTGCTGTCAGACTCAGGCCTTCTAAAACCACCAACAATGCTGCACACAGTTGAGCTGTTTCTAAGTGCTAACTTGCTGGTAAATATGTGACATACATCAACACTGAAACATCTTCTACCTGAGATGGTGGTCTGACACTGACGGGAGAAGCAGACATCCTCACTCTCCTCCTCCTCTTCATCCTTGAGGTTGATCTCGGTGATAGTCTCTGGGCTGAGGTGGGACAGCAGCATCATGCTCTTCCTCTTCAGAGAGCGGTTCTGACGGTTCAACTACAGCGAGGAGCCACAGAGGGAAAGATACAAAGACATACATATGAATGTCAAAGTCAATGGCACTACTATTTAAGGCATGTTTTCAGTAAGTGCCGTTTTCCAATGTCCACATTACCTAGAAAATAAAATGGTTAATCTTTTGTTAAGACAGTATTTTCATGGCCAATTTCTGGGCAATGATCTCATTGATTTTTATGGTTAATAACACAAGACTAAACAAAGAGTTTAAATGCTGCACTTTGTAAAGCATTAACTCTATTTAAACTGTTATGAATGTTTTAATATATTATGGTGTTCCAACACCAGATCAGAGAGGCTGGTTTATCACTATCTTGTCCTTTAAAATCTGTTTAACACGATTAAGCAGCTAGGTGATACGAACAAAAGGCTAAAGGCTACGATATACAAACTAAGGCTACACTATTTACACCCAGTAATATTAAGGCTCCTCACATTTTTATTAACACCACCCACAGCATTGATATTGAGTTTGTGTATGACTGGACAAATGCTTTCATTTCAAGCATCACGTTAAAAGTATAACTAAGAAAGACACTGGATTTCTTATATAGATTAAAATGATCTTTCTCTCCATCCTCATGTAAAAGTCAAGTCGTGTCACATCACGTCACGTCACGTCACGTCACGTCACGTCACGTCACGTCACGTCACGTCACGCCACGCCACGCCACATCATGTTTCAGATACATGTCAGACTCAGGCTTCAGGACTCATCACTGTAACATTGCACACTCTGGTCAGATGGTATTCATTTTATATTCATATAATATTTACTTTATAAATAATTTCTCAATGTTTTTAGGCCATGCCATGATACATAATACACATCTCAATTTTTTCAATATTTTCTTTATAAAAACATGCTGTAAATTCATAAATGGTGATATCATGATATGATCTTAGAGCTGTGCAATATGGACATAATCATATACAATGAAATCTTTGACTAAATACCTTGATGTTGATACTGCAACAGTATTGTAGCAGGGTTTCTGCTGGTTTCAACAAGTTTTCACTATTCATATTACATATCACAATCACAATTTCAGTCAAAATAATCACAATATGACTTTTTTACCAAATCATGCAGCCTTCATTTTTCTAATTACTTTTAAACATAAGCTAACTCAAGTTTTTATGACCAAATGTTTTTGCTACAATGTATAATCCATACTGGCACTTAAACACATTCTATGTTCAAGTGGCCTCTTCTGTTGATGTGGGGACAGCAGACTTTATTCTGTACTACTTATAATATCTTGGGTTGTATTTTTATTATATGTATTTAATAGATGTGCATTCAATGTGTAACTCTGCTGATTAGCTAAGTCAGTATTGATTATCCCTATTTTTTTTTTTTACTTGATTAAATATAGGTTAAAAAATGCAGTAATGCAAAACTTTTCAAAACTACTACTAAAAATAATTTCACTAGTAATTTGATTAACAGTAGCTACAATGGTTCAACAACACAGTCATGACAATAACACTTAAGTGTAAACTGTTTTGTTTGAGAGGATGAATTCACTCACCATATCTCAACATGAGATTACATGGTGCAGCCACAGAAACAACCTCTGAATGCACAACTTATGGCATATCCAGCACGATTCCCTAAAACATGACACGAATCCAGCAAAAACTGACTACAGAGCCTGCATCTTACAGCGCTTTCATTTTTCAAATCTGCATAGAGTGACAAGCATGCTTTGTATTAAGCTCGTGGAAAACAGGCGATGAAATAAGGTAGCAGAGCGACAGACGGGCCAGATGAGATGTTGTTGATTTCCTCTTTTCTTTGGCCCTGCAATCAGTCATAATGGCAGGACGCATGCAAAAGCAATGATAAGGTGTGAAAAAACAGACATCATTAGAGGAGCACCAGCAGACGAAGAAAAGGCAGTGAATATCTCTCCTTTTAGATGTAATCACAGTTTTTTGATGTGACATGTATTTGCATCGTGCATTTCTGTGCATCATGTTTTTCTGTGTGATTATCACTTCTAACACGTATTCTTATGTGACGTTTTTCTGTGAAATTCTTTGCAAATTCTACATGAGGCATACATACTAAACTGCTGCAATGGCCAATCCATTTCTAAAAGTTCAATCATCAGGATGGCCATACGTATCAATTAAGAAGACCATTACTACGTAAAACATGAATGAAGCCTATGGGAAGGAGATGGATGCCAATTATGCATGTTTCCTGATGTCATCTGAAGGAAGAAAAGTGCCCGGAGAGGAGAAAAAAAAGAGGAGAGACAGAAAAGGCAAGCCATAAAAGAAACATTTATTAATGGCATCCTGGTGGGAGCAGATTGCAGCAATTCCATCTTTTGATGATGCCCTTCAGACTGCATCTTTTTTTTCTGAAATGCAATCAACAATACATAACATGGAATCACATTCTTTTGATAATAATCTACAATTCTAGACGAGATGTACATATAAAATTACACACTAAGATAAATCAAGGCTGACATAGCATCGAGCTAGCACTCCGCGGAGGTCCCGGCCCCTTCATCTTACCTCTGATCACACATCAACACAAAAACATTAAGCATCAAGCAGCACATTCTGACTTGACTGGTTGTAAATTGCTAAAAAACCCTCTGGTGGCTTTTTAATTCAAAATGTTGAGGAGTTAAGGAATTGCTCTGAACTTTAGCTTCTTTCAGAGTGGCCTTGGAAATATTTTACTATGCAAAATCACCATCATTGGCTACAAAGAAATTAATACAGAGTTCAATTTGTCTGTCCTCCTCTGGGAACACCTCCTCATGTATTTTGGCTTTGATTTAAATGTAAATGAGTAATAAACTGATGTGAACACCCTCCGAGTGTAGGAATTGTGACTTTACAATATTGCTGAAATGCTGTTGAAAGGTCAACACTGTTCAAAAAGGTAATGTCACTTATTCCAACCTTATTCTATTCAAAGTACTTATGGATTAATGGTGAATAGATGTGTTGCTTTCAGCTGAAGTAAGTGAATAGTTGATGTATGGATATATTCTCGGAAATGGCTAATTAAGGACTATGTGTTTGTGTGCCCCCCACAGTGAGTGCACACACACACACTGTTGTATTAGGACAGCAGGCACAGTGAGTGTCTAGTAATGGACACTGTTTTATATCGAGAAGGAAGAGAAGGAAAGAAGCAGTGAGCAGAGGAGACCAGAGACATCAAATAAAGCTTGAAAGAGAGTAGTCACTTAGACTGGCATGAAGCAAGCTTTTAGCCAGTATATTCTTAAGAACAAATAGATTAATTCCTGCTGTCAGAGTCAGACCAGGAGTGGGCTAGTTTATTGCTGCCTCTTAGCGGCCCTGTTCAGTGGACACAGCCTGATACATTATCTTTTCTGAAGCCAATTCTTGCACTGAGTCGGTAGGGAAAGAAATGTGACAAAATCGACTCTCTCCCACGTTTCAAGGCAATGACAATTCATCACATTTGATTCTGTGTCATCACTTGATAAATATTCACTTTGCAAATCCTGAAATTTCAAAACCTGCATATTTACATCCACAGACTACAATGACAAAGAAACTACTCCAAGGAAAATGTGGGATGCTGTAAGTCTCTGTTTTTTTAATTTGAAAAGAAGCTCTGTTTATGATCATTCTCAAAATATTTATTTCGGAACAATGGCCACAAAAGACTGTTCAGGTAGATTATATCTGGACCACTGCTCCTTTCTGTTTTCTGGGTGTATTTATATTAAAAAACATGTTTTTTATGAGACAACATAAGTGCATTTACACTGAATTAACAGGCTCTTGTTTTTCCTCTGATCAGTAAAACAAGATACAAATTTTAAATGCTTCATAAAAGCTGCACTGCAGATATAAATCTTGAACTCACAGAATTTCTTCTTTAGTCTAATTTATTTGGTGACCCAAATAAAATCTCTTGTGGGTCCCGACCCAGTCAGTGGGAATAACTAGTCTAACCCTAGCACCACATTATCACATGTGTATTTTTACCATGATATCAATGCTGCATTTTTTCAATATCATAGTTTTCATCAATACTGGTATATGGCACCACCTCTCTGGGCATACCTGCCAACAATCCCATTTTTCTCTTGTGTCTTCTTTATTTTATTGCCCTCTCCCAACGTTTCTCCCACGAGAAACATGGCTCTCAAACTTTATTATCCACGATCGTCATAAACAGATCAATAAGTTGTCTGACACAGGCCTCGTTCAGGGTGCAAAAGCAGTCATTCTACTTTCAGTTTAATATTTTGCACCCGCATTTACACCATTATTGAATTCTGACCAATAAATACCAAGCACAAGGAAATAGGTCTGGTGCATGTGTGTCTATGCATGCCTCTGAAACAGCTGCAGTCACAGTTAAATGTGATAACAACAGCTAAGCAAACCGAAAGATTTACCTCAGGAAATGTCCAACATGTGTCAGTGCTTCAGAGTGTCATGTCATGAACACACATCAACACAAATCTGCACCCAAAGACAGATGAGTCTGATTTTCCACCAGGTAATAATGATCCACTCACTCAAGATAATCAAAACACCTTATAGTGAGCAGCTTCATGTAGGAATTACTTTTTGTTCTGCAGTAGAATCTACCAGAACTACTTTAGACTCTTTCTTTCTTACTTTCTACTAGAAAGAAAGTAGTTCCTACATGAAACTGTCTGTAGATTATCTTGAATAACTGGGTCATGCTTTTGGGAAAGTGTGTTTTTTTTGGATGTGCTGAGCATCACAAGCTGAGTGCCATTTAGTCCCATTATATTGGAGAGAAGGCCGATTTCTCCAAAACCTGACTCAGGGGTGAACTGTCCCTTTAAGGATTCACTTTTCTTTGTAATTTTATGACAGTAAATGGAAAGTCTTTTAGTTTTGGAATGTTGGTTGGACATAGGGAGCAATTTGTCACTTGTGATCAGCATTTTTCACAAAACAATGAATCAATTGAATTGTGAAAATAATCAGATTATTAGATTTTTCAGATATCCAGTAGGTTAGGAGATCATTCTGGCAGGGGTGGGGGTTCAGTTTCATATTGATTTCTGGGCCAACCTGTTCAAATTTATTGCGTGACTCAAGACAGTGATTGCCACCATCATTTTATTGTGAAATATAGTAGTCATGTTCCAAAGGTAGAGAGAAATAATGTAGTCCTCCAGCTCTAAGTAGAAGTCATTAGCCTGTATCAACCTAACTATATTGCATTGCACCATTTTAAATGCTGCTCGTGGCTGCCATACAGCCTCACAATCACAATCAACTTATCAACTCATCAAGAATTAAATTAATTTTGGTGAATATCACAACATGTCTGGGACTAAAATCTGGTACCCACACCCTGCTTTACACCACAGGGAAACAACAAAAAGCCTGACCTATAGAATTCAAACCATTAAGTGATTAATAAATTATGAATTGATTATTAAATAAATTAATTATTATCAATATTATTCTATTAATTAATTGGTTTGAGTCATTTTTTAAAGAAAAGGTAACATTTCTCTGATTTCAGCTTTTTAAATGAGAATATGTTCTGGTTTCTTTAATCCTCTCTGACAGTAAACTGAATATCTTTGGCTGTGGATAAAACAATTTGAGGACTTCATCTTGAACATTAGGAAACATTTTTCACCATTTCAAGACATTTTGTTAATCAAACAGCTAATCAATTGATCAAGAAAATAATGGACAGGTTAAACAACAATTATAATTGTTAGTTGCAGCCTTATATGTGTCCGGCACTGGAGCCTAAGCAACTACTTACAAATACTCAGATTACTGAAATGAAGTAGTTTTTTTTGGGTATTTGTACTTTCATGAGTAGATTTTCAAGTCTGTACTTTTACTTGTATTTAAGTATGCATTTTACTATGTAATGTACTTAGTTACTGTTAAAATCAGAATTGAGTACTCAGTATAAATAAAATCTATACCCAAATCTTTCATCTGCATTTTGGTAGCCAGTAAGGGCATCAGATCGCAAACAGACCAATGAAAACAAAAACAGTGCAGCAGCACAGTTTATTAAAATGAATATTTAATCAGTAGTGTAGAATTGGCAGTAATTGCACATTAGTTAACACTGGTTTGTCTGGCAGAGCCATTTTGTTGACAGGGAAGTTCAACTTTAAAAAATGAAAAAAGAAGAAGAAGAAGAAGAAGAAGAAGAAGAGAAAAAAAAATTGTTTTGTATCAGAAAACATTTTTTGTATCTAATTTTTAATGATTTAATTGATGGAAAATGCACGTGTGACCTTGGATAGGTGAACAACAGAACAGGAGCGATTTAGACTAAACATTTGGATTTTTTTTTTAAAGAATACTTTTAGTAGACTTTTAGTAATATTTTTCTAACACCTGTACTTTAACTTGTAATTGAGTAATATTTTAGTAAAAGTAAGAGTCAGATTTTCAATACTCTTCCACAACTGATTATTCATCATTAGGTTACATTACAGTTGCCTGTCGATATTAAAGTGGTAATGGTGGTGAAAGTAAATTTCTTCATTGCAGATAATTAACTACAGAATGACAGTGATGATTCAACAGTACCATCTAGAACACTGATGACAGTCCTGTTATGTGTTTAAGCATTTTAACCTTGACAAAATGTTAACTGACTGGATTGCAGCAGTGAGTGTTCAGCAGTATCAGTATGGAGGAGTACTGGGAGTGTCCAGAGAGTCAAAGGATGAAGTTTTTCAAAGGCAGAAATCTCAGCAGCCACCTAAATAGTTTTCAAGCAAGTAGTATTGATCAACAGCCTGGACAGCACACCCAACACACCCACTTATGGTCATTTGGGGCAGTAAAAATCTTACTTGTCACCCCTGTAAGATGAGGATGAAAAACAACCCAAAGGAAAGAGGAGGACCGAAGGCCGAGAAACGGTAAGAAAAAAAGGCCTAAAAGTCGACCTTCACCATAATTCTCCCTCAGCCTCCCACTGCCCAAAATCTGGTCCAACCAGGTGGACTGTGAAGGCTTTTGTCCAGAAATTGAATGAGAAATGATTACAGTGATAAGCTCAACACCAGTGGGCTGCAAAATCACTATGTGCCAGGCTCCCCCACTCTCAATCACAACTCACATTTTAGCAAGGACTCCAAAAACGTGTGCTCTGAATCAAAAGAATTCAATGCAATTTTAGACACTAAGATATGGGGACAGCAGCACAACTGGAGGACCACAGAGTGCTTTTGATTGCAACATACAGATTGAATGTGTCAGAGTGAGAGTTACTGGAATCCACTGACCAGAGAGTCATCTCAAATAGCTGATTGGATACTGTAGTATTTATTTAGCCAAACTTGTTCTGAATCAACACATCTGGCTATTCTGATTGCATTATTCCTCTTTTGTTTGAATTAAATTTTCTTGATTCTGGGCATTTTATTGGACTTGATTCGAACTTGAATCAAGGCTTGTCTAGACAGTGTCAGTGACATAGAAATACCACAGATGGCTGGTTGTCTTTGAGCAGTACTGTTGACAGTATTTGTCTAAAGATGAAGTGTACCTTTGAGGCCAGAGCTTCAGCACTTTCTCTGCATGTCCTCTCGATCTCCAGGTTCTCCTGAATGGCATTCACCTCTTCAATGACCATTTGAGACACTAAGAAACAAGAATTAAAGACAAAGAAAATGATTAACCATACTCAGTGTAGTGTGGTGTGGTGGTAAATACAGAAGTGGGTAAGCTGTAGTTTACCTCCCAGTCTAAACACTTGACATTTTCTTAGACTATAAATCAAGACAGATGTAAGCAACAGTAGCTAATATGACTAGAAAATGACAAGACATATTCAAAATAAACCCACCACTGACAACATTCACAGGTAAGTCCTAAAGTCACATATCATGCTGTTGTAGCTACTTGGCTATTTTACAAAGTATGAGGTTCATTTATTTATCATGTTAGCTGTAGTCCCTTTATGCTACTCACAAATAGAGCTGCAAGGATTAAGTGATTTTTAATCGAAGTTAATCACCAACTATTTTGATAATCGTAATTGATTAAATCGGAAAAGAAAAACAGTTAAAATTCTCTGATTTCAGTTTCTCATGTGAATATTTTTTGTTTTCTTTGCTCCTCTTTTAGGGTGGCATAATAAATCAAAATTTTATCAAAATTGCAATATGGTTTTCTGCAATTTTCAAATCGCAGGAGGTCCAACATTTATTAAAGGTAAGGCATGTCAAAAAACATTTACATGGATGAAAAAAAATCACACCCATCATGATATCATGTTTGTCAATCAAAATAAGAATAATGATGTAAATCAAAATAATTGCAGTTAGTTATCATCATCTGACATTTAAAGACAAACATTGATGAATCGAGGAAATAATCAGCTGATTAATTGACTACAAAAATAATTGTTAGTTGCAGCCTTACTCACAAAACAAAAATTAAATGGATAGATGAATAAGTAAGTCATAAATATTTTTTATGTTGGAGTGTAATAAGAAACTTTGGATGTGTCTATGGTGTACAATGAAGAAACAACGCGTACAAATATTGTGAGAGCTTCATAAATCTAGTGTTCCCTTCTAGATACAAAATACAAAACCTTGTCTATGTTGAAAATGGTAAAAGGACTACACTAGATGTCACATTCACACACATTTTGATACACTAATGGCAGAGGCTTCCATGCAGGGTGCCTCTGCTCCTCACACGTTGACACACTGAGGGCGATGCCTGCAGGAGCAGTTTGGAGTTCAGTATCTTGCCCAAGGATAGTGCGACACAGGGTTTACAAATGGTCAGATGTGAAAGGAGTGTAGTGAAATCTGTGGTCATCAATTCAAAATGATGGTCTTAGAGCTCACTGTGAGACACATCCACAGACAGAGACTAGACTTCTTTTTTTTTTCACACCTTCTTACCCTCCTGACATTATATCACGGTATACAGTATTGTGGTAATATGTACAGAATGCTCTCCCTCAGTGTGGGTGAAGCTGTTCATCATAGCAATGCTATTCCTGAAACAACACACATGCTTTGCTGTGGTTTTGAGAAGCTGCGGCCTTTATTCACTGACAAACTCAAACCTGCACTGTACATTTACTGCCAGACCGACAATTTCACTACACAGCTTATTTACACACTCTACTACAGTCTGTCTGCCACTCACTCTCTGCCACTCTGAGTTACTCTGTAGTGGTCTGCAGTGTTTGCTTTATTGTTTATTGTTTATTGCTTATTTGGATCTCCCACTAGCTGTAACAAAGCTCTTCTTGGGGTCCATATTAAGAGCACAATGTATATCCATGTTTAACATACGTTTTACATAATTGCATGCAAACCAACTACCATTTTAACATACTGTGTGACACTTAAGACATTCCTTTCAATAGACAATATAGACAAATCCAGCAACCGCTTTGTGCATTCCGACATCTTATGGCGCCACCATAGCTGGCACATTGTGTCCGTCACCCTCAGTGTCTGTTGTTTGGGTCTAGAAGGAAAGCCCAAATCTCTTGTGAGATTTTTCATTGGTGTGGTCAAAATGTTAACTCTTGCAAGATCTTGCAGGTGTGGGATCGGATTCCAGACACTGTGTCTGCTGTTGTCTGCTGACATTGTCAGCAGGGATAATTGGTGTAACGATGTTAAAAAGCAGCCCTCAGTAACTGATAAAGGTTACTTTTAGCATGGCGATATTAATGTTGTTCAAATTTTACACAGTAGTCAGATGCTGGTTGTGACAATAGTCAGAAATGGATGATAGAGAAAAGAGAAAAATGGACCACTTCCACCACATTTAAGTGATGAAGTTCTGGGTAATATATATTTAAAAAAAAATTAAATTTACATTTTTCATCAGATATTCAAGATTTTCAGGAACAAAGTTCTTTTCTGTTAATATTTTTTGATCCACTATGACACATGGTGGTCCTCTGTACACTCAGTGAATCTATGTAGGACAGCAGCACTCTTCATGAAGTAAAGTTCTGTGTATTTTGCTTCTTTTTTTTTTTTCAAAGATGAAATTTGATGCTTCTGTTGGAGCAGCCTCACTACACAGGTTCTTCCAGACTTCCTAGACATTGTTGTCAAAAGTAAGTAAGCCTAAAAGTAGAAAACTTTGGCTCGCATTCATTCACACTCACACTACAGAGAGATGTCGTTTGTTAACTTCTGGTGTTGGATTTGTCTATACATAAATGTTCAATATGCATACACAGCTATGTTGATACACACACTTATTAACATACATGTACATTCCTATATGTGCATACTAACAGTTGTATCAATGAACATGCATAGTAAATGATTAAATTTCGCAAACCACCATCATCATCATCATCATCATCATGACTAAATCCAAAACTCAGGCGTTTTTCTTTTTTATAAGTTTGTCCTGTGACTTCATATCCCACAACACTATGTTTCTCAGCTCAGCTGTTCTGCCGTGTCCCCAGTAGACAGACTGACCTCTGGTGGTGCATGCTCCTCACTAAAATACATGCACTCCTCAATACTGCATCTCCATATCACTCATTGGTATTGAAAATCATAATACCCTGATATACCATAATACATTTATACTGCAAAAGCCTAATGGAGGCTTAGAGACAGCATCAGAAATTTAGAAGCAAATTCTCGTGTCACTGTCAGGCCATCTATGAGCCTCTCGTCCGTGAGTAGATGCATGCTGAGTAAATATGCTCAGTGCTACATTCTGGGGACAAAGTTAGACAAAGTCAACATTTTTAAGGAACATTTAAAAAATATTTAAGAAAAAACAGGGCTTCAGAAGTTTTGTCAACACTGAAAATGGTACCCTTCCTGGCCCAAGCAAATGTCATCCTGTTGAGACCCAGTATCTTATATTAATCTGTTCAAACACCATTAACCCCCTAATGCTGTTGGCACTGCTGTTCTAGCCTTGCAGGTGTATTGCAGGTACTTCCTGGGCTTTATGATTTGGTACTGAACATTCATAAAGTTCAGGGATTTTAGTTTAAGTGAATAAGTTTTTAAAGAATGATCAAAATAGAAGCAGTGGCAGAGGCCAGGATATCCTGACTGACAAAAAGTCTGGATCAACTCAACAGCATTTTTGTGTCACTGTTACCGCAGACAAAGCAACAAACTAACAGAGCGACACAGAGAAAAGAAAATGCAGATGCATGTTCATCTTTGTACCCTTTAGCGAAGAAGCCCACTAGGCAGTAGCCTTCATTGATGTGGCAATGTTAATGAAATATGAAAAGCAGCATTTAAAATTCCTCTGAATGACTGTATTCATGTCAATACAAACTTAAAAAGTCAACTCATTGCCATTCAACCTGATCCAAATGCCATTAAAGAAACAAAGAATGTGATTAGGATTTTCTAAATGAGTGGGTGCATACCTGTGACTTCTCATTTCATTTCTCAGTTAATTGAGATAAGAGTGCTGTAACACTTGACAGTGATTTCTCCTTGCTATTGGGCCTTCCATCTGACTAGCCTCAATGGTGAGTGACCTACATGCATCATTATGATATGAATTCAAAAGGAACTGAACTAAATGTTGTTACCAATGTATCTTTTATTCTGATTATTTTCCCTACCTTTTGATTCTCATCAGGAAACTAGAACTAATGTGTATTGAGAAAAGACTGAATACAGCAATGGCAGAGCAACTTTAGAGCATGACTATGAAATGAAGTTTAGAGAGTATGGCAGGTTTTGTTAAGAAAATAGCAGGCTCTGATGTTGCACTTCACCTAGGATGAATGGAAATATTTGCCTTAATTCTTTGTTAAACAATGGGGTGCACTAGAAAGGCATATGATGAGAGGGACAATGTTTTATTAAAACACTGTTAAATCAAGTGGATACATGCACTCAACTTTATATTTATACAATGTCTATTCAATATACAGACATATCAGCAGTTAATCCGAGCCTAATCTCCTTGCAGGTTCATTGGATTTTCTAGTTCCTTGACAAATCCATGTTACAGCTTTAAGGCAAAGCTAAAATACAATACAATACATGAACCAAATGGTGTGAGGACCCTATTGGATTTGCTTGGATTCTTCTTATTATTTTTCTTTTTCTCCCTCTTCAATCGCATTTGGCATACTTATGCCATACATATAGTCGCAATGAAAAAATTTAATCTAATATAGCTTGGCCACGCCCTGTTTAAAGCAGCCCCTGTGACACGTTTCACCAGTATGCACGGAAATAGGTACACACAAGAATCATGCCCAGATGCACAACAAAGTCTCAAAGCCACTAAACCAAACTGAAGTTGGCCATTTTGCATTTTGTAGTCAAGTCTGGCAATTTCAATCCATTGTATTTTAATGAACTCCTCCTACAGAATTCATCTTAACCATTTCAAAAGAGTGTGGCTGTAGCCATCAGTGGCATAGAGCTTTGATGTCTCACCATGAAACAGGAAATTGCGATAACTTTAATATAAATGATCTGGCACCAAACTTTATATGTTTGTTAAGAGTCCATATCTAAGTGCCAAGCAGGAGTCATAGTCATACCGCCATCTAGTGGAGACAGGAAATGACATCAAAGTCCTTTCTGCAGGGTCCAGAACCTTGTCAACCAGTCGGCATCCAGCAACAGAGCCACAGGCACTGCAAGATCCAACTGGTGCTGGGGTGTGAGGGCCTGTCCAATGCTGCTTGCAGCTTTAATTTGACTTTTTCTTTTTTTACTTAAAGGACCAGTGTGTGGGATTTACTGACATCAAGTAGTGAGCGTACAAATTTCAAACACCTCGTCTCACAATTCCCTTCCAAGCATGTAGGTGAGTCTACAGTGGCTCATGATCTGTGCCAAGAGTATAATCTGTGCTGCCCTGCTGTGGCTTTGCGTGCCGTGCTGCAGTGCACTCTGTGTGTACAGCCCAATTGGTTAACATGGCTGATGAATGGAAGTGGGCAGGGCTTTAGGGTGCTTCAGTGTGTTTCCGTCACAATGTAACAAAAACATGATTCACAATATATATAATATTACATTCCATTTCTGCCACATTCTGTCAATAAATCCCCAAAATTCTTACAAACTGGACCACTACAGTCTTCTTACGTGTTTCTTAAGGAGCTTACTACCAGATCACACTATTTTCATTAGCAGATGATCCATTCGGATTTGACTTTGAGATAACTGCAGGTCGGCTCTGGTTCTCAGTGATGTAGGTTTTCAAAACTCGACCCGTACAGGACTCTGAACCAGAGTAGAGAACAGCTGCCTGCTGCTGATGAAAGTGAAGTTCATGAGTTCAAAACCAAAAGGAAAGAATTAAATAAAAGAGGCTAAAAAAGCTTCATAGATATGAGATGAACAGCAGAGTCTGTGATCATTTTTTGTGGAGTCATTATGAAGGACAACTTTTACAGCTGCATTGTTGACAATGAAAAATATTGATTGGACTAACTTTAACTGAACCTTGGTATTTGAAAAAAAATCAGGTAAAATTCAAAATCACAAACCATAATGTTGTCTAAGCTGCAATCAGAGTACAAAAAGAACGCCCTTAAAGAATTCCCCACCACTTATCTAATTAAACATTGTGGTTGAGCGAGAAAGAAATTAAGCATTAGTGCCAGTGGTGTGGGCAATTCCTTCCCCCAGTGACACCTAATTAGGAACCTGATGAACGCCAGCGCGAGGCGATATCCACGTTCCTCCGGCGCCCTCCACATCAGTCATTCAATAGCACTTAGCTGCCAGTTTTCATCCTTGGCCTCTTCTCCGTTCCTCTCTGCCTGTCTCCATAATGCCGTGGCCACACTCAGCAACCTACGAAAGGACGCCTTGAACTAAATGACATGTTAATTATAATTACTGGTAGCCATGGTAAATAAACAGCAGTGGAAGTGTTGAAAGTGTATGAGCACGAGTCAACGGGGGGCTCTGACACGTCAGAATTGGCAGTCTTAATTGTAAGTTTCGGCCTCCCCATCATCATCACTCCATCTTTTTTCTCCCCTCTTTTTTGTGCCTGTCTTTTTTCATCCTCCTCTCAGGAAAGACAGTGATTACCCCTGTGCCGACGTGCTGCATAATGGTATCAGCGCCGCCAACGGAGCAGTGAATTAAATTGTATCTGCAGCCGCTGTGAAGCCTTGATGAGGGGGGCAGATGCCTTTGTGGTGTTATCATTATAACACAATGGTCATGTTGTCATCAACCTTGCCATCGGCAATTGAAAAGGCATGATTGTGTGTTGGGGGCTTTTTCTCCCGTCCTCCCACTACCCCCACCCCCCCCACCCCCCACCAACCCTGCCGCCCCATCCCCAGCCGTTTCGTTGTGAATAGGAGCAATTTTCTAAGAGCTATGAAATCACGTAATAGGTCCTAATATGCAGCTGCTTGGCACAGTGAGGCAGCCTCTATTAACGCGGAAGTCAAACAATATGTGTTTTGGCTGGAGAATCGCTGAATACATGAGCACAGGCCAGATTTATTCAGATGAAAATCCACACAACTGTCAGCGTCACAAAGACAAACTATTTGCTCTATCTTTTGACATGTGGTGCCCTATTTCGAATTCTGTCTTCACTAAAGTGGTCATAGCAAAGCATTCAACCTGTAAGGAAAATCATTTTGGAAAATTGAATGGTGGGCCAAAACATTTGAAACATATTTGTAGTGTTTGGAAACAGATTTGTGATAAAAGCTGGAGCAGCGACAGAGCTGTTCCAATGCCATTATCTCTGTCCTGGTTCATATGTTTGTACAGCTGTGATCATTCACAACAACATACATTTATTACAACACAACACATGTTCTCCCATCAATCCATACGTTGTCACAAATCAGATCATATAGGTATTACAAGGCAGATGTGCTGAATCTGATGCATCCTCTTGAGAATATACTGTATGCTGCTAAATGTATGTCATTTTTAATGTTTGTCTATCTTTGTTTTCTTGATATTCTATCATAAAAACATCAAAATGTTTGGATAAAAACGTGGCACTGAAAGGCAGGGCAAAATAATGTCATTAACTAGAAGAGGTCAGATATCCATCAGGCAACAGATCATGAAGCACCTCCTGCAATGCCACTACAGCTGCCAGATGCAACCAGCAGAGATTTGAATCAAGTTTTTTGTGTAATTTAGTCTCAGTTTTCTTTCAGATACACAGAACAGTGTAATGGTATTGTAACCAAGTGTCGTGGGTTCATCTAACTGTATAAACCTAAAATACTACAGGGCAAGTCCAAACTACTCCATTTGAACATTGTTATTTATTTACATTTTCTTCTTTGGTTAGGACATTTTGTTATGTATTTAGAAATTTTATTATTTATTTAGAACATTTTATTAGTTATTTAGAACATTTATTTAATGTATTTAGAATAGTGCTGTCAATCGTTAAATATTTAATCGCGATTTATCATATGACTGTCTGTAGTTAATTGCGACTGATCGAAAATTAATCGCACATTTTATTTGTTCAAAATGTACCTTAAAGGCATATTTTTCAAGTGTTTAAAGTGTAATTCAAATGTAACTTTATTAAATTAATACAATAACCAAAAACAATGACAAATAATGTCCAGAAACGCTCAGGCCCTGGATTTGGCATGAAAAAATATGCTCAACTAATAACAAACCCAAGTCCATCAGGCACAGATGAGCATACTGACCTGCTCACATTAAGGCCAAAACACACAGAAAGCTTCAATAGAAAAGTAAATTGAAGCTTCAATGGAACTGCAAGCTTCAGATTTCAAGTTCAAACACCACAGAACCAGCAGTATTTTAGGAAAAAGTCTACGTTTATATGTATCCGTTTATTTCTTTAGAATTATTATTGTTATTAATAGTTTATTTCTATAATAAAATACTGTCCTTTGAGGAGAAAAATCCTCACCTTTATTCAGTTCAGTCTATATAATGATGAAATGATTTGTGATATTCATGTTTTTGTATTAAGGCAGCAGGATCATTTACATCAGTGTCACTCTGACAGTTTACAGCAAACTGCACACCAACACACACAGAAGAGATGAAGAGGAGAGACAGAGTCTGGACTCTTCATCATGACTTACAATAATACAGCACAGTGACAAACGTCTTGTGGAGGAGACGAGCATCTGTCAGTTTGGTCTTTACAGAGACAGATATTTTAATCTGTAGTGTTTAAACCACAGAACTGTACAGTAACATCAGGATTCATCATCAATAAAGTTTTTATATCAGTCAGTACTTCACACACTTGTTCTCCTTCCTCCCTCCTCTCTGCAGCTCATCTCTCCTCCCTCACTGTTTTGATCAATCAGCATGAAGTAATTAAATATTTAAAACTACACAAATCAGACTTGGAGTAAAAAAATCACACACCACAGAAGTGTACAGTAACATTATGATTCATGATCATAAAAAGATTTTATATCAAGTCGACACATCTGTCCATATTCACACACTCTATCTCTCTCTCTCTCTCTCTCTCTCTCTCTCTCTCTCTCTCTCTCTGCTGTGGATCAGTCTTATTCTAACTTTTACCTGGTTTCACATTTTCACACTGCAGCTCCATCAGCACTCACTCGCCCCCCTAAGTTATACTTCTATTTCTTTGTGTTGAGTCAGTTGCCTAAACAGACAAGCCTTTACATTGTTGGGTGACACTGAAACTCACTTCTGATTCAAACTACATGTCAAAACATGCATTAATCATGCATAAAAAAATAGTGGCATTAAAAGGAATTTTCGTTAACATTATTACCGCATTAACTTTGACAGCCCTAATTTAGAACATTTTGTTATATATTCAGAACATTTGTTATTAATTTATTTAGAACATTTTATTATTTATTTAATTAAGAGTTACAGTTGATTGTGTAGCAAGGTTACTTGCCATCTCTCTGAGTTTTCCTGCTGGGGTCACAATTCTCCCATACTTCTCCCAATTTATAACAATATATAAAAGTCTTCACACCATTTTACATAACAGCCATTACAGCATGTACCAAATGTTGTTTCCTGGCATGCACATGACATGGAAGAGAAAAAGGTTCCCTGTCAGTGTTTTATTATGCCATTTGATGTTTGTAGATTAATAGTACAGCTGTATTAATGTTTATGTTGCTTTTTACTGCTGTTGATGTTTCCGGTTGAGCCAATTTGAATTACTTTATATACCATTGGATAGTTTAATCTACAGCAATGCATCATGGTCTATGAGATCATGTTTGTAGCAATGCTGTCCTGTCAGGACCACATATCTCTAAAAAAGAAAAACAGCCTGATTTCAGCTTTTTGACGATCCATTTTCCAGCTGATCCAGGAGGGTTTTTAGACTTTATGTAGCTGAAGAATGAGGAGAATTTTCTCAACATATACATCCTTCATTTTATCACAAACATTCAACAACATATTTGGAGATACATGGTTTTCACTGGACAGGAAGGGGGTGAAAAGTTTTAATCTGAAAAGTAACTAGTACTAAAGCTGTCAGACAACTGTAGTAGAGTTAACAGTTCAAATGGCCTCTGAGATGTAGTGGAGTAGAAGTATTTAGCTGCATCAAATGGAAATAGTCAAGGAAAGTGCAAATACAAGTAGCTAGAATTTATAGGTAAGTAAGTTTAAAGTTTATTTTTTTACATCATGCTTTGCCTCCACATTGCACAGCCCACTGCACATGTGCATTTGTGTCTGTATCCTTGGCCTCGCTCCTGATTGTCCCACAGACACTGTGCAACAGTAGTATTTTTGTCACACTGTATTACTTATATGAAGAATTCCATGAGTTAAAGCTTGTTCGTAAAATGAAAAAATGTCCAACTTCATCTCACTTTCTGGATATGAACCAACCCAGGAGAGATGAACTTACCTTGGTGGAACTCATTGAGCTTCTTGATGGCCTCGTCCCTCTCCTCCTCCAGCCTCTTGCACTTATGAAAGAGACAGACAGCGCAGCTTTAACACGGGACCATAGCTGTTTCAATCAACCTTCAGCCTGTTTGCCTGCGCAGCAGCACAGCTCAGAGACTGTTCCTTTAGTGTCATGAGAGTGTGTTAAACGGTACTGAAAGATAAATAACAAGTAGTGTTGAAGGGCAGCTGAGGAAACAGAGTTACTGTCTCCAAAGTGACCCTGCTGCTTCCAGATATAATAGAGAGTCAAAGTCATGCCCCTTCCTGGGGACCACCATGAGACCTAACATCAGAAAATATTTCAGAAAAAGATCAGTTTGCAAGTCAAGAAGTGTTGAAGTATCAAATTTTGAAGACACATAATTAGACATACTACACAACCAGAAGTCACTTGTGTGACATCATGATTTTCTCCCTCTAAAAGCTTGTTAGCCACTGAAGCTATGATACCTGTGTGTTTTTGTACCAGGATGCAGTAACACAACAGGAGGTCTTATTCATTCTTTCTCTTAATGACTGATAAAAACACCAGGAGTTTCTGGATAAAACACTTTAGGTTAGATAATGTTACAAGGGGCAGAGAGATGGTGTTGATGATGTCTGTTGTGTGAGACGAGAGATGAAGTTCACTGAGCTGTTTCACACATTTTCACAGATTTTCCTGTCTGTTAATATTTTTGATCCACTATGACACATGGCTGTCCTCTGCACACTCAGTGAATGTATGTAGGTTAGAGTCGTGTGTATTATGCATTCTGTTTTTTTTCCAAAGTTGAAGTTTGACTTGACTTTTGGAGCAGCTGGACTGCACAGCTTCTTCTAAACTTCCTAGATATTGTTGTCATAAGTAATGCTACATAAAAAGTAAAAGCAAAGAATGTAAACTTTTTATGCCGGCTTGCATTCATTCGTGCTTATAAGTGTGGGGAAATGCCACAGCAGAAATGACAGCTTGCTAACTCCCGGTACTTTGCCAGATTCATCTATATCATCATGGTGGTACAACATGGCTGACTCCATGCTACGGAACCCACACCCCTCAAAGCATCATGGGTACCAGGAAGCTATTATTACAGCTATTTCTTCTCCTTCTACCTCTGCATTTCCCTAAATTAATACAGCCACTAGAAGTAAACTAAACTAAACTATATGACACATGCTCAGATGGTGAAAAAGATCAATCAATCCGTGTGCGTGACCCTAGCTGATGGTAACACTTACCTCCATGGTTGCCGTCTCATGCTTCCTCTGCAGACCCTCATACTCCTGTATGGCTGTAGGAAGCAAAGGATGCCAGTAAGCCATCTTCATCAGTAAATCACAGTGAAGCAAATGTCAGTGAAGAACACACAACTCACATCATCCTATTAAAAAAAAGAAGGAACTTCTCCAGCATGTGATAACTTCTCATTCAGTGACTAGTGCAGCTTGTGTCCTGTGTGTCAGCTGATTATTACAGTAGGAGATGTTGAATATAGCAACACTCTGACTGTTTGAATGTTTGCTTTGGGTGTAACTACAAGTATTGTGGGGAACTGCCTTCTATACAACATTTGTTTCAACAGATAATGTGGCCAAGATAAAATGAGTTATTTACAGCCAGCAGAAGTACCCCCATGATAAATCATAATTATTAGATTAAAAAATCAAAATAAGATAGAGTCCTAATTATGAGATCTGAGAAATTAAAATGAGATAAAAAGTCATAATTAGAAGATCTGAAAAGTCAAAATTGAGATAAAAATCATAATTATGGGATCTGAAAAATGTAAATTGAGATAAAAAGTCATTATTATCAGATTAAAACATTGACATTATTAGATAAAAAGTCAAAACTATAACATAAAAAGTCATCATTTTGACATAGAAAGTTGAATTAATGAGATAAAAGTAATTATGACATAAAAGTCATAATTATGACTCTTAATATGGGGATATTTTTCTTTTAATGGTGGAAATGGCTTCCAAACAGTACTATACAAATTGAGAGGGGGTGATGTTAAATTATCATCCTGTAATATGTAGATATGAGAGACATATTTAAAGACACAGGTTCTTTTTCCAGTGGAACAACCCGTGTTAATCAGTAACCAGGAAACTGACTGAGGACACACTGTTCTTGCAGTGAGGTAAGCTCTGAATCAGGGGGCTTTGGAAAGGAGCAGGCTGACATTGCATACAGTCTGCCTGTCAGAAAGCATACCACAAGACAGATGGCAAGAGTGATATACATTTCCTGTCTGTATATCCAGTGCAGAATAAATATAACTTAAAGCAGGGAGAAACTGAGTAACCTTTTTTTTTTGACCTCCCAACTCCACTGTGAGGACAGGCCTTCTGCTTTGCCCTGTGTTTGTTGACCGAGACATATCTGACAGTTCTATTTAATCACTACGCAAGAGGGTTAGGGCCAAATGTGAAAAAAATGATTTGAGTTCTGAGTTTATTCTCAGAATTCTGACTTTAAAAATATTATTTGAATTCAGAATTTCTGAGCAAGTTTTTGTTGTGTTTTAAGCCAAAGAGAAGTCATAAAAAGCTTGTTTATGTAATGTCACTATAGCGTCTTCCTGAACTCTTCACAGAACAGCTGCTCCATCAAAAGCTAACTTACCTAATTTGAGTCATTGTGATTTTTTTCTGACAGCAGCTTCCAGCTCTGAAAAGTTCTCCCAGTTTTAGGCTGTTTTAAATTGTTATTAGCTTTAGACTCATAGCAGCTAACTAGCTAACTCACTTTCATAACAAAGCCCCATCACACAGATTACCCACAAGCTCACATTCCTTAAGGGGAAGACTTGGTCTGTAATACACAGGTGCAGTGGGGGTTTAATTCAAGTCCATTACTGAAGCAAACGTACTAATAAAAACCTTACTGAGGTAAAAGTCTGTCAGTAGTTTAGCAAAATTTAATAAAAGTGTCAAAAGTAAATGTATGGTTTGTAAGGTGTAATTTTAGGGTTTTATTCAATCTGACGTTTTTGGATTAATATTACACCTGTATTAATGTGTATGTTGCATTTAACTGCTGTAGATGTTGAGCTCATTTTAGCTGCTTTATATACTTTTGGGTGGTCTACAGCAATACATAATGTTCTACAAGATCATCATATATTTGCACTATTTGAGAATTTCAAGTATTTTATTTAAGAGAAAATGTGTATGTTAAGATATATATTTTATATTGCAGAATATCTTAAAAACATCAAGATATTATTTTTTTTTTGGGGGGGGGGGGGCTGCAGCTTACTGTGGCCCCTGGGCCCACTAGCAGTTGAAGCCGGCCCTGAGTATAAGGAGTATGCGGACTTTGACCAGGAAAACTAACACAGTCAAAGTTAGAAAAGAAGGCAGACTGACAGAACACACTGAGCTGCAGTTAGTGGACATTAAAGACGTTAGACTGACAGACTGTGTCTCACAGTGTCTCACGGTTCTCCACAACACACGCATGCTCACACTCCTGTCCTCCACCGGAGCGTTTGTCCTGACTACAAAGGACGTCAAAGGATTGTCTTTTATCGAAAAACACTGTCTATTTATCAAGAACACACTTTAAACATCCCTAAAATATTTAGTTTTAGCACCTTGCCGCTTAATGTTAAGAGATTGTATTTTTAATTTCAATAAAGCACGATTTTCTTTGACTCCCAAAGAAAGAGACAGTAGCGCTCACACAGCAGCACCTTTACTTTCATTCCGTAAAACAGGTGAGAGCTGAGCACACGTACCCTGGTTGGACAGGTGTGTAATGACACGAATCTTATCCTGCTCTTCTGCAGCCATGACGACACCGCTCCTTCTTCTCCTTCTTCTCCTTCTCCTTTTTCTTCTTCTTCTTCTTCTTCTTGTATTTCTTTAACCAAAGTTCAGCAGGAAGTGCCGCTGTCTCGCGACACACCTGCGTACAGGTAGATTCCCTCGCGCGCGAGTTCCAAGCCTACAGTACAAATACATCAGAGGAGGTCACGAGACACAGTCTGATTCTGTAACACTGTTCAAAGGAGTCAAATTCAACATAGCACATTAGTCACATGGTTATAATACTTAATTACATGGGACAGTGATTATAAGATATTAACTCAGTAAACAAACTTAGAATATGGTAGAATAGGGTTACATGAGCCGTGAAGATAGACGATTTTACTGATTTTAAGTAAAGTGTAGTTGTCATGGGTGGAAGTAACTAATTACAAATACTCAAGTTACTGTGATTACGTGTTTTTTTTTGTTTTTTTTTTTTTTTTAAATAAACATTCAAACCTTTCATCTGCATTTTTAAGCCATTGATGCTATTTGATCATAAACTGGCTAATGAAAACCAGGACATAAAGACAAACAAACAAATAAACAAATAAATAAATAAATAAATGCTGCAGCAGGTTCAGGTGTGTAGTGGTGACAGTGACCACCGGACAGAACAAAACAGGAACTGGCTGAAGATCTGTAGAAACAGAATAAGTGCTATTGATAATTTGTTAATCAGTCTCTGCAGGATTTCACAGAATGTTTGGGTGGATTGTTTCAGTTTAAATTGCCTATTTTCACAGCAGCTGTTCTAAAAAACGCATGTTGCAGTGGTTTTAAGTATTTTTTGCAATGAAATAGTGGGAGAAAGTGATATTTGCAACAAAAAAGCTGCTACTTTTTTGTATAATTCAAAAATCAACTTGTTTCAGGGAGACTAAAATCACATCATGTAGTGTTCTACGCAATCATAAAAGGCTCAGGATTAGAAAAATTCCACAAAATCTGCTTTATTTGTGCACTCGGGGTATTCTGCAAAGAACCAAAATCTTTTTTGAGATTAAGTCAAAGCAAGAACAAAATTATAAACTATAAAAGTGTACAGACTGTTAATATCAATAACAAAGACAAACCTTGAGTTCTTTTCACTACCAGTGACAAAAAAACAAATAAAAACAGGAAGCTAAATTCATCGGTCAAATTTGCAGAACATTTGCAGTGATTGGACAGAAATTGCAAGACCATGTAGTTTTCATGGCCTTGCTGGCAGAACTGATTGAACATCAATGGTTAAAAATTAACTAATACTCTGAGAAGTTTCTGAGAAGAATACTTAAGTATTTTTCTAACACCAGTATTTCTACTTGTAACTGAGTAATATTATAACAGTAACAGTACTTGTACTTTAGTTCAGATTTTCAGTACTCTTTCCATCACTGGTTACTGTACAGCATATACCTCAGGCTGATATGTAGCCATGTAAATTAAAAATAAAGATCTGGTGTCACAGACGGAAATTATTGATAAATCAGAGTAAGACAGATTATTTATTTCAGGAAAAAAGGTACTGCAAGAAGTAGGAAGATAGTAGCTTTTGGTACTGTCATACTGGAATATATACCTGAATATAAATATTTGGGATTTATTCTTGTTGAGTTTATGACTTATGAAGCTGAAATTAAAGTCCTGGCAGACTCAATGGGAGAGCATCAGGGTCTGTTGTTAACACGTTTTAAATATGGACAGATCCTGGATATTCTACATACTCACAACTTTATGATACATGTGCCACCTCTATATTAGATAATGCTTCAGGGATATTAAAGGGCATTAAAGACTGTAAAGCAGCAGACTACATAGAGAACAGAGCTGCATGCTGTTCTTAAGGTGTTCAGAAGTTCTGTTTTCTCTGTTCAGGCTGATCTGGGTTGGATTCCTGGTTCAGTAAGGTGAAAATGTGAGATGAGAGACTGAAATCGTTTGCTTAATATGTCAGAAAACAGCGTCAATAAGAGGGTTTGTTTTAAGGAGAGTTTTAAGGTTTAAAGAAGCTGAGTCATAATACATGTACAGTAATAATGACCACAATCAGAAGACAGTTACTTGAGCCAAAATGGTTAAATTGCATTCTGTTAAAAACAGAATTATGATGATGTTACAGCAAATTTAACAAGGAGTCAAAGATCTTTAGTTGCAAAGCTGAGAGCAGGAATCCTCTGAACCTTGAAGTTGGCTGATTTAAAAACATGCAGGAGGACGACAGGTTGTGTGACTTGTGTGATTGAGGAGATGTTGATAATGAATCACATTTTCTTCTGTATTCTTCTCAATACCAATATTCAATGAAATGTCTGTTCAAAACCTAGAAATGTTCTGGTAGTCTGATGATGACAGAATGGAATGGTTGTTTAACTTTAGTGTTAATAAGTTGGATAATTTTGTGTTTTAAGCTTGGAAAAAGTGTCAGGACAGTTTATTGTTTAAGTGTGTGTCTCTAAATAATGGTGTCTTGTAAGCCTGTTTGGGCTGGGCTCATTGCTTGTGCATGACACAGTGATAAAAATTCATTCACTCATTTATAATTATTATGGTTTTAGAAGAAAGATCCATCAATAGAAGTTACTCCTGTGGTACAACTTACCCTATGGTAGAGGTAAAACGAGTGTGGAAGCTCAATTCAAATGTAGGTTCTCTGCATTTGAAAGGCGTTAGTCCATGGAACTGGTCTGCAAGTTTGTGCAAGTTCAAACTCCATGTTCTCATCAAAACCCTGATGAGCTTATTCTAGTCTGACAGAACCTGTTCTGGGAACATCTCCTTTACTTGTTTTGTTTATATATGTCTCCAGGGGCCGTCCTGTGTCCTTTGCCACAGACAGAGTAGACGTCCCCTGATACTTTAAACCTATGAGGAAGCTGATCCTCCATCCTTGTTTTTGTTTTGCCTCTTCAACTAGGTCTTATGTGTAGAATATCATAAAATAATACATACAAACCTGACTCTGCAGCCTGTTTAAATATCTGGGGATAAACTGAGACACTCGCTTTCACTGGCATATTTTACCCCACAGCCTCCGTTTTGACAAAACCGTTTCACTCAGTGCTTTGAATGCACAATTATACTGAGTTTCTGACCTTGTTTTGTAGCTGACACCAGTGGTTCCAAAACTTTATCTTAGATTAAACACCAACTATTTCCAGAATCAATTAATCAGTTTGAGTAACCTTCTAAAATTCTCTGATTTTAGTTTCTTAAATGTGAATATTTTCTGGTTTCTTTACTTCTCTCTGACAGTAAACTGAATATCTTGGGGTTGTGGACAAAACAAGACATTTGTAGACGTCATCTGGGACTTTGGCAAACACTGATCAATAGCTTCTGAAATTTAATGTCTCAAACAACAAATTGATTGCCAGATTGATCACTAGTTGAAAAATAGCCTGTGCGCTCCACCTGTTTTCAAATCTTTGGATCTATTTTTCAATTGACAAGATTGTGACAGCATTAATTAATCAATTTTCATTATTTTCTGACACTGTATATTGCAAACATACTCACATTTAATACTTTATAAATGAGAAATAAATACATTTCAGTTAACAGGACATCTAATTGGTTTTATTTCCTCTCATCAGGAAAGTGAACGGACATTTTAAACAACTGAATTATAAGAATATAATTAAGATGCTACTAAACATCTTCCATAGTCTTTTTATTTATTTGGTGACACAAAGAAAATCTCCTGTGACCCACCTGTGGGTCCCGACCCAGTGTTTGGGAATGACTGCTCTAGGCAAAGGACAGGATGGAACCTATGAGGAACAAGATATATGTTGATATGTAGGTGTATAAATGAGACTACAGTATATTTAATTTAATTTATTCATGGACACAAACTCACAAAACCATTATTGTTGCACAATAAAGAATTAGTTCCTGCAGACAGACGGGAATGTTTAATATTTTCTTATATACTTGCAAAACACAAATCAAACAGCAAAACACAAATAATGTAAACATCCACTGTGTTCATTCCAGAGCAGGTCGAGGAAGCAAGAGGGAAGAAAGAGTCAAAGGACACGTGGCCCAAGTTAGTCTGTTCACTGAGGCTCCTTTCCTCAGCGTGGTGACAAATCTGAGTAATAAACACTGACATGAAAAATACAGCAGTTGCCTATTATTAAACAATAATACATAGGCAGTGGATAAGAGAAGCACTTGACTATAAAATCACCCTCAGGTAAGTACCAATATGGTTTTTATATGTTTGGATTTATGATGTTCAGTTTGTGAAGCTGTGAGTTTGTGTTGTTCAGCAAATATTCATTCAAAGCGTGTCTTTTAGTTTAGAAAATGACAAGTTGAATCAATATTTGACAGTTCCTCTCTATGTATACATATATATATATCTATATATATATATCTATATATATATATATCTATATCTATATATCTATATACATACATATATACATACACACATATATATATATATATAGATATAGATATAGATATATATTTATTTATATGTCTATACACATCTTTCTTCAGTTGGAAACCTCTTGTTTTGGGCAGGGGATGGATATTACATAGTATTTATTTAAAACAAAAAAAAAACAAAAAAAAAAAAACAAGAGGGGGATCCAGCAGTAACACACCCCAATAAATAAGGACTGATTTATCATTTCAAGGATATGTTCACATTTTTGCAATCAACGGTAGACATGACAACTACAGACACTTTCCATACACAACTTGTGAACACAGATACGCTACAGTACATCTAGAGAGGGGGAAGATTATTGCCCTGTTCTCATCTAGGGGAGGGGAATTGGGGTGGGTTGATTCATGAGAAGAACTGGAGGAAATAAGAACATGAGGTGATGTTTGGGACGGGTGAAGGCTCGACAGCACGTGCCGCTGAGCCCTCGGAGATGCAGGGCTGCAGGGTGACATGAAAGAGAGGAATAAATAGAGGAGAGGATGGTGGGTAGAGAGGTGGGTGGGGCTAGAACCAGAGCATCCCTTAGTGTGCCTCAGTGACGGGCGGCAGACTCCCTGGGGTAGAACTCGGCCAGGGTGCTCTGAGGAATCCTCTTCAGCATCTCCTTGGGGAAGATTCGCAGCAGCTGCCAGCCGATGTCCAGAGTTTCATACACCGTCCTGTTGTCGTAGGGGCCTGAGGGAGACACAGGGGCCAACATATGGTGCTGTTAGATTCCAAACATAATACCAACTGGGCAAAGTGATGGAAAGAGTACTGCAAATCTGTACTCAAGTATAAGTACTGTTACAGTGCTAAAATATGACTTAATTACAAGTAAAAGCACAAAGTATTCTTCACAAAAACTACTCAGAGTAGAGTCACTTTTAACTGTTGATGTCACACTTGGTTGTGAACATGAATGTACTAAATATGAATATTTTCTAGTTTCTTTCCTTCTCTCTGACAGTAAACTGAATATCTTTGGGTTCTGAGTAAAACAAGACATTTGAGGACATCATCTTAGACTTTGGAAACAGTGATTGACATATTTCACCATTTTCTGACATTTTAAAAACAACGGCTATTAAACAATTAATTGAGAAAATAATCGAAAGGATTAATCGACTATGAAAACAATCATTTTCCCCTGACTCCTGGCTCTTAAAGTGTGCCAGAGTACTGCATCAGCTCAGGTACCTGTAGAGGTAACCCACAAAGAAGGTGTGTAATGGGTAAAAAATAGTTATATAAATTCATGGATACAGGTAAAAAATAAACAAATTGTGGGCAGACAGCTGGTTTTCCTAATTAATTCAAAATGAAAGTGATTGTGAGATATTTTTTACATTTAAAAAATACCTCACAATAACATCAAGTCTAATCAGCTGCCAGCATATTTTTTAAACTGTGAAAGCCAATGACACAACCTTTGACCCCCCATCTGGAAAAAGTATTCAGTTCAATTTTATTTGAATGCCATTAAATCATAAAGTTATCTCAGGCAGGCAATAGAGCAAGTCTAGACTGTACTCTTTATAAACCTAGTTGTTCCCACCAAGAGCAAGCACTGAGGTGACTGTGGTGAGGACAAACTTCCTTTAACAGACAGAAAATCTCAAGCAGATCCAGGATCATTATGAAAACAAAAACAGTGAGACATCATTGTCTGACATCCAAATAGATGGCAAAAAGGCAAAAAAGCCAGTGGACAATACCATATTGTGTGACTGTACATGTGTGTGTGTTTAATCATGGGTTCACTTTCAGGAAAAGGATAATAAAACATCTATTTTTCAAATGATTGAAGCAGAAAGACTTTCTGATTATCAAGAAAGGCTTTCTGGCAGAAAGCCTACAAGGCTAACTTGTCTCATATGCATGGCATGTCATTTGAGATGGAGGCAGGGTGGAGCTGTAAGATTCTGCCAATAGTTTCAGTATCCAATTGAGTAGAGAGGAGGATTAGTCACAAGCTCTTTTTCATAGCTGTCATTGGTTAAATCAGTGGTTCCCAAACTTGGGGGGTGCAGAGCCACTGCAGGGGGGACACAGAAGAGAAGGGGAGAAATAAAGAGTGGAACAAAGTTGAATGACTATTATCTATGTGGGGGGAATAAACAAATTAAAGGACCAGTGTGTAATAATTACAGGAATTTATGTACATAAATGAGATATATTATATATAAGTATGTTATTTATTATTATCAATCAACGTAAACTCATAATCTATATGTTCCCGTTACTTTAGAAATAGCCATTTATAGTTACATACTGTCGGGTCGCCTTACGGAGATCATCATCCTGCACCGTCTACGGCAGCGCAGAGCAGACAAACTGCACTAACAGTGAGTCTTGGGAAGCCCATGGCGACCTTACATAGACGCCGCAGCGTAAACACGGAAGTAGACGGGGAGGATAGACGCGGGTGATTGCTGGCAGACCATTTAGCGTTGTGAACCTTGACTGGCACAGTTTTGACAAATGGAGGATCATACATACACTGTACCAGAACAAAAAGCAGCGGACAGTGAATCCCCGTCATCCAAGAAGCGGAGACGCGAAGAAAGTAAACGCAAGCATGACAGGAAATGCGAATCAACATCGGCATAGCGTTTACACGATGGAAATCGCTGATGGAGGACAAACGTTTTCACAGTGACGCCAAGGTTGCCTGTTTTCTGCTGGACAGGTAATTCATCCTACACACATAATTGTAGTTTGTTGTGAGATAGCTTTCACTCACTATTTTGTCCGCTGACGGCCACCGTCTTCGTGGTGAGAGAGGGGCGGTGTCGGGGTAAATCCTCTTAGTTGCAATCTAAGGTTTGAATGTTAGATGCCACTGGAAATCACACACTTCTCCTTTAACTAGCATTTTTTAATCAGTTCCATCCCCCCAAACTTTTAACGACTGATCAAAAAATTTGGGGTGGTGGGGCTCAAACTTTTGAGCTTCTAAAAGGGGGGCATTCCAGAAAAAGTTAGAGAACCACTAGATTAAATAGTTGTAAAGCCTACAGCCTTCTATTTAAGTTTGGTGAATCATCAAAAATAGAAAAAATGGGATGTGTGTGTCATCACATGTGCTGTGCTGCTACTTGCCAAATACAGAGAAAGCACAACACATATAGTCAATCTGCTTGCTTTTCAAGGGCGACACACCAAGAGCTTTTATTGTGACAATAGCAAACTCTCAATTTGTTTGTGATATGATGTCCTCAATTTCTGATCGAGGCTTTAGCACAAGATTGAAAAATTTCATTTTCTTTTCTTTTGTCATGATCTGGTGAATATGTGGTAAGCAAGAACTACGTACCTACTAGGCTGAACTCATGTTGTTTTCTTTGGAATTTTATTTATTCCATTTTCTTTTTCTTATTTGTCCTTTGTTTTCTTTTTTTTTTCTTTTTCTTTTTCCTTGTTTGGTCACCATGTGTAGAAGTTGATCATTTCCTATTTTGATGCTGCTAAGCACACTGCTACTGCTGCTTTTAAATGGTTCAGAGCAGGTCCACTTCAGTGTGATATCATTAAAGTAGTTCTGGGCCAGGAGAGCAGCAGGTCAGCTTTGCCAGGACCTCTGTGGGTCCATTGTTCAGTTCACAGCCTGAAGTATTCCAACAACTACTGGATGGATTGCCATGAAATTTTGTACAGAAATCTCACATGTAGTTGCATCTGGCAGAGGGAGAGTATGTGAGTTCCAAAAGGAATTTCTTGTCAAATATTTCAAACTAAAGTTGCAAGAACTCTATTTTTGAGATCTATTACTTTCCAGATGTGTGAGATTTGTCTTAAAGGACAATTTCAACATTTTGAGAAATGAACATTTGCTTTTTTGACCAATATCTATCTCATGCAGTAGTAAGGATATGAGGAGGTTATGTTTCCAGTGCTGTTTGATGGCAGCAGGACTACTGATGAAGAACTGCTGGGTCATGGAAACAGACCCAATTCACAGGGCGGATGCACAAATTATTTTTCACTTTTGTTAACACTGCAAGATAGATCATTCTGTCTTGGTGCTCTCTGAGTGCCTTCCTAGTTTTAGGCTATTTGAATTTTATTTCATTTAATCGAAAAATTCAATATTCCATATCCTACACTATGTTCCCTGATTTTATTTGGCTTTTTACTGTTTTCACATGTTTTCTAATGCAGGCATCACCAAATGGTGGACCATTGTCTGGACCCAGACCAAGAGATGGTTCTGACTGGACATAAGGATGGGCATCGAGACCTGGTTCCACTTTAGAACCAGTTCCAAAATTACAATTCAATCAACATCATTAAGAAATTGCATTTTCAATTCCGCTATTGATTCCTATGCCAATTAAACTCATGAGTATGCATGCATTTTGGTCTGCACATACAGCTACTTTTTACACAAAAGGAGACACTATCTTTACTTCTTACAACGCATGTTATGCATTAGGAGGAATAATTGTCCCCGTCTCCAGCTGGACTGGTGAAATGGACAAGACCCCTCACTCATGGTGTCGACTGAAACGTCTCTAAACCAGCACAAAAATGACAGTTACAACATAAACCACCATTTTGTGAACAAACACATCACAAACAGTAACAAAAAAATGTATAAATAATGACATTACAAAGAGAAGGCTGACATCTCTACAGCCGACATCTCCAAAATTCTGCGAGTCACTACAATATAATATAGATGGATAAATAATGCTACAGGCCAGGGGAAAATGTCTATTGTTGATTTTGGGGTGAATTTAGAAATTTGATCAGGTTTAAACCTGACCAATTTTTAAATTAAATTCTTAATTAATCTCTGCCTGCAGGTCTGGTTCATCCATGCTGTGAACCCAGTGCTAGTCTTTGTGCTATATTATTGTTAGTTGGGTGGAAAAAAAATCTAAAAATATTTCTCTCTCTCTTTCCCATCTTGTCTTGTTATAATGACTATTCTGCTGTGGAATCCATCAGTGTTCAAAAGAGAAAACACAGCTCTGTATGTACAGTATCTCCCAAGAAGATTAAACCATCTCAACACTGAGCTTTCTTAAGAAAAGAGAGCTGAAGAAAATGGTCAGGTATGCGTCAGCGACAGAGAGGGAACCTATACAGATCAATATTTTCCAGGGACAAACGTAAACTCAGAAATACAGCATGAATGCCACTTCAACCACCATTTTTCAAAGCAATATACTATAATAGATGAGCAGAAATACTCAATAACCTGAAGCACTGCTCCTGCTGCTGGTTAGCTCCCTTGTTATTTGGGACCACCACTTTACATGTATTTTGATCAATTACCCCAGGAGTCAATGGGGACTACATGAGAGAAAGGCTAAACAAACAGTGCCTGCAGTGCCAACACATTTCTAGTAAAGGTCGTCTAAACTCACTCAGAAAACTGAATCCCACACAGGACTGCAAGTCCACTGATTGTCACTGTCACAGACCAGGTAAAGACAGCAGAGACACCTACTGACACACATCCCTCCACTCCCATATTAATTTACTGCTGAGCGGTTTGATTGGGGTATTTAAACCAAGGTTTCATTGCCACCTATGTGACAGCAAAGGACTGTCCGATGTGTTCTGGAGGTTTACACGTGGTTGAGAATAAAAGAGTTTTGGAAATCTTTTGCATCATGATTATAAGAAGAGACACTTTGATACTCTACAAGATCTGAAAATAATGGCGCATCACACACGACAGGATATTATTAAGATTACTGTACTAGAGGGAGCACAGTCTCACATGATCTCCAGAGGAGGCAGATGTAAACAAAATGGAGGTGACGTGGTGCAACAGTTTGCTGCAGTGAAAAGAAACTAAAACAGTTTAACGAGTCTGGAATGGAAACTGTTTTTGGGACACAGGATGTCTGATCCTCAACAAGAACTGGTGGTGAGATTTTAACATGTCTTTAAACGTTTTGATTATCTGTCAACAGTAGTATGCTAGCTAATGTTAGTGTCAAAGACTACAGTCTATTGTTGTTTGGCAACACCATGAGCCGTTCAGCTGTTTCGGTTTTATTGTCGACTTGTCTCTCTCTCACTGTCCATTTTAGTCCTGTTCAGAAACTACTCACATAATTATCCACATTTTAACTCCTAAACTATGGGGACAAGCTAGATGAGTCTGAGCAGGTTGGGAGGTTGAAGACTGGATCTGTAAGCCCCTCACATTACCATATAATCTGGGCCAAACATCAGACCAAGGTCCTACACCCAATCTCTACTCCAACTGTCAGGAGAGATGAATCGGAGGTAAAACTGCTGCAGTCTGAGCCCACCTCAAATCACTGAACTCACAGCTTGGGCTGCAGGAGACCAGGCAGTGTGCAAACATTTTTTGATATTTATTAGAAATGACAACTATTAATCAATGATTAATTGATTAATCAGTTGCTAAAAATTTGGTTGATCAAGTCATTTTTTTTTCTATTAAATAAAGATTTGAAAAATAATATAGAACATTTTTATAAGTGTCACATGTTGACTGATTAGGGGTGCCACAATTTCAATATTAAACAAAAGAAAAAAAAAAACAATCAAAATGGGCAAAACTGAATTGAACTGAAAGTAAATGCCTGCTTGCAGCATTCAGAGCAAGTCTGAAGAAAAAAACACTTCAAAGATGACACAGCATAGCTTTATCAGCCATTATATCACATCTGATACCCTATGGAGATTTCGAAAGGGCAAATGACAGCAGTCAGGTCCTAAAACCATTGATCTGTTGATCAGACTGGATACTTTAACAATGGCAAAGGCCCTTTAATGGACAAAAAATATGTCTACAGTGAAAAATTGAATTGAATTGTAAACTTAAAATTTAAAGTTAAATCAAATTGTGGATTTAGAGAATCATGACACCCCTATAACTGATATTCAAGTGTGAAGTATATGTTTAATTTGTGGGCATATATATTTCTGTATGTTTCATGAGCCACTGTATGTGATGCTGTCATGCTGCTGTGGAAATAAAACTTTGACTGAGGAGGAAAAAAAACATGCTGTATTCTTCGGAATAAGCTTTTTTTTTCCCATAGAACAATTAGTCAATTAATTAATTGTTAATGTTACCAATGATTGATTAAGAAAAGTGCTTACAATTTATAACCTTAGTATTTATTCTATAAACTTTGTTCAAATCGTGTACTTTGTGACCAACAGACCAATTTTATAGATAAAAGATTTTCAGTTTACAACTGTATCAAGAAAAAACACAGTTTGATGTTTTTGCCTGATGAATTGCTTAAAATATTAATCAATTATAGGTGGTTAATTGTGGAAGTGAGGACCCAAAACACAGCAATGAGATTAAAAGCTTAGAAATTGTTCCTTTAGTGTCTTCTTACCCTGAGCAATGAAGTTCTTCTCAAACTTTTGGAGGAACTCAAGGTAGAGCAGATCGTCAGAGGTGAGGGCCTCTTCTCCCACCACAGCCTTCATAGCCTGGACGTCCTTACCAATGGCATAACAGGCATACTGGAGACAATGAGACACACACGCACATTATCTAGTATCCCTGTCAATGCTTTAAGGTCTTCATTCAGACTTTATTCAGAGGGAAACATTATGTCCAGGTTACATGATGCAGTATTTAGGACCAATAGATGAAGATTTGTTACCAGCTGGTTAGAAACATCAGCATGGTCCTTCCTGGTCATCCCCTCTCCGATGGCCGACTTCATCAGACGAGACAGTGAGGGCAGCACATTGATGGGTGGGTAGATCTGAAAGACAATGATGAGATTGTTAGACTGTTAATGCAAAACTACTTCACTGTAACTACAGTGGTAACTAAACAAATAATGTAGTGAAAGGAACAGCCCAAATCTTTGCCTTTCATATGTGGACTCATTAGATAAGCCACAACTTTTTACTCTCTGTTGGTATTTTCAGTGAAGACACAATGAAAAGAGACTGACTGAGCTAACAAGCTTTGTGTAAGAGTGAATGGAACATTTTGACCAAGTGTTAAATTGTGCACATGTCAGGAAACACATGGCCTTGTGCCGAATATCACCTGGTAACATTTTGCTCCCCAAGCACCATTTTTAACAAGTCATTGTAGTTTGGTCCATTTATTAACATTCAACAGGAGAGGTGGGAATCACCAAAGGCTCCATGATACAATATCATCAAGATACACACATCAAGAGAAGATATTATTTCGATTTGAGTATTGCAATAATGTAAATTTCAATATATTACAATTTATTACCTTTTTTCAAATGCATATGTCCTCAAAGGAAAACTTTGTCAACATGTTATCAAAAAAGATAAAAAAATTATTATACTAGCGTGAAAAGGTTTAGTATTATAATAATAATAATAATTTATCTAATAAAAGATTGATACTTTGAGACCGTGTATTGATGCAATCTACATTTTTAAATTGATTCAATAATATTTCTATCAGATGTGTCTCAACCATAACATGTCAACTCTGTAGTTCTTCTAAATCAAAGAATAAGAACTATGCTTTGATGTATGAAGATGTGTATTTTGATTAACATTAATAGAACTGAGACACTTCAAAAAATAAAATGGCTGCTCACTACGACTATGCTGTGAAATGAAAACATGGAACATTTTGTCGACTGTCAGACGTCAACGATGTCAGATTTTCCATCTGAAGGAGCAGTTGTCAACACTGAATAAAAACTGTAATCACTGGGAGGTTGGTCTGTTACAAGGTTTAATAGTCCACAGCTTGATCTTTTAAAATCTATGTTCCAGCACAATTGAAGAGTAAATATCAAAATACTGTCATAAATAATCAATCCAACACATTTGAATCAAAGGCCCAAGTTGAGTGAATGTTGTTTTAAAAGGTGGCTGATAAATACCTGTCTGTTGTGCAGCTGTCTGTCAACGTAGACCTGACCCTCTGTGATGTATCCAGTCAGATCAGGAATTGGATGGGTGATGTCTGTTCGAGGCACACAAATGGATTTAGTCACAACATATCCACCTAATAATCTGGTATTTGTTACAACCTGCAGTACAAATAATGTAAACACTACATATAATGCTTCAGTTGGGTTTACAATCAAAGTAGAGATCAACTACAATTGGAGACACTACTTAAATCGCTCACTGATTTACAGGCATTAACATAATGTCAAACATAGGACAGAAATAGACAGAATTTCAGTTAGCTTCCCATTTTAAAGACCTTTACTCTTAATCAAGAGCCCTTGGGAACACCAGCAGTGTTTAGTAAAAGCAGACACAATCACCTCCCCGTGATGTTGTAATGGGGGACTCCTGTTCGACTAGATAGGAGTAGGCTCTTCATATGTGTTGCCATGGTAACCACAGGCATCAAAAATGTCTTCTCAGTCCATTTGAGATGCCAACTCCAGTAATTCAAACAATGACTTGCAGAGAGATTTAGCCATTTAAAGGCCAGAAAAATGTTTTGAATGCTTTGAATGCATAAAATATGTACGTTCAGAATTCATCTCTATGTCTCTGCTTTTGTTCTGTTGCTGCAGCTCTCACCATCATTGGGCATGGTGAGAATGGGGATCTGGGTGATGGAGCCGTTTCTGCCCTCCACTCGGCCAGCACGCTCATAGATGGTGGCCAGATCTGTGTACATGTAGCCAGGGAAGCCTCTACGGCCGGGCACCTCCTCTCGGGCAGCAGAGACCTACAGGTGAGGACGACACAAGAACAGCAAGAAGAGCTTATTAACATTCATTTACATCTGATTTCACTACATTTATGACATTTTACCCATTGCTGAACAAGCTGAAAATGTAAAAGACAAATAAAAAGAAGACACAATATTTTCACATCTAACAAGGTGAATTAAGGATTAATTTCACACATAAAACTAGGTAGGAGAAAAGTAGGAGACTTTTAATTTATTTTTGCAGTGCAATGATCCCTGAGTGTGTGACAGGTGCATCACAGGAAGGTGCAACTTTAAGACAAAGAGACACTCACGCAAACTTCTGCCGACATATTAAATATTACAAAAATATTTCCTTAATTCCCTTGAACTATTTAAACTATAAAGATGTTCACTGATGCATTGACATTTATTCTTTTTATTCAAACATTAAGGTCAATCTGTCAATCTTTTGACAATTTAATGGCGTTCAGGGATAGATAGTAAAGGATGATGTTCATTTTTCCAATTTTTTTGACTTTTTGGGTAAGTAAGGTTATATGAACACTTAGGCATCGCTGTATTATGATATAACTGGGTAACACGATATTAACAGCACTCATTTGCCACATTTCTTTGTTTTAGCAGATCTTTTAAGTCCACCAAAAATGACGGGTTTTCCTTTATGGATCTCTGAAATCAATCTCCAAACTCATGAAGTTCTTTTTTCTACTTTTTTTTCTTGCCTTATATGGTATTATCAGGGTGTTATTTATGCTAATTTACAAGTCTCATGCATGTGCACTCAGATATGCAAAGGCAGATCATTTACACAGTTATCTGAAGTTACGAGCATTTGCTGAATCTGGCATGGCATGTTTGTATGAACAAAAGTAAGAGACATTTGTGATAAGAATAAGAAAATGTTCTTGCATGAGGCCTATTGTCTTTAATTGATTTTTTAGACAAATGGTATAAAAAGAAAAGATTCTGTTGGTCGACTCCTTTTAAAGACCCTTCTGCAGCACTCTTGTTTAAAATTTAAAATGATTTTACAACCAAATGGAGGACGCACTATAGGAGAAATTCCTATGAACTCTAACTATGCCAGTGTAAACTGCATACCTGCACTGTTAGAATGGACAATTGGAGGCATAACAACAGTATATAAGAGTAGCAAGTGTCACTTCTCTATCTATGATTATTCACTACAAGTGACACCTTTCATATTTCACCCTGCATGCTTTTGTATAAAAGTCTTTATGTTTCCAACAGACCTGTAGGTTACAGTTGTTATACAGGGCAGTATGATTGCTTCATTTTCCAGTTCTACTAAGACTAGATCTCACTGTGCTTTTTTTCTATAATCTTCCTCATAAACAAAAAAAATCTACTAAATCCATTTAATGCTGGAGAGTCAAGTGATGCTAAAACTCCTTCAGTGTCTATCAGAAGAGGCAAACAGCTGGTTGGAAATGTTGCCATTCTGTTTTCACGCCCTTCACAGAAATGACCAAAAGCAAATCCTTGTTCATAAAGTCAAGTGAATTCAGAGCAATAGGGAAAGAAAATGCATCCCATTAATCTGAGGATTCAGAGGTTGATGGGCAGGCTAAACACTTGTGAACTGTAGATTCAATGCATAACTCAACCTTCGCACGTGAATGGGAACTAAAGTTAAATGTTAATGTCCTCCTGCGTCTTTGTATGTGCTGAAATACCCATCAAGCTGCCTGAGTCTTAGCTGACTATTGGTGCGGCGTACATGTGCCAAGGTTATGGACAGCGAATGCAAGAAGGGAAAACACATAAGCACATGCACCATTTAAAAACCTGCATTGTGCTGCCAGCACATTGAGACAGCAAACTGTACAACATAAAAGGATTATTACAGAGACACAAAGGAGTGAGTCGAGAGGGCCTGACTCCTCACCACCAGGAGAAAGGTGGGCAGTGGGAGGGGGAACCGGGAGGGAGACCATTTCCTTTTAAAGCCACGTGGACAATAATGAAGTTAAGGTATTTCCTACAAGAATGAAGGACACATTATCCTCCCTTTCAGCAAGGAGCACAAGACTTAAGTGAGTCTATCACCTTTGTGCTAATGCTGCAGAGAATTTACATTGTCAATACAACACAGTTCAAATGAAGCTACACGGTCTGGTGCTTCAACTGGAGTCTCCACAGAGGATTCAGGATACTACACCCACGATACTGAAGATACTGGACATGTGCTCATTAAACACTACTATAAATGAACACAACAATGACAGTGAGAAAGATACACTTATTAGTTCTAGTGATCACATAAAGCAGAGTACACAAAGTCTATAAAAAGAACAAAAACAACACTGAATGTATCCTACTTACAAGTACCGTGTGTGTATCACAGTCTGATATAGGAAGCTGCAATGCTGTGATCACAAACTTGATGCAAATTCAACCAATCCCTGAGAATCCTGCATGACCTTATAGTTTTGTCCAATCACACTGCAACTTTTCCACTATTTCCACTATTTGACCAATCCCAGTAGCTTTCCAAGTTCCATCACCCATCCCCAGCCACAAGCTCTTTACGACACTCCCCTCCGACAGGGGGCTGCAGTACATCAGGACCAAAACTTCACACCACAAGAGGAGTTTCTTCCCATCTACTACTGTCCTAACTATCCTAATCAACAAGGCCTGTGACTCCCACTGACACTGTCCCCCCACCCTCTTATACATTACATTAACATAATTATCAGACATCTGACTCTATCTTGCACATAATTTCTTACATAAATCTGCACAGCTCCTTCATCTATTTAAATAACTGTATTTCCAGCTCTGTGTTTGTTGTTTGGGACCAACATGCCCCAGCAAATTCCTTCTCAGTGAAAACCTACTTGGCAATAAAACTATTATTCACATTTTTTTTTTTTTGTATTTTTAGTTTTTTCATATTATCATGGTTACTATGCACTTTTATATTTTATGATTTTGTGCATGCTGTTTTGACTGAGTTTGAACTCCAAAAAGACTTTGCTTCTTTGTGGATTAGCCCCCAAGGGCACTTCTTCATTTAGGCTACAAATCAATATTTTTGTTTTTGTAATCCTGGGTCTTTTTTGTAAAGTTTCTTGGAAGATTCAGAGCAGCGTGCAGTTTTTTTTTTAATTTTCCTGGAACAAACTGCCTTTTATTTTTAATGTATCATACAAAAAATTTGCAACTTTTTTTTTGCAATTTTCAGGTGCTCCAGTAATTTCACTGCAAAAAACTGCTTGAAAACTGTAAAAGCTGCTTTGAAATCAGGCATTTTAGACTGTGAAAATTCCCCCCAAAAAATTCTCAAAATTCTGGAGGGATTCATACTGATCAGCCACAACATTAAAACCACTGACAGGTGGAATTAATAACACTGATCTCCTCATTTCTGATGAGCACAAGAACTGGACCAGTGGGACGTTCTGGAACAACAAGTCCGATCCAACTTACAGGACTTAAAGGATCTGCTGCTGACATCTTGGTGCCAGAGAGAACAGGACACCTTCAGAGGTCTTGTTGAGTCCAGGCAGGTGGTTTTAATGTTGTGGCTGTATATCGTATTCCTCTGCATGTTCTCCAAAAACCATTAAAAACACATGAATCACTGGGATTGGGATTTATGTCTTCATAAGCAACCAAAAGGCTTTCGGCTGAGAGCCACAGACAGGATAGAAAGGACTGGTGCCTTCTTTCTAAATGAACTTCACGTGACAAAAGTTTATTTTGCTTACACATTCAGCCATCTCCACTAGTGGATCTTGTGAGAATTATGAACAGAGTAACCAATATGTCTAAAGCAGATGAGTTGCAGCCATACCTCTCTCAGAGCCTCAGCATAGGAGCTCATATCAGTCAGGATGACCAGGACATGCTTCTCACACTGGTAGGCCAGGTACTCTGCTGAAGTCAGCGCCAGACGAGGGGTGATGATACGCTCAATGCTGATTGGTCACAGAAAAAGTATGTTATTCTGCTGTGTACATAAAAATTTGAGGTCTGAAAAAAACCCTCTAAAATCCATTCTAGGCACTGTCTCGTTTTACCCTGAGAATGTTAAGTCACTAAACATAAGAGTCTGTTTATAGAACAAAAAAGAAACAAACAAAAACACTGGGATTAGCTGGTACTGGTTTCACATGTTGAGATCATTTGTGACTGAATCTTACGTGGGATCATTGGCCAGATTCAGGAAAAGGCAGACGTTGTCCATAGAGCCATTTTCCTCAAAATCAGACTTGAAGAAGCGGGCAGTTTCCATGTTGACCTGAGAGACAAATGATACAAGTTAATGATACTGAAGCACCTTTCACATATCAAATAAATTGCTGTTACTACAAAGGATTTAAAACTGTGGCGTATGCCACCACGGGCGGGGGAGGGGGGTACTACTACCATCACTTATTAAATATTTTTCAGTGTCATGACAGTTGAGTTGTAGCAGTCTGCATATCCGTGAGCATACAAGTACCTACTCGGATTGGCAATACCAAATTTTACCACTAGGTCTGGCATGTAACTAAGCCAACATCCTGTATGAACATGATGGAAGCCAATGAATGAGAGTGGAGTTGCATGTCACCTTCCTGCAAATGTTTACACAATAAAACTAAGGGTTTCTGTCCACTTTTAATGTGAAACAGGTACAGGAAGTGTAGTTTGTATTAACTGTGTAGCGCAGCAACAGGGCAAACGTGTGCAGATCAAAACAAGACTTACCTTTTGATCTGCTACGTTTATGGCTGTGCTGACAAACTATAGCTATCTAGTTACCTCACTAACAACATGCTTACAACATGATGCTGTGGAAATAAAAATGATTGATGGGAAAAAATTAATTGGTTTTGTTTGGTAAAATTTTAAAGATTTTGTGACTGTGATTAATCAATTAATTAATCGCTAGCTGACAGCTGACAATTTGCAACCCTATTTCTG